>NC_141691.1:1949124579-1951524579 GCF_964263255.1 Lissotriton vulgaris | reverse complement strand
TCCAGAAGCTGATGCACCAACTGTTTAAAGACACGGACGGCGTCGAATACTTTCAGGACGACATCCTGGTAATGGGGCGAGACAAACCAGATCACAATGTGAAACTCAGCAGGGTGCTAAAGATCCTAGAGGGTAAGGGCCTCACAGCCGAATGGACCAAGTGCAGGATAGGAATGGAGTCGGTGACCTACCTAGGACACGAAATAGGGGTACGAGGGGTGACCCTGAAAGCAGAGAATGTGAAGGCAATTTGTGAAGCACCGCCACCAACTAACAAAGAGGAGGTTAGATCGTTTTTGGGCATGGCGGAATGTTATAGCAAGTTCGTGCAGCACTTCGCCTCCAAGACACATCACGTGAGGCAGCTGACGAGAGACAGCAACGAGTTCCGCTGGACGGAGGAAGAGCAAAGTGAATTTGATGTCATCAAGAAAGAGGTGGCAGGAGCAGTACCACTCCAAGGATATGACCCCCAAGGTAAAACAGTGCTTACCACCGATGCCAGTGACAAGGGGCTGGGAGCTGTCTTGATGCAAGACCGAGGTCAAGGAAGAATGGAGACACTTAGCTTCGCATCCCGCACACTGAGCGAAACGGAAAAGAAGTACAGTGTGATAGAAAAAGAAAGGCTGGCAGTGGTGTGGGCAATGACCAGATTCAGGCAGTTCCTATGGGGCACACGGTTCCAATTGAAAACGGATCATAAGCCCCTACTGAAAGTGCTGACATCCAGCCGACATGCCAATGCAACGCCCAGGATCTCCAAAATGACCCTAAAACTGCTAGAATTCAGATACGATGTAGAATACATCCCAGGCAGTAGGAACAGAGTGGCGGACTATCTGAGTAGAGCGGCGACCAGGGAACAGAGCGGGGAAGATCAAGCAGGGACAGAAGAATTAGTGGCACTAACAGAAGACCAGGAAAGAGTAATAGATAACCAAGAGTGGAAAAAAGCGTATGATGAAGATCAGACAATAAAGAATGTGAAATCATACATCATAATGGGATGGCCAGACAAAAGACAGACTCGTCAAGACCTCAAGCCATTCTATGAAATTCCGGAGGAGTTGTCCATGTACGACCAAGGAGTGTTTGTGTACAGGGGGGAGAAGGTCATCCCCCCAGCAGGCATCATCCCCAGGTTATTGAACATACTCCACGAAGGACATTTGGGGATTGGAAAAATGAAGCTGAGGACCAAGCAAAACTACTGGTGGCCAGGAATGGATGTAAGGGCCGAGAGACATGTCCGGGACTGCCCCCAGTGTCAAGGAGCAGATAAAACACTCAAACCACTACGACCGGCTATAGGAAAATTTGACCCCCCGCAGAATCCGTGGGAAGAGCTGTCAGTGGATATCCTGGGCCCGATCCTGGATGTACACGGGGTCCATAAATACGTGTGCGTCCTCATGGATAGGTACTCGAAATGGCCAGAGCTGAAAGTTGATGAGGCGATGGACACCGAGACAATCATAAAATTCCTGTCGGACACCTTCGTGAGGGAAGGTATCCCAAAGTCCATCCTAAGCGACAATGGCCCCCAATTCAGATCAGAGAAATGGAACAACTTCATGCAGGGGAATGGTATTCAAGCCAAACACACGTCCATCTACCATCCTGCTGGTAATGGACTAGTAGAGCGATTTAACAGAGTGGTGATGGGATCGGTCCAGGCAGCTATCTCCAACAACAAAGTCTGGGAAAGGGAGATATGGCACATGGTGTGGGCGTACAGAATCACCCCCACAGGGACAGGATATAGTCCCTTCCAGATTTTGAGGGGTCACGAGCCATTCACGCGGGACAACCGAGTATGGAAGGAAAAAACCATAACGAGCGAGTGGTCCCCGGCAGTGGTGCGAGCCAACTTGGAAAAAGCGCAAACCATTTACTCGAGACACTACAACAGCCGAAAAAACGTGAAGGAGACAGATCTGCAAAAAGGTGAATGGGTGCGAGTAAAGTTGGCCACGCTACAAAGAAAAGGAGACAGTAAATACAGTAAGCCTATGCAGGTCAAGGAAGTGTTAGGCAGAGCGGCCCTGCTAAGTGATGGAAACGTGTGGTCCCAGGATCGCATGGCAAGATGCAACAGAGTCCTAAGATGGGACCAAAGTGGAGCGGACCTAGAAGACATGGAGGAAAGAAACGTGGAGCAGGAACAAGCCGTGGAGGAACTGGACCGGAGAAGAGGAGAACAGCAGGAAGAGAGAACTGATGACAGCAGCCAGAGGGCTGAGAGGGAAGGAGACATGAGGAGACGAGATGAAAGCGCGGCTGCACTAGGCAATGGAGGAGCGGACATAGAGACTCAGGAAAGGGAGACTCTGTCCACTCTGGTGAGACTGACCCGAAGGGGAAGAGCGGTGGTGATACCGGCGAGGTTCCGAGACTTTGACATGGATGGCGGACTGTGAGTTAACAGTTTCATTGTTTGGAAAAAGGGGAGATATATGGTGTAGCGGTCTAGTCGTCACACGTCACGTCACAACGTGACGTGCTGGCGGCCATATTGTGGCTGCGCGCGCATAGCGCATTAGAGGCGCGAAAGCCGACATAAACGGCAGATCGGCTCGGCGCTCTCTAGGTAGGGCATAAAGTAAATAAAGTAGTTAAAACAGCAACCACGTGTGGAACATTCATTGGGGTGACCCCCATACATTACAGCTCCTCCTGCCGCCTCTGTGCGCCTCTATGAAATACATGCCAGAGGCGCACAGGGGCTGCCGAGAGAAATCGGAAACAGCTGCCCTTGAACTATCACTCTGGAGAGGGGTGAACAATGGCAGCTGGAATCGCTCTATCTGCAGAAACCCTCCAGCACTCATCACAGCGGTGGTCAAGCAAGGTAAATTGTTGGAGCAATGCAAGCAGTTGATGTCCTTTAAGAGGTGTGAAAACACCCCAGGACATCGTCTGCAGCCCCTGCAACCTTTTGTTTTTTTTGTTGTATGGGAGGGGGAAGGAGGTTGATGTGGCAGGACAAGAGGGAAGATATGCCTCCAACTGCAATTAGCATAAAGCCTGGATGCATCTCTCAGTGAGTATGCACGCTGTGGGGCAAGGGAGGCATAGTGAGAGGTGTGCAAGTCAGTTAGCATGACTTAGTTTTACTTAGCAATCGAAGCTAGAGTGTGAAAAATTAGTAGCACTTGAATAAAAAATAATAACAGAAATGATTGTTGCACTGCCTGTGCTTTACATTTTATCTGTAGTGTCCATATCAGAACACTATTCTCTACAGCTAAAGATGCAGGATTCTTGAGATATTTTGGTGATTTACAATGCCTCGTGAGGTAGGTCGTCTTCTAGTGCACACTAAAAATTACCTGATATTCTTCGAGCAGACAGTCTCTGTGATGGCTGATAAAATGTGAGTAAAAGAGGAAGTAATGCGTTGACATTTTGCCAGACAGCTGTGCAAACGAGACCTAATCAATACCTCTAATTCATGCATCTTTTGTTAGAGGACAGGGAAGACATTTGCTCCCAATATGTAAAGTGCACTTAGCATAGGCTCCAATTTCAAAAACAGCTGTAACAACCTATAACAACCGAGTGCAAGTCAATTTAAATACATTTGGAAAAATACTTGCTTCAGCGTCTTTTTTTGCTAGCGACAAAAATAAATGTGGATAAATACAGATAAAATTACCAAAAAATAAGTACGGATAAATAGACGGAAATGTTAAAAAATGAATACCATAAAACCTGGAGCCGTAATTATTACCCAGGTATCGAACGAAGCTCTAGTACAGATTTAAGTGTGTTTTCCGTTTAAATTTGCTGTTTTGATTATGTACAGCTAAGGGCTAAAATGGCAGGCTTTAGGTGATTGGCTTATTTTTATACCAGCCTGGACATGAAACGGAACAAAACGGGACAGAAAACAAGCCAGGTGCCAACCCTAGATGCAAACAGTCTTGAACGAGGAATGAAACCCATTTTTTACAGTTTTTTATAGCGTGCACGTGACCCGAAGGTATTGGAGTGCTTTACATGAGAACCGGTTACATTACACAAGGACATTTTTTTTTAGGCACAGGGAGATTAAGTGATTTGCCCAGAATCACAGTATCTTGAGCTGACGCCATGACTGAAACCTGGTTCCCCAGTTATAAAGTCAGCAGCTATAGCCATAATCCACATCTTGGATAGACGTAGGGTGGCAGGCAGAAGCCAAGTAAAAGCCCAGCTCTTTATGGACTGGTGGTTCAAACTGGCCCTAGAGCAGAGCCAGGGAGTACGTCTTTGGTGTCTATATCTCACATGAAGCCTGTTTCAAAGTCCTGCCTATTGTCAAATCAGTGGACGAGGCACATGTTATTTGCTCAGAAGCAGTTGTTAAAGTAGTCGACCCAGGACTGCAGTCTTAGCTACTTGGTACAAAGGCTATATTTTTACCACTGTACCTCATTTAGATTACAATTGCATATGACTGGGCATGGCCCTTCTCTCAGGAAATATTCAGTACATTTTTTCTCTGTGACTAGTATTTTTTACATTGAAATAAAATACTACCAATTTTGCCAACAAGGGAGCAGCAGAGCAATAAGCAGGGCCACTGGAATTATTTGGCAGGAGAATGTCAAATTATGCTGAAGGGATGAGCAAATTATGCACCAAGAAAAGGAATAGCATGTTGCATAATTCAGCACATTTTATGATAGTATTACTTCAATATATTGTCATTTTTGCATTTATTAACTCTGCCTGGGCATTGGTTGCGCTTAATTAGTACCAGTTTAACATCAAAATGTAGCAATAAGCAGTAGAAAGTTAATCAATCCAGCTTTGCAAATGATCTTCAGCTGTGTGGCAACAGATTTTGTTGTGTTATTAGGAACTTTTGAACAATTAGAGCTAGAAACAAAAATTGTTTTTGTTAAAACCTGCAGTTTATGCAGCCGATGATAGATTATGTGGCAGATGCTGCAATTCTATAATTATGCGAAAAATGCAACAGCCACAAAATTTCATAATTCCAGTGGCCCTGGCAATAAATTCAGAAAAATGATTGCCCAAGAGCACACAATTTAGTCAAATGGGAGGCTGGGATTAAAAAACACATGTCTCATTGGTCCATATCTCCAAAAAGTCCACTAGACCACAACTGGGGTGTCAGTGATTCTAATGGCAAGGTGAAGGGGTTGCCACTCCCATGGAATTGCCACTCTGTTATTGGCCCTGCTCAATTTAGAAGATGTGGATTATTTCCACAATAAACTGAGATTTGATGTCAAATATCCTAGTTCCATGGTTAAAATGTACGGTTGTAACAGGTCCTGTGGCAGTGGGCACTTACTGGACAGTATGCATGGTAGATATGACATGTACCACTGGAGTTTTAAAGCTTAAGACTATTTCATTCGGTTTGAATACCAGAGATCATTTTCTAAACTTGTTGCTTAAAATCTGCTATTGCGAGCATCCAAGACTTACTCCAGGAGGTGGTAAAGAGATTACAACTCAAATATAGTATCAAGCGTAATCACGCTTGATAAACTCAATCTCCAGCTGAGTTATCTTTTAACATGACCTGTTTTAGAGGGGTAATTTTAAATGAAACCCCAAAAATCTGCTATGTGACTCTTAGTTCCCCTGCTCCCCAATAATCATCTTCTGGAGTCTCTGCACACAAAATGTGTCTCCATGCGTGCAGTGTTTCTCCAAAGGTATAAATTGTCCCAAGATTAAATAACGGAAAGTTGGCCATCCTACTTGGCTCTTGAAGCGATGGCTGGGGACCATGGCTGTGAGGCCCAGGGAAAGGGACTCTGCTTGCATGGGTCTTGTAGCACAAGACCTTGGATGTGAAGCCTTGGACAGTGGGGCCACATCCCAAGGGTCCTGCGGCACTACATCATAGAGTGAGGTCAGATGATGGGACAACACTCCCAAGGGCCTCACAGCTGTGGGTCATGGTGGGGTGGTCTATGGGAGGGAACACCCTTCCCTTGGGCTTTCAGTGCTACACAAGTGTTGTGAGGCCAATGGTAGAGGGCTCCCCTATCCTGCGTCCCCTCTCTTAGTCCTCATAGCATTAGACCATGGTTGCAAGGCCTGGGAGAGTGGAGGCCCCTACCCTATGCCTTGTAGACATGGTGCAGCATTACCAGGCCATAGGGAGGGCCCCTCTCCCCTGGGCCTTGCAGCCATGCGTTTGTGCTGCAAGGCCCATGAGTTTGTGGGTTCCCTCCCCTAATCCTCTCAGCACTAGACCATGCCTGAGGGGCCCAGGAGGTGGGGTGGTGCCTCGCTTGGACCCCTCCCTTAGGCCCTATTGAAACTGTCTCACAGCTCTGTATGATGGCTCTGTGCATAGGTCGATGTCAAAGTCCTTGTCCTGTGATGTCATTTCCTGTGATTTCATGTTGCATGCTAATTAGAAGGGCCTAACAGATTCCTTTTTCTACCCGGCATAGCCATCGGTTAGGGGTATTGCTATCAGCAGTGAATCAGGTGCAGTGATACTGGGCCCAGGGGTATTAAGTGCCCAGTGTTCCCAAATGATGGCTTTATTTAACTGTGCAGCCAGTAGACTAGAGTGTGAAGGCACTTTAATTTGCAGCAGCACCCATGGTACCAGCCGGCCGGGGTTGGACTCTCAGGAGGAGAAGACAGCCCATGAGCTTAGCAGAGCAGGAGTACAGTGTAAGGCTCATTGGGGACCTTTCTCAGGGGTGTACCTTTCAGTGGTGCAGCAGGTGCAGTGGCACCAGGGCTCATAGATGTCCTGAACCCAATGCACCCAGATTATGGTTGTGTTTTACTATACAGTATACTTTTCTTGCATCACTGTCCATGTATATCTTACTCTGCCTCTAGTCTCTCCTCTCATGCAGCACACATCCATGATCCAGTGCTGGGAAGGTCTGTAAAGGTCCATCCTCTCCTAAGCTTACCAGCTATTGTCTAGTGCTGAGAGGCTCATGGGAGGAAGCCTGCTGTTCAGGGCTCAGTTTTGGAGAGCTGCCCTCTGATGTCCTTTAAGATGCCAGAGGTGGTATTGATGCAGACCCCGCAAATTGTCACCTTGAATGCTTCCCACAACGTAGCAGGACTCTCAACAGAACCTACATTTAGCTCAAAGTACTGTGTTATCGCCTGCCTAATGGCGTCTTCATATACAGGGTCTAGCAAGGCTTCGGCCTGGAAGCGCCATGTGAAGGGGCGGTGCACATTTGCTGGAATTTGTATGTTGAGCTGTATTGGATTGTGATCCGATAGGGTGCGTGGCAGGTTTTGTATGTGCGTGACCCAGCCATTTGCCTCCTCATTTAATAACCAGTAATCTAATCTGGACCAGCTGTTGTAGGCAGGGGTGATAGGCAGGGGTGATATGCGTGCCCACCTTTGCCCCAGTGTTTCGGAGCGGCCAGACATCTACCAGGCCCGTCTCCGCTATGGCGTCTCGGATGCACTGTGCTACTTTGACAGTTTGCGCTCCCTGTGGGTTGGATTTATCTAGAGTTGGGTCAAGATGCGTGTTGAGGTCCCCTCCCCAGATAACAGCGGCTTCTGGCCATGTCCGCAGCAATCCCAGAAGCTGCACAAAAATATGCGTATCATCCACTACTGGGCCGTACACATTAATTATTGTCAATAAAGTATTGCCTAGTTTTCTGTGTACCATAGCCCAATGAACTTTGTCATCTGTGTGTGATAGTATAGGGAGGAAGGGCACCTCTCTTTTAATCAGAATGAGGACTCCCCTAGCGTAACTCGAGAATGATGACGCTAATTTATATCCTGCCCATTTGCGTGCAATGTTGCTTTCTCTTTGTTTACACAGATGCGTTTCCTACAGCAAGGCAATATGAATTTTGTGTCTTTCGAGGTATGCCATTACCTGTCTAATCTTTTTATGGGTGTTAAGGCCTCGTACATTCCATGTTAGATAGTTATAGCTTTCACCCACCCTGTCTATTAACGAAGAAGCAACTTTGTTGAGCATTTAGCAGTCTACAGTATACAAGAGGCTTAGATGAACATTTAATCACGTCTGACCTTGTTAGCTCTAAACTCGCAACAATCCTATGCAGTAACATTTCCCCCCTAACCCCCACCCACTTTGGCATCCCCAAAGCGCCAAAGCCATAATCCCCAATCAATAACCACCCCCAACAAATGAAATAATACAACAGGTGCAAATTGGGGTATTCTCATAGAGGGGACAAAGCGGCACCCACCACTCCCACTAAAGGGCTCTGCTAATGGCCTACCTGCCACCAGACAGGGAAATATTGTCTTAGAGCCGATTTAAAAGACAACAGAGAAGCGAAACATATACTCTCAACACAGAAAAAATAGTGTCATAGGCAGGATTGCCATTCGTTTGTGCAATTATAAAGATGATTGAACCTAAGAGCACAGTCACCGACAGGTATATTTCTTACGGCCTGGCAGCTCGATAATGAGTATAAAAACGAATTAGCACACACCAACATGGCTGGATAAAGTCATATGTGAGACTTGAATTATCATATTGAGTTATTGATGTCATAATACCTTCCGACAGCATTCTTAGGAAAAAAGAGAAGTAAGAGCGACCCGGTAGCCAACAGTGCTGTTCAGGTTTGCTGGCAGCAATGGTGATTAGAACTACACAAGGTTCAGTGAGACTATTTGTCTATGTCCGACGTGCGATCAGGAGGCTGCTGCTTGCTTCGCAAATTTATAGCAAACTCCATGGCCAGCTTTGGATTAGTGAATATTTTTGCCTTGTCTTCTACTCCTATGCGGAGACGAGCCAGGTACAACATTACGTAGGGCACTTGTTCTTTCATGAGCAGTTTTTTCACCCCTTGAAATTCTTTGCGAGCCGCCTGTACAGAAGCCGTGAAGTCTGGGTAAAATGACAGTTCATTACCTTGGTGCTTGATGGTGCCTTTCTGTTGGGCTATTTGCAGTACTGCGTCGCGATCCCTGAAGTTGAGAAGCCCGCTATAATGGGTCTTGGCGGTGCTCCTGGCGGAGAGCGAGCTGCGAGTGACCTGTGGGCCCTTTCAACAGCCAGCATGTTTGATAGGTTCCAGAACCTTGTCAACCTCTCGCTTAGCATGGGCTGTGTCCCACGAGAGTGGAAAAAGGCTCTAGTAAGACCCATCTGGAAGAACACCTCCGTTCCATGGACAATCTGCCCAACCTTAGACCTATCTCCCTGCTCCCTTTCTTGGGTAAACTCATCGAAAAGCACACCAATAAACATCTGTCTAACTTCCTGGAACAAACGGGAAGCCTGGATCCCTCTCAGTCCGGTTTCAGGCCGAAATATAGTACCGAAACAGCCCTGCTGTCGGTAACTGATGATCTCCGTATGTACCAGGACAAGGGTATCTCAGCTGTCCTGGTACTGCTGGACCTATCGGCAGAGTTCGATACTATTTCACATAAGATCTTGATCGAACGACTGGCTGAGAGTGGACTGGAGGGCATGGCACTGGCTTGGCTAAAGAGCTTTCTCTCCGACCGCACTCAATGTGTCACCATGGGTGAGTTCCGGTCGGATGAGGTTAAGATCACCAAGGGGGTGCCACAGGGCTCCTGTTTGAGCCCAACTCTTTTTAACATCTATGTGGCCCCCCTGGCCAATATTATGAGAACCTTTGGTTTTTGTCCAGTGTCTTATGCTGATGATACCCAGCTGATTTTCCCATTTAAATCCCTGACTTTGGAGGTTAAGCGATCTTTCTCCGAAGGGATGAAAGCAGTATCCCAGTGGATGTCTTCCAACTTTCTTCAGTGTAACGTTGGTAAGACTGAGGTTATGCTTTTTGGTGAGGCCAAGATACTATGGTCCCCTGATTGGTGGCCATTAGATCTGGGGCCAGTTCCCGAACCAAAGCAAGTAATCAAGAACCTTGGGGTTCGCTTCAAACAGGAGTTGACCTTGAAACAACATGGAAATAACACAGTGGGGTCCTGTTTCCATATGATAGGACTCCTCCGTAAGGTATTTCCGCTCCTCCCAGACTCCACTAGAAAGACTCTGGTCCAGGCCTTAGTACTTAGTCGGCTCGATTACTGCAATGGCCTCCTGGCATCTGCTAATGAAGAGGTACTGGACTGACTTCAAGTGATAAAGAATACTGCGGCCAGGTTGGTCCTCAACGCTCCCCCCAGATCCCCGTCTAAACCTTTGCTAGAAAAACTTCACTGGCTATCTGTCCACCAAAAGAGTGAAATTTAAGATATGTTGCATAGTACATAAAGGACTACATGACCTAGCACCCTCTTATCTGGCAAAAAAATGTGTTCCCTATGTTCCCACACGCGCTCTTAGGTCAAGTAATCAGCTGCTTCTGAGGGTGCCCATGATTAGAAGGGCCAGACAGGGTGGTAAAGTACTGTCAGTGGTGGGCCCAACATTGTGGAATAAACTTCCTCTCCTGCTAAGGCAGTGCTCGGACCACTTTGCCTTCAGAAAAAAACTGAAAACCTTCTTGTTTCAGGCCTAAACTAGCTAGGCCAAGATTTAATCATATATGATTCTTTGTTCAGGATTACTGCCCCTTGGTTTTGCCACTGTTGTCTCTGGAGCGCGGAGATACTCCTTCTGGAGTTTATTCAAGCGCGTTACAAACCTGCAAATAAATAAATAAATAAATAAATAAGCCCCGCAGACGACCTTAAATAGTGCCTCAACGTAATCTATAAGCCGCCTCACATTTGTTGATTCTGGCAGGCCCAAAGTGCGCACATTATTGCGCAGAGAGTGCGCTTCAATGTCCTCATTTTTGTCTCTAATGAGCGTCAGGATCTTCTCGATATCTGAAGTTTTGGCCGCCACTTGTTGTAGTCCATCTTCGGTGTCAGATATTCGTTGCTCAGCTTCCCCCAGTCTCAGCGCCTGCTTATCCAGTCAACTGTCACTGTCGGCCAATTTGTGCGCTGGGGCCTACACTGACCTGTGGAGCCGGGGACTCGCGTTGTGCACTTCCCCCATGTAAGAAAGCTCTCCCCTTCTGTTTGCTGGGGGACGTTAGAAGATTGGACAGCAGTGTCTTCAGCACGCCGCCACCGCGACGTTCGTCTGCCATCTGTGCGTCCCCAGGTGCAGTCAAATATGACACGCACTGGCTCTCAACCGCGCCACAATGCCTCTTAGTGCAGCCGCGGTCCCGATCAGGGCCGCGAGGCCACCATTATGATAATAAGTGCTAAGAGGCAGCGGTCGGAAATCCAGCTCCCCGGGCTTCCAGCTTTGGGCGGAGTGGCACCGAGGCAAGGCCCAGCCCTTCGCCACTCTCTCGATGCTCCCTGTGGTCATGGGTGGTGCGAGCAGAGCAGGATCATGGAAGAATGAAAACGGCGGCCAGTGGAGCAACACTTACAGTGCGGCCATCTCACCTCGCGACAGGCCACACCCCTTCAACTACTGTGTGGTTGTCCTTTCATTTAATCAGTTCAGGAGATGATATTCTAGTAAAACATGCTGCTTTACATTCGTTCAAGATTAAGCCTGAAGGCGCTCTCCACAGCTACCACTAGGATAGCTTTCTGAAGGTTATCTTTGACCTTATACATCATAAGGGTTGTTTGGACTGGTGCAAAGTGCCCACTTTAATTAATAGATAGCCTATACCAGGCCAACTTCTCACAGGAATGCTTGAATTTATCAAAGCAACTGACATTTACTCGGGCTGCATACCACTCCATTTTTATTTTGCACACCATGTCAAATCAGTTTTGACCCAGCCATATGCAAATCAGTCTTGATCCTACTCCATTGGGAACCGTCCAGACTGAACTACCAGGCCTGGTCCTCCCTGACCCAAAACACAAGCAACGCAGGACAGGTGCCGCACTAGTTATGGATTATTAGCCAGGTATAGCTTAGTTCCAATGACACAATGTCAACAGGGCCCACGTCTGGGCATACCTGTGCTACTTAGGGCGTCTCACTAAAGTATATAAAAAAGTGAAGGATGGATTGCTTAAATTAATCTCAGCCACTGCTAAGGCTGATACCCCCCTATTATAAATTGAGGTCCACCAGGGGAGCCTTGCCCCAATTTGAAGACCCCTGCTTACACCATTTGTCTTGATCTTTTTTGAACTTCCAATTTGAGAGATTTTACTTAGCTGATGAAGCATGGATATTTTGTTTTATATTGTTATATCCCTAGAAGTTCTATTGAGATGTTTTGCTTTTTTACTCTGTTTTCGACGAGAAAATACTAACATGATGGTGAAATACTTACCAGACACAGCCCTGGAGGTCTTGCCTCTCTCCCAAGGGCCCAGCAGCCATAGTCTAGTGCTCCGAGGCCCAAGGAAATGACCGGCTTGTGGGCCTGGCTTGCAGCACTATTTAATTGTATTTAAACGTGTGCTTTCCAGGTTTTGTTCAAAATTAGGAGAAATCAACTGAGACGAGATGTATCTCTAATCTGTTGACTGAATCTGCATCATGCTGATTTACAAAATGAAATGCGCTTTAGAATCATGTAAGAGTATACTTATTATTAGCATCAGAACATTTAAGGACTTCAGAGGTTGATACGGGTGTTGCAGCCATGGCTCATGGCACATGCCATTAAACCCCTTTAGCCTAAATATGATTGTATTCTGGTGCCTTAAATAGAAGCTAAGATATTTTCAGCTGTTTCATTTGCTTTCATATCTTTTTTGCACATACCCTGTCTTGCGCTGGGTATCTGGAAACCATCTTGTAATTGTAATCCATATTGGCCCTCTTAAAGGCATTCTACATGTTGCGGCACACCTGACTAGGGCATGAAGAAATATGACCACATCAGAACACTGTGATGGAACCCTACAGGTCCTCCTGGCCAGCCTGAACCATCTTCAATCTCAGCTGCATTATCTGCAATGTTATCACAATGTGTTAACAGTCCGCAAACCAGCTACCTTTCCTGTCACTACTTTACTGTATGCTTCCCATTGACCCTGTACAGTGCTTCGCTACTTGCGGCTAGGTTTGCACTATACGACTGACACCCCTGCCTTCTTGGATGACAAGCTTGCATTTCCAGTGGCTCTCCACACACCCGCAGCAAGGTCACCTTCAGGCGGAAGAAGATCTGCTAAAAAGAGAAAAAACAAGAAAAAGGACTTTCCCATCTATGCCCAAGGATCTGGAATGGTATTACCATATCCATTTGTACAGCCTGAAGTCAGCTCCAATTTAGGAAAAAGCTAATACTCAATTTTAAAAAATAAACAAAATCAGGAATCAGTCATGATCCACAAACCATCTACTCCTATCACGTGTTGAATGTGTCTTTGGCCCTGTACAGGGCTTAGCAGCCTTTCGGCTTGATTTGCGCTACATAAATACCGAATGAGTAGCTAATGCACTAATCTGGAAACAAATAGTTTTTTTGTTTTTTTTATTAATATTTTTATTAGATTTTTTATGACAATGTACAGAGATACACATCTATACTACTATTATAAAGAGAGAACACAAACCTTTGAGCCAGGTAAACTCAAAAAGTACTGCACCAATCACTACACCCAATACACCATTTGAAAGGGGAGATGTAGCAGAAGGACATAGGCTATAGATGTGGACACCATATACGTTAAAAAAGCAAAAACGCCCAAAGTGGGAAAGTAGTCCCTTGTGGGCGTTAGCGTGGGCGTGCCAAAGAAAAGATGTGGGCGTTTAGAGGGGCGTGTCAAACAAAAGATGTGGGCGTTTACAGGGGCATGGCCCAAAGTACAAACAATAAACATATGCCAAACGATTTCACTGATTTCACTGTGCAAGGCACACACTTCGCCACACACTTCAATGTGCATTGCGCAAATGCGATTTCAATTATTTCACTGTGCAAGGCACACACTTAACTGTGCATCCCGCGCATTTGCAAAGGGCCGCCTATCACTCGCCTCGACATTCGCGCATTCGTCGGCGTTACCCTTCAAACATTAACGCCTTTATGGGATGACATCCAAAAAGGGGCGCGCCTTCCATAATAATACCGTGCCACAGGGGGCAGGCTTACAAAAAGGGCCGCCTATCATTCGCGTTGCTTCGCACAGCCCACCAATCACGACACACAATGATTAACACACACACAAGTTGCGATACAAAAATATAACAAATGTTTAACCATTTGACAAACGACAACGTTGTCACAGGGGGAGGAACGTAAACAAGAGGCGCCCATTTCTTAGACAAGAAAGCCAATCGACGGAACATGAACGAGACTTTACTCACAAGGCTCCGAATAATTACGTATGCTGCGGACAAAATGTAAAACTTACACAAACACCTCCGAATTTCAAACACTCTGCGTTATCAGTGGAACATTGCCAGTACTTGCGCCGATAAAAACAAAAAAAAAGACATTAGTAAAGGGATCGAAAACGTAAACAAGAAAAGCCCCTTTCACAAACAAGCAATTTCAGGCAAAAACATCTGAGCGACCACTGTAACACTTGCTGCACTTGCGGCGCAAATTACAACATTTGGGAAACAACAACATTCGCACACAGGGGGAACACTCTCAACAAGGACAGCAAAACAAAGTTAGGTGTGGCTCAATGAAAACCTGCGGATGAATTAAACACACATTACTAATGCAAACAAAAAGTAAAGGCAACACTGAACATCGGCCATCCCCGGACAATGTCGGGACGGGCTGCTAGTTACATATAATGGATGATAGTTATCGCCGAAGACACGCCCCGGTTTTTATTCCATCTGTGTCGCGATAGTTGTTCAATTGTTCAGGTATGCTTGCGAACATTTAGCAATGAGCGTGTTGGTCTTATGTTTTTTGACTCTTTCACCAGTTTTTAACAAATAACATAACATATAACATAAATGCGTTTGACTGGTGGTTGTGGATTGACCGTCTGTATTTGATGGAGTTTCGCGCAGGATTTGCGTCAGTGAGCTTTTTTATGGCGGTTTATACGGATTTAGGAATTTGTCTAAGGTTGACCACATCCCTCTGTCTGGCTTCCTCCAGGGTGTTTGTCTCAGTGCAGTGTTGTCCGCCCCTCTTAGGTACGTCACCCAATTCAGCCACCCTTTGAAAGTAGCTTTTGTGGTGTCTTTCCATTTGGCCAGCACTGTTTTTGATGCACTTGTCAGAAGGAAGTCTAGGAGGTTTCTGTCCTGTTGTGTGGCTAGATCTGTAGTGATGTGTGCTGTGGTTATAGTTGCAAATTCTTGTTTCAGAGTGCAGCCTAGGGCTTTGTTAGTAAAGTCGAACACCTTCCCCCAGAATTTACTCACCTTGCTGCAGTGGAAGATGAGGTGAGCGAGGTCCCCCTTTTCTTTACCACAGTTCCAGCAGAGATCCTTTTCTCTCAGACCTATCTTTGCAAGTCTAGCTGGTGTCCAGTACGCTTGGTGCAGCAGCCAGAATGTTGTTTGGGCTAGCACAGGCGATATCATGTTTTTAGTTGGAGAAGCCCACATGGTGTGTGCTTGCTGTTCTGTGAGTTTGGAGCCTATCTGCGTTTCCCAGTAGCTACTGTTCTTGGCGTTGAGATTGGAGGAGGCCGGGCGGAGGAGTTTGTACAGGAGAGAAACTTGGTGTCCTGTCTTGTTTATGTTTGCCATGAATCGGAAGATTGATGGTGTCTGCTTGGTTAGTTTCGATTTAGTGATGGCAGTTTTGATGGCTAGGAAATTGTATAGCTCTATGTCTGGGAGGGCGTACTTTTCCTTTAGGTTGTTGAAAGTGTGGGGCTCTCCCCCCTCTTCCAGCTGCGCTGGGTGCGAGAATCCTCGCTGTTTCCATGTTGTTATGTCGAGGGGTCTCCGCTTGTATTTTATTTTGGGGTTTGCCCAGAGTGACACCCACATCGAGTTTCTGATGCTAACCTCGAGCTTTTGGTCTACCTTGAGCTGTGCGTGCTTCGTTATCTTGAAAATCGGGTTCCCTTTTAGTCTCTGTTTGTTGGTCGTGAGGAGGGCTAGGGGATCTGTGTTGTTCAGGATGGCCCTCTCTAGCAATAGCCAGGTCGGAGTGTATTGCTGTTTCTGGACTACCCAGTGCATCCCTTGTCTGGCTATAAAGGCTGTCTGGAAGGTTCTCAGGTCTGCCACATTGAGGCCACCTAGTTTTTTTTCCAGTCTCAGTTTCTGGAGGCCTATTCTCGGTTTTTTGTCCCGCCAGATGAATTTGTTTAGCAATTGATCTATTTTTTTATGGAAGTCGTCCGTGAGGGCTAGGGGCAGCATTCCTGCAAGGTAGTTAACAATGGGAGTGATCATCATTTTGACTGTGTCTATTCTGCCCCACCAGGTGATGAACTTGGGCGACCAGTTTTCCAGCAGCCCTTTGATCTTTTCTAGGGTAGCTTTCTCGTTTTGTTCGAGGGTGATTCTTAGATTTGTCCCGAATTGGATTCCCAGGTATTTGATGAATCCCGGTTCCCATGCTAGTCCTGAGTCACCTAATACCTCTTTAGTCATGTATATGTTCATTGGCATACACTCTGATTTGTCTCTGTTTAGTTTATATCCTGAGTGGGTGGCGTACGTGTCTATGGTGTGCATGAGGGCAGGTATGGAGGTAGAGGGGTCTTCCGTTGTTATCAGTATATCGTCCGCGTAGGCTGCCAGTTTGGCTGTGGTGTTATTAATGGTTATGCCCGCTATGTTTCTTTTAGCTAGGATGTCTCTGATCAGTGGTTCTAGTGCCAGTAAGAATAGCAGCTGGGATAGTGGGCAGCCTTGTCTAGTCCCTCTTTGAAGGTGAAAAGTGGCTGAGGTCGTTCCGTTGATTGCAATTTGTGCTTTGGGGCCTTTGTACAGAGCCATGGCCTTCTTTGTGAATTTTTCTCCCAGGTTGTATGCTTGCATGCTTTTTTCTAAGAATTGCCAGGACACCCTGTCAAAGGCCTTTTCTGCATCTAGTGTGATTGTTACTGCCGAGTTGTGAGATTTAGAGCAGTGTTCGATGACAGATGACATGACATGATGAGTCTTGTGTTGTCATGTGAAATGCGAGTTTTCATGTAGCCGACCTGTGTGTTCCATATCAGCTGTGGGAGTATTTTGTTAAGTCTTGTGGCTAGAATTGTGGCGTATATTTTACAGTCTAAGTTTATAAGGGATATGGGGCAGTAGTTTTTCGGCCATTGTGAATCCTTCCCCTCTTTGGGTATGACGATTATATTGGCTTGTGCCATCATGTCTGTTACCTCCCCCTCCTTTCCGCAGTGATTGAATACTTTTGTCAAGACCGGTAGTAGCTGGTCTTGGAAGGATTTGTAGAACGGCGTTGTGTAACCATCCGGTCCCTGGGCCTTACTGTCTTTTAGTGCCTTTATAGTAGCCGAGACCTCGAGTGCTTTAATGTCTTGGCCTAGCACGGTTGCTTCCTGTGTCAATATCTTGGGTAGGTCTAACTTCTCAAGATAGGCCACGGTTCCCTCTTGATCAAGGTTGTCATCTTTTTTGTAGAGATCTTTGTAAAATTCCATGAATGTGTGGAGGATGTCTTTGTGTCGGGTGTGCATTTTATTGTTAGTGTCCGTGATTGAGGGGATATAGTGTTGTCTTTGCTTGTGCTTGAGGTATGATGCTAGGATTTTCCCTGCCTTGTTTGCTTCGCAGAGGTTGATCTGTTTGTACTTTCTTATCCATAGTTCGACACGCTCGCTCATGATTCTGTTGGATTCATACTTTTTCTTTGCGAGTTCTATCAGTGTGGTTGAGTTTGATGTGTCCCCAATGTGTCTCGTTTCTAGTAGTTTAATGACATTTTCTATCTGGGTCAGCTGTGCTTTTGCTTCCCTGTCCCTTCTCGCCTTGATTTCTATTAGCGTACCTCTGATGGTCGCCTTAAGGGAATCCCACAGGATTTTTGGGTCTACGTCTGGAGTATTGTTCTCCTTAATGTAGTCTACAATGGCTTTCTGGATTCTGCATTTGTCTTCTTGTTTTGCCATGGTGAAGTTGTTGAATCGCCATCTATAGGTGAAGTGTTAATTGTGTCTCCCTGTGAGGTGTGGGCTGATGTAGGAGTGGTCTGAGATCGTTCTGGCTGCAATATCTGTGTGGTCTATTAGGTGTGTGTGTTAGCTCGAGATGAGGATGTAATCTTTTCTGCTGTAGGAGTTGTGTGGGTTGGAGTAGAAGGTGTAGTCTCTGGTATCGGGGTGTTGCAGTCGCCACGTTTCTACTAGGTTGAATCTGTTACATATGTTCATTAACTTCTTGTGGGACGTAGGGGTACGTGATTGGGTTTTTGATTGTCTATCTAGGGTCTGGTCCAGAGCCAGGTTGAAGTCGCCCGCTATGACCATCATGTTGTGTGAATTATTGGTCTCTAATTCTTTTTCTATCCCCTCCCAGAATGCGGTGTCGTCGGTGTTTGGTGCGTATATGTTTGTCACTAGTATTGTTTCTTCCCCTCTTTTCAGCTGCGTGATCAGTAGTCTGCCTTCGTTATCACACCGTTCATTCTCGATTGTTATGTTCGCTTTGCTACTGATTATTGTGATGACCCCTCGTTTTTTTTCTACTGCCGGTGAGCATGCGACCTGACCTATCCATCTAGCCCTGAGTTTGCTCGCTTCGACTGTGGAGAGTTTGGTTTCTTGTAGCATGATGATGTCGCCCTAAGTCTTAGCTAAATAGTCTAATACCTTCTTTCTCTTGATAGGGTGATTTAGACCTCTAACGTTAAGGGAGATAATCTTTAAATCTGTTGATAATGACTTGTTGTTATTCAGTGTCATTGTTCGTAATGCAGCGGGCTTTACCTGGGCTCCTCGTGGGTGACCTAAAACCGCCCTTTTGGCGTGTGAGCTAGCTGCGTGTTTAGAAATCCTTGGGTGTGGTGTTGTCAGTGATCCAGATGGTCTATCTGCCAGTTTGGCGCACACAGAGACAGGGACATGGACTGGACATACTGGACGAACAATCACAACAAGACGAACAAGACATACATGGCCACCCCCTCCTCCTTTTCCCTCCTCTCCTCCCCCCCCTTCGTCCCCCCCCCTCCTGCTAGTGTGTGGTACTTCGGACGTGCAACAGCAAGGTCCCTCCCGCCCCGCCCTGACCCCGGGATATTAGGAACACATCATCTTTCTAGAGCTTGCATATTAAAGGATATATTGTTCTGTTGCGCAGTGGATTTTCTCTGAGGTAGATTTTGTTGTACAGTCTTTTGCAGTGATAGTCTCTATATGAGGTAGTCTTGTGACTTTTTCTTCATGAGCTATCTCTCGTGTACGTGCACCGAATTGCTTATGTTGTCAGGCCATGGGTTCGGCCTATATCGATGCCCAATACTACTACTGCTCGGTTTTTCCTTAGTCTGTTGGTGAGTTCGGTGAGGCACTTCTTTTTCCTGCCAGAGCAGAAGCTTCCATTTCCTGTGAGGGTGGACCCTGTAGATAGCGTGACAGTTCCCCTGGGTTTTCGAAAGTTAGTGTGATCCCCTTGTTGTATATTCTGAATCTTGCAGGGCCTGCAAAGGAGAAGGTGATGTTTTCTTTTCTCAGCCTGTCCCTTTGAGCTAAAAATCCCTTTCTGATATCGACTGTGGCTTTCGAGTAGTCCTGCATGAGGATGATCTTGTGACCGTTCCATAGCAAGTTGGGGTTCTTCCTCGCTACTCCGAATATGGCGTCCGTTTGGTGTGAGCGTAGTGTTCTGCATATTATCAGTCTTGGGCCTGCTCTTCCTGTTTGTCTGTTTGCTGGAACTCTGTACGCCTTGTCTAGCTCGAATGAACCCTCGAACTTGAGGTTTGTCAGGTTTGGGATGAGGTTCTGTATTAGTGATACACATGAGCCTGCCTTGTCTTCTTCTCTTTTCGGTACTCCCAGGATTCTTATATTGCCTTTCCTGTTTCGGTCCTTGAATTCTGCTGCTTGTCTGCGGAGCTCAGTGGTTGCTTTAGCGATATTCCCAATGGCCTTTCCTGTGAGTTGTGATTTGTCCTCTATATCGCTAACCCTTTGTTCCACTGCTTCTAGCTTGTTATTGGTTGCGTGGATGTCCGCTCTGATGGCAGCAAGTTCTAGTTGTATCGTGTCTGTTGTTTTCTTTGTGTTCTTTGCCAGGTCGTGGACTTCAGCTAGTTTTTTGAGGATACTGTCCAGTGTGCTACTGATGTCCGCTCTTTGTTTGATGGGGGAATCTGTACTGCTCTCCGGTCTGTTTTTCTTTTGCTGTTGCAACAGTTTGCCTTCATTATCAGCCCTTTTTCTTAGTTCCTTAGTGGCTCGCGGGGTTTCGGATTTTTTGTCGCCGAGCTATGGGTGACCTTTTTGGTGTGAGTCTTGTGTTTGGAATTAGCGTTTATGGGCTGATATTATGATTACGGCTTAAGGGCTCGTTCACTTTTATTTGCCCTTGTCTGTTCAGTCTTGGTCCGCGGTAGATATTTGCGAGTCGCTTTGCTTTTTTTATTTGCTAGCGTAGCCGGTTATGGTCTCTGGTTCTGTTTGGTCACAGCCGGTATCTTGAGCTAGCCTGCGTATTCTCTCTCCTGTTGCTTCGTTTCTTATTGATTTGCTGGCTTAAGTGCATTTGCAGTATTTTGATCTATCGTGGTGTATCCGCTGTTCTTGCTTTCTGGTTGCTGTCTCGTGCTTGTGCGCCTACTGCTGGGCTTGTCTTTGCCCCCTGATTCGACTGGTCTCAGCCAATCTCGAGACGCTCTTAGCACGCTGGGCGCCCCTTGTCTGGAGTGTTATCTTCGCGTGGTCTTGTGCGCTAATGCTCTCGTTCGCCCCTCCTGTGCACTGCACACGCTCTTGGCACAGTTATCTTTGCGAGGTCTTGTGCGCCAAAGCTCTCGCTCGCCCCTCTTGTGCACTTCACACGCTTTGATCTATCGCGGTGTATCCGCTGTTGTTGCTGTCTGGTTACTGTCTCGTGCTTGTGCGCCTTCTGTTGGGCTTGTCTTTATCCCCTTATTCGGCTCGAGACGCTCTTAGCACAATGGCCACTCCTTGTCTGGAGTGTTATCTTCGCGTGGTCTTGTGCTCTTGTTCGCCCCTCTTGTGCTCTGCACACGCTCTTGGCACAGTTATTCTAGGCGGCTGGGATTCTCTTCCCCCCCTGATATATATTTGTTTTTCTTTCCCACACTCCCCGCGTGTTATGGCCACAAAGCGTCTTTTGCCCCTCCCGCAAGATGGCGGCGCCCCGGAGGATATTCGCTTTCGGTATCGTTTGTTTTGTTTGGACGGGGTTTGGGGGGACGAGATGGCCCGTAAAGCGTTGGTATTAATGTCTGTGTGCCCCTGTTGATCACTGTTCTTCTTTGTGTCTTTTGACTTTTCTCGCGCTTCCTATATTTTCCCCCTCTGCTCCTTTCTAGTTACACCGGCTAGAGCTTAGAGCGTTTTTTTTTTCTTTTTTGCCCCTACCAATATGGCTGCGCCCAGGCTGTATTTTCACTTTCGGTTTTGTTCTGCGGTGCCCGGTGTCTTTGTTTGGCAGGGATTGGAGGGGAATGGTGACGCGTTAGCGTTAGCGTTTGCGATAGCTCCTGATGCCCACTGACCTTCTGTGTGGGTTTTTGGCTTTTTCAGCGGTCCTTTTGTCTCCTTGTTCGTTACTCGGTTGTAACTCCTTCCATCGCCATCTTGTTTCCTGTGCGTTTCTTTCGTCTGTTGCGAAGATGGGATTTTTGGTGCCTTTGGGCCAGATGTATCAAGATACACTTTTGCGATTCTCAAATAGCGATTTTTAAGGAATCGCTATTTGAGAATTGCAAAATGGTATGTATGTAGAAATTCGCTATTTTAAGCGATTTCTTAAAATTCCTTAATTGCGATTAGCAAATTGCAAATCGCAATTAAGGAATAATTTCCCATTCATATCTATGAGCCAGGAGGTCAATAGGAATGAATGTGAAATTATTCTCAATTTGCGATTCGCAATTTGCGAATCGCAAATTGAGAATAATTTCAAGGGTGCAAGGGTGTCCAAAGGACACCCAGTTGCACCCCTGAAATAAGCATGGGTGCACATGTGGTGCACATACATGCCCTAAGGGCATGTATGTGCATCACATGGCACTTTGAAAAATGCAAAAATGGGCATTTTTCAAGAAATTCGCAAAGTACCACCAACTTGAAGTTGGTGGTAATTTGCGATTCCTTAGGGACAATTAGCATTTTTTTTTGCATCATACATTGCATTTAAGGAATTGCAAATTTTGCGATTCCTCACATGCAATCGCAAAATAAGGAATCGCAAATTTGCGATTCCTTATTTTGCACTGAAATTTGCTACATACATTCTGCGAATTTCAGCGTTTGCGAACCCATTTGAGCTTCATACATCTGGCCTTTAATCCCTTCCTTGTTGTCTCCACTGCTTCCTTCTTGCTCCTGTTTCGTTCTGATACCCTCAGCGCCGTTTCATCTGCTTAACGGTGTCGGCTTCGCGCTGTTTATTGCGTTAGAGTCCCAGGGTCTGACGGAGCTCCGGACTTAGGCAACTACACCCCTTGCCATCCAAGCCACGCCCCCCGGGAAACAAATTGTTAACATCTGAGAGACATAGGTCAACCCTTTCCATTCAGTGTGACTAATTTAATGAATTTCCACTTAATAGAATTGTAAAATATAGATGCTTATTTTATAAGTGTAATATTTGTTTTTGTTTAACGGATATTCGTTCCAAGAAAGTTGTCTCTTGCAAAGTCACTCAACAATAGTCTATTGATTGCACTTCCTACGATGAAATTTTCTGTGATTTCACGGTGTATGCTAATTAGGGGGCCTCGCCCATTCCCTTTCTGCCTGGGGCCCCAAAAGTCCTAGGACCGGCCCCGCATGTGAAGGTTGCTTGTCTGTGCGTTCTTCTGTTCAGCATTGCCTGTTCGTGAATTAGGAGGAGTTTAAATGGAGCAAACTCTGCAATATGCTGGCAGTTTACACCTCCTGCTCCAATCCATGACTGGTCCAGCGATTAGGATTTAAAATGTGAAGAAAAAAAACACTCTGAGATAAATCTGCTTCTCACTGGTGTTTTAAGTTAGTATTGTTAATGTGCACCAAATTTGCAATAGTATGTTTTATGTTCATTCTGCTATGCTTTATTTTAAACGTTATCAGGTCCATCTGACTACCATGGCGGTGAAGCTGATGTTACTGTCCACTGAACTACATTCCTTTCCTTTATTCTATACCTGTGTATCTGGTAACTTCTTGCTCCATGCCTGCGCGCTTGTCCACTGTGTACACGTGTTCACTATGCCATAAACATCCAGTGCTTCGTGGCGCTGGCACCCCATAGTGCGGAGAAGGGACACTAAAGAAGAAAAGGCTGCAAGGTGGGTCTGCTCTACTGGATGAGTAGTGCGGGTTCTCTGGTTTGCAAGGTAGAGGGGCCCCTCCCCAAGTTTGTAAACATCTCGTGCCAACCTCTCTTCCATGTGCTGTTGCAGTCTTCAGAGTTTTGGGATCAAAATGAGTGACGTTTAGAGGCTGTGAAGTGCTGGACTCCTCTTTACAGCCATGATGGAGTATTTTTATTTTGGATGCAGCCAAGTACTTGGCTGTGCACATTTCAATCGCTTGGAAAAAAAATGGAAAGGATTTTTTTTTTTAAACGCACACTGTTTTAACTTTATTCATTCACGCACTCAGCCGTTACATGTTACTTTGAACTTTCTTTTTCGCCCCGATTATTTCTTGAACCGCTGGCTGAAACAATGGTAGACTTATGTTCTTTCACCAACTGGAATATTGTTTATCTAATTATTTATCGTACATACTAGATTTTTCAGATTTTTCTGCATTGCATCAGCTCTGCAGTAGGTACGTAAACAAGATGTTTTCCTGCTGTATAATATGTATGTGCAATATAAAACTACAACTAACACATATCCATTCATCCATCCAGTCGTCAAACCTCTGCCTCATTCTAACATGCACAGAGCTCTCAGATGCCCACTTCGATGTGTGAGAAGCTTCCCCGGTCTTTTATTTTCTTCTGAACTGTCTTCCTTATTCCGCAAAGTGATCAAGTACTCTACAAATCACAGAAGGCAAAGAGAAAATGCGAAACCTATGAGCTGTGTATTCATCCACTGCCCAATCTTGGATGAAATACTGTTCCTTATAGAAAAGCCAGGCCTATAATTGGCTGTGCTAAAACGTGTTTTTATTACCTGCCGTTATTTTACGAATAAAAAATGAACCTGGGTTGGATTCGTTCTGTTTTACTTTTTAAGGAATGAAGGTGGCTTCCGAGCTGTGCCAGGGATGAGAAACACCGATGAGTGCTGTGGGCATGGGGTGGCACCCTGGTACCCCTGGGCACGGATCCTCGCGCCTCCCTCTCTCACCGCACGGGCACCTCGGATGGGTGCCCTGCAGCCCCAGCTGCCCCCGCAGATGCCCCAGCTGCCGCCATGTTGTGCGCTAGGCGGGCCCGGGCGCAGGGAGGAGGAGCGCTCCCGGGATGACGCTTCCCAGGCTGCAGCGCGGTGCGGGATGAGGGGAGGGCCCTGCTGCCGCCGCCGCCGAAGCCAGGAGTGCACCGGATAGGGAGGCACGGGGGACACCCGGGACCGGCGGCTCCCAGACACCCACCGACCGCGGGGCACCCGGGCAGAGGCGGACCCGCAGGGAGCGGGCATCGGAGGAGGGAGCGAGGGCATCCCGGAGACCCCCGCACCAGCTGGGATAGGAGGTGAGCAGAGCCCGCCGGGGCTTCGGGGAGCCCCCACCGGGATGGGGCATGGGCCTCTGTGCCGCCCCCTCTCGGGGTGCTTGTGTCTGCCCCCCTTGGACCAGCCTCATCCCTGATCCTTGCTCCATTCCCTTCAGTTGTGAACCGTGCTGGAGGCAGCCCATTGTGTTCAATGCCGCTCTGCACACTGATTTTTTTGGCTGACTGGAAAATGGTTCAAAACGTGTGTTGGCGGGGCTGGGAGGGGGTGTAGGCGCGCTCTGCAGTGTCCAGCTGACATGCTCTTCCCAGGAAGAGCCTGGGAAATCCAACAGGATGTGTGTGTGGGGAAGGGGTGGGGTGGTGGGACCAGTCCTAGCTTCAGATCGCCCCTTATTTCACAGGGCAGGGATGCACTCACAGCGGGGTGGCAGTGGCAGCGCTTCTAACGGGAACTAACAGCTGCTTTGGACAGTTCTGGAAGGTGTAGCAGTGTTCATCTAGCCTGGGGTTATGCTTGGTGAGATGCCAAGTATGCTAGGTGTGAGGTAACTGCAGTGCCTGCACACACCTCCCAGCGCCAGGAAGTGTAGACATGTGTTCTTGGTCAGGGACAGAGATTAGTTCCATGCCTTCCTGGATGGGTCAGGGGGCATTTGGAATGCCCCAAGAATAAACACGAATCACAAGAATCTATATCTTTACAGTAAAGCTATGATCTTTAGGTATTTCTTTCTGGGTGAGCTGCATTTCCATACCACATTTAATTGTTGCTATGTTGTAGCTTTATGTCTTTACCCAATACAAATGTATTACTTCTTAATTACGCTGATCTGTTATGCACATCCGTAAACTATGCACCTTATTAAACTGTGTGCACATTGTGCGTTGAGAAGTAAAACTTCGCGGCAGATGAGACAACTTGCCCTCACGTCATGATTTCAAACCCAAATATCTCCCCTCAATAAAAAAAGCAATTCTCGGGGTGCCTCATGTGTTCTATATTAAGGGTTCAGGTCTTCATGCGTTGTCTAGGAGGTACTGCGGCCTGTGTGGCGATTTCTCACTTTTTATCGCCCCCCTGGAGTTAAGTGCTCCGATCGGTGAGTCTTTGAGCCCTGCCTGCATGAAATTAATTTTTTTTTGTTATTATTATTTTAAATTGGCAACGGTGGTTGTAAAACCCTCACATCTGGCGAAGACATCAGAGCATACCATGCAAGTGAGGCGAGTTGGCATGTAGACGTCATGCTCCTTGGTATTTCCAGTGAACCCTGAGCAGTCTAAATTCACCAGTTTCAAGTAGCCTGCTCGCATTTCGCTTTAAAAAAAAAAAACATCGGATTTTCCTACTGTTTGCACGCACACTTACTCACTCGTGTACCATTGGCGCCTGTTTGTAGATTGACTTGTATTATGATAGACACGAACCCGAGCTGCATAATGCATAACTTTGTTTGCAAAAGATCCTACCTTTCTCTGGTACATAAAGTTGAGGCGGTGCCACCTACCACACATTTCTGATGTCATCTAGAGGTTAGTAAGAAATCGGTTGCTGTGCATCATCTTTTCTCTGTTTCAGTATGCCATCATTTGATATTAGGTTTTGGCCTAACATATTCGTGGTGGTGCTTAGCAAAACATAGGACAAAACTCCCAGTAGTCAGTGTATGGTTCTCCAAGCAGTTACCACTAGGAGATGCCAAGTGCTTGTTTGTGTTAATCATGACAGAGTTATAGCTCCGTGCTGTGGAAATGGGCATGTTAAATCAGCAAAAATAGTAAAAACGTCCCTTACCCGCATTAATGCCTGTTTTTACTGCTCAGCAGAATTTCTGATACCCATAAAGGAAAGATGCAGTTGGAATGTATTGGATTTGCTAAACCTATTGTTTAAGGATATAACATTTAAAAAATAGTTTATTTATGATTTGGTATCATTTTTATAAGATGTTATTTATTGCTTGAGTTGGGACACATGCCATATAGATATTTTACCATGCTGCCATAATGGTTTAACTCTTCTGACCCAAAATGTTTTCCAACTGCACATCGCTGGACAAGTGCACCAAATCATTTATGCATCATGTTTCTTTTTTGATCCACACCTTATGATTTGGCTAAATGGAAATGAATGAACCTTATGGCGCTCTGTACTCTCAGGCATTCAGCTGTTTACTAGTCAAACATAACCTGAAAGTATTATTTGCCGCATCCGAATACGCTGAATTCTGTAGTATTGCACCAAACCTGCCGCCTCCACTGAGCCAGGTTTGTGTGCTCTGCACTTTTGTGATACATCTCTGCTGTCTCCTGGCGTCACGAGAACATACCTTCTGGTTTGTTTATTATTAGCTAGCTTGGTGGCAAGGTACTAGGTATGTGTTGGTGTCTTCATGGAAATTGTGATGAATCCCAAAGCAAGATATACACCGCCTCTTTACCCCAGTTCACACTTGAACTGAGGTATGTCTCTCGGAAGAGAGGATGAAACATGGCTTTGTCTTTAGGGATGAGGCCAGGGGTCGCCTGGACATATATGCCTCTCAGTGGCACAAACTAAAACCTCGCACCAGAACTTGCAACGGGAACTTTACTAAGTTGTCAAATTCCCTTAGTCTTGCGCATCAGAGTGCAAGGCTTCCCTCAAAATTAAGTTGTATTGGTTATATCTTTTGGTACAAAGGTGATATTCTTAACAGTACTCATTTATGTTTAGCTCAAAAGGCTGAAAAACTCATATATTCCAACTCGTCATCTTAAATTAAGGCCAAGTGTCAGCGAAGTGCACCGGGCCTTCCAGCCACTCGCCTCTTAGAGTCCACAATCATTTGTAATATATTATTTTCCCATTCGAATATATGTTGCTCGTTACATCTCATCTTTTACTGTTGTATTTACATGTCGAAATGGTTACCAGTATCCTGAGGGTCCATCAAAATGTATTTATCATTTACACCCTTAATTAAATTGAAATGGGTTTTAGCCAAATAGGCATGGAAAGTTGACAGTAACAAATAGAATCTCCGAAAGTGGCTAAATGAATAAGAAATAGTAGCGTTTTTTCCCTTTTTTTCCAGAGTTTTATATAGTGCAAACTCGACCCAAAAGTATCTGAGCCTTTACATGAGCACCAGTTGCATTACAGATGACAAACACGTTCATTTTGTAAGGCACAGGGATATTAAGTGATTTGCCCAGAATCGCAGGATGTTGACCTTCCCTGCCGAGACTTGAACCCGGGTTCTCAGCTTTGACGTTGACCGCCCTAGCCATTAAGCCACATCCTCTCGAAGAATGACGTATCTCTCAAATGAAATTGTGACACCTGTGTTTGGCTAGCTGTACATTAACAGCTTGCGCTTCAAACCTCCCAGTAAATGGCGTAATCTCTAGTATCTTGCTTTTGTGAATGTCGGGTCAAGATGGAGAATTGCGTTACCCGCCAGTGTAGTCAAATATTGGTGGTTTCTCTTGGCTGTGGCTGGCAAAGGAGACTGCAAAATGCAGTTTCGTTGCTTGAGTGTCCACTGAAGACTCTTTCAGAGGGTTCTTTTGGCACCTTTAAGATGTACTTCTGGTGGTTCACCAGGCGCGCCCTGACCTAGAACCCTCAAGGGAAAAGAGGAAGGCTAAGAAACGCATGCAGCTGGGGCCTGAAGGCTGACTGCAAATAGATGGGTTACACCTGGAGTCAGATTGAAAGAAAAGCAGAGGACAGAGGTGGCTCGAGATTCCTGGTTGAAGGCCTGGAGGGGTAGTAGGCATAAGCAAGTAAGTCTGTTGGCTCTAGCCCACATTTTCTGTGCTCCTGACCTTGAAGACTAAATGTCTTGACTGCGGTGCCCTGGATTAATTCGCCTATTCCTGATGTCTGGTGTTGTAGCAGAAAATACGGCACCAGAGGGAAATGGCAGCAAATCTTTTGCTATGGGCAACAGCAGCACCAGCAGAAAGTATTGTCTGCCTTGATTTATATTGTAAATTCACTAATTGTGTATGGCCAGCTGGCTAAACCACCAGTTGGGCAGATTCTGCTGTGCCAGGGCCTAGAACTCATAAGTTTTTAGTTTATGTTGTATTATCTCTGTCTCCTCAGTTCAGCCTCAGACGCACGTTCAAGGTGAAGGCGGTCGCCACGTCTCTGCTTCAAAGATGCTGTCCAGTGAGTTCATCTTTAACCTGTAAAAGGCGCTCATTGTGGAAAGTTCTCTATAAGTAGATTGCTGGCATCTGCCTGCTCATATTCTGTCTTTCCTGGCAAGTACTGCAAGGCTAGCGCTTTTCCGATGAAACCGGATGAACTGCTTTAGGATTTAACAATTCTTCCTCCAGCATGTAGCTTTGGTACCTCAAAAACGATCAACTTGGAGTATGTCTAGGTTAATCTGTGGGTAGGGCTGTCCCTATAGGCCAGCATTTTAGCCAACAGTTAAAGGGCGATTTTTTTGCCTATGTGTACCAACATGCCAGGACTTTTATGAGACACTCTGAATACTTGCGGGGTACTAAAAGTGCTCTTTTTTTGCGACCTTACAATAATAACGTTTTTCTGAGTATAACCTCAAAACCTCTGAAAGACTGGGTGAAAAAAACACACACAGGGACCTTTTGTTAAAGGGATAGTATGATTCTTTACTAATATGTATCTTTAAAAAATAGCAATTCTCCGCTATAATTACCCCCACAACCATATTACTCAATTAACAATTAATTAATTAAAGAAACAACTTAATTGACAAACTCATTTATGACCTGAAATGTTGAAGTTTCAGTGACAGCCAACAGGTATCCTCATAGAGTTTCCATGGATGTGAAAGGCTGCCATTCCAAAGAGAACCTACAAATTGCTTCACCAAGAGCATGCGGAAACAAGCATTTACAATTCAACGGTCTCGCCTTTTTTTAAAGTTAGAGCTATTGGCATTGTAAATGACAAACTTTATTTATGTGTTGGTTTTGAAAACAGATAAATAAATGGCATTGTCATTTACAATGGCAATAGCTTAATCTCTCGTAAATGCGACACCTATTGCATTTGCACACACACACAGAGCCACACACACAGAGCCACACACACAGCCACACACACACACAGCCACACACACACACACAGAGAGTCACAGACACACAGAGCCACACACACATAGACAGAGCCACACACACATAGACAGAGCCACACACACAGACAGCCACACACACAGACAGAGCCACACACACAGACAGAGCCACACACACAGACAGAGCCACACACACAGACAGAGCCACACACACAGACAGAGCCACACACACAGACAGAGCCACAGACACACTGAGCCACAGACACACAGAGCCACACACAGAAGACACACACACAACCACACACACACAGAGCCACACACTGCTCTTTCTTCACCTGGTCTCAGCTGTCTTGAAGGCCCCGAGAGGAGTGAAGAGGGTGCGAGCTAAGGAACTTGCTTGCTTTCTAGAACATTCGCTCCATCCCATAGTTCCTTTGCATGAAGAGGAGGCTGGTACATGATTATGGGTGGGTCAAGAGGTCTGCCCAAATGATGCGATGTCACTTCCGCTTTGCCTGACATTTGACTTTGTCGCCGTCCTTCTCTTAAAGGTCCCAGGGACGGATAAAGACCCCACCCTTGGCAGTGATATTTTGCCCTTGACTGAGAGCCCGTGAAAGCCTGAGGAATCCAGAGGGGGCTTGAAGAACTCTGGTCTGGATGAACGGCCTAGAGGTCGCCGTCTTGGGCCTGGCAATTGCGGGCCTCCATCCCTAGACACGGGCAGGGGTTCGTTCCTCTGCCCCGAGAGAGGATGTGAGCCTGCAGTATGGAGCGGGGGAGGGGAGTATTTGCAGGTGGGGGGGTCACACGACTACTATTGTGCAACCAGAAGCCTTATTCAGTGATAGGAAGCCCCTCCCACATAGTGTAAATCTGGGTTGAAACATTGTCATTTAGCATTTCAGCGTAATGCTGGCAATCACAGCTGACGATAAAATACTAGCAATACCATAATGAAATGAATCAAGTGATACAACGAACTCCATAAGAAGGCATTTCTGTATTAACTGTTCGGGGATATGCACGTGGATCTATCTGTCCATTCAATGTAGACTTCCGTATTTTGCTTTTGTGTCACTTAGTATGCCTGTTCCCTCTTGCAAACCTTGACTCCGTGTGTAACGGTATTCTCACTTGCGTAGCATCATCGATGTAATCAAAATGGCTTTATATAAAGGAGATCTGAATCCACCTAGGGGGTGTCCGGCTGACGTGGACTCCATAGAGCACACAGCTGCAAGAAAACATTTATGGGGGGCACGTGAACGAGATCTTCAGATGCCCGAGCATGTTGCTAAACAGCACACTTGGAGTGACGGATACAGCGGAGCAGTGTTCTATTCCAGGAAATCCCTGCCAAGATGGACTATAAACTCATCAGACGGATAACATGACAAAGGAGACTTGCACATAATGAGCACAACATCCCCACCCTCTCAGTGATACCTATTTTATTAACAAAAACGCGCCTATATATGTACAGAATTTTAGAACGACTCATCACTTTGGGTCACAAGCAAAGTGTGCGCACATGAGAACTGCATCAACTGACCCACACTTTTGGGGGCAGAAGTCGATACAATGGTACCAGATCTGTCTAATTGTACAATGTGCAATGAGGCTGTGTATTTTAATTTGGGGTACGGTTAAAAGTGTTATAGGGCGAGAAACCGCACAAAGGTATGAGGGCATAAGTGAAAAAGACTTCAACGCTGGTGCCCCTTCCAATAAACAGTTGTATATCTGGAGAACATCACCACAAGACTGACGTAGTGTGGCAATATTTTAAGATTGTAAAGCACAAGACACACTTTCCCAGCCACGACTGAACCCTCCCGAATGCAATACACGTTACAGTACTTGCAGGTCGGTACATACTGAAGTGAGTATATCGGCTACGCGTATGCCGGATGGGAGCGCTTTGGCGCCTTCACTACTCACCTCCCGGACACATAAAAATACAGCCATGCTGTTGGCCGTCGTGAGAGGAGAAGCAGCGTTTCACACTAACATACACAGTCAACGACTAACCTCCTCGGTACTCACCATCTCTGGCCCCGCCACTCTTATCGCCACTGGTTTCAGAGGAGAGAGCGGCGAGAGATGAGATGTGAACGGGCGTGGCTAACTATTTAGACAAAGACAAAAGACTAAAGAGCGTGCAACCTGAAGATACATAATACTTGCGACTCACTGTCACGTGATTAAAACGTCACGTAGGATAAATATTCTGTTTTCTTCAATTTGAGTGGCAGGAATAAGGTAATCAAGAGAAGAATAATGACCGTGACGAGGACTGGGATCCTAGGGCTCATGCTCTAACAAGCGCTCGCCATTTGTCTCTAAGCCCCGTCCTTTTGCGATTGGGGGGCTTGCTTTTGACTTTCTTTCTAGGATGTAAACAAGTCAAAAACACGCTCCCCAGTCTGAAAAGGACGGGGCTTAGAGACAAATGGTTCTTCTTTCTACCTAGACCCCGTCCTTTTGCGATTGGGGGGCGTGTTTTTGACTTTCTTTCTAGGATGTAAACAAGTCAAAAACACGCTCCCCAGTCTGAAAAGGACGGGGCTTAGAGACAAATGGTTCTTCTTTCTACCTAGGCCCCGTCCTTTTGCGATTGGGGGGCGTGTTTTTGACTGAGAACGTCACTAGTAGAACAAAACTAAAAAACACGCCCCCCAATCCGAAAAGGACGGGGCTTACATGGAGAGAATGACAACACTGAGACCTCTTCTCCAATGGCTGGCCGCCGTTAAGGAGGCCAGACAATAGAGAAGTGGGGCAGGGTTAACCCTCGCTACTCAGTCATTAAATCTCGCGAGCGATACTGCGCATGTGAGCAGTCTTCGCCACGCGAGACCTAAAAAGTGCTTGAGTTCCATTGATTGCTATGATTAAGGCTCCCAAATTTCTGTTTTTACTGATTTTTGCAGATAAATACATACAGGAAACAATGTGTTTCCTGTCTGTATTTATTTTTAAAAGCAGAAAAATTCAGAAAATTGTCCTTTTTGTGAGTGACTTTCGACACAGTCCTTTATGAATTTCAAGCCAACATCTGAGCTGAGTCAGCATGGGAAGTGGGAAGTTAAAAAAACAGGATTGGATTTACTTAAATGTAGGCATATATTAACATATATTTGGTCATATTGCTAATATTTACATGTGGGTGTAGTTTTCTGCTACATTGGCTGCTTAATTTGCGAAAATACAACCGGTTTTAAAGTATGAGTGCATTTTTATCAGTTAAATAAATGTGGAAACACCATGTTTAGACTCCATTTGTTATTGAAGCCCAAAATAAATACGGGAAAATACCAGTAAGATGGGCAAAAAAGAAATATGGATAAATAATGAATGACATGTTGAAAAAATAAATACCATTAAAACCAAGAGCCCTACATATAAAGGTCATCCACACTATGACCCGTGAACAAAATGTCTACGGTTTCAATAACATAACATGGATCTCCTCACCAACATTATATGGATACATAATTAGTTTATGCCCAAGCAGTATTAATTTAAAATTACCCAGTTGTCCCTTCCTACTTCCAGAAAGTACCCTTGTATCAGTGCTGTTAGTACATTTGATATTCTTTTATCACAAATGATCATATGACCTTTTATGTTATCTTAACAGAGATATGAAAAGCTGTCACAATGCCCTGTACGCAGTATATACAGCAGTGGGCAGAGATGGGCTAAAGGAAATAGTTAATATAAATTTTGCTATTTGGTTTTCGGACTTGAAGTGAGTTTCTGGACCCGATGGCAGGTTTTCATACTTGGTACAAAATTATTTTGCACTCTTCTGAGCCTCACCCCAGCATTTCCTGGAGAGGGGATATCAACACCTTGCTGTTAAAAGTCAATGCCTGACTCCGAAGGCCATCAAATTATTTTACCGAATGGAGTCTGCAGGTCCATCTTTGATCTACGAATCCAGTAATGGCTGCTGGGGCAAATGTAATAGTCAATCAAATGCGGTCTGAGCAAAGATTTGGCTTTTGCATCTGTACCTACCTGCAGGGGGGGCAGGGGGCGGGGGGGGGGGACCCCAGACAACTTCGAGGTGTCCATGAACAAAAGCTCCCTTTCTGATGGAAGAAAAGCGCAAGTTTTTGAGATTATACTCCCCAGCATCTCGTCGCTGATCAATCTTCACTAAACTTTTTAAGATCCACTGAAAATTAGTTTAAGGTATTGTCAAAGGGGGCCAAAGTTCCTAGCAAAACTAGCAAAAACAACTTTCTTTTCAATTAATTGTTGTATGTTTCTTCCTCTGTATATTGTAGACTTATTTCGCTAAAAAATGCTATCCTCCATTTTTGATAAATGTGCATTCTGATACCACAAATTGCTTGCCTGAAGAAAATTATGTTATGAGCTGGTAATAACTTTTTAGGTCTCAGCCTGCGAAAGACTGCGCACATGTGCAGTCGAGCTGGCGAGACTTAATGACATAGAGGGATTTTCACTAGCGAGGTAAAGCCCCGCCCATCTTTTCCATTGGCTGCCGTCACCGTTCATGCAAAACGGTGGCCAGCCACTGGAGAAGAAGTCCTAGTGACGTTCTTCTTTCTCTGTAAGCCCTGTCCTTTTCAGACTAGCTTACTTGACTTCCTGCTGGCGTAAAAGCTTTCTTATCTTCTTTATGGGGCCAGATGGCCCCATAAAGAAGATAAGGAACCTTTTATGCCAGCAGGAAGTCCGGAGCTTGTTCCGAGCGCTTTTTTTCAATGTTGCATGTGGTCACATTGTACTTGTAATTATTATTGTTTTACCGTTTCTCCTACCGTATTAAATGGTTTTCAGTACTATGGAATCGGTATTTGCAGAACGTGAGACTGCCACTGAAATTAGTGACGGGCACCCTCATACATCGACAATGAAGGGGCCCGACATTTAGCTGCCCGATGAGTTACACCCAACACGAGCTAGCTGTGGGCATGCCTTATATACTGTTCCACAAAACTGTGCCACAACCTATGTTCATCTTGTGGCGAAACCACGGCACCAAAACTAATATAGTAAAGTGTTTTCACAGGGTTCGGGTAATAAAGTTGCCGCTGGTGGGCTCAGGTGCCAGAGCCCGGCAGATAGCAGCGGATCCAGCAGGTACAACGCGCCGCCAGCAGCCTCCGCTGTCTGTCGCGTGCAGGCGGAGCAGCTCTGCCTTAGCACTGCGGCAGCTCTCACTTGCTGCACATCTCAGCGGCACGCCTCGTGGCAGCGAGAGCTGGAGATCGGGGTTAACTGTGGAGCACCCGGCTGGTGCGGTCCCAGTGCCGAGGGGGCAGGGACTACAGGTCACAGGAAACAAAAGCTCAGCGTGGGACACATGGCTTCCCATTTGCAGACTTGTGGGTCTTTCTGTCAGGGCTTGTTGAAGAAGGCGCGTGTATTAACGTCCAGCTTTGGGAAGGTGTGCCAGCCTTGTGGCAATGAACTAGGCAACACCCGGCATCGGGTAAACTTTCCTCCCCGAACCACGTTGGAAAATATGAGTTGTAAATGGAACACCACTATTCAAAATCATGGGAATTGGCTGATCGTTCATTGTAATGGTGTGGAAAAGAAAGGGGCGAAGAGGTCTGACTGACTGTGTGACTGACTGACTGACTGACTGACTGAATGACTGACTGACTGACTGACTGACTGTGTGACTGACTGACTGACTGTGTGACTGACTGACTGACTGTGTGACTGACTGACTGACTGACTGACTGACTGACTGACTGACTGTGTGACTGACTCTGTGGGTGGATGTGTGTGGGTGGCATTTGCGAGAGATTAAGTTATTGGCATTGTAAATGACAATGCCATTTATTTTTCTGTTTTCAAAACCAACACATAAATAAAAATGTTGTCATTTACAATGCCAATAGCTCTAACTTTTGCAAAGGCGAGACCGTTTCATTGTAAATGCTTGTTACAGTTTAGTAGTGATGTTACCGCTTCATCTAGTCATTGCTTCTAGGTGTTTGAGTGCTGCCCTTCTCCCTTCCATGCTGTGAGTCAAGAGGGGATCTGTGTCAATTTACAGGATGAAAACGATATAAAAGGCTCCGCAGACCAGTGCCTGCCCATTCACCTGTGTACCCCCGACTGCTTCACCAATCCCAGAAGATGCAAAGTGGCCAGCGGAGCAGCAATGGCGAGGGTGTGCCTGTTCTCACATGCATTTGGAAAGTCCTGGCAAACTCGCACCCAATTCTGAGGTTTATGGCCTTCTTGTAGCCTTTGCTAACCTTTCAAAAATCCAAAGGCTGTGAGATAGCCAAATGGAAGGAAGTGGGGCAAACATTATATTGTCGGTTATCAGTTTTTATAGTACGCTTATCACCCCTGAGGGTATCCAGGAGCCTGAGGCTGACCCCGGTGGGCTTGAGAGAGCGTGGTCCTCAGCTTCTTGCGGAGTCAAGAAGGGAGGAGGAGGCTCTGATGTGTTGCGGGAGGTTGTTCCAATCTTTAGGAGCAGTGTTTTGTAAGATGCAAAGCCCTGCTCTGCTGTTGTTCCAGTGTTTTCGCACTGGGCCCGCTGTGGGGGTTCTTGTGTATTGATGGATGTTGATTGTATAACTGACTATGGTATAGTCTATCCAGGTGACAGGTCTTGGTGTGTTGATCGTAATGTTGTTGAAGGGTCTGAAGAAGAGAGATAAGACGTATCCGGAAACGTGGGTGGGGTCCTGTTTGTCTCACGTTTTCAAGGCTGTCAAGGATTGCAGCTGATTTGTGGTCCTTCTGGTCTTCTAGATGAAAACTGAGGTCTACTAGTAGGATAAATTGCAATGGAGTTAAGAACTAGTGGGGTAATAAAGCCCGTAATGTTGCCGGCTCAGGAGTTTGGGTGTGGAGGGTGGGTGGGAGCAAGAAACCATGGTTCCACTCAGGGTGAAATTGGGTGTGATTTATATTTTAAAGTAGAGGTATTCCATTTAGTTTGTTCAGTCTTCTGTTGAGGCAGTGCAGTTGACGGTGTCTTTATAAATTATGGCAGTTCCTCCCTTTGGCCTTTTTAGGCGGTCTTGCCTGGAGATCTTGTATCCATCGGGGATGGCAGCAGCGATTTCCGGCGTTGAAGCTGTGGTCAGCAATGTTTCCTTGAGGAAGAGGAGTTCCGGGAGGCATCATCCAGCAGGTCCCAGATCACTTTGTTGTGTCCGCTGAGCGAGCGGGTGGGTGTGAAGGAGCATGCATGATGTTGGGGTGTGAGGGTTGTGAGTGTTTGTTGGTAGGTGTTTGGGTGTGGGGCTGGGTGTTGGGAGTATGTTCTTTGTAAATGCAGGAGTTTCTGGAGCAGTGCTGCTGGTGAAGTGGCAGAAGGACCAGGTGAACGCCCCCTCAGTGTTGTGTTGTGGTGTGTGGCACGCCAGCAGAGGGCGGTGTGGCGTCTGGGGTTCAGAGTGCGAAGGAGAGCAGCGGGGTAGTGGTGAGTCGAAGGAGGATCAGGGTTTCTGGTGCAGTTCAGACATGGACGGGCAGAGACGAGCTTGTACCTATTGCTCTCCAGCCAACTTGGACTGGTTTGGGAGTAAAACCCTTTTAGGTAAGGTGCATTGATTTGTGTAATAATAAGTGAGAGGAGTCCAAAGGTGTACTTAGGAGCCTACCACCGGGCTGCCCAGTCTCCATTCAACGCCCTGCCTCTTTCTCTTGTCCCCCTACACTTTCTGCCTGGTAATTAAATTTAAAAAAAGCCCTCGTTTCCCAAAAATGAGAGCTGGTGCCCACTGCTTGCAACCACCTGCATACGTCTGGCACTGGTTGGGTGCATTGTTCTCAGTTCGACAGGCAAGGGCAGTGCATCCAATCCATTTTGTATTTTTCCTACGTTCTGTAACTTGTCTTGCTCTTGTAGATGTAAAAACAAAACCAAAAGACTCGGAATACGAATACAGCCACCAGCCTGGGTAGACACCTCATGCCTAGGACAAGTTAAAACACTGTTAGAGCTGGAAACACCCCCTTATTCTATAAAATGTTATACCCCCTACTGTACATTTAATATTATATTGCAGGCCACCTTGGAGTCCTGTGACCTCATAGAGCCACAGCTTCCAGCTTTGTGCATCTACTTGGCAAAGAACACCTTGGCACGTTGCAGTATCCTTGTAATGCGCGTATTATGCACGTATCAAGGCACATTCATTCTTAAAGCTCTTCTGCTGTAGTACCCCATAGGGCTCAGTCTGTGCTATATTAACAAGTATAAATGTGAATAGGCCCCACTCTTCGAGTTTTCATAACCACCTTTAATGTTTTCCGGCCAGGTGAGGATACGCTTTCTAAAGAAAGCCCTGGCTTGTCTTCCCCTGTGTCTGCAGCTTGCTTTACCAGGGGGGTGTGATTTCCAGCAAGGGAATGTGTCTCTACATAGCAGCCACACCAAACATGTCTTACCAGAGGTACTGATGTGTGAAAGCTGCCTGCTAGTTTTTTCCCCCATAGTGCTGATCTATTCTGCCTGCTTCTGGTGTTGCGTGCACACAAGTGTACTATTTGCGGGTGAATTGTATACCTTACCCAATTGATTGTCCCAGAGTTTCTCGATGGCTTGATACCGCCAGTTGCCAGAAGCTTATACTGTGTGTAATCCATAGATTGGGTTTGTGAACGCTCCATTCAACCTGAAATGACATAATTGGAACACAATCTGTTACTTGCATGGTTTTCTATGTTGCATATTGTAACCTTTTATTTTTTAAGTTCGTGACAAATGTATCAAAGTTATGATTTTGCAACAAATATGGCATAATCATTATATACAACTGAAGGATGAAACCATTGCAATAATGCTTCTTAAATGGACATTGGCGCTCAGTTATTTCGAGAGAATGCAAACTGATGCTGTGCGCTTGGGAGTTTGGAGTATAAAGAAATTTTGTCTGCAAAATTTAGGACAGTCTAGGACAGTTGTTTGAAGGCTAAAGATGAGCAGGTGTTCTTTTATGGGAATAATTAATGTATCTGAGGCTCAATAAGTGGCATGTGCACAAAGAATAACACTAGTAGTTTATGTAAGATTTTTTTATTTTAGTTTTGAGATTAGTTTAAAATTGCTTTTTAGTCATTTGGTGTATTTGAGGGAATTTTCCTAGTCTATTACCAAATCCACTGAAAGGGGACGCAGCTTCTTAGACTTGTTCCAAATAGAAACTCTATTCTACGTCTTAAAATACAGTATCGTATAGGTTGGCTTCCTGGCATCCTCCTCTTCTGCTTCGATGACCTCTGCTGTTTAAGTACTACTACTGCTTGAACCAGATTGTCAATTTTTTTCCTGGATGGAGCGTTAGACCCCATCTTACAGGTCCTAAAGTCTCACTCTAGAATCCGAAGGTAAAGTTCCCAAGATCTTAAGGAGATACTTGACGGCTACCATAGATCCATCAGATGATGGGAGCCGGGAGGATGCGGATATTGCTATGGACGGGTAGGACATGGGTCCATACACTGTGGACTGTCTATGCTGTACTTTATGCTCTGTTACCTGACGGGTAAATGGATGGGATTGCCTGGTTTCCAAATAAGGATTCTGCTTCGACGATGGTATGCTGTGAGTAGTGTGCAGAAAAGGTTATGGGGGATGATTGCATAAATGGCATGGAATGGTGATGGAGAGTGGCTTCTTGAGGCGAAATTAACTGTTATAACTCATGCTGCCCTCTTCACTGGTATTGGTTAATACTGCACAAGTTTATTTTTATTACCTGGTATATTCTGCTTGTTATATGACTGTCAAAATATATGGAGCAGTAGTCTCACGGTCTTTGCTATATGTACAAATGCATCTGTATTAAAGTTCAGAAAAGTTACAACTACAGGTTTAAACACGAAAGGTTTGCTACAGGGTTAGACGACTCCAATGTTATAGGGGGAAAAAAAAACAGAATCTTTCATAGACCTGGGACTTATTCGTACCATGAATGGTTTAGAATGTGCGAATGCTCTTCTGCCACGCCGCCGAACCTCTGGGTTGTCGGCTATTGGGCTGTGTAAATCCTCTAATCTTGATAAGGTATAATACCAGACGCGGCCGGCCCGAAGGGTTGTAGGCACTACGCTGTGTCATACTGTGAGTGTACAATAAAGGTCTTTTAAAAAAAAAAAAAGTTCCCAAGATCTTGCCATGATCCAGCAATGTCCAAGAGTCAAACACATCAAGAGCAAAAGGAGTACACCGGATAATGAATGTGTATTGTATGCTCAGTGGCCACATTGTGGCAGGGTTGTAACATTACAAAGGTACTGGGTGCTTTGATTAATCTATCAAGAGGTCGCCTAGTGCATCCATTTCCCCTCCCGTATGGGTGAATTTTTGTAGCATCTTGTTATTCCTCATTGCAAAAGGCTGTTACATTCCATGTGAGTGTCTTTTTGCCAGGCCACATCTGCACACAACCAAAGATAGTTGTACAAGGATTCAGAGTGGTGATTAGGGGTAGAGGCCTGAACAGAATTTCTACAACTTAACAGTTCTGCAGCCTTTCATGTAGCCACTTTGTCTCCCTGATCTGGAGAGCTGCCCTTCATCCCTGCAAAGGGGCTACCTCATGGAAAGAGCCTGTGATCCGTTTTGTAGACATGTGCAATGCAATTACCCAACACGTATTGTAATTGCATTTATACAGTGCTTACAGCATTGGGTAACCCTGGCAATGTTAATGTTTACAGTTATGTTTACTGTATGGTAGAAAAACTAATGTTGTGATGGAGAGATTTATATTTTATTCTAGTAAACAATGTTCTAAGAAGTCCATGGGGTATTATGTTTCTGTGCTTAGATCACTTGCTGTGACTTGTCCTGCAGTAGATAAAATGAGTTCCAGATGCAATAAGAAGAGGCATTTTAGTAGAGTGGGCCGGTCAGCTCCCAGGAGAGTGAATTTGCTGCAGAACTAGAATGACAACATATATGACAATTTTGAACAGGATATCAACACTGTTTTGAACATAAGTGGGGGGGAAAAGTATAGCAACATTTCCCTCATGTGAAATTACAATTGATGGGGTTGTTATGTGTGCTAGTGGATTCGTGCGCTTGGTACACTGTTATATCACATGCTATGGTTAAGGAGAAATGGCCCAATAACATTTTATTGCTTCCAGATGTGGTACCTTATTGTTATACAGGTCATAAAATTGGCTTAGTAGGGTATGTTTTGGCAAATTTAAAGTTTTTTGGATGTCGCACTTATGGGAAGATTTACTTGGCTAGGAGTGGACAATCCTAGTTGGGTTGCTCACACCAAGAAGACATGGGTATTAGATTGGACCCAAAAGCTGATCCTCCCATGTACACGATTGGGAATCCTTCCATTGTCAATTGTGGAGAAATAACTGGAGGACTGGATGGATTCATTCGTGAGTTAAAATCGTAATTTCCTGAAGTTTTCAGTGACCAGTTGGGTGAATACCAGGGGATTAAGCATCGCATTAGATTGTGTGACAATGCTAGTCCTAGACGTCTTAGGGTGAGGAATGTATCGTTGTCTTACAGGAGCAAAATTGAGAACATATTGAGTGATATGTGTGAGAAGAACATTATTGAGTCTGAGGAGTCATCCCCATCGGGGTCTCCGGTTGGGATTTTAATTAAATCTTCATGGAAACTGAGGCTCTGTGTGGATTTTTGCAGCCTTAAAAGTGCTATTTGGATGGAAGCCCATCCTCTTCCTAATTTACATGGGATGGTTACCACTTTAGCCGGGTCTAGATCTGGTTAGTGCATATCATCAAGTTTGCATAGATGATGATTCAAAAAATGTTACAGCTTTCATCACTCCAGAGGATTGTTTAGGTTTTGCTGGATGCCTTTTGGGCTTGCTAGCACAGCATCTGTTCATCAAAGGCTAATGAAAGAAACTCTTGAAGGTTTAAAGGGCACAATAGCCTTTCACTATGACACATTGGTGTTTGGCAAAAGACAGAAGGGCATGATGACAACTTAAGGAAGGTTTTAGCGGCTCTGTAATCAAAGGGTCTAACGCTACGCTCAGACAAGTATACATTTAAGAAATGTGAAGTGGAGTATCTGGAGCATAGCATTAGCGGTGGGGGTATTAAACTCAAATGTAATCATGTGGAAAACATCCCTAATGCTCCTGTTCCCACCCGCAAAAAGCAGTAAGTAGTGGCCTTTGGACTAACTTAATTTTATGCAAGGTTTATTCCTAATTACACATCCAAAGTGGATCAGTTCAGGTGCTTCTTAAAAAAGAATGCAAAGTATGCATGGACTGAAGGTATGACTGCAGCTTTTAATGTTGTGAAAGCTTTGATCGTGAACGCACCAAGTCTTAAACATTTTATGAATGGGAAGCAATGTGTTGTGATGGCCGATGCCAGTAACTGTGGATTGGGTGGTGTGTTGATGCAGAGAGATCATGGCAAGGAGTAAATTGTGGCGAATGCATCAAGCGCTATGTGAGATGCTGGGAAGAATGAATCTGTGATGGAGAGAGAGTTGTTGGCCTGTGTGTGTGTGGGGAGGGGTGAGGAGCAGAACATTTTAAGACTTTTTATGGGGGACAAAATTAATCATTAAGATGGTCCACAGGCCACACGTGATGGCCCGTGGTGGGGGGGAGCTATGACTGCGAGGTTGGCCAGATTTGCCTCTAGATTGCAAAGTTTTCAGTATCAGTTGGAGTATGTGCCCAGAAAGATCTAAGTGCATGCTGATTGCATTTCAAGGTTACCAGTACCAGGAGATGATCCCAATGAGACAGATATGGAAGAATGTAAGTTAGCATTTACGTTACAAGATAGCAATTTGGTAGGTTTAGAACACCCTATTGTTCCCGAAGCTAAATGGAAAGAGGAGATGGAGTAGGATGGTGAGCTGAACAAGGTAATACAGTTTATTTTGTGAGGTTGGCCAGAGGTAAAAGATTCCAGGAGAATTGATGGGTTATTACAAGCGATGGAAAGAATTTACTTTGGAGAATTGTATCATGGTGCGAGTGGACAAGTTCATACTTCCTTTTAATCTGATAAAAGTTATTGTGAACAAAGGTATTGGTGGTTGGGGATAGATGTTTTTGTTCAACACCAAGTAAAGATGCGAGGAGATGCGAGGAGAGTGTGCTTCTAGGGACAGATCGGCTAAAGCATAGACTACTAATTCACAGCCGGTTGAGTTTCCTGAAGCAGCGAAAATTGGGTCTGGATATTATTGCCCCTTTTGCTATGTTACCAAGACAGGTGGCATTTGAGGTTGTGCTGGTTGATTACTACTCAAAATGGCTTGAGATGATTAAAATGGTAAAGGAAGTCACTTCAGAAAATGTTGTTGTGTTCTTGTTGAGTTCTTGGATTACATTATTTGCAGAGAAGGTATTCCCCAGGAAGTGGTAACAGACAATGACCCCCAGTTTGTCAGAAAATATATGGAGGGTTATTTATAGAAGTGTGGAGAGACACATTAGAAAATTGCTGTGTTCCATCCCGAGGCGAGCGGTCAGGTTGAGAGATTCAACCGTATGGTCAAAGAAGCTATTCAGCTGTCTGTGAAAGGAGGTTTTAATTTCGATTAATGCGTAAAAATCTGTTTCTGGCGTATAAGCCCACTCCCAATTCTGTGATTTTTGTGAGTCCTTTAGAATTATTGAGAGGGTGGAAACCTAGCACTAGGCCAGTGCCCTTGTGGCTGGAGAACAAAAAGAAATTGTGGGTGAGGTTGCAGAGGTGGATTTTAAAGGGAATCGAAGCAGAGTGCAGGAGTCCAAGTCTAAAATGAGAAACGACTTGGAGGAAGGGGAAGTGAGCTGTAAGCAGGCAGGTAGAGAAGGTGGTGACATGGTTGGCTTCAAGAAAGGAAGAATGGATGGTAATGGGATTTGCTGGTTGGTCGGAATCCACACAAGTCATTAAAGTCTTCAGGAAGGCTGTGCGAGTGGATTGGGGGAGCGGGCCCAAAGTCAGGAATCTCAATATGGTATCGTTGTTCAAGGATTGGAAAGTGCATCATCAGGGATGCACCTAGGAGCTTAAGGTCATGTCGACCACCCATGAGGTTCCAGGAATATGTTTTAACGTAAAAAAACGGTTTAAGTGTGAAGGTGTTTTACATGCACAAGCGTGACATGTCTGTTACGCTTGTGCGCCTTTTGTACTTTTCGTATAGTGCTGTTGTAATGGAATAGACACGAGCGTGACATGCATCGTATAACGCTCGTGCCTATTTCAGATGATGCCTTCCTTGTGTGCGAACGGGCTGTTTTCAGCTCGTTGAAGGGCAGTGTACATTCGAAAAGAGCTTGAGCATGGGGTGGGGATGTGTGTATGTGTATGTGTATGTGTATGTATATATATATATATATATATATATATATATATATATATATATGGTATTAGTTGGCTTCTCTTACTTGCCTTGTCCGTGCCATCTTGTGAATGAATGTTAAGTTCATGGCAGAACTTAACTTCGCCCGGAGTCTTCCTTTTTGTCTTGTGCGCTACCACTTTTCCTACAGTATGGACTCAGCAGATGACTTTGGCCTTAAGATCCCCATCTCCTAGCAATCACTCTCCCAAAATACAAGTTACGAGGAGGACCGATGGTAGTCAGTAGAAGAAGGTGGCTGTCTGTGACACAGGGTTCAACTCTAACTTTGGAGCAATCCTCTATTGTACTTCAGAATACCTGGCGTTCTTGATCGTTTCCAGTTTTCTTTTAAAGCTCATTTTATTTGTATTTATCTTTGCGCATTCAAATGATACACTGGACACATCATAGTAACACACAGGGCAGGAGTTGGGGTTACACATAGGTGAATGGTGTCCACCCACTATTTTCACAGGGTGGACGCCGTCCACCCTGCCAAGAAGTGTAGCCCCACTGAAAAATATGCTAAATTCGTCCCGGTGTAATTTGCAAACACCGGGACACTTTCAGCAGCGCCTGCCCGTTTTGTCTGCTTTCGATCTGAAACAACGTGCAAGTGGGCGGGGGCTTTCTTAGTTCAGACTCCTGCTGGGCCTGTAACAAATAATACCACTACTGGGTTTGGGCTCCCAACAGTAAGGCCAAGCCACTGACGTATATTTAACAACACAAATGCCAATACTGTTCTTTTACTTATCGTCTAATCAATGCGACCATATTGAAACTTCAAACAACATGTGCTGAAGACTCCTAGTTCTGTCTGAATCAATCTATGTTTTATTATTTATTATGTCAGAAGAAGAATTTTTGATTTTGAAAAACATTTACATTTTTACATCATAATTGCAACACAAATATCACATTAAAACATTCACATATACAAATTCCTGATTTCCCCATACAAACTCTCTATCTCTCTCAGTGCACTCTCAACCCTCTCAATCACCTTTTTTAAACACTCAAACATTCATACACTCCATTCACAACTAACATTATCTATTTACAATATAATTGCCGTTCAGTCTTTTTTTAACAATGCCATAGAAAAAACAATATCAGCACTTCATCTTTTTATGCATAATTCAAGCTTGATTTTGATATTCTTATGGCTAGAAACAATGGTCTACGCGTTTCGAACTCTTGTTGGATGTAGAGTTCTCTTCAGGACCCAAAGCTTCTCTTGATACGCTTTAATCAAACCGACGTTGGAACACCGGCAATCTTTTTCGGCGTCTTGCCCGTCGCAATCATTCTAGACTGATTTTCCAACGTCGGTTTGATTAGAGCGTGTCAAGAGAAGCTTTTGTGTCCTGAAGAGAACTCTACATCCAACAAGAGTTCGAAACAGGTAGACCATTGTTTCAAGCCATAAGAATATCAAAATCAAGCTTGAATTATGCATAAAAAGATGGTGCTGATCTTGTTTTTGAGAGGATTGATAGTGTTCTGAGAGAGATAGAGTTTGTATGGGGAAATCAGGAATTTGTATATGTGAATGTTTTAATGTGATATTTGTGTTGCAATTATGATGTAAAAATGTAAATGTTTTTAAAAATCAAAAAATTCTTCTTCTGGCATAAAAAATAGTAAAAAATAGATTGATTCAGACAGAACTAGGAGCCTTCAGCACATGTTGTTTGAAGTTTCAATATGGTCGCATTGATTAAACTATAAGTAAAAGAACAGTATTGGCATTTGTGTTGTTAAATATGGGCCTGTTACAAAGGCCGAATCTGAGGGGTCATCAGGCCTCCTTTTGTTGGAGTCTCCTGGCTGGGAGCAGTCAGGAGCCTCACACCTGATGCCAATGAAGTGGAGGGGAAACAAAGGCTCACACATTGCTAGCACTTCACACATACTTAAGAAAGGTAGCTTTTCCCTTTGAGTCCCTGTTTACAAGATATGCATTCACTGTAAGAACGTCAGATGTGTTGGTCTTTCCCTGTATTTACACAAAATAAAAAATACTAATAAATAATAGGTCCATTTATAAAGTGCAATGGTTACACTTATACCAGCGTGTCCCCGCGCTGCGGTAGAGTTAGCCAGGATTCAGATACCCACTACCCTACTATACTTGGGGAAAGAGGAACGTTTTTAATTTTTTCCTGAAGCATCTCTCCTGGGCCTCCATTCACAATTCATATAGTGCTTACTACCGCTGAGGAGGAGGTGGTTTTAGTTAAAGTAGTAACGAAGTGAGTTATAGTGTAATTACAGCTTGGGGAAGTCATTAGTTAGTGAGGGCTATTCCCTTTAAACCTGGCTAGTTTTCCACTATGTCTTTGTACCGATAAGGCAGAATATTGAAATGTACAATAGTCTTCAATGTATGCGACTTAACTACGTATGTATGTATGTATGTATGTATGCAATGTTCGTTGAGCTAGGAAGTATTAGGGAGTGGATTTTGATATTTTTGTTAACTGCTGACGACTCTTAAAACCTCAATAAAATTTGTTTGCAAAAAAAAGACTTGGTTGGCCTTTTAATTTAATGTTTGTCCAGAAAAACTGGTATTATTTTTAGCATAATAACTTGGATTCCATGCTCTAAAAAACTGCAAAACACATATCCCGACCTCCTTAAAACCACGGCCAATCACGGACTCTGAAGACCTCCTTCTTCACCAATGTAAACTAACGCCTCTCACTGGCTCAGGGCTGACGTGCCCAGCACCACCTTGTATTTCGGTTCTCCCATTCCAAGATGTACCAGTCTCCTGCCACTAGGGGGCATCGCAGTGCAAGTCTTAGCAGAACTCATCCCAGGGTTGAACTACGGGTACTAAACACAGCCGAGTGTAACTTCGGAATCTTGCATGAAGCTTCATTTGGCCTTTAACTGCCGTTGCTTCTTCCACTTTATCAGCTGGAACCCTCTGGCGTCAACCTCTTAGGTTTTAATAATTCAGGCGAGAAATTAAATTTTCTGTAAACTGTGTTGATGACGTCTTCTTCCAATGATGCCTGGAGGGGAATCAGTTCTCAGTGTATTTGATAGAAGCTCCTCAAATCAAATAGATGTAAACATTTGAATTCAGTCAGATCTTAAAGGGTATGAGCGTCTCGCAAATACTTGTAAAACTACTTTTAACAGCTGCAATAAATCAGTTGCTGAGTTCGAAATAGAAAACTGCTTTTAATTAAAACAACAACACTTTTTGAAGTTTTGTCGGTCCAGAGTAGAGGAAAACCCGTCTTCTTTACCCATCCCTCGCCACTAAAGTCACCAACAGGCGTTCTAGACCGTTGTTTAGATAACGTCAGCTGGACTTTAACATCAGTCACCCAAAATCATCTTATGTGTAAAAGGATTTATTTAAATAAATAATACAAACGCTTTTAGCATAACAATTCTCTACTATTTTGCCTGAAACTATAAGACGTACTTTTGAAGTAGGAGTGTCCAAAGTAAGTCTCTAAAGGCTGGATCCATTCCAGAATTTCTGACTCGCCCAGTAAGATATTTAATCACTTGGGCTTGATCGTGCTGTCACGTCCCACGTCGATGGTTGTACTTTCACTTCTGTGCTTTAACCAGGGCTATTGGAATTATTTAGCATAATGCGGCACATTTTAGAAGAGTGTTACTTCATTATTTCTTAATTTTTTTAAACTTGGAAACACTGTCTGGGCATTTGTTGCACCTCATTAGTACCAGTTTAACACCCAAATATAGCAATAAGCAACATTTAAGGTGACCAGTCCAGTTTTACAAAGGGCCTTCCAGCGCACAGCAACACTTGTCGCTGCATTTTTAGTAACTTTTGAACCATTTGAGCTAGAAACTGTATTTTTGTTGTTGTTAAAATCTGGAGATTGTGTAGGCAGATGATGGATTATGTGGGAAATCTATAATTATGCAAAAATCGCCACAGCCGCATATTCACTTAATTCCAGTGGCCCTGGCTTTTGCGCCATCCTTCCATGTAATACACTGTCTGTCATTATAAGTTTGTCGGACACTGCCCCTACAAGTCCTCCTCGAGAGCTGCAGTCCTGTAGGCACAGACCAAGGCAAACAATGGTGTATTATACAATTAACCAGCACAGGAGTTCTGAAGATATATACGTTATTTGTTGCAAAGTAGTGGCACAGTCCATGACAAAATAGAGTTGTAAAAAATGTTTTAGAAAATATATTATTAAGATGACTTTTAGTAGCTTCCGACTTTTATCTACCTCTACAAAAGTTTTAAAAGTATTTTCCTAAGGAGCAAATAAAGGTGGCATTAAATCTGTTTAAGGTTTTCTGAGTGTAGGCCACGTATCCTACACCATTAGGTGATTGCACTTCCAGCATTAACGCTCGTTTTATTTCCTACAAGAAGTTTCTAGGTAGATTGTCATTGCTTGCTCCTGCCTCTTTAAGCCATATCTTTGTGCTGTTAGTAGTTGTTCGCTGTTTTCCTGGGACGTTGTTATTAACAGGCACTGAATGTGCACGGTTGGTTGTTAAAAATAGTATCAAAAAGCAAGAAAACAAGTTGGGAAGAGGAAAACAATGTAAGAGGTTAAGAATAGTGACAATATTTTAAAACGCTGCATTTCCGTTTAAAATGTATGTTTAAAGGACAAAAACGGATTCAAATTTGTGGCTGCATCAGAGGGCAGTGGGAGGGGCGTTTTTTGATGCTTACAAACAGGAGATAGCAGAAAGACAAGGCAGTAAATTAAGTGGAAAAGATGGAGGCACAGGAGTAGGCGGGAGTAAAAATGGAAGGTGTAAAGCTGGGGAGGAAGGTATGTGGCTGGTGGTAGAAAATATAGGTGCAGGAAATGTCCCCCTCAAATAAAATATTGATATATAATATAGGTGGGAATTGTGGAAATAGTGCGAGTGGGAAGGGTGTCATGGTTTTAGAAGCTGGGATGCTTCAGAATGGACTACCCTGTGCTGTTCTTGGGGCCGCTCTAACTTAATGGTCACAGGATTCTAAACTCCCCTTTATAATATAAAGATAAGCAGTAAAACAGCATCTAAAAACACATTAAATTCTGAAAATACTAGCTGAATAAGTGAATTCAAGGGTGGAATTAAAACATTTGTTATGATTTATTATAAAAATTCAGAAGGTACAATACAGAAAGTAGAAGTACAGATGCATAAAGTTTGCCATGAAGACTCCCAGTACAGAATAACAGGCAAAATCAAAAATAGTCCAAGTGCCAAATGAGCAGCAAAATCAGTAAGAAATTGGACAGCATCCTTAGTAGCATGGATGAGGGCTCATGGGCAGGGTCGGACTGGGATAAAAAAATAGTATTGGGCACCAAAATAAAAGAGGCCCCCATTCGCACAGCATATAGCTAAAAAGTGGTAATATTAAGAAAATACACCTGTAAAAACTAGCCCACCTGGTCATAAAACTGGCCCCACAACTGCCACAAAAAAAAGTCTGACGAGTGCAAAGAAATCGCCCCACAGACCAACCAATCGGGTACTCCCTGATCGCCCTATTGGCCAGTCCAACCCTGCTCATAGGAGTTCTGGCTCACCGACAACTTTGAGGGTTTATATAGAAAATCTTCTCATTTAACAGAATGGAACGTTGAGATTCATCTCGTGTGAGCAAAAGAATTACAATTCTGTTAAATCAAGAATCTCATTCATTCTTACCACCTAAGCACTATCTCTATATGAATATTGACTCAGCCCCCTCTACGCTAATGTGATCCAGAAATGTCAGAACATACAAGTTACAAAACAACAGTGAACTATTGTGAATGAATGCCATACTAAGAGCAGGCGGAAGAAACCTTGAGAATTTAACCCCTCCCTCGCTGGTGACGGAACTGCTCCGTCATCAGCCGCGGTCGCGCTGTGCTGATGACGGAGCGGTTCCGTCACGGCCCGCTCAGCACGCCTGCGCAGCGCGGATTCCGCGCCGCGCTGAGCGGTCCATTAAGCGGGTGGGGCCTTGACGGAACTGCTCCGTCATGAGCACAGCGCAACCGTGGCTGGTGACGGAGCAATTCCGTCACCAGCGTGGCCGCGCAGCCCCCCCGCCCCCTTAGCGCTGCGGCGGAATAGCCACCGCAGCGAAGGGGTTAAACATTATTGAGCCCGTTCTAGAGAGTTTTATTCAAGAACAATGCCATTCGGAAATCGACATGATTTGCTTGAATATGTGCAGCCAAAATAATAAACCGTGAACGAGCACAGTCCATTTTGAAAAAGATGGCGTTGATGACTAACTTAGGCCTAGTTGGCGTAAGCCAAGGAAATGCACTTCAACAGATCATATCAAAATAGTTTAAAAGGAAACCGCATCATATAAATGCTCACACGTAAACTCGAGCATAGCTTACTATTCTGCCCATTGTTAATTATGCAAAAATAATATAAAACTCACAAACATCTACATCCCGGTTTTCACCAAGTCCACATTAGCTACTACAGTGATTTTGGACATATGAGCATCTTACTAGATGTGGGGTTCTCACGGGTGTACCCTGAACACAGTGGGTCGTTTGCATACTTGTAGTGGGCGTCTAATGTGAAACACCCAACATCGCAGGTACCATATTTTTGTGTGTGCCAAGCATCAGTTGGTGTAGGTCTCTCATTAGGAGCATGCCTTTAGTCTCTCCATAGTAGGTTTGTATGCCCAGAGCTCTTCTAGCATTTGGCCGCTTAATTCTGTGTTGTTAAATAACCGACTCCTCGCCTCATCTACCTTTGTGTTTTGGATAGAGGGCAACCCATCTAAAAATAGCTTGCATTTTCCATCGATTGTGGACCGTAAGAGTTAATTTACCAGTAGATTATAATTTTCAGAACCCAGTTCACAGAGTTACCATGGACTGGTTCTCTAGTTGTACTTTAGCATTATATGCTTGCACACACATTTACATAGTTAAGTAGCATTTACCTTGTTTGTACACTTCTTTCTCAGGAACATCTCTCTTTTGCTACCTGTAGGTGAAAAATTAATTAGAGCATGTTATATCCATCAATAGTAGACGCAGATTATCTTGTACACAGGCTAGAGAGTGCAACTGCTCGGTAAGGTTGGTCCCACAAACATGCTGTTGCATCGACTGTGCATGGAGGTGAAAATCTTCTCTCACATGGTGAATACTTCATCTGAGTTTTGTTTTATGTTCATTTGTCAATGCCCATCCTCTGCTGTAAGGTGTAATGCCAGATTTTCAACTAGGGATACTGTCTCTCCTGACTATCTATGCTTAGGTGAGTTTCCATAACATTAAATGGATGATGTAGGGATGAACGTCCTCATCATGTGCTTGTAGCTGTGATCCCCTGAGAATGAGGACTGAACCCGGATACCTGTAAGCTGGGCATCTCTACCAAGTAAGCCGTCCAGCAGCCAGGGATATCTTGTAAGTCAGCAGGACAGACTGAGCTAAAATAAACTATTTTTAAGAGTTGAGGATGTATAGGACATGTTCCAGCACATGCAGTGTGATGAACCTCTTTCGCTTTGTCCTGCCCCATACGACTACCTCACCTTACAGGAGCCTGTATAATGTATTTTCCCGTATGTAATAGTTGTTTTTTCCTCTTTCACAGTTGGTCTTTGTGTAAAGTCCCACAGGCTGAGCCTTGTTGTCTCCCTAATTCTAGAACTATGAAACATCTTTTAGCCCGCTTGGTCTTGGGGATACTGAAGTGTAAAATCTAAACTGGACCATAAGCCCAAATCTGTTGCAACTGGGTACCAATGAATCCAGTGGGTACTGCAAGTCCTATGGATGGCCACACTGCATATACAGTTTTTATTTGCAACCTGCCATACCGTCCCTAATATTCTGTACTATGGGTTATAGCCATTTTGCCACCAAGACTCCCCCTGTTTGTTGTGACTTTGTTTTTGGAGACCAGTTAGGACAATACAATGTCTACTTTTGTACTATGTGCTCTTATAAGCTGCCACAGGAGTCAAGTTGCTCGATTAATTATGTACTGGACATATTGCTTAACTCCTTCGATGCTTATGACGAGCTGAGCTCGTCATCAGCTACGGCGCTTGTATGCTGATGACGAGCTGAGCTCGTCATATAACGCGGTAATTTAAAAAAAGCCGCACACAGCGCGAAAAGCCGCCGCAGCGATGCGGTTAAGCCATTTTTGGCACCTTAAAACCGTTATTTTTTTGTGGGTGGAATTCATATTTTTTTTACTTCAATTAAAACAAGCATGCAATAGGTCTGGAATTTGGTAGAGTTTGAGATATTGGTGTTGTAAATGATAATGCCTTTTATTTATGTGCTTTGAAAACATGCAAGCGGGCATAAACACCGCTTGCAGGTTTTTCTGAACACATAAATAAAAGGCCTTTTCATATTCGGTGCCAGTAGCTCAAACTCTTGCAAATGCGAGACCTTTGTGGCACTCACGCTTTTGCTGTGAACATTGTAAGCTCAAACGCGGGTGCTTCAAAAGTAAAGAAGTAGATTTTTTTTCTATTTATTTACTTTTGAAGCAATTGCGGCACATGTCTTTTAGCTTAAGTTGTTTAAAGCTAAAGTGCGCAGTAGCCACGATTGTAACAAAAGTAAGCCAATAGAAACAAAAATGGCTGCAGCATGCTTTTTTTCTATTTGTTTACTTTTGTAACAATGGCGGCACTCGCGCTTAAGGCTTTGAACATCTTCAGCTAAAGCGCCGTTGCCGCGATTGCTTCAAAAGTAAAGAAATAGAAAAAAATCTATTTCTTTACTTTTGAAGCAATCGCGGCAACGGCGCTTTAGCTTGATGAGTAAAGCTAAAGCACGGGAGTCTCCATTGTAAAAAAAAAAAAAAAAAAAGTAAATGCATTTTTAAAAAGGCATGCAGCCGCATTCGGTGATCACAAAAGGAAAGCGCAGCAGCCATTATTAGTGCCGAAGCATGCCACGGTAATAAAAAACAAAAAAAACTTGTGGGAGACCGTGTCCTACCTGCAAAAGCAAGCAGGAGAAAGCCCTTTAAGAACATAGTGCTCGGATGCTGTCATTAAAACATACCGGATAACAACACATGTAACAGAGTGTCCTCATGGGAGGTTACAAGAAGAGAAATGGCGGTACTAAGGAGGGACTACTAAGCCTGTTGACCAATGAAAAGCCACCATTTATAAGGGACAGGAGCCTATTAAAAAGATGGGCAAAGCTTCATGCCCTTAACCTGAATAAACCTGCATAGCCAAGATCTAAAAAACAATTGACACAAAGCAGACATATATCGCCTGGTTAGTCCGCAGCAAAACGTATCACATTCTGGAAGCAATCCACCAACATGGAATTAATTTTAAAAGGTTCTGTAAGTCACTTCAACAAGGGGTACCCTTCCCAACTCTGCTTCCAGTCAGATCATATAGTTAAATGCAATCGCTTAAGTCAAATGACAATTTCACATCTGTCTGAACCCTCCTTCTAGGCATTTGTCGTGCCCGCACATCTTAACACCACATATCCCAGATGAGTCCTGTGGTTTGCATCAAGAGTGTTTCCACCTGCCTCGTTGCCAGCAGCAGAAAGGACCTTGAGACATCAGTGGTAAATGACAGTACCTGCTTTGAATGTTGCCTGGTAACCACTGACAGGACAATGTATGAATGCCTTACAAATGGACTCTTCATGGAAATAAGGGTCATGCTGGGAGATTTTGCAGATCTCTGGCCATTAAGCATTTGCTTGGAGATTCTGCTGATCTCTGACCAATCAAACATTTGCTGTGAGATTCTCCTGCTCTCTGGCCAATCAAGCATTTCCTGGGAGATTCTGCTGGTGTCTAGCCAATTAAGCCTTTGCTAGGAGATTGTGGTGCTCTCTGGCCAATCAAGCTTTTGGTAGTAGCTTGGGGTCCCAAATACAAAGCTGTTCATTCGTACTCTTCGTATTCAAGAAGAGACTGAGCTGCCCTAGCGAGTGTGATGTCTGCTAGATAGGTACTCGTGGACTTCCTGGCACTGCTTAATGTTTTAGTTAGTCAGAAACGCAGCCCCCATCCCCACAGCCGGAGCAAATACCCAACATTCATTGCATTTCAATCTTGCACTCCCTAAGTCTAAGGAACCTGCACCTAGAGTGCCAAAAACAGAATTGTGCGTATTCCCATCACTACGCTATCCCCACGGGAGGACAACATTACAAAAAGCATAATTTCTTTAAGCACCATTCTATTATGACCGGTCTCAGATTTGTTATGCTTTAAATTGTTATAGTATTACTATAGTCCCCTTTGTAACTTCACTGCTTTTAGGAGGCAGGGTACTAAAACCTGAAGTAGGAATCGAACACAAGGATTTGTTGAGAAATAGGCAGGAGTTAGGAGGAAGGGGCTACCGGTGCATATTGCAGAAAATAAGGCAAAGACTGGCTTTTTTATACTTTTATTGTTTCTACCCAGTTGTATTTGTTTATTTATATCCTGTGCACTGCGTTATGGTTTGTCTTCCTAGTGCGCAGACCTAACGTTTATGTCTTGTAATGGGACCTGTGGCTTTTCATATAATGAAGGTGTTGGGATAAGTTGGCCCCTTCTGAATCTTTTGTTCCTTTACATTTTTCGTGCTTGTATTCCTCGCCTGTTTACTGTTTCACTCTTTAACCCTGCTGTCCAGGTTTTTGATGTTTTTTCCTAACTTCATAGATCAGTGATTGAGAGTCCAAGACCTGTGGATCGTGATGGGTTTAAGGGGTCAAGTGCCCAGGCAATCTTCTTTCACTTAGGAAAGGTAACAAAGGTACTACACATAGCAGTGCACATAAATACTTTATAGAAGGGATAAAGTAACCCCTGCCGTACATTATAAGGATTTTGCAAGTCACAGAGAAGTTCCATAGCCATATAGGGGAACGAGGCTGAAGGCTGAGTTCCTTGGTAAGGTTACGGAACTCTGAGGTGACTTGAAATATCATTATCATGTATGGCAGGGGGGTAAATTATTCCATCTTCTACAGGGTGACACCATCACCGTATCCACAAACCACTTAACACCTTGGTGCATAGCTCTTTCATATGAAAGAGAGAGCATGTTTGCAAACATGAAGGATAAAAATAGACCCTTTAGTGCAAAATTTAGCACATCAAAAACCTGTTAGATATTTGTTGCAAAAAAATATTAAAAATAGTCCAATACCAGTCTGTTGAAAAAAAGACTGCAGTAGTTTAGAATGCGTAGAAACATGCAATCAGATTCTAATTTTTTCAAGATTATCTAACAAATGCAAAAAATAATCATGTTCTTTCTGCCAGTCACTTTAAGCTAGAAAAATAGAGTAGAAGAAAGAAAAGCAACATTTCATTTTCATTGCGTTAAACAGCGTACGTGATCTGACTGGCCTTTCACCTCGGATGTTGGCTCTGGCTGTAGGCATTGTGATGTCAGAACTCAACTATAATAACTTGGCGACTAGCTTTTTAACAAGTCGTTGATTTATAAAGAAATTAGAAACTCATTTATTCGGAGATTGCAGAATCCCATGTATTATAATGACAAATGTTGAGAAAATACTGAGAGAAAAACAATGTATATTCAAAACGCAATACAAACCAGTAGCTTTGTGAAAACTGGGGTACAAGTACATTTCATATAAAATAAAACTGTTGCTCACTATGCCAAAGAAGTGTGTGCCCAAACAACAATACAGCTGCACCTGCTACTGCCAGGATACCAGTTTTGTGGTTGGGGAACCTCATTCAGGTACAGTTGACCCTGACGCATAGGTGCTGTCCAACTGGTGTTCTCCTTTATAATGAGGTATCCAAAAAGGCATCTCCTTTTGGGGCAGGTTTGCAGAAGAGCTGTGTTGAACCGTTTAAAACCAGCACTGGAAAAGCAAATAGGCTTGCCTTTGGAACCTATGGCTTTACCAATGGTTTTTATCTATACTGCTTTGCATAGCTTGGGAATGTATTTTTAAACCTTTTGACGCGGCCGGTCACTTGGATCGGTATCTAAACCAAAAAAACGCACACACGTTTTTCTTTTTTTTTTTAGGGTTGGGGAGAAACAACATAAAGGTGGGGGAAGGAATCGTACAGGGGGTGTGGGCCGGGGCTGAAGCAACACAAAGTATGCAGGTGGGGCAAAGCAGATTGCACAGAGAGAGCAAAGTGGAGCACTGGGGTGGAGCAAACGGGTGACAGAGTAATGTACAGCGAGTGGGGGGGGCACAAGGGCATGACAGAACAAAGGTGTACACAAGAACAAGTACAACATTAAGGGGATGGTAAGATGCAGGTGGGCAACAGAGAGTGACGGGGAACGAGGCAAGAGAATTATATGAGGTGCACAACTGGAAAATACTTGCACTCTTTAGAGTGCTTAACCAAAAGGTAGTTCTTGAAAAGCAAGCAGGGGAAGCATAAGACCCAACTAACAGCGAGATGTTACAGAGGCTATGTTCCTTGGGAGAGACCAACACAAGATTGACAATCTGGGACATGGATAAAAATCAGGCAAATGAGAGTGACAGGAAAGCCAGCCAATAGTCAGCAGTGGGCAGGTTGCAAGCCCCATATGTTCTTGGTAAGCCTACAATATGCCTTAACCCCTTCCACGCGGGGCTAATTCCCCGCGGTGCGGGGGTAGGGGGCTACGCGCGGCGCCACGGTGCTCGTGACACGCTCAGCTCGTCATGCTGCACAGTGGAGCTGTGCTCATAACGAGCTCAGCTCGTCACAACTCCGCCCACTCAATGGAACGCCCCGCACAGGATGGGAATTAGCCCTGCGTGGGCGTTCCGCTGCCGTTATGACGAGCTCAGCTCGTCATGATTACAGCTCCACCGTGCCTCATGACGAGCTGAGCTCGTCATGAGCGTAGAAGGGGTTAAAACAGAAAGTGCATATGTTGAGTAGTATGCGGGATCTAAAATCACAACACTTTGCAAGAAAGTGGTGAGATGGACTGCAATGGCGTCTGCATGTAATGTAGCAGGGACATGTTAATCCAAATATTCACTGTATGGACAGTATGAGCCTAGAGCAGCTCAGTCACAAAATCTTGCGTAATCTCCAATCTTGCAGTTGAGCGTTACACTTGTGACTGTGCTCCATCATTTGTTGAGGAGATATGAAGGGTGCCGATCACCCTTATTCAGGGCTGATCATGGCTTGTTGTTTTTAAAAATACTGTTAAATATCAGGTGTATATTAGAAGGTAACAGGGCTGCAGGGGGAAAAGGCATACAACTGTTGAAGGGGAATATACAATGGACACTTGGGATGGACAGGTACCCCTTGGGGTGACAGTGTTGTGCTTTACAAATGCTGTTTGATTGATTGCAATAACGCTAATGCGACTCAACCCAAGTGGGAATGGAATATTGTTCTAGGAAGTAACTGAAGGGTAGTCAATGTGCCTGGTTAACTGAGATGAACGAACGACGTTCTAATGGACCCCAAACCGGAATTCTAACAGTGGGCACCGCCTTCTGAGTTCTCAATGCATTAGCGACATACATTTAGATTTGCTGAAGTGCGTTTGTTCAGGGTTAGTGTGTCTTTTAGATGGACACTGTCTCTCTGGATCACATGCTCACTGAATCATCAGCCAAGGTCCATTCTTCCAACCAGGCTCCGCCTCTCTTAATCACTTTATTACTTTCATTTCCCTTGCGTTTCCATTCCTGTTTAACATATTTGTTTCAGTGTGGTTAAAAAAAGTTGAGCCGACAGTCCTTGAGAATTAAACACTTTTTTTCTTTCATTGAGAATTAAAGCCAAACGTGGCAAGGCACATGGCAGTGTCAGACAAAATTTGACAAATTAGATTTTTAATGCACAGCCAAGAAGCCTCACTGCCGGTATCTGCTGTCTGTGCGGTAGAATGGGGGTTCCTGGGGAAGCAAATCAGAGCCATCTTTTCCAAATCTCCCACCCCACTACCACAGCCGGGTGGCTTATTTCAAGTGGCATCAAATGTGGGTGGGTTGCACACCTTAATAACGCAAATTCATCCATTACATCCTGTTTTTAATAAAGCGTGCTCAATGGTGACGTGCCCAGCTCCTGTGTCACGTAATTCATTGTCACTACACTGGGACAATGCTGAAGTGCCCCAAACCATGGCACTGTCGCTACTGCTTGTTGCCAACGTCTTAACTCCTTTTCATCCATTTTAATCCAGTGTATTCAATGTATCCATCTTTTTAATCATTGTATCATTGCTCGCTAATGTCTCTCTTGGCTACCAGTGCAGTCAGTCCCACCAGTATCCTGCCCCCCTTAGATCGCCACATTCCTGTATAAGACTCTGAAGTGCCACTCTCGGGCTCAACGTATGGGCCTGCCTAATATCGCAGAAAGGGCAGCACCTATTCGCATCCAGTACTGGACAATCTGAGGACAATCCGATTAAATTGGTGCTGTATTTATAAAGTATGTGTCTCAACTGCAGGTATTTGTGGAACTGAGTACAGGAAAGTGTGTATTGAGTTTGGAGGTCTGAGAAGAAGTGAGTACATAGAAGACCCGTGCCACACATCTCCCAATACTGTGATCCCAAAAACGAAAGCCCACCGACCGCGCTGTGGGTTCCAACCAGCGTCCCTTCCAAAGACAGGTCTGTTGGGTCAGTCGCCCATCCCAGCCAGTGAATCTGTTGGCTGTCCTCTACAGCAGGAATATCACTATGATGACCTATGGGAGATCAAAGGGGAGCGGTGGGCCATATAGATGATGTCCCGTCGAGACCGAGTCGGACTGTTCAAGCTGGTACCCGGGGTCATTAGGGATGTTGATTTTATGATGTATTTTTAACCTACAGATTTGGAACTGTAAACCTATTTTTTTTTTAAATGTGTCTTTATTGAATTTTAATAAAGAAAGAAAAAATGCCAAACCATATACAAAAACAAAGAAATGAGCAAGGTAACTCTAAATGTAGATTATTAACCTTTTATTCCAACAAGGGTTTGTGGTTATTGTGTTTATCATACCACATACATCTTGAGGTACCTGGGAGACTGAGAAATGCGCATTATGTACCAGTATATTCATTAATTCGTGATAGTCTGTTGAAAATAATTGCTTCCGTATTGCGATGGCGGACTTTGACACAGATATATTGTTCTGTGTGGGTGTATATATCTGTATGTACATGCCTCACAAGGCTATTGTGTAATGTGTGTGTTCGCTGTTGCCACAATCCAGTTACACGTGTGTGTTTGGGCAAGACTCAAACGAATATTGTGCAATGCATCCACCTATCTGTTGTGGCATCTGATTATCTGTTGTGGTGTGTCTTTGCCCAAGAGCTAATTTGTGCATTTGTGCTGTGTTAGCACTTTTTTGGTAGTGGGTGTACACCTTGCTCGAGTGCACTTGGCCTGCCCTAATCTAATCTCATTGGAGATCCTGCATTCATGTACCAAAAAAACTGTCACTGCTGAGCGGGTCTTTTGTCCTCTCGCCCACCATGTAGGCCTCTGTGCTTCTTCGCTCATCCTCATTGGGCGCGAAGCCAAAGCACACATCCGCAGCGCTGATTTACCACATGGTCCAACGGCTTTCCCACAACACACATTTCTGAGAGGAAATGTGGATATTGGTGGTTAATGTACAAAATAAACATTGAAAGCTGCATTTAATTAGTAATTTCTTCTTACACTTTTGAGCATTGTTTAACCAGAAGCGAATGCTGGTTTCAGAGCTCGAATTTGGAGCAAAATATTTTATTGTTTGATGGTTGGATCCAAGTAACAATTAAAAAAGTTTATGCATTCCCTGTCATTTGATGAAAATGTAATTTAATGAGCAAAGATTTGTTCGAATTTCCGGAAATTGTGCGGTAAACCAGCAGACACCCTGAATAAACTCTTTAATTGGTTAACAGGAAAATCTTTTGTTCTGTGCTTTCGGTTCAGCTAATGGATCCTTTGGGGCGGCAGCACTTTGTGGAAAAAAGATGCATCCTGAGTCTAAAGCGTATGGTCTGAATGACTTCAGTCTCCTCGCAGGATATAGATTTTAATTCGCTTTGTGGTTATGTGAAAATGCATTGCCAGACACACACTCTAATGTCAATGAAAACCCGCCAGCCTCTCCCCTACCTCCTTCCCATGCTGCACTGTGGCACACAGCTTGTACATTCAGGATGCCCTTCCTCCTTCCGGGTCCCCGAGGATCTGGAGGAAATGGCTTTTCCTACTTGGAGCATACTCACTCGCATTATTCTTAAAGCTGCACCACCTTTATTTTGTTATTTTAATTTTAATTTGCATGCTTAGTGGCGTGGGTCATTTAGTAACCATTTATGAAATATATAACTTTTTTATTTCTCCAGAACGCATGTAAAGAGCTGCAAAGCGTTTATTTTGACTATCTCAGCCCCTTTATTGGGGGTTGCCACTTGTTTGTCTTCCCTAAAAGTGTGTGTCCCAGAGCATGACACAAGGCTGAGGCACATTTGTCAGCGTGCTTGCCAAGGTGTGCTCTAGTATCTGATTGGTCAGGTTGGTGGCTCTGATTGATAAAGCGTGCCATTGGTTGGACTTAAGGAGGAAGGTAGATCGCAGGTTTTTGTTTGATTAAGTAGCAGACCATACCGCTGCCTGTCGCTGTGAAATTAATGGCGAGGAGTACGAATGATCTTGCCTATTAAAAAAGGTCCCACTAGATTGCTTTGATTTTACACCTGTAGACCAGAACAGAAGCTCTGGGGGCAAGCCTGAAAGGAGAGCAGTGTTTGTAAGTGGTGATCAGGATGAGTCATTGTGTCTTGGGTATGAATGGATAATTAGCCTGATGTGGTAAATACATGGGGAGCAAGGATACCAGATGGTCCAAGCCAATGGGGACTGATTTATTTTCTCTTAACCATTTTAATCGCCAAATTTAATCCAGGTGAGGTATACCGGAGCTGCAACACCCACAAGCAGTGGGTTTTGTTGTATCTTCGTGTGTGCCTGATTGACTGATTTTGGGTTCGTTGCTGTGCGAATATGATTAGAATGTGTTTGTCATTAGGAGTGTGGAAGGAAGAAGTCCAGTTTTAAATGAGTAGCTCCTGGAACTGGTGCTGGAGAAGGACCCGTCATGCGAGTTGGAAATAAAGCTTAGATTTACATGTGCCACATCTATACTACTATTATAAAGAGAGAACTTGCACCTTTAGGCAAGGTAAACTCGGGAACCACTGCGCCAATCTACACACCCGATACACCGTTGAAATCGGCAGGGTGTGTAGATGGTCATAGGTTTAATTTTTTTTTAAATAAACGTTATATAAAAAGTTAAATTTTTACAAAAAGTAGATCCCCCCAAAGTAGCGCCGGCCGCGACTGTGCGTCGTCACGTCAGGAGCAGGGGAGGAGCAGCGTCCCAGGAGCGGCGGACATGGTGCGCAGGGGAGGAGCGGTGAAGTGAGGGCAGCGGCGGAGCGGAGAGGCGGCTATGGCGCGGAGAGGCGGATATGGCGCGGGGAGGAGCGGCGGCGGACAGGTGGTGAGTGGCAGAGCGGAGAAATATGGACCGGCGGTGTGAGCAGCAGAGGCAAGGTAAGAATCCGGGGCAGCCAGGGTCGGGTGGGCGGGGCACGGGCTGCTGGGGAATGTCAGGGCAGGCGGGGGTAGGGGAAGCCAGCATTTCAGGTTTGCGTGCTCTCCCGCCCCGGCCCCCGCCCGCCACAACATTGTCCGGGACACAGACAATGTCGTGGCAGGCGGGGGCCTGGGCGGGAGAGCACGCAAACCTGAAATGCAGCCCCCTTCTATCCCAGGCAACGCTGGGGCGGACTGCTAGTTCTTGATAAGAAGCTACATACACCAGTGTGGTGGCCATCTCTTCAATCTCCTGGGTCTCCCATCTGCGTGCGGGTGGGGACTTGGTCTGTTTGTGTTCTCGTCTTATTTGACTGTCTGCAATTCATGTTGTTGCATATTCAATGTACTGGCATTGCCAATGCTCCGGGCAGAGCAATAAACTTGTTGCCAGTCTGCTTACCTTTATGCTACTCTGGCCAACCTTTTGCTGTCTGCCCCTCCTCTTTTTAGGTAGTCGCTCTCCCCTTAATGTACCTCGTTAACCCTGTTTTTCAGTTGGTACTACTTGGGAGGTACCACCTCTCTTTTGGCACCAAGCTTTTGTGGCCATACACTTTAGTCTTTCATAGTTGCGTGGCCACTGTGGTCTTATGTATTACATTTTCAGAGCTGAATGGCCACTTTGCCCTCTCTCTTTGCATATGCCTCGATGTTGCACTGTGTATTTGCCCAACTGCTGTGCTTTGTGTCTGTGTGTGCACTGTGCTTTCGTGAGCAAACGTCTCAAACACCCTGACTATCTTGGAGGCTTCAAGAAGTCTTGCTTCTTGTGATGGCCTGCAAGATTGTGAGGTGGTGTCATGGATTACACAGTGGTTGGTAAACCTGGCAGCAGTTCTTGTCATAGGGGAGGAGCTGTTGAAAGGGTGGTTACAATTAGTCAGCCAAGAGGTAATCTCACACAAAATCCATACTTTTGGTATATTTGGAAACAGGCCCAGAGAAGGAAAGGACCATGACCCTGATAGGAATTTCCTGGACACCCACAACAGAAGGCTTGCACCCGCCGGGGCGCTCTGCTCTCGCACCTGTATGAAAGAGTGGCTTTCAACCTTAATTTAGACTGTGAGCGGTATGGAGAATATATCTACCTCTGACCTATGAAAAGAAGGTGGTAACATTTTTCCCTTGGGGACAGGGGTAGGAGAGAGTGTGGGTGAGAGCACAGCTGTTTTTAGTTGTGCTTGAGTGGCATGTGAAAGCGTTTTTCTTAACAGATGCAATGGTGGGACCATGTGATGAATGCTAGTTGGTGAGGAGCTGCTCAGGAACTTTCTTAGTGGGAGAGGCTATGGATTGCATGTTTCCATATCAAAATCTTATGGGTTATTTATGGAGTTCAAGAAACTTTGTCGGCATCACGAGCAGTCACGAGTGATGATACTTTCTACGGGTTTCAACAAGATCGCTACCTGGCCATCTTGGTAGTCTTCCTGAATCGGGTGTTCCGCCTGTTCCCATGTGATTTTTATTTATTTTGCATAGGCCTGGTCTCTGAATAGTTTCCTCCTTTTTGGGATGAGAATGATTTTGTATAATTCAATTTGTGCTGTGCATGCCTCTATCCTGGGTGGCAGATTCTGGTTTACATACAAGCTGTGTGGTAGTAGCAGGTAACGCATTTGTGTTGGGGAGCTAACAGGCGGTGGTGGTTAATAGATTACTAGTTAATAGATTACTATTAACCAATATTGGTGAGTGGGTAGCTTTGTTGGGGAAAGGACCGGTGTTAACTGACTTGACTTGGCATCTGTGTGTCATCACATCACATTTGATTGAGACAGTCTATTTTCAGCTGATGAAATAAAATGGAGAGAGCAGTTGTGAGTATGTGTACTGTTGAGTAGAGTGTTAAGTGTTTCATGTTCTATGTGAATTCTTGCATGATGTAATTTTGAGAGGCTATGATGAATGTTGGTGGTGGGTGCTTCGTGAACACTATTGTTGTTAGACTTCATTGTATAGATTTTTCTGAATTAAATTCTGACTCCCTGGAGCTTTATATCAACCCCCAGACGAGTGCTGTGGATTGTGTTGTACTGGCGGTTTCTGGCAGGCTAAGTGTCATGTTTACGATAGGCAAATAGTACTCATGGCTTGCCTGTTTTCAGAGGTGTTTGACTAGTTCATGTGTCGGGTACTGGAGCTGTGTCCCCTGATAAAGTTATGTGCTATGACACGATTGCGCCTAATAATTTTTCTTGAGTATTTTTATTCCTTCCTTCCCCTTCTAGACAATGAGCAGGCCTCTACTCCATGAAGGATATTGTGTGTTCTGCATGGACAACTTTCTCCATCTAAACCTGACTACATTCACATTAAAGAAATACTGAAGTAGTTGTCTTAAGGTATTATGTCCTACTGCTAGTAGAAATTATTGGATTACTACCAGTGGAAATGTGTTTTTATTTAAATTTCCTATATTTTATTCTCCTTAAGTTTGGATCGGATAACTAAATTAGAATATCTTCTTGCAAGCGCTACATGGGGAACTCATGCAAATTATTGGCTTGATTGTGCGATTCAGTTCATATATATATATTGTACTTGCAAGTGTTAACTGAGATCTTCCGGGGATCGATGTTAGGCTTATTCCAGGCAGTCCCTTTTTTAGGTCTTGTTTTCGACAGCACAGTTGTCAAGTTGACCTATTACTTACAATGTATGAAGAATGGGCTTTGGATCCACCCGTTTCATCCATTGGTTTTCTTCAGCCGACTTCTTTCAGCAGCTGGACTGGTACATCTTGCTCAGCTTAGTAGCGTATTCATCTTGCATCTACTGCTTTTGACTGTTTGGGTGTATCTTTCTGCCTCCACTCAATTGCTTGCATTATCCTGCATCAGAGTTCAGAATTGCATAGGGGGCTACTTTACAACAGCATCCCTCTATGTTCTCTCTGCTGGCTCCCGTCTGTGTGCCCTGCTCCCATGTGTCAAATCTGCATGCATTAGCACATTAAACCCAGACCAATTGGATTTTCCAGTGCTTGTATGAGCTATCTTTTATGTCTTATTAATTATCGTCAATCTTAGTTCTGACTCTTGATATTTATTTATTATATTTATTTGCAGGTTTTTATAGCGCTAGGAATAAACTCCTGTAGGAGTATCTCCGCGCTTGAGACAGCCGGCGTTAAAGTATAGAGGAGGTAGCATTGAAATTCTAAAGCCCACCAAAACAGTTACCTAGTTCCAGAGTAAAGACTTGCTTAGCTAATATTGACTAAACAAGAAAGTTTTCAATTGTTTCCTTAAAAGGAGCTGGTCGGGGCATTGTCTCAGTAAGAGTGAAAGCGCGTTCCACAAATTAGGACCCACCACAGACAAGGCCTTACCACCCAGTCTAGTTCTACTGATCTTGGGTACACTCAGCAGCAGCTGTTCACTAGACCTAAGGGTGCGAGTAGGAACATATGGTACAAATTTTCTTGCCAGATAGTCCGGTCCTAAATCATGTAGACCTTTATGTATAATACAGCAGGTCTTAAACTTCACTCGTTGACGTATGGACAACCAGTGAAGTTTATTCAGCAGAGGTTTGGATGAAGATCTAGGGGGGGCATTAAGAACCAGCCTGGCTGCTGTATTCTGCACTACTTGCAAACGATCTTGTACCTCTTCATTTGCACCTGCCAGGAGACCATTGCAATAATCAAGACGGCTGATTACTAGAGCCTGAACCAAAGTTCTTCTGTAGGAGTCAGGGAGGAAAGGGAATATCCTACGAAGGAGACCTATCATGTGAAAACAGGATCCCACAATGCTGTTACCATGTTGTTTCATAGTCAACTATCATGGGAAGGGTCCAGCAATGGGTTCAATTTTATCAGGTAAATGATGGCATGATGCATGGCCTCCTGGTGGCTTTGAACCCCCGTCTACCTAGAGTTACCTATGTCAGCCTGCAGGTCTTTGTGGCATAACCAAATAAAAGAGAGGAGTTAATTTATTTGTTATTTTGGATCATCTCATCTCTGCCATGATTTGTCAGTTTGTGGCTTTTACTGGTATCGCAAAATGTTGATTTATGCCCGTGAGTTCCATGAAGTTGAATGTCGTTCCATTGTTAATCAGTCAAATTGGTTTGTCCCAGTTTATAGCTCTGCGTATGTGCGTTGTGCACACACACCTTTATGTCTATTACTGCTCTAAGGTATTGGTTTGATGCTAAAGAATAAGAAAATGGCTAAGCTCAGTCTCAATTTTATGCTCCCGCTGGTGACATTGCTGCCATGTGAATAAATTCTCGTAATGCAATTTGTATTTCGCTGATTAGATTTAATTTAATTTAGGAAGTGCTTAACCACTAACATCAACGATACAAACAAGCCCTTTTAGCACCCCATGCTGAGAAGTGTCTGAAGGAATTCAAAAAGATGTGTCAGCGCTGCCAAGCAACAGTTCGCTTGTGATGTGCATGAGGCAGTGAAAGGCATTATTAGGTTTTGTGAAATTTGATGCGACACACTGGTATTCAGCATTTAATTTAGCTAACAACTTATCCGAAGTTGACTGCAAATGCACAGCGGCAGCGAACATGCTGGAAAAAAATAGTGTACACAAGCAACAGCGGGAAGTAAAGTCACCGACTCAAGTAGGGTTCTGATAGGCAGCAAAAGAGTCTATGGAGCACCCTGGTAAGTCTAAAAGAGCCAGCAAAACCTCCAGGGGTTATCGAAGACCAGCAGGTTTGGTAGCACTGGTAGGTTTGGATGCTACGGACTGTCATTCACAGTGGTATCTCCTTCAGCCGGTTGAGCCTGACTTTGAATACTCATCGGACAGGTCCAGGGTTATCAGTGGGAGTGGTGCCGCCATCTTTAAACTAACATTATGCCAGATGTTGTACACTAATCCCATAAACATCCTGCCTCTGCTCTTCACCCTCAGTCACTTGCATTCTGGGCAGTGGGTGAAGGGTAGTGAATAGGGTGATGAGGTCTGTAATGAGTCTATTTCAGATCTGCAGTTTTATTCCTTGCAGCTCTGGGGTTTACCTTTTCTCCTTTCAATCCTCTGGCCTCCTTCATGTTGGCTCAGTGACATAAAGATCTTGCAATGTGTCCTGGTCTCCAAGGGGCTCTAAATTTAGGGGTGGTTTCCCTGACTGAGTTTCTCATAGATATTGATTGCATGGAGTTGACAAATGTTTCCTCTTGGTTACCATCTGGCAACGACCCACTCCGGAACTACCATGTGACTTTTGGATTGATGAGGAACTAAGTATATTTCCCTGTCAACCTTCATCTTAAAAGACTACTTGATTAAGTGTGAATGGCGAGCAGAACTCTGAGTAGCCAAATTGTGTACCTTGCAAGGTCGACAATGTTGCACAGGAGACTTGAATTCTTCACCTGCTTCACCGCTATGGCAATTGTGGAGAAAGTGAGTCATACTTGAATGAGATCCTGACAATTTATGAAATTGTCAGGTGGAACACAACTCAAATCGTTCTTTGCTCGCGACGGTTGCAGTCCATTTTCACTCATCCAGTTTTAAAGTTTGGCGAGGTCATCAAAATAATGATCAAGAGTGGTGGCTTGATTCAGTAGTACTCGTGATCTGAACATCATTTCCACAGCAGTGACACACAAAGCATTCAGCGGATCATTGACCAAAACAGTGAAATGTGAGACTGGAGTACCTCAGCAGGAGCACACATGTCCATAATCATAATGGGTGGAGGGCGAATACTTGTTACTAAAGTTAGTATCCTTGGTACCCAAGAGTCACAGTCTTACCTGAAGTTACCGCTTGTTCAAGAAAGGGCAAACTCGACTCCTTCAGTGAGTTGGAATGCATCGCTGTCAAAGGTTGCTGATCAGTCAGGGGTAATGACGAAGCTGTTCATCTTTCACTTCAAGGGTGATGTTCAAGATGGCTGCCATTCCTCGCGAATGGTATATAGCCTGAATCTCCTGGCGTTCCTGGTGTTTTTTGATATGTTTATTGAAGATTTATCATATGTTTTTTTACCATTTAAACCCTGCTGCAAGTTAATTAGCTTTGATTTGTATTTTTTTAACTTTTATTTTATGATTTGTATTTTCTATGAAACAGTAGCACATTAGTCAGTATACTATCTACAGTTGCTTTTGATGGTTTTCATCATTTAATACATATAAATCCATAGCTTCCAGTGTCTTTTATGTCTATGAATATAAAGCAGTTGCCTTTAGATGTTATCACTTGTAGATTTTAGAAGAGAGTCTGAAAAGCGGATTTGGTAAGCAAGTCAAAGGGTACGATTAGTGTGTGTGCATGATTTGATTCTTGGGTCATGCCATTAGCTTTTTACGCCTTTAAAGCCAAATCAGATAGCATTCAAATGTTTGCAGTTTTCTGTTCTTCCTAATCAGATTTGTTCCACATGAGATGATATGTTTGTTGTTTAACCAATTTTCAACTAATGGTCTTTGTTGATTTCCATAGTTCATTAACCCTTTAAGTGCTGCGAACGTCCAACGGTCGTCGCGTGCACTACCTCGCTAGTGCTGCGCACGACCGTTGGACGTCCGAATCCCGTTAGCGCAATCGAACATCCGCACTGGGGCGGAATGTTCGACGCGCTAAACGGGTTAATGAAATACTCACAGTAATGGCAATTGCTCAGGGTATGTCCTAGTCACCCCACCAAGAAACCTGGGGCCTTGTCTTGAGTAACAGTAATGTAAACTGTACATATGTATCCCTCTATCGCTTATGTATCCAGCACCCCGCCCCCTCCCAAACAATTGTATAGTCTTATGATTCCATGCCTTTTGTACAACTCTATGATTCTGTAAAGCGCTCTGATACCCTAACGGGTCAAGTTTTCACTCTATAAAACACAAAAATAAAAAATGTCATACGTAGGTGTGAACAAAACGTTGACTAACTGCTCCATTTCCTACTTTGAACAATAATGACCCTATACTACCATGGTTTTGCCTAGAGACAGCTTTTAGTTGTCTGTTGTTGAAAACTTATTGTGGACAGTACCAATACTTCGAGTGGGCTGTAGTTCAGCCCACTTCTTGTATTTTTTTCTTCTCTTTAGTATTGCTTTACCCTCCTTTTGTCTGGACTATTTGTATAATTTCTTTGCTTACATCAGGGAACTACTTTTTTCTTTAAGCAATCCAAGGAAGTTCATATTTTTTCTTGTAATCCCATGGGCCACTTCCACCCGCACTCACCCCTCCATGCCCCAAACACTCTGTGTTCATCCCGGATGTATGACGTTAGCACGCATACTATTACCACGCATACCTTTACAACGCGGTATTTACAACGAATACCGTTACAACGCATAGCGCTTTGAGGTGCTGGATAGTGGTAAGTATAATTTTATATTCAAACTCCAGTCCCCGTGGACACTAGGGAAGGTGTTGGATATAAAATTAAACGTATTCCCTATCCTAGAGCGCCCCCCAGCGCAATGCGTTGTAATGGTATGCGTGGTAATGCCTGCGTTGTAATGGTAGTGCGTGGTAAAAAATCTGTGCTAAACGTTGTATACCGTTCATCCCTAACCCTAGCAGCTCATCTGTAAAAGCATACAAGCAGGTCTGCTTTTGCCAGGGTTTGAGTGTGATGAGCAGACTGTAATCAGTTTTGCTTCATTTATGTCCTTTGTTCCACATATTGCATGGAAGCCCCGGCCTCGGCACACAGACAGTATTTTTGGTGTTGCGGGATTGGCAGGCTGCTGCACTCACTTGAGGCTGAAGGCCGGCTTAGCTTGACTGAATAAGAGGTATGTCCCTTCCACAAAATCATTAATGTGCTCCCTCTGCTGATGTGGAGTGTCAAATAGCAGGAGCATTTGTTTCAGTTTTGAGACTTGTGGAGAGTGATAACTTTAAAATGTTGATGCTTCCTTATTCACTTCCTCTGAGATCTGTTATGTTCTTTTAAGTGTTCATAACTAGTCCTGTGTTATTTGTAAGCTCAGTAGCGTTCAACAGGCTTTATAAAACCTGTTCAGGGATTTGTATATGAAAAGTGTTTGAAAAACAAATCAGGTCATTTCTATTGATGGTAGATATTGAATTAAATGCACAATTTTACAACAAGCATTGCTAAAGCTAAAAGCTTGGCACTCACATTGTAAAGTCAAGAACTACTGACTTTGTTAAAGGTTGTTAATTTTGTTTTGCTTGGTGTTCTAGAAATCAAATACCAAATAAGGAATCTTTCACTTGTACATTACACATGGGTTCATATTCCTTTTTAGCAGTAAAATCAATGTATTTGTTAAATAAATGCCTCATGGCACACGTATGCTAGTATATATATATATATATATATATATATAACATCCACTGCTCACCCTCCGTCGAAAATAAGCGGGACACAGCTCCGGACTCAGACCAGGTAGGAATTTTATTAAACCTTACAGCACATTTCCTTGCAGTCCGTGATGCGTTTTGGTTCTATGGGCAGACGCGTTTCTGGCCGTCTTGGCCGTCTTCAGTGCCGATGTCACAGGCTGCTGGCAATTCGTGTGGGCTTTGGATCGCTGGCCACTACTTTTAGGACAGTCCTACACCTCATTGGGGGGACCCCTCCCTCTAGGGCGGTCTCACGACTCCACCTCCCCTCTGCAGGTGTTTGTGCTTGTAGCGCCTGGCAGACTGCATCTTGGGATGTGTAGTTCAGTGTGGATTCCCTGCTTAATAGCGGAGTTCCAAACATTCTAAGATGTCCCCTTCCCTTGGCACCGCTCCATACATCCTAGCAGTGTAGCCAGGAAAGTGTTGTTCCGTCACCACCTGTGTCTTTGTCCTATCGGGTAGCGCAATGCTACCTCCTCTCTCCCCGTCGCGAAATTCAATCACCTTTGCAGGCAATGTCCTCGCTGGGGGCGCACCGCACCTTGTACTCCTCGTACTGTCCAAAGTTTTGTTTTGCTGTACGATGCGGTGCTCCTGACCGAGAGTGCGTGCCCCACCGGTTTCAGCCAACCGGAAAACATACAACATCCACTGCTCACCCTCCGTCGAAAGTAAGCGGGACACCGCTCCGGACTCAGACCAGGTAGGAATTGTATTAAACCTTACAGCACATTTCCTTGCAGTCCGTGATGCGTTTTGGTTCTATGGGCAGACGCGTTTCTGGCCGTCTTGGCCGTCTTCAGTGCCGATGCCACAGGCTGCTGGCAATTCGTGTGGGCTTTGGATCGCTGGCCACTCCTTTTAGGACAGTCCTACACCTCATTGGGGGGGACCCCTCCCTCTAGGACGGTCTCACGACTCCACCTCCCCTCTGCAGGTGTTTGTGCTTGTAGCGCCTGGCAGACTGCATCTTGGGATGTGTAGTTCAGTGTGGATTCCCTGCTTAATAGCGGAGTTCCAAACATTCTAAGATGTCCCCTTCCCTTGGCACCGCTCCATACATCCTAGCAGTGTAGCCAGGAAAGTGTTGTTCCGTCACCACCTGTGTCTTTGTCCTATCGGGTAGCGCAATGCTACCTCCTCTCTCCCCGTCGCGAAATTCAATCACCTTTGCAGGCAATGTCCTCGCTGGGGGGGCGCCGCTCTGCTGATGTGGAGTGTCAAATAGCAGGAGCATTTGTTTCAGTTTTGAGACTTGTGGAGAGTGATAACTTTAAAATGTTGATGCTTCCTTATTCACTTCCTCTGAGATCTGTTATGTTCTTTTAAGTGTTCATAACTAGTCCTGTGTTATTTGTAAGCTCAGTAGCGTTCAACAGGCTTTATAAAACCTGTTCAGGGATTTGTATATGAAAAGTGTTTGAAAAACAAATCAGGTCATTTCTAACGATGGTAGATATTGAATTAAATGCACAATTTTACAACAAGCATTGCTAAAGCTAAAAGCGTGGCACTCACATTGTAAAGTCAAGAACTACTGACTTTGTTAAAGGTTGTTAATTTTGTTTTGCTTAGTGTTCTAGAAATCAAATACCAAATAAGGAATCTTTCACTTGTACATTACACATGGGTTCATATTTCTTTTTAGCAGTAAAATCAATGTATTTGTTAAATAAATGCCTCATGGCACACGTATGCTAATATATATATATATATATTGTGGCTATGTAGGTAAGTTTAAAAGTGGACAGGCAGATAATTTTAGCCAATAGTCAGCAGCATGCTAAATTTAGGTTTAAAAGGTTCACTTGTGGGCTTGGATAACAGTTGGTAGAAACTGTGCTGCATTTTGTTAATCTGAGACCTCAAATTACTCGAACATTTTCAAGATATGGAAACCTGTTGACATCTTGATCCCGTTTCAGATCTTGTGCACAAGAGAAGTGACCTTATTTCATTACTCTTAAAAAGTATACTGAACTTGTGAAGTCCTCCTCGTTCAATTTTAGAACGTTTTCCTAGCTGATGTTCTCACTCCCCTGAATCTGTTTGTTAGTTCCTTTAAGCAAATTCATGATTTTATAATCTTTGTATTTCTACCTTTGCTTCTACATTGGTCTTTTCATTCAGCTCCTTAGTTTGTCATGTGAAGTCCCATTTACTATTATTATCTTTCTATGTTTATTGATTCTGGTATACGTTGTGTGTGTATGTATATATATATATATATAATTAAAAAAGCAGAAAATATTTGAAAATAAATAATGGTTCATCTTTAGGGGCAGCATAATAGAGTTGCCTGAATATCTAATTTTGAGGCCTATAACTGCCAAGCCTAGATACTGTGAACTGTTATTGCTCGCGTGCCTGGAGTGTTTTCTCCCTGCGTTCGTCGAACCTGGTATGGTGAGATAACGAGTTGTACAGAAAACTATTCATACTTGTAATGTTGAAAATGCTAAAAATTTAAAAAGTGAGTCCCCGCCTTATTCCATGTACATCCTTAAACATAAAATGTAAAATCTGATGACTGTGTTCATTATTTCTATTAATGCAGATCCCCAGAGACTGTGAAAATCTCGAAGATTTGAAATCTTATAAATAATAACAGTTTCAAAAAAAGGTGTGTGGTGTCCCTTTATCGATATACCCAGTTCACCTTCTGCTGGTGCTTCTGTAACCACGTATGTCGTTGTGCAATCTGCTTTGCTGGGTTTATCCTGTGTTTAGGCATTCAGTTCTTCCAAGCGGCATTGTTGTTCAAATATGTTGTTCAACTTACGCAACCAACACCATACACATGTGTCCAATGATGTCCTGGATGGTGCCCCTGAAAGCAGTGTTCCAGATCCACATTGGGAAGATGGTGCACACTCCCACCTTTTCATCCCATCTTGACCGCTGAGATTTTACCGGTTTGTACTTGGTCCTGTGAGGGAAAAAAGCATTATTTGAGGTTTATATCTTGAACTAACATGAAGACTTTGTAAAATGTATATGCCAATTGGGCGTTTTGAATCTTAAAGCTCCCTTTGACTCCTGGTAAATGACAGTGTGCCATGTGAGCCCACTGTGGCATTGTCTGGAAAACCGTGGAAGCGGAGGGTGGTGATGCAGAACGTTAGGTCCGGTAGGGTTAGTGGTTCTTATTTGGAGTGAGAGGGCTGAAGAGATCCTGAGTAGAGTTGACTGCAACTCTGCGACCAACACTCATTCAGAATCTTTTTCCACAGGCCTGTGTGTGAACTGCGTTGAAGAAGGCCCTCCTCCTGTGTATGGACAGTTCTCTACAGTAGATTCTTTGATCAGGAATAACATCTCCATTATTCAACCACGATTCTCTAGGTTGGACATGCAGAGGGACAGCTTTTTAATATTATTTTATGATTAACACTGACTGTTCATGAGTCTTGCAGTACTTAAATGCATATCTTGCAGGTATCCTGAAGCTGGATGCAATAGTTGCCTTTTTAGGTCGAGCGTGGGCAGCGCATGTGTTGCTCTGCGAGGCATGCTGTGTTTGAGCATGGAGTTGCAGCTCCACCCACTCTCTGCCCATATTTGTCATTGGTTTGCGTCATTGTCCTTTGTAAATGCTGGATTCTGATTCGTTAATAGGCTTCTTAATCCCTCCATAGTACCTCCTTGTCTTCATTTGTAACCTCCCATGAGGACTGGTCCTTTTACTTTGGTTGTTACACTGGATGCTTTATTTAGTCTGTAAGCACTCTTTTCTTTGAGTTTCTCCTACTGCAGGCACAACATGCTTTCTTGCAACATTCAGCGCGGCATGCACGCTTTCGCTTTCCAAGCAGCCCGGGACATTGGCGGGCGCTTCTTTAAAATGAAATAGGTTGCGCATTTACAAGAGTTTCAGCTATTGGCATTGTAAACAGGGCACTAGTCCTAAAAAAAGAAGTGGGGTGAGTGAGAATATGCAAATTACCTCATGACGTCACGTGCTGAACGTGTCCCGGTGTCTAAAAATTTCACTGGGACACGTTCAGCTTATTTCTGTGGGGCCCAGCTTCTTGGCAGGGGGGATGGCGTCCATCCTGTCAAAAGAGTTGGGGAACACCGTGTACCTGTGTGTACCCCGACTCGAGTTATAAATGTAAATAACAATGCCTTTTATTTGTGTTAATTATCAAAACCAATAAATAAAAAGCATTGTCATAAACCATGCCAATAGCTTAAACTCTCACAAATACGAGCCCTATTGCATTGCAAATGTTTGTTTAAAAATGCAGTTTTACAACTCCTTAATTTGTTTGTTTAAGAGATGGCATTTCCAGTCTCACCTTTGTAGCTCATGACAGGAATGTAGGCTTCTAGGGGTTACACTGCTGGTTCCACTGATATTTTTTTCGTATTGCTGCATTTAGTAGCCGCCAGGGCTATCTCATTTAGTTGGGGGCAGGGGCGGATTGGCAAGGTGGGCATTCGGGAATGGGCCGAAGGGCCGGTGCCTCAGTGCCCTCTGTGGGCCGTTTTTTTTCTCCCCTGTCCCAGTCCACAGAGAGTGGACTAGGAAAGGGGAGAAAAAAAAAACGGCCCTCAGAGTGCATGGAGACAGAGACTGAGAAAATGAAAGCAGCCTCGCTGTGCGGCCAGACAGCGATTGTCAGCTGTGGGCTCTCCTTCACCCCTACCCTGCCAAGCAATCAAGCTGTGGCTGGGCTGGGGAGGGGTGATTGTTTGCAACAATCGGCCTCCCTGGGGGCCAGGTGTTTCTCAGGCCTTTGAGCCATTTTCACCTCGGCGCCCATGCAGCCCAGAAACGGTGTTAGTCTTAACACCTCGCCCACAGCCCATCACATTCAGGGCATAGTGGGTGAGGAAGAATGGGTCTTGCTGTGGGGGCCTAGTGATGTTTGGGATTTTTTTGTTTTATTTATTTATTTATGCGATTTTATATAGCGCAGACTTTACCCGAAGGTGTCAGAGCGCTTCACACTAGGAACAGCAATAATACATGAGGAGAAAATTATAAGTGGACAAATTACAAAAGCAAACGTTAAGTTACATGAATCAAAAGTGACAATAGTGAGCAACCAAAATACAAGAGGAGCAAACAATACATTACAGGAGGAAAAAGAGATATGTGTGCAGGTTACAAAAGCGTACAAAATACAAGTAGAGGTATAATACTGCAATTAATGGCAGACACTCCAGCACAAAAACAAACGTTACGTAGGCAATGGTGGCACTTGTGCAAGTATCTAAAGCAAACAAAAGTGAGAGGTAGCAAACGGTGTGTTACAAGAGAAAAGTGACGTGTGCATGTTACAAAAGGGTACCATACACAGGTACAAGGATAATACTACAGTAAATGGTAAATACTCAAACTGCCAGAACACACTGGGAAGGCACTTCCCATGCACCAGCTTCACCTCAGCATCCCCCCTGGCTACCTGGCTACCTTGGATGACCCAGAAAGCTGTGTTTTGTGCTCCCCTGCCAGGACATTTTCCCAAGGCCTGGAGGGTTGATTAATTTACTAATTGCAGGGGCCTTACCTCTGTTCATGTGCTCCTGAGCTGAAGGTCTGGGGAGGGCTGAGTAGGTTAGTATTAGCAGGGGCTTTGCTGCTTTTCAGGTGCTCCTGTGCTGGAGGGCTGGAATAATTTTGTGACAAAAAGGGGCCTTGCTATTTTTTTTAGTTGCTCAGCATGTAGGCCATTGTCACCTTGGCCCTGTGTCGTGTGCAAGAACAGTATCCTCCCACTTTCATTCCTTGTCATGTGTTTCATGAAAGGGCACGCCCCTTGAATGTGGGCCACACCCCTTAAATATGGGCCACGCCTCTTGAATGTGGGCCACTTTTTTCGTCAGTGCCCGGGCCGAATTGCGATCTCAATCCGACCCTGGTTGGGGGTACGTTTATTCCTATGGCCTCACCCCCTTCGCCTGTCATACGTGTGTGGTATCTCCACAGTGCCTGAAATGCAGCGCTATGAAGGCAGTCTAGAAGGTTCCAGTGGCGCTGTTGATCCGTCTGGCGTTCGTTCCTGAGTGACCTTGGAGAGTGCAGCCGGCTGCCTCTAAGTGCGTCTCCGATGTGGTTTCATAGCTTTCTTTCTAGTGCATTTATTTAAATATATTACGGAAACCACAGCCCAGCGCACTGGCGGCGTGTCAGAAGAATCACTGTATTGTTTGGTTTTCCCTGTCAAAATTAGATTTAGTAATTCGGGCTCGGAGTTAACAAACAGGCTCGCCGGATGAACATGACTCCCTCGCAGAAGCACTCTGCGTGCAGATTCGAGCCTGCTAATGTGGGGGCTGGCGAAAAACGTGGCCGCTGCCTGCGATTTGCGCATGCGCGGCCAATGTGGGGTTTTTTGTTGATGTTTTGACTTCTTGTACGTTTTTAGATCCAATTTCATTAAGTAGGTTCTAATTCTGTCCTTTTAAGAAGTGCAAGGACCTGGCTCCTGCTGCTCGTAGATGTGGCACTGGGTCAGTGTTTCTTGAGGTCACCAGGTCAAGAATCTGTTGGTGCGTTGGCAGCATGTTCTCCAGCTTGACACCCTCCAGCAACCCAAGGATTTGAAACTGGCCACCTCTGGCCCTTTACTGCAATGTGTGCAAGATTCGCCCTTTACTCAATGCTTTTGTCTTGGTTTGGTTACCCTTATTTTACATTTACATTAGTACATAGGTAGTAGTGCTCCTTTGCTGAAGAAAGGAAAATAATTGTTACAGACAATATCTTATAACTGTACACTAAGTTGTTTGTTTATGTTTATTGCATTTATAAAGCGCAGCTGTTACCTAAAGAGGTGTCCTGGTGCTAGGATAAAGAAGCCTACTGATCAATGCTGGGAAAGAGAGACAGTCTTCATAGTTGGCACCTAATTTATGAAAAGCCAGGTTTTTAAAGCTTTTCTAAAAGCCAACATATTGTTTTGGTGTCTTAGTTGGGAGGGTAGTGCGTTCCAGGCGATAGCTGCATTTGCGATGAAGCTTCTACCGCCCCAATTGGTCTTCTTTATCCGATGAGTGACCACCAGTTTAGCCTCAGATGAACGGAGAGTCCTTTTGGGTATGTACCAGTTGAAGTGTTGCTTCAGAAATTTCGGTCCTGTGCCCTGCAATGCTTTAAAAACAAGGCAAAGGCCTTGAGTTTGGTCCGCTTCCTCATGGGCAGCCAATGAAGGTCTTTGATTACTCCACTGATAGATGCACGCTTGGGTGTTCCTGAGATGAGTCTAGCGGCTGCATTCTGCAGGATCTGCAGCTTGTTCGTGAGGCCTTCATGAGTCATTCTTTAAAGGTCACTGTCCGTGCTAGTATGGCCCTATTACTACTGAGATCTTCTTAATAACCCCCTCCCCCCTCCCCCAAAGAGTTAACTAATTGGGCAACAACAATCACTTTTGTTTATGCGTGAAGTCAGGGTACATCTTTCTATTGTTAGAGTTTATTGTCCACGCTGAGCATGCTTCGGTGTAATGTATGGGATTGCTACAGGAATCGCTGGGCTCCACTCAAACTCCTTCTGCATCAGCGACACAGACCCCCTGCCGTTTGCCCCAGTGCTTATAATTGGCGTGGCATGATTGTTTGGTGTTACAGGTGCATTGGTTGTATCTCTATTTTGTTCGTCCCATTCCCGGGCTTTGAAGGCCTCCATTAATATATCCCAGGACATAGCAATGGGTATTTTTCGCATCCCCCGTTTTTCTTCTCTCCGTATCGCCCCGTGTTCTACGTCGGCTCACCAGGTAGCGAGTGTTGGCGGCCTTACTGCTTTCCATCGTCTAGTTATTAGTCTCTTCGCAAGTATAAACACTAGATCTGGAAATTGCGCCTGTACTTTATATCCCCTGGTGTGTGGGTAAAGCCCCAGTAGACCGCTCTTAGCTGTGTTCCATGTTTGCCCTCCTACCAATTCTTTTAGTGTCTGCGCTATTTGTGTCCAATATGAAGAAAGTGCGGGGCAGGCCCATATCATATGGACGAAGTCGACATCTGCCTATACACGCCGGGGACAGATCGCTGCCACTGTGGGAAACATCTTGTGTAAGAGGTGAGGTGTGAGGTATGCTCGTTGGGTGATCATATATTGGATGAATTTAAAGCGTGCATTGCGTGAGATTGCTTTTGGGTAGGCAAGAAGGGACTCCCATTATTTGCCTGTTAAGACCTCTCCCAATTCTGTATCTCACTTCATCTGCAGCATAGTGAGGGGTGAGGGCACAGTCACCCTTATGCGTATGTAGAGCCATTTTGTTAGGTGTCTCCCTGTCCCAATCAAATGTAACATGTGTACAAGGTCATGTGTTGGAGGTTTCTGTCCCTCCGGGGCCCAGGTCCTTCTGACGTAACTGGTCATGCTAGCATGCAGTAGAAATAGCATGTTGGGCAGGTCATTCCTAGGCAAGGGATTTATCAAAGTTTATTGCCTGGCCAGACAGTGCACTAAATTGAGTGAATATTGGCGCTATAGAGTGGAATCCGGAGTGCAGATCTTTAACATCTACTATAATATCATCTGCATATAATGATATTGCGTTGGTCCAATCGGCATGCTCCACTCTGCGGCCGTCCTACGTAATCTTTGTGCTAAAGGCTCCAATGCCAGAACGAAGAGTATGGGCGAAAGTGGGCATCCCTGTCTAGTACCCCTATGGATCGTGTACATGTTAGAGAGATGTGCACCCGTTTGTGCCCGAGCTGTCGGGCGGTGTACAGCAGCTTAACCCATTTCCGGTATTCCGCAGGAATCTCCAAATCTGTCCAGGGCAGCTAGCATATAGTCCCAATTTAGAGTGTCAAACTCTTGGCGCAAATCTAATGAAAGACAGCCTGCATGCAGAAATTGCTCCGGGAGAGCCCACATCACTTGATTTAGTCTGCGTGATTTGTGGGCCGTACTCCTATCCGGAACAAACGCACACTGATCCGTGTGTATTAGCTTATTGAGTTGTGGGAGCAGATGGCCCGCCAACACTTTACTTAATATTTTAGATTTGGTGTCTTAAAGTGATACGGGCCTATATGTCGTAATATCTGTGTGATCTCTGCCAGGCTGTGGCAAGGAGTTTACAAGCGCCTGAATCGTGTTCGGGGGCAATGGACCTTTGTCCAACGCCACCGTGTATAGTTTTTCTAGTGGGGTATTCACTCTTTTGCATGTGCTGTGTAAAATTCTACAGGGAGGCCATCCAACCATGGGGTTTTATTTTGTGGGAGATCCCTAATCGCCTCCTGGATTTCTGCTGCAGTAATTGGTGATGTCAGCGCTTCCTGGTCTTGAGCTGTCAAGGTAGGAAGCTGCGCGTCCTGGAGAAAGTCATGGATCTCCTGTGTAGGCGCAGATGGGGGAACCCCTATACAGGTACTCATAATATTCCCGGAATGCCTCATTTATTTCCACCTGGGTAGTTGCTGTGGTCCGCAGCGGGGAGCGAATATTCGGTATTGGTGTGGCTGAAGTGGGGGTCACTGATTATTTTCGCTAGCAGTGTGCCTGCTTTATCCGCTTCTGGGTGAACTCTCTGAGTATATGCACGATAGTCTATCTCCCGTAATGCTTCCAGCAGCTCAGCGTATTCTATGCGCGCCTTCTGCAGTTTCTCAGTTCCAGACGGGGATGCTACAGCATCTTTCACTAGGGTTCCAAGCTGGGATTCCACTTCAGCAAGGTCTCTGGTAATTGTATGCCTTGCTCCTACTGCGGCACCAATCGTTGTTCCCCTCACCACCACCTTGAACGCTTCCCATTCTATTATAGGCATAGAGGCAGTGTCAGCATTTGGGAAAAGAACTCACCAACTACTCTAGACAATTGTGCTCTAAAGGCACCATCTTCAAGCAATTGGGGGCTAAATCTCCATGTCGGGACCGGTGTGGGTATCCGTCCCCACATGAGAGTGAGTTCAAGGGGGCTATGATCCGACAGTGTTTTGCTTAAGTATGTGGTGTCTATTACTTGCTGCAGCAGGGTGGGGGGTACATAGGATACAATCTATTCGTGTGTGCAGTGTATATATTGGGGAATAGAAAGAGTATTGGTGCACTTCTATATTTTTACGACACCATGCGTCTATTAGGGCCCATCCTTGCATCCAAGCCTCCAGCGCTTTCGTCTGTCGTATTGCAGCTGCTCATGGGAGGGGGGTGCGATTAATCTACCTGCATGTGCAAGACTTCCACCCAAAATCCACTGGTAGTTGACCCAGTCCGGTAGCGCCCCACTAACTTTTATTAAGAAGGCTTCTTGTTCTGAGTTGGGGGCGTAAATGCCAACACCACAGGCACGCCATCCAGCTTTCCTCTCACCAGCACGTATCTGCCATCACCATCTATGTGCTGATTATGTATCTCAAAATGAACTCCCGCCCTGATCCACACAGCTGCACCCTTTGCAAATTCCGAATATGTTGTATACTGTAATTGCCCTCTCCATTTTTCCCAGGGTTTACAGGCCACAGAGGCATTCAGGTGTGTTTCTTGCAGGAACACTATTTGAGATTTACGCCTGTGCATGGATACGATGCAGTTTGTGGGTAAAGCCCATGCCCCGCACATTAAAGGTTGTAAATTTATATGAGAACAGTGTCATCATTTATGTTGAGTGTGTGAGTTAGTGGTACTCCTTTCTGTTTCCTTAGCCCTTCCTTAGCTAGTGTTGTATCTTGTGTGCAAGTGTGCCCTTCTTAACTCTTCAAACCTTTGTCAAAATTATCCCAATACAGCGGGCCAACCTTAAACGTGTGTTCGACCAAGCATACGGCATCTGTGGTGTCGCCAGGTTCTGCGGTTGCTGCCGTTATCCAATCTGCCAGGTCAGAGAAGGAAGGGAAGTGGGGGAACTAGCCAAGGCACTCCGGCTACCAGTGACTGCCTAGGCCTTCTCGCTAGTTGCAAGGCTTGAGTGTTCATGACAGCCTCGCAGTGCACCGCCTTCAAGTCCGCTCACTGTCCGACCTCGACGGCAGCCACCTCCGGCACGCAGCTCTGCGCAGGCTCTGCCGCCCAATCGGTATACTTCGGGCTCACCAGGCAGTCGGTCCGGCACCCGGGAGGACATACGTCCCATCCAAGTAACAGCGAGGCAGCCACTCCCGGGCCCAGACTAGCGACCCCGTGTAGTGTGTAGGCCAGGCTCCAGGCCGGACCACGTGTATGAGCCCAGTCCCTCCAACAGTCGCAGGGGGCATTTCAACCGGCAGCCGCCGCGCCAGCGGTTACGTTCCTAAGCAGTATTCTGGCAGATGTGCAGTATTCAGGGCGGATAGTTGAGAGATTTGAGCCCTTGGCCGGAAACATCACAGTTAGATGTCCGCCATCTTCCCTGTCTGGCCACGCCCCCCTCTGTTTGCAAATTAACGCCCAACGCCCATTTTCTTCCTGCATCTTTCTGAAATCACCATGTGCATATCACACACGTCCTTGCTCTATTCACTCTGTCATTCCTCATGTATTTTGCTGCGCTTCCCACCTTCATTCTTTACCAAGCAATTTTCCTGCAACCTTTTTTGTGAATGTCACAAAAAAAAATATCAAGCAGGCCTTGAGCTCAATGGTTACTCATGGTAGCTTGGGTGGGTACTGATTCTTTTCTTTTAGGTTGTTTTGGGGGTAAGGTATTGATGAAATCATGGTCCCCTCCATTGGAGGGAGGTGTATAGAGCCCTGTGAGTTCAAGCTTTTATATTTGTATTTTTTTTTATTACACACTAAGGATACCTGATATCCATACTGACTCTCTATTGTAAGCCCCCACTTCTACTGAGAAGTTTAGTAATTGGGGAATCCAAGAGGTAATTAGATGCTCTGGAAAAAAGCACACTTTGGGACGCTGTTAAAGCAGACCTATGAGGTTCTAATTTTTTAAGCAAACTGCAATCAGTGCTACTTCTTGTGCACATAGGTCCCGGTATTTCAATAAGTATTTTGTGCTCTTCATATTGTCCAGTTGGTGAAACAGTTGGTGAAACAGTTGTTTAAATATTTTTTTGAACTTATGTATATGGGGATCATAGATTGTTATGGGGTGACTGAAATGGGTAGAATTGTGTGATGAGTACCTTTGTTCTGGGCACCTATGAGAGGCTGTTGTCTACTGTAGTTGGCCAAAGGTGCTTTGGCTGTGTTGTTCCTCATGCACAGTCGCCTTAGAATGGTAATATCGCTAAAAGCTGCATGCGTGATTCAAAGCTAATACAACAATTCACTTTCCATATACAACTTTTTACCGAAGTAAAATATTGGGCATCTTATACAACATTTTACTGTGTAGCAAATAATATAGCATGGCTATACAGACTGGAGGATAATGATGGTGTGCGGGCGTTGCTGCATGGAAGGCCATAACATGCATAATCATACTAAGCTGCTCCACAAGAAGGAAGTATTTATCTAATAAATATTTTTATTGTACTGTGGAAGAACCTTTGCTAAAAAAAAAAAAATGAACTGAAGCAAATTATAGTTTCGATTCAGCAAACCATCCAATTATATAGTGTGTATGGGTTGTCAATAAAAAATAACTGACAGGAAATGTGATTTGCTTTCGGCTGTTGAATTTAAAAGCAGAGGCTAAGCTCGTGTGTTTGCGTGTCCTAGGGTATACTGTTTCAGTATGTTTTTTTTTTAATGTCCTTTATTATTTGCGTAATCATAATGTACATGCTACATGGGGCATCGAGGTATTACGAGTGTTCGCACAAATATAATTTGCCACGTATCTCAATTTCATTGCATACGTTTTATCGACAGACAGTAGCACCATGTTAGTATAGCTCATGTTCTATCATAATTAGGTATACGAACACCTCAGCTTCTCAAACGCCTTGAGGAATCTCCTGTTCTCGTAAGCTATGTTCTCAGGGGCATGCACCAATAAATACCTCTACACCAGGTTCCAATGGACCTTGTGGTCGGCCATCTGGTTGAAACAATGATGGAGTGGGACTCTGCATCATAGCAGTCTACTATGATTCAATCCTTGCAGTGGAGTGTTGAATTTTGGGTGTGCTGGGCATTGTGGATGGTGTAAGGGGTACAGGAGCGTCTGTCTCCACATTGGATGTGTGACCAACAGTGTATAAACCTGATACTACAATTTTAGATACTGAAGGGGCTTGCAATACTTCTCAACTCCCTCATAGATGTGTTCCTTGCCACTAATCAACGTGTGTGGTGCATCAATTTATAAAACCAATGTCATAGAAACATCATAGGGCTTATCCCAACCAAAAGTAAAGAAAAAGTGTGGGAAAGGAGAGAAAGCACCTCACGGTCATAACACCAAGGGGGCTGCTGGCTGGTACTCACCGGCATACCCACTTATCATCATAGATTACTTTCTCTCCAAATAACAAAAGAAAAGTGTGTGTACTGTTGTGAAAATCTCAAACCCAATGAAGTAGAAAAGGACAGCATAACCCAAGTGTAAATGAACTGTCAGTGCATAATGTCTTTACAGATACCCATTGGACCCCTGTGAGAACACAAACATATAATTCTCACCAGGGAGAAGTGTGGCTCAATGGTTAGAGCGGCAGACCCTGATGCAGAGGTCTAGCCCGGGACCAGGGTTCAATTCCCCGCCTCTGCGGGTCTTGGGCTCAAAAATTCCACGGACCTGATAATTCTTGCCTCGGTGCCTATTCTAATCATAGTGTCCCACTCTGCAACTCTGGGCAATAGCTTGCTTAATCTCCACAACGGCCCCCACAACGCTAAGGATGCCTGGCCCCCACCCTGGGGGTGCCCAGGAGTGGACGCCTCACAGGGAAAACCAGGACGAGTTCCACAGAGGTATTCGTACAAGCGCCTTGAGACCCTTGCGAGTGAGTAGTGCGCTATACAAGTATCAAGTTACATTTTTTTTTTTTACCTTTAAAAACCAGTAAAACTTACTAGCTCGACATGACTTTATTAAGTGCTTTAAGCTTTCCCAATTAAAAGTGGTTTCAATCAAATTATAGTCAATTTTCTTAAGCCAACATGTTTCGTTGCAATATAATCATGCTACTTCTTCAGGGCTGTTGGGGTTCCAATAACAAACTTCAAGTGAGATTCACATCAAACCATTTGGTTGCGGAGACTCCTCATACCTGCAACCATCTTTTGGAGAGCGACGCGTCCGCCGATCACGTGCCCATGGGGTAACTGCCCAAAGTCTAGTCCCCCCTGCCGAGTCCCTCCGGCATCTTTAGTGCTCCGTCATGACACGACAGGAATGAGGAGTCTCCGCAACCAAATGATTTGATGTGAAAATGTTTGTATCGGGTGTATACACTGTTGGTCAGGACTTCTGTTGTTTATAATTTGCTGAGTGCAGGACGGCCTGGCCTTTCTCCCCCTGTAGCTCCTATTGTATTGATGAGTCACATTGGATGTGGCCTAGCTCAGTGGGGAAAAATGAAAAGATGAATTTATGGCCAGTAGCAAAGACTGTGATGAGATGAGTATCTGACGCCATTAAGTAGCAGCCTTCACTGGTTCTAGGGGCAGAGTTTTTGAGGGTTTCTGTCTATGGTTTTACTGGCTGATTGATGATTTTGCTTTGCATGGTGTTACTTAAGGCTGACGTTTTAGTTCCTGGTTCCTCTCTGTGGTTGTTGTGCAATTTTTATAATGCATTTTTTGGTGACTTCCCGGATGTTATGGTGGCATGTGGTTACCTGGATGTACTTCCGCTGTCCCATATATTTGTTGGAGATGCCAGAGTTAATATGATGTCTCTTGAATGATTGTACATGCTGCAGTTGTCAAGTAAATCTGTTGTTGTTCAAATATTTTGCAGTCATCTGGTTGATTGTGTCACACTAAGGTTTCTGTGGTTTCCCGTATTAATTTGTGTTACTGTTCATTCTAGGAGTATCATGGTTGTGGTTACTGACATGCAGACTGAAGGATACAGGGTCTTAAAGCATGAATGTTCTCTGGTTATTTCATTTGATGTGGTTTTGTCAAAGTGGGAGTACTATAATATATTTTAGTTTCTTTTTCTTTTGTGTCTCTTTTTTCATGCCTACTGACAAGCCTGTGTATGGGTCTTGGATGTGTTTTGAAGGGAGCGAGGTGTGTTGCATCTTATGTTAGCCTCTCCATGAGTATTTCAACTGGTGCGTGGGTTGCGAGAGATTGTTTGCTGCGTTCAACAATTATACGTTTCTCAAGGGATACTAAGCAGTCACGAAGGCTCATTGTAGTTAGATATATATATATCCTACAACCCACATGTAAAGAGTTTAAAGTCATGCACCGAACAAGTGTCATTTCCTTCGCATTTTAGTCTGGCCATTTGTTTATGTAGCAGAAATTGATTTTGGGCCAAAGTATACTAGAAGTAAAAGGAGGTCTGGTGTAGGCATCATTGTTGCTTTTCATGAGTGTGTGGATATTGCTTATCGCCATCCTTCAGCACTTATTCTCCTCATCCTACGTGTGGTCCACGTTGGGCCACCAGCGGCACACTATGAAATGACAATGGTGTGTAGTCTCTTGATGAACGTTTCTATGTTGTTTTTAGTGGCCATTTGATTATTGATTTATTTACAGTTAAGGGCCCTTAGCATGCCTCTATTTGGATGTTAATGTCATAAATTGAATTGTGCAGGTTGGCTTTGCCCAGTACCCTCCATAATCCTGCAACTTCTGATTCTCCCATGTCTTGTATTATGAAATGGTCATCCAAGAGCGTTGGAGCTTGGTACATTAAAAATGAATTGCCACAAAGCGGCAATTACCACATTCGACCTTTAAAACGCATGCACTGTCGAAAAAAGAGCACAACATTTTTTTTAGTTTGTATTGAATGGCTTTTTGAAGTCTCATTTCTTCTCAATAGACACTCACTTTACTTGTGCTCTTTAAATTGTTACTTTGGTGACTAGATACCTGCTTTGTCCAAAACAGCTTTTGCTAGACCAGAATACATCTCAGTGACCTGCAATGGTCACACTCCTGTTTTACAAGAACATCACAATCCACTTCTATTATGATTACATACTGTTCTATCTTAAAAAAATAAAAACTCATCTGACATTGGTAAACTAATAAGCAGTTGTTTTGCCAACACGTAGGCATAAATATTACAAAACCTATTTGAAGTTGAGATCCTTAAAAACGTAGTTTGTCCTAATTCTCAAAGGAAATAAATATGCTCTAGTACAAAAAATGGTTCAAGGCACTGACTCTTGATGGGTTCTACTACTAACTTGACCACAATACAAAGTGTTTCGGATTCCATATCAATGACAGCCTCAGCATCACCCTCTACATTGGCAAAGAGACTGTGACTTCATGACACTGGTTCTAACGTCTACAAACAAGGATGTACTAGCTGAGGCCCGCATTCAGAACTATCAACCAAGTTCTTGTACTATTTCACCTAGAAGGCAGCAATGCTGTGCTCGTTGACATCAGAAACATCTACCATGCACCGCTGAGGAGCATTTTCCATGCATCAGTAAGACTCCTCCAGGGATGGGGAATTTATAAGTTATATGCACACTCCATGGACTACACTTTTTTCAGCTCCAAGCCCAAAACCCCCATCTACATCTGTTGCATCATAGTCAAAACAGTGGTTGAAAGCACATTATCTTACCTAGCAGACATGGTCAAGAGCTTTGGTGTTGAACACAAAACACTGTCTTGAAGTAACAAAAAATAAAGAAAGGAGCTAACGTGCCAGTAGGTTTGACTTATAAATGATACTGCTTCTTTAGTGACTGGTGAGTTTAAGCACTCAGTAAGTCATCATCATGCTTGCACTTGGTCAATTATATTATTTACGCAATCATACATCAATTCATCCACCCAATTATTCATTTTTGCATTCATCCTCTTATCCAACCACAGTTAAACACACTCACAAACACAACAGGCGTATGCAAAATAACTTAAAAGTAGAAGACATGATGGTGCATAATCATGGTGACCATATGCTTGCAATACGCAAATGGAGGACAGCAGCAGAGGAGGCTGCCCTGCTATGCTGTATTGAAGTTTCAGCAAGTGTACTATGATTAAAAACAATGCGTTGATCGCTTTGGAGCAATAAAACACAGATACTCTGTGCACACTACAATTCCAAGATGACATTCAGGAAACATCACACTGGGTAGCCATCTTGGATTCATATTGTGGATGGTGTATTGTTGTACAGATTCAATATGGCTGACATGTTGCTTCTAAACATGTCTGCCATCTTGTAAGGGTAAACAATTATGCCCAGTGGATTCCAAGATGGCCGCTCAGTTTAGAAGCAGTGGCTACAAGGGAAACAACACATAGCAAATGAAACAGCAAGTAAGCGCCTGGTAGCGCTGTCGTAGAGGCTGTATGATGCTCTGTAAAAAAAAGGAACTAAATAAAGAGGAACTATGAAAGGAGAAATAGAAAACTAAAGCACTCTATACCTGGCAATGAAGAGCACTCATTTGTAGGCACATGGACATGTAATGAGGCAAAATGCCTTCACTCTCAGTGCAGTAGAGCCAGTGTCTGAATTGGGTTCACCCTTCGCCCCATGCTATATGCGGTCCTGGCCAGAAGCAGAACAGACCACTTGCAGGATAAAGCTGGTCCAAAGCCCCTCTACATATTGATTGAATGTCTTTGTATATGATATATGGATGTATTGTTTATGAGTTTTTTAATACAGGGCCGGAGTGGATTATTACTGTGCAGATCAAATATCCCTAGAGTTAGTCCAAGGGGGTTACAAACACTAAACCAAAACCGTTGCCAAGTAAAGTAATTTGTGAAACTCGTAACATAACAACTTCGCCTAACAAAAATTAATGTGTTATTGTGTAAGAACTGGTGCTCATGTAAAGTGCACTGATACCTAATACCTTCGGGTCACGTTTACGCTATATCAAACTCTGGGGAACAAAAAGTTCCTGCCTACAGACTTTAACAAAGTGTAATAACAATCCACCCTTAAAGGCCTGTTCCTTTTTCATATCTTTAAACAGAGCAGACTTATCGCGTCTGACATGGCCTTTCCCAATGAAGCGATCAAACATATAACCTTTGCGATTGTCCTTGCCACCATGAGCAGCCCAAGTTTGCTATTCTAAGCATAAGCTTTTCCTCAAGGTAAACAGCAAATTATAAATAAGTACAAAATTATAGCTATGAAAATAATATACAAACCCTCTTACTGGGCCTAATAAGGATTCAAACAGTACAAATCTTTTACCTCCTAGCTTTGTTCGGGGAGCAACAACAAATCCCTCACCTACTAAGTTAAATTATTCGATTCCATGTAACAAAATATCTGTCTGTAGGCTTTAACACGGTTTAGTAACAATCCACCCTTAAAGGCCAACAGGTTTAACATATGGCTTTTATCATAAATACTTCTGGCGTACTCCCTTTGAAGTAACATTCATAAAAAAGAGGTCATACCTGTGGGTCATTGTGTAACGTGTCGCTATGCCAATCAGGCCTACCATTATCCACTGCTTGTCTCCATCACACGCTCAGGCATGTTGTATTAAGCTGTCCTATGAAGCAATCACAGGCATACCATCATAAGATTGCAAATGTGTACAGAATTAGAGTTGGCTAACCTCCTAAGTGGTGTTAGTAAGGATTATTAAAGTGTCAAGCTTCATCCCCCATGGTTTGTGAATGGGGTAGCCGACACAAAAACCCTTGCATTCTACAGAAATCCAAGACTCCATGCCCACATGCTTCACCACAGTGCAATAATAATCTGCCCCATAAATACCTATTGGCTTTTACATAGGGTTTTCACAATGAATAAGTGAGGCCTACTGTTATTTATAACGCTTCAAAATAAACAGTTTAGACCTATGGCATCTTACTTAACTTTTCTCAACTAAACAATCAGACCTGTAAATGTATGTGTCTTGTAAAGAGCACTGCTGCCCTGAGGCGTCGTGGCGCTGTAGACCGCTGGGGAACCCGTCCTGGCTATCATTGTGAGATGGTCCCTACTGGGTATCTCCAAGGTGAAACCAGGCATCCCCGGCGAATGTGGGAGGCCGTTGTAGAGATGAGGCAAGCTAATGCCCAGAGTTGCCGAGTGTGATCCCTGGTTAGAGTGGGCACCGAGGCGAGAATTATCGAGTCCGCTGACCCTGGTCCACGACCCTGCCGCGTCGGGAATTGAACCCTGGTCCCGGGCCGTTCTCTGCTTCCGGGTCTGCCGCCTCTAACCAGTGAGCCACACCACTCCACTATACCCTTATCAAAGGTTTTGCCACCATACCCAGGTCCAATTGAATTATGAGATTGTGCGGATGTGGCGATAATCGCATAATTATGAATTTGAAGCGTTTGCCACATAATCCATCATCTGCTGCATAATCTGCAGTTCTTAACAAAAAAAACAGTTTCTAGTTCAAACGGTTCAAAAGTTACTAAAAAGCAGCGATACGTGTTGCCGCGCAGTGGAAGGCCCTATGCAAAGGTTGACTGGTCACCATTCTGTAGCTTATTGCTGTGTTTGAGTGCTAAACTGGTACTTATGAGTTGCAACTAATGCCCAGACAGTCTTAACAAGTTTAAAAATTTCAAAATAAGGAAGTAATACTATCCCTAAATGTGCCGCATAATTTGGCCCTCCCCTGCTGCATAATTCCCGTGGCCCTCACCATAACCTACAGAACTACTGAATTGAGTGTGCGCAATCCTACAAGGTCACTGTAGTCATAACATTGCCCATTAACAAAGCTAAAGTTGGCAAAGCAATTTATTACTCTTTTTAAAAAGTCCTGTTGAGGATCACCCCGCAGCAAATCTTTTGCCCTTGGGGTTTGTCAGAGTGTTTTTATTCATTTATAGAATTTATAAAGCGCTCTGCCACCAACAGGTATTCTGATGCTAACCGCTGAACCGTTTGAAGACACAAGAGCACGGGGTAGGTGGATAGAGACCACAGACAAGGCAACCCATCAAGGCATACAGTCATAAAAATGCAAATATACAAAATTAAAGGTCTAGCAAGGATTAACACTCTGCATATCTCCTCCCCACCCAGGTGTTTCAGGGAGAGGGGTAACGAAACCCCCTTGCCCACCGTGATATTCGGTCACATCCCATGTGACACATAGGCTTTAACACAGTATAATAACAATCCACCTGTAAATGCCTACTGGCTTTAATATGCACTTTTCATAATGTGTAGGCCTACTGTCTTTGTCACAACTTTAGTACACAGATCAGACCTGTAGCCTTGATCATTGGGTTGTCCCCATATCTAACGTGGTCTTGCTGCATTGAGCATAACCCTTCCAAGATAAAGACTGCACACCGCTTCTGCCCCGTCAAATGCAGTTTTTGGGGTACTTAACATGTGGCTTAAGCCCCTCTTAGTAGCACTTTTTAAAGCTCTTTTTTATCACATTGTGTGCCGACTGCAGCAGGTAAATCCAGCCCTAAAAAGGGAACACTTTACAAGGGACACTTAAACACATTCCTCAAGTCTCAACCTCTGCTCCAAATGCTTTAAGTTGTTCCATCTTTCAGATTAGCCAGAATTGGGAACAGTTCATTCCAGGTGCTGGGCTCCAGAATCTGGAGTGTCCTGTCCCTTCCACTTAAGGAAGATTACAAGGTGCTATTCTACTGTTGAAAGGTCAAAACGTGGCTTTTTGATCTTACAACTGGTGATTGCTTCCTTGCGATTTGTGTTCTTCAAAGCCAAGAGCACTTTGCTGGGAGAAGGTTGAGTTTCACAAATAGTCATCATGGACTTACTGAAGCTGCCCACCAAGGATCAGGCACCCAGCTCGTCATGTGACCTCAGTCTACTTCTGCAAGAAGAAGCTCTGAACCTTCTGCTCCAAGGACCAACCATCCCAAAAAAGGCAAAACCACTGCATATTGCAAAGAACAGGACCCACTCAACTATAAATTCGTCTCTTAGTCCCCTCTTCGCTTGTAAGCTTACCTTGCCTGCACTCTGTTGCTTTAATCCCTCTATAAACAGCGCTCCATTACCTCACCCTTGTGATGCACAAGTATCCGTACATATGTGTATTTTTGTGTGTACACACACGTGTTCTGATTCACAGTATGGAGGTGTTAAGATGTCATGCCCAATATACAAGCTGTAGGTCAAAAGAGGGTAAAATAAAAGATCCAGGTGAAGATAGTGTTTTAGCGCCTAGAAGCCTGCATTCTGCACTCTGACAAGGCTGTGTGTTTGGCAAGACTGTGTGTGCAATGCTTTTCTCGAGACCTCACGAGGGAAGGACTTTTTTCAGTTTTCGACGCCCATGGACATACCATTTATAGAAAAAAAAATCGAGAAACAATGGGCTTATAAAGGCGGTCCATTTTGTCGAAGTCCTGTGCCATGCATAGGTGTTGGCGGCATGTCACTGGCAATGACTGAGTAAGAAAAAGCATAAAAAGAGAATGTTTCCAGATCCGAATAGGTCTGCAGAAAGTAAAACATAACAGTTTTCTTATATGCCTGAGAGATCAAATCCTAGTGAGTGATTAATGCGAGACCCTACATAGCTTCTAGGAAGATAATCGTTTTTCCAGTTTTCTCAAACACTTCAGTCGCCACGGTCCTGCCACGCTGGCCAGCATCTGCAAAAACAGTGCAGGGTTTAAAAGTCACCGCAAGGCTTGCAATCGTTTCCTATTATTTGTTCTTGCCATTTTTTTTCTGTGAAGTTGACTGTACTCGCAATGTTTGTTTTTAGGTAAGCTAAATGGAGTTTGAAGAATGACCGGTTGCTGCGAACCGTTCCATCATTACATAGCTCTTCACTACACTTCTTGTCTGTCAAAGTAGACCTCTGGCAAGGCCTCTGGGCGCGACATTCCTGGATTCCTGTGCGCATAGTTATTTGACAGTGACAGATTTGTGGGTGTGTTCATCCTGGTTCCCTGAAGAACTGGGTTCAAAAGTGTGGGTGGGTTTTATGGTGTCAAGATAGATATAGTAATATTGTGAAAGATTGAAGCTGACAGGTCCAAAGAGATGTGAATGTGTTTCTTTTTGCTAAATGAAAGAAATACATTCACACACTGACTCACACTCACTGCGACACTGTTTATAAGAAGTTGTAGCTTTTCCCTGCTATACCTAATGTGTGTGTTGTGTTTTCACCACAGTGCTAACTTCTCAGACCTACGGGTGCCAATGGACTGGCACACTTGGGTGACTGCCTTCGGAAAGATTGAATCAAAAAGCAGGCATCTCCCGAGGTTATCTTTGATTCCCTCTTCCCAGAATGCGTTAGACCTTATGCAGTTTCTCCTTTTATTATGTTTTGAGTTTCCCTCTTGAACTAAAATAAAAACCACTTTCTCCGCCGCATGCCTCTCCCTCCGCCGCACGCCACTCCTACTCTGCTGGAAGCACTCATGCTTCCGGGCTCTACCAGCCAATCATGACGCTGCAGGAGCTGCGTCCTGATTGGCCTGAGCGTCCTGTGTGGCCGCTCAGGCAGTGCCTGGGGAGGCTGGGCATGCTCTACACAGGTCTGTGCAGGACAGCCCAATGGAGAAAGTGCCAAGTGCGCTTGACTGTTTGGCCGGCCCTAGAGGGGCTCACGAACTGTCATGTGCACTTAGGAGTGCAAACCAGTCGTCCCCTGCTCTGGTGTCACAAAGCCGGCCCCGCCCGACTCCTGAAAGAAAATGATAACATCTTATTATCATTTCCTTTTTTTCACCGCTGCAATAGAAGTGGTGCGACGCTCCTCCGCCTTAATTAACGGAGGAGCCGCCACTGGCGAGGATTGGGTGTGAGGGAAGGCGAGATGGGTGAAGAAGATTCAGAGTAGATCAGGGAGGGCTAACAACTACGCTGCAAGATGCAAAGTAAAGCAGGGAGTTGAGGGGGATAGAAGGTGTGGAATGGCTAAAACACCCTTGAAAGAAACCAAATCAACAGTAGGAAGACAACGGAAAGAGAGGATGGAAAATTGGATGTAGAAGCTAGAAATATTGTTTTTACACGCCAACCTCTTTTATCATTTACAGCATCACTAGGATGATCCTGGATCAAAATATTTTCTACCTATATAAATGATTGTATTGTGATTGCCAGCACGGCCCACTGAAAATCCTCTTTTTCAATCAATCAATCAATCATTTGTAAAGCGCACTACATACCGGCGAGGGTCTCAAGGCGCTGGGGGGGATGCTACTGAGTGAACAGCCAGGTCTTGAGTTTCCTCCTGAAGGTCAGCAGGTCTTGGGTCTGTCGTAGGCTCAGTGGGAGGGTGTTTCATGTCTTGGCTTAAGTTTTGTGGGAGGTAATTTCATCAGCCATGGCATGGTGCTCCTTCTTTTATACAAGTGTGGTATTGTTTGTAAAGAATTTTTTATGACGTAGTTCTGCCTTGTATGAAAAGTGAACTGGGTATAGGCAGGCGGGCGTTTGCATACAGGTATGCATTGCGTTGCATTTAGCTTTGCTATTTGGGTTTACAACCTTTGGTGCGGCCTTGAAGCACAGTAATGATCTTGTATGGAACACCAGGTCTGGCTGTGCATGATTTGTAGAGTGTATGTTCTTGTGTGTCTTGAGTATCATTCCAGAGGTGTCATGTATGTCACGCAGATGGTGCCTTAAGTCTTGGCACACCATTTCAGCCTGACAGTGTTGCCGAAAAGTGTAATACTGATAAAGTAACTCTTAGAATAATTACCCCCAAGTAGACCTCTGGATTACGGGTTGTAGAGAGCACACGTTCCTACCATCAGGTAGAGTTATTGAATCTGTAGGGGTGGCATGGACAAGGGGGCCATCTGGTGGAGTTTGCTTTCAGGCTGGGTGATCAGTGTGTAGTATGCCATATGAGCCTGGAACAACAAAGTCTTTTAGGCGCTTCAGAATTCGAGGTGGTCTGGAGAGGGGGTGAATTTCAGACCTTCCTAGTCTGTATTGAAAACAGAGCTCCACCAAGGCTTCAATTCCTAAAGTGGCTAAAATCAGTGGATGTTCTGAGTCTGAGGTTGCTTCTTTGATGGCATGTACAGAGCCTGGATTGAAGAAAAACTGCCCGTGCATCAATAACAGCCTGGTGTGCAACGCATAGAGCCTTGAAGAGGATGCATGTGAGCATTGGCAGTCAGTGGTGGGCCAGATCTCTGAAACCTTACAAGCTTCTGCATCTTCTTTTGAGACCTAGCCTGGAAAAAATAGCATTTCAATAAAATGAGTTTCTTTTGAGTAAGCTGTTTGATATTTTAAATCATCACAACTGTGCGATGTAGACTGCAGATAATGCTATAGGGTAGCAAATGTGTTTGACATTTGAATCCTTATACCTTACTTAAGTAAATACACCTGTGCAGACGCTGAAGAAGTCCCCACTGTGAAGGAGTAAAATATATATGTATGTTACAAACATTGCACATTCCCATATAACCACTATTTGGTCCAATGTCTAGGGCCACACGAACCTGTGTTTGAAACGGGCAAGGTATTGAGTGCATGCACGTTTTAGTCTGAAAGGGAGAGTTCACATTTACCAGGAGAATACCTGCCCATCTCGGCACTCTCGGGTAGTGAGTACTGACACTATTACACTTCTGTTTCAAGCACTCACCTGAACCCGCAGTTCAGGTCAAAACAAAAGACATTAAATAATTTAAGCAGCAGACCCGCACCCTTGCTGTGTGATCCTGGCCCGCTGCTGCTTTCAAACCTTCAGATGCGTCTTCCGAGTCTGACTGGTGTTTGTTGTGCCTGTGGTTCCGGGGAAACACGACACCCACCGCACATGAGCTCTTTAGTGCAGCGAGGAGGATTAAATCCCCCGTAATTAATGCCTGGGCCGCTTCCTCCGTCACTCGCGGGCTCTCCGAGAGGGCGCACCGCCGTCGCCTCCTTATCACCTCGGTTGCGTTGCATTTTTCCGCGCCCGGGCGTGTTTTGATTTGCCCGGGACTGAGAGGGAGCTGCTTGGCCCGCGCGCTGCTGCTGTGCGCCAGAAGAGCCCAGAAGCCGGAAGTCTGCGGCGCGAGGAGCTGGGCTCGGACACGGGCGCCTCGAGGACCATGCAGGTGCTGGGGTTTCTAAACTGCGCCAGCGTGGGTGAGTAGCCGCGCGAGGCGTGGGGGAAGCACCCCAGTGTGTGTGGGGGGCATAACTGAGAGCGCGGGCACGTGCGCCACCGGGTTCAAGCAAATCCCTGCAGAACTTGAAGAGGATTTAAAATAGATGTCCATTAATAGCCTGTGGTAACCGGACGCCGTCGCAGTGCACGCCCTCCTGCGAGTCCTCCATGCTTGGCTGGAGGTTGTTTTAGCTTCGCCTTGCACTTGAGATGTTGTTGAATGTTGTGTTATGTTAGCCACAATTGCATAGCTCTGTATTGCTGTTGGTGTGGCCTCTCGGCGCTGTCGCATCTTTACTTGGACTCCGTGCAAACCTTGTGCTCGGACCAGTATGCTGAATGCCTTCATTTCAGTTTAGTAATGAGTTCTATCTTTGGAAGCTTGACACACTTGTCGAAAGAAATTTAAGAAAATTGCTTCTTAATATAGATAACGGGTGTATACTCTCCCCGCCCACTGTTTGCCCCCAACCTTGGTGCAAAAACATCAGGATTGCTGGAGGGGAATTGTCGAAATTATCTGTCTTTGCTTTTCTGAATCGTTAGGTATTTTTTGTTGTTGTTGCTTTTTCTCTGTGTTTTAATGTCAGTTTTGTAAGTATCTTGAGTTGTGCATCGGGGAGGTTTGGGCACGGTGTTTCTCATTTTTATCCCTGTGTCATCCGCGTGCTGGTTTCTGCCTGGGACAAATACCTTCCATTTTCAGCCTGGGCTTCTTAGCGACTTTAAAAGCAATTATGAAGAAAATAGACTTAACCTAAGGAGCACTTAAGACCATTACGACCTGGAGACGCAGTCACACCTGGCACTAAATTACCTGCACGCTGAATGATTTACAGTGAGGCATTTTTTTTTTCTAACCACAGCTTTCTTGAAGGTGAGGGGCTGCAGTAACTCTTCTGAAGTTGATTCGGGGAGCTTTGACCACCGCAAGCAATCCCCAGTTCGGAAACAGGCATCTGTCCTGCATTCCCCCAGACTGGCAACCATCGTCCGTCACACAATCCCCATTTGGGCAACCAGGATCCGTCATGATAGCGCCAAGGGGACAACTACCATCCGTCATATCATTCCCATGTGTGCAACCAGCATCCGTCATGATAGCGCCAAGGGGACAACTACCATCCGTCATATCATCCCCATTTGGGCAACCAGCGTCCGTCATGACATCCCAATTCATGCGACCAGCATCCATCGTGTTATTCCCATGTGGACAACCAGCATTTGTCATGTTAACACAATTTGGGAAACCGCATCCGTCATGATATCCCCATGTGGACAACCAGCATTCGTCATGATAACCCAATTTGGGAAACCGCATCCGTCATGATAATTCCCATGTGGACAACCAGCATCAGTTAAGATAACCCAGATTGGGCAACCAGTATTCGTCATGATAACCCAATTTGGGAAACCGCATCCGTCATGATAATTCCCATGTGGACAACCAGCATCAGTTAAGATAACCCAGATTGGGCAACCAGTATTCGTCATGATAACCCAATTTGGGAAACCGCATCCGTCATGATAATTCCCATGTGGACAACCAGCATCAGTTAAGATAACCCAGATTGGGTAACCAGTATTCGTCATGGTATCCTGATGTTGGTAACCAGTATTCGTCTTGGTATCCCCATTTTGACCATCAGTAACCATCACATATAGTCGCAAAATGTGGGCAGCTATCACCTTTCGCACAATCCCCATTCAGACAATCGGCGTCCATCATGCATTCATCATTCGGGTAACCAGCAACAAGATCCATAACCAGCACCCATCACGTAATCTCTATTCAGGTACCCAACATCCGTCCTGCAATCCTGAACAAGCGTCCATCACATAATCTCCATTCAGGTAATCGGCATCCATCACGATATCCGAAACGAACATCGATCATGCAGTCCCCATTCAGGAAACTATCATCATTCCCTTAGTTTGTGACCAGCATCCATCACGAAGTCCTCATTCAAGCACTCTGCATCTGTCACGCAATCTGTAACCTTACTCAAAGTTCTTAATTTAACATCATGTCGGAGGTGCATGTTGCTCGCACCTGCTTGCATACAAATATGTGGATGGTGCCGTGCCAGATGCACCACAAGATCTTCATATAGCTTTCTGACAAAGGTCCCATCCAAACTTCATCTGGGACCTAGATGAGTGTTCTCTGTAGGCATTAGAGAACCGCTGGTGCTTGGTATGAACTTGAGGTTCTCAGTTGGCCTTCATTTGTACGGGGCGGCACCCCTTGCAGACAGGGAACGTTCATTGCCGAAAACATAACGTGTATTTGTAAAGCGCATGTTCCTCCAAGGGTATCTTGACGCTGAGTAACAGAAGTTTATTGGTACCCAACTATATGGTACTCCTTTTACCGACCACAGAAGGATGAAAGTCTGAAGGGACCCACCGGGATTGGAACCTGTGACCATGAGGTGGAGCACATGCTTCTACAGTGGATTCATTAGTCCACTAAGCCACCAGACACGCAGTGGTGGAAGTGGTGCTTAAAACAAAACCAAATGCTAAAACATTGTTCAGCAGATGCAGTTTCTGTAAACTGCAGTCCCCTAGTGTCACTTGCCTTCCTCTGATTTTAAGGTAGAATTCGATGCTCTGTTGTTGCTTGCTAATGAAGTCCAGTACATGTTTTCATATTTGTTTAGCCTGAACTTTTACAAGACGTTCAGCGATATGTGCAGTCACTGAGGCTACGTTATTTCTGACCAGCGCATATATAGTACTTAAATTATGAGCTGATTATTTCTCATGCTGTGAAATGCTTCCTGAGTTACACGCTAGTAAGTAAGAGGCTAGAAGGGGCTTTCTCCAGGACTGCGTTGCAACCAGCAGCTTAAATATTGCCTCCATGCTTTATAAAGTGGTTAAGAAATTGTTGTTTGCTAACCAGCGTTTTTTGCAGCTCTTGGTGGTTAGCCAGAATAGAGTCAAAAAATCAGCATGGATGTCTTAGTAAAACTTGAAAATCCTCTTCAAGCTACAACTTGCTCACAGGGAGTTGAATCAACTTTCATCCTGCGACAAACTTTTTAACAAGAACCTCACTGCTCTGGGCTTGTGAATTCCACCGACATACTATTTGAATCTGTGCTTTGATGGCAGCGCATGGAACAGTGGACGAGGGAATTTCACTGTGCCGCGGTTTCATGGAGGAAGAAATAGCGGGACATATCAGGTATCTTGTTCAACATTTTATTATTGTATAGGTTTGCCATAGGAGACATGTTTCCTCAACTTGGCCTATATTAATCTTCTCGCATACACTGTGTAGTCCAAATCTGACCAAGGCAAACCCCAGACAACTTCTATTAAGTTTGAAGCAACTCCCATATAAGCAGAAAATCATAGTTGCTAAGATGAAGTATCTAATTTACAAATACATCGAAGCAGTGTAATTTCATGCAGCTGCCCTTGAGTTTAAGTCTTATGTAGCATCTTGCCCCGTTATTGCACTGAGCCCCTATTAACAGCCAGGTTTGACCACGTTTTATATTGTTTTTTTAATTGAATTTTTGGAAATAGTTACAAAAACAACAAGAGACGTGTAATGTAATGAGGAACATAATAGTGACAATGGGCTTAAAGGTTATATCAAAGCGTACATCTAGGAAGTATGAAACTGAAACGTAGGAGAGCGGAGGGACCTCTCTAAGTCTAATTTAGTGAGGAAGGTAAATGTCAGGGAAAAGGTAAAAGAGTAATCAACTGAAGCAGTAAAAAAGGCAAGAAATGGAGGGGTTAAGCCATGTGTGGATAGGATCAGAGGAGTGGGTTTTGCATAGAATGCTGATACTTTAAAGGGGATTGGAGAGCTCCTCAGTCGAGATGTCTACTCTCTGGTGGAGGGCTCGAGGTCTTTAAGCGACATGCAAAAATCCCTATGCTGATGATTAAATTATATTTGATTTAGGTTGCATTGCTCCAGTGAGGAGCATCCTCAAGTCGGTTTGCGTGAGCGTGCATATTCAACTTTGTGGCTAGGTTGGAGTGTCTGGTTCTTCCACTTCACTGTGCGTCCTCTGAAGCACAAGAGATTATAAAGTAGGGAGTTGTGAGCTGACGTATGATAGTCTAGTGTTTAGATCACAAGAGCTTCAAGGTTCATTTTGGAACAATGTTGGATGATATTGTGAATGGAGTTGACCTATGCACAGTATTTCTGTATGTCAGTTGGTTGAGTCTTTATTCGGCCCTGAAGCCAACAGGCCATAAAAGTACAAACATCAATAAAAACGTTAGTGATATTGAAACTATAGTAAAAACCTTAAACTGCCTACATATCGAAAAAACATACTAATACAATATCATACATACAGTGTACAGACGTCACGTATATAGAGTGCGTGCATTGTCAGTAATCCATACATACTCAACAGTAGTAAGACTAAAATAAAACCGTCTTAGCACCCCCCCCCACATAAAATAAGTTACAGTATAATGCTTCTTCTAAAATCTATAGTGCCTCAAATATAATGTGCAGTTCTAACACAAACCAGAGTTTCTCTAGTGCAAATATAAGCCTTAGAGCATCTCTTTGATCCCCGACATTGCCCTCGAGTGGTTTCAAATAGTATTTCCTTAAGCCCCTATAAAAACCACAAAATAAGATCCAGTGCCATGTGCTTTGAATTGACGCCCCATTGCAAGGACATGGTGTTAAGACAGGTGGGTGCTTTTGAATTTCAGGGAAGGCAACAAGATGGTGGACTATGTATGCCTAGTCTTAGTCAAACTAACACAAAGCGATGCTGAATGTTAGTTACCCATGTCAGATAGTGTTGGCATCCCTCAGACAGACTATATGATCTATAGGTAGCCACAGTGTGCTTATTGAATTCGTCGGGCATTCCGAGTTCCTTTCTGTGATTAAAAAGGGCATTTTTTTCTCTGCACTTTTCTCTAAGGATGAACAGCCAATAGGATTAGACCAAATCAATAAAACAAATAGTAATTTAAAAAGATCATTGATCTAAAACAACGAGGGTATTTTCATAGCATGGAGCAGGGCTAGACAGTCCGATATAATAGACTTGGTGAAATGTGGTTCTTCTTTTGCCCAAATAGACTGCCAAACTAAAAGGGGTTTTGAGGCTAGTATATCCTCTAGGAAGTGCAACCCAGCCTACTTGTGTAATGTAAAGGATGACACTGATCTAGGTGTGCACAATAGATGGAGAAACCGGGAATCTTAAGTCTACAGGGGTTGGCTCTGTGTATAACCCCACTGGCCTCCCCAAAGATAGCAGTTGCTAAATCCCTTTCTTTGTATATTTCGGTCCTTGCCTTCAGTGGGCGACTACCAACCTTGTGAGAGAATATAAACACGCCCTCTCTTATTCTGCTCAGTTTCAGCTTTGTGTTTAGAACATGCTGGTCCCAGGAACCACTGCTAACAAATAAAACAACAGTATTTCTGTCTTGGTTCAGACCTGGTTTGCTGTCTATCTGAAGACCAAAGTGCACTGTGTGCAGTGGAGAACTTTGACTGTGTAGTGGATGGCTGTTGTGGTGGAACATATTATTCTGAACCAGATCTCTGGCCAGAAATTCAAAGGTGAATTGATGGCTAAGGTAGAGTTATGTTGTAATCTTTCAAAGTGAGTGGAAGAAACCATTGAGAACTATTGAGCATTTTCTTTTGAGATCATAATTTGATCTAGATTTTTGACCACAGAAATTTAACAAGAGAAACTCTGCCATTCCCATACTCCATTCCGATAGAGCCAAAATCTGTGCCTCTAGCCTCTCCAGTTTCTTTTCAGCAGTGAAGGTCATGGCGCACCAGTCTTCGGTTGAATTCTCGAGCTAGGCAATGAATGGTATTCGTGAATAACAGTCATTTTAGGAGTGTTCAGGTTTGATTGGAAAGGGTAGGCATTTTCATAGGCAAGGATCTTGGAGAAGATGTTGCAGTCGGCCTTGACCGAGAGATTGAATGGTAATTAATTGCAATTAGGGAGGCCTCTTGTCTACTTGGGAGTATTGAAGACTTAAGCAAAGTGACCTTGACGGAGACTGGACAGATGGAAAGATGAGTATAACGAGGACAGCTTGGCAATATATGTACTTTGAAATGTTATATAGAACTTAGGCAGAAGGTTGCCTGGTCAAGGAGCTTATGCTTTGTAACAGCCTTTCAGAAAGGAGTCCGTCCGTCCGTCCCTTCCTCAGCCATAGGATTTGAAAGTCCCCCCAGGTTAAGACTATAACCACAAATTCAATTCTCGGCACGGAGCTGAATTCATTAATCGGTTCATGTTTAATTTTGATCTTGCGATGTAGAGTTTTTCATAAAATCTTTTGCTCAAATGCAATATACCAATGTCCTTACTTTAAGGTCATTTGTTTCTAGCCATCATGATTTGCCATCGTTCCATTGTAATTCTTAGATACTTAACTGTTGCTCTGTCTGATCGGTCACCTCCGCCATAGCATTTTGCCTATATGTGGAGTATAGTGCATTCTGCCTCATGGGAAAATTTAACATTAAATTCAAATTTGGTTGTCTCAGCGAAGAAGGGGATGTTTTGAGGTCTTAGTCATAGGCTTGTTCCAAACTACATCATTCCCTCCATTCAGAGTTTTTGCTGCTTTTTTCAAAGGTCTGTTTAGATGTTACTACTGGACTATTTTTAACTTTTTTAAGCTTCATGTAAAGTTTCCACTAAGCATTCAGAAGAATCCTTATTATGAAGTCATTTCATACAAACCATAAGTTGCGTGATAGACATTCTTGGTTGGTCACTGAGAAGACTGGCGTCTCTGGGATTTGTGTTCGCTTCGATCCGTGCTTGAAATGGAAAAATAGAAGCGCGGGTTCTCTGTACCAGAGTACCTGCTTGTTTCTGAGAAGTTCTGGTACTCTCCCTCTCAAAATAATAAAGTGCTGGTGCTTCGTACCGGACAGTATTGGCCCATTCAAAGCACTGCTTCGATCCACATCCAAAGGTAATTATGATGGGGTCAACTTCAAGGATATGCTCAGACGTGAGTCCCTTGATGAGGATTATGAATCCGAAACCGGTCCCAGGATGCTTGTTTCCGGTCCAGGGAAGACATGGCTTGGCAGTTCGGGCTGGACTGTTCCCATGAGGCACAGGGTCAGACTGATTTGCATATGGCTATGTCTGAACTGGGGTGGCTGAGTGAGCTAAAGAACGGTGATGGATTAAACCCAGATCAATTGACTGGGGGTGAGTGTTTGATTAGCTCAAACGCTCAGTCCATCATCCCCTTTTGTATCGCTTTACACTGTCTAGGGCACATTGTTAGCTTGAGACGTCTATTCGTTGATTGAAGCACAATAAATGTTGAAATCGCCATCTTCAATAAAGTTTTGTTTGCGGACTTATCAATGAGCTGTTTTCAAAAGTTGAGGTTTCTTTCAGTATTGTGTTATGTTTCTCAGGTGTTGCGTGGGTGCGTCCCCCTACCTTGCCAGCTTTGGGGATTACACTCCAAATCTCAAAATATTAATTTTGCAGGCATGGACTTCTTTAAAGCCAGCTGTCCCTGAAGTCTTAAATGTGTGTTTAAATGTGCTGAGAAGGAATCAAATCTGTCCATGGTAACCGCATGAGATACAGCGTTATAAATTGTGTATAATTTAAGCAATACGTGCCTTTACTTCACAAATGCTTCTCTAACTTGTGTTGGTAGTAGTATAATTTCCGTTTTATTGCATGCATGACTCCTTCGCCAACATGATCTGAAAGATTGGTAGCTAGGGAGCTGTCAGTCAAGTGTCTGCTTCGATGCCCCATGCCAAGTGCAAATTGCAACCTTTTCTAGCTTCTTGAAAAGCAGCACGCCACATATAGAGAGTTAGAAGCACACACTAATGATGGAAAAAAGCTAACTACAACTCCCAGCAGGCAATAGTGCTGCTTCTTAAAGAGACTGGACCGCTGTTACACGTGTCATGGGACTGCTTTGCAGACTGCTGTCACCGGTCAGCATCATCTCTGAAAGATGAGCAGAGCCAGTCACACACCAGCACTACCAGTGAAAGGCTGACAAGAGGGAGCAAAGGCCAGCCTCTTACAAGGATCACTTGTAAAAGACCAGTAGGGATGGGTACGGGTTGGTCACATGACCTGTCACATGACTGGCTTGCCTCAGGAACGCTGGTTCTGATTCAGGCACATGTTGGACCAATTACTCAATTGTTAGCCAATCGTATCTCGTATGGCAACTGGGCTGGGGCAGAGTAAGTCATACACCTATCTTGCATCTGAAACAGGGCGGATTCCGATATGGCCAAGCACTCTTAGACATTTGATTGACTTTACTGCTGCACTACTGCATCACATGATGAAACTCAAGTAAGAATAAAGCAAACCAAGCAGGGGTGTTTGGATGCAAGTTCGCCCAGAGAAGCCTCTAGGCACTATTACATTTGACAGATAACAAATGCTTCCTTCCCAACTGAATAATAATCATTTTGTCAACTTGCAACTGAATGATACTCAATTTATCAACATGCAAGGATGAAAGGCCGAGTGCACCTGCTAGAATAATAATCTGTCCCTGTCTCTGCAGTGGATGCAGTTGACCAGTGAGCAAACAGCCATGCCTTAATGCAATAGTTTTGACATTTTTTTTAACCCTGTACCTAAATCTAGAATTTGCTTTTACTTTAAGTAAACCAAGCCAAGTGAAGAGTTTGTGCGTCTGTAACTATAAAGTTACTCAATCTGTTTTAGGGAAATGTATTGGTTGTTCGAGCACTGGTGAAATCAATTTTGTAATTACAGCAGCTGAAAGGCTAGTCCATTCTTTTGTTGGCTGCAGTCGAGGTTTTTTTTCAACAAAATTGTCTTTCAAAGAGGATAACCCCTTAACCTTTTCCTTTAATGCTCGTCCTGGTTTTCGGTTTCTTGATTTGCCGTGGTGTTCTCATGTGCATTTACTAAAAATAAGATCTCTCTCCCCCTATATTGTGGAAGTGGTGAAGGGTGGTGAAAGGGAATTAGTAGTTTGAGTTAACAGGCACCATTAAAATCTGATAATGGTACAAATTAATGTTCTGGACCCGTTTTAGGTGGATATTGGATCTCGGCATAATTCTGTTGTATTCTGGATGTAATCCTGGGTGCCCAAAGACAAAATTATTATTTTAGGGATCTTGTATGCATGCCCTCTTTCTAATGGTTTGCTGGGCTGCCATACTACCTGAAATTACTACTTCTGTTTTTGTTTGCATAGGATTGGTGGTGGAGAGTATTTGATCATCATATGTATGCATTAAGCCACAGACCTAGCCCGCTCTTATGCCAGTGTCCCTCAGAGTCCCCTAAGAGGGCTCTGTTTCTGCATTTTGTTGCCTCTACCGTGGCCACTGACCAGCCCAAGTCTCATCGGGTAAGTTGAGGTCAAGAGTGCAGAACACATATTGGGAGCTGATGGCCTAGTTGCAAAGCAGCTGTTCTGGTTGCCGCAGTTGTCCAAATGTTCTTAGGTCACCAAAAGAACGAGCTTAGATGTAAAAATAAGTCCCACATGGATTCTGGTCTGGTCATTTGCCATTTGTCCGCAGTGAAGTATGTACTGCATACCGACCACCCTTCCATCATCATCCATGTCCATCTGTTGGAGAATACAATATATATTAATAGGCTGACAAGAGGTCCTCAGCTTTGGGTCTCAGTTGTCGTATGGCCTGTTCCTGGGCTACATTATGTGCTGAGTTGGACTTGCATAGTTCAGCGTCCCTTGGCCCTCTTTGAAGTGTAACCCCAAAATAGTATCAGGAAGATGTAGTACCGCTGTCCCCTTGGCCTTCGTGGGACCTTTCTTGGGGATATGTTGGCAGATATTAGGAAAGTATGTGCTAGAAATTATTTCATTGTCTATACTCAAGAGAAATTTCAAGAATCCCTGCAGCCAGAATGTTCTTGACAAAGTAGTTTATTTACACCAGAGGCTCTGCTTCGCCAGAATATTGACTATGGTTTTATTAGAATATTGGCATGTCGGAAATTACGTTATAGACCGCTGAGTGGCACAGGGTCAATAATGGCTGTTACATGCTTTCTGCTTCAATGTTCCAATGCTTTTCTTAGTTTCTCCATGTTTATCTTGGAATAGTTTGGCCTCGGTGGAAAGTCCTAATGGCATTATAGAACGTACATTTCTGGCTTGGCTGTAATGGTTGTTAAATGCCTACACTCCTGTTATATATAGGTCCTGGCAGACTTGGAGAGAGAGCTTTTAACAACTGTTAAAGCCCTCAGCAGCAGGTTATAATATGTCCGAACCTGCATTTTTTTTACCACAGTGCATTCACCTTGGGTTTATTGAAAGTTTAATTCTCACCCTAGTCATCAGAGCGCCATTTAGACAGGATAAATTGAGACTATTCCAGAGTCACAGTATTGGACTGCAGTAGAAATGGACCTGTTTTGAATTTGAAAGTGAATGAAACGTAAACATCTAAAGATATTCTGCCAAATCGTTGAACCCGCCGTTCCTTTGCTTTAGTTTCATTTGAAATCACTGTGTACCCCTAAGTGTGGGGGAAAACCTGGATAGTGCTACCTAACTGAATTGAAAAAATAAATCTTGATCGTGCCACCTGTCTGTAAATCACCCATGTAGCCTTACTGAAAAAGATATGCAAGTGATAAATAACTAAGAAAGACACCATCTAGTTACAGGACCTAATCGGCAGCTAACTCCCTTCTAGATAATTACCATTCAGGTTACAGACCCCGCGGCAGCACCGAGATAGCGATTGGCTAAGATATAGACTCTGCCATCTTCATGGCAGCCAGTGGCGACTACTACTTTTTTGTCCTGCTTGATGGATCAACAACATCTGTCAGCAGTCACTATTCCATGTCCTAGCCTTTATTGAAAGTTCGCCACCTGTGCATAGTGTCACTGGACATTAACGTGCATTGACCCCTCTTGACGCCACACACCCTAGGATGCTACCAGCACATCATCCCTCTATTCCAGGCCGCTAAAATCTGAGGAACCCGAGCACTCAGTGAGCCTGGGGTAGAGTGAAGGGAAAGTGGGAGAGGGTGGGGTAAGGAAGATGCTAAGTCTCTATGAAAGTTGCTTGAGACGGAGGAGACATAACAATTTGGAAGAAGTACATTTTCTATGAAAGTTGCTTGAGAGGGGGGAGGCATAAAAATTAGGATGAAGTACATTGTCTATAAAAGTTGCTTGAGAGGGAGGAGGCATAAAAATTGGGAAGAAGTAAATTGTCTATGAAAGTTGCTTGAGAGGGAGAAGACATAAAAATTAGGATGAAGTAAATTTTCTATTGAAGTTGCTTGGTAGGGAGGATACAAAAATTGGTAAGATGGGAGTAAGGCAGGAAGCGAGCTTATGTACAATATATTATGTGTAGTGAATTGAAGAAAAAGGGCCCAAACAAGGGGGTTGGGTATGTTGAGAGAGAGAGAGTGTATATGTTATCTAAATAAATCTAGACGAGGATACGACACCGCTAAGTAAGTGTTAGAACACCATGTGCGATGAAACACCTGCCGAGTGTGCTGACAGCCATATTTCAAAGTCTCTTATTCACTGCCTGGAACTGAAGCCAGCAGACTGTGTTTCAGACAAAACTCCTTGCAACTATGGGGAAGCTTGGCTCGTTGACAAACTGCAGGAATATGAGACCCTGGCAGGACCAATGGAACTGAATGAAGGATGCAAAGGTTGACCATTGCAGGCAGAAAATCCTTACTGGTTTGATTCAGGTGGTTTCGAAATGTCTGTTTGAAAGGATATCCATGTGTGCGGCAGTAAATTAGCTGACAAAATTGAATTTTCAGTGCATACTTGGGTATTATGGGAGGAAATGTAAGAAAGAAGGGAATGGCCCAACTATCCAAGGGACAGGGTACCAACAATTATCAACAAGAAAAAATCCCTTGGGTACAACTAATATGCAGTATTTAGCCTGAAAATGGTATATCAATCGGTGTGTAAAATTGTTTTTATTGCTTTATCTAGATCAATTTTTATCGAAACATTGGTTGAAAAAGAGACCTAATGAAATTTTAGTCTTGACAATTTGTCAGGACTGGTCTATGTGATTCTGACTCTTAGATAAAGATTCCATTGAATTAACATTCCGATGTGTTAGTCTCAACATCACGGACCTTGAGTCTCTTTCTCTTTTTGGTATTGTGGATATACATTTTTTATGTGTTTCTGTATTATTTGGATTGTTTTTAATGTTAATAACTGATTACTTGATATAAATAAATGTACACTTTGTGATAAAAGCAATTTCAGGTTTTTATGATTAAGTGGTGTTCTTGTATTAATAACCATTGTATTCTTATGCCAAATTATTCATGACTGAAGGGTGATGTGTGAGTGAAAGATTGTTATTGAAGTATTAGTTGTACCCAAGGGTATTTTTCTTGTTGATATTATGGGAGGAAGCCCCAGGTGCTTGGCTGGCATCAATGCATGAAGTTGATGGCTTTCTTGCCTGTTTACTGTCTATCATTGATCAGTTGAAAGATTCCAGTGCTCAAATTAAATGATCAGGCAGGCAGGGAGTTTGGTCCTCCTTTGCCACATAATTACCCTGCCTTCTGGTAATGACAGTCAATAGCAAGGCACTTTCCATATGTAACCATACTCTTACAGCCACACACAGCCAACAGAGCTGTGCTTCTCAACCACTGAAATGCACTTCTGGGCCTTGTTGTACATATGACGTATTATGCAAATGAAGCCGCCCTAAAGCACAATCTGTCCTTGAACCTCTCTGATAGGAGGCGCGGTAGGTGTTCTTTGCTTTCCTTGTAGGCTGATGGCGATAAGTGACTTGGATGTTATAAATCACGTTTTGCTTTTGTGCTGCGGTTGCTAAGTTGAAGCCCTGCGGTTTTCTGCTGAGTTCAGGTTGTATGTGTAGCTTCATTCCTACCCTCAACAGCTGTGGCTCTAACATATTTTTGCATTGCACGTTTCATTTAATTCACCCGGGCTGAAATGTGCCATGAGTCATCTGAGCATTGTGTTTGTAGCAGGCAGGAAGACTTCGCAGGATGACTGGAGGAAGTGTTTATTCGATGTGTCAGAACAAATGGGGCCGCCTTTCGCTGAGTAATGACCCTGCAATTAGAGAATTTAGAGCAGCCGCCTCCTTTTATGTGAAGCCGTTAAACACTCCTTATAAAATATAATATAATGTTTTATGTTCTGGAATATGCATTCAAAAGCCCTTTCCTACCTTTTAGCTTTTTGACACCATTGAGATCTTGAAGTAATGACCCCTCCATTTTGTCAGCTGTCTGAAACAGGAAGCGGGTTCAGAGAGGTACAGGAAGTGCAGCTGGTAGATGTACCAACCCTGGCTCTACACTGCACTCTTTGTCATGCAGGTGCACACACGTGAGCAGGTGAAACGCCATCACTGCCGGTGCTAGTCAACCAGTGGATTAAGTGGCCTGACCCATTGCCCCATGGTTATTTGCTGTGGTGGGTGGGAGCAGAATGTGATTGGCACTTGAACAGTGCAAAGGATGAAGGGGGGGGGGGGGTGAAAGCTGATGCATGTATATGGATAGGAATTTTGATTATAATTTGTTTTGGAACACATAAGGCTGTTGAGTTGGATAAGGAAGTCTTTCGGCCGGATCTAACAAGAGTTGACGAAGACAAAAGGTCTTGCCTTTGTGACCCCCTGGCTTTGCCATTTGTGTCTTGGCGATGCAGCATTGTAAAAGGCACAATACTTTTGGCGGTTGATGTTTGGCATTGGAGGGGGGCTTGTTGATGCAAATGCATCATACTGTACGGTTATGCCTGTGTCCTCATATGTGCATGACTACAGAATCACATGGGCGTTATTTTCTTATTTTTATTGACTGATCTGAGATTGTGGTTCAGCAAAGGAAAAAAACTTGGTGTGTAAAAGTGCTTTTGCAGAAGGTTGGTAACAATTTACTGCCTGACAAATGAATATATATATATATATATATATATATAATATATTTTAGATCCAGGGTGTAAGGGAGAAGTAATGGAGGAGTAGGGGGGAGGAAGCAACAAGGAGTGGGCCAAGAGTTTTATTATGAAAATGAAGCCATGGAGGAAGGGACAAGCAGTGCACAAGGGGGAAATACCAACCTGGGGTCTGGGAGTAGAATCCCAGGAGGTACATGTGGGAGCAAAACCGTACCCCAAAATGTCACACCCCAAAAATGTTCCTTGTACAGTTCTCCCACTAATTGAATTGTGCATCAAAGCACCTCCCGTACATCAATTAGCAAAGTAAAACAGTTTAATAAGTAATGTGGCCTGCTCAATAACTGAGTTCTAGATCAGTGAGGTTGAAGGATTTTATTTAACCGCATGCGCACTAGCGGGTTTTCCCAGTGCGCGCTGAAAATTTTAAAAACCCCGTTACGTGACAAAGCCAGCTCGTCATGCGCGCAGCGCAGGTAACGCCATGACGAGCTGGCTTTGTCACCAGCATTGAAGGGGTTAACACCCTCTATGCTAATGTCATCTCGAGATGTTCTAACTTATATGATACATTATCAATATGGCCTTCTCTCAGTGAATTGCTCCAGTATGAAATCAAACCGTCTAAAACGTGTTGCCATCTTAAATCTGCACCTCAGCAAGTTTAACCCTGCCAATACTACTACAGCAGTGGAATTAACAATTATGTCATCAGCTTAACTGTGTGCTGTGCAGGGCAGGAGCAGTGAACTGGGCAGGAGCAGTGAACTGGGCAGGAGCAGTGAACTGGGCAGGAGCAGTGAACTGGGCAGGAGCAGTGAACGGACAGGAGCGGCGACGGGACAGGAGCGGCGACGGGACAGGAGCGGCGACGGGACAGGAGTGGCGACGAAGCAGGAGAAGTGATGGGGTAGGAGCGGCGATTAGGCATGAGCAAGAGCGGTAACCGGGCAGGAACAGTGAGCAGGGGAGAAGTGGCGGGGCAGGAGCAGTGAACGGGCAGGAGCAGTGAACGGGGCAGAAGTGACGGGACAGGAAAAGCGACGGGGCAATGGAGGCACCAGGGAAGGAAAGGCACCAGGGAAGGAGAGGCTACGGGGCAGAAGTGCTGACGGGGCAGAAGCAGTGATTAGGTATGAGCAGGAGCGGTGAACAGGGCAGGAGCAGTGATTAGGTATGAGCAGGAGCGGTTAACAGGGCAGGAGCGGTGAACAGGGCAGGAGCAGTGACGGGCCAGGAGAAGTGACGGGCCAGGAGAAGTGACGGGCCAGGAGAAGTGACGGGGCAGGAGAAGGGAGGGGCCAGGAGAAGGGAGGGGGCGGGGAAATGACGAAGCAGCAGTGTTGATCGAGCATGAGCAGGAGTACTGACTGGACAGGAGCAGTGAAAGGGCAGGAGCAGGCGTTTCCCAGGGCGACTGGAAGGGCAGGGGGCCAGTTTAGTTTGGGGGCACCAGTTTTGTACAAGTGCAGGAGTTTTAAAAACCACTGCAAAGTTCTTTTTATATTCAGCAGGTTTCGGTCAACAATACAAGTGCCAAGATAACTTTGGTGATCAATGTACCTGCTGGAGAGAGATGGGAGCATATTTTGTCTAGTGACTGTTTTACTCATCTAAGGTAGCGCAGAGGGGTAATATGCCTCCTGCAAAGAACATGTACCATGTATTTCAAAGAGGAATATTTTATGTGCATAGTTCAGTGGGTGCTGCTTTGTGTTCACTTCCCGAATGAAAGGATACTTGAATACATATCGCCTGGCAGTTCGGGCTGAACTGTTCACATTGGGCGCAGGATCAAGACTGATTTGCATATGGCTGGGTCCAAACTGGAATGGCATGGTGAGCAAAAAACTATGGATTTAAGCCCAGATCTCTGTACTGGGGTGAATGTATGACATTGTTCTGCATTATGTCCATCAATTGTTATTTTTGCATTTGTCACCCCAAGTGGGACGGGTATGCTCAGACGTGAGATCCGTGCTCTCCATGCCACTGGAATCAAGCTATCCTAGCTTATGAGGGCTGAAAGCCCGAAACCGGTCCTAGGATGCTTGTTTCCAGTCCAGGGAGGACCTGGTCTGGCAGTTTGGGCTGGACTGTTCCCATTGGATGTAGGATCAAGACTGATTTGCATATGGCTAGGTCCAAACTGGAATGGCATGATGAGCAAAGAAACGATGGATTTAAGCCAAGATCCCTGTACTGGGGTGAATGTATGAAATTGTTCTGCATTCTGTCCACCAGTTATTATTTTTGCCATATTGTGATTGAGCAGCTAGCTGGCTGACATGAATATGAAGGAGCCTTTGTGGGTTTCCGTGAGTCTAGATTCTCCTGAAGAGTCCCTTTCTCTTCTGAGCCCTGCTTAATACATGTCTACAGGAGGAGCCCTGTATTCATGACCTCAATGTTTGAGACAAAAAATAATCCTGGATTTCTGAACAATGAAAGTAAAAGCATTAAAGTAACATGTTGTTCCTGCTTATATTTTGCACGCTTTACATAAACATGTATGTCCCGAGGGGGTCGGAACGTTGGAGACTGAACTAGTTACTGTGGGCTCTACAGTAGTACTCGGTGAAAACAGGAACACTGGGGCCTTCAACAGTGGTTTTAACGAAGGCTTTAATGGTATATAGGTTTTTTTCATTAAAGCAAACCAACGTCCTGCCGTGGAAAGTGTCCCAAAGAAATACTTCTTTCTCCGGTGTTAACACTTGGATAGGTGTCAATCTGGCTCTGGGGTACAGCGTCGTCTTCTTACGTCCGCTCCAGTACCGGCAAAGAAAAGAAACGAGGGTAAGGGAATCGAACTAAAGCTGATACGATAAGAAGGGCCAGGAGTGAGGGAAGAACCGCTGTGAACTTGTGCACACTCACAGACTTTAACAGTAAGTGAACAACAGGGAGGGGAAGTGCTCGTGAAAAGGGTAGGGAGGTTACTAGCACAGCGCTGCAGGAACGCTTAAGGCTGTTTCCTCCGCCCGACCCAACCCGCTACCCGGCCCCGTACCTCTTGGAGCCACGCTCCTCCTGTGGGAACGTGGCGGGGCGCAGCGTGGAAACGTTGGCCTCCAGGCGTGTCGTGCTCCTTCTCTTCCGACTCCTGTATCTTCCGTCTTCTTCCACGAAGTTAGCCGCCTCTGGGAAAACGCCGTCCGCCGTCTTCTCTGTACTTCCTGCTTTTGACGTGGTGCCGCTTTCAGGGGGCGGAGTCTCGTCTCTGTGGTCCGATGTATTAAAGGGACCGTCCGTATTAACGAACTGGCTCCAGCCTGACTCTTCCTCTTCAGTCCACGAACCAGGCGTACTCTGTTGGGATAAGGGGCACGGTAAGAGGGGGGTAGCGGTCCACCATTCTGTCTCAGCTTGAGGTTCGGACCCATGTGCCCCGTCACAATGTATTACCTATGAGTGTTTGCTTTTTCCTGAATTAAACCTCAAATAAACATGTTTATCCATTGTTTTAATTAAATAACATTATAAGCTGTAACTGGTCAGTGAAATGCTAAACGTACTAAAAATTGGTATGGTTTGCCATTTCTAGCCACACCCCTGACTCCGCCCACTGATTCAATCTTCGGTTATTCCCGCCCCCTGATTCTGCACCCACAGTTACCCTACTTTTTTTCCCACTTCGACCACTGAATAAGGCCACTTCAAGAAGGATAAGACAAAATATCTTTGCCATGAATGGCGCAAGCACTATACATGTCAAACCTAAAAATGAAATAAGGGGAAATTGTTTTTGATTGGAAAACCAAGTGTAATTAAATTTCAAAGTAATGTTTTGTATTTCTTAAAAAATGCACACCACTTTTTTTTTAAATCCTCGATTTAAAATAAAGCAAGCCGATATTAAAAATTTGTCTTCAACTTTTTGGGTATTTGTGCAGCTGGTGAGTAGAGTAAAAATTACACTGTTTCATTTTGCTCTTGTTCTGACATAGAATGGGTAGCCTTCTACACTTAGCCTTCCTAAACTCTATCACTTCCGAAATACTTCTGTTGTACAAGTTGTTATTGAGAACAGTGTAACCAGAGGCGAACTAGAGCTTGTTGAAAACTGTACCTACGCCAACCTCTCGGCAATCCCTGTCGTTTCAGTACCCATGTAAAGAATCAAAAAAAGAGGCTGGGGGTAGAAGTACGATTTATAACTCCACTTAAATTCCAATCGTAAACCGAAAGGAATCAAAGGGAAGTGCATGATTATACTACAAAAATTTGAGGAGCATGGGTTGCGTCAAAAAAACGAATAGAACTTGGAATCCCTTAAGGTTTTTTTAAGAAACCCTTGCCCACTGAGGGGTCTCCTGTGGCATACTTAAACATCGGATCAGCACTTGGCCACTTAATGTGGCTCAGTGGATTGTACCTCCTCTCTGGGGGAGCACATCTGAACTGAATTGTTAGTGAGATTTGTGAGATGAATGTTAAAATTATCCCCAATATCCCTAATCTGATTTTGTGTATCCGGGAATCGGGGTATGGTTAGAAGAAATAAGAGATGTACTTGAGTTGGTCTCTCTCTCTCTCTTTCTCTCTTTCAATCTTTTTCTCTGTTTCTCTTTCTCTGTCTCTTTCTCTGTCTCTCTCTCTCTTTCTCTGTCTCTCTCTCTCTGTCTCTTTCTCTCTATCTTTCTCTGTCTCTCTGTCTTTCTCTGTCTCTCTCTCGCTTTCTCTGTCTCTTTCTCTGTCTCTCTCTGTCTCTCTCTCTCTTTCTCTGTCTCTGTCTATCTTTCTCTGTCTGTGTCTCTCTTTCTCTGTCTCTGTTTCTCTGTCTCTCTCACCCTCTCTCCCTCTGTCTCTCCCTCTCTCTCCCTCCCTCTCTCTCTCTCCCTTCCCCCTTCAGCATGAGGCAGTGGGCAAGCCCACTTCAGCTATTGGCTAACTCCACTTTGAGTGACAGTATTGTGCCCTTTCATAAGCAGCACAGAAAATAGTTTCCTTCAGTGCCAGTTCCAGTTATACTGTGGCAATGTGTGTTTCCAAGATTAAAATCATATTTCTGCTATTAACCAATCGTTATGGGATAAACTAGGGTCAGCAGCTTCCCCAACAATAACATTTGGAAGAACAAACCATGCATTGAGAAAACAAAAAGGCTGGCATTGAACATGAAGGCCAGTATTACAGATCGGGCGCACTTTCCATTTCTGCGCCACGGCGCATCTTGAGGCTGGTGCGCTGGGTGCAAACATGGAAACTGCACCCTATCAGGAAGAATGCGCTGCCCTCGGGTCGCCACGATCTCGTGCTGCCCCCAGGGCAGCGCATTCAAGCTAAGTACGGAGCAGCTGTTTTAAAGCTGCTACGTGTTTCTCTGTGCAAGCGGCAATCCGCCTTCACTTTTAAAAGGGATTAGAGATCATTTTGCAGGTGAGTGCAGTGAGTGACTGCATCCGCCTGCAAGGGGATGCCTGGAGGGTCCATGGGCCCCCCTTTTTATCCCTTTCGAGGGCTGTATTTAGAAGGCGTACTGAAAGTGTGCTACCTCTTTGTGGTGCACTTTCAGTGCGCCTTCTAAAGGCATGTTTGCGCCCACATCAATAATACGGCACGGGCACAAAGGCAAAGAGATTCCCTCATTTGCATTGGACCATGCCCCCATGCAAATGAGGCAATGCCCTCTGAGAGCGCTGGCGCTATGAGCGTGCCAGCTGTACTGCGGTAGCGACGCACAAGCATTTGTGCCCCTTTCTGTAATACCAAAGTGATACGGGGCGCACAAAGCAGGTGCAAACGCCTGTTGTGCCACCGGGGCATTCGTGTAATACAACCCCAGACCTATTGACGTTGCCTGGGCTTGTTAAGTGAATGCTTTCAAGTCACTTCTTGCTGTATGGTTTCAAACTAGGTTTGAACCGAACTAGGACGATGGAACATTAAGGGCATTAAATCCCAATTAAGGTAATGTTTTGTAATTGTTCTCGCAGCTCTCGACAGGCTTGTCAGCTTTGCTTGTTTGGTGTACTAACAGACTAATCCCTGTTGTGCTGTTTAGGCCTCTTATGTAACTTCCTGGAAGTTTCTGTTGTTAGAAGGCATTCATTGCTGGGTACCATTTTTATAACCCATGTCCGAATGGATTTGGAGAGGACTCTGACAGCGAAATATCTTATTATCCTACTCATGTTTAAAATGTATCTACATTGTGTCCTGAATACTTAAAGAATATTTTCGTATAATTCACAGGCTTTTGGTTTTCAATGTTTGGTAACTTTCACCAGACTCAAGCCTCTGAGAAGGCCTGTGCCGGCACACTCGGTGGATATTCTGGGCAATCTTTGTGAACTTGGACTGATCATGTTTTGGTGACTTTTTAAAGGCTAGCACAAGGCATACAACTTCAGTGGCTTCAGAATGACTTCAAGCTTGAGGGGGGGGGTGCCCAAGTGGCGCGAACAAGCGATTTGTGACACACAGCTTTGTTATCTGGGAGTTCAAGTGACTCTTGGGTGTAAAGCAGGGTTCAGGACCATTGTATTGCATGTTTTTTATATATATAGAGATTATATATATATATACATATATATATATATATATATATATATATATATTATATATATATTATATATATGTGTATATATATATTATATATGTGTATATATATATATATTATATATATGTGTGTATATATATTATATATATGTGTGTGTGTATATATATATATATATATATATATATATATATATATATATATATATGTATATATATGTGTGTATATATATTGCATGACAAATATGTTACCATCACCACAGCAACCTAATTATTAGCTACAGCGCTAGATAGACGTGAGGTCAATAATAGTAGTACTTACCGTAACAATGTGTGTGTAAGCTATAGTATAGGCCTCAATTTAGTGACTTACAAACGATTAAAAAAATTTAGAACGGTTCCTGGTTTAATTTTTTTTCTATTTTGGTTTCACTTTTTTTGTATTTTATAAACACTAGGAACACTATTCTATGTTAACCACTGTCACATATAGCGCTTCATGCCGCACTAATGCCATGGGCTAGGTCTTGAAGCTGTTTTCCCTCAATGGGTCTTAGTGTGTTGTGCCTGTCTTGCATCGTTTTCATATTTTTTTTTTTCAATACATATTGGTTTATATTGAATACAGAGCAGATATCGCGAAATTTACACAACAGGATCATATATCAAAGTAAATCAGTTGATAAAAAAGATATTTTGATAAAGTTGAACACATATATAGATAAAGGGTCGTGTTTATGTGTGTTCTGTGTACTCTCCTTTCCCTCCTGGTTGCAGTCGCCCCTTGTGGCTGATAAGACTGCGCGTGGCCTCCTTGCCAGAGGGCTCGTGGCCCCTGTAGCCTCGCGCTCTACCCCGGAAGTGCATTGAAGGTCATCGGCGGGGCGCCGCAGCTGAGAGCCCTGAACTGCTCGTTCTGAGTAAAGCGCCTCCTGTGTAATGTGAAGCGATGACAGTGGAAACAAGCATTAGAAATGCAATAGGTCTCGCAGCATTAGAGTTAGTGCTTTTAGAATTGTTAATGGGTTTTTTTGTAAATCTTTAGCATGAGGGTGAGGGTGAGTGAGGGTGAGTGAGGGTGAGTGAGGGTGAGTGAGGGTGGGTGAGGGTGGGTGAGGGTGGGTGAGTGTGAGTGTGAGTGAGGGTGAGTGAGGGTGAGTGAGGGTGAGTGAGGGTGAGTGGGGGTGAGTGGGGGTGAGTGCGGGTGAGTGTGGGTGAGTGTGGGTGAGTGTGAGGGATTGAGGGTGAGGGGTTGAGGGTGAGTGAGGGTGAGGGGTTGAGGGTGAGTGAGGGTGAGGGGTTGAGGGTGAGGGGTTGAGGGTGAGTGAGGGTGAGGGGTTGAGGGTGAGGGAGGGTGAGGGGTTGAGGGGTTGAGGGTGAGTGGGGGTGAGTGAGGGTGAGGGTTGAAGGTGAGTGAGGGTGAAGGTGAGTGAGGGTGAGTGTGTGTGGGTGAGTGTGGGTGAGTGTGGGTGAGTGTGGGTGAGTGTGGGTGTTTGGAAAAACCACTATTTAAACTTCAATGTTGGCTGATGACCTTTAATTGTCAGAGATGGTTGGCTGATGGTACATTTTTCTGCTTCTCCGTCATTTGAGGAACTTCCGGTGTCTTTACCAACTATAACATTTAGCACATGTGCTTTTGCTTTTAGAAAAAAAAAACTAAACAAGCATTGGCAAAGCCAATAGGTCTTGGGACCTTATAAGTGTTTAGCCATGCAACACTTGATATTGTTGCACCAAGGATATTGTGCTAGATAACTAAACACTTATAAGGTCCCAAGGGCGAGACCTATTGGCTATGCCAATGCTTGTTTTTTATGTCACATAAGTGTTATAAACATTCCTGGTGATAACTTAATGAAATTCTAACTTTAGGTACATTAACCAAGTGAGCTATAACCTTCTTAACTCAAAGTGAAGATGTCATACTGAAATATGAGCTCTCCGGGATTGGAAAGGACAAGCAATGGGGGTTATTAATGCCATATAGATAGGCGTACAGGTATCACCATAGCAAAGAGTGAACTCCCTAATAAGAAATACCGCTCTTAGCCAGTTCCATACACAACTGCAGAAAACAAATGTATGTTCCAGCAGCTGCATCGCATTTCCTCAGGAAAGGAAAGTGATGGGGAAAGAAAAGAGGGGGAAAGAAAAGTGAGGGGAAAGAAAAGAGAGGGGAAAGAAAAGAGAGGGGGGAAAGGAAAGAAAGGGGGGGAGGAAAGAGAGGGTGAGAAAGTAGGGGAGAAGGAAATAAAGGGGAGAAAGAGGGGAGAAAAGAGGGAAGAAAGAAAAGAGGGGAGGGGAGGGGAGGAAGAAAAGAGGGGAGGTAGAAAAGAGAGGAAAGGGAAGAGCGGGGAGAAAGAACAATAGGAGAAAGAAAAAACGGGGGAAGAAAAGAAAGGAGAGGAAGAAAAGAGGGGAGAAAGAAAGGAGGGTTGAAGAAAAGAGAGGAGATACATTTTGACAACATACATTTTGGATTGTCTCAGAATGCTGTGCTGAAGATTGGGTCAGGGATGTAAGGATGATGTGGCATCCTAGGATTGGCTAGGGGTGCCTGGCATTTAAAACGTTCTAGTCCCACTTATAAACTTCTGCACAAGGGAATCGGAGAGAAGATACTGGACCTGAAAGGCAAAGGACAGCTAGAAGCCGGTGCCACCCAATGCCTTACAAGATGGGCTAAAGACTTTGTTTTCAGCTGATCCTCCAGGGCTAGATGGGTCTCTGCAGTGCCAGGCACGCTGGGCCCCATATGACCCCTGAGGAGCAGTTGGGGGAAAATCTGCACTCCATGGCCACCCCATGATTTCTCGCAGACAGCCAGGAGGCTCTCCGGCTTGGGAGTGCAGCAAGAAGATGTTCTGCTGGCTGGTAGTGGAAGGGCTGTGCAAGATGCCTCCTGCAGCAGGAGAGGAGCACCAGGAGCCAGGCGGAGGAGAAGGCCAGCTCAGGGAACCAGAAAACCATGCTAAACAGGGAAAGGCTGCAGAAGAATAGAGTCTGTGGCAAGGCCGCCCATAAAATATTCATTGTTTTGTGACTGGAGTACCCCACAATGCACTGCGGGGGCTGTTTTGCATATAGTTTGATGCTTGTGGTGGCCCTATGGAAGGGCAGGGGCACCCCAAAAGGATGGCCCAAATCTTACGCCTTTGGGTATTAGTTGGCGCTTTATAAATAAATAAATTAAATAAGCCATGCAATGCTTGTGAGTACAATGAATATATTCCAACATTAAGTAGGGATAGCAAACTCAAAAACAAATACACAAAGCTCTCGTTTTCGTGTTCACTGAATCTTCTGAAATACGCGGTATGAGCAGGGAAACAGTTAAGCAGAGGTGAACAAACTAGCTTGCACTACTAGTAATAATGGCACCAAGATTCCCTATCTTGCACTACTAGAAGTTAAACATCAATAAAAAACAGTTATGGAAGGCTTTATATGACCTGCCACCTCGGAAAGAACGCTTATGGAGAATCGTAAGGTGACTGCCAGGCCAGAGGCATTCGTAAAGCTCTGTCAATCTACAAGCAGCAGCTGCAAACACCCTGGCTAATTTAGTCTGGAACTAAATCAACTTACAACGGGGGAATGGCACTCACCAGAAATATCTTGAAAATAGCATGGGGGGGGGGGCGTGCCTTGCTGCCGACGTCCAGTCTGACGGAGCTCCGAGGGTGAGACCTTCTCCCCATAATCCGTTCATTGAATTGTACCCAGATGGCGTGTATTACCAGTTGAAGGTTAGCAAAGCAGATTGGACTGACTCCGGTGTTTCTCTGCCGAGCTGAACGCCAGGTGTGCTGTGCAACGAGGGGCGGCCTACATCGGCGGATGAAGCAGCGGACTAAAGTTTGCCAACCTGCCGAGTGAAGAGCCAGCTGCCTGAAACCGCTGCCGAGAAAGTGCTGATGCCTGGGGACAAAGATAGCGAGTAAGTCTGCTGATCAGCGTGCTGGGGCGAATAGAGTAAACTCGGTGGCCGACCGTACCAGGTGCAGGAGGTGCGGTGTGGAGGACCGGCCTGGTGCGGAGTGGCCTAACCATACGGCGGACTAGAGTTTGGTGAATAGTCAGAGCGCCAAGCTCACAACCGGACATCGCTGCAGAGAAGGCGCTGGCGCTTAAGGGCTGGTGTAGTGGGAGCGCCTGCTGAACGCACCGGCGCCTGCGACTCTTCACTGCCCCGGGTTGCCCTATTGGTGAGGATAACTTAAAGTTGGCGGCCGACATTGCTGGGTGCCGCGGACGCAGGGTGGAAGAAAGACCTGGTGCTGCTGAGAAGACCCGGTGGGAGCCCTCGAGGGCGAAGTCTTATGGGTCGTGCGACCCCATTGTCAGGGTGTCTGGGGGACCCCCATAGAGCGTAGAACCAGGGGATTTGGCGCAACCGGCGGCATTGATGATTAATGACCACAACTGACAACAAAGACTTTCCCCCACTGACAGAGCGTTAAGGGCCCACAGAAAACAAGTAGCGAAAACAAGACGGAGGGGAGGGGGGAGGAGAAATGCGACACGGCGGGAAGGGGAGGGGGCGGAGCGGGTAAAATAAACAAGACGGAGGGGAGAGGGGAGGAGAAATGCGACACGGCGGGAAGGGGAGGGGGCGGAGCGGGTAAGCAAAGACGGACATGCACGCGCCCGTGACTTTTAAGGTCAATGCGCATGCGCATAAGCTTAATGCGCATGCGCATTGACCTTAAAAGTCACGGGCACTGCAAGGAATCGCCACGATTCCTTGCAGTGCAGATAAAGAGTGGATAACTCGCAATACTCTCGCCTTGCTCGATGCGCATGCGCATCGACAGGCGAGACCTAACGTTTTAAAATGCGCTGTGGTCGAAAGCTTTACAATGATAATGTTCCCTTCATTACAACTCGAAAACCTCAATTTTTCGGGTTGGGTTACGTCTGTCTGGCAGCTGTTGGACAATTTGCACGCATTGCAGCCCCCGTCAGGCCGAGCGTTATTGTGGGGCCTCAGCTGGTGCACTGTGGCCCTGACGGCCCCTGGGACCCGCCTGCGGGCGGGCTGGGAGCGCGAGGAAGCCGGGGGCACTGCCCACTTTAAGAAGGCATTCATCACCGACGCTGCTCTGAGTGTTGGTTACAAGGAGTGCATGTATCCACTCATCCGCCCACTGCACTCAAGGTGGTATCCATTTCATCCCTCTCTGAAAAGGCGCCAGAGGGTGTGGGGCGGAATCACGGGCTCTGCGTGCACCGATGACGTTAGCTCACCACTGGCTTTGTTGTGTACGCTTAGCACACAACAGAAACAGCGTGTTGTGTGTAGTGCATATGTACATCTGTCAGGTAGCTCAGTGGGCGAAGCATTAGCTGCTGCTATTATGTCGGGTCTGGTGGCTCAGTGGACTAATTCCTCCACTACTGGGGACTGTGATCAACCTCAAGGTCACAGGTTCAAATCCCAGCAAGTCCACTCCTGGCCTTTCATCCATCTGAGCTCGATAAAATGAGTACAATTTTGATGGGGATCAATCTGTTGTTATTAATCGCCAAGATGCCCAGGGTGAAGGTGCACTTTACAAGTAAACGTGTTGTTATGTTTAATGCCTCTAGAGACCATCCCACGTGATAAAATATCAATAATTTTGTATAGTGCTTTTAACACCATAAGTGTACCGGTGTTGTACTTTTACGTAGTGTTAGGATGCCCCATTTAAATGTCCCCAGTTTATTGATCCATTGAGATGGATTGGCTGAACTGGCCGTGCCAGAATTTCACCTTCCGAACCCAACACAAATATCAGCAATAATAGGTGCCTAACTCGCTGAGCAATCTTGCCAGCAAACAAGTACCAGTTTCTATAGGTTATAAGCATGTGTAGTACTTTGGATCAGAACACTTCATGGGGCTGTATTGCTATTGCTAACGGTGTCATATTTCCTACATGTTTTTAGCATCACTTTCAGTTGTAGGCCGTCTTGTATTTTTTTAATAACTATCGCGTGTAGTGCTTTGCATGCTGCACGTGTCATGGTACCTACTTTACCGGCCCCAGAAGGATCAACGGCTCTTGTTGGCCCTGCCCATATTCATTCTTGCGTATTCAAATTATTAGCCATCCTAGGCACGAAAGCAAACCCGGCAGCTTCCAGTATCACGTGTTGGTGGTATTTAAAGGAATGGACATGCTTGGAAGCGTTTGACTTTCTGAATAGATTTGTGTCCAGACGCCGGTGTGCGCAGGGCTTAGTAGGAAATATGTGAATGTTTTGTGAGCCCCAGCACTCGACGTTGGTGCCCGGCCTGAAAGGGCCCTTTCGCACTAGGATGCTACTGTGCTGAACTTTAGAACACCCCCTTGCTAGCCATCCCGGAAGAGTGCCTGGAGAGGTCTCCATTCTTCCTCACACCGAGGGGGGGGGGGTTAGTTGGCTGACCCGCGCGCGCTGGAGTGCGATATTGGATCAAGGTGGCCTACCGCTTACCTCAGCATGCAAAATCAGAGCAGGGAGGGGTAGTAATCGTGTTTATAGTGCGAAATTGGAGAGACGGCGTTGCTAGCGCTTACATCCGAGTCTGCTGTTGGAACAGGTAGGCGCTACCGGTCTGGTTAGTCGGTGTTTTAGAGCGCGCTATGGAGGCTTGGAGGTGTTCACGCTGGCACTGGAGTGTGTGGTTGGCTCTTACGCTTCCCCTACAGGGCGGAAATAGAGTAAGCTCATGAAAGCGCTCGTGTTATTAAACCAGGGGGCGCTAACGCTCCCCTTAAGAGTACCCTGTGGACGCATAGCTGTTTTAACACTCCTGGTAGCACGCGGTGTTGCAGCTGGAGCGGAGCGTTAGAGCCCTGTATTGGAGTGTGGGCGCTAACCCTCGCGTTGAGAGTGTCTTTTTGGCACAGAATGGGCTACACTCCAGATAGCGCGTTGTAGGAGAGGTGTGGGCGCTAACCCTCGCGTTGTGTGGCCCTATTGGCACAGGATGGCACTACACTCCTGATAGCGCGCTGTATATTGGAGGAGAGGTGTGGGCGCTACTCCTCGCGTTATGTGTGCCCTGTTGGCACAGAATGGCACTACACTCCTGATAGCGCGCTGTATTGCTGCTGGAGCGCTGCGTTAGAGTCGTGTATGGGAGCAGGGGGCGCTAACGCTCCCCTTAAGAGTACCCTGTGGACGCACAGCTGTTTTAACACTTCTGATAGCGCGCGGTGTTGCAGCTGGAGCGGAGCGTTAGAGCCCTGTATTGGAGTGTGGGCGCTAACCCTCGCGTTGACAGTGCTCCGTTGGCACAGAATGGCGCTAAACTCCCGATAGCGCGTTGTAGGAGAGGTGTGGGCGCTAACCCTCGCGTTGTGTAGCCCTGTTGGCACAGAAGGCACTACACTCCTGTTAGCGCGCGGTATTGCTGCTGGGGCGCAGCGTTAGAGTCCTGTATGGTAGCAGGGGGGCGCTCCCGCTTCCCTTTAGAGTGCCCTCCTGGGGCAGGGAGGGGCGGTGCCGTCCCTCCGCAGCGCTCCTCCCCCCGGTGAGCGCGGGTCTGCCGGCAGGCGCTGCCCATCTGGCGGCTCGGCGGCTCGTCATCTGGAGCCGGCTGACTTTCTGATGGAGGGAGGCCTTTGTCTGCTGACGCCTGCCTGAGTGAAAGGACACAAAAGAGGCCTGCCCCTCACTCGGATGGCGCTCTGCCCGCGGAGAAGCAGCGCTCTCCCCACTTCAGGTGCACTTCAGTAGCCCCTGCAACATACTAGATGCCAGCCGGGTACCGGGGCGCCAAGGACCGGCTCCCGACACCGAATCCCGCCTTACTGGGGAAGCTGTGTGCATGCGTGGGGGCGTTGATGGAACACACATACTATGGTAAGAAGGCACGGTGCCAAATATTCACACTTCTCGCTCCAGAGCGCATTCTGACAGTCGCCCGGACCTCCCCCCACCAGTGCTGCCTTTTAAACTGCTGCGGCTGCTTGCAGTGCTTGTTTGTTGTGGTTTCCATGCTCTGCGGGACGCTGCGCGCCAGCCCGTCGGTGCTAACCTCTTCTTATTGCCGTTCATTCACTCCGCAGCATCGATCCATTATCGGGGCTTCCTTGCTGCACCTGAGCCGCCTGCCCTGACACTTGCAGCTTCCCTCTGGTTGCAGCGCAGGGGTGGGTGGCAGTGAAGGTCTCTCGAGTAATCGGAGGTGGACTGGCCTTGGCCGTTTTATAGATGCCAGGCGGTAAAGACGGCATGACGAGGCAGAACAGGATTTAAACATACCTTTAATCGGGTTCACTCTCTCGCGCAGCAGCCTGCAGCCCCGTGGACGCCCGTGTCTGTCAGTCCACACCGCCCTGGTAACCAGGTACTAATCAGCAGGGAAAAGACGAGTTTTCAGGTTTGCGGCTGGTTCCTGCAGATTGCTAGTTTCTTCTTTGGATGGTGTAGATGGATTGTTTTTTTATCCTTTTGTGACTAGCGCCTAGATTCATTCGAGTGAACTCGCCGCGCTATAAATATGATAAATACATGCCACAATTCGTTTAATGCATGTGCTGTGCCCGATATCTCTGCGATGGGGCTATTCATCTAGTGTCATTGCAGTGGGGACATTTATTTGTGTTCGATGTCACCGCAATGGGTCTTTTTATTTAAGCTGCCACATTTCATTTTAATGGAGACATTTAGTGTGCGCTGTCCCTGCACTGGGGGCTTTTATTTACTCTGCCCGGTGGAGCTGTGTGTTTACTGTGGTGCCTGGCGTGATTGCACCCGGCGCATTCATTCAGAGGGCTCCACTTCACCCCGTGTATGAAACCCCCCTTTCAGGGGCGCCTGGTTGTGTCCTTGCTGTGTTGTACAACTAGTGTGGCCTAGTAGAAATGGTCGGTGGATTGTCGTATGACTGCAGGCAGCATTGTGTTTTGTGCTTGTGTCCTTTTTGTGTTGTTGAGGACTTGATGCTCTTGCACGTAAGATGATGTACACGGTTGTGAGGATGAGGTATTGTGCCTATCTGTGCCCTGCCTGATGCATATGATTGGGAGGTTGAGTGTTTATTCTGTTAGGTATACTGTGTGGGCAGCATTAGGTGTCTTGTTGCTGAGGACTGTTGATTGCACAGAAGAGGGTGAGGTAGATGCAGTGGCGGTTCGTCCATTGGGGGCGTTGGGGCGTTGCCCCACTAGCCATGGACGACCGTCACGTCACTGCATACATACAATTACGTTACCGAGTGAGTCGTGCATTTATTTCCTTGAGGTCGGACAGGGTCAGTAACTATAGTGACGTCGCTCATCACGGAGGTGTGGGGGGCGGGCCTGCGCCGGCAGTGAGTGGCAGGCCCTGGGCTGGCAGATAGCAGCAGCGTGGCAGGGAGGGCAGGGGGCAGCAGCAGTGTGTGCGCATTTAGGACAAGTCATTTTTATGACTTGCCCACGCATGCGCACACACGCAGTAGCCCCTTCCCTCCTCCTCCTCTCCATGCACTCACACAGGCAGAGACCCGGGGGAGCCGGGTCTCATTATGGGCAATATTAGCCCTGCTCTATGTAGTCAGTGATTGGCCGGCGCTGTTGGGACGTCACCTCGCCCTGGCGTGGACAGGAGGATTGCTTCAAGAAGAACACCAGACTAGTCACGAGGAGAGTGATGGCACGCGTCCCCCCTTCCTCTAGAAACAGAGCTGTATTTTACTGATGGCGCTCGCCCTGAACTGAGCATTTTGCTGCCCGGGCCTTTCAAGCTCTCTGTCTGCCAGCCTCGGACTGAAGTGCCGGCCTGAGCTGCTCTGCCACCATGGGAGCTACAACAGATTAGAGATTAACGGTCCGGGCCTTCCGAATTCTACAAGAGGAGCCAGTGCAGCTAAAACGCGCCTAGCAGACCCCTCCAAATCATCTTGCAAATGAAAGGTTAAGGTAGGTTTTATTACAGTTTCGTTTAGTCACTTCGTGTTTTTTTTTAATAAAGGAGTGTGCTCTTTAGATGAAAGTTAATATGTTCATCTTTGCGCGAGTGTGAAAACTGAAGAGCTTCAATGTGAATAAATGCAATGGGGGGATTGGAGTTCTAAAACATGTAACCAATTAAAAGAGAAATTACGATTAAAGGGGCAGGGGTAGTAACGCCAGCAATGGTTTAACCGTAGTGAATTTACCACCAGGTGCAGTTTGGCAATAATTATTTTCCCTTTGCCAGGCTTCGTTGTCATGTAATCCAATTAATACATCTCTGCAAAGGCCAGCAATGTAACATGACTAATCACCGTATGGCTTTATCATAGCCATACTGTGATTGGCCATTTCTGCTCTTGCCTCCCTTGTCACTTCACTTGGTGCACATTGCCGGTTTTGCACATCACCTCGTGAGTCCCCCTCGCCTCTGGACATGTCCCGGGCCGGCCGAAATTACAAACACATTCCAAGTCACAGAAGCGGCGGGCCACAGAGTAAAACAAAAGGTAAACTCTGTTTTGTTGTTTTTCTAAGTTTAAGTGTTTCTAATGCCAATGCCGCCGTCGCCAGTGTTCAAATATGCGGCTGTAGGCTAGTGCAGTTTATTTTTAAGGGTGCTGCTAATAATATATTGTGTTTGTAACTATTTATAAATTACAAGCAGGGGAACAAGGCTTGTGTCTCGGCGTCCGCTCAACCTCCTGTGATCCTGAGCAAATCACAATCTAAATCTCCTCGTGCCTTAAAATAAATGAATGTGTCTTTGTGTAAAGTAACTGGTGCTCATGTAAAGCACTCTACTACCACCTTAAACCCTGCTATGAAAAGTGACTTTTGTTTTTCTTGCCACTAGGCAGTAGGGTACGAATTGCTGCCCATGACTCAGACACACTGCATAAACTATTTACATTACAATGAATGTCTGGCCTGTCCTTTAGATGAAGTGTGACAAAATTTATTTAAATTTTTTCAACGGAGCGAACTGTAAAAAAGTGTGCTTTGTTCGCCCTAGTGAAGAGCAGGGAATCTTGCCTCGCTATAAATCAAAGGGTACTGTAAACTCCTGTGTTTTTAAGCTTCTGTGGTTAACTGCTGATCAACTCTCTTTTGTCTTTATTGTCTCTTTACATATGCTCTATAATTGGGGTAATGTGCAGGCCCTTATGGTAGCGTGCTGATGTGTCAAAAGTCTCAGACTTCCATGGATTTTGACTTTATTTATGGTAACGGCAAGGGAGTCTCCTCTTTAAACACTGCAGATGCAGACTTGCCTGCATGTGGCTCTTTTTTGCTAGGCCTATGAAGGAGCCAGCGTTGATCTCCCCCATTCACAAAATATATATTGTAAACAGTGCACTTTGCTGTTAAAATGAAAATAACTTTGCCTGGCCCCCACATGTTTAACTCTGTTCTGTCAATCAGCCTGAGAACTAATATAACCCCATAAAAAAATGCTAAGTAAATCGCCACAGACTTCCATAAAAATGTTGTGCCCCCCTCTCAGCTCACTTCTGTCAGACTTCACCAACCTCCACTGACACATAGTAAGTCTTGCTCCTGTAACGAGGTACTGTTGCCATCGCAGCATCAGATGTAAGATGCTTCACTAGCATATTCAGAGGTGTTATCGCAAGGTCTGTTATGAAGTTCTGTAGATATACTGGATAAGCAGCTACTATGTCATTATCATATGAAATCTTTTTATTGATTTATTTACCAACTTACTTTCTCAAATTTGCTTGAAAATGCACCGTTTGGCCACTCTTTTTTTCAAAATGTTCTTAGGGGGAAATTCCCTGAACCACTCATTTGGCGGCAGTCTCTCTTGCCGCCGGTAACTCACGCACAACCTTTACGCCCCACCTTTTTCAAAAGTCACCAGCCGCCACTGGGTAGATGGTCTCACTTGTCCACAAGTACCATCCCCGCCTGGTCTCCTGGTGGTGCATTTAATGTTGCCTTATGGGTGGAAAGTGTGTGTTGTAGAATAATCTAGGGAGGGGGGTGGGAACGGGGGGGGGAGGGTGGTGTCAGGAATAATAGGAACGGTCCTGGTTTTACAGCGCTTAGTAAGGTTTCGTAATCTTTCTGGATCTTGGCGGGAGAGTTCCGGAGCTGGTCTGGCTCTGTTGCACAATCCAGGTTGGGGGTGTCTAGCGTGAAGCCAGTCCCGGCCTGAGGGTCGTTGTAGGACTGCTATAAAAAAATAATTGTAAATTGATACTTGTATAGCACAATACTCACCCGCAAGGGTCTCAAGCCGCTTGTACGAATACCGCTGTGGAACCCATCCTGGCTTTCCCTGTGAGGCGTCCACTCCTGGGCACCCCCAAGGTGGAGGCCAGGCATCCTTAGCGTTGTGGGGGCCGTTGTGGAGATTAAGCAAGCTATTGCCCAGAGTTGCAGATTGGGACTCCATGATTGGAATAGGCACCGAGGCGAGAATTATCAGGTCCGTGGAATTTTGAGCCCAAGACCCGCCGAGGCGGGGAATTGAACCCTGGTCCCAGGCTAGACCTCTGCATCAGGGTCTGCCGCTCTAATCATTGAGCCACACTTCTCCACAGGAACTGCCCTTCCCCCGCCTCATTCTGCATCCTCCACAACCTGGTTTGACTTTTAATAAAGTGCCTTTAAATGAGCTGCCAGTCAGCCAAAATATTTTATTCGGCTCAACTGAGCCATAAAAGTCATAGCAAATAAAAGAAAACCATATACATTATTGAAATTCATAGGATTGAGGGAAACACTTGTTAAATATACTAAAGACCGGTAGTAAAAGACATCTATACCATAAACGAGTCATTCAATATTAAAATCGTACCTTTATGGCACTTAACATGTAATTTAAGACAGTGTGTATAACGGTTTCGTTTCCCAGGCAGTGCACATAAGTAAAGGCTGCAACATGGGATCTCATTTTTAATGCTCGTAATATAGGGCGGAGAAACCGCACTCTTTGTGCGTGTAAAATGTGCAAAAAAGAAAAAAGTGCGTAGTGCTTTGTTCCGCTGGGAATTCACAGTGACAGTCAGGTAGAGACGGAAACCACGTACCTTTTAACTGGGAAAGCGAACTGAAGGTATATAGTTTGGATACGGAACTATGTCAGAAGAAACTTGTGCCTCATAATAATCTGTAAATAAAGTGCGGAAAGTGCAGGTATCTGTCCAACTTATTGCAGGAAATTGGCTATAATATGGGTTGTGCTCGCTACACCGGCCTCAAGCTAACCTGCCTGATATGGGGTGATGCCTCGAAACCGGTCCTAGGATGCTTGTTTTCCGGTCCAGGGAGGCCCTGGCTTGGCAGTTTGGGCTGGAATGTTCCCACGAGGAACAGGGTCAAGGCTGATTTGCATATGGCTGGGTGCAAACTGGAATGGCGTGGTGAGCAAAATAACGGTGGATTTAGGCCCAGATCTGTGACTGGGGGTGAATGTTTAAAAATGTTTAACATTCCATCCATCATCTTTTTTGTGTTTTGGTAATATTAGCATCACTGCCCCGCCAGAGTCCTCAATGTAGTAAGAAAAAACTGAGAACCGTTTATATGGGGAAAAGGGAGGCTGATGGAGAATTGCATGAAAGAGTGAAGCCAACCGTAGATAGATACTGGCAAGTTACCTTACAACAGGGGGTACAAGGATACCCGACTACTGTAACAGATGCTCAGGACAGATTTTATTTAACCAGACTACATTTTTGATCCTTCATTACCTAGTCGCATTCCCAAAATCTGAGGCATAGATACAAAAAAATATAAGTGTCCATGCAATGGAAAGCCAGTCGCTATACATTTCATGTTTTGTAAATTTTGCAAAAAAAATGGATTATTTGTATTGTGCTCATTATTATTATCAAATAAGGTCATTTACTACCAAGAGGCTTTTAAATTTCTATGTAAATTGAATGATGTTTTCACCGGTTGTGCAACCTTGATATACATTAACCCCCACATGCATCAAACTCCCGTTTTGCGTTTCCAAATTTGCGATTTTTACCGAATCGCAAATATGGATTCGCAAAACGGGATGCATCATAGAAAGTGCATAATATTTCAGATTCGGTAAAAATCGCAATTTTTACCGAATCGCAAATATTATGCGAATTCAAAATTGCGAATTCGCTATTCCCATTGATTCCTAAGGGCCAAAAGGCCCATAGGAATCAATGGAAATTGCGAATTCGCAATTTTGAATTCGCATAATGTTGATGCATTCCATGGGTGCAGGGGGGGTCCAAAGGACCCCCCCCTGCACCCCTGAAATGTTTTTTTAAATGGATGTTTCACACACACATGTCCTAAGGACATGTGTGTCTGTAACATGACATTGTTTAAAATGTAAATTAGAACATTTTAAACATTTTTTGCAATTTACCACGAGGTTCAACCTCGTGGTAATTTGCACTTGCAATCTTCAAAATCGCAATTTTTTAAAGAATGATGCATTGCATTTAAGGAATCGCAAATTTGTGATTCCTTAAATGCAATCGCATTCTGGAAAGTCGCAAAATTAGCGATTTCCATCACAAAATAATGATGCATCTGAAAAAGCATTTTTGGAATCGCAAACGGCCGATTTTAAGGAATCGCACCGCTTGCGACTCCAAAAATGCTTGATGCATGTGGGGGTAAGTCCTCAATTAGGAGGCGGAAGTCAATTACCCACCTTGAAATATGATATGAGGAAGACCAATTTTAGATATGGATAATTTCCCCTGCGTCCATTTGCCCATAAGATTCTTTTGTACAATGGTTTTTATATTATTCTTTTATATTTGTGTAGTTTCGCTTTAATTTCTTGTGACTACTTGCACATTATACAGATTACTCCCTTGATCACAAGTGTTAATTACGCCTCTGATGTAATTCCTGATGTAATTCTTGCATCCAAAATTTGCACTGTATGTTTTTTTATCTATTTATGAGGACTGTCCAATACGAGAGAGCTGCTATGAATGTATTATGACGCTTGTCTTGTTTTTTCCATTCTACCTGCATTTTAGATGATTACCTCATTAATCCAAGTGTTGTAAACCAGGTCTTTGACATAACTTTACACCATTTTGCACTGAGCTCTCTATCTAATCATTCTATGATGTTCCTACATGAGAAAATCATTGTTAATGTATTTGATGTTAATTGTTTGTATTCTTTGTATAATCTGAATAAAGATCTCATTGGTTGATTGATCTGTCCTTTGATTCACCAGGCAGGCCTAAAAGATAGGGAGGATTAATGACCAGTTTAGAGAGCATTATCGTGAAATAATTGACTGCAGGAACACCAGAAACCCCAGGAACATCAGAATTTAAGAAAGACGGCCTGGGTTTGCCAATACCAGCCCTCTGTTTGGCCAGTGATGTGGGCTGCATGCTGTCACTATAGTTGGTGTCCTCCTCCTTTGACGTAATCCGGTGAGCTGGCGACACTTGAATGTTCCGCAGAAACCCTAATGTACTGATTATCTTATCCACTTATGTACTTGTTGTCATTGGTCACTCTAATAGCACTTATTTATAACTACCTTGGATACATACATATCCATTACTCCTTCTTGGATTCCATTCAGTGCCTCGTGAGTACCAAATACATTTCAGCAGGGGCTTCATCCAGGGAGATGTCTGACCAGCTGATGGGGCAGCTACCTTCAAACCAAGCTAAAGCGCAGACAGTGATAAGCATGCATGTGCACTTTTTTGAAATGTGGTAACCGGACCTGTCCAATTTGAATATATACAGAGCAGAAGTTAAGCTTCTATGCAGCAGATGGAGCTGAGTGCTGTCAGGCGGTCTGTTGTCGACATACCTGTTGTTTACAATACCAATCCTTTAAGCGGGCTTTGGGTCAACCTGCTTTTTATTGGTTGGTTTGATCTATTGTCTATTACATTTGCTTTCTTCTTATCCTTTGCTTCTTGTTCTATGTCATTACAATCTATTTGATTGGATGACTTGTATCATCCCACTGCTAATAATGATAGAAGTATTTTTTTGTTGATTTTACACTCCATGGGAGTGCATGTGTTTTTTGCCTTTTACCCTGTGTGTGTCTTTCCCCTTCATGTCCCCACCTTACATAACATAACCTGTATCTGTAAAGCGCACCCAAGGGTATCTTGACGTTGCATAACAGATGTTTCTTGTTACTCAACTTAATGGTACTCCTTTTATTGACCTCAGGTGGATAAAAGGCGGCCCCATGGGATTTGAACCTGTGACCATGAGGTTGAACACAGGCCCCATGCAGTGGTGGGATTAGTCCACTAAGCCACCTTAACCTGCTCTGTTTCTTTCCTACACTCAGCTCTTCTATTGTTTCCCCCACTTCTCCCCGGCCCTTTAAAAACATGATATATATACATATATACACACACACACACATTTTAAACATTATAGGAGTGCCCTACAGATGCACCTTTCTACACGGCCTCTCCTTTTTATAAGGCCACTATTGCACACCTTTAATTTGATTTGTTTATGGGCGTCAGCATTGTGATATATGCATGGGCACACACCATTTTTTTTCTTCCAAAACTGAACAGTATCAGCTTCAAGCACTGGCAAAGCAAAAATAAAGATAGGCTAATGTCTTTCATAGGAAAAACCTATTGGCTTTGCCTGAGCTTGTTTAGTGTTGGTGATGTGAGGTCAGTTTTTGCATCTGGTTACTTGATGCTTGCAGGGGGCCTCACTGAATTGAAGGATTGCCTATGAAATGTGCTGCAGGTCATGAGTTTTAACCTCAGTAATGAGAGCTCAGTTTGAGGCTATCAAATTAAGTGCCATCAAACTGGGTAATAGCAACACCTGTTTTGCAGCGCCTGGAAACCACAGCAGTGCAGTATGAAGCACTCTAAAACAAGATAATTTAGCACAGTTTTTAGGTAAGGAAAGGCTCCGTACCCCAGTGTGTTTATCTTTGTGTTGATGAAAGCTTGTTTTATTTCCACTATTTTTGCAAATTTATAAGCTGGAAGTGTAACTATGGCCTTATTTGATGGTCCTCAGTTTATCGACCTAGGACGCAAGAAAGATTGGATTGTTCCTGCAGGGATTTGAAGCTATACACATTTATCTCATTAAAATCCTGAACTCCCCCAGCAGTTGCATCTGGTTATTGTGTTTTGAGGCTGGCTGATTAGGATGAATTTTCATAGTTATGGACAACTATGTTTTCTCTAAGATGTCATGGTTGGGTATTTTAATATTTTGGTCTTGTATGAAAACTGAAAAAGAATTTGAAGAATGTTAGTTTTCTGGTATTTCTGCACTTTGTTTGAGGAAAGACTTGTTGATGTTACTTCGTACTGCATCATGGATGTAGCTGCTTAAACCTGGGTACCATTTTCCTTAACAAGTAAAATCTGTTTGTAGGGGTGCCCATTACACACTATCTATTCACCTTCAGCCAGGGCAGGTTTAACGTCCTCACCTCAGCCTGTAGAACCCAACATATCCGTCCGTCGCAACCCATTATCACTGGATGGTTATATGATACATAGCATACAATTCTCTCCTGTCCTATCATGTGCAATCTTGAAAAATATCAAGTGGGAAACTCCTGTTTTTTGTCTGAAACCCAAGCCAAAGCAGTAAGTGTTGCAGATTTAGGTAACATCTCTGCTTCTTCTGCCGCGGCCGTAGTAGATAACTTCCCTCTTCCTCTTAAGGCAGACCAAAAAATTCATCTTGATACATCTCCTCCTCCAAACTTTCTGCCAGAGGATTTCACTTTACCAGATATAAACTTAGAGTCTCAGAAGCGATTAATTAAAGTGCAGAATTCTATTATGACACAAGACATTGTAGCAACTCCTAGATTACATATTTTTAGTAGCACTCCCTCAAAAAATTCTGAGTTCTCCATCTCTCAAGTGAACTCTTTTCCTAGCCCCGTCCACATACGAAATAAAGATCCTCCTAACCCCTATTTACGTGACGATAATGTAATATCTAAATCCTTGTCCTCTCTAGAGCAGCTCATCTTATCTATCCTACAGCTTCTGGAAAAATTAGTTAGTGGGTCGGATAGTGTATTTGATACAGTAACCCTGATTCTAAAGGCGCTACTGAGTCATAAAAAAGGATCAGAAGTTGTTACACCTCCAAAAATAGCTATTGCAACAAAAAATCCCAGTAAGGAAGTTAATGAGGAAACGAGCACTAAAACAAATTTTGAGGTTCCCCTATTTGCCACAGTTTCAGATCCTCTGGTTAAAATTGACACTCACACAGCGGTTATTTCTGAACTTCCCATAAATAGGAATGTGAATCCAATTAGTGGTAATTGTGTGGCACTTATTGACCAAGAGATTGAGGCTCTGACGATTCCAGACGATAATTCGACTAGGATTTTACCTCCCATCTTTCCTATTTTTATTTCTCAGACAAACAAAGAAACTCCAACCCCTACTGTTCCCCGGAACAAGATCTCTCCGATAAAGGAGAAAAAATCCACAACAGTAGTACCAAAAAAACAAAGAGGCAAAAAAAGAAAACCACATCGTAGAATTTATAAAAAAAGGCATAGGAAAATCATCTTTGAATGTGATCAAGACCCCTCTTTGGAAAATTCTAACCTGGAGGTCCCTGAATCTAATCCGTCACATGACCCAGTGGGAATCACGAAGTTGGCCCCCACAGAGTCACAACATGAATCTTTAATTCACTCAATTCAGCCATGTTCTGATGAACAGATCAAAATGGTGAATGATCCAAAATCAAATCCAATTTCTGATCTAAAATTAAAATCTATTCTTAATCCTTTGGCTATCCCTTTTTCAGATGTGGTTGTAACTAATTATGAATCCAAGATGGTGCCTAAGAATAGAGAAAATGTGGACACTCTTTTTTTGGACTTCATACATCTTTTTGACCCAGATCTTATTTTAAACAGATCCGCATTGGTTAATTGTTTTCGTGAAATAGAGAGCCTAAAATTAATTCAATCTGCAGATATAGATGTGATAACACTAATAAATGCAGAGAGTGGAAAGATTGCGCGGGTAAAATTTTACTCCAAATTGATAACAAATTATGTCTTACAATGGGCCGAGGAATTTAAAATAAGGGGGATTGATGTTGATCCCTTCTTTCCGGTCAAAATAGGAAGCCGAAGACCCTAAAAAATGTTATCATTTCAGGGAATAAATGCCGGTCCCTCAGATGGATCCTCTATAGTGCCTGAGGAACTAAAAATATGTATATTAAAAAATGAGCGCCAAGTGATCATAAATTACCCTCAGCCTATAAAACAAACTACGGTAAAGGACGCCGATTTGGAGTGGAGTTGGTTACCCTCTATTCTATCAAATAAATCCGGTTTTACATCTAGAATGAATTCCCATTTTTAACGTTGATTTAAAAATAATATCGTGGAACATTGCTGGCCTATCACAAACTCCAGAAAAGTTGTTATTTTTGCATTCTCTAGAAGCAGATGTGATCTGTCTGCAGGAAACCTGGTTGGTGGGGAAGTTTCCGGTGGGTAAAGATTTTTGTGTGTTAGAGGGTAGTGCCACCCCTTCTATGAGAGGGCGTGCGAAGGGAGGACTTGCCTGTTTATTGTCCAATAAAATTAATTGGAATTATTCCCATTATCTGGATCCGAATAAATTATTTTAGGCAATAACTTTAACGAATCTAGCTATGGATGCCCCTCAGAATTCTCTTGTGCTAATAAACGCCTACATACCTCCAGATGTATGTCATAACGCCGGTATAAAGACGATTTGTTCTTTTATACAGAATCTTCAGGAATCTATGTCTCCCCCTCATATTCTATTATTAGGAGATTTAAATGGCAAAATATCCAATAGTGCCCTGGAACTATTCAGGAATAAGTTAGAGGAGGAAACACTCCTGATACCAAAAGCCATATTTCCAGAGAACATTAAAACTAATAAAAAAGGGAAACTAATCTTGGAGAGTTTATCCGAAGTGGATTGTATTATAATTAATGGAAGGCTTCCTTCGGATAGTCCCGCTCATTGTACTCATAAATCAAGGAATGGTGGCTCGATCCTTGATTATATGATAGTAGATAGCTCTTTCTTTAGTTCTCTGATGGATTTGTCTGTACTTGTCACTGATCTCAGTGATCATAATGTTTTGTCTGTCAAATTAAATGCAACACCATTTCTCAGGGATGCATGGAATATCAGGGAGGACTTATTGAACTTAAATATTAAAAAAGGGAAATGTTATTGGAATCCAGGGGTAATTAAAAGCTTGGTCAGTATACTGGAACACACAGTAGAGAACTTACTCCTATGGGAAGGGAGAGAGCTGCTGTGTTTTTCTTCCTTTTTACATACCTTACAATCTAAAGTAAAAAAGTCTCCCCCTGGGAAGATAACTCCAAAAATTCCCTCTGACCTCCGTTACTTAAACATAGAAATAAATAAATTGGTTAGGGATCAGTACCTCCTCTTTATTCCCGAGCGCAACCAAAGGATAGCTCTTTTAAGAAGAAGGAGAAATAGGATAAAGGCCAGATTAAAACGGGAGAAAGAAGATGCCCTATGGATTAAACTCCGTGAGGCATCCAGAAGTGGACAGGCTAAAACCTTCTGGTCATTAATTGGAGAAGGATGCGGGCTAAGATCTAGACCCTTACCGATATCCATTAATGAGCAGTCTTGGGTTGATTTCATTCAGCATTTATATAGTGGCAATGATGTGATGTTTGACTCCGGTAAGCTACAGGAGGATTTGTTACCCTATGGTCCCCCGTCTGAATTGGAAATCGTTTCCGCCATTAAGGGTCTGCGCACATCTGGTGCAATGGGCCCAGATGAAGTTCCTATTTCTGTGCTAAAAACTCATAGTATTTTATTGGGAAAAATTCTATATCCAGTCTTTAAACTTTGCTTTACCAAAGGCATCATCCCGCATTCCTGGAAAGGGAGTATATTGGTTCCACTCTTTAAAAAGGGGGCAAGAGATTTGCCTCAAAATTACCGGCAAATAACCCTCCTAGATGCCATTGGTAAGGTCTTTGCTAAATGTTTACTTAATTCTTTAAATGACTGGGTATCTTCGACAGAAATACTACCGCTAGAGCAGACCGGCTTTAGGAAACAACATGGTACCCTAGACAATCTTACCGCTCTCCAGTCATAGTCAGTGGAGGAGGTGTATATGGTGCTTTTATTGACTTCTCTACGGCTTTTGATAAGGTGGACAGATCTCTGTTGTGGAGTAAGTTATTTGATCTAGGGATGCCCTCTAGCTTATTAAGGTTAGTTATTGCTCTGCATACAGATACTTGGTGCAGAGTATTAATGGGAGGTGAGAGAGGACTACCTAGGGTTATTCCCACGATTAATGGACGTAAACAGGGTTGCTTATTGGCTCCTCTGTTATTCTCTTTATACATAGCTGACCTCCCCCAGGCTTTATTATTATCTAGTAATGGCATTGCTCTAGTTTTAGGGGGAACTCCAATAGTGTGCCTAATGTATGCGGATGATATTTTAATTTTGGACCTTACCCCAAAAGGTTTGAATGGTCGCCTACATGCCCTGAACACCTACGCTGAGGCCCATTTTCCTAAAATAAATATTTCAAAAAGCAAAATAATGTGTTTCCGGGGAAGGAAAAAATCCAAATATGACAATTACTACTGGTCGGTTGGGGGCGAAAGACTAGAAGTAGTCAAATCATATCCTTTCCTTGGAAAGATTGTCACGAGTAGTCTAAGTGACACAGCCCATATCGAGAACAATAGCAGGAAAGCTCTTGCTCAAGGGAAGAGCCTTGTTTCTCTTTATAAGGCGACAGGTAGAAGGCACTTCTCTATATTGCTCGAGGTATTCCGTGCAAAAATCCCCGCATCCCTTTTGTATGGATCAGAGACAGTAGATATGTCAAATTGGAATTTTTTGGATTCCACTGAAGGAAAAATATTACGTAACCTCACCTCTGTAAGTACTGCGAATTCCACGTCCTCTTTGAGACAGGAATTCGGCTTGCGTAGTTCCTGGGCTCAGGCAGTTGCGAGTGTGGTGCGTTTGGTTTTTAACATAGCTGAAGGAATGCCGGGTACGCTGAGGCATCTCATAAAAAATGAGTTGTTGGGCACTTTTAATGCTTATTCTTTAATTGTAAGGAATTTTCGACAGGCAGTTACATTATTACAGTTGGATGAATTAGGTCTTTTTTCACTATCCGCAGTCCAATTGAAGTCGGTTTTAAAGTCGGCTTCTTGGGAGCTGGGTTACAGAGTAGATAGAGGGGCAAGTAAATTGAAGAGAGGAATGTTTCCTATCAGTAGTATTTGTCTAATGAAAAACCTCAGCCATACATATATTGGAATCTCCCCCATGGAGTTCGGCGATTTACCCTTTTGTTAAGGCATAATTTACTCCCTCTGAATTGTCTTCTGTCTAAATGGTATGGCCGTTCCGACATTTGCGATCTTTGTAATTCCAATTCCCAAGACGTGTATCATGTCATTTTTGTCTGTCCGGCACTTATGGTATTTAGACGTAAATGGTTAAGACCTATGTGTTTCCAAATGGGTATTCTCACAGCCTCCAATTTCATTGAAGCAATGTTTAACCCTCCAAATGAAATGTTTTGTTTTAAATTGTTTCACTATTTTAAATGTTTTTTGCCGTTATATTAACAGATTGATATCATGTATTTTGAGCAAAAAATCTTTTTTTTTTAATTGTTTTTTTCTGTTTGCCTGAATTATTATGTGGACCTCAATTGAGTTCCGTTATCATAAATAAATAAACTTGAAACTTGAAAAATATCTGCTCATTTGACCGTGTATACATGTCCTGTAGTGGCATCTTCCTTGACGTTTTCATACATTTTTTCCCCGTGTAACCGTACAATACAGCCCTCATAAATACAAATATCCGGTGTTGTCAACGTCATATATATCCATAGAAATCAATATGTATTGTTTTTGCACGCCTGTCGAGTTGTTTTATATTTTAAGTGAGCTTTCCAGCAGACATGTAAAAGATGGCCATATTTTGTGCACTTGTCTGATCATGGAGGGAAGCCTTCACTTGAGTGTCAAGAAGGGAGGGCTTGTGAAGAAGTGTGACACTGTTGTGCCACCCTATTAAGAGCTCTGTTGCTTTAGTCTGTCAACCCCCAGTAACGCAGCTAGTTGTCCCTGTGTATTTCAAGCCCTGTGGGAATGTGGTGCAGTATGACATGCCACAAGGTGTGATAACTGATACAAGATAAATCCTATTGTCCTACAGAGGGAAGACATTTTGTGGACGTGATTTGCAAAGGTAGATTTGTGTGCCCACATGATGGGGGCTCTCCCCTTAAGCAGTTCTGTTAGGAACTCTGGCTCGTTGGGGAGTTTCTATGCACTCGTGATACAAGTGGGGTAGTTGCGTGGGACAGGTTGGGTGCCTGTGGAAACGGCTAGACAAACCCAGATACGCCTGCTTATGTAGAAATTACTAAATCAGGAAATTGGCTACTGAGCCTGTGATCCTGGGCGCAGTGAAACCAACATTGCAGGTTCGCTGCAGGGAAGAAAGTAATCCACCAGTCAGTGCTTAATTTGTAAAAAAAAAAGTTCCAGTGCTCTCGTCGGGATGCCACTGTTGCCCCCGCCATGCTTCCAAAGATAGTAACAACCCAACTAATAACCATCGCACTCCTACAAGTGCGACAGTTTGGACTATTTCAGGCCTCCAAAGCTATATGAATGGCTTGGGTGGCAGGTAATAGTAATTTTTAAAGTGTATTAAATGAATAAATACCTGCTGTTCTGGTCATCTATAAATTAGGCAGACAGCGCCATCTTGTGGCAGACTCTCACAGGCGCTGCTGTTGACATTTAAGTGCCAGCGCCGAGCACTGGAAACCACAGGCTCAAATTAAGCACCAATCTACCTGTTTTCTTTTGGGTTAGTGATCATAGGTGTATATGGAAGTACTTGTATTTCAGTACTCATGTTGATTACCTAGTAGCACCCACTGGTGTACATTGTACCACCACCTTTCTGAGTGGAGCCTACACACTGTGTAGGTGGTGCCTTTTACTTTTTTCTCCACTAAAAGTGAAGGGGTAGCACTCCCATCTTTGCAATGAATCTCCGATCAGTTGCGAAGAATACATTTTGCACCAAGTGCTCACTATTCGTCTTTCATACCCGTATAAACTTTGGTACACATCTGCAGTCTCGAGGTTGCCATGACGTGGCTAGACCAAGCACGCTGTGAACGGTTTAGTGCCGCGATGCCTTCCTTGTGCCAATGGGGGTTACATAAGATGTTAGAGGACATAACATAATATAGAATATGATCAGAAAATAAATATATTAATTTTGTTATATTTTACTGGATTTCTTGTTGGAAAATTAAGTAAAATGGTTATCGGTTCATGAAAAGGGGTTGTCTTGAAGCCCTATGGTGATGGGGGTTAAGGTGCTGCAACATCATAAATCTTGTGCAGTATGAAGAGATGGTGCAGTAATCTAGGAGCTAACATCTCCAGCTGCAATCAGTGGATTTTAACCTTTTGATATCTTTGGACTCCCACTTAATTATTACAGGAACCCGGGGACCCCCACTGCATCATTATTGGAATCTGACCCCCGTGACACCCACCGATCACTATTGTAAACTGGAGACCCCAGCATAAGCATTGTTGATTTGAACCGTAAAATAATACACAAAGTACAGAAACAAAAATTCATCAAGCATATACACAAATGATGAAAAATGTAATTTATTTCACAAATAAGTATACAAAAATCAACATTTTAGTGTTTTCGGTAAGGTTGGATGGACCTTTCTACATTCAGTTAAGGCCACCAATAGTCCATGCTATATTCTGCTGGATGCACTTGCACTGCTCCCACGAATTGATATGAGGATACTAACTTAATTTTTAGCCTCCAATTTCAAATTCTTCTTTTAATATTTTCATTATTTTAATTTCCCACAAAAGAAAACGCCAGCCATTGCATCAGCAGGAGAACCATTGCACACAGTACATTTTACGTTAATACACCCAAAAATCACTTCAGGGGAACAGAGATACAAAAGTACGTTCCAGAAATTGCTCCCTCTCCCCCACTTCCCGTACCCAGTGGTGTTCCTTCTTAATAAGATATGCGTTAAGAGTGATGGGAGCCACTGATTATATTCTACTCTTGCGTAGTTGGGTGCATGTTGTTAACTCCCGCCCCTTCTATTTCTAGGTCATAGTAGCTCAGCCATGGCGCCCATGTCTCAGTAAACTTTTTGGGGCCTCCTCTGGCCGCAAAGCTTGTCTTCTCTGCTCCCATGTATAGGTCCATAATGGCTCTCCACTCTGCTAGTGTGGGCAGGTCCGTGGCTCTGTAGTGTCTGGCAATGTCTCTTTTGGCGACTATTAGCCCTAAGTTACGTAACAATTTCAAATTTTTGAATGTTTACAGCCCGTTTTAAAAATGTACACTTTGCTTATTTATATTGTCTCTATTAATCTGTTAATATTATTTAATTTTCTAAGCAGTTGCTGACCCCCGTGGGCTAGGCTAAGTGGGCCCCCAGGTGTCTCTGAACAACAGATTAAGAACCTCTGTGCTATACCAACCTAAGTTTTTTTCAGTGCCTTTTTCCAATTGCCAGACCCCAAAAATAGAAGCTAGTGTAGGCCACTACAGGCACTATGACCTTTGTGGTGTTGGGTAAGATAGGACTGTCAGGTAGGGATGTGGCCAAGCAGAGAAGTGAAACCCAAGGCTCATTTCTGTGGTTTATTGCATCCCCAAAACTTGCAGTCCTAGTAAGCGAGGCTACTCAAGAGTGGAAATCTGCCAGGCAGGCCTATGAGCAAACAATGTCCCCTTTTTCGTTTCTAACTCTCCTGTTAGTGGGGTGTGGTATCCCTAGAACTCAGGAAGGCCTGTCTCTTATGCTGCATTTGGCCTTCTACCTGGCTGCTGCAGAGCACAGACATGCATAGACAGGTTGGAGGCCTCCAGCTGCAGTGTTGTCCAGCGAATGGTCTGAGCCTTGTACACTGGCATTTCCAGCACTGTGAGGCGTGGTAGAGGGTTACACGGAGGAAAACAGAAAAGTGATAAGCGGAATGCTTGATTTAATGCCAGCCCCAGTTAGTGACGTGTGTCGGCATTCCGGTGCATCGTTGTTTTTGCCCATTGACAGAATGTCAGCATGTGGCTGAAAAAAAAGAACTACTTTATCCAAGAGAAATCTCTAGTCCCTCCTCTTAATGTGGCTTTAATACTTCCAGAGTTATGGGAAAATGGAAAAAGACTTTCTTGGTACATAGCGGCTTAGCTATCGCCCTTCTGGAAGACGTTGCATGCATTGCTTTCACTGGTAAGGTGTCACCATGGGATGTTTACAAGTACTGAATATTGTTCGTATTGCTGGTCTATCACAGGAAGCGGGTACAGATCAGTTGGTGAATACGTGCACACTTTGTACTTCTTAAAAAATGCGCGTTATGCCTCACTATAGCGGAAACAGAATTCTCGGTCATAGGGTTATCTGCGTCATACTACGATCCTCACACTCCCTTGTTCTAGTCGCAGTATCTTGCAAGTTAACACAGCTAAAACATTGGGAGCCGTGTAGCCCCCATGCTTGATCTTAAAGCCACACATCCAAGTACGCAACTTTATTTCCAGATGTTTTTCGGGAAAACGCCTGACAGCTGCATTGGTCATACAAACCGTTAGCAGCCAATAAGGACCAAGGTCTGCTCTCAAGCGTCCTTAGACCTGCTGACCCACTCCTGTTGGTTCTTCTAGCTGCACAGATCCAATGTGTGTATACTTTGGTATTCTGCCTTACTTGATGTCCTTCTCGACCATCCTGGTAACCAGCTCTATCCCACGTGTCCCTCTCCCCAGACTCCATTAGTCGTCGTTTATTGGATAACGCTCTTTGACCTGGCAACGAGGTGCTGTCTGGTGCAGCTGTACATAACAAATCAAATGTATAGATATATAACTACAGGGCACTTGCTCTGCACTACTTGCTGCCGATTAAAATGCACTGCTACAACTGAAAATCTTTGTTGTGCTGGCTCGTCTTTTCTAACTCGAGGGATTGCTTTTGGAGGTCTACGCCCGCTTTAACTGCGTCCAGAGCAGTTGGGAGTTTGTTGTATGTGTATGTATATATATATATATGTGTGTGTGTGTATATATGTATATATATATATATATATATATATATATATATATATATATATATATAATGTATGTATGTGTATATCTTTTTTTTATAGAATACACGAAGTGTTTTTTTTTAATGTAGTTGGACATCCTCTCAACTTTGTTGCCAGGAAACCGTTCTGCTGAGCAACAGTTGACTCCGCACGCCCTGCCTTTTGCTTTTCTCACTCACTCCGTTTCCCGCAGACCGTGAGTCATCGCTGCTTCCTTGAGAGATGTGTAGGAAATGTTGCATTCTTTTATATTTGTGCCTTAAAGTGATGAGAAGCAGAAGCATGCTTTTGAGGATTTAAGAAACTTCAAATTCTCCGTAGCCATAGAATGGTTAAATATTAAAAACACTGAAGGGCGGAGGATGGCTGAAGAGCGGGGCAATCCGTAGGGGGTGTCTTAAAAAATCTCTTTATGCTTTACTCGTTTACCTTTGTAAAAGGACAGGGGTTGTATCATCCCTGTCTGTGAGGAGCAGCATTTCATTGCTGCATAAAGAGCAAAACTGCGAAAGGTTTGCACTCCTTGGCTCTCGTAGGAAGCCTGTAGTTGTTTAAGGACCGAACGAGTAAGGGCTGCCTCTGTGAGAAGTATTCAATGGCCATTAGAGGGCAGAAAAAGTACCCCACCCTCCAGCTTTCTAGGTTTCAGATTGGGGAGTTGTCTGTACAAAAAGGAAAAATATTAAATGAAATAAAGACATTAGTCAGACCCCACTTTTGGCCTTACACTCACATCGCAAGTATTGGCAAAGTCAAGAACTCTAAACTTCGTGGCTTATTGGATTTGCCAATGGTTTTTTAGCCAAGTTGTACAGCTGTGCAGCGTGGCTAAAGGTAAAAGAAAAGAAAAAAACAAAACAAGAAATGCAAGTTTTTGACACTACTGCCCGTCTTTTGGTTGGCATGCCCACCACATTTGCAGTCGCTTACAAAATAACCCAAGCACTTTCACCCCCTTTTTAGTTAGAAATCAGAGTTGACAAACTGGGAGGAGGTGTTGGGAGGGAACCAATATGGGGGTGGGGGTGGGAGATAACACGCAGGGGTAGGGAAGCAATGGGGAAAGGCAACCGGTGGAACTCAAGGGGGCTGGTGGCAGGGGGGAGCATTGGGCAACAAAGAGCAGCACAGAGTGTAAGAGGAGAGCCATACATGAAGGAGAGGGCTCAAAAACACCCGCACTCTATTGGAGTGCTTCACACATAAAAAAAAGTTTTGCTTGAAAAACAAGCAGTGATGCCAGCCAATCAGAAAAGGCAATGTTCCGCGGGTGGGACAAACACAAGATTGACAAACTGGGACAATCAAATAAGAAGCATGTAACTTCGAATGACAAAGAAGGCCATCCAGTGGTAAGCAATGGGTGGGCTTCAAACCCCTCCGTGTTCTTGGTAAGCCACAATCTGCCTCTAACAGACAGCACGTGCGCTGTCCAGTAAGCTCAACCTAAAAAAGACGTCATTTGTTACGCGGAGTAGACCATTTTTCTGGATATTTTAACATATTGTCATTTGGTGGTGTTGATGAGACGTAGGCTATTCGAGGCTCATGTAGAGAATTGTTAATGGTAATTGTAACACAAGAGGGAGCATTGTAACACAAGAGGGATAAACTGGAGTATTATGAGCATTTAGGAGGAGCTAGAAGAAAATACATTAGAAATGTGTAAGTGTATATGCTTTATTGGGGATTTTGGAAAGATGCAACGTGCATGCGTTAAAATAGCCTAAGAAGCATGGGCTGCTGACCATCGTTTCTTACTGCATGTTATATCTCTATATTTGTTGATGAAAATTGTGCTTCATAAGGAGACGGTGTGACTGTAGCTTTTTGAAAGAGGCCTGTGGTCAAGTTAAAATTGTGGTCATGCCCGTCTGTTAACACAAGGATGCTTGCTATCTCTCATTACTATGGGATCCTGTGGTTTGTGGTAGATGAACTGTAATACAAAAAAAGAAGCAAATTCGCTTCTTAAGGTCTCTCTAAAGAGAAATACAGTTATTTATTGTTCTAAATCTAGAGTTGGCAATAAGACGTGCGCTGCCTTTCTCGATATAAATTTGATAATGGTAACACCTGTTATTCACAGAGCTTACAAGTAAGTGGCAGAGCAGTGGTATGAAGCACTCTTAAAAACCTGAAGTTTTTATTGTAAGGAATGTGCTATTGGTAGGAATTATTTCTCTTAAAATAGTCCCTCGGAGGAAATACTGTGACACAAGAGAGCCATAGGAGGGAATACTGTGGACAGTGCCCTTGCAAGCCATACCACAGACTCCATTGAAGTCCTTCTGATAGGCACTCTATACAGGCCCATTGTCCCTTGCATCCGCTGATCCACAGCGCCGCCCCCAAGACCTGTAGATGATGCAGCTCCACCTTCCTGGATCACGAGGGTCTGACAGGTTTGTGGCAAGCATGCATTTTCCCCCTATGCAAGTTAGACAAACCATTCCCAGAATTCACCTGAACACCCAGAAGCACTTGCAGGTAAGCAGGCTCTGTGGTCTTCTACAAAGTTAAACTAACTCAAAACCCTGAAATTCACATGCACTGCTGAGTCAGTCGCCTGCATCCTATGCTTCCTAGAATATCATCTATGTAATAACTAACATTAACAGAACTTGCAACCTGAAAGGGAGTTTGTCATTTTATAACATAACCACCTGCCCAGGGCACTGGATGAAGTGACACATTTTCACAGTTGTCTCATTACACCTGAGCAGCAGCCTTTCTGATTATGCCAGGGCTCCTACTGGGCCAGGGTCTGTGTTTTGCAAGGCTCCAGTCATGCATCTTTCTGATTGTACAAGACTCTGAATATACCATAGCTGTATTGATCTCAAATCGTTCAACATTCACAGGCCCTGCGTATAAAGAGTCCCTGCCTGTGTTGTGTTGAGGCTAGCTTTCTGTTCACAGTAGGCCTCTGAATATGGCAGCATTGGACGTCTGAGCCTAGCAGAGTTCAGGACACACCATTGCTCTCTTACTCACTTTAGTTTCTGCGGATGGGACTTATGACCGGTTATAGCAAATGTACCTTTAAGCATTCACTTGATTTCAGCAAATGTCACTGTAAATAATCTCACATTGTATTTCAGCTCAATTCACATTTGAGGATTAACTTTCTGTACTTGAGCAAATTCTTGGGCAGATCCCTTCATCGCACTGTGCCACAGTTGCCTTGTTTTCCATATTACGAGCACATGGTAAATGCTACATTAATGTCTGTGCATTTACGGGTTACTGCCAGGTAATCTTATGGGCTACTTACACGTATAGGTTGGCTTACACACGCAAAAGATTGTTATTATTTGCTTAATACAGGATTTCCTCATGTGACCATTTGAGCAGTTCTACTTACAGAGGCTGGAAGTCGGCAGTGTGTGCTGCTTACAGGGCTCAAATGTTCTCTGTATTTGTTTCCACCCATACACTAACCTTTTAATGGATAGTAGTTCTCCCATCACCAACCAATTACCACCCGGAAAGGCTGGAAATGTATTCCTGACAAGTGGTGGAGTAAAACTTTTTTCAGGGCGGGAAGGGAGTTTCTTCCCATTGGAAGAATTATCCTGACCACACTCCTGGTTAGGATAGTACGGAGCAGCAGACCTACAGTTTAAGAAGGTACATTGGTATGATGAGATGGTGTTGGTTCATTCGCATGAGAGAGTGTGGTTTATTTTTTAGTTTGATAGGGTGGATTGTCAAAACTGCATGGGTGGGCTTGTGAAGACATTAAGTGCGGGGTACGCCTGAATCCTGTTAAATGAGATCATTCTAGATTTGTGGGAGGGAGGTGTGGGATGAAGTGTGCATTCTACTAGAAGGGCTGGTGATTGTGCTGGAAGGTTATTGACTTCAGTCTGTCTGCCCTGGTTGAGGTGTTTGTGCACTTTGCCTAGCTAAGAGTCCTAATCTGTTCTCTGTTGGAGCTTGAGTGAGATGGTTTTCAGCTTTGGGTGTGCTTGGTGTGTTGCGGGTTGGTACCAAGATGGCTGATTACACATTCTAGTGGGTGAGTAAGTAAAAGTGTTGTGTGGTTAAGCGGGTGGGAGGTGCTGAGCTGCGGTTTTCACGGACCACACCAGACATGGTTGAGCTGTTCTTGCTGGTGTGTCTACTGATGACCGAAGCTAGAGGAGCCATAAGTGTGTGTCACATTGTAGTGTACATGTGCAGGTGTAGGTCAGAGGACTAGCTCATGTTCTGACTTTTATCCGTAAAGTTATGTCAAGACTGTGGTCCTGATTTTGGTAGCCAGCGATGATTAGCCTGTTCCAATGTGGAATTTTAATAATTCTTAGGACTGAGAAGAAAGAGCATAGAGTGTGCATCTAAGACTGAGATATTATTGCATTTGTTAAAAAGAGTAGGTTTGTTTGGATAGTCCCAGATTGCTATTTCTCCCTGATGCGAGTTTGTGGATTTGCGGTTAAGGTGCTTGTTTTATTTTAATATTGCATGGTGTTTTGGGAAAGAGCTGAAGGGAAAACGATCTCTGAGGTATTATTATAAAAGTCCTGTCATCTGATCGGATTACTTAGTCTTCATTTTTGGTGTACATGTGTTGTATATTGATTCTTCTTGTAATATGGCTGACAGTAGTCCTACAATAAATCTACCTGTAATCAACTAGAAGTATCCTGTCATCTATGACCATCCTATTTACAACAACATGCTGTGGTTGAATTTGTTAAGCAATGCAGGAATTGCAAATTATGAACAGAATCATATGGAGAGAAAATGATATGGAGCAAATTGTATAAAGAAAATCCCATTGAGCAAAATTATGTGGCACAGTTCAAATGAAGCACATCACAGGCAGCAAATCTCCATGGAGCAAAACAAATGGGCAGTTCACAAGGAGAACATTAAATGAATCAAAATAATATGGAACATTTCACATGGAACTTGCATTACCGACCATATTGATGAGATCACTTTAGGTCGGAGAGCGGGACTTCTTCGTGACAGGCCAATTGTAGAAAAGGACCATACTGGGCTGCTCTTGCCTGACCTTGTGATGGCCACAGCCCAGTGCCAGGCCCTCCGCTTTGCTTCTTCCTTGATTCCTCTGTGAATATCGGGCTGTGTAGGCACGAGGAGCCCTGTATTCAACCCATTGGTTCAGTCCCCCTTTCCTTGGCTGTACTCTGGCTATTCCCTCTGCTGTGCAGTGGCTTTATCCAACTTTTGAGGCTTTGCAGCTTCTCTAGTAGGGCAAGACATCTGTTATAATATAAATAAGTCCATTAGATGCCGAGGTGTAGGTAACAGGAGGATGATTTATAGATGAAGATAAAGATGGTAATAATCAAGTAAGTCAATCAAATAGGATCTTAGAACGAGCCCCACCAGGAGCAGCTCCCTTGCTGCTCAGCCCCATACTTCCAACAGACACTCATCTCACCAGGCATCCCAAACATTCCACTACATCACACGCACCAGCATTCCAACATATCCACTCACAACACATGCATTCTGGCTGAGCAGCAAGGCAGGGAAATGGTTAGGATGTATGGCACAGAACACCAGATACCATAACATCCTCTGGGCAGGGGGAAACATCATTTACCACGAAGGCATTACCACTACTCACGTTTACCACGTGACACTTACCACGCAGGGTGCCTTCCACGCAGGGTTCCTTCCACGACGTCTTTACCACGGGCTAGGGGGGAGACGTGGTATTCCTTGAAGTCGATCAGCGTGGGCATGAGGGGGCAGAGGGAGGGGGGGGGGCTCGGAGGGGAGCTTGGGGGGGCTGGGGGGGGGTCTCCCCCCCCCAAAAAAAACAAGCAGATTAGTTTAACAAAAAAAACGGGAAAAAAATTAAAAGAAAGAGGAAAGAGCCTCCCCCAAAGACGTGCTGTGTACGTCAAAAAAACAGTCCTTTTTTTATTTCGGTGTACGTGTTTTGACGTTTGTTTCAAAGGAGGATGGAAGTAAGGGCTCGAGGAGAAAGACGTGCAGGTAAGACGTTTCTACTCGTAGACAAATGCAACGTTGTAAATACCAGCGTGGTAAAGCCACTTGCGAGGTAAAATTCGCGTGGTAAAGCCATGCGTGGTAACTGAAGTCGTGGTATAATCATATAACCCTGGGCAGGCAACCTGTGAGAAAAGGAGAAGGTTGCTCTTGCTGACCCCCTTGATGAACACAGTCTAATTCCTGGACTTCAGCTCCCCCCCCCCTTCCTCTGTGAATTCGGGGTCTCAAGAGGAGCCATGTGCTCGACCCTGTAGTACAGTCCGCCTTTTCCTTTTCTGTGACCTGGCTTTTCTTCTGTTGCGCAGCAGCTGTTCCAACTTTTGAAGTCTGCCAGCCGATTGATGAGAGAGCAGGACTTCAACTGGACACGCCTACTATAGTGTCAGGCTGTTGCCTGACCCTTTGATGGCTATATTCTGTTGCCTGACCTTTTAATGGCTAGATCCTAATGCCTGGCCCTCAGCGTAATTTGTTTCATCCTTCCTCCTACGAATGTGTGTCTGCATGGGCTGATGGGGGGAGTTGGAGCCCTGTGCTCGATTTCCCACCCCCCCCACCCCTACCACCCTTCTCTTCTTTCGTGTCTTGACTCTTCTACTGGAACTTTTGTGCCCCTACCCTTTTCATTGCCCCTACCGTCCTCATTTCCATGCTCCCTCCTTGGCTCTCGCCGCATCCTTGTAGCTATGCCATCTCCCTCTGTACCTCTCATCCCATGCATACTGTGTCCTTTGTGTTTTACTCTGGGGCAGGCGGGGGCTATAACATTTCCAGAGAGGCGCGAGGCCCTGGCCAAGAGAAGTACTTGGTTTTTCGCTAAGGAACACAAACATCACATTGAAAAACAGCATTGTGACTTAGTGAAAGAAAACAGAGCAGACTTGTGTCTTTCGTCAGTCATGTTCTGGCAGAGAAATAGTTGTTGGCTAGCCTCCAAATGAAAGAACTTTTACTCTCTCACCCCTCGTTTCTGAGGTAGGGTCAATCTATGGACGCTTATATGACTACATGGCTACCAATAGCGTGGTGGGAATCCTGTATATGAGTGAATTTTTATAAGGAATAACTGTGGAGAGCATGTGGCATAACGACCAGAGCTGCCGATTTTAGAGCTGGGGAACCAGGTTCGAGTCTCTGCGTCAGCGCAACATCCTGTAAATCTGGGCAAATCACTTAATCTCCCCGAGCCTACCAAAAATAAATGTGTCCTTGTGTAATGTAATCTGTGCTCATGTACAGCACTCCAATATCTTCGGGTGGAGTTCTCGCTATATTAAACTGCAAAAAAACCCACCAATTACATTATTTGGAGCGAGGGGCTGTGGGCGGCATTAAAACATTTGAGGACAATTCTATTCGAGTCTAGAATGTGCCCCGGGTGTCTCCTTGTGTAGGGGGTCCCTGTGCCTGCTCTCCTTTGTGTCTCCTCTGGTGCCCCAATTCTTATGTGGCCCCTTTGTAAATAGAATTTTTAGGCATGTTAATACTAGAGTCATATATTTGCTACACAAACTGAAGCAATTGGTCGAGTTAGTCATTCAGTACCTTGCTGTACCATGTGTATTTGTGAGTTACCTTTGTCAGTGCTTGTTTACTGTTTTGCTCTCAGATTTTTTTCATCAAATTTGCTCTTCTTATGCCTTTTTGCCTGACAAATAGATAGGCATCTGGACTAACAGCTTGACATACTGCTTTTTTTAGGTCGAGCTTAGCGCAGCGTGCATGCGCTGCTCTATGGGAGGCTTCTTGTGAGAGCTCAAAAGGTCTCCGTTTTGGTTGGACTCCTCCCACACATCTGATTGGCCTTTGCGTGTGTCTTTCAATAATGAATGCATGCAAACGGCCAAAGGCGGGTGCATGTCCCACCTCTTCTTCAAATGTTCACTTCCCCGGCGTTTTGCTCTCGGGAGCGAGCAGCGGTGCACTGGCTGGCAGCTGCATTCCTCGTTTTTTATAGCTTTCACAGCGGGTGCCTTTATCAAGGCTGTTTACGCTATGTGGCATTATTGCTCGTGTTTGATTTCAGAATGTAATCGCTCAGCTGCTTCCTATGGTTTGGTGATTTGTTGCCAGTTTGATGGTATGTGATTTACATAAAAGTTCAGAATTATTCACTTACTCCAGCATAAACATAGGGCATAAGAACCCCCCTGTAACTAGACCATTTGCCACGTTGAGAAAATAGTGCTTGTGGCTTTCAGGGCACACTGTTTTGCAAGGAAATGTCCCAAGCCTTTTTATAATCAGGCGTTTTATAATTGGTTGCACAAAATGCCCGGCGATGGAGGACGGCTGCCCTGAACTATTTACCCCTATGCCATCTGAAGGGTATTTTTAGGTCCCGTCTGGGTGGGACTGTGGTAACAATAGTTTCATTTTCACGCAACGCGTTGAGCACTGAGAGTCGCAACACCCGGACTTCGACCCGCCAAGCAGCCCTTTTATTGCGCACCCCGGCGTCAGGACGAGCTGGTGGCTTTTGCCTTCCGCTGGAGTTTGCATTCTGGGCATGAGTCTGAGGGGGGTCCTTCTCAGTGAACAGCTCAGGGCTGGCTTGTTTGTTGCAGCGCCTCCCTGGGAACTTTGCCACCAGTTCTCAACTCCTCTCTCTTAACCCCCTACTACTGTTAGACACTCTTCCCCTCCACATTCTGAGCCAGGAATAACACCGGGGCACTGATTACCTCCACTGCACACATGGCGCTAAGTGCTCCGCATCACATTGCATATACTTTCTTTTCATTCTTAAAATCCAGAAAAAAACCCGAAGGGGTTTGTAGTGTAGTGTGCTGTGTCAAGACCCTGCCTGTTCCCAACATTTACAGATAGGTTAAGAAAGCCCCTGAGCTGCATTTAATGGATCATCCCACATCTCTTAGCATAGAAACGCCCAGGTGTCATGTTAACACTGACCTCGCACTGTGACCATTCTGAGCAAGCCTTCTCCCTCCAGAAACTGGGAAACTAATAATCAAATTCTTGTAATGTAGAACAGGCAAGGAACTATTTTTAGGCTGCTGCCTCTTTGGGTTTGGCCTTTAAAATCTGCTAAAGGTCCTGTTGGCAACTTGAAAAGTCAATTTCCTAGAAAGAAAGAAGGAAGGAATGCTGAGCCTGTACATGCCACTGTGGAGGGACAGCTTAACCTTATTTGCAATGTAATCTTTTTTTCATTAAAAAAACAAAAATACAGTTCACATCAAAGTTTCAAACCAATTAAATATCGATCAAGGTTAACTGTGTAAATAAATACAATGATTCTAACATATTTAACACTTCAGCCATTTTCATAGACATCCTTCCCATGTTGATGCCCTTTCATTACCAGCGTGTTTGCTTCCAGTGTGGTATCTACTGAGGACAATTTGCTCGTTTACTTCAGCAGGTAGGCCAGGACCAGTTTCACGAATCTGGACTACTCGTAAATTGAACTTGGCATGAGGCTCTCAAAGATTTTCTGTAAGTAGGGAAAGTGAAGAGATCCTTGGAAAGCACGTCTTGCCAAGTCACTTCACTACCAGCGAGTGCAGCTTCACAATGCTCAGAGCTGACTCACATGTATTAGCCATTAATTTCCATCCTGGCTCGCCGCCTCCCTTTCGGATCTTCTGTCTGGTTTCAATCACATGTGGTAAGATGCCTCTCGCTCCTCTGTTATTCAGGAAGGCTGACAATAGGGACGAAATGTCTGTGGTTAAGGGGGAGTGAGGCATTGAGCTGCTTATCATCAAATTCAACTTATTTAACAGGCTCTCTGAGGATGAGACCAGGCTAGCTTGACACGCTCAACTCGAGCGGCCATTGTAGCCAAGACAAACAGCGGATGGTATATGTTGCTAGGCTTTGGGGAACGATCCAACCTAGAATAGTTGTGTATATGTATATGTCTGCATATACACACTGAAGGACGGGTAAGGACAGTGCATTCAGTGTTTTAAACTTTAGGCCCCCCACTGTGGTTTAATTTTAATTGTATGGAACATCGGGACACCCACATGGGTTTTAATAATGTAGAAACTGCCAATACCATAATGCTTAGCGGCGAAAACGCTCATAAAGACACGCCCATTGAGGCAGGAATTCAATTTAAAGGCTATTAAGTTTCCTACAATGTTGCTGTTCCTCGGCTTGTGAACAAGAACGCAAGTTCAAAACGTGTAAAGCCTCTGTACCTGCATTAAAGCTGTTAACCTGTTGTTTTCTCACAGGGGAAACCCAATAAACCCTTGTAGGCTTGGGCAGTTTATAGTTCAAAACATAAGGTGCTACAAGGGACTTGTTTCAAAGACGTTGACTCTTAGTTAACGAGTGGTTTAACAATTTCCACCCTCTCGTATCCACAGGATATCAGATTTGTTTCAAAGCAAAATAAATGCAAGGAAGGTAAAGATAAAAAAGAGAGCTAGAGAAAGTGGGTTTGTTCTGAAATAAATCTTTACTTAATAAAAATGACAAGGGATGGAAACATAAGTGAATTCAAGCAAAAAGAGTCATGAACTAAGAAAGACAATAAATTTCTCTATAATTCATAACCCTGAGTATCAGCTCCAAATAATTCAAGCAAACAACCCAGATTAGACAATAAAACGTGGTTGTAAGATGGCGTCAGACGACAGCATTAAAGGAGATGATAACTAGATGTCGACGTTTCGGTCTTGGTTGTGTTCATCGATAAGACCATCATCAGGACGATGTTATGTTTCAATGCTGTAAACAACTCCCTATATAAAAATAAATCAATTATTATTATAAACCTATTAAAAACTAATTAAATTAACAATTTTATCAACCCTACAAAAGCTCTGTACACATATAACAAGAAAATTGTAAAATATATAAAGAACAGTATCAACCCCTTCCCGGTGATACCTTTATACAGTCTAAAGATCAAATAAACAGTCAATATGACTGAGTCCAAGGTAATGCGGATATTTAGGTGTAACAACCTGGATAAAGCATTCCAACCAACATTTATGCATAATTTTAGTTTAAAAACAATATATAACCCTTACTTGGAGAATCATAAGCCAAGAATTAAAAAAATGTGAAAGACTTAACCTTAATGAATATCATGATGGAAACCCTTTAACATGTGCATTCTTCCATTTGTATCAAGACATCTTTTCAAGGGCATTTTCACAGATGATCTGAAGACATACTTCTTGAAATGCACCTAATGTTAGGTACCTCATATAGGCAAAACAACATTGTCTTGAATTGGCAACAATTAGAGGATCGCACTAACAAATAATTCAGAACAAATCTTATGTACTTATGGGCAAAACTTCATTTTTATATTTATATTAAGTGGAAAGGTTAATGACACCACACAAAATTATATATACACTCGAGTTTGTCATCATAAATCATATTCTTATGTCACAAAATTGAGCATTGAACTCACGCTCTGGGCATAGATAATTATCAATGTCATACCGGAGAGTGTTTAGAAAGGGCCGCATTAAAGTGTTCAGGCGGTCTGTGGGGCAATCTACAGGGAGAAAAAGGACCCAATCAGTCTATATGACAGAGACCGATGGTACATCGAATTCAGATGAATTAAATAAAAAATTACCTTTTAACAAGGCGGATGTAAGCCCACGTTTTTCAAATGTATTGGATAGTCCAGGCCAAATAGTGCACTGTTCTATCTGTAACCAATGGAGTTAATTCATATTAGGACAGTGGAAACGCATAGGAATACTAAATATAACTAGTCTACATATCCGAAAAAATCGCTGTTAGGAAAAGGAGACTTTGCGCAGTGGTTAACAATTCGAGTACTAAGTGAGTAAAAGAAGTAACGGGGCTCAACGATTTTGAAGTAAGGACTAAGAGCATGAAAAAACCATGAATAGGAATATTGATCTAAAGCGCAAAGCCTCTCATCTAGCTTCTGGGTGTACTTACTTTTGCAAAAACTCCAGCAACACGGAGAAATCACCATCGGTTCGTCTCAATACACAGACTGAACCAATGGCCGGGGTTGTTTATACTGGCTGACCCGGAAGTGATTGAAATGCGAAAAACAATTATAATGCGAAAAAATGCTCTCTGACGCTTAAATGTTAAATTATGAGCGCAACCAAGATGATTCAAAGTCTAGTCGAGTAACGGGCATGTAAAGATAGATAAATGGCGAAAAAATCGGATCTTGTTCGCGTTCAAACAGGCCGCCATTTTGGAACTGGTAACAATGCCAGAAACTAACGGTGGACAAATCGTGTGGTAAAAAGATGGGGGCCATGTTGGAATGGGAAAGAATCTAAACTAGTCGAACAAAGGGGGGGTGATGTTACAACAGAATTATGATATTTAGGATGACAAAAACGATCACATAAGGTGCATATTCAACCCTAAACAAGCATTAATTAAACCAACATTCCTAATCTTCATACGGAGGACATATCCAGCAGTTCCAGTTTGCTTACTACTTTGAACTAAGGCACGCAAGCGCGTGCCATTCTGTGTAGGAATTGAGGCCCCTTTTAACCGAGTCGGCTAAGCAAATCCAGCGTTGTTCTTTAATAGTTAGTAGGTGATCTACATTCGGTTGACGAATGTTGGGTTTAATGACTTCTACAACCCACCAATGAAAATCATTCTCAGTGTGGTTTACAAGAGAAAAGTGCTCAACCAGTGGAGCATTTTCCGTATGACAGCGAATCCTCGATTGGTGTTGCAGGATTCTTTTTTTAATAGGTTGAGTTGTCTTACCGAAATGCCACATGGGCATTCAATGCAGTACACGACATTTGTCGTATTGCAATTCGAAAAATTCCTAAGTTTATAGCATTTGTTGTTGAGCTCAAATTGCTTGATGTTGGAAGTAGTATTGCATGCCAGACAATGATTACATTTGTAATGTCCCTGCAAGGGACTCAATTGTCGCATATTGTCCACAAGGTTAGAGTATTTTTTGTGCTTTTACGCATGGACTAGTCTATCTCTAAGATTTTTAGCTCTCTTGAAGGCAAAAAGTGGCTTCTCAGTCAATTCAGGTAAGTCTGAGAGCAGAGACCAGTTCTTGGAAATCACTTTTTTGATGGAGTTCGTGGAAGTCCCAAAAGTTGTAACACATACTAGTTTTGGTTCTGTAGCTTTGGCTTTCACTTGTAATAGTGATTCTCGATTATTGTACCAGGCTCGTTTTAAAGAATGTTTCAAAAGCCTGTTGGGATAGCCTCGGGCAAGTAGTTTCTGTTTCAATATACCAGCTTCCTTGAAATAATCGGTTCTTCTTGTGCAGTTTCTGCGAAGACGCAAAAACTGCCCAAAGGGCAAACCATCCCGCAAGGCCTTAGGATGGCAGCTGTCATATTTCAGCAGCGTATTTTTAGCCGTAGGTTTGGTAAACAAGGTCGTATACAGGGTGTTCTCTTCAGTCACTTTAATAGTGATATCAAGGAAATCTATACTCAATTTATCCGAAACTAGAGTGAACTTAAGATTGGGGTTCTGAATGTTAATCCAATCATGAAATTTCTTCAATTCTAGAGGGGTTCCATGCCAAATGAAAAAAATATCATCTATATAACGTAACCAACATCTAAGGTTGGTTACGAATGGGTTGTTAAAGCCATACACGAATGTATCTTCAAAATTGGAAACATAAATGTTTGCTATATCGGGCGCAAAAACTGCGCCCATGGCTACTCCCTTCTGTTGTTGGTAGAAGGTTTTTTTGTGAATGAAGAAATTTTCACAGAGAGGTATTCGCAGGCAATCAATGATAAAGGCAGAGGGAACCTGATGCGGTCTTTCCCTGCTCTCCAGAAGTGATAGTAAGATGTTTAACACTTCCTCTTGAGGGATGTTTGTGTATAGACTTTCAATGTCCATACTTACCAGAAGTTCATTGTCACTGTCAAAGGGGATGCCTTCAACTTTATTTATAACCGCCAGTGCAGTAGTGTGGCTCACCGGTTAGAGGCGGCAGACCCGAGAGCAGAGGACGGCCCGGGACCAGGGTTCGATTCCCGACGCGGCAGGTTTCTGGACCAGGGTCAGCGGACTCGATAATTCTCTCGCCTCGGTGCCCACTCTGATCGGCGATCACACTCGGCAACTCTGGGCATAAGCTTGCCTCATCTGCACTAACGGCCCCACCAGACCGCCGGGGATGCCTGGTCTCACCCTGGAGATACCCATTAAGGGACCATCTCTCAGGGAAGCCAGGAAGGGTTTCGCAGCGGTCGAAGCGCGGAGATACTCCTCCGGGAGTCTATCCTAGCGCTATATAAACCCACAATTAATTAATTAATTAATAGTGTCCCTTATATAGTTCTCTTTCTCTGTAGCAAAAGGGCGGATGAAGAAATCTGCATATTGTGCCAGGGGCTTAAGAATAGAATTGCACCCTGACACAATAGGACGCCCAGGGGGACTGGTTATGCTCTTATGAATTTTAGGCAGTATGTATATTGCCGGGACTGTGGGAGCTTTGTTGATTAAAAAAGCTGCCTCCTTTTCACTTAACCAACCACTGTTGACTCCTGTAGCTGATAGATTTCGGATTTTGACTTCCAGTTGTGTTGTTGGATTACCTGGTAGTCTTTTATAATTGGCCGCCACCGAAAGTTGTGTTTCTAGTTCTGAGTCGTATGCTTTCTCATCCCAGAGTACAATCCCACCCCCTTTATCAGCAGGTTTAAAGATGGTATCTGGGAGGGATTGTAGATGTAATAGGGCTTGCTGTTGTGCTTTATTAAGATTAAACGGAACCCATTTAGGATGTTTAAAAAGATGTTCAATCTCAGTCAAAACAACATTTTCGAATGTTATGATTTCTTTAGCGATTTGATTGTTGGTCGGAAAGAAGTTGGAAGCCGGGCGTAGCCCAGTCACATCGGCCGTTTGAGTTGAATCCCTGTTCGCAAAGAAATTTTTAAGGCGCACAGTTCTAAAGAACTTGTAAAGTTCTAATTTGGTAATGAACAGTTCATTTTTGTACGTGGGGACAAAAGATAATCCTTGTGAAAGAACAAATATTTCATCAGTAGAGAGGGAGTGAGAGGATAGGTTAAATATTGGTACACTTACATTCTCTCCTACCACTCGTAATACTGGTTCCGGGTTCGTCTGTACCCTGGGGTATAGTTGTTGCGACCCCATCCTCTGCGCGATTGTCTCAGTTGGCCTCGGACTGGTTGGCCTTGTCCTCTCTGGCCCTGTCCTAAAAAAGGTTGTCGTGATGTAGATGGTTGTTCTTGCGCCCCTCTTTGTTGGTATTCAGGTCCAACCTCGTTTTCAGACTCCGAATCAGTGCCTGAAAAGGTGACCCTTTTAGGGTGGCCACGAAAGGAACCTTGCTGTTGTCCTTGCGGTTGATAGAAATCTTTGTTGAGATAAGGATAGGTCCTTTCTTTATTATATCTTTTTATGTCTAGTTGTAGTTTAGACGTCTTTTTTTGTTGGTTAAAGATTTCAAAGTCCTTAATGGTCTGTGAGATTTTATCTAACAATGCTTTAGCATTCACAATGCTGGAATCTGAGTTAATTTTCAGCTCAAGTGCTTCAATGTCTTTGACCAGATTTTTAATGTGTTTGAGAGCTGTCTCTATGCTCAGCACCATCCAGGTGCGTGAGCATTTATTCGAAGCAAAACTGAAGTGTAATTTGAAGTCTTCGTCTTCAGTGAAAATGATTGGGATGTTTCTAATCTGAAGGCCAGTAGGTATAATATTGGCGTTAAGGCAATCAGTTAAAAACTTAGCATGTAGCTCTGTGCGAACTAATTTTTTGCGTAATCTCTCCAACTGATTCAAATCGGATTCACACGGTAATGGGACTGAAGGTCCTTTGTTACCTAGAAGTGATGGACCCGAAGAGATTTTCTGGATGTATTCATCTGTGTAGGAAAGTGTCTCGGCTTCAGACATGTACGTTGCCGACTAACACCAAATCTAAGGACAATGGAGACAGCAGTCTCACTGTTTGGAAAACCACTTTGAAAAGTGACCCGCAGCAGAAAATGATCTGCGCCAAAACAAGTTTTCTCACAGGGGAAACCCAATAAACCCTTGTAGGCTTGGGCAGTTTATAGTTCAAAACATAAGGTGCTACAAGGGACTTGTTTCAAAGACGTTGACTCCTAGTTAACGAGTGGTTTAACAATTTCCACCCTCTCGTATCCACAGGATATCAGATTTGTTTCAAAGCAAAATAAATGCAAGGAAGGTAAAGATAAAAAAGAGAGCTAGAGAAAGTGGGTTTGTTCTGAAATAAATCTTTACTTAATAAAAATGACAAGGGATGGAAACATAAGTGAATTCAAGCAAAAAGAGTCATGAACTAAGAAAGACAATAAATTTCTCTATAATTCATAACCCTGAGTATCAGCTCCAAATAATTCAAGCAAACAACCCAGATTAGACAATAAAACGTGGTTGTAAGATGGCGTCAGACGACAGCATTAAAGGAGATGATAACTAGATGTCGACGTTTCGGTCTTGGTTGTGTTCATCGATAAGACCATCATCAGGACGATGTTATGTTTCAATGCTGTAAACAACTCCCTATATAAAAATAAATCAATTATTATTATAAACCTATTAAAAACTAATTAAATTAACAATTTTATCAACCCTACAAAAGCTCTGTACACATATAACAAGAAAATTGTAAAATATATAAAGAACAGTATCAACCCCTTCCCGGTGATACCTTTATACAGTCTAAAGATCAAATAAACAGTCAATATGACTGAGTCCAAGGTAATGCGGATATTTAGGTGTAACAACCTGGATAAAGCATTCCAACCAACATTTATGCATAATTTTAGTTTAAAAACAATATATAACCCTTACTTGGAGAATCATAAGCCAAGAATTAAAAAAATGTGAAAGACTTAACCTTAATGAATATCATGATGGAAACCCTTTAACATGTGCATTCTTCCATTTGTATCAAGACATCTTTTCAAGGGCATTTTCACAGATGATCTGAAGACATACTTCTTGAAATGCACCTAATGTTAGGTACCTCATATAGGCAAAACAACATTGTCTTGAATTGGCAACAATTAGAGGATCGCACTAACAAATAATTCAGAACAAATCTTATGTACTTATGGGCAAAACTTCATTTTTATATTTATATTAAGTGGAAAGGTTAATGACACCACACAATTATATATACACTCGAGTTTGTCATCATAAATCATATTCTTATGTCACAAAATTGAGCATTGAACTCACGCTCTGGGCATAGATAATTATCAATGTCATACCGGAGAGTGTTTAGAAAGGGCCGCATTAAAGTGTTCAGGCGGTCTGTGGGGCAATCTACAGGGAGAAAAAGGACCCAATCAGTCTATATGACAGAGACCGATGGTACATCGAATTCAGATGAATTAAATAAAAAATTACCTTTTAACAAGGCGGATGTAAGCCCACGTTTTTCAAATGTATTGGATAGTCCAGGCCAAATAGTGCACTGTTCTATCTGTAACCAATGGAGTTAATTCATATTAGGACAGTGGAAACGCATAGGAATACTAAATATAACTAGTCTACATATCCGAAAAAATCGCTGTTAGGAAAAGGAGACTTTGCGCAGTGGTTAACAATTCGAGTACTAAGTGAGTAAAAGAAGTAACGGGGCTCAACGATTTTTAAGTAAGGACTAAGAGCATGAAAAAACCATGAATAGGAATATTGATCTAAAGCGCAAAGCCTCGCATCTAGATTCTGGGTGTACTTACTTTTGCAAAAACTCCAGCAACACGGAGAAATCACCATCGGTTCGTCTTAATACACAGACTGAACCAATGGCCGGGGTTGTTTATACTGGCCGACCCGGAAGTGATTGAAATGCGAAAAACAATTATAATGCGAAAAAATGCTCTCTGACGCTTAAATGTTAAATTATGAGCGCAACCAAGATGATTCAAAGTCTAGTCGAGTAACGGGCATGTAAAGATAGATAAATGGCGAAAAAATCGGATCTTGTTCGCGTTCAAACAGGCCGCCATTTTGGAACTGGTAACAATGCCAGAAACTAACGGTGGACAAATCGTGTGGTAAAAAGATGGGGGCCATGTTGGAATGGGAAAGAATCTAAACTAGTCGAACAAAGGGGGGGTGATGTTACAACAGAATTATGATATTTAGGATGACAAAAACGATCACATAAGGTGCATATTCAACCCTAAACAAGCATTAATTAAACCAACATTCCTAATCTTCATACGGAGGACATATCCAGCAGTTCCAGTTTGCTTACTACTTTGAACTAAGGCACGCAAGCGCGTGCCATTCTGTGTAGGAATTGAGGCCCCTTTTAACCGAGTCGGCTAAGCAAATCCAGCGTTGTTCTTTAATAGTTAGTAGGTGATCTACATTCGGTTGACGAATGTTGGGTTTAATGACTTCTACAACCCACCAATGAAAATCATTCTCAGTGTGGTTTACAAGAGAAAAGTGCTCAACCAGTGGAGCATTTTCCGTATGACAGCGAATCCTCGATTGGTGTTGCAGGATTCTTTTTTTAATAGGTTGAGTTGTCTTACCGAAATACCTCATGCCACATGGGCATTCAATGCAGTACACGACATTTGTCGTATTGCAATTCGAAAAATTCCTAAGTTTATAGCATTTGTTGTTGAGCTCAAATTGCTTGATGTTGGAAGTAGTATTGCATGCCAGACAATGATTACATTTGTAATGTCCCTGCAAGGGACTCAATTGTCGCATATTGTCCACAAGGTTAGAGTCTTTTTTGTGCTTGTACGCATGGACTAGTCTATCTCTAAGATTTTTAGCTCTCTTGAAGGCAAAAAGTGGCTTCTCAGTCAATTCAGGTAAGTCTGAGAGCAGAGACCAGTTCTTGGAAATCACTTTTTTGATGGAGTTCGTGGAAGTCCCAAAAGTTGTAACACATACTAGTTTGCGTTTCCACTGTCCTAATATGAATTAACTCCATTGGTTACAGATAGAACAGTGCACTATTTGGCCTGGACTATCCAATACATTTGAAAAACGTGGGCTTACATCCGCCTTGTTAAAAGGTAATTTTTTATTTAATTCATCTGAATTCGATGTACCATCGGTCTCTGTCATATAGACTGATTGGGTCCTTTTTCTCCCTGTAGATTGCCCCACAGACCGCCTGAACACTTTAATGCGGCCCTTTCTAAACACTCTCCGGTATGACATTGATAATTATCTATGCCCAGAGCGTGAGTTCAATGCTCAATTTTGTGACATAAGAATATGATTTATGATGACAAACTCGAGTGTATATATAATTTTGTGTGGTGTCATTAACCTTTCCACTTAATATAAATATAAAAATGAAGTTTTGCCCATAAGTACATAAGATTTGTTCTGAATTATTTGTTAGTGCGATCCTCTAATTGTTGCCAATTCAAGACAATGTTGTTTTGCCTATATGAGGTACCTAACATTAGGTGCATTTCAAGAAGTATGTCTTCAGATCATCTGTGAAAATGCCCTTGAAAAGATGTCTTGATACAAATGGAAGAATGCACATGTTAAAGGGTTTCCATCATGATATTCATTAAGGTTAAGTCTTTCACATTTTTTTAATTCTTGGCTTATGATTCTCCAAGTAAGGGTTATATATTGTTTTTAAACTAAAATTATGCATAAATGTTGGTTGGAATGCTTTATCCAGGTTGTTACACCTAAATATCCGCATTACCTTGGACTCAGTCATATTGACTGTTTATTTGATCTTTAGACTGTATAAAGGTATCACCGGGAAGGGGTTGATACTGTTCTTTATATATTTTACAATTTTCTTGTTATATGTGTACAGAGCTTTTGTAGGGTTGATAAAATTGTTAATTTAATTAGTTTTTAATAGGTTTATAATAATAATTGATTTATTTTTATATAGGGAGTTGTTTACAGCATTGAAACATAACATCGTCCTGATGATGGTCTTATCGATGAACACAACCAAGACCGAAACGTCGACATCTAGTTATCATCTCCTTTAATGCTGTCGTCTGACGCCATCTTACAACCACGTTTTATTGTCTAATCTGGGTTGTTTGCTTGAATTATTTGGAGCTGATACTCAGGGTTATGAATTATAGAGAAATTTATTGTCTTTCTTAGTTCATGACTCTTTTTGCTTGAATTCACTTATGTTTCCATCCCTTGTCATTTTTATTAAGTAAAGATTTATTTCAGAACAAACCCACTTTCTCTAGCTCTCTTTTTTATCTTTACCTTCCTTGCATTTATTTTGCTTTGAAACAAATCTGATATCCTGTGGATACGAGAGGGTGGAAATTGTTAAACCACTTGTTAACTAAGAGTCAACGTCTTTGAAACAAGTCCCTTGTAGCACCTTATGTTTTGAACTGTTAACCTGTTGTGGCTGTGGTCATCAGTTGTTGAAAATTAAGTTTCAGGGATGGCGTACTCTTGGGGGCAACGAAAGAGTGATTGATATATAATATATATATATATATATACATACATACATACATACATACACGGGCTGTTGCCAGCCCGAAACGCGTCATCTGCCGTTGTTGTTGGATGTGAAGGTTCCAATAAATCAACTTGCCTTGAAACTGTGGTCTGTCTCTATTTCCTCGCCGCCACGAGTGGGAGTTGCTGTCACATAGATATAGATATATATTAGATAGATATATCTCGAACAGGCTTCAATTTATAGAGTAAAGCCACTCTGTATCCTCCTTGTGCCTCCTCCAATCCTATCGGAAGCACCTCTAACTTAAGTTTTGGTTCTTTTATTTTGTGGAAATTCATAGTCCCCAATACAGTACTGTTACTCCCAGACCGTGTGAGACTTGACTTTTCTGGTTCCTGCAGGCTGCCACCGGTTACTTTTACTACGGTGTCCCAAGAGGGACTCACCGCTTTGGCTGTGGCAGGGGAAGCCTTTCTTCAGCTGTAGAGCGGAAGGGAGGAGGAGCACCAGCTGCCAGGAGGCCGAGCGCCGACTGACCACCATCTTACCAAGGGGAGGGGTGGTTGAAACATTTGCCCTAATGGTAGATCATCTTTCTTTCTCCATCTCAATCGCCTCCTCCCCTTCTCCCTTTCCATTTCACAAATGTGGATGCGTTAGATTTCATTATAACCGGAGATAGAAGCAATGCACTTCACTTTATCACTCCCTATTGAATATTAGTTGCTTCTAATTCGAATCTATAGTCTCTGCACAGGCAGAGCTTGTTTCTGAGTCCTGGCTGAAAGTGTACTTTTGATATAAAAGGGCAATTTGTGTGTGTTGAGTCGGTTCCACTACTAGTCCAGGATATCCCGAGCCGGCCATGTGGTCCGGCATTGTAGTGTTTTCAGTGGGTAAGGTTGTTCTGCCTCGCCGTTCAATCCAGAGGGCTGAGGGGACACCAGCTCAGTGGTCTGATGTGGTTGCCCTCAGGAGTCGACAACATCATTCAGGAGGTGTGGTCACTTAAGGCTCCTGTTCCAGGACTGGACAGGAGTGTGGGTAGCAATAAAAGTAGGACACTGACAGATTAGATGGGTTAATGGTAGTTAGGGGGCCACTGGCAGGTCAGAAGGGCAGTGGCTGTTAGGTGGCAAATGACAGGACACAGACACAATATATAGCTTTGAAGTGCAGTGAGTGATCTGCGGGAGAAAGTAAAATTAAGGGGAAAAGACTGAATATGGAGGGTGTGATAGGAGAGATGAGATTTGACAGGAGAAGCTAGGGGAGTAGGAAATAAACAGAGGTAGACATTGACAATGGGCAATATTGGAGCAAGAGGTTCCTGGTGGAGGGGGAGGCTGTGATAGGAAAGGTGGACACTATTCTGTAAGTTAGGTAGTGAGATGTGAGAGAGATATTAATGGATAGGATAATTGAATGCTGACCTGATGAAGGGGAAGTGACTGGAAAGTGATTGACATGTGAGAGGACCAGTTTCGGGGAGAGGGGCGCAGTGACGAAACAGGCGGAGGCTGACGTATGTGTTATGATTCAAGATTGGGCAGTGATAGAAGAGACGCCGTGATCAGAGAGTGGCCATGATTGCCATAAATAAGAACCGCATGGATCATTGGGAAAAGGCGACGAGATGGGCTCAAAACTATGTCCCCAATTCCACAGTACACTAGTACAGTCTCCACTGGGCCTTTGTTTCAAAGCACTTTAATGATCATTTCACAATCCGTGACGATCACCACCCGCCAAAGATTGAGGGGACCTTAAACAAAGTTTCAAGAGCCCCGGTGTAGGTTCTCCCCAGTTCCTGGCTTTTCCAAATTGGATTCCTTCCAGACCAACGGGGGACCAACTGTAGACAGTCTCAGTAATTAGAAAGGCATCCTACCAAGCCCTAAAGTCGATCATGATATGTGACGTCATTCTGCTCCAGCAATCTCTTTAAAATCCTTGTACTTGTCTCTCTCTGGTACAGAAGAAAAAGAAGAAGAATTTGTACTTGTAAAGCGCACTAATACCCCAACTGGGGTGTCCTGCGCTGTAACGCATACCGCTGTGGAACCCTTCCTGGCTTTTTCCTGTGAGGCGTCCACTCCTGGGCACCCCCAAGGTGGAGGCCAGGCATCCCAGCGCTGTAGGGGCCGTTGTGGAGATTAAGCAAGCTATTGCCCAGAGTTGCATAGTGGGACTCCATGATTGGAATAGGCACCGAGGCGAGAATTATCAGGTCCGGGGAAATTGAGCCCAAGACCCACCGAGGCGGGAATTGAACCCTGGTCCCGGGCCAGACCTCTGCATCAGGGTCTGCCGCTCTAACCATTGAGCCACACAGTGAGCCACAGACCCACTCTATAGCCAAGAAAAGGGGTTTCTGCTCTTCTGTACAGCTCTGTCCACCCTCCCTTCACCTCCTCTGAGTGGAATGAAGAATGCAGAGTAAGGCGCCCTTGATACACAGAACAGTGAGTTTTCTGACTTATTTAGCATACACATGTCCCCAAGGCTAGAAAGAGGGCTTTGCCCTCTTAGAAGAACCGGTGCACATTACCAGAGTTGAAAGCTATGTGTGTGGAGTCAGCTCTGGGACCTCAGACGAAGGACCGCTTGAACCAAGGTGTGAAATCAGGGACAATGCAAGCCGTGGATGGTTATTAAACTCCTTGTAAGGTTCCTTTCCTCTCCATGAGGCAAGATTACTCGCCCCAAGCAGTTAGGGCTGTTGTCTCGGTGCACTGTCTTAATACAAGCCCCTTACTTTTACAAGCGAATCCATAATTGCCCCTTGCCCCGGGGTCATCGGGGTGACCTGCCCCTCTGTGTGGTGGGTGTACAGCTGCCTCCGCCCTGTGTCTGGCAGCCGCTGCTGTCACCAGGGGGTGATTGAAGATGGCGTGGTCGTGATGTCAGTGCCACTCTGACCTTCTTCATTGTGCTAGACCGGGCCCCATCTGGACCCCTTGCATTTCTAACATGCAGCATACCGCGGCCATCTTGAATGTTCTAATGGACCAGCACAATCCTTTCCACGTTTGATATTCCATCGTGCGTTCTATTGTGAATGTTGAATAATTATGCTGCCATTCAACCCATTTAAATAGCCTTTTATTCGTTTTTCACTCTATATGGGGATTGTGCTGTCACAGCGCAAACGATGCATTTCTTAATTGTGTTCTCAAAGATTTTCTGTAGCCGTCATACTTAAGGTTTTCGCAAATATTTCTTCTAGAAGAGTCTCTTGAACGTGATTAGGCTTTTCAGTGTGACTGGTGCTGATGCTGTAATGACAAATCATGCTAATCTGCGTTGGCAGTGGCGACCTTGGAATGAGCACGGTTTCCCTTCCCCCACTAAACCCACAGGATGCGAGAGCCCTTCACAAAAGGTGATGCAGGATAATGGCAATGAGTGTTTACATGAACCTATAAAGAGTGGGTACAAACCTGAAATGCATCAGTGGGCATAACACGAATGCATCAGTAGGTGTAACACGAATGCATCAGTGGGTGTAACACGAATGCATCAGCGGGTGTAACACAAATGCATCGGTAGGTGTAACACGAAGGCATCAGTGGGTGTAACACGAAGGCATCAGTGGGTGTAACACGAAGGCATCAGTGGGTGTAACACGAAGGCATCAGTGGGTGTAACACGAAGGCATCAGTGGGTGTAACACGAAGGCATCAGTAGGTGTAACACGAATGCATCAGTAGGTGTAACACGAATGCATCAGTGGGCGTAACACGAATGCATCAGTGGGCGTAACACGAATGCATCAGCGGGTGTAACACAAATGCATCGGTAGGTGTAACACGAAGGCATCAGTGGGTGTAACACGAAGGCATCAGTGGGTGTAACACGAAGGCATCAGTGGGTGTAACACGAAGGCATCAGTGGGTGTAACACGAAGGCATCAGTGGGTGTAACACGAAGGCATCAGTAGGTGTAACACGAATGAATCAGTGGGTGTAACACAAAGGCATCAGTGGGTGTAACACGAAGGCATCAGTGGGTGTAACACGAAGGCATCAGTGGGTGTAACACGAAGGCATCAGTGGGTGTAAAACGAAGGCATCAGTGGGTGTAACACACGAAGGCATCAGTGGGTGTAACACACGAAGGCATCAGTGGGTGTAACACGAAGGCATCAGTGGGTGTAACACGAAGGCATCAGTGGGTGTAACACGAAGGCATCAGTGGGTGTAACACGAAGGCATCAGTGGGTGTAACACGAAGGCATCAGTGGGTGTAACACGAAGGCATCAGTGGGTGTAACACGAAGGCATCAGTGGCCGTAACACGAATACATCAGTGGGTGTAACACAAATGCATCAGTAGGTGTAACACGAATGCATCAGTAGGTGTAACACGAATGCATCAGTAGGTGTAACACGAATTCATCAGTGGGTGTAACACGAAGGCATCAGTGGGTGTAACACGAAGGCATCAGTGGGTGTAACACGAAGGCATCAGTGGGTGTAACACGAAGGCATCAGTGGGTGTAACACGAAGGCATCAGTGGGTGTAACACGAAGGCATCAGTGGGTGTAACACGAAGGCATCAGTAGGTGTAACACGAATGCATCAGTGGGTGTAACACGAAGGCATCAGTGGGTGTAACACGAAGGCATCAGTGGGTGTAACACACGAAGGCATCAGTGGGTGTAACACACGAAGGCATCAGTGGGTGTAACACACGAAGGCATCAGTGGGTGTAACACACGAAGGCATCAGTGGGTGTAACACACGAAGGCATCAGTGGGTGTAACACGAAGGCATCAGTGGGTGTAACACGAATACACGAATGCATCAGTGGGTGTAACACAAATGCATCAGTGGGTGTAACACTAATGCATCAGTAAGTGTAACACGAATGCATCAGTAGGTGTAACACGAATGCATCAGTAGGTGTAACACGAATGCATCAGTAGGTGTAACACGAAGGCATCAGTAGGTGTAACACGAAGGCATCAGTGGGTGTAACACGAAGGCATCAGTGGGTGTAACACGAAGGCATCAGTGGGTGTAACACGAAGGCATCAGTAGGTGTAACACGAATGCATCAGTAGGTGTAACACGAATGCATCAGTAGGCGTAACACGAATGCATCAGTGGGCGTAACACGAATGCATCAGTGGGCGTAACACGAATGCATCAGTGGGCGTAACACGAATGCATCAGCGGGTGTAACACAAATGCATCGGTAGGTGTAACACGAAGGCATCAGTGGGTGTAACACGAAGGCATCAGTGGGTGTAACACGAAGGCATCAGTGGGTGTAACACGAAGGCATCAGTGGGTGTAACACGAAGGCATCAGTGGGTGTAACACGAAGGCATCAGTAGGTGTAACACGAAGGCATCAGTGGCCGTAACACGAAGGCATCAGTGGCCATAACACGAATGCATCAGTGGCCGTAACACAGATGCATCGGTGGGCGTAACACGGATGCATCGGTGGGCGTAACGCGGATGCATCGGTGGGCGTAACGCGGATGCATCGGTGGGCGTAACGCGGATGCATCGGTGGGCGTAACGCGGATGCATCGGTGGGCGTAACGCGGCTGCATCGGTGGGCGTAACGCGGCTGCATCGGTGGGCGTAACGCGGCTGCATCGGTGGGCGTAACGCGGCTGCATCGGTGGGCGTAACGCGGCTGCATCGGTGGGCGTAACGCGGCTGCATCGGTGGGCGTAACGCGGCTGCATCGGTGGGCGTAACGCGGCTGCATCGGTGGGCGTAACGCGGCTGCATCGGTGGGCGTAACGCGGAAGCACCAGTAGGTATAACACGGATGAGTCAGTCAGCATAACTCAAATGTATCAGTAGGTTTAAAGCAAATGTATCAGTAGGTTTAAAGCAAATGTATCAGTAGGTTTAAAGCAAATGTATCAGTAGGTTTAAAGCAAATGCATCAGTAGGTTTAAAGCAAATGCATCTGTAGGTTTAAAGCAAATGCATCAGTAGGTTTAAAGCAAATGCATCAGTAGGTTTAAAGCAAATGCATCAGTAGGTTTAAAGCAAATGCATCAGTAGGTTTAAAGCAAATGCATCAGTAGGTTTAAAGCAAATGCATCAGTAGGTTTAAAGCAAATGCATCAGTAGGTTTAAAGCAAATGCATCAGTAGGTTTAAAGCAAATGCATCAGTAGGTATAATACAAATGCATCAGTAGGTATAATACGAATGCATCAGTAGGTATAATACGAATGCATCAGTAGGTATAATACGAATGCATCAGTAGGTATAATACGAATGCATCAGTAGGTATAATACGAATGCATCAGTGGGTATAGCACAAACGCATCAGTGGGTATTGCACAAATGCATCAGGAGGTACGTAGCATAATGTAAACAAATATTGGCAAAGCTGGTAGATCTGGTGGGTGCCAGCCTTTTGGCTTTACCAATACTTGTTTGTCATGGTTTTAGTAAAACTATTGTTGGGGAAGCTGCCAGGCTCTCATCAATTTTTTTTTAAAACCATTTGACTAAGCAAAAAAAAAAATGTGGGTCTCAAAAAGCACATATTGTCGTAGTCCTTAGCACTGAACAGAACTGCTGTGAATTCTGCAGTGCTCTTTGGGAAGGGCAGAATGATGTCACTAAGAGTGAAGTTAGCTAATGTCTGACGTGAGCAGACTCACTGTGCCATACTTTGTGTAGTGGGCAGAACAAAAATGTGAATGCCTTGATTTCAGAACAATATATTGAGTGCTGGCCGTTGGGTTTTATGAAATGGCCTATTATGAACTTGATAAACTTTGATTGGACTCAAATTTTTAACTTTGTATATATGGTCATAGTATGTGTTTTGTAATTTTAGAATGAATTTGTACCTTCATGACTTATGTAATCAAGTTCGAATAAAGTTGTATTTGATTTGATTAAGAGCTGGCCGAAACCTGCTATAAGTAAGATATATCTATATCTATACTAATATAATAAAGAGAGAGCCCAAACCTTTGAGGCGGGTAATCTCAGGAACCACAGCACCAATCATAACACCCAATACAGCGTTGGAAAGGGCAGTTGCAGCAGAAGGACATATGCTATGCAGACGCCCACCATATACATTTAAAAGGTAAAAGAACCGTGCCAGCAAAGTAGTCCCTTGTGGGCGTGTCTGCGTTGTGCTTTGGGCGTGTGCTGGGGGCGTGACAAACGCTGGGGGCGTGTGGTACGTTCCGCCCTTCATGCCATATCTCATATCGTGTGCTAATCCCACCCTGCTCCCTTTAAATACCCCTGCACCCCATAATCAAAACCCACCCTTACTCCTTAAAATACCCCAACACCCTTAAACACTAACCCATCTTAACCCTATAAATATACCCTGTACCCCAAAACCCAAACCTATCCCTAAACACTAAAAATACCCCTGTACCCCAAAACCTAAACCTAGCCCTGAACCCTATAAATACCCCTGCACCTCAAAATCCAAACCTACCCCTGAACCCTAAAAATACCCCTGTACCCCAAAACCCAAACCTAGCCCTGAACCCTAAAAATACCACTGTACCCCAAAACCCAAACCTACCCATAACCCTAAAATACCCCTGTACCCCAAAACCCTAACCTAGCCCTGAACCCTTAAAATACCCCTGTACCCCAAAACCCAAACCTACCCCTGAACCCTAAAAATACCCCTGTACCCCAAAACCCAAACCTAGCCCTGAACCCTAAAAATACCCCTGTACCCCAAAACCCAAACCTAGCCCTGAACCCTAAAAATACCCCTGTACCCCAAAACCCAAACCTAGCCCTGAACCCTTAAAATACCCCTCTACCCCAAAACCCAAACCTAGCCCTGAACCCTAAAAATACCCCTGTACCCCAAAACCCATACCTATCCCTAAACCCTAAAACGACCCCTGCACCCCATAACCCAAAACTATATCTGAACCCTTAAAATACCCAAACACCCCAAAACATATACCTCAGTACCCCAAAACATATACCCCTATACCCATACTTACCTTATCCAAACATTAAAAAAACATGCTTTTACTATTCATGCATTTACAACGAATTTCATTGTAAATGTATGCGTGGTAAAAGCATATAAAATGTAATGCCATGCGTTATAATGGCATTGCGGAGTCATGGGACTTTCGTAATGGAAGTATGCGGAGTGATGGTATGCGGAAAGAAAGTTGCGGAATAATGGGTGTTTACCCTCCCCCGGTAAGTACATTGGTGGCACGGCGGCCGACATCTCCAGCAACATACTCACATTTTTTCACCACCCATTTGAAAAATGCACAGGTCTCTCTCATGGATGGCCAGCACCGACATACACTTTTAGACACACCTCCCGCCACAAGTTCTAGAATTGCGAACTTTAGAGCTGGGGAGCTACGTTCAAATCTCGGCATCAGCTCAACATCCTGTGATTCCAGGAAAATCGCGTTGTCTCCCCGTGCCTACCACAAATTAATGTGTTCTTCTGTAATGTAGATTGTGCTCATGCCATGTTGTCGAGTTTACGCTATCTAATATTGCAAGGAAAAATTAAGTAGGGAAACTCGAGTTCACACACTACTGAACGCGTCGGCAGTGCACTGTGAATTGGAGCGTTTCACAGGCCTGTCACAGATAAGAAATGCTATTAAAACGAAAGCCTACAAAACAATATAGTACTGGCCGGCAGCAATTCATACCCGGACAACGTCGGGACGGGCTGTATGTATATATATATATATATATATATATGTATGTATATATATATATATATATATATATATATGTATGTATGTATGTATATATATATATATATATATATATTTAAACTCCAGACACAGAAAAACATGTCATGAGTCAGCGAGACGTTCGAGTCTTGTAGACGTGTGAGTGGTCTAAGCAGGGTGTAGTAGGTGTTATTTCGGCTTAAATCTGAAGCTCTGGGATTAGGGGGTAATCTTACCAAAATCCGATGAGTGTCCCGATTCTCGGGGCATTGCCTGAAAGAGAGTTTTCTTGAACCAGGTAGCTTGAGAAGAAATAGGGGCTGGCCTCGCAGAACTTTGCTTTTGCCAGACAGTTCCTCTTCCGTCAGAAGTAGGAAGGGGGGCTGCAGGTGAATGGTGTGTTGTGTGAGACGGGCAGTCTTGGAGATGGGAGATTCCAGAGGTGACCACTTGAGGGCGTGAAAGAGCAGGAGAGAATTGTGTCAGGTGTGATGGAGTTAGTGATCCACTAGCATTCGAGTAGTGGACTGCCTCCAGGTGAATCGGCGTGACGTAGGCTGCATGGGGAGTAGTGTGATGTCGCCAGACCTGTATGGCTTACTTGCAGTTTGGTCTGCAGCATATTACGTCATTTCTGTATGGGAATTGCATATTTTTCTAGTTAAATGTTATTTTGATGAGAACAGCTGTAGCATCAGATGTTGCAGGTTCTCCATCGCGCGCTCTTTCATAGTTGCCAAGAGTGTCCCGTGCCGTATGTGACACCTTTTGCCAGAAGTGGGGTTGTAGCCACCAGCAAGCCTCATTCTAGTATTTGGGATTTCAGTTTGAGTATTAAATGCATGGTTTTAAAATTCCCAGCATGGAAAGGGCTCTTGGCTAAAAAACCCAGGTCAAGTGGTATGGATCCTTTTGGCAGCTTTATTTCTATGTCTTTGATTTGTGCTGAGAAGTGTTACTATGGTAGATGGGGGCATGTGTGCATGTTACCAGCAAACATAGAGAGTCCTCCTGGGTATAAACGGGAGCCAGCCACGTACAGTGAATGAATGAATAAATAAATGTGTTTGTTTCAATTAATGAAAATTGTTATGAAATCCCGTGGGGAATCTTATTAGTTCATAGTTAAAACACCCACATCACATCTCATTTGGATGATTTCGAAATACTCTGATTTAACAAGGAACAATAAAACCAATAAGATTTGATATATCGCCACAATCTTTAACTTTCCGACTCGACTGCCTTTAGACCAGTAGTGGGTCTTTGCTTATGATTCCATGAACTTGTTGTGCAAAATTTGCTAACCGTGCCAGTTCCGTCGGTGTCTCCAAATAGAGTGTTGTATAATTTTTTTAAAGCACAATGCACCCTGTGACCAGGCCTGCTCCACAATATAGAAACTCTAAAGCCTAGATTAGGACACGGCCGCTGAACCTTTACGTGTTCCATGTTTCAGATGCGGGCTGCCAAAAACTAAAAAAAAAATATACCATTTGTAATCGTGCACGTTGCTTAATTTATGCTAATTATGTTTTTTGTAATTTCTCGATAAGTCATGTAATTACTCATCTTTGGTTGGACACTTACGAAATACGGAATGTTTCCTAAAGCAAGAAATCTCTTCTTATCTCTTGCAGATATTTCAAGGGCCTCCTTCGCGACAGGTAAGATATGTTCCGTCATTAAATGGTACTTAATGTCCTCTCCCGCGTGCTGACGCGCGTGGCTGCCTTTCCATACTGAATCATTTCAAGTCGCAACCTTTTTGTGACGTGTACTTTTAACCCATTGCGTGCGCAAGAATGGATAGTTCGGATCCTTTGCAGGACTCCTATCAGATGTTTTCTATTTTATTAAAATTGTTGAAGTTCACGTTTACTAACACATAAATACGCACATATGCGCTTGCGCGACTTTTTGCCACGCGGTCTTGACGTTGCCATCAGCGCACCTGTATCCTGGTGCAGCAGAGTGCTTTACATACACAGAATCCTCTATTCCTGTGTTTTAGACACTTCCCTTTAACATACTGAGGAGAGTTGGGGGGCATACTGATGGGGACTTGAGCAGAGGACTTGTTGCACCAAATGACTGGCTCGCGGCAGAGTTACGAGAAACTTTCCTCAATAGTCTTGGTCGTGACGTCATCACTCTGCGCCAGTTTGTGATAGGATGGTTTTAATGTGTAAGGTATGTCTTTGTGAATTGTTAGTTAAATAAATTGTGCAAACAGTAGAGACACAAAGGAAAGCTGTACTCTGGGCAAGATTGTGAGTTTATTCCTTTGTCATTTGTCCACTTCCAAAGTGGATTTGATATTGTGCCGCTGCGCTGTGGGGGACTAGCGCGGACTCTGCTGCCATTCTGACCTGTGGGGTCAACTTGCTACTTGGCAGGCGATTCCTGCCTGGGGCTGGGAACGAAGGACGCCAACATCTTGCCCTTCGCCCCCCGTGCTACTGAGGACGGACTGAAGGACTAAGAGTCCCATCAGCCCCATGGCCCGCTACACCTCCTGGAACATCTGAAGCTTGTTAGCCCGCCCTCCCTCCACCACTTAAGACCTTGCCGCACCCGCTGGCGCGGGTGCCGCTGCGCTGTAGGGGACAAGCGCGGACTCTGCTGCCATTCTGACCTGTGGGGTCAACTTGCTACTTGGGAGGCGATTCCTGCCAGGGGCTGGGAACGAAGGACGCTGACATCTTGCCCTTCGCCACCCATGCTACTGAGACGGACTGAAGGACTAAGAGTCCCATCAGCCCCATGGCCCGCTACACCTCCTGGAACATCTGAAGCTTGTTAGCCCGCCCTCCCTCCACCACTTAAGACCTTGCCGCACCCGCTGGCGCGGGTGCCGCTGCGCTGTAGGGGACAAGCGCGGACTCTGCTGCCATTCTGACCTGTGGGGTCAACTTGCTACTTGGGAGGCGATTCCTGCCAGGGGCTGGGAACGAAGGACGCTGACATCTTGCCCTTCGCCACCCATGCTACTGAGACGGACTGAAGGACTAAGAGTCCCATCAGCCCCATGGCCCGCTACACCTCCTGGAACATCTGAAGCTTGTTAGCCCGCCCTCCCTCCACCACTTAAGACCTTGCCGCACCCGCTGGCGCGGGTGCCGCTGCGCTGTAGGGGACAAGCGCGGACTCTGCTGCCATTCTGACCTGTGGGGTCAACTTGCTACTTGGGAGGCGATTCCTGCCAGGGGCTGGGAACGAAGGACGCTGACATCTTGCCCTTCGCCACCCATGCTACTGAGACGGACTGAAGGACTAAGAGTCCCATCAGCCCCTGGGCCCGCTACACCTCCTGGAACACCTGAAGCTTGTTAGACTCCTCCCTCTGCCATTATTTAGGTAACTAGCCCCCGCGCATCGTGTGACGCGCGCGCGCGCGCTGGGCAAAGCCCGGGCCAAGGGCAGACCTGTTTGAGCCCGTTCGAGGCCGGAGAAGGCCGGGCTGGGCCCACCCTCTAACGACTGCCTTGGACATTGAGGACCACTTCCGCCTGGTAAGCTAACTAACTCTAAACCTCACAGTGCTGGGTACTTTTGCGCAAGCTTTTGCAATGGCGTCTGGCATTACTAAAGATAAGCCAACTATGAATAGTGCAGGTATGATGGGGGCTTTGGATTATTTCTTCACAAAAGCATCTAAAGCTTTGGACCAGGAGATAGCGGTTACAGAGCGGAGGCTATCTCTTGATGGGCATATTCACCCTGTCCCGCATGTAAATGGATGTATTCCACTTAGCCCACTTGTACTTGATTTATCTTGCCGCAACAATTCCCCTTCTATCGTGGCCAATTTAACAGCGACGGTCTCTCCAAGCACAGCCATAGAAGCAATGGCTTCGGCACAGGCATCGCCCCCTTTAACAAGATCAAGGACTACTACTTTAAAGAGCAGAAAAGATCATTCACTGCTAAAGCAGGGGGCAACTATAAGGAAAAGGGAAATAGCACTTCAAAAGAACCACAGTCGCAGTAAAACTATGAACCTGGGGTTGGACGAAATGGTGCGGGCATCCCCAGTTCGTTCTGAAGAATTGGAAGAAGTATTAGGTGCACCTGAACGGGCGCCACCCGACCCAGTATCTCCCGAAATGCCTTCTGTAAATGATGCTTTTGGGGTTAAAATGTGGGCTTTTTTTACTGATCTTTTGTTACCTTACTTAGATTAGCCACTATTGAAGTTAGTTTAGCGTCTGTAACCAATGTTCTAACCCACATTGTAGGGGATGTCGCTAATTTGTCCAAAGCCGATGATAAACTTGCAACTGTAGCTCTTGATGGTCCAAATACTATGGGCACTATTGCAGGTATAGTTAGACCAGCACTCTCAAACCACAATGATGCGGGGGTGGGCAGGCCAGTCATACTAGATCCTGTTGTATGAGATGTTGGGAGAGCGGAGAGGGATATGAGAGGGAGTGCGGGTGTTGTTTGTAATACGGGGCAAGCTTTAAACATAAGACTTAATTCCAACACATGCCCTGATCCCAAGGCACCCAAACAGAAACAACGCACTAGTAACCCCAAGCCAGTGACAATTGATTTGCCGCCTCAATCTAGCCCATATGTGGTGGTTCTAGCTGGGGTTCCGGAGCTTATGAACGCATGTGAGGAATCTTATACCTCACTCAAAAATAAAGTCACGGATTGGTTAAACAAAAATAGACCACTCCCTCCAGCCGTGACTAGTGACATTTTATTTGTTCGTAGTGTCATGGGTGGGCCAAAGGGAGAAGGATGTAAAGGGGGATTGCATTTTGATAAATTTTAGAAAAACACAGACAGTACACCACATTTGCCAATGGCCTCACCCTTGTCTTGCAACTGCCATCCAACCGCTCCCCCTGGCATATTTCTATCCCCCGGGACAACTACATACCAACACTGGCTCCGGCCAACCATGGATACGGGTGGGTCGCCGATTGGACGGACCCGCACGAGGGGAAACTGTTGAATTTGTTGGCCCTGCGACAATTTCCCTGCATAATAGATACAGCGGATTGGATCTGGTTGATTGACTAGGGCGCACCTCGGGTAAAACAAAGTGGGATTCACTTGAATCTGTCAGGGTTGAGGGAATACTGGGAGAAATTTCTCAAGAAGGGAACAGGCCGAGCTTAACTGGGGCGAGGCTGGAGGGATTGAATGGTCTGAATGAAATAATCCTACCCTGTCCCAGTAATAGCCAATATTCTGTTGTTAGTGGTAGAGACTCTGGGAATCTGACAGTACTGGATGACACACAACTGGTGACTACAGTGTGTCCAGTGACCCAGACTAATGCTGGAAGTACGAATTCGGCTGGTGGCCTGGACGAGGGCACGCGCCCAGATTCACTCAAAATACTATCTTGGAATCTGGCCGGGCTCTAAAACAAGTTGAGCTGCCCAGAATGGAGCTCTTTTGTAGATAGCGCTGACGTATGTCTCTTTCAGGAGACGTGGGCCTGTACCGTGCAACACCGGACTGGTTTCGCGTCATTCGGTGTGCCGGCAGCCTGGGGTGGTAAAGGCCGCCCCTCCGGGGGCCTGATTATTTGGGTTGGTACCCATCTTGGCTGTAGTGCTAAATCTATAGAGACCCATTCTAGAGACATCCAATGTGTAGTTCTCACCTGCCCTAATGCTTCGAAACTTGCAATAATCAATGTTTATTCTCAACCTGTCGGCATAAGCAATGAGTCTACTACCATTGAGGACCTAGCCCTCTATATTCCCACCATCCAGAGTGATACTCGCTTGGTGGTCGGTGGTGATTTTAACTGTCATTTTGAATCCCTAAAAGGCTTAAATGATGAAGTGCTGACTTCAGAGGACGATCACTGTTCGATACCCTTATCCCAGGTCCCACCACCTAAGGCTTGGACACCGTTGGCGATTCAAATGACGGCACTCACCCTAAATAATTCTTTAAGAGCATGTAATGGCCGAACTCTTTCGGACATTCCAGCTAAATTTACTTATAATAAGCCTGGACACATGTCTCTTATTGATTATATTTTAGTTGAAACCAGGTTATGGCCACTTGTCAATGATTTTACTGTTTTCGATAGAGCAGATAGTGATCATAACGCACTAATTTTAGATTTGGGCTTACCATACAGCAGTAGCAAGTGCTCTTCAGCCTCCGGTGCTAATGATGAGACTCTCATTGTTTCCAACGACAGAAGTAGAGTCAAATGGCAAAATTTATTGAAACACCCTGATCAATTAGGGAAACTGTACAGCCTTGTAATCCACTTATTTACGGAGGTTGTGACATTAATTAATCAACCTTCATCGTCAGAGTATTACAGTAAATTGGAATCTCTCGACGAGGATCTATTGAGAAATCTGGGCAAGATTCCTAATCCCTGGGTGTCGGGAAGAGTAAAAAAGGCGCCCCCCACATTCCTGGTATAACTCAGCATGAAGGAAGGCCAAATCTGAGCTACTGCATGCAGTCAAAGAGAACAATAGACCGGCTATTAAAATCTTGAGGACACACTATAAACATTTGATCAAATGTGCTAAGATAGAGTGGGACGTAGAGAAATGGTCCAAACTATCACTGGCGCTGGCAAATAAAGACCCACGTAAATTCTGGTCCATTATCAATAATGGATGTACTGCGCCAAAGGTAGCTATTGAATCGAACATAGCCACAGAGGCCTGGGAAGGACACTATCGGGCGTTATACTCTACGCTGGGCCTCCCTGAGTGTACATAGGGAACCGTTCGCCCTCCCCACTCTGCCGGTGGACATGGAGGTGATAGAGTTCACTGTGCCTGTAATGCTATCTCGAAACTTGCTTCAGGGAAAGCCCCAGGGTTGGACAAATTACCAGGGGATCTTTTTTCAGGACTGGATCTATGAGTCTGCAATCCTTAGTCTCTACCAGGCAGGGTTCAGAAAGAACACCTCCACCGTTGACCAAATTTTCCGTCTACAATTATTGTATTGGAAAACGGTGAGAATTGAGGGCGGCAGCCTCTATATTGTGTTCAGCCTTCGATCTTGTACCTCGGGGGAAACTCTGGGCTGTTCTTGCTGACCTTGGCGTTCCTACACATCTCCTGATCATATTGATTTAGGTTGCACGAGGCTAATTATGGCCAAGTCAGATGTGGAAAAAATGGCAAGCTTTCATCCAGATTTCCAGTAGGTAGGGGGGTAAGGCAGGGTTGCGTACTTGCACCGACCCTGTTTTGCCTCTACGTTAACGGGGTAATTGGCCACCTTAACGGAATCCAGAACAACAATGCCCCAAAATTGGCAGGCAACAGGGTCCCAGCGATCATGTTCGCTGATGACACTCTCTTGCTCTCCAAATCCCCAATGGGTGTTCAGCGAATTTTGGATGGCTTTCAGGAGTTCTGCATAGTTAGGTTTGGAGATCAATACCTCAAAAACAAAATTCATGATCTTTAATCCACCAAGAACCTCACGTCCAAACACAAGTTTAGGGAAAAATATGCTAGAGAGGGTAAACACTTTTGACTACTTGGGGGTGACCTTAAAGGAAAACCTGACATGGCGACCCCAGCAGATAAAGTCACAACTCAAATTGGCGCAACTCTCCGACGGAACTCTTTGGCTATCCAACAAGTCCACTATTAAACCTGTGTGACCACCATTGAAGGTTTACAAAACACAAGCCAGGGGAGCTATCATGTATGGGGGAGAACTCTGGGGATTCTGTAATAGGTCTGAAATCACCAAAACTGAAAATACATTTCTAAGAGGATTGTTGGCCTTACCATCTAGCTTCCCACTGCTTCCTCTTAGGTTGGATTTGGGAATTGGACCTATTGATGAAGAGCTAGCCATAAAACCCCTGAGATTCTGGCGTAGGCTCTGGGTTACCCCGGAGCTTACACATTACAGAGAGGAACTCAAGGAAATTTTGACTGCTACAGGCTCAGGCAACTTTCCCTGGCTCGCGTATATAAGAAAGGAATTTACCAGGCTAGAGAGTCCTGAATTGTGGTTAGACCCAGAGAATGGTTGCAGACGACTGTCTTGCACTCAGTTAACACATATAATCCGTGCAGTTAACACATATATTCCGTGCAGACAGACAGAATGCTGCATTATTCAACTCCCACCTAGGTTCAATCACAGTTTCCTTTTTGCAAAATAAAGACTTCTACTTATTTGAGCAGTTCCTCGATGACAGATATCCTGTCTTAGCAAAAAAATTATATCTTCAGTGGAGACATGGTGTACTTCCACTGCGAGCCTTCACTGGATGGTGGTCAACCTCTACTCCAAAAAATTGTCTGGCTTGTGGATGTGACACTGAAACCGAAATACATGTGTTGTTTTTTTTGCCCATGGTATTGCAAGGCTAGGAACTACTGGATTGTTCCCCTATGTAAAAACTTAACTCTCAAACACTGCTTGCATGCATTTAGAATATTCAAAACCGACACAACTGGCCCGACCGTATGTGCTGTTTCAAAATTTCTGGCTGCCATGTGGCATAAGTGCAGGCTCCTAATTGTGCCTACGGTCTCATACTGTCTTTTTATTCTGTTTTAAATCATTCATGAAATGTATTTATTTTCTTAATCACTGTACGCTTTTTCTTGTGTCGAGCTTATATGAACTGTTTTTATCTTGAGGATCAATCTGCTGCTACTTGTACTGTTTTCTATTGTTCTCTATTGCACTGCTTTTAATGTACTACTGCGGTTTTCTTTTATGGCATTTGCCGAAATAAAGATTTTTCGTAATCGTTCGATAACATTGTGTTTGCTCCTAATGTCTGTTCACAATAATGAAATTAATACAATTGTCACCTCCCCCAAGAACTTAAGGAGTGGCTGGCAGGTGAGCGTGCAGCCACAACTGCGCAGATATTTTTTTTTCTAAGCATGCATTTGTGAGATTATAAACATCAACGCATTTTTTTAATCTGTTCCCACTGTCTTTGAAAAGCAGATGTCGAAATACATTTTACCACCACCAAAAGCTGGAGGCTGAGATTATGATGCTGTGTGCCCCCTCGAGCCCCCAGTATATATGTAAATATGTACGTCTTTATGATATTTGTTAGTAATACGAGTGGTGATATGGCTAAAGCTGGCTCGAGGCTAGACCTAAGACGTACACTATTTTTTAGAAGCAATAGTTGTCAATCTATTCATTACACTTGACTTTAATGAAAGCTTGTTGGCAATAGCCAGACAGTCATGTAAAGATAATTTTATTGCACCCATTTAAAAGCTGTACTCTAATGTTACAGTCTCGCTAAAGTGGTTGAGCAACTGATAAGCAGAGTTGTGTCATGCTAGTTATTGTATAGTGCCTAGTCTTCCATTAGTAAGGCCTCGTAGTGCTTTCAGCTGTCTGGTATGCCTCCGGTGTGCCCCTGGGTTTTCCTTCATAGGCTGCCGCGTGAGTTTACTTCTGATTATATGTTCTTGATGCGGAACTGGCCCATCCATGGTTGGCGCGGTCATGTTCATTGAGCGGTGGATGTGCCATGTTGTTAAGTTATGTGCCTTGAGGCGCCCGAGAGGTGTACTAGAGGCTGTTATTTATTGCTTATGCACTTCTTAGGATAACCACCCTCCTGGTGCCTGGCTCTTAGGTTGTTCTATGCCTGTGAGTCTCTGTGTGTTGCATTTTCAAGCTATGTGCGTATGAGGCGTTCTTTCTGATGTGCTCTGTTGCATGTTGCTCTGCGCTGTATATTGGGTGCAAGTGTTGTGGGGGCGGGGGGGTTCTAATCGATAGCCGGATACATGGACAGGTCAGTGATGCCTTAGATGTTTGTGGGGATGTTCAGTACCATTTGTACTGTTGTACTGAGCGCAAGTGTTGTCTTTAATGCTGTGTTTCACCAAACGAGTTAACTGATAAACCTAGTTAAGAGAAATAGCCAAGCATGACAAGTGTGAAACGCTATAAAAAGTGAAATTTAGCACCATTCTAATCTTTCCTTGAAAAGACCCAGGTTTAGTTAGCCACTCCAACACGATTTTTGTTTCTCAAACCTTGAAGAAAAATCTTGTCTGCAAGACAGCCCCATTCCCAGTATATATCGTCTGAAAAGTTGTCTATATCAGGTGGGGTTCCTACCTAGCACCACGTCCACGGAGTACCTTGTTTCCAGCCGCCAGTGCCTTCTTCCTGCTTGTGGTTGAGATCGAAGCACCAGTTATAATGACTCTGGAACAGCTCTGTGCGGTCATGCTCCAGACCTTCAAAAAATGCTCTGGCGCAGATGGCAAGTGTGGCGAACTCGACCAGAAAGAGCTGCAACTTCTTGTGAAGACTGAGTTCCCTTCTTTATCTGGCTCTGGGAAAGACGAGAAGGCGGTGAAAGAAGTGATGAAAATGATGGACATGGATGGTGACAACAAGGTTACCTACAAGGAGTTTGCCATGTTTCTGTCTATTCGGAGTATGATAATGGAAGAAGGCTGTTAAAAATGGTGGTCTGAGTTGAATAAAAAATATAAATAAAAAAATAATAATATTCTTTTCCCGCCGTGCCTACAATTCCCAGAACATATTAGATTGTTAAATGGGAGCCCAAGACTGGAAATGTGGTGGCGGGCAATATCCAGGAATGTGGCATCTCTAAGGTCAATGGATGTAGTGTGGGTGCGTAGGTTGTGGAGAGGGTTGTCCTTACCCAGTGTAGGCGAGATTGGCCTACAACCAGGTGAAGGCGCGCCTGTAGCCACTGGAAAATGAGCCTATTTACTTGTCCGTAGGCATGCCCTTCACGTAATACCATATTCCAATGTTTACTCAAAGATAGTGCCTTGTTTTTGCTCTGAGGCATCTTCATACTTCTCCAGCGACGGGGATGATGTTCTATTAGTACCAGACGGCCGCACCCTACGGTGAGCACCATGCTCGCCTCCACAGATCGCGGATATTTCGCTGTGATCCTGTTTAGCCGCTTTAGATGAGAACAAGAGACTGCTAGCATATAAATGACGAAGGGATGCTGCCTGCATACCAAGTCACCAGTTCTCTTTTTTTGGGTAGGGGCCTTGAATACTGAATTAGTGGGAATGTTGTGGAGATTAACTATGGTCTCAAGTGATTTATCAGCTTTAGATCTACACCGCCTTATTGCAGGGCTAACACCCAATTTATCACATTCTCGGATCAAGGTAAATGTAATCAACCGTAGGCGTGTTTCTGCAAATTTGTTTGCAAATGCAGTTCCAGTTGGAGAGCGCTTCACCATTTGCATTCAGGTGTGCAGGGATGGGTCATGCTTCAGCAAACTTGTATTGCAACGAATTGACTGCACTGGCTTTTTCCCCCTGCAAAATAGCTTCAATGAAGGGCAATTAGTTTAATTTCTTCTCATTACAATTTTCTTCCCTTGACATGGCCTAACTAGAGTATAGCCATTGACTTCTGAAAGTTCTGCTCCCAGGGTTTAGTATTTGTTCATTTTTTTTATTATTTTTGTTCCATTACCTCTTGAAAGGTAGTAATGTACTGCTGGTAACTACAAAGGTCTCATTAGCGTCTGCCAGCAATAACTGTTGGTTGTCAGTCATCCCTGAGCAGAATGTACGTGCCTAATATTTGATAAAACCTTATTATAAAAGGGGCTGGATATGTTGAAAGGCTCCACCCCCTTTCCTGCTGTTTTCATTATACCATCGGCATTAACAGCGCCAATGTCGGTTAGGTGAACCAGCTTTAATTTTGTGTTTTCATGTAGGGCCTGTCCCTGGAGCTATTAGTCAAGTGTGACAAATGAAGAGAACAGTATGTCACTTAAATGAAAATGTTTTACATTTTGCGGCGTATAAAATACACACATTGTTTTCTGAAACCAACTTTTTTTGAGGTAAAATGGCAGAATTTCACAAATGTATCATTCTGGGTAAAAAGGGCTTCAGCTATTCCTCACCTGACCTCCCCCGTAACGCGTTGATTATTAGGTTGTCCAATTCTGCTGCCCTGCTCCGGCTCCTAATTAATGATCTGGGTCTTTGCTCAAGGATGCCGATAGTTAAAAGGGTATTGGTTCCCGCCTAATATTGATCTTGTGTCGGCTTGGGCTCCAGATGAATCCTTCCATCTCCAGATGGATAGCATGGCTTTGGCTTTCCATTAGTAATCCATTCCGCTGACTCCGCTTCTAGAGGTATGCGCTTGGAGGCCTCTGCAAGCCTGGTCTGGCTCAGACTCTTTGTTCTGCAGATACGATGGACGGTATTGGCTGCTAGGTTTAGGATTCTGAGGGAATGGCATGATGCTTACAACCTTCTATGTTGCCGTTGAGTCCTCTCGGGGACTTGAGTTTAAAAGACCACTACAGAGGAAGTCCATGAACAGCTAAAAGAAGGTGCATGAGATAGCTGGAGCTTTAACACGGAGGGCATGCGTTTATGTAAAATAGGTCGTCTATCATGGCTGCCACCAAATAATTATTTCCCCTGGACCTCTATCAATTTACTATATGTTTGAGCAGGCTACTTTTCAGGCATGGTTTTACCTACCAAAAGATTGCTTATATGGATCAGTGCAGGACTCCCCAGTATTGTGTAGGTTTTTTTTCTATTTGAAATACAAGTGCTATCCAAAGCGACATATCAATACAGGAAAGTGAATGTTGTGTTGCATTTTAGAGTTTTGATACAATGCATCCTAACCTTTCCACTGACCCGGTAAGTGGTTCTCAGTGCAGATTCGGTGGTAGTATGTTTGCCCACAGAAGGTCTTGTAGGGGGTGTTGGAGGGATACAGGGCCTAGTGTGGTTTAGAATATGCAGATTTTCTCCACATTTGTACTCCGAGAGTGGTATGTTCCCATGACTTGGCAGCCAAATCCATATTAGAATGATGGAGGCTATGGGTTGTTTCCCTGGGGTGATACGACCCAGCCCTGGAACCATTTTTTGGGGTCATTCATATTGTACACCGAGTTAGGGTTGACCCAACCTGCTTCACTCCAGTTGTTGTGACCTCCCCTTCAGTTCCTGCTTCTCATTTGTTCCTGTCCTGGGGTTTCCTTAGCAGCTCAGGTTGTCTAATGTACCTGGCCCTCCATCTTCTAGTTCCTGTGTCCCTCTCACTGGTACCTCCCGTTTCAAGTTTCCTTCCTTCCTTCATTCATTTGTTTGTCTTTTACGGTGCATCATTGGTGCGTCTCAAGTTTTGTACCTGGTGGGCCATGTATGTTTCTGATGGTCTAGGATAGAAGACTAAATTCATCCACAGTATGGTATGTCCAAGAGTCATACATCCAGCTTGTTTAACAGCAAGGCAGCAGAGGTTTTGCAACCTGGGTTTTAAAAGATGAGCGGTCTATGCTAAGTTTTGCCCATTATGTCTGCCAGAGGTTGCCCATGATAATTCTGTTTAGCTCCTTACATCATGACACTAAAAGGTATGTCCCTTCTTCCCAGTGACCTTTCAGGTGGCAACTTCCAGTGCTTGTCGTACAGATGGGTTTCAGAAAATGGAAACTTTGCCGATTTATCATGGTGGGAGTGAATATATAATGTATTCCTCAAACCAGAGCACAAGGAAAATAAACGTCATATTACCCTAACACCTAGGCATTAAGTCACTTCAGGATATAATTCACACCCCATGCTAACATCATCCGGAGATGTGAGGATAAAACAAGATACATTGGCAATGAAAGCCTGTGCGAATGAATAGGTCTCAGTGAATAAACGGAAGACTCAGCAGCACATGTTTCAAGTTATATCTGAACTGAGGAAGGTTCAACGTTAACAGAACAAGAACAGTGAAAATCTGCCAATACATTTCAGCTCGACTGTGTGCTGCTACGCTAGTGGGAAGAGAATGTGTGTGAGGAGGGCAGAGAACCACAGAATGAGTGACATGTCTTCCATCTTGGTGAAGATGACGTTTTACACAGAAAGGTGGCCAAATTTAAATACACTAGAAAAATACACTCATAGACATCCTGAAACTCATTTCAAAAGCAATTATTCTAAATCAGCCTGTAGCTGCTGAAACAACTGTAAAATAGTATTTTGCTTATTGTTAATAATGCACTATAAATTCATTAATTTGTTACACTCCACTATCGCCTTGCGACAGCAGCCACGCCCCAGACACTTGCAGCAAACATTCAGTGTTCAAAACCACTTATCACTGTTTGTTGGCCTCTGCACATACCTGAGGTATTGCTTTTTATTTTTTCTAAAAACCAATAAAATATAATTGAGAGTCAGAGGTTCCATGTGAAGTGCCATAAAAAAAATTATTATCAGTACATCTGTTAGCTTAAGTGTTTATCTTCATGATCTGAACGTTAAGTGATTATCATCAAATAGGCTGTGGTCTGCAAAGAGACATTTGTATTTTTTTTTATATCTTTCTATAAAGTCTTGTTTATAAATTGGAGTTTGTAGTATGACAAAAATGGCCAATTTCCGGAGCTGATGGAAGGAGTAGCACTTTGTATACCATCAGCTATCCATGAGGGATCCGTCCACGAAGGTGGTTTTGTTGCTTGGACCTGATACATGCCTGAAGACATTCGCATAGGGAAGTTGGACTTGTCGCGAGGTTTATTCTCGTTTTTGGGATACCTGCTAGACTCTAGAGAGAGAAAACTCTAACAACATATCACCCACAAAATCACACTGAGTTTGAGAAAATAAATCTTCATGAACCAAAATATATACACAGCGGCAATTTACTGCAGATTAAAAATTAAAATTATGAATTTAAACACCTGTAACTTTTTTTTATTTATTAGAAAACTGCACCTTTTTTCTTGTTTGGAATCGTTAAACCGGAGTGTAAAGTAGTGAGGTTAAAAGGTCATGGAAATATACTTGGCCGGTACTAGATAATTTTAATTTTGGCATCTCGTGGCCGCGCCTTATGACTGTCTTGCCCATCACGCGTCTCCTTGAAAATTACGGTTTTCAAATTGGATGATGTAGAAATATCATGTAATATTAGCAAGGGGGCGTTGGTTGGACCGAAGAGAACTGTCTGTAACTGCCATTTGCTCAGGATCACGCTTATTTATATAAATAAGTGTGATCTTGCGCAAATGACGTGATCTCCCTGTGCCACTGATCTGTCACTCTGTAGTGGGGAAAGACTTAGAACATAGTTTTGTGGGTCATTTTTATAAATTTGTTGCCTATACCAGTAATCCATATAACTGATTATGGCTTAGCGCAGCATTTAAGCACGGTGTATGTGTATGTATGTGCGTGTGTGTATATATATGTTCAAGTCAAAGTGTGAATTCCCACATTCTATAGAATGCCTAGGTAATGTATAGAATGCCTAAAAATCGAACATCAAAATATGAAATGACTGATATTTTACACATTGCTTAAAAGAAACTAGTGGTGCTCATAAATGTCGAAAGTGTGGCCGAAACGTTCATGCCATCTATGGACATTCTCCTAAAGACGATGGCGATGAAGTAGAAGGTTAGCATTTTGTGCAATGTTTGCTTCAATATTGAGAAAGCTATCCAAAGTAAAATGGAATCGAAATCGAACCTTGAGATTCAGGCCAAAAAAATTAAAAGGGATTCTGAAAAAAAAAAATCCTCATGTGCCTTTGGGTGCCACTGTGCAAGTTCCGATTCCCGACGTCGACAAAGGGTGGGGTGACTCAAGCAATCTCTTGGCAGTTGTTATGAACGTGACCGAAGATGGCTTATACCGACTTGGAACTGCACAAGGAATCTTGAAGCAACTTTATGCCAGATCACAATTCACCGTATGTCCAAAGAACTTCATGAGAATTGAAGACGTTCCTGACCACGAAATACCTCTCCGATCTGCAGCTATTTCACAGTCCACAGGAAGCGGCCAAGGATTCGTCAGGTGTATGTGCAAGACGAAATGCCAAAATATGAGGTGCCTTTGTGTGAAAAAGAAAATTAAGTGCAATTCAAAATGTCACTCTAGCCTTCCCTGCTGCAACAAGTAGGTCATGCCAGTTCTGCTTTGTTTCACCGGTAACAATATTCTGTTAGCATTCTTCTTTAAGTCGTGAAATGTATATACAAGATCAAAGTGCCAAAATAGAAGGTGTTTTTGTGCTGCAACAAGTAGGTCCTTCCAGTTCTGCTTTGTGTTCAGGGCCGGACTGAGACCAGCATCCAGCCCTGGCAGTTGCTTCTCCACCGGCCATGGTAATGGGAGGGGAGGGGGTTGTTACCTGCAAAGCACTGCTACCGCTTTTCTTACAGAGGGCCGAGTTTGCAGCGCTGCTACAAAATCGGCACTCTGTAAGAAAAGCGGCCCCTTGCGGCCACAAAACCGGCCCCCACCCCTCCAGCCCACCGGGGAAATGTCCGGTGCCCGCAAATGCCAGTCCGGCCCTGTTTGTGTTTTACCAGTAAAAATATTTTGTTCGCATTCTGTAGGTCATGCCAGTTCTGCTTTGTGTTTTACGGGTAACAATATTCTGTTCACATTCTTCTTTAAGTCGTGAAATGTATGTACAAGATCAAAGTGCCAAAATATAAGGTGTTTTCGTGTGAAGAATAAAAGTGAGTGCAATTCCGCGTGTTACTCCGGCCTTACTTAGTGTAACAAGTACTTCAATCTCAGTTCTGCTTTCATTGTTTTCCTGTAAGAATATCCTGTGCTTTATTTCGTAGTTTTGTTCTTTCAGTTTCAAATGCGTATTAATTAATAAAGGCTTCTCATCTTGTGCCCTTTTAACCCTTTGCTTAAATGGTACTGGTCATTCTGTATAATGCCTAGGAATGTTATAGAATGCCTAGGAAAAGTATGTAACAATTTCACAAAAAACTTATTTTTCATAGTTTGCCTCTAAACCATCAGGCATTCTATACATTACCTAGGCATTCTATACAATACCGGGATTTCACACTTTGACTTATGTTTGTGTATATATATATATATCTATATCTATATATAATATCCTTCTACTCTGCTCTTGCTATATTAAAAAACACCGTCACATTAGGATGCCATCCCCAACAGCATTAAGAGTAATTACTTTTTTTATATATATCTAGTTAACAATAAAATATTATTTTAAAGCCGCTCTCACTTCCTAAAAGGCCTGTTTTTTGGAGCTGATGATTGACAACAAGTATAAGTGGACCATGAATAGCCTTGTTGTTTCTTGGAGTTTAGAGCGAGGTCGAGTAGCGTACTGTACTGTACTGTTGGCAGATAGTTTATTTTCCCGCCGTGACATTTCGAGAGCATCATTTCTGCAGAGTCATCTGTGCAGGTCATGTGTTGTCTGCCGTGGAGGCCGCCATTTTAGCAGCGAGCCGTTGTTACTACGGGTGAATGGGCAGCCTTGGTAGAGTTGCTTCTAGCATTGTCCTTCACGCGCTCGAAGCATTAAGGAATTTAGAAAATGCCCCGGCTGCAGCTCGCTCGACCTCTTTCAGTCAGGACTTTAAAGGATCTGTGTTGACCTTTTCACCAGCTCTAGTGAAAAAGACATTCTTTGCTAGTAGTTCCTTTGAGGGCAGCTAGATGTGGTACTAACGAAAAGCCTAGATTTTGTTATGCATTCTGACAGCTGCAAGGGGATGCTTTGACAAGCAAATCAGTTGCATTATATTCAGGGCCACTGGAATTATGCGATGGTGCGGCCTCAGCGATTTTTGCATAACTATAGATTTACAGCATTTACCACATAAGCCAACACATGCCGCATAATCTGCAGATTTTAACCCCTCAAAAAGGAGTTTCTAGCTCAAACGGTAAAAAAATTATTGAAGATGCAGCAACAAGTTTTCCAGCACGGTGGAAGGCCCTTTCAAAACTTGACTAGTTAGCTTTCTGGTGCCTATTGCTATGTTTTGGTGTTAAACAGGTAGTAATGGGGCACAACCAATGCCCAGACAGTGTTACCACGTTTAAAAATTACGAAATAACAGTAATACTATTACAAAATGTGCTGCATTATGTTGCATAATGTGCCTTTTCATGTCGCATAATTTACTCAACCCTGCCGAATAATTTGGCCCTCTCCTGCCACATAATTTCAGTGGCCCTGATTATATTTTTAGTATTCTTTTTTACTCAAACTGAAGGTCTTGGGCCTAGTGGGTAGCCGTTAACTGTAGCACCAGGACACGTTACTTCTAAGTATTTTCACCTGCTCTTTTAGATCCAAATAAGTGATCCTTGACACAAAACTGTAGTCCTCTGTGGGGGTGGGTGGGTGGGTGGTTGGTTGGATAGATTGGTGGTTATCATGTGTTTTGGCCTTATATATGCGTGGGCGAAATAAAAATGATACCATCAGAACTTTGGGAATTTAATATTATGCTTCTTATGCAAATTCCCGAAAATACACCATTATGCCACATCCGGTAATTCTGTGTCATTCATGGTTAAAATGTGTCCTAGAGGAGAGCCATTGAACCGCGAACATGCAGGAACAAGAAAATTAACCGGGTGGTGGCTTGGGGTGCTTTTTTTTAACCATTTTTTTGTGCAAAATGCGACATTGCATCAAGAATTGGCACCAAGACGTATTTCATGTTAAAATACACCACTAAATGACCGATTTGCATTTTGTGTAATTTTGCCGAAAGTTTGCTTAATTATGCAAAAGCAAATTATGAGCCTTTCACACAGCCCTAGAACTATATTCTCATTGATGAGTTCTGCTGAGGACATAAACTACATGGCTGAGCGGTTTGTAACGGTCACCAGCACACTGGGATAGCAAAAGAAGACCACATTACATTTTTTTTTTTTTTTTAAATATATATTACGTTTATTGTGGGGGTTGTTGGCTTAAATTGTTTTTCCCCCCCTAAAAAAACGAAATGGTTATAGAAACAATAAGTAAACACAGGACTATATTGTTTGATTGCTTGCACTAGAAGGAAGACAGACAGTTAAGAATGTAAAAATTTAGAAAAAACACATTTTGCTTTGTTTAAAAAAGTATCACATCCTGTGTATAACAAGGAGTGGTTGGTGAAGCTCTGCTACACAAGGTGTTGCCTACCATGGGTACTGTTTGGAATTGGAAAGTTCAAGATTTGTTTACCCTTCATAAACAGAATGTTGATAAAATAATGGACCCTGATACAACCTGTCAGAGTGGGTTATGAATGATATTAGTACGATGAAACCGATATTTCGCAGGGACCTGTGACAGGTTTTCCTTATTGTAGGAGTCCATGTGAAATGTGTTTTCATAAATTCTCTTAATCCTCTTGCTTCCTTTGCCAATGCTTGCTACCGGGTCGAATCACGCCCACATTTCGCGAGGCCTTGAGAAATGCGTTTTAATACCACCACATTTTATGAAATAAAACACCTAAACCGATAATATATACAATATATACAGAGAAGTTTTGTGTGTGTACATATGTTAGATAGAATTCTGTATTGACTGTACTGAGCTAACTCTAATATTCTTAGTACAGTCTAGTTGTGACATGTCTGTTCGACTGTAATTAGAAATTAACATTGGTGCTGTACTTTAATAAGGTATTACACTTGAGTTTACATTTCAGTGTGGACTGTCAGTCAGCAGTGTGAAGGTCATGTCACTGACCAGAATTACAACTGCTGTTTAATTAAATGAGACGAGCAATAAGTAGTTCTTCACTGGTTTTCCATGAAACTTTACAGTCTGCTTATATAGAACCCTTTGTGGTAGTGTCTTTGTTGCACTGGTTGAGTTCCTTACAAGGTGGCGTAAATCTAACCACATATTATCACACGTTGTAAAGTATAACTGGTTGTAAAGTAACATGAACTGCTTAAGATATATTTTGCAACCAATTGCAAGGTACATATTCCTGCGCTTGTTGTCACAGTACAAATTCTACATTTATTCTACATATCTGTAACCGTGTTATGTCTTTCACAAGAATAAGCAATTGGTTCTGGCGTGGAACGAAGGAGTAAAGGGAGGGGATGTAATGGACACTCCACCCCTAGATACTCTGTTTTCAGTTCCTGAGTTTCATGTTGTCGTTTGTTTGCATAGATAACTAGCACTCTACGCCGGCCCCCGGTTATAAGAGTTGTTAACTGGAATATAAAATGTTAAAGAAGATTTGGCCCATAAAAGCGGTTGGGGAAGGGGTGAGTTTGTTGCCCTGTATTGTAAGGAATTAAATTCCCCTTCTGTAATACGTATGATGAAAGTTACCTCCAAGCAACAATGAACTCGACGGTGACTTGCAGTATCCTTATACCGAATGATGAAGGGTTTCATACCATTAATATCGGTTTACGGTGCGCCAGTGAACATGAATGTGGTGTTATTTGGGGGAAAGTAGTAATAAAAGAACATTTGCACATTTGTTACTAGAGAGGGAAGAACAAAATCCATATTACCACTCCAGTATATATCCTAACTAAGTGAAAAAATAAAGTGCAATTCCTCACAGGTCTCCTAATACTTTCTCATCACAGAGGAAAAGAAATGACGCCCAACTCACTCGGCCTATTTAATTAAATGTTATCTCTTTGGACAAACTAAACCCCTTGTGCTATGACTCTGTGCACATACCTGCATTTTATAGCTTCAAGACATGAAAAAACAGCCATAATTGCAGATGTGCTGTGCGTAAAATCTTTTTATTACCTTTGAGGGAGGTGCCCTGACTCTTGTTGCTTTACGTCTCACGATTCATGACACCTTTCTATGCTCCTCAAAGCACATGAAAATGCACAGTATAAGTATGTGTGCCATGGCAATGACAACTAATGTGGCCCAATGGCACGGTATTTAGAGCAACTGTACTGATAAAGCATATTTGAGTGTTTATTACCACACTGCAAAGGTCAGGTTTGAGTTGATTACCGCAGTGCAGCAAAAATGACAGGACGAAGACACTTTTTACTGTTTTGCAGATTGCATATTACAAATACTTTACATATGCAAACAATTGTAATGGTCACATGAATTCTTCAATATGATTTTTATCATACTGCAAAAATGTAACCCCTTGCATCCTGGCTTTAGTTAAATATTTGTTTTCTAAAACAACTGGGGGGGCGGGGCGGAGTCATGCCATAAACTTTGCAGATGCATAGAATTTCTATTCCCATTGATAAGGGAGGGGAGATGAGTCGTGACCCACTCGAGGCTTCGTCTCTTGTGAGCCATGGCCCCGCCATACACTAAACAATAGTATTAGCTATTATACTTTGTGCATCTCTATCGATTTATCTATGTTTTTACCTGTATTTATGTGTATGTGTTTAGGGATAGTCAGGTCAGTTTCCAAGCAAAGACATTTTTTTTTTCTTTAACCCCTTCGGCGCGGCCGCGATTCTGCGCCTGTGCGGCACATTCCAATCGCCGTCATGACGGCCGGGAGCCGTCATCAGCACACGAGCACTGTGTGCCATGACGGCTCCCGGCCGTCATCAGCATGGAAGGGTTTAAAAACATTGACACCATTTGATGAGTGCACAAAACTTTCCAAACAAAGTGCATCCAACTGGCTCCTTCATATCATAGAAAGCTTTGTGCTCATCCATCGTGCCGGTCAAAGAAAAAGAGGGGACCAAAATTGTTTTTTTCCATAGAAAACGTTGCTTTCTGATGCAGACAAAACAGCAGTACGGAATTACACCAAATTTGAAAAAAAAATTCGAACTTTACGTCAAAATGTTAGTTTTTGTGGTCTGGTGTAAATATATTCAGACGTTTTGAAAAAATTATTATTTTAAAAGGTGCTTTGGTTGGGCATGAAGGGATAATTGTTCAGAAAACTTTAGGTATATCTGAATAGTTGGTCACACCAGCGGTACCCAAACATTTAAAAAAAAATATTTACATACAGATAGATAGCTGTAGATGGGTATGCTATTCTGATTGGCCAAAGGAGCTATTTCTGCTGTTGATCATTTTGATACTGTTGCCCGCGACCTGGCTAGTTTGGTGCAGGTCGCCCAAAAGAGTTGGGCGTATACTCCACTTTGAATATGCTATTAACACAATAGGACAACCCATAATTCCAGAGGAGACTTTAAAAAATTTTTTTCATAAACATGCAGAAATAATTTCAAAGGATAGAATCTGTAAATCAAAGCATTGGTCACTGAGAATCCAATCAGCATGAAAATAAGTTGTATGCAAAGACATATAATGCGACTTATATATGAAATAATTATGAGGGCGTTGGTGTATTTGATAAATACAACAATTTATTTTTCGTATAAAGTAGGGTCATCCAATGCTACAGAACACACAGATGATTGTTCAGTACATGGAGTTACACTTTAGTTTGTTCAATATTAAATTGCACAGTCAAAGAATAGTCCAAACAAGGCCAAATCAACTAGTAATAGCATCAAACCAAAGAAGATGTCTGAGATTGTGTATCCACCACTTAGTCCCAGTGTAAAGCTCCTGAAATGTCAAAAATTAAGCATCAAATGCGAATCTCATGGTCGATGTGGGAAAGTTGGCAACATTTTGGCCTCAGGTAGAGGCAATCCATGAGACAGTAAAGATGGAGCCTTTGAAAATAAACATAAGTGTATACATCTGTATGAGTAATATGAAGGTAATTCATAATAAAGTGCACAGAAATGCACCCACTGGAATCAAGCTATCCTGGCTGAAGAGGGCTGAAACCGGTCCTCGGAAGCTTGTTTTCAGTCCAGGGAGGACCTGGCTTGGCAGTACGGGCTGCACTGTTCCCATGGGGCACAGGGGCAAGACTGATTTGCATATGGCTAGGTTCAAACTGGAATGGCATGGTGAGCAAAAAAACGATGGATTTAGGCCCAGATCTCTGTACTGGGGTGAATGTATGACATTGTTCTGCATTCTGTCCATCACCTGTTGTTTTTGCATTTGTCACCCCGAGTGAGACGGGTATGCTCAGACGTGGGTCCCTTGCTCTCCATGCCACTGGAGTCAAGCTATCGTGGCTGAAGAGGGCTGAAAGCCCGAAACCGGTCCTAGGATGCTTGTTTCCAGTCCAGGTAGGACCTGGCTTGGCAGTTCGGGCTGAGCTGTTCCCATGGGGCACAGGGTCAAGACTGATTTGCATATGGCGGAGTCCAAACTGGAATGGCATGGTGAGCAAAAAAAACAATGGATTTAGGCCCAGATCTCTTTACTGTGGTGAATGTATTACATTGTTCTGCATTCTGTCCATCAACTGTTGTTTTTGCATGTGAAAGGACAGCAACCAAACAGTGGAAAACACCTAATGCACAGAACCGGGTTCAGCCAAATGTGGTGCTTAATTATTATTATTTTATTTTAATAAGTGCCAGTGCTCTTGTCAGGAGCCCACTGCAGCTTGCACCACACATTGCCCCTGCCATGCTGCCAATGATAGTAACATAGGGCCAGATGTATCAAAGGGTGTTACCCATTTTGTGTCTATGTGAAAATGTGTTCATACATGTGACCCATAGTTACTAACCGTCACACTTGTACAAGTGCAACAATTCGGACTATTCCAGGTCAACAAGGCTATAAGAATGACTTGGGCGGCAGGTAATTGTCATGTTTAAAGTAAATTGAATTAATAATTAACTGTTGTGGTCATCTCTAAATTAGCCAGACAGCGCCACCTGGTGGCAGACTGACATAAGTGCTGGTGTTGACAATTAAGTGCCGGTGTTCAGCACCCGAAACCACGGGCTCAAATTAAGGCTGGTAAGTGTAACAATCTATATAGTATACTTCAACATGCGAAGTAATGAAATGACTACCTGAAGGTGACTGATCCAGGATCGGCAAGTCAATCCTACCTCGTTCACCACAGGTAGCCACTCAAAGAAAGAGACCTCAAGTCACCTTACAACTTAAGCTATGGTATCATGCAGATATCTGCACAGATCAAAGGTAAGGCTCACCAAGTTTCACCAAGGTCTGATGCAATGTTATCAGTACACAAAACCCTGGAGAGAACCTGTAAATAAAAGTATTCAGGCTCTAATGAAGTTTTAGGATTCATGAATATGCGAAGACAAAACAAAAGTTATGCAAGGATAAACAATGGTAGAGACACTAACATATCAAGTAAAAAGTCATGGTTGGTAAGTCATCTGCAAAAAAGAAAGGGTAAATATATCACGGTGAGTGGAATAGGGCGCAGAATAGAAGAGATACTAATTTAAATTAATGGTGCAAATATGAGAAGTCACAAGCACATAACAGATAACCCCAACTCAGCGGGTACACAAACACCCAACAGCAGAACATAGAAGACGTCTGGATTGACACCCCATGCATGCAACTTAAAAGGGAGATCTGAAGGGAATGCGGAAGTTGTCTACAAGGATGAGTGAGCTTGGAGATGAGGAAATCAATGGTTTGGCCATCTTGGAATGGCTGAATACAAGTAGAAGAAATAGTGTAAGGATATATACAATAGAAGAAATAGTGTAAGGATCTATACAAGTAGAAGAAACAGTGTAAGGATATATACAAGTAGAAGAAATAGTGTAAGGCTGAATACAAGTAGAAGAAATGGTGCAAGCCTGAATACAAGTAGAAGAAATAGTGTAAGGATATATACAAGTAGAAGAAATAGTGTAAGGCTGAATACAAGTAGAAGAAATAGTGTAAGGATATATACAAGTAGAAGAAATAGTGTAAGGCTGAATACAAGTAGAAGAAATGGTGCAAGCCTGAATACAAGTAGAAGACATAGTGTAAGGATATACACAAGTAGAAGAAATAGTGTAAGGCTGAATACAAGTAGAAGAAATAGTGTAAGGATATATACAAGTAGAAGAAATAGTGTAAGGCTGAATACAAGTAGAAGAAATAGTGTAAGCCTGAATACAAGTAGAAGAAATAGTGTAAGCCTGAATACAAGTAGAAGAAATAGTGTAAGGATATATACAAGTAGAAGAAATAGTGTAAGGATATATACAAGTAGAAGAAATAGTGTAAGGCTGAATACAAGTAGAAGAAATAGTGTAAGGATATATACAAGTAGACGAAATAGTGGTAGGCTGAATACAAGTAGAAGAAATAGTGTAAGCCTGAATAGAAGTAGAAGAAATAGTGCAAGGATATATACAAGTAGAAGAAATAGTGTAAGGATATATACAAGTAGAAGAAATAGTGTAAGGATATATACAAGTAGAAGAAACAGTGTAAGGCTGAATACAAGTAGAAGAAATAGTGTAAGCCTGAATACAAGTAGAAGAAATAGTGCTAGGATATATACAAGTAGAAGAAATAGTGTAAGGATATATACAAGTAGAAGAAATAGTGGTAGGCTGAATACAAGTAGAAGAAATGGTGTAAGCCTGAATACAAGTAGAAGAAATAGTGCAAGGATATATACAAGTAGAAGAAATAGTGTAAGGATATGTACAAGTAGAAGAAATAGTGGTAGGCTGAATACAAGTAGAAGAAATAGTGTAAGCCTGAATACAAGTAGAAGAAATAGTGCAAGGATATATACAAGTAGAAGAAATAGTGTAAGGATATGTACAAGTAGAAGAAACAGTGTAAGGCTGAATACAAGTAGAAGAAATAGTGTAAGCCTGAATACAAGTAGAAGAAATAGTGCAAGGATATATACAAGTAGAAGAAATAGTGTAAGGATATATACAAGTAGAAGAAATAGTGTAAGGATATATACAAGTAGAAGAAACAATGTAAGGCTGAATACAAGTAGAAGAAATAGTGTAAGCCTGAATACAAGTAGAAGAAATAGTGCAAGGATATATACAAGTAGAAGAAATAGTGTAAGGATATATACAAGTAGAAGAAATAGTGGTAGGCTGAATACAAGTAGAAGAAATAGTGTAAGCCTGAATACAAGTAGAAGAAATAGTGCAAGGATATATACAAGTAGAAGAAATAGTGTAAGGATATATACAAGTAGAAGAAACAGTGTAAGGATATATACAAGTAGAAGAAACAATGTAAGGCTGAATACAAGTAGAAGAAATAGTGTAAGCCTGAATACAAGTAGAAGAAATAGTGCAAGGATATATACAAGTAGAAGAAATAGTGTAAGGATATATACAAGTAGAAGAAACAGTGTAAGGATATGTACAAGTTGAAGAAATCGTGTAAAGATAACGTTTAAAAACAAATTGAATTGGTATTTTGAATTACTTCCAAGTCCACAAACCCTGTAGACTGCTGTTATAGAGACCGGATCGGGATGTCATTTAACATGTCCTGAAAGAGGTAATATGTGAGGTCATAAGCAGTGCATGAAGAGACACGAGTTATAGTTGGCTCTGCTAACTATAACTGGTGAATTTCAGGGTTTTTTCGGTTTTTAAAGTTTGTTTCTTATCTCATTTCAACATCTAACTGTAATGCCAATTAATCCTTTGTTTTTTCTATGATTTTTTTGTTTTGTTTTAACATAAGCTAATTTCTTATTACCACACCTAACTGGAACGTATTTCGTTTTTTAGGTACACACTCACTCTCTTTATTTCTCTGTACGTCTTACTGGTAAAGAAACTTGAACATAGAAAAATACACTGATGTGCCCAGAAACACACAATTTTTGTGTTAGAAAAATGCTGCAATTGGCAGTGTTGCACGTGGCTATAATTAATCACTTAAGGCACAGAGACAAAAACATGTCATCTTTCGATGTCATGTCATAAGTAAAGTTCATGTTGGGAACACTCCGACATTTGGAAGGAGAATAGAGGGAGATTAAATCCCTCCGACCTGAATCGGATGTGTTTACATTCATGAACAGCACTATCTGCCTCGCGCTCTCGTTGTTTGCTATAATGCATGTAGTCACTTTCACTGAACTTTCCCTTAGTTATGATGAACGGTGCTGTGTGATTTCTTATGTAGTGGCTAATACTGTGTGCGCGCCTGAATGGCAAATATCTGGAAAAGAAACTGCAATATTATTAATTGTTATTATGCATTTGATTAAAAAAATACACGAGTGGACTTCGTTATTAGTAGACACGTGCATGGTAGAGATGACAGGTGTGCTGCACCTGTGTGACGTGGAATCCCTGCACTATGATGATAAAGCTGATGCCCAGCCCTGGGGTGGCGGTGCTTGCGGGTCACTGCCCCCTCTCCGATGCCAGCCGGGCCCTGGCTCGGTTTGCAGCCGAGCCGGTTTGTGGCTGTGCATGCCTCGGTCTTGTAAACAGAGGCTGGCAGGCAGGAGCGTGAGATTAGCATATTAATAAGGTGGCTGCTAATCTCCAGCGCTGCCTCCTCCTCCCTCGCTCCCCGAGGCAGCCAGCCCCGGTCCCCTGGTCGTCCCCGCCGTGCGCCCTGTGCCGGAGCACGGGCCCGCCCCCCGTCCTCCCCCGGAGCCCGCCGAAGAGGAGGAGGAGGCGGCTGCAGCGGCCGCCGGGGCCCGCCAAGGTCGTCGCGTTTCCTGCCGCAGGCGGCGCTGGGCCTGGATGCGATCCGACGGAGCCCCGGCCTCCTCCCCCGCCCGAGGGGACCCCCGGGCCGGCCGCGCCCCTGCGCCCGGCGCCCATGGTGCTGCAGCCGGCAGGTGCCGTCTGCATGGAGCGGAGCGGCTGCGGCCCCTTCCCGGTCTGCTGGAGCCGAGGTAGCGCCGCGTGTTTGTCCCGGTCCAAGTGTGCTTGTTTCGGGTGTCAGACATTCCTTGCTTCTCCGTGTTTGTGTGCACGTTGGTGGAGGTGTGTGTGCGCTACAAGACAGGTCTCTAGGGGGGCATGTTTGATGAAAGGATTAGAGAAAAAGTGCATTTAATTAACAAACAGAACAGATGTCAGTCTCTGCCGCTTGACGTTCTGTTTAGAGTTATTCGGCATACTGCTCTTCCGTGATTTGCTTCCGAGTTTTTCACTAAATAGAAAATAACAGATTTGAATTTTATGGTTTTAGGCTCCGCTGAAAGACTTTAACGCTTAACTTTTATTTTCAGTTTTTACGATGCACAAACACGTCCTGAGCTATTCTGCAGAGTAATGCCAAGTGATGTGTTTTTTTGCTAGTGATTTTTCTTTTTTTTTTTTAATGTCACCGAAGGGCACGGTGAATGCTGCCTGCATTCCTCCCCCTGTCACTCTTGGCTGCTTTCCCATTCTTGCTTCCATTCACCCCCTGTATCGCCTCCTCCCTCTGCCGCCATCTTTACACAGCTCGTCATTCACTCCCATCCTCCCACTTATTTGCTCCCTTTCCACCTCAGTTACCCTATAGTGGTCTGTATCTTTATAGATACTACATCCCGTGACCCTTCCCCCAACCACCTTGACTTCCTTTAATTCCCTTTGACTCTACACTACTGTCCCCATTTCACTCCCCCCTTGTGACCGTACACATTGCTCACCATCTTTACCCCCATTCCGCCCCATGTGACTCTACAAGTCCCTCACCACCTTTACCTTTATTCCACCTCAGGTATCGCAGCGATCTCTCACCACCCTCTCAAGTAAACCCCTTTCCTGGGTGAACCTACACACCTCTCGCTGCTTTCACTTCCATTCCACCACCTGTGACCAAACACATCGCCCGCTTCTTTAGCTTCATTCCACCACCTGTGACCCTACACATCTCTCTGCTTCCTTACCTTCATTCCACCACCTGTGACCCTACACATCTCTCCACTTCTTTCGCTTCCATTCCACCACCTGTGACCCTACACATCGCCCGCTTCTTTAGCTTCATTCCACCACATGTGACCCTACACATCTCCCTTCTTCCTTACCTTAATTCCACCACCTGTGACCCTACATGTCTCTCCTCATTAGTACCTTCATTGCACCACGTGTGGCCCTATATGTCTCTCACTACCTTTACTTCCATTCTACCGCTTTTCACCCCAGGTCATTTTACCCATCTTTGCTCCTCTTGCACTCTCTGTATCCTCTCCTCCTTTCTTTCCTCACCTTTTCCTAAATTCTTCAACATTTAACTATCATGATCTTGACTTGAACTAGTGTTGGACCGTGAGTGAAGTCATTTTGTCAACCCCAAGCAAGCGTGTATGTAGAGCCATCTGCGAAGCTTATATGGACTGCCTGGCACCTGGCGCTTGCCCTTGAAAATACCTTTAGTGGGTGGTCTGCTCTGGCTTTGAACCCATGGTTGGCCCTGATCTTGGCGTCCATTCCCCCACCTCTGATCTGTCCTTTTACCAGGGTCTCCTGGTTGCCAGAAGTGGGATAAAAAGGCTATGTTACCATGGTTGCGCCTTTGAAATGTGACATCATCTCTTACAAGATGCCTATATATTGCAATGTACCAATGAAAGATCTTGCCTGCCGAAAACCAGCGCCTCTCTGAAACAAAGGCACTCACCCAAAGTTGACATTTGCAAGCGGAGGGAGAGAAATATGAGGCCTGTAGCTGAAAGCCGCTTTATGTCGCATTTCAACCCTTTTTTGCAATTTGCAAAACCTCAGGGTGTGGACGACAAACCAGAGTTAGCCTCCCCAGGCAATTTGCATCGTCATGATGTGTGTTGAAAAGGCCATCTGCAGCATACGTTTTTTATTGACACAGTGTGGTCAGCTGAAGGCGATATGCTGAACCCACTTCAAAACATATGGCTTGTCATAAGCACACCAAAAGATGCTGTGCCTTATGGATCCATCCGCCTTTCCCAACTCTCCCATCCTGGGATGCAGACAGGTAGTGGAATGTAGCATCTAATCCCATTAATGGACCAGCGGAAATCTATGCTCATGGATTTATTTGTTTTAAATAACTTATAGTGTTGTCGTCTTTGAGTTAATGAAATTAGAGTATTGATGGTTAAGTGCGTGCTTACGTTTAGTGCTGTTTAATCAGATCTTGCTTGACTTGGGAAAAGGTACGTCTGAGGAAATGGGTGCCTTTCAGATTTGATCAAATTAAATAGATCCGGATGGAAAGAGGTCGCCATTAGGAAAAAGTCTGAAAGCAGTCTCCCCTGATTTTATTGTTTTTCTAACCCTAATTGGAACACACCAGCGTCACAGGCAAGTTTGCTTTAATAATTCTGTGTACTTCAAGAGGTCTGGGACCCTCTGGTCTACCCGGTCTGTCAACCCCTCCTCTGTCAGCCTCATTCGTTCCCTCAAGGTCTCTCATATGTTCCCTCCAGGTCTCTCATATGTTTTAGAACTTCCCCGTGCACCCCCTCCCTTTTATGTTACGTGGTGTTATATCGATTTGTAAAGCGCGGGTACCAGGCGCTTGGGCAGGTGTGAGGTGCCCAAGGTGCTTATATGAAGAACCAGGCTTCAGCGAGTGAGGCAGAGCATAGGTGTCTGGTGATCCGGTGCCTTCATGTAAATGCAGTCTCCGGTCTTGAGGTTCTTGTCGAGCAACTTTACTTCTTCTCCATGCAGCTGTTGAATTGACCCCTGCAGTTGTGCTGTGGTATTGAAGGTTTTTTTTTTGAGGATTTGCAGTGTGCATATGGTTGGGAGTTTTAGATTTGAATCACAGGCACATGGGCTGTGTATCCCCACCCATAGCTGTATCATTGAATTATGTACAGACTTAGGGATTGTTATAAAAATAATACAGTATATTTATTCCAGTGGACCAGCCCAGTTTCAATAGATATGGGAAACAAGTAGTAAAATGTGTTTGCGAGATCGAATGATGTTTGGTGTAAAAGAAGAAGCGATTGATCATGTTGATTTAGCTGAATTGAGCTGGTTGGTCACTTGATGAAAAGTAGACTGTAAGCCGTAAGCAACATTGCAAAAGTGTTGCACGAAGCTGTCGATAAATAGCTGCCTATGTAGGGGAACGTTAGCTTAATGGTTGTGTATCGATGTTGGGTGGTCTTTGTGATAGTCCCATTTCTTCCACTGTGATCTCATGCTGGTCGACGCAAAACCTGATGTATGCAAGTGTCTGGCGGAGTGAGGCATCACAGTGTTTGGTTGAACAAATATTTTGGAAAAAGGGGACCCCTATATAGTACTGTTGCACTTGCTATACATAGGGAAGAAATAGGGTTAGGCCAAGTGACAAAAATAAATGAACAGATTGTTTTATGGTTATCTAAAGTGAAAACAAGAGATATTCTAAACAAGATATAAATGATATATAAAGTCCAACTGTATACAAAACCAATAAGCATTAGATATTTCTGATGTGACTTTATTTGTATATGATATAAATATTATTTCTGTTAAGATGCAAATTTTCATATATTTTCTTCTTTTTTTGTATTTCTGTTCATTTATTTTTGTCACTTGGCTATAGACCTTTCCTAACCCCAGTGTTTGGTTGAAACCTTTATTATTGAATATGGCGGAAGAGGCGTAACCTCAATGCTTTCTGAGTGCCTGCACCGCAAGCTCGCTACTGCACAGGCTAAGACGATCTCGTGGCCCAATGGAATGGCCATGCAACGTTAGGCTGGATTTCTCCTCTGTATGTCTGTATGTCTCAGTGTATATGTTGGGAGAGGCGAGGCCTCTGCACTGCATCCAGGATCCAGGAGCTGCTTGCTACATTTCCTGTGACCTTCCTGACTCAGATAATGAGAAATAGAAAAGTTTGGCTGAATTCCAACTCAGTGTAATCTAATGTGTAGTGGCTATGCACACATTGTTCCAGACTCAGTTTTTGCTCTGCATGGAGTTCGTTAAACATAATACCACTGAAAAGAAAGTTATTTTGTTATTTCGAGTAATTATTATTGAAATCCTAATGTTTGAATATGTATATATTCAATTTAAAGGGGGAATTGTATGGGGAAGAAAAAAGGGATGTTCCAATAGTCGTCTTTGTAGCTAATTGATGTATGATTTGTCTGTCCGTCTGAGCCTGGACCTTGTGAAGAAAACTTGCTAAACATAGGAGTTTGCCTAATGATAAGTATTTTATTGTAAATCATAATTTTGGTAATGAGAGATGAAGCACCCAGACATTCAGATCAGTCTCTGAAAGGTCACAGACTATATTGGCTCATAGTCTTTTGGCCCATTCCACCCATCCTAGCTCATTTATTTGTTTATTTGGCGAGGATGGAAACTTTTGCTTACTTCAAATTGCATTAGTGAAGTATTAAAGGTGTACCAATTCTGAAGCTAAAATTCAATGTGGGGAAGATGCTACAGATCAGGCAGGGTAAGGTTCCCATGGCTGATGATACTGTGATCATGGCGGTGTAGGAGAATGTGATTGTGAATAGTTCCGCTTGAAGAGTTTCCTGAAGTGCAAGTGGTTTGGTTCTGATATCGTTGGGGAAGACGAAGTGCGGAGATGAAAAAAAATCCAGTCTCAGACATGGTAGTCGAGCAGCTAAAACAGAGGTTTGTGGCTGGGTGTGGCGTGGAGCAAATTGTTTCAGCTACATACGGCCAAATTCTCAAGATAATTTTCTGGGCATTGCAGAGAACCTCAAATTTATTCCGGGCGCCAACTGGTAGCCAGTGTAGGACATTTAGAACAATCATGCTTGATGTTGGCCCCTGCATACGATCCTGCTCTTTAGTGGCCATCACTCAGTTTAACAGATTGTCACATATACTTAAAACATCTGATGAATTCAAAAATACAAAATTAATAAATGCAAAAAAGTGTTTATTCAGATTTGCATGAATACCTATTACTGGTTGAAATTCAAATTATACTCAATTAAACACATTTCAAAATGGATATTAGATACACGTGCCCACATACACAACGGGGAGGGGGGAAGTGAGGGAAGTGTGAAGGGTAGGGTCAAAGGGTATTGCAATTCATTCTGTGACAAGTTTAAATCACAATTACGGAAGGCGAGTAAACGTGGTCCCTATAACCAAAGGGCCACAGTCTGAGGCTCTAATAAAGAGTCCAAAAATTTCACACCGAACCAAAACTCCGCTTCAGCCGATAGGGTCTTGTTGGGGTAGGAGATTGGTCGTAGTTGTGTTGTCTTGTCGACGTTTCGACCCGAACTGTGTGTAGGGAAATTTTCCTTACGGGGCGGGTCTTCTTCAGGACAGAAGGGTTGTGGGTGGGCCACCTCCTAGAGGTAATGCGGTCCGCATTACCTCTAGGAGGTGGCCCACCCACAACCCTTCTGTCCTGAAGAAGACCCGCCCCGTAAGAAAATTTCCCTACACACAGTTCGGGTCGAAACGTCGACAAGACAACACAACTACGACCAATCTCCTACCCCAACAAGACCCTATCGGCTGAAGCGGAGTTTTGGTTCGGTGTGAAATTTTTGGACTCTTTATTAGAGCCTCAGACTGTGGCCCTTTGGTTATAGGGACCACGTTTACTCGCCTTCCGTAATTGTGATTTAAACTTGTCACAGAATGAATTGCAATACCCTTTGACCCTACCCTTCACACTTCCCTCACTTCCCCCCTCCCCGTTGTGTATGTGGGCACGTGTATCTAATATCCATTTTGAAATGTGTTTAATTGAGTATAATTTGAATTTCAACCAGTAATAGGTATTCATGCAAATCTGAATAAACACTTTTTTGCATTTATTAATTTTGTATTTTTGAATTCATCAGATGTTTTAAGTATATGTGACAATCTGTGTTTCTGTCAGGGACCCCCTCTCTTTATAACGATATCTACCCAGGTCCCTTAGACTCTATGGGTTTGACCCTGTTACTTGTAATCACTCAGTTTAAGGCTGACTGTCTTGGCAGCATTCTGCTTGTCTGATCAGAAGAATCCCTCGAAAGTGTGGAGCAAGGATAAGGAACAGAATCCTTCCCGCACTCTGTCTATTTGCAGTCATTGAGACAGTGGCCATTGTGGTAAATAAATAGACTCTGCCGCGGTGATGTCATATTTAATTTGTTCAGTTTTGTTGTGGATTTGTGTCTGGTTGAATTTGCCAGTGATTGCTGGTATGTTTGCGTCTTCATGATCATTGTCCTCTTTTTATAATCATTTACCGCTTCACAATCTAAGTTTTTTTTTCTTTCATCATACTGCCAGATTTCAATTGGAAGGACTATTTTTTTCCATATTAACTGATCACTAGCACTTGTATGCCCAATGAACAGTGGTGATTTGGCAAACTTATTCTGTTATTGCATCTTATAAAGATAGCACAGTACTTCTAAGATCTTTAAACTTTCTATTCTGGTCTGAAGATCAGACAATAAATGCACCGAGTAGCTAACTTCTGAAAGAATATCTTTAGGATGGGAGAGAAAGTATGACCTTTTTTTCAAAATTAACTTCCACGCCTGAGCATGATTCTTGACAGTCTTCCATCCGTGGTCCTCTGCGTAGTTAAGTTTGGGGGAAAAGAGGCGATGTAATATTAGTGACTGTATGAGTGGCTTATGCACATTTTGAAGCGTAAGTGTTGAATGTTCAGTGTGTTTCCATGTGCACCTTCACAGCCTTTACAGAATGCTGTTTTTGTCCCTTTAACATAGAGGCATATTCCTATGCTTCTTACTGGTGTAGCTAATGAAGACCGTACCTTGGTGTGTCCATCAGGATGATGCAAACGTGACGATGAAGGCAGACAAGACGGGGTCCTCCCTCAAGATGCCCACTAGGTTGGCAGCCACAGTTGTGGGCTTAGATTTGTGCCCGTAGTTCTCAGTCTGACATTTCTGGCTCTGTGTTCAACACTGTTTCCTACATTCGAAGGATCCTTTTTGCGCTGCCAGCTTACCTTGTTCTGCGTGTTACGGAGAGCTGTATACCAAATCTGAAGAGTAAGACAGCACCTTGGCTGTTCAGGTGCTGTTTGACCTGCTGAAGTGGTAAAAAAACTTCTCATGGTCCCAGTATAGGGAGTAGATGCTTAGGGGTTGACAATGCTACCTTTAATTTGTGCTCTGTTAGGTTTGGTAGAGACCTGTTTAACTCCGTGATTCAGAAGATGTTTTGCTAATATTGTATAACCATGAGATTCCGACTTATACAGCTGCTTGGTTCTGTGCCCCATATGTCACAAAGTGTTACTTTGTGTGGCCTACTCCAGGAAAGAATACAATGTGCGGCACATTTCCTTTGGCAGACCAAGAGAGTACCTTTAAGAGCCCATGTGCCATGAAAAATGTGTATGTAGATTGTGACCTTTTCTGAAAGTACAAGCTCTGAAATGTTTGCGAACAAGGAGTTGTATATATTGTGATTAGTATCTAAATTTGCACTGACAGTAGAGAAGACACTAAATGCTCATCTGACTCTCCCAGAGTTCCCATCAACACCACAGACATAAATTAAACTAAAATGTTATCTTCACTCATTCTTTGGAAACATATCGGGCCCGATTCAGAGACTAACTTAAGTCAAAATCCTAAACTTCCTACCATTTTGGTATTCACAGAAGGCACTTACTCATTTCGGAATTCACAGAAGTTAGGAGTCCTAACTTTAGGACTCCTAAATGCCTTCTGTGAATACCGAAAGTCTTAACATTAGGATTTTTCTAAATTTAGTAGTAAAGTTAGGACTCCTAACTTTCGGACTTCTAAATGCCTTCTGTGAATACCGAAAGTCTTAAAATTAGGATTTTTCACAGTTTAGTAGTAGTTAAGTTAGGACTCCTAACTTTCGGACTCCTAAATGCCTTCTGTGAATACCGAAAGTCTTAAAATGAGGATTTTTCTCAACTTTACTACTACTAAACTGAGAAAAATCCTAATTTTAAGACTTTCGGTATTCACAGAAGGCATTTAGGAGTCCTAAAGTTAGAACTCCTAACTTCTGTGAATACCGAAATGAGTAAGTGCCTTCTGTGAATACGAAAATGGTAGTAAGTTTAGGATTTTGTCTTAAGTTAGTTCTGTGAATCGGGCCCATCATAAGGTTCTAGACTGCACACTCTTCTTTTAAAAAAAAAAACATGTTAGAAATTAATTACACTTTCAACATCGCAACACAAAAAAGCCCATCTCTGTGGGCACAGTCAGACGTATTGTCCTTGTCGACATTGTGCTGTTGCTCGCTTTGAATGCTGAAATTATGCAGATCACTCGACATCCTTGTGTGCACAGGGGGGTTTAGCCAGAATAGGGAGTAGTGTGTGCTGACTGCCATATGATTCAGGGGGTTTAACACATCCTGCCTTTGTAGCCCCTAAAGCTTTGTTTACTTGGGCCACTTTACAATGTGTGTTGATTCCTATATATACTCCTGGAGGTTTTTTGGAACCTTATGAAAGCCAGAAATCTGCAGAAATCGTAGAAGGAAGCATATTACGAGGAGGGGCCTTGTGCATTGGGCCTGCCATTAATTTTCATTAGATATACATTTGTAATTTCGCTTCACTAGTTGTGTTGTAATTGAGCTCATTAATTATTAAACTACCACAATTCAACAGTGACTCCCAACACAAAATGTATTTTTTTTCCTATCGATGGCCCCTGGAGCATTATATGCCATAGCAGCATGGTTTCAGAGCTCCCCTAAAGACTATGAGATCGCTTTCTGCAGTATAAACCTCGAAAAGCGGGATTTTGACCATAAAATGAGTAGAGTTTTATTTTCTCCCCAGTAGATCTTCAATGCTTAGTGTAATTTATTTTTATTTATTGAGGAACAAGTATAACATTTGGATCAGAGCCACTTTACATGAGTAGGAATGAAGATTGCATAGAACAGTATATGGTCACTAACAATAATGCTAACAATAATGCTTCGAATATATTTGAGACTGGATTGAGTACTGCAAGTACACAAAGCAAACAATACCTACTGAAATGCTCTCTCATAGGGTACTGGCCATTATCTGAGAGCTCTTCATTCACAGTGTCGGGCCCCGTAATGCGCGAAGGACCAACTGGATTCACAAAGAAGTGTTAGGCATGTCCTTTCACATCCCACTGGCCGTCATGCTTCATCACAGGCCGTGCCACATTTGCCATAGAAATTTCTAGTGGTGAATGGGCTCCCCATGGTGACGGAGAGTACTTTTTTGGGAGGGCAGAGGGGGGGGGGGTATTAATGGAACCATGACCTAGAGAACTTAAAAATCCCTATGCCCTACATTGATGTAGGGAAAATGATTAGTCCTGTGTGTTGCTGCAGTTTTTAACAATCCCTCAGGCTCACCCATATTAAATAGAAATTCCTGGGTCTACTTTAAGTTCATTATCCCGCTCACCCCCACAAAAAGTAGTCTTCGTCACTACGGAAATCCCATTCACCTCTAGAAATTTCTCTGTGAATGTGGCACGGCCAGTGATGAAGCATGACGCCCTGGGGGTCATGTGACGCCATAACTAACAATTTTTTGTGAATCCGGGTGGTCCATCACATATTATGAGACATGAATCGGTGAATGAAGAGCTTGCGGACAATCAGCAGTTCCCTATGGGAGCGCCCTTCGGATGGTCATGTTTACTTTGTATATTTACAGTACCTAGGATGGAGGAGGCAAACGTTGACCGCCTGCTTTGCTCTCATTCCCCTGGACCACCTTCCTCCTCTGGGAGATCCGGTCCATTTGTGTGCGCAGATATTGGGTTGAGTATGCCTAATGGCATCCATGTCATAGTTGAAGACACACAGGCATGGTTCTTCGAATAAGCCTACTACTATGAAGGGCATACAGTTGGGTAATATCCATATTTACACCACCGTTAAGTGAATAGAGCAGCACTCACTCTACTCTAGTTGCAAGCGATGTTCTTTAAGTTTTTTCTAAGAACCCACCTAGCTCTTACCTGGTTTCACGTATGATGCATTCAGGTCCCAATTCATAAAAATGTATTGTAGAAAATCTTTGACATTTTATTCCTTGAGATTATTGTTACATTTGGCTCAAGGTTTTAACTTTCTGGAGATTAATAAAGGATCCAGCAGTACCTTAAGTCTGGCAGTCGTAAATTTCTTTTAGCCAGTATGTACTTTTAGGCATGCAGAGTTACCACCAGATTGAAATTCCTGCATGTGGGAATGCCTCAACATGATTCGTTTTCTGTATGGCAAAAATATTTTTCACATGCGAAGAAACTTCTACCCCAATTCAATTATTGAATATTATAGTCCTCCCTTCACATTATTTGACAGGAATCAGTTACTCCTGCCTGTGACAGGCGTACGTTTGTTGTTTCAGGGATGCAAATTTCCTGCAGGATGTGTGTGACTATCTACATATTGTGGGTGTCCACCTACGTTTACAGGCAGACCCACACTGGAGCATTCACATGGCTTCCTTAAACCCTGAATTAATATTGTGGCAGTGGCTTCCTTAAACCCTGAATTAATATTGTAGCAGTAGCTCTGTGCTGGCAGGATTTCCTCATTGACAAATGTAGTTTGTGCTGGCAAACATCTGCCATTCCTGATTCTATGAATTGTGCTTGGAGATGTACCCTCTCAAATGTGCACCCGTGTGAAACATGGGTGAGTAATGTTCTTTGTATATCTGACAAAGATTCCTCAGTTTTGATTCCCAGAACGCGTAATCATTGGCGCAAAAGAGAAATAACCTTTTAGTAAATGCTCTATACAACTTGTTAATCCCTCTTTGTTCTTTGGATTTTCTGACTTTTGCCTAAATATGGGTCCTACTCATAGATCTGTCTGGTGCTGATGTTGATCAAGTTTGTCCATTAAAAATGTCCAGGTCTTGCTCAACTACAGGCCCTTTCGCTGTAATGAAAGCCAGGTGGAAACGGTGATAACCCTTCAGAAGGGATAACTGGAGTCGCACATCACCGCTCAGTAAACCGAGATGACTAGGTGACTAGTTGGTTTGGTCTGTTAGAACTCATCCTACGGATAACTATGAATTTGACCAACATTTATTATAGTTTACAGAGGATGGGGTGAAAAACTGTAGAAGCTGCAGTCCGCTATGCAAGTCTGATGCCTACACAGCATAATGTGAAAGGCCATTTAACCGTGGTGAGACATATTTGTAATTGATTGCACAAGAAAAGGTGCAACAGTTTTCACTGTTATTCAGTATTTCTGAAGGTTTATAATGCATTTTTATCTAAAAAATTACATGGGCTTAACTAAAATCTTATTTCTCTGTATTGATTTCTAAAATTATTTGGTGCCTGCACTGATAGTTATCTTTTTAAGAATTTTTTAACACACTCTGTCACCCATGAGGGCATCAGGGTGCTAAGGGAGAGCTAGGATAGGAACCAGAGAGAGTTGTTCGCAAGCTCTGGAAAGGAGAAAGGTTTTCAGCCCTTAACTATTCAAATTCAAATTCAAAAGAGACTTTATTCGGTTTGTTTCAACCATAAAAGTGCATAGACATACAGTACATACATAAAAAAAAATATGATTACAGATGTTAAAAAGACTGTCTACATTAGGTCCTTAGAGCTCAAGTTCATTGTAATCACATCAGTCATTGGTCCAAACAGATTCGCAATTTAAGAGACAGTTTAAAAAATTCGAGAACTTGGAGGACACTATCACTGTGCAGCAATTGTAAATATAAAAAGGCTGGTCGTATCTGATTAAAATTTAGTTTCTTTAAAAGAGCAATTAAAAAGCGTTTACTTGGGTATTCATAAAATCTACATAAAAACATAAAGTGCAACATATCCTGTGGAGACTTTCCGTCGCAGCCCTTTACTAAAAGACAAGTCCCCATCAATGAAGTGGATTTGAACAGGAAGAGGGTTTCATAACGCCGCAGGTCAGGTGACCACATAGGACTTTCAATCAATTGAGACAATGGAGAAATGTCCTGTCCTGAATACTTTTAGATTGTCACACTGGGGGTTGTCACGTTAGTATATTGCCTGATCACGCCAAGGGTATATATGCACACCACCGAGAATGCAAGCCGAAGCACCTCCAAATGGTTCAGAAGGTGGCTTGAAAATTCATTATTTTATTTTCGAAAGAAACCTAGTAGCATCGATGTTACGCTTGCTCCCAGACTGCACAAGGTTACACTATTAAATGCTGACTCTAACTAATGAGCATCTGAATAGCCTCTGGGCAACTTGTCTCAAATGGTCTCCAAGCAACCACCAAGGGACCAATCAATTCCACAAGTACCTTTGACGCAACAGCTCAATGTCGAGATATGTCACTAGAAGAGAGTGATCCTTCTAAACCCAAGCTGCCATACTCTGTGCCAGTGTCTCTGTCTTTGTTTCAGATCCTGCCTATCTTCAAATCATTCAGGGGGACCACTAAGATTGACCTATTTACTCATCTCCAGCTACAGTACTTCACGGAAATTCCAAGTAGTCTGGCAGAAGCAATATGAAAGATACGCTAAAAATTTTAGCTAACAAAGCACGTCATCTTGTCCGGGATACGAGATCGGTCGATCTGCCTTAAGTGGAAAATTTTACAAAGGCTAAGTGGAATTAGGTATACCGACCTAGAGGATGTATTTTTAGTTGATCCTGGAGGGAACCAATACAAGGACAACATTGTAGAAAGTTGGTTTTCAACAGGGATTTTTTTGACCTCCCACAACTATTGTCGAAAGCCTGCTTATGTCTTTAACTTAAAGTTCAAAATGTGTTTTTACAATTGATTGGAAATGCAGCTGTTTTCCTTGAAATCCTAATTCTCAGGTGATGTAATTCTTAAGGACTCACAGGAACGTTCTCTAAAATAAAGGCAGGTGTAATGAGTGGTGGTTTACGTGATGCGGCCAGCAACATTTGGGTGTCCAACACTTGGGTGTCCAACTGATCAGTATTTCTAACTGCAGATAATTCACCTTTATAATATTACCCATGTGCTAGAATGGACCCATAAACATTTCGTAGCAGTGCTCCCATGTATAGCTATGTGGTGTGATGCAGCTCTGTGTAGGCCTTGTCCTGCCTCAGAAAGGACAGAATGTCGCCACATGTAAGTGCCACGCCTGCACGCTGACGTCAGTTCCTTTCTTTCCGTGCCTTTAATCGTGAATACAGAGTTCTGGTCCCACTTCCGTCGGGATATGATGAAACCTCCCCCCCCCCCCACCTCCTGAAACGAAATCCAGTGTGCAAAGGAACAACATCCTCTTTTAAAACAATAAGCTTGCCTTGATATCAGTCAGAGACCAGCAGGAGGTGTGTATTGGTGTTTTGATTAAGTTTACAACTCCAAATTGTGTGATGAGTGTGCCCTCAGGCACTTGAAGTTGATCCAAGACTGCAAAGCTATATGCTGCTGAACACAAGAGAAAGCCCTGGGCCTCGCTTATGTCCCACTCCAAGTCCGTGGCGGTGACCGCCTCCCAAAGCCATTCCCTTGAGAAATTATCTTTGTGGTTGAAGTCCTCAAGAAAATAGAAGCGTAAGGAGGCAAAGCAGGACACCACCCATCCTGGCACTCTCTAGCGAGAAGTAGCAAGGCCATAAAGGTGCCAATCACGCTCCTGATCTGGCAGCAGGTGTGGGTCTTTTAAAGAGGCCGTGCTGGATATCTTTGGTACTCTTATGGCTCTTTCTGGCACACCTTCGCACCCCAAGGATTGGCAGGGACTCCCGGTCCGATTAACAACGGCGGATCCATCCTCTGTGACGCCTGAGACTCTTCACAATTTTAGCACCGACCCCAGTGCAGACTTCCACCCCAGCTTCGAGACCCACGTCAATCCTTCGTTCATCGACGCCAGTGATGAAGTAGAATTAGAATCCCAAGCAGACTCCGATGTCTGCCCTAAACCAGTGTTGGCGTGCACCTGACCGAGGTCACTCTCCAAATCCTCAGTTGCGCACTCGTTTCCCATTCAACCTGAGTCTGATCCGATGCTTTCATTGCTGCAGACACACCCTTTGAGGCTCAATGGCCTTTATGGATACGACTCCAAGTAAAGCTTCCCATCACTCGGAGATGACGATAGGGATGCGGATGATCTGCCCCATCTCGGTGATGAGAACAGTTCTATCTTTTACATGGACTCACAAGATGCCAGTGGACTTGATACTTCCACCTGAAACAGAGTTATTTTTTGCCTGTGGGCCCCCAGCGGAAGAAAGAGTGTCCTTTGCTGTTGTAATGAGATGAGAAGCTGAGGTCCGGGATCAATAGATCGTACTGTAGCTGCATCGAAGGGGTACAGGAGGCTCTGCTCATCTGCAGTTAGCTGGATGGTCATGATATATCCCGGATTGTAAACCACCTGGTAGGACCAGGTCAGTGCATACAAGTTCCTCGTGCTGAGCCTGGCGAATCACAAAGTGTGGCTGCATCGCACGGTGGTGCAGGGCATCTTCTGATAGCGGGGGGAACCCTGGCTAATTCTTCTTGCCACTGTCAAAAATGTGCGGTGTCTAAACGTTTACTCTTTGGAGTTACTGCAAAATCTCTCGTTAAGAGATGCATTCTGGCTGGACTGGAACGTGGGACACTTGTATGCATTCCCGCCATTGCCTCTCTAGTACAAAGTTCTGAGGAAGATCTGGAGAGACCCGGCCTAGTAAACCTAGTGGCTTCGGGCTGCTCCAGGAGAGTGTGGTACTCGGAGCTTCTAGTTACGAGTGTCTGTCCCCTGGTCCGAGTGACACTCCAAGAGGATCTTCTGTCGCAGCAGTAGGGCAGGGTTCTGCACCTGACCCTGTGCATTCTACACCTGTATGCTTTGAGGTTGAGCAGCTGCAATTGACTAAGTTCAATCTACCACCTGAGTTTGTGGATGTCATTCTTGCTGCCAAGCGTCCCTCTACAAAGTCAAACTACTGGGAAGGCAGGACACATTTATTGCCTGGTGTAGAGTCCACAAAACAGACCCTTTGCAAGTCAAACTGTCTGCTGTTTTATTGTTTTTGTCTTTGGCTCAGCAAGGCCTTGCAGTAGGCACTTCAGAGGTCATTTGTCAGTCCTTTCAGTCTTTTTGCTCTTGCCAGACCAACTGTCCTTTAAATCACCTGTAGTGATGCGGTTTCTTGAAGGTTTAATGCACCAGTTCCCTCCCGAACAGTATGTGATGCCACAGTGGAAACTTAATTTGGTCTTGATTTTTCTCATGTGTACTCTCTTTGAGCCAATGCGAGCTGCTTATTGCTTCTTCTGTCTTTAAAAACTGTCTTCCTCATTGCGATTACATCCGCTTGTCCCATGAGCAAGGTCCAGGCTCTCTCTTTCAGCCGACCTATACCACGTTCCTTGTGGCCTAATTGGTACTGAGAACTCGCGTGGCCTTCTTGCTGGAAGTCATGACTCCTTGACCCTTTCGGGAGTCTATCACTCTCCCAGCAAACGTTGCCCTTCATCATTCCTGGAAAGAGAAGGAGAGGCTCATAGGACAATAGGGTGAATGAAAAGCTTTTTGCTGGGTTCCCTTGGGAGACTAAAGACAAGAATATGTAGAAAATGATATTCTTAAGCTGGATAGTTCTCTGCATTAAGACCTGTTCTGCACTGGCCATGAAGCAACTCCTGGAACGCCTGAGGGGCCCACTCCTTGAGGGTTCAGGCTCCTACCACTCTGTTGAGATGCGGAGTGCCTGTCTTGAAAATCTGGTAGGATGCAACGCGCGAATTGATAACATCTGTGTAAACGTTCACGATGTACGACTGCCTTTATAACCAGATCCTGTGGGAAGGACATTTCTCAGCTTGCAAGATCTTTTGGTCTGAGTTCACTCCACTGACTTGCACCTGAGGAGGTATTGCTTTAGTATCTATACTAACGGTGAGGTATAGACCTATTCTGCTTCACATTTTAGTAATAAGGACAGGCGCACATGGGCTTAGCTGCCACTGTTGCAGCTGTTGCAGTGGCATCCGGGCCCAGAGCCCTGAGGTGCCCCTTAAACCCTGAGGATTGCTGTCTTTTCCTACCTCAACAGCAGCCAATGTGAGCATAAGTTCTTGCTTGCAACAGTGTTCATGGCATCCTTGCTGCGCTCCTGCAGGTGCAACACCTCAATCCCATGCTTAAAACTGCATTACTAGCATAAACAAAGTCTTAGGTGCACCAAGCACAGGGTAAACAGGACAAAGGCCGGGATAACACAAATAAAATTACAGGAAAAGGAAGCGTGTCCTTTTGTTCACAATGACTTCCTTGCACACTCACCAACACAATCGAGTGACACAAGACGTTTTACTTGCAGCAGATGGGCGCACTTACCTATAATCGTTAAATGTTTTCATAATGTTACACTTTGAGTGAGTCACATATCTTTAACTGCGTTTTTTGCAGAAAAAGACCAACACTATGAAGGAGCGAGAAGCTGTAATTGGGAAATAACCCTCAGCCCCCCACACTGTGTGAAGTAATTGCACTAAAGAGGGTTAACCTATCTTTTTGAATCCCATTATGTTCCACGAGATTGTTGTGTGACCCACAGTTTACCTTTTCAGAGTGTGAGATCAACACCCAGGTGAATCAGTTTGATCTGCACATCTCTGGTATATTGTGTTCGGTCCTCACCCACAGGTACCACCTGTGGCCTGCTTCATCATCTGACCCACACCCTACTCACCTAGTGGGGCCAAGGGACTAAGCGCGAGTTAAAATTGCCGGCTGGATCCAAATATCTTGTTGGATCAGAAGGACCTTTGGCAAGGTTAAAAACAGTCAGATGCCACAGGGTGCAATGGCCCTAGATATCTGAGGTTGACATGTTTCAGCCGTTTTAAGGCCCAGTGGGTCAGTGAGCTTTCTTCAGTGAGTGTAATAATCCCTATTTGTCTTCCAATTCTTAGTTTTCGGGGATCACTCTTACCTTCAGTGTTATTGAAGTCGACACACTTGCAGTCAACCCTAAACTATTGTTGCCCAGATTTAAAAGCTTTGCCTCAAGAAGTCGAAATCTATGTTTCTTTCATTATTAAGGGCCTCATTAGGATCGCGGACGGACTTGCGTCCGTCCGCGACCCCAGAGTAGGAGGGAACCTCCTCATGGCATGCGGAGTTCCCTCCTGTGCAATTAGGATGTGACCGCCACCCTGGCGGTCACATCCTCTATTTTTAACATTGCGGCGGGTGCAGCTTCAAGCTGCACCCGCAGCAATGTTAAAAATGCAGGTGTTGCATTTGTATGCAGAAAGAAGCAGGCACCGCGCGGTGCCTGCCGCTTTCCGCATACAAATGCAGGTACCCCCCATGTGCACCCCCCACCCCCCTTCACCTAGGGGGCCCGCAACGGGCCCCCGCAGTGAAGTTGCACATGCTTTTCCACGGCGGAAAACCAGCCGCGGAAAATCATCTGAAACAGCCCATCCTAATATGGCGGACGGTGTCTGACAGACACAGTCACCATATTAGAGCTTTTCCACCGCGGTTGTAAGCCAGCCGCGGCGGAAAAGCTGCGGACGGAAACCAGGACCCACCAGCCATCCTAATGTGGCGGTGGGTCTTTGGTGGGTCTGCTGCGGATTTTCCGCATCCTCCGGGCCGGCGGTGGCTTACGCCGGCCCAGAGGATGCGGAAAATCCGCAATCCTAATAACCCCCTAAGAGTAGACTTCTGTCTTTGCGAGGATTCACAAGCATGTTAAGCTCTTTATCTATTGTACGTTTCCGTGATTATGTCTGTTGGTCAGAATTTACACATACTGTATTCAATTGCCCATTATGTTTTGTGGGCCTTCATATGGAAAATATTGTTGTCTCTTTTTCGGTAAAAACTCTGAAAACACTACGATTTTATTTTTGTAACGCCTTTGAGTATTTCTGCATGGGGCAGAGCCTAGCAAAATGCTTGTGAATACACTGAGTAACGGGTTGTGACATTTCCACGCATTTTGCTTAGTCACCCTCAGTCTCATTATTTGCTGCCCTTTACCCACGCAATATTAATGTGCAAATCCGACATACTGGAATATTCTGCACCACTTTGTGCACGTCATGATTCTAAAAAATCACTTATCGTGATTCTTGGAATCAGAATGTAAACTTTACAGTCAAAGATGCTGTTTTGTGCGCCTTATTTATGTTTAGTTGCGCCAAAACTTTTAGGCAAAGGGCTTTCAGGCACTTAAAGGGTTGTACGTAGATGGAAAGGTCGCTTGGCGAAGAGCGAAGCAGTGGGCGCAAACTGTGAGATAAAATGAAATGATTTTTTTTTGTTGTTGATTTTTTTATAGCGTGAATTAGACCGGAAGATATCAGGTATCAGAGCGCTTTACATGAGCACCAGTTTCGTTACACAAGAACACAGCAGTAATGTTTCGTTAGATTAAGTGATTTTCCCAGAATCACAAGATGTTGAGAGTCGTTGCCGAGACTCGAAAACAATTCCCCAGCTTCGAGGTCGACTGCTCTAACCGTTAGGCTATATCCTATCGCGCTCAATTATTGTTTACTCGTATGACTCCCTGCTTAATGAAACATAATGAGTAGCCATGCCCAGCCCTCACTTGGCACAGGATGGGGGCCAACCAGTGGATGCACTGCCCCACACCGGACACGTGCAAATCCTCAGACCTTGAGGCGAATGCTAAAATTGCTCCCCTTTCTAGGGTCGTGACTAACATTGTTGATGTGTGTTTGACAACTCTGCGTCATCCGAGATCGCCACTGTGCTGTACCCTACGTTTTTAAGGTGAGATTTCCATCTCATAACAAAAAAACGTAGGAAGTCCGCTGAAAATACAGTTAGAACTGAAGTGAATTGATCATTTTGAGGCAGTGGTTAATTTGTAAATAATTAAATGCCAGGGCCCTTCTCGGAAGGCCACTGCAGCTTGCACCACACATTGCCCTTGTCATCATTGCCAATGACATTACCAACATAGCGCCTAGCCATCTCACTCCTACAAGTGTGACAATTCTGATTATTTTAGGTCACACAAACCTATAATAATGGTTGAGAGGCTAGTACTATTCATTTTCAATGCATATTGGCTTAATAAACTGTTGTTGTGCTCATTTCAAAATTAAAGACAGTGCCACCATGTGGTGAATTGTTACTAGAGCCGGTGCTGACATTTAAGTGCTGGCGCCAAGCACCCGAAACCAGCGGCTCAAGTTAAGCACTGTTTTGAGGGGGTTTCCAAGCGTCTTTACTGACATTTCAGGAGAAAGATGTTTAGTTTCAATCTGGCGGCATTGATAGAAGTATATTCAGAGCTTTAAGTGGGATGAAAAAACTAGGGTGTGTTCAAAGGGGCATGTCCAATGTAATTAAGGGCTTGGCCTAAAACACGTACACTAAAAATCTGTGCTTAATATAGTGTGCCCCCCAACTTGTATTTTGCTGTTTCTTGCATTCAGATATATGATACAAGTAACATCATACCTAGAAGAATCCAGGACTTTTGGCTTTGTCAATGGTTGTTAGTTGCATAAGATAATTAAGCAGCAACCATGGCTTGTATATAATATTGAAAAAGCTTCCATTTAAAGCCCTGGTGACACCCGGACAATGTTGCTGCTCCTGTTTCAAAAAGAGAAGGGAAATCCAGAGAGAAAATGATTCTGTAAAGGATTTCCCTTCCCCTACAGGGCTCACCTGGCATGACGTCACGCCGTAACTTTTCCACTAGTGAGAAATGAGCAGTGTGAGCAGCACACATCTATGTGCCTCGAAAAAACACGGACCGCCTGTGCCAGGGCACAAAACAGAACCCGATAGGGACGCGTTTCGAGGCCCCTTTCAAAAACACTGCCGGTGCGACCCGGCCCACTTAAACCCATGAGTATATATTGGTGTTTCAGTCCCAGGCCAGCTTGGGTCTGATAGCTGTGGGCTATACTCTTTGGTGGAGCTGGTGACGCCGAGGTCCCCAGAGCGAGTTCAATTTCCTGTGTTGTGTATTTAGAGACATAAATGAGAGGCCGTCGCTGTTTGCCTTCCCAGAGCGGCTGTTTTTTGTTTGTTTACTTGTGGATGTATCTTAAGTCATTGGAGGAAACCCTCCTCCGTGTCCATTTTGTGGGCGGGCCACAGGCAGGTTACATCCGGTCATGTGGCTGCCACCAGCAGGAATCATGCGGTTCACTGCGTCCTCCCGATGACCCGACAGAGGCCGTGTGTATTTTGTGATTATTACTACATAAACATAAGTCTACAAAGAACACGTTCACTCCCAGTGCAACAGCTTGACGCTGATAAGATGTCTATTGTTATCCAACTCGGTGGGGCGCATTTTATCAACCTTAGAAGGATGAATGGCTGAGGGGACCTCTATGAATGTGCAATCTGTGACCACTCGGCCAAACAGATGCGCCTAGAAGGGAAGCATTATTCGTCTGAGCAGCTACATAGCGTCGAATGCAATATAAGTGGACGCTGAGAACGTGTGTGACCTTAAAGGCTGAGAGGCTTAGTAATTGGCAAGGTTTATTAGCGTGAATAAATTACAACCAATACACTTGAAGCCGGAGGTCAACCAAGGGAGGACGGCTAAACAAAGGCAAGAGCGAGGGAGAGGATATAATACACCCTCACCCCTCTGAAATAGAACAATATTAAACTGCATGAAATACATAAATACCCGATTGTTTCTAAGAAGTACGGGTACTGTCCAATTAAAAGTATCACGTTTTTTTTTAGAAGTGCCGGTACTCTACCTCTCAAAATAAAAAAGTGCTGGTACTCAGTACTGGACAGTACCGACCCATTTAAAGCACTGGTTATAACGTATTTATTTGTGAGTATCTTCGAATATGGACTCACACCAATTGCCTGCTCCCTAAATGAAATACACACATTCCTTTTACATACATCATAATCCCCTCATTCTACACCTCCACCCCACCGGCCCCACTATTCTAAACAAGATCCGAACAGAACTTGCCTTTAGTCCAACAATTCACAAAAAGGTCTTTATTCCAGTACTTCCCTTCTAGTGTCACAACATGTCTCCAAGCGCCCGGAGACCTCTTTTGGTGATTTGTTGCGCTATATAAAAGCCTTTGACATTTGACATTTGACTGTCTTCACTCTTACAGGACTTGGAAAACAACTTTTGCCCCTTCTTCTCGTCGGGCTCTTGACTCTTACCATAACACCGTCTTTCACCATCATCTCTTGTGAATTCACATTGATGTATTTCTCTTGTGCATTTCTACTCCTCTCTCCAACATTCATCAAAATATCTTCTGATGGAACCTGCTTGACCATCCACACACTGTTAATTTTGGAACCTGACACCCTTCCTTTCTGCAATTTAAAAGGTGACACCTCAGTGTCTGCATTAGGCGTGGTACTACAGGCCGCTAGAGAGTCTTAATCTTGTTTCCAATTTAACCCATTGACAGCTGATACTTGTCGATTTTCTTTTATCACACGATTGAACCGCTCCACGAGGCCGTTGCTTCTAGGGTGTTCTAGTGAAGGGGTGATGTGCTTGATTCCAAATTCATTCATGAACTCATTAAGCTCACGTGACACAAACTGGACCGTTATTGGGCACAACTTCATTTAGGACCCCTTCTCTCAAGAACATATTTTACAAAACAAAGATAACAAAATGCCACTTACAAACTCTTCCTCTGGCCACCGTGAGTAATAATGAATACATGAATGAATAGGGCATTTGTAAAGTGCAACTGACGTTCCAGAATGAGCATCCCGGTGCTACCACTATTTAATATTTCTCCGGACTACTATTGACATTCACAGGTCCGATAATATCCACAGCCAGTTTAGACGAATCCTTTTCTGGAACTGGCACAGCGTTTATGGAACTTGGCACAGTCACCTGAACCTTGTCACTGGCTACGGAACATACACACTGCCTTACATATCTCTCCCCCTCCCGGTCCATCCCTTGCCACCAGTAAGTAACCCTCGCTCTCCTTTTCACTGCATGCATACAAATGTGGCCTTCATGCACCAACTCGACCACTTTCACCCTCAGAGCCTCCAGTACAGTGAAGACTTGCGCTCTTCGAAGTACACCTTTCAGAATTGATCACTCAGGGCCCACATCTCTGTACGCATCCAGATTGGCACCTGACAATTTGCCTTTTGGCCAACCAGGCCCGGCTCCAGGAATTTTTATTTGGGTGGGCCAAGGGTGAATTTGGGTGGGCCACTGCGGGCTCAATTTGTTGCATATATTTCTGGGCAGGCCTCCTTCAGGGCCCTCCTTTGTCTCTTCTTAGTATTGCAAGGCCCAGTAAAACACACTCTTTTCCAAATCTCTTTCTAAATATTATCACTCTCAAAAAGTGTTTTATCCATGTAATGTTCCTTTGATGGGAAGAGGAGGTTTCTGAGGTGGGAGTATCAGGCAAGTGACACTTCTCGGGCTCCCTCTGTGTGAGCCTTCAGGGAGAATCCCTCTTCGTTACTACCTCCACTGACCCCGGACTCTGCAACACACTCCCTTACAGGCTTGAATATCCACTACTCCTCTCCAGTGCACATTATGTCACAGCTGACCTTTGGCCCCAGCCCCATATCAGGCACCATTGGGCTCCACTTTCATTTTACCCGGTAAAAAGATTAGAAAAATCACCTTCAAACTTAAAACATTGAATATAGCAGTAAATGTAATTAGCACACTCTTTAAAGTATGTTCCACAGTAGCCCTTATGACCTGACTGCTAATTAAATAAACAAAAACAGAAAGGCCATTACAGGCCCGCCTTTATCGCTGATGCGAAAGTCTTATTTGGCGCCACACCAATAACCTCTTTCTCCTTAAATACCTTTACTACCACCTTCCGAAAGTGCCCCTCATCCCTCCATGACCCCCCTATTGACCTCCTCCTCAGATTTCCTCACTGCCTCACGCCACAAGTGCCCCTCATAGCCCCATAGCCCCTCCACCTCATGACCGCCTCCTTGGAGACCAGTACCCCTTATCTCTCTGTAGCCCCTCCCACTCATGACCTCATCGTCTGACTCCCTCACTACCACCCTCCACCAGTGCCCCTCATCTCTCCCCCTCGACTCCATGACCTCTTCCTCGGATTCCCTCACTGCCACCCTCCACAAGTGCCCCTCACCTCTCCGTAGCAACTCCCCCTCATGACCTCCTCCTCGGACTCCCTCCAACAGTGCCCCTTATCGCTCCATAGCCCTTCTCACTACCCTCTAACAGTGCCCCTCATCGCTCCATAGCCCCTCCCACTACCTCCTCCTCGGATTCCCTCACTGCCACCCTCCAACTGTGCCACTCATCTTTACGTAGCCCCTCTCTCATATGCATTTCATTTGTTGTATAGTGCTACTCATATCAGTGTAGTGTGTGTCAGTACTTTACACCACACACACATTATACAGAGACAATGAATCATACAAGTATGTAAATCAGTCTATAGGGAATGTCACATAAACCAATGAGGATTACAAGGTGTATGAATCACATGTCATCCATACTGGTGGGTGGGATATTTTAAGAGGGTTTGGTCTGGGGAAACAAAACCTTAGGATTTAAAGAGTATTCCACGGGGTCAGCTTTACTGATAAAAATGTATATCTGTCCAAACATACTCATTTTAGCAACATTAAAATAGCGAAAGACTGGGGAAGTTCTAACTATATCACAAAACAAAAAATGAGAAGTACTAACTATACCATTCATGTTTGTAGGCAGCTCTTCGATGACAGTTCATAGGTCACTGTCCTATGATACGATTGTAACTTCTAAACTGCAAGTAACACATGGGTCTCTGTGACAAACGCAGTAACCCACTGAGCTATCCAGATACAATACAGTTCATTTGCATTTAAAAACTACTAACAAACAATTGATTGCTCTCCAGAATGTTCATTAATCACCAGCGTTATCTGGGCATTTTGTAATGTCTTATTGTTGTCCTGCACCGGCCATGATTAAGATAAAAACGTTTAAATGAAGCACACACGAAGTATGTGTCCTGCTGGGCCTGTGCAGATTTCAAATAGAAAAAAATGTAGTAACACATTCTCTTACCTAATCCATTAGTCAAACTTTGTGTCACAGCCTGATGTGATAAGCCACTGCAGGGGTTAGGAAAGGTGAGTAAGAATAAACAAATGTATTTTCGCCTGAGCCGAGTAGAGGCAAAGGTAAAGGTTACCAAAGGTCCGTTAACATGGTCTTCAAAGACCTGTGAAGTACTCGGGTGCAGTGCTGCGATAATCTCTAAAACTGTCTGTGTGTGTGCGCCCGGGAAAGCTGTCTCGGTCCGGGCTGACACACACGACTTGCGCGTTGCGCGCCTGCCTTCAGCCCTCACTACTGAGGGCCAAGGCTACTGTTTGGGTGGGCCAGGCTTATATTTGGGTGGGCCTGGCCCACCCGGCCCACCCGCTAGAACCGGGCCTGTGGCCAACCCTTCTTGACATTGTCCATTACCTCACTCAAAAAAACTTCCTTTCCAAATACCTCTATCCACTCCTCTTCAGAAATGGTCACATTAAATAATTCATTCATTATTATTTCTTCATCTTTTATGTCCCCTTTATCACGCATGGACTCATCTCCTATCGGCGACCGGTCTACCCATTATGCTTTGCACAGGTGTGTTCCTATCCCATCCTCGTCGCCAAAAAAAATATAAAGTCGTGTCTTTTTTAACTTGGTTAAGTATTTATTTCTGAGTATCTTTGTATATTGACTGACAGGGCCACAGGCTCGCAACAGCTGCCAAGTCCCTTATTAAAATACACTTTTCTTTTACACACATCATATTCCGCACATTCTCCAACTCCACTCAGCCGCCCACCCTCTTCTAAACAAGATCCTAACACATACTCTGTTCACAGTGCAAGCCACGGAGATGGAAGACAGATTTATTGGCGTCAATGATAATGCAAACATTTCTTTCACAAATCTAATCGAAATCTGCTCGGCAGCCTGTAAGTAAGTCATGTATGTGTGATGTACTTGACACTTTCCTGCATTTCGGCCTAGATGAACAGCGATTGTGAATGTATTTCTCACATTTACAACCTCTTCTGTGATTATGGAGAACGCAGACTCTAAAAATAGGGATTTATTATCGCTTTCTGAAAAATATGAATACATCTACAGCTCATTTCAATAAACCAGTGGAGCGCAGACTATGTTTACCGCTCAATCCGTGTTTGTTGTGAGAGGTGTCGGGTACTGTTTGTTTTTACCGCACGGCCCTAATGCCTTGCTTGCCCAGAGGTTGATGTGCCAGGCCAAAGGGCATTTTTGAGAAGTGGTAGTGTCTCCACAAGTATGAGGGATTATATAATATACAGTTCTACATCAGTGGCGGCTCCTCTGCAATGGCGGAGGAGCGTTGCCCCACTGTCTGTCTCAGTCAGCAAATGTAAAATAAAACAATGCTCTTGCATAGTTTTATTTTACTTTTGCCGGCTCTTAGCCAGTGGTGTTGGGAGGGGCGTGGCCGAGGTATGTAAGGGGGGAGGAGTGCTAGTGCACTCCATAAGAGTGCATTTTTGTTTTAGATGGCCGTATCTAGCCGACTAAAACACACATGCGCACTTAGATTTTCTCCAGCACAGCTGCATTGAACAGCCAGGCTGGAGAAACCCCACAGACTCCCTGGTCTGAACAGTTCGTCGTTCTTGCCTGCTCAGACCAATCCCTGCACTCCTCTGCAGCACGGGGATTGGGTGGGAGTCTGGATCCAGGGGGCTGCTGGGACCCAGGAAGTGTGGAGGCGGCAAAAACGGTACTGGAGACAGCCGGCCGTGGCAGCAAAAGGTACATTTAAAAAAACCATATTGTAAACCCCCCCCCCCCCCCCCCCCCCACAAAGCATCCTGCACAACCCCACCCACCCACCTCACCACCCGTTGTTTATGGCAGCCGCCGCTGTGCTACATTGAGGACTGAAGCTGCGAGCATAAATGCTTTACAGAGTCAGTCTTGGCATAAGCTGTTTGGATGCGCTCCCGGCCGGTACCAGCGAGTCGAGTGACCGCTCCACTTCCTTCCCTAGAAGACAGACTAGGGAAGCAAGGGGTCTAGCTGGAGACTCCATAGCACACAAACCTCAATATGTACATCTTGTCCCAGCTGCTACAAGCACCTGGAATAAGCGAATCCTCAAAAACATCCCTTTCCAAGTGTTCCTACAGTGTTCACAGTGTTTTAAAATACTACAGTGATCGTTTCATCTAAAATTGAAATTGATACTTGTATAGCGCACTACTCACCCGCAAGGGTCTCAAGGCGCTTGTACGAATACCACTGTGGAACCCGTCCTGGCTTTCCCTGTGAGGCGTCCACTCCTGGGCACCCCCAGGGTGAAGGCCAGGCATCCTTAGCGTTGTGGGGGCCGTTGTGGAGATTAAGCAAGCTATTGCCCAGAGTTGCAGAGTGGGACTCCATGATTGGAATAGGCACCGAGGCGAGAATTATCAGGTCCGTGGAATTTTGAGCCCAAGACCCGCCAAGGCGGGGAATTGAACCCTGGTCCCGGGCTAGACCTCTGCATCAGGGTCTGCTGCTCTAACCATTGAGCCACACTTCTCCACTGATTCCCAATGCTAATTATTTTAAAATGTTTAATTGTCTTTGAATATTGCAGTTTATATGATGTACATAAACACTTTTCTATAGAAAATACATATATATTTAATACATTGTTTCATTTATTTGCATTAAACTTGCAATAAAAATGGTTTATAGCTAAGCCAGTGCACATCCATGCAGGGAGTTGCAACTCTACTAATGAGATATGGGGGGAAAGCAAAATGAAAAAAAATGTCTATGCAGCAGTGCTTCTGATGCCCTCACTACTGATTGCACTGTTTCCCAAACTTTTTATAATGACAAACTTTCATGACCTACCTAACTCTAATGGACATGATGGGGTGGGTGTTTTTTTAAATGTAACGAAACCATTGTATGCTAGAGCACTGATTACAGATAAAACCTTTTCCATTTAAATTTGCACTGAATTACAGCAGTGAGTAACCAGCTGAAACGTAATTACACACAAATGTTAATATGCAGAAATCGTATTTCAGTGAATATTTATAATTTGTGCATCACCAAGTAAAGTGTTTTAATTTGTTTCGACCCTAATAAAACCTTTGTTTCCATCACGCTTCAGAATTAGAAAAACAGGTTCTTCCTTTTTGCTTTCCTAACTGCTCCGTGTGTACAGTTCACATTGTACAGGTATTTACATATTGTTGTGTTACACAATCTGATATCCTACAGCCTTTACTTGCACTCTTCCTGTACCCAGCAAGATTATCACATAATTCACTTTATTTTTCCTTCTCGGACTACAAAGTGAGAAGAGTTTATAAACATCCACTGCCTGTTAATAAAATTAAATACAAAATAAGCAGTAATTCGTCAGAAGACCTAGTCCATTTGAGCTCAGTCCTTAAAATGCAGCTAATGTGATAAGATAAATATAGAAATTAAAGGTTTCTTTATTTATTGGGTGGATTTTTGATACCCATCAAAAATCGGGTGGCGACTCACAAAGGGCTCACAATCCACAGTTTGGAAAACACACTGGATTAGAACTCACATTTATTAATTTGTATTATGAGATCGGTCTGTAAATAGCATCCTTCACCTCTTAAAATAAATCTACTCACATACACTTAAATGGATGATTAAAAAAAAATGTTTACAGAAATGGATCTATTTTAAAATTAGGATAAATATCAAACAATAGCTTGAGTAAACAGATGTGGAAAGGGGATTATGAACATAAGTAGGAATCTCTCTTCATCTAGTTTTAACCCCATTAAAAATATATTATGCCTCCAATAACTATGAATCCATACATCTCCTCATTTTTTAGACAGCAGTTTTCCTACCTGCGTTAACTCCTTAATGCCATTTTACTTCAGCCTGCTCCACAGAAATGTATTTAAACTCAGCAATTCCTGTTACAAGAAAATGGCATTCAGGGGTGCCTCAATGTTGTCTTAAATACAGAATATTAGCGCCGTAGTTGTGAAACTACAGTAGAACACTCGGTAGTCACCTAACTGACTGCCGCCTCTGATGGAAGTATGTTTCAGTCAGCATGCCAGACTATTTTTCTGACATGGAATAGGAAGATATTGGAGAATTTATAGAAAGTGTGTCCTCATTTTAGCTTTCTAGAGCACTAACTATAATTTCTATGAAAAAATGAAATCCATTGTATTCATTGATCTTCGTTTCCTACGTCGGAGATGCTTTCGGTTTCACAACCCTGATTCTAGAAACACGGCATTCTGTTTTGCCAAACATTTGTCATAAATACAGAATGTTGGTGTTATGTTGTGTATTATGTAGTTTCTCTTTAATTGTGTTCATTCCATGTTCTATGGAACACTGTCACTGTGTTCTACATATGTCATATGTATTCTTGGTTATTCAGTTGAAGACTGTTCTGCTACCTGTCTGGCTGTGTACCTGCTTACTGAAGATTAAACTACATCAACCTATCTACAGTGTCTTTCTTCAATTTAACAAGTGGCGACGATCGGGATCTCAAGCTTCGTTTCTTCAAGTATTTTTTTTTTTAAATAAAAAGCTTGTTCTACGTAAATCAGTGAGCAGAGACGACGTTGGGAAGTGCTTCAAGACGTACTACAGTGAAGGACTGCTGGACTTCGAGCTATTTTTGGTGAGCGCTGTCTGAGTGTTATTATCGGCATTTTTATTAATATTACGCTCCTGCGCTCTATGTCTCAAAGTACCCACCGTTATCTATTTGAAAAATGCAGTTCTTGATCGGTGCGCGAGTCTGCCTGCAGTGCTGAATACTCGCGACCCTCTCTTCACGCTCGCACCTCCGTTCTTCTTCTTTGAAGATTCTTGGCATTATTCCCACGTCAAACGTTCTACGTGAACGTGGCGCGTCATACGCGGCGGCCATTTTGGATTGGGCAGGCCTTCTCGAGTTACAGGAAGAAGTTTGTACACTCGAGTTACAGCAAGCAGTTTGAACAACTCGTGTTGTTTTAATCGGTTTCGGACATTTGAACAACCGATTTAAGGTACTGTTTTGACAATCTTAATTTGTTTTAACAAAATTACCACTTGGATTTCAGAAATTTGGTTCGTGATCAGGTCGTCATGCATGCTAATAATCCTGCAATTCAGGAACGTCTCTGGATGAATGGTGATGCTTGTTTAGATGACATTCTAGCTTTAGTTCGTAAGGCAGAAACTTCCAGCAGATGTGCTAATGCTTTGAAATCTGAAACTCTTAACAAAGATGTTATAGCCAAGGTTAATTCAAGTTCAAAAAAGAACAGTAGTTTTAAACAAAAGAATGAAACATGTACAAAGCCTAGAAATAGCAGTGAACCTCCAAAATGTTATAGGTGTGGGAGTTCTGAGCATTTGGCTTTTGCTAAGTCATGTCCGGCTAAAAAGAGTAAATGTGGTGCTTGTGGACTGTATGGTCATTATACTAAAACGTGTAGAAGAAGGACCAGAACAGTTAAATGTATTCAAGAGGACGTTGTCTCTGACGACAACGCCTCCAGTAGTGATGATCAGGCCTCTGAGTGTGCAGTTGTCTTAAAAAAGAAACTTCTTCTCAACATTCGTGATGGATGTTTATTGGTCGACAATAAACCTGAATGTTGGATGCACATTGGTGGCGTGCGTGTCAGGGTATATGCTGATTCTGGCTCACCCTATACAATTGTCAATGAAGACGTTTGGCGTAACTCTTTCATTGACAGGATTGGTCCAAAATTATCTCCGTCGGATATTGACCCGGAGGGTTATAATGGTGGAAAGATTGATATTATTGGTTTTCGTTGGTTGAAATTTGAGTTTAAGAATCGCAAATCTCATGGCAAGTTGTATGTTTCTAAAAAAGGACCATCTGTGTTGGGATGGAAAGATCAAGGAGAATTACATATAATTCTTGATCCCAATTCTGTGGAGAAAGTGTTGGTGATGGATGAAGGCACTAAAACAGGTGATGAACTTTTAAAGAAATTTCCTTCTGTATTTCAGAAGAAAATTGGGAAACTAAAGGATTTTGAGCATAAGATAATTTTAAAAGATTCTGCTGTGCCGAAAATCCATAAAGTCAGAAGCGTACCAATCGCTTTGAGAAAGGATGTTGCATCTGAACTTGATAGATTGGTCTCTTCTGACATAATTGAGCCAATTGAAGCATCTGCTTGGGTTTCTCCCTTAGTTGTGGTGAAACGTTCAAACGGAAAATTGAGATTATATGTGGATTTACGCCATCTTAATGATAATATTGTGGTGGACCAATTCCCCTTGCCTAAAATTAATGAGATGTTAGCCTTACTTGATGGAGCTAGATGGTTCACCACAATTGATTTATCTGCCGCATACCACCAGATTCCCTTATTTAAAGACAGCAAGCAGTACACTGCCTTTATAACCCCTCAAGGATGTTTTCAATTTAAGAGAATGCCTTTCGGCTTGGCTTCGGCTGCAGCTGTTTTCCAGCGCTTAATGCACAGGTTGTTTTCCCCTGTAAAGAACACAAAGTTTTTCCAAGACGATATTCTCGTTTTTGGTAAAGATAAGGCAGAACATGATAGTTCTTTAGAAAAAGTTATGAGTATACTAGATGCTAAAGGTTTGACTGTAGAATATACCAAATGTACCTTTGCCAGCGATCATGTTACTTATTTAGGTCATGTCATTGATTGTGATGGTATCAGACCAAAACCTAATTTAATTGATGCAATCAAGTGTGCTTCTTCTCCCAAAGGAAAGGATGATGTTAGATCTTTTATAGGCCTAGCAGAATTTTGCTCTAAATATATTCCAAATTTTGCCACCAGAACGTACAATATTAGACAACTGTTGAAAAACAAAGCTAAGTTTGTTTGGTCTATGGAAAGTGAACATGATTTTGAGGACATAAAAAGCTGCATCACTAACATCGCTTCATTAAAAAGTTTTAATCCTGAGGCGCAAACCATTATCACTACTGATGCAAGCATTAAAGGTTTAGGTTCTGTTTTATCTCAAGTTGGTTTGAATGGCAAGGAACAAATTGTAGCTTATGCTTCCAGGTCACTTTCGCCTACTGAAGAAAAATATTCTACCATTGAAAAAGAAACTTTAGCATGTGTGTGGGCTGTAAATCATTTCAGAGCTTTTGTGTGGGGTACAAGATTCATTTTACGCTGTGATCACAAGCCATTACTCAGGGTTTTAACCACTGAAGGAACTATTAATACTTCTGCAAGAGTTGCTAGACTTGCCATCAAGTTGCAAGATTTCTGTTATAAAATGGAATATTTACCTGGGAAAGAGAATTGTATAGCTGATTTTCTTTCTAGAATGCCAAAACAGCTTGAGGAATGTGAGGATGAGTTGTGGAACTCTTTTCAGGTGGCTTATGTTCAGGATTTAGAAGGTGCTGGCATTTTGAAGGAAAAGTGGGACGATGAATATCTCAAAGATGAGGAGTTAACTTTGGTGAAATCGCATCTAGCTGAGTCCTGGCCAAGGAGAGTGGATAGTAAACATCCCTTAAAGTCTTTTTGGGAGGTTAGATTTGATTTAAGTGTTAGAGATGGTAATATCTGGTTTGGAGAAAGAGTCATACCTCCAAAGACTTTGCGTTTGTCTATCATGGCTTTATGCCATGAGGGGCATTTTGGCATTGTTCGTTCTAAACGCACTGTTAAGACTTCTTTTTGGTGGCCTGGAATGGATGGTGATATAGATAGATTTGTCAGGAATTGTAAATCGTGCCAGGCTGCTGATAAATCTTTAGTGCTGTGCAAGCCTTCTATGGGTACTATGATTGGACCCAATTCACCATGGGAGCACACAGCTATTGACATTATGGGTCCCATTGGAAATGAGCAGAAGTACATTTTGGTGTTAATGGATTTGTTCTCAAGGTGGCCTTTTGTAAAAATTGTGAATAGAGCTGATACTGATACTGTGTTGCGATTTTCAGACAAATCTTTCACCTTGGAGGGCATTCCTTCTGTTTTGTTAAGCGACAATGGTGTTCAGTTTATGTCCAGTAAAGCAAAAGAGTATTTTAATAGATTAGGTATCAAACACAAAACCACGGCTCTGTATAACCCAAACAGCAATGGCATGGTTGAGCGTTTCAACCGGGTTATCAAAAACACTATTCAGATGTCTGCTTATAACAAGGACTGGGAAACTCAAGTGTTGAAAATGGTTTGGTCTTATAGAACCTCTATTTGTGAAGCCACGGGTTATCCTCCTTTTGTTCTTATGCGTGGAAGGAATCCAAGAACAAAATTCACACCTGGATGGTTGTTTAAATCTAATGTTGTTAATTGGTCTGAAAATTTTGTTAAGGAAAAAAGTCAGTCTTCACATCTCAAGAGTAAAGTTTGGTATGATGCCAAGCATAATGTGAAAGATGTTGATATTGTTATTGGACAGTGGGTAAGAGTTAAGAAACCTGGTAAATCTCCTAAGGTTGAAAGTCATTTTTATGAGCCTATGCAGGTTGTGGAAATTTTGAATAATTCTGTTCGTCTTACTGATGGACGGGTATGGAATCTTAAAAGGATAGCTAAGTGTTCTAATCCTTTGGATTCTCTTAACAAATCTTCTGATTCGCTTGTTGCAGCTCCTTTTGATTCTTTTAGCAAATCCTCCGATTTGTTTGATTTGGAAGATTTGACGTGCTCAAATTCTACTGAGTCATCTAATGTAAATGTCCCTAACGAAGATTTTGTTGCTGATTGCTCCAATTTTGCTGTTCCAGGTGTTTCTGGTTTGGCCAATCAAGATGGTTTGGTAGTTTTGCCTGTTCCCGGTGTTTCAGGTTTTGCCAGTCAAGAAGATTTGAATGTCATCAGGTCTTCTAGGCGTGAAAAAAAGCCTCCTGTTTGGTTGGCTGATTATATCTCTGAAAGTTTTCCATTGTGAAAAACATGTTTTTAAAAAAAAAATTATTTTTATTTTTTTTTTATTTTTTTTCTGTTATAGAAAGGGGATGATGGGTATTAGTTTTAGGTTTTTTTCTATTGTGTTCTGAAGGGGATGTGTTATGTTGTGTATTATGTAGTTTCTCTTTAATTGTGTTCATTCCATGTTCTATGGAACACTGTCACTGTGTTCTACATATGTCATATGTATTCTTGGTTATTCAGTTGAAGACTGTTCTGCTACCTGTCTGGCTGTGTACCTGCTTACTGAAGATTAAACTACATCAACCTATCTACAGTGTCTTTCTTCAATTTAACAGTTGGTGCCCTAGTTATTCATTGGAGCACTGCGGGATGCTGAGTGGCATAGCTACACCTTTGGGTGCCCTTGGCGGTCCTTGCATTGGCCACCCTTCTGTGGTCGTATGTAAGAGGGGGAGGGGGCTGGTGATTCATGTTCGCCGTCTCTTGGCGGCCGCAGGGAAGAGAGGGGGGGAGGCTGCTGCCCCAAAACTCGTACCGCCCGGGTCAGACCCTCCCCACCACCCCTCCCTGCTACGCCACTGGGGATGATGCAGTAGAATGCTAGGGTGTCAACAGACACGCTGCTGCTGTGGAAGTATGTTTTATTCGGCATGTCAGACTTTTTTTTCTTGCATGACTGAAAAAGATATTTGTCAATTTTCAGAAAATCTGTTCTCATTTTAGCTTCTAGACCACCTTCTATAAATTCCATGAGAAACTTGAGACAAAAACAGTTTTTCTCAAACGTGGTTCATCATGTTCCAGCAGAGCATCATCATCATCATCATTTATCACCGGGTAAAAGCACTTTAGGACTCACCTCAGTCCCTAAAATTGGTACACCACTCTATGTTGTGTTTAACATCTGATATCACCATGTATATTTGTTCCTTTTGTGACTCTCAGAAACAGGCTTTCACTATTATGTATTTCAGTGGGACCAAAATGGCGGAGCCTTCTCACCCCAAAACAATTCATCAGCTATGCTTGTAATCTTTCACCTATGTAGTCCCATGAAAAACACCGCATCTAACAATCAAGTTTGTGAATTTTGCCCCAAATGTATATAGAAATATATTGTAGCACTTTCTCACCAGTTCCTGCCCAGCGACCTAATGAAAACCTATTATACTTGGCCTCTTGCAGGCCAGCACTCTCAGTCCATTTGGAGAAGGCGGTGGAGGTTTCTCTTGACCCGTGTTTCCTCGCCAGGCAAATCCCAGGGTACCCAGCCAGGGCATCCAGGTAAAGGGCGGATAGTTTATGGGTGACTTCCTTTATTGACTTCCCTGTAGAGGCCAGGAAAGGCAGAGGGCTAGTGCGGGAACAACAGCCCCTGACCTCTTCTCACATTAAACCTTCTGGTCAATTCACCTGACTACTCGTGCTCCTTTCCGGAGGCGCAACGCAGGCCTCTGCCGGCAAAGTGGACTAGGGGGACCTCCCCCTTCGGGGGTCCCCATTCAGCATGAGGCCTAAAATCTGTATGATACCAAAGTCTTAGGGACCCCACACGACATTCTGCCCGGGGGAGGAGGCGGAGCATCATTTTGCGTTACGCCACTGCACGGCATGAGATTCACATCACTTCCAGAAGCCACACATGCCTCCCTTACTGCAGTTACTGCAGTCATTCAAGGACAGACCCCAATGAGCTCCCTGGCTACATGTGTTTACACACCCTTGTGAGTTTATGGTTGGTTGCTCCTGTGTGGCCTCTACAGAGAAAAGAAATGAGAGGGACCCCTTAACTCCAAAGGGATAGGGTTCGATACAATAGTGTTTCCGAAAGGGTTTTTCCTTTAGAAAGCATTAGGACCTCAATAGATATTGTAGTCTGTACACTCACATGCTCGCCTCATTCATCTACATTCAAGTTCTCACCACTCTTATGAGAGAGATATACATATAAACCCACGATCAACAATCTGGAAGCAATGTTTGTAAAATCGTATATATCTATTTATTCATGTTAGCATCATACAGTACATAATTCATTGTGTACCTAGTCTTTAACTACACATATTCTTAATAAAGATAAAGATGGTGTTATAGGGTGTACCATTGAAACGCGTCGATACACTTCTCAGAAACACAATCCGTGTATAGGCTGGAATTGCAGAATTAGAACTACTGCAGATTCGGGTTCTGCTCTTCATTATTGTGAAACCACGGAGGTGTGCATTTTAATGACCTATTTCTTTGTCTCTTTGATGTACTCTCATTTTTAATATAGCCAATTGTTTTAATGTAAATGATGTCATTAATTATTTTAGATTTGATTTTAAGAATATTTGTAGTTTAAGACTAGGTACAAAATGATTCATGTAATTTATGATGCTAACATGAATAAATAGTTTTATATATTTTTTACAAACATTGCTTCCAGATTGTTGATCGTGGGTTTATATGTATATCTCTAGTTTTGGGATGTAGATAAACTGTAGTTTATGTGGATAGTTCAGTGGGTTACTGCCTTTGTCATAGAGATCCTTTTGTTACTTGCAGTTCAGAAGTTACAGATCGAACATAGGACAGTGACCTATGAACTGTATTCTAAGAGCTGCATACAAACCTGAATGGTATAATTAGAATTTTTTTTGTGTTGCGATATAGTTAGAATTTCCCCACTCTTTCATTATTCTAATGTTGCTATAAAGAGTTTGTTTGGACAGATATGCATTTTTATCAGTAAAGACAAAGCCTAACCACAGGGGTACGCTTTAACTCCTGAGTTTGTGCTTCTCCAGACCTATCCCTCTTAAAACATACTGCTCACCAGTGTGGCTGACATGTGAATCCTACACCTGGTAGTCCTCATTGGCTTATGTGATATTCCCTATAGGCTGATTTACATATTTGTATGATTCATTGTCTCTGCATAATGTGTGCATGAAATAAAGTACTGTGAAACCTTACACTATGAGTAGCGCTATACAACAAATGAAAAGCATATGAGAGTGGCTACGGAGAGATGATGGGCACTGTTGGAGGGTGGCAATCAGGGCACCCGAGGAGGAAGTGAATATGGGGAGAGTCTGTGTAGAGATGAGGGCACTGTTGGAGGGTAGCAGTGAGCTAATCAGAGGAGGATGTCATGGGGGGCTACGCAGAGATGAGGGGCATCGGTGGAGGGTGGTAGTGAGCAGGGCTCGAGTTGAGGTACCACGTGGGTGGACGGCGTCCCCCCACTTATTTTACCGGGGGGACGCCGTATCCCCTGCCAAACAGCTGGACTTCACTCTTTGGCCTCTCTGGGACGAGGAGCTCGGCACCTTTTGAGACGTCACTTACGGTGACAGCGTCCCCCCACTTCTTTTTTACAACTTGTGCTCTTGTAGTGAGGGAGTCTGAGAAGGGAATCATGAGGGGGAGAGGCTACAGAGAGATGAGGGGCACTGTTGGAGTGTGGTAATGAGGACATCCGGGGAGGAGGTCAATAGGGGGAGAGTCTATGGAGAGATGATGGCACTGGTGGAGGGTGGTAGTGAGGGAGTCTGAGGAGGGGGTCATGAGGCGGAGAGTCTATGGAGAGATGATGGCACTGTTGGAGGGTGGTAGTGAGGTAATTGAGGAGGTGGTCATGGGGGGGCTATGCAGAGATGAGGGGCACTGGTGGAGGGTGGTAGTGAGGGAATCCGAGGAGGTCGTCATGGGGGAGGGGCTATGGAGCAATATGGGAGGGTGGCAATGAGAGAATCCAAGAAGAACATCCTGAGGTGGACGGGGGGCTCCAGAGAGATGAGGGGCACCGGTGTAGGGTGGTAGTGTGAGAGTCTGAGGAGGTGGTCATGAGGGAGAAAGACTATGGAGAGATGACGGGCACTGTTGGAGGGTGGTAGTAAAGATATCGAGAAAGAGGTCAGTGGTGGGGCACCACACCAGCGCTAAAGCCGGCCCTGTCATGGCCTTTCTGTTTATGTTTATTTAATTAGCAGTCGAGTCATTAGGGCCACTGTGGAACATACTTTAAAGTGTGTGCTAATTATATTTACTGGTATATTTAATGTTTTAAGTTTGAGGGGGATTTTACTAATGTTTTTTACCAGGAATAATGAAAAAGGATCCGGATGGTGGCTGATATGGGACTGGGGCCCAAGGTTAGCTGTGAGAGAAGGTGCACAAGAGAAATAGATAATCAGGGCTGGAAGGGAGTGTGCTGCAGAGTCCGGGGTCAGGTGGCGTTAGTAATGAAGAGAGATTCTCTCTGAAGGCTGGCAACGAGGGAGGCTGAGTAGTGTTACTTGCCCTATACTCCCACCTCAGAAACCTCCTTTTCACATCAAAGGGACCTTACATGGGATGCATTTTAAAAAAGAAAAATTAAATGTCCGTTTCATTTTTTAAGAGCAGGCAGCAGTCCGTGGGACCACTGCTTGCTCTTAAAAAATATTTTCACATCCTTTCACAAAGGGGGAGGGCTCCCCTGGTGACCCCTTCCTCTTTCAAGTGGATTACCACCTACTTGGAGTAGGTGGTAAACTACGAGTGTTTTGTGACTTTAATTGTGGTCGCAAAACAATGAAACATACAAATGCGGCTCACTATTAGGAAGGGACGCCCCTTCTTAATACCTTCTTGCACAATAGCGTTTGTACATGTGAGCAGGCCAGGACCACATAGGCCCCTGGCTGGGTGGCGTACTGACCAATCACAGCCCTGCTTGCAGCATTGTGATTGGCTTAGGGGTAAGAGCCTGCCTGCCTGCTTCCTTTATTTTTTAAATGAATATTATTAAATTGAACCCCTCCCCACCAGACCTCTGCGCGTGACCCCCCGCGAGTCACGACTACCGCAGTGGCCCACCCGAAGGACTCTTGGCCCACCCAAATAAAAATTCCTAGAGCCGGGCCTGCTTGCGTCTCACTCCTCTTTCTGCCGTCACGCGCTGAGGCACAGCGACGTAAGAGGGTATAAGAGCAGCAGCAGCTCTCTGCTGACTCGCGCACAGACCAAAATGCTTCCCCTATAGGCAGGACCAAGAATTAGGCCAGTCTGCAGTCAAAGTGTTTTCCACATAATTAGCGAATATCCACATAATCCCTCATGTGCTTCATAGTCTGCTGATTTAAACTAAAAAGCAATTTAGTTTCTAGCTTAAACGGTCAGACGTACGCTGCTGCGTTGTTGGGAGGCCCTTTGCAAAGTTGGCTCGTCTCCTTTCTGGGGCTTATTACTATGTTTGGGTGTTAAACTGGTATAACGAGGTACAACCAATGTTCGGACAGTGTTAAACTATCATAAAATGTGCATCACTGTGCCGCATAATTTGGCTTAAACATATATGAAGAATGGCTTTTAATTACCCTCCTATCTATGACGTAATATTGCGCGCCCTGTCCCAAAAGCATCAAACTATCGGTTCCAGGAACCGGAAGCGTTGGATCAGTTGTCATTCTGAAGTGCGTCCACAACACGGCGACTAACACAGGGCCAAAGTGCACAGTCTACTCACCCCCACTTGGGCCTCCCCTTGGAAAGGGAGTTCGGTGTAAATTCAGTGTCATTAAATCCTATTACGCACACTTCCCTTGAGTGTTATCTAAGCTGCTCTTCTGGTTCTGGCTGCATCCCTGGCAGGAAAGATATGGCATTCTGGTGCCTGTGGTGACCTGAAAATGCAAGGAGGGTGGATGTGTTGTGTTGACTGTCAGAGGTTTCGGTGTTTGCACTATAGAGAAATGGATCCTGTAGTTGTACTTTCTGACAGGCATATAGGTGATGGTGGTCTTTTGGTGCTCCTTCATAGATAATAAGTTATATAGCCCATAAAGTTTTTGACGTTTCTTAGCGCTGCAATTATGTTTTAGTATTACCCAGCGTAATAATATCTTTGTTGGAACAACCAAGGGCTCAGTTTGTTTTGCCAGGGTTTATCTAGGATAGCTCGGCTAGAAGTCTTGACATGCAGGCCACAATCACCACATGGGACCCCATTAGCACAGAGGAAACTTTAACAGTAATGAAGACTACACACTCCGGCGGACCGCTTCCCCCATCACTCCTTTGACAAAGGAGTGATCTCTATCAGCGAGGCCCTCAACCCCATCTTCAACACCTCCATTAGTACATGCACCTTTCTGGGACCATGGAACCATGCAGCCGTCAACGCCCCCCTGAAGAAACCCTCAGCCAACTGACCAAATTCACCAATTACAATCAATATCCCCCCCCTTCCCTACCCAGCCAAAGTCTTGGCAAAAAGCTGTGTCAAATGCCTCTCCGAGCAGCTTGCTAAACACCAGCTTCTCAATGTCAAACAATCCGGATTTAGACACCGGAAACCACCCTCTAGAAGCAACGCATGACATAAGGATGATCCCTGACAGGTGGGGAACCGCAGCCCTCATCATTCTAGGCCTATCAGCAGCCTTCCACAGCATCTCCCATGCCATTCTAATCTGACAACTTCACGAAGCAGGGATGACTGGATCTCCTGCCGCCTCCCTGGACGAAACCTACAAGGTCAACTATTCTTCTGAAACACAAGAACGTATCTGTGTAGTCCCATGGTTATCCTCGCTTAGTCCCACACTCTTCGCCATCTTCTTGACTGCTCCAGCAGACATCATATGGTTTCTCAACATAAATATACTCATCTGTGCCGATGACACGCAATAGATACTATCTCACTTGGACTAACAACCCAACATCAGCAACAAGTTCACCAAATATATTGTCGAAGTTGTCCCCAAGTGCCTTAAACAGAACACAGACAACACCGAAGCGGTGGTCCAAAGGAAAGATGCCTCACCATGGGGCTCCACTTAGTGGCCCACAGACCATGTACCCACCCTTTAATCACAAGCAAGAAACCTCAGAAATATCATAGGCGACAAACTAGACATGACCCCCCAAGTCAATGCAATGGTTTTTTCCTGCTTTAACACTCGAAGGATGCTGAGGAAAATATTCAAGTGGTTACTGGACAACACCAGGATAACTATCAACCAAGCCTTCATCACAAGCACAGTAGACTATGGAAACACCCTATACGCAAAGATAACCAACCTGCTCACCAGAAGAACACAGCATCCAGACTAGTCCTCAACCGCCCACGCCTTCGGAAACTCCACTGGTTCCTGATACACAAGCACACACACACGTCAAACTCTTCACTCACACCTGCAAAGCTTACCAAAACACTGGCCCCGGTTACCTGCACAGCCACATTTACTTCCCCCATTCTCCCATTGGTGCAGTGTTTGGTACTCAAAACCAAACGTTTCAATGAAAAAAAGATTTTTTTAAATACCTTATTGCTTTTGCTATCTTCATAAGAGAAAATCCAAGTAGTTTGTGTTAGTAGTGAACACCCAATAAAATTATTGGCAAACGATGATAGCTAGTGCCTCCTGCTCGAATTTTGGCATACTGTCTTACGCATAGTATGCATCTGCCCCCGTCATGCATGACAGTCTTGCAGCCATGGATGTTAAGCTGGTACTGCTTTGTATGTGTGAGCTCGCAAGTGTCAACACTTCTATCAGAAAGGGCCGATCCGCAAAACCAGTAGAATGCAAAATGAATTTAAAACGAAGCCAAAAATAATGTACCAAAAGGCTTTCACTTGATCTTTTTATCGTTTGATTTATTCACTGCATATAATTATGTGAGCCAATTTAGCCTTGTAGCTATAAAAGCAATGTAGCCAGCAAAAAAATAATGCAGAGCAGAAAATCAATTTTATCCTCTTGGCACATAAATTGTCAAAAGAAACAATCCTGATCCAGTTTAAAAAGAAATTATCAAATAACCATGTCATATTGAATAAGTAACCAACGAGAAACCAGATCCTACGATCAGAGAAAAAGCCAGAACTCGTGCCCTTGTCAAGAAAGTTTGATATTAAGTTAACTAAAACCGACAGTGACTTTTGTGTCTAATAAGTTAAAGTCAGTGAGCTTGTAGTGTAAATGAAAATGTACGAGCAAGTGCAGAGTAATGAAATATTCTAGCAAAAATATCTTCAAATAAAACAAGCATTTGTATTGCAATAGGTCTCGCATTTATGAGAGTTTGAGCTTTTTTTATTGTAAATAAAAATGCCCTTTTATGTATGTGTTGTTTTTAAAACCGATAAATAAAAGACATTGTCATTGACGGTGCCAATAGCTTAAACTCTTGCAAATGCGAGACCTATTGCATTGCAAATGCGTTCGGTGCCCGTGCTATAAATATTTGTTTTTTTAAAGCATTAGGAGAGAGCGTGTCCTGCCTGCAACAACAGGTGGGACAAAGCTATTTGAGAAAATAGTGCTCGGAGGCTGTAATTAAAGCCTACCGATTGACAACAGCCGTAACTGGGTGTCCTCATGGGAGGTTACAAAATGAGACAAGTCAGTACTAAGGAGGGATACTGAGCCTATTGACCAATGAACAGCCACAGTTCACAGTGGACAATGACGCAAGCCAATTACAAATATGGGGGGGAGAGTAGGCGGAGCTCCAAGTCCATACCTGATTACAGCATGCTTCGCAGAGCATGCGCTACCGAAAAACAGAGCAGCGCAGGTCAGCACTAATCTGAGGAAAAAGAAACAACACCTGCTTTCTGTCGGGATGCGTTTATTTAAGTATACTGACCTTGCGAGTACGAGGGCAAGCATTTATTATTCATATAAACTTTTCTGCCCAAAGTAAAAAAAAAAAAATACAAAAAAACTTTCAAATTCATTGTGTGAATTCATTCCCTTGCACATCCTCATTCTTCCTGCACCTTTCTTTCTGTACATATCCTTGTGAAAGAAACGTCATGGTTGTAATTTTTGTAACTATTTTATTTCATTGCACAATAAATGTATATTTGTTCATTCGTGGTGAAAGAAACTTCACACTAGGGACTAGACCATGAAAACGTTTAGTTTTACCATTAGGCCCTAGCCTTTTTCTTTGAAACGTTTATTCTCAAAAGAATGGAAGATATAAAGACTAACAGCAGGGCCAGCATTTGTAAATGAATTCACAATCTTTTTTTCTGTTTTACAGAGAGAAATTCATGCACAGTTTTTGTTGTGCATGTTCTTTATGTCTTTTCTGAAAATATAAAAATCAAAAATGCAAGTTCTTCCTGTCGACTACGTCATAGAGCGGATTTAAGTGTGCCACCGAAGCCATTCCTTGCATTTTAACCAACTGCTCTCATCCTGTTGAAAGTTCCAAGCCCATGCTTTTAATGAAGATAGACTACATACACGCCCTGAAGGCGAAGCAGTGTTGCTTAAAAACGAGGATTGGGATATAGCTGTCTGACATGATTCAGGGGCATCTTGGGAGTTAGGAATATGTCATGTGACATTCAGGAAAATTTACAGCCACATCTGTGACTTTACCATTTCCGTTCATATTCCACCATATTACACAGTAAATGGTATTACGGCCCCATCACAATTCGGGAACAACTCAGCGGATTAATTTTAGGGACTTGAAGATTCTCATTTAACGGTGTGATTATCCTGCAATTTACTGGTGGCTAAAAACGTAGGACTGGCGAAAGCCTTTCCTGTGACCAGAAGCGACGTAATTTTATTTTTGAAGTTTTGTGTGGTATGTTATAGATTCAGATGAATAGCGTAGCATTTTATGTATGTACATGCATTGTGTTCCTTGCTTAGGTGTGGTTTGAAAAAATAAAGATGAAATCATACATTAGATCATGGCAGTGAGCAGCAAGAAAACAATGTCCTGAAAACATAATGCGCTATAGTATTTCGGAAGGGAAGGAATATGTTTATTTCAAGCCCATATGAAGGACGAGCTTGCTATTTGATTATTTTTTAGTCATCTGGTTGGGAACAGGGCTTTAGTTGGCAGCCAGTGTCCTTTCTCTGCGTTTTTTAAAATATAACCCTTCAGTATGTTTGAAATTCTCCACTTTAGTTATCCTTAACTTGGCTGTTAAGTGAACCCCTGCTCTATGCAACCAAAGCAGCCCTAGCCTTTAAAAACTATACCATGTTGCATTCTGGGACTTTAGTTTCACCTTTCAAATTATATAAATTTAAGCTTGCGGTCCAGTGTTGACAGGTATATAGTAAAATAATGTTTGCATTGTAACCCTCCCCTCCTCTGTGTATTTTATGCTGTTCGTCTTGCATACTGGGTACGCTTCCTTTACAATACAGCTACATTTTTTGTTCTTAATCAGCTGAGTCTACCATCCTTCCCCCAACTTCTTGCTGGCTGAGAACACATGTACAATACAAAAGGGTGATTGGGTGGAATACTTGAATTACTCTCAGCCACTGGAAATTACTCAGGGCAGCAGGCCGGTCCATCTTTATTTGTTTTTTTTCCCACCATGCCGGTTCAGAGTGGACCGTTCCTGTTGGAGCAGTGCCAAGGCTGATTTGCATATGGCTGGGACTAATCCGAGGTGGTTTCTTTAGGCATAGAAACGATGGGTTGGAATAATATCCTGAGTGATTGCTTGTGGTTGGCTTTTTGCAAGCATTCCGCCCTTCACCTTTTGTGTGTTTGATGTAATGCCCTAAGGAGCTAACTGGATGCCCATACATAAGTCCTGCACTGGATATGTTACTGAAACCAAGCTGCTCCTGACTGAAGAGGCCCAACCAGGCCGAAACTCTTATGGAGTTGCTTGTGTTATTTTCAGAGAGGACCCGGCTCAGTAGGTTGAGCTGGGCCGTTCCTACTGAAGCCAGACCAAGTCTGATTTACATATGTCTGGCTCTAATCTGAGGTGACATAGTGGACAAAAAAACAATGGATTGGATTGCTACCCTTAGCGGTGATTGCCTGTGGTTACAGTAATTGCAAGCATTCCTCCCATCAGCTTTTGTGTGTTTGATGGGAAAATATGTACTCCCCAACTTTCTAAAATCTGGTCTTGGACAGCTGTCAACTTTGCCCGTGTTTTGAGATTAACTTCCAGCTACATCTGGTTTATCAACCAACAGTATGCAAGTACAGACTTTGCAAAATTGAAATTGCAAATCCATCTTGCGTTGTGTTGGTGAGAGGAAAACCAGGACTGGGTAAGTCACCTCGCTACATGGTAGATATAGTCTTACGGTCCTGTCTGTATCAAGCCAATACACGTATTGGTGTTTTTTTCTACGTTGGTAAATGCTCAGTGCACTGTCTGGGGCACCAGTGGACTCATTTATTCAGTCCAGGAATCTGCTTTTGTTCATAGGTACAAATCTTGGTGTGACCACTCAGCCTTTTACCCACCATAGGTGATAAAATACGTGCAATTAAGTCGGTACTCGGTAGCAATAAAGATCTGTTTTCCAGCACCAACTTGCCCACCAGGACGAGCGTGTGCTTACAAATATACTTTAGAAGAAGCACGTGGGTTGGTTTACTGCGCTCGGAAGCCATTTTGAATTACTAAATATTGAGGGGGGGGGGGGCTGAAGAGGGATTTTCTTTTTCGGCTCTTACGGCGCGAACTGCTTTTTTTCTGAACATTTTGGTTGCAGCTGGAAGTCTTTGAAATCGATCTGCAGCAGCTGTTTCTGCAAATAGAAAATAAATTGCACGTTTTGTCATTTTGACAACAAGAACAATGTGCGTCTGTGTCACGTGTTCGATTGCATCGCAGCTCGTGCACTTCAGAGGTGTTAAAAACTCCTTTTTCTTTACACCTTTTTATTATATTTGTTCTCTTCATATAGTTGTAACCCAGCACCGGATGAGCAGGTTGAAAGCATTGTTTAAAATCTGGTTAGTCACGGTCAGATTTCAGCCTTTTTTTAAGGGGGGAGGACGAGATTTGTTTAGTGTTTATCCATTCATTTGCGACCCAAACCCCTCACCATAATCTTTCCTCTCTGTTGGCTTCCCCGCCCGTGTGACACACATTGTTATTGTGTGTAAGGCACCTTGTTGGTATTTAATTGTGTAAAATCTTGCAATTAACGTTGACTGAACATGCTCTTCTTACTGATAACAGCTGGAATATGTGAATTAATGTCGGAATCATTTTCGGCACAATAAAATGGGTGTTTTGTCACAGTGAATATGATGGTGAGCGGCGGTTGTGGGCGCACTGAAGCCCTTTCCTCGGTGCGCTGGAGGCAGGCAGACCTCATGGTTCATGTTCGGATAGCTTGTGTCACAGCTCTCGAGTTTCCAGGGTCCAGGAGTGGGTAGTTCATACAGTCCAGCGATTTCCCGTGCATTCGTGATTTTTGGTGCTTTAATCCGATTTATAAATGTATGATTTTAAGTCTTAAAATATATATTTTTTAAACTCACCTGATTGATCTGGAGAAACCCAAGAGCTCTGTGTGATTTGACCTAGTGACCCCGTCCACGAGTGCACGGCACCTGCTGTGACCCACACATGAGCAAAGCTTGTGTGTAAGGCATCACTGTGCCCCACATGAACAGAGGTCAGCTAGGCCTGAGTGCCCAGCACCTAAGGTGTTGCCAGGGGCGGCTGGTAGCACTTGAAAGTGAGGAGGCGAGCGAAGAGCCTCACCGATTCCCAAAAGCAAAAAAAAGTAAAAACCAGCATCATGCAATATGAACACAAACGAAATAACTGACATGCATTACACTTACATTTTATATAAAATTAATTGTTATTTACGGGCTGCGCGTTTTCAGTGTTAAGTGTTCTGTTGCAGTCAGTGGCTCTGAGCATGAGTTAAAGAGCTAACTCCCCTAACCAATCCATACGCTGCTCTCATGCTTTCAACCAACATGAGAGAAACACCAGGATTGGATGGAGTGGACTGTCTGGACGCTTCTTCGTGCCCTGGAGGCCTGTGCTTACTCTATTCTTAGTTTTTTAACACAGCTCGAATTGGAGAACTTCAACGTGTGCATGTCAGGCTGGCCGCTGCAAGTCAGCCGGCAAAACCGACATATGCAATTTGGAGTATCTGGCCACCACTCTGAATCCTCCATGTTGCCAATCGGCAGCAGAGGTCACGCCCCGCTTCACACTCTGCTGGGGCAGGCTGCAGCTGCAAATACTAAAAAACATAAAATGGCAACAACAACAAAATTCACCGTTGCTGCGCGTGTCTTGTAGCGGGTGGTGGGGTGACACTCCGTCCTAATGAAAAAAACGCCGCTGGGTGTTACCAGACAGGTCATTTAGGCCTTAGTGCCCGGCGCATGTGCTGAGGTGTGCTAGCTCCTAGTGCGTAACCCAGGTTATGCTGAGTGCACAGCACATGAGCAGAGATATTGTAGCCCTCATTGCACAGCATCTATAGTGTTCTGCACAGGTGGAAAGGTGGGTTAGGCCTGAGTCCACAACACATGCTGAGGTGTGCTAGGCCTGAGTGCATGGCACCTTAGTTGTCCCACACAGTTGCATAGGTGAGTTAGGCTTGAGTGCCTGGCGCGCGTACACAGGTGTGCTAGATCTGAGTGCAAGGTTTCCCATGTGCCTGCGTGAGTTAGGCCTGAGCGCTTGGCACACATGCAGAGTTGTGTTGGACCCGAGTACAGAGCCTTCAAGGTGTCTTGCTCAGGTGGTTAAGGCCTGAGTGCACAGCACACCTGCAGAAGTGAGCAGACCCATCTACTCTGCAGGTACGAAAAGACTGTCTCTTTGACAGTCTGTCACAGAGATACCAATGACACCCAAAGAGGTCATTGAGGTCTCATGATTTTATTCAGACTTAATGTAAATTGCTGCAGCTCTCTAGACATTAGGGCCCCCAACCCGCAGAGCCTGTGGCCTCAGCCGGCCTGGCGTGGGGCTCCAGTCTGCATAAAGTCCTTGTTCCTTTAACTCCGTACAGATGTGTCTGGACCAGGTGTGTGCATAGTGCCCCGGCTGCAGCAAAGGGAATTGAACAGGAAAACACCATTCTAATGAAAAGAAAAGGTGAGTGTGGTAGGAAAGAGAGATCTCCTCTGTTTAAAAAACAAGCATTTACAATGCAATGGTCTCGGCATTATTAAAGGTAGAGCTATTGGCATTGCTCATGACTTTTTTTTAAAAATCATAAATAAATGGCATTGCCATTTACAATGCCAATAGCTTAATCGCTCGCAAATGCATGACCGATTGCATTTACACCCACACAGAGCCACACACACAAAGCCACCTACACACACACACATACAGAACCACCCACAAAGAGCCACACACACACACACACAGAGCCCCCCCCCCCACACACACAGGAGTGGATAAAGGAGTGGATCATAAGGAAGGATGTGAAGATAATTATCTTCCTAATCAGTAGCCGATGTAGTGATCCAAGTATTGGGGCGATATAGGGACATAGTCTGTGTGTGAGGGAAACTGCGCTGCTGTCTTTATTGTACTGCTGATCTGTGTGTGAGTGAAAAAAACTTGCACTCCTGCTGGTTGTATTCTAACATGTGGGTGTGTGTGTGCGTGCATGCTTGGGTGTATGTGTTTTGTTTTGACCCCGCTCTGCTTATACTCATTGCTCATTATTTTTTTAATCTTTTTTGTATCCCTAAATAAATGGCATTGTAATTTCTATTGGCATTAGCTTTTTTTTTGCATATGTGGTACCTATTGCATTAGCAGAGAGAGGGTGAGGTAGTGAGATAGAGAGAGAGAGAGAGTGAGGTATTGACATAGATAGTGAGGTAGTGAGAGAGAGTGAAGTAGTGAAAGAGTGAGGTGGAGAGGGATGTTGTGAGGTAGTGAGATATAAGCATAGAGTCATGTTGTGATGTAGTGAGATGGAGAAAGAGGTAGTGAAAGAGTGAAAGTGAGATAGAAAGAGTGAGGTAGTGAGATAGAGAGTGATTGAGGTAGTGAGTTAGAGAGAGAGAGAGCGAAGTTGTGAGCTAGAGAGTGAGGTAGTGAGAGAGTGAGCAGCAGGAGGGCAGGTGGTGGGTTCAAAAAGGACTATGAAGATATATATAATATAGTATAGTGCTAACCTAGCTGGGGGGCAAGGAAGCGCTGGTTGTTAACCAGCGGGTTGTTATGTAGACCCCTCATATGTGGGCAGTAAGTGTTCTTTGTGTGTTCTTTGTAGAAACAGGCCCTGCTCATAGAATGAACGGCCCACATCTGTATAAAAGAACCAGACTATAGATTGTGGAATGGAAAGGCTGTGCTTATAGAGAACAGACAGGCCACATCCCTGGCCATACCGCTTTGGGACACACTGGCCACAGAGTGATTCCCTGGGACCAATGTGGCGTGGTGCGTACGTTGGCATGGGTGCCTCTCAAACAAAGTCCACCTTCTCTGTGTCATTATACTCCAAGAAAGAGACACACAGTGCAGTGCGGGTTATTACTGACAATAAGTGCCCAGAATCTAACCCCAAAGCATTTCGGCAGCGAAGCACTGATCACAGGTGCGGAGTAACTCATCGACAGAGCATTAACTTTGTATCACATTATGCTGGTCCCAGGTGTATAATGATCTGCAGGGTATGGAAGAAACTCATAAGCCGCATACACACACCCAACAAAGAGTCCATTCCCCCCATCAGTTCAAATGACACCCACCAATGGCATGTTTGACCAAAGTGGTATCAGAGCAGACAGGCCGCAAATAAACAAACAGGGCAATATAGGTCAGCCAGCCCACTGTATATAGAAAAGACAGCTTATTCCACTTATCTTCATCTCCTTTAGATAAGGTCATGGTGTTAATAGTTTTGGAAGAACCTCCTATTATCTTTTTTAATTGGTCTTCCGAGAACCCAGATTGTGTAATTGATTGTATTATTTATTGGAAATGTTTTGTTCTATGACAAATGGAATACATATATGTGATTTTATTTATGTTTAAAAATGCGTCTCTATTGTGATAAATTTTAATAAAAAGCTGTTTTTGATAAACCTACAGTAGAATACTTCATTAATACATAAACTGTGGGCTGAGTAATATTGTTATTGGGTCAAAACAAAATTGATAGATGTTTTCTTGTGAGAATACTTAGAAGTAGAACACACAGAAAGGAACCCCCCCTTTTTTTGAGTATAGAAAAGACAGGCCACAACTCAACAGAACAGGGCAAGATAGCCCTGCCAGCCCGCTGTATGTAGAACAGAGAGGCCACCAATAAACAGAACAGGGCAATATAGGCCAGCCAGCTCTTTGTATGTAGGACAGACCACAAATAAACAAACAGGGCAATATAGCCCTGCCAGCCCGCTGTATATAGAACAGACAGGCCACCAATAAACAGAACAGGGCAATATAGGCCAGCTAGCTCGATGTATATAGAACAGACAGGCCACAAATAAACAAATGGGGCTATAAAGGCCAGCTAGCCTGATGTATATAGAACAGACAGGCCACAAATAAACAAACAGGGCAATATAGGCCAGCAAATCCGATGTATGTAGAACAGACAGGCCACAAATAAACAAACGGGGCAATATAGGCCAGCTAGCTCGATGTATATAGAACAGACAGGCCACAAATAACCAAACAGGGCAATATAGGTCAGCTAGCCTGATGTGTATAGAACAGACAGGCCACAAATAAACAAATAGGGCAACAAAGGCCAGCTAGCCTGATGTATATAGAACAGACAGGCCACAAATAAACAAACAGGGCAATATAGGCCAGCTAGCCTGATGTGTATAGAACAGACAGACCACAAATAAACAAATAGGGCAATATAGGCCAGCTAGCCTGATGTATGTAGAACAGACAGACCACAAATAAACAAATAGGGCAATATAGGCCAGCTAGTCCGATGTATGTAGAACAGAAAGGCCACAAATAAACAAACAGGGCAATATAGGCCAGCTAGCTCAATGTATATAGAACAGACAGGCCACAAATAACCAAACTGGGCAATATAGGTCAGCTAGCCCGATGTGTATAGAACAGACAGGCCCCAAATAAACAAACAGGGCAATATAGGCCAGCTAGTCAGATGTATGTAGAACAGACAGGCCACAACCAAACGGAACAGAGAGGCCACGGTTACAAACAACAGACAGCCCGCAGCCAACAGACAGCCCAGGGCTTTAGAGAACAGTCAGCCCACAGCTATGTAGCAGGGACCCCCTGGCTATTTAGAAGAGACCAGATATGAACACAGTGATCCCCTTGGAGAGGGGAGAAGGCCTATCCTCCCTAAGCCAATGAGAACCGTATAATAATTATTATCGGTGCAGTGTATACATATAGGTTATTAATCTTGTGACTGTTCAATATATCACAATTTAGATAGCACATTTCGTGTTGAGGTGCTCCACAAACGGTGCAGTGTAAAGTGACATACGTGAATCAAGGTCACAAGTGCGTATTTACAATATATACAGCCAAGGAACTAATCTTAAGCACAATTGTAAATACAAGACTCAAATGAAAAGTTTATTGAATGAAAAGTCATAAGCAACGGTCCTCTGATAAAAGTTGACGTTTCGGCTCCACACTTCATTTATAACAAGGTCATCATCATCAGGACATAGGGGGCAGCAGCCAACACAGCACGTGGCTGAAGGCACCAATTGTTTCAGTAGCGGCTGGTAGATGGTAAAAGTGGTGAGGCAGAAAGCAACACCTTTCTGCATTACCAGAATCTTTTCTTTATTGCGTGGAAACACCAGAACAATGTGGGCGGAGCCGACCTTTACCCTTAAACACCGTAATCCGACACCCACAGCTCAACAATGAACAAGACGCGCGGCGCCTCCTAACCAGGAACATGACCAGAACACAGCATGACGAGCTGAACCTGACCTGTGTCTGTCATAGTAACACCGAAACGTGGGGGGAGCTATGGACCGCTAAATGCGCCATGAGGCCACACATATGGCAGAATGTGCGCTATACCATTCCGGGGATGGAGTCTAACCAATTCCGATTACTTGAACCGCAAAACTATAAACACAAATACAGAAAAAGAGCATTCCTCACCACAGACGGATCAGAGCCCCTTCTGGGGTTGTTTTCCAGCGCTCTGCAGCCCTCCCCCAGACCATGTAACAGACACACTGTACATTGTAAAGGCGAACCGTCGCGTGCGTCTAGTCAAAGTTTTGGTGACAGCCACTGGCCTGCGGCTGTCCCTAACAGATGCAGTCGCTGCCCAGCCCACTCATGTCCGCAGACTCCAGCCCGCTCCAGACACAGACGCACTGCACTGTCCGGACGCGCCAGGCCATGGGGGCCCAACGTAGGCCCAGGAGGGCCTGGTCGCTGCGAGGTCTCCAAGATACTCACATAAAGTCAAATAACTATAGTCTATGGTAAATGCAACAATGTCTATAGTCCGTGGTTATCAGGCGTAGATCAAGCCCTCTTGCGCCTACGCTGGACAGCCCTGTACTACTAACACACTACCTCCTAGCAATAACAGACACATTGCTAACCCTTGTACCAGCTACACTGCTTTCACCGGGCAGCGGGTCCTCTCCGCCATATTACACACACTGCAGAACTTCCCGCGCCCCCCACCCCCTATTACAGATACAATGTCCAGGCCCTCCTTATAACCGACAAACACCCTCCCTCCCCACTAGGCGCACGGACCCTCCTTCCCAGATACTGTCCAGGCCCCGCTAAGTAACTGGCAAACTGTCCCTCCCTCCTCCCTCACAAGTAACAGACACACCGCGCAGCCCCCTACACGTGACATACAAACTGCCCTCTCCAAACAGCAGGCACACAGTCCCTCACTCCCATGATATAACAAACACTGCCCATATTCCCTCTCTTCCCGCCCAGCTCATAGCACACCCCCTATCAGGCACGCTGTCCCTGAATCCCAGGTCACTCACACACTGTCGCCAGGGGCGCAACTAGGTCTTAATTTCGGGGGGGGCTAACATGGCAGGTGAAGGGGCGTGGCTAATGTTAATCAATGGGGCGGAGCTAAAATGGCCATCACAATGCATGTCTTTGCAACGCGGTTGTAATAACTCAACAACTCAAGTGCTGTTACAACACAATACCATTACAATGCAAACTCTTACCACGCATATGCCTTTACAACAAAAGCATATGCGTGGTGAAAGTTTGTTTTAAAATATAACTATGTTACAGTATAAACGCTACATATATATATGTATATAGGTTTATATATCCCTGTAAATGGGTTATTTTTTTTGTAACATGTGTATATATATATATATATATATATATATATATATATATATATATATATATATATATATATATATACACACACACCCACCCACATTTCCTTAAAACCCTACAACCCTTCAACTCATACCAACCCTAAAATTGCCCCCCTGGCACCCCAAAGCCTATACCTACCCTGAACCCTAAAATTAACCCAAAACCCATACCCACACTGAACCCCAAAATTACTCCTGGCACCCTAAAACCCATTACCACCCTGAACTCTGAAATTACCCCCTGACACCCCAAAACCCATACCCACCCTGAACCCTAAAATTACCCCTGGCACCCCAAAACCCATACCCACCTGAACCCTAAAATTACCCCTGGCACCCCAAAACCCATACCCGCAGTGATCCCTAAAATTACACCCTTGCCCCCCAAACCCATACTCACCCTGAATCTTAAAATTACCACTAGCACACCAAAACACATACCCACGCTGAACCCTAAAATTAACCCCCTCACACCCTAAAACCCATACCCGCCCTGAACCCTAAAATTACCCCTGGCACTCCAAAACCCATACCCACCCTGAACCCTAAAATTACCCCTGGCACCCCAAAACCCATACCCGCAGTGATCCCTAAAATTACACCCTTGCCCCCCAAAACCCATACTCACCCTGAATCTTAAAATTACCCCTGGCACACCAAAACACATACCCACGCTGAACCCTAAAATTAACCCCCTCACACCCTAAAACCCATACCAGCCCTGAACCCTAAAATTACCCCTGGCACCCCAGAAACCATACCCATGCTGAACCATAAATTACCCTCTTGCCCCCCAAAACCCATACCCACTCTGAACCTTAAAATTACCCCAGGCACCCCAAAACCCATACCCATGCTGAACCATGCATTCCCCTCTGGCACCCCATAACCCATATCCACCCTGAACCCTAAAATAGCCCCCTGACATTCCAAAACCCACACCTGCCCTAAACCCTAAAATTACCCCTGGCACTATAAAACACATACCCACGCTGAACCCTAAAATTAATCCCATGGCACCCCAAAACCCACACCCACCCTGAACCTTAAAATTACCCCTGGCACCCCAAAACCCATACCCATGCTGAACCATAAATTCCCCCCGGCATCCCATAACCCATACCAACCCTGAACCATAATTCCCCCCTGAAACCCCATAACCCATACCCACCCTAAACCCTAAAATTGCCCCCTGACACCCCAAAACCCACACCTGCCCTGAACCCTAAAATTACCCCTGGCACACCAAAACACATACCCACGCTGAACCCTAAAATGTTCCCTGGCACCCCATAACCCATACCCACCCTGAACCCTAAAATAGCCCCCTGACATCCCAAAACACACACCTGCCCTGAACCCTAAAATTACCCCTGGCACACCAAAACACATACCCACGCTGAACCCTAAAATGTCCCCTGGCACCCCAAAACCCATACTCACCTTGAACCCTAAAATTGCCCCCTGGAACCCCAAAACCCATACCCGCTCAGAACCCTAAAATTTCCCCACTGGCACCCCAATCCGTAACCCACCCTGAACCATAAAAGTACTCACTGGCACCCTAAAACCCACACCCACCCTGAACTCTAAAATTACCCACTACCACCACACAAAAAAAAATGAACACTACAAACTTACACTACATTTGCATATTTGGAGGGGACTGTCCTCTTTGACGTTTCTATGTATGTAAGTCAAGAACAACATTCAAAGTAACCTAGACATGCAGGCAGTAGGTAATGCTGTACTGAAAAATGCATTAAAGTTACTGGGACTTACATAAATAAAAAACTGCTGCCTGCTCCTCTGATACTATACTGTGGAGGCTGGCTGATCAGCAGCACTGTGTCCTGGCATCCAGTCCCTCGAAGGTCTCAGAGTAGATAGGTGGGGGTCAAATGGCTCCTGGATTCTCCTTGCCTGGGCCTCCTCTGCTTCTTCCCTGGTGCCCTTGGATGCGAAAATAGAAAGATCCATGGCCCTGTTCACCATTTATCTGGTGAGCAGCGCCTTGGATGTGAATTCCATCCAAGTACACAGACAGCAGGGGCAAAGGGATGGCCAGTGCAGGTGATGCTTTTCCTTTGTAAATTCATTCCTGCTGGCGTCATAGCCCAGGGGTTGCTGTCTGCGCACTTGTATGAAATACACATCTATACAAGTGCACAGACAGCACCCCATGGGCTATGACGCCAGCAGAAATTCCTTTACAAAGGAAAAGCATCACCTTAACTGGCCAGCCCTTTCCCCCTGCTGTGCACTTCACACCCCATGCTCACAAGAGATCAAGTGCTTAGGTGAAATCCCTGCCTTCAGGCAAGGATTTCACCTCGCGGCGCCACCGTAAAGGAAAACAAGAGGTGGGGGCAGGAGGTCACTCACTGAAGCAGAGGCTGGCTGGCTCGGGCTGCTGGGCCTCTCAGAAAGCATTAAAAAAATCATTCTCCGATCGGATGCTATCTTGCACCATTTCAGTGCGTGTAATCTTAGCCCGGGCAGAGGAGGCGACGGGGGGGGGGGGGGGGGGGGGGCTGAAGCCCGGTGAGCCCAATGGGTGTTGCGCGCCTGACTGTCGCTCCCTCCTGGTAACTGACACACTGTCCCTTCCACCTCGTAACTGACACTGCCCCTCGCTCCCAGCTACTGACACACTGTCCCTCCGACCCGGTACCTGACACTGTCTCTCCCTCCCGGTAACTGACACACACTGTCCCTCCCTCCAAGGTAACAGACACACCGCGCAGTCACCTCCTTGTGACACACAAACTGCCCTCCCCAATCAGCAGGCACACAGTCCCCACCGTGATATAACACAAACACTGCCCGCCTTCCTTCTCTTCTCCCAGGTACCGGGCGCACCCCACCGACCGCCCATAGCACACCCCCGTATCAGGCACGCTGTCCCTGAATCCCAGGTCACTCACGCACTGTCCCTCCCTCCGGGTAACCGATACACTGTCCCACCCGGTAACTGACACACCGTCCCTTTCACCCGGAAACGGACACTGTCCCTCGCTCCCGGGTAACTGACACACTGCACTCCATCCTAAGTATCTGACACACTGTCCACCTTCCCGAGTAAATCTCACACTGTCCGTTTCAATATCAGAGACAGCCTGGCCTAGAGTAGCTATAACCACACGGAACCACATGGTCATCGCGGCCGTGAAGAAACACATGCCCCCCCTCACACGCACGCACGCACACACACACACAAAAGTGTAAGTCATCTGAAAGAGTCACACAACTCCTTTCACCGAACACTGGAAGATCCGGTCCTATCTAACGGTCTCGCTGGAGAGCGCTTAGTGGCCTCGCAGTCGCTGCCCAGCCCACTCATGTCCGCAGACTCCAGCCCGCTCCAGACACAGACGCACTGCACTGTCCGGACGCGCCAGGCCATGGGGGCCCAACGTAGGCCCAGGAAGGCCTGGTCGCTGCGAGGGCTCCAAGATACTCACATAAAGTCAAATAACTAGTCTATGGTAAATGCAACAATGTCTATAGTCCGTGGTTATCAGGCGTAGATCAAGCCCTCTTGCCCCGATTGTGTGCGTGGGGAAGCAAGCACTCCCTCTAAACTCATGCTGCACCTGCTGTTAGAGGGAAGCTCACCAGCTACTGCCAAAGCTATGCTTTTGAACTGCTTGTGTTAGTCAATAGTGGTAAAGCCTACTCGCAATATAAAACCCAAATTAATTATCTTTTCAGTGCATGCTTTTAATGGCGCTCTCTACTGAAAATCCAATCTTCCAGACTATGCAAATTGTCCTTTAAACTGTGGGTTCCACCTCTAGCAGAAACTGCATGCACATCCTAGGCGCCAGAATTTCAGGATTTCACATACTTGCAGCTCAGGGCTGTAAATCGTGCGAAATCGACTGAACCTATTAATGGAACTTCTCTCACTCAGGCTCCGAGGCAGGTGAGGTGGAGAGCATGTGAGGAGAGGCACAGGCTCTGAGGCAGGTGAAGTGGAGAGTAGGTGAGGAGAGGCACAGGCTTCGACGCAGGTGAGGTGGAGAGCAGGTGAATCGAGGCACAGGCTCCGAGGCAGGTGAGGTGGGGCAGAGGGGAGGCTAGAGGTACCCAAGACGTAGAGGGGTGGAACAGACTGAGGCAGGTGGGGTCCGAGGGCAGGAGAGGGGTGGGTGGGTGGTCCAGACGGTGAGGCAGGCGAAGGCGAATACAGGGCAGGAGCGGGGTGGGTGGAGGTACATGGTACGGTGGAAACTGTGAAGCAAGTGTATATAGGGTAAGAGTTAGTTGGGTGGAAGTAAAGGGGTGGGCCAGACAGTGAGGGTACATGAGGTCAGTTAGAACAGATGGAGAAAGAAGAGAGTCCGGTCGGGCTGAGTGGGGGTTAGGGGGTGGTGGGTGGGGGGGGGGTACAGCTGAGGGGTGGTATAAAGAGGCGACTTTACAGCGTGGGTTGTCGAGGCGGAGTGAGGTGGAGGGGTGGGGGCAGTGGCCGGGCGGGGGGGGGGTCGGACGGGACAGTGGTGCTTTTGGGGTCACGGGGTGCGGATATGCCAGTGAGGAGGGGTGGCCGCGCTAGTGGGGCTTAGGGGGTGGGGTACAGCTGAGGGGTGGTTTAAAGAGGCGACGGAGGTGATAGAAAGCCTTACGGTACAGCGTGGGTTGTCGAGGCGGGGTGAGGTGGAGGGAGGGGGGGGGGGCAGTGACATTAGAGAGTGAGAAGAGGTAAGGCCGTGCGGGCCCGGTGAGGAGGGGTGTGGGGGGGTTCGGACGGGACAGTTGTGCTTTGAGGGGTCATGGGGGTGCGGATATGCCAGTGAGGTGGGGTGGCCGCGCTCCCTTCTCTCCCCTCTCTCCCTGTGATCCTGTTGTATACCCTCACATTTCCCTTCACCCCCGCTTGATGCCCGCTGCCCCCCTCAACGCTTTAATTCGGTCACATTGCGCTCCTCGAAGCTGTGCTCTCCCTCACTCGGCGCTGTACCCTCGCCCTTTCTTGCCCTCAGACGCATTACCAACACGGAGCCCCACTGAACTTTCACACTCTGGCCGCACCCATAATCCCCACTAGTTATGCAGACTGACCCGTAATTTTACCCTCTCCACCCTCCCGGGACCGGGAGTGTAAGACCGGCCTAGCAACAGGAGCCTCCAGGGATAGGTCGGACATCAGTTTAATTTTTACGGGCGACTCCTAACATCTTTGCACCCAGCCGCTCTTACCCTGGTGTGGAGGAAAACGGAAGTGTGGGGGTAGGGATGGTACAGCTGAGGGGTGGTATAAAGAGGCGACGGAGGTGATAGAAACCCTTACTGTACAGCATGGGTTGTCGAGGCGGGGGGGGTCCGTGGCAGTGACATTAGAGAGTGAGAAGAGGTAAGGCCGTGCGGGCCAGGGGAGGAGGTGTGGGGGGGGGGGAGTGGGGTCGGACGGGACAGTGGTGCTTTGAGGGGTCACAGGGGTGCGGATATGCCAGTGAGGTGAGGAGGGGTGGCCGCGCTAATGGGGGTTAGGGGGTGGGGTACAGCTGAAGGGTGGTTTAAAGAGGCGACGGAGGCGATAGAAACCCTTACGGTACAGCGTGGGTTGTCGAGGCGGGGTGAGGTGGAGGCAGTGACATTAGAGAGTGAGAAGAGGTAAGGCCGTGCGGGCCCGGTGAGGAGGGGTGTGGGGGGGGGGTTCGGACGGGACAGTGGTGCTTTGAGGGGTCATGGGGGTGCGGATATGCCAGTGAGGTGGGGTGGCCGCGCTCCCTTCTCTCCCCTCTCTCCCTGTGATCCTGTTGTTTACCCTCACATTTCCCCTCACCCCCGCTTGATGCCCGCTGCCCCCCTCAACTCTTTAATTCGGTCACATTGCGCTCCTCGAAGCTGTGCTCTCCCTCACTCGGCGCTGTACCCTCCCCCTCTCTTGCCCTCAGACACATTACCTTCACGGAGCCCCACTGAACTCTCACACTCTGGCCGCACCCATAATCCCCACTCGTTATGCAGACTGACCCGTAATTTTACCCTCTCCACCTTCCAGGGACCGGGAGTGTAAGACCGGCCTAGCAACAGGAGCCTCCAGGGATAGGTCGGACATCACAGTTTAATTTTTGCGGGCGACTCCGAACATCTTTGCACGCAGCCGCTCTTACCATGGTCTGGAGGAAAACGGAAGTGTGTGTCTGGCTGAAAGGCGGGTGGATGCTCGAAACAGGCTGACGTGCAGAGGAGGGCGCTGAAGGGAAGGGGCTAGAAATCCTAACAAAAGCTCATTGAAAATGGGGAACGAGACCATGACGATCCTCACTGGCAGACGAGAAATAAAAAATGGCTGCCCAAAGCTCCGAAAAATTTCGGGTTCGGGGGCGTGTTTTGCTGTCCTGAGTGACGGACGACGTCACGAGCTAAAGAACAGCAAAACTTACGCCCCCGAATCCGAAAGAGACGGAGCTAAATCAGAGTGGTGGCTCTCTCCTCCAATGGCTGGCCTCCATTTAGGAAGCCAGCCAATGGAGGTGAGACGACGAGGAGGCGGGTTTAAGCTGCCACATTAAGAGACAATAATTCTCGGACATCCGGTCTGCCTTCGGCAGACCGGATATTACCGAGACCTAAAAACAAAAAACAGGCGGTGGTTAAAGCAAATGTGTCTGGCATCGGCTGCAGACCTTTTGGCCTTGTCAATACATGATTAGTGTGTGATATATTTTTTTCTTTTTTTATATGAAGGCAGCATTTTTTTTAAACAAGCATTGTCTGAAAAACTCATACTATAGATATTTTTTTATATATAAAACCACATATTGCACCAGTAGCCCCTGGCAGTAAAGGGTGTTGTGTAAGAATTGAATGCATTCACTCAGTCGGGTAACCCAGTGGCTCACATGGGCTGACAACTTAACCCGTGCTGTATGGTGGGCGACAGCAAAATGTGAATGACACTACAGCATACCAATTGATGAAGAGATGAATGAAAATCCAGGTCCGTATGTATAGCACGTAAATATATATATTTTTTTCAAAAAAGGTATTGGTTTATGCCATACCAAAAAATACCAGGCCAACCTTGCAACGACAAATGGATACAAAAAATGTGGCAATTTGCCGTTATTTATAAAAAACAATGTAAATGGATGGTCTTTTTTTATTGTCTCAGTATTTTAAATATAGTTCCTCCTGCAACCCTGATCTCTGCGTGTTCTAAAGCTTCTGAATTCAAAATTCTGACACACTGCCTTGTAATTCCAAAGGGAATACACGAATGAAATTGAATATTAAAATTGCATGAGGATCTCTTTCCTCGTTTAGTTTACTTTATGGTCTGTACTTTTGTGCACTTAACACTCGTCTGTCTAGTTGTATAATGATGTGCCCCGGGCATAGGCCCACTCCATAGAAAACTGCAAAAACAAGCAACGAGTGTATCCCAACCAACTGTTTGTTCTCAATATCGTAGTTTAATTCTGTTTCAAGGGCATAACTGCTCCTGCAAAGTCAAACTCCGGCTTCCTACTATTGTCTTGATCCTCATTGTATTGTACTGTAGTGGTATTTATGTAGCGCTTCATACTTTTAACCAGGCGGCGCTTTAGTGACTGATGTAGAATTATAGCCCGTGGGGAAGTGCTTGGTTGTATGAATGATGACATTGCAGAGAGTCCTATGTAGTTAGTTTTTTGTTGGTGTGTTGAGTGACTGGTGCGGTAGGTCGCTGCCCCTAAGCATATTATAGAGAAAGAGGTGTGTGAGATAAGAGTGCCTGCGTTTAATTTATAGTTGACTCACATTGTGCCCGACTTTGTGGACGAAAATGGAGCTGTCTGCTGTAAGTGCTGGTTACCATCAGTCCATATCCTCACACCCTTGCAGGTGGTGGGAGTATGAAGAACCCAGAGATGAGGCATACAGCCAGTCACGGTGGATGCTCTCAGGCTGTCTATGGCTTTCACTGGATACATAAGGGTCCCGCAAGTGAGAGCTGTATAAAGGCAATTGAAGTGAGATGTTGGCCATGCATTTGAAGCAGGAGGAAGATCTATGGGTGCCATTCATGGGTGCCCAGAATATAGGAAGCCATTCAGAGAGATTAAGGCTACCGTGGTTTGGAGGCGGAGCCAGAAGGCATATAGACAAGAGGAGGAGCCGTAGTGAGTGGATTTTAGGGTCTCCCTTTTGACTGCTTGGAGGTGATCTGCCAGCATGTTCTAGTTGGAGGCAGCCAGGGCCACAAAGATTCTTGGCAAGCAAGACAGACAAATGTTTAGTACTTATGAGACACCAGGTGATGGCCAGATATCCCACTTGAGCAATAGCATTCTCTTGTATCGCTGTAAAGATTTGGCAGTGCCAGGCAGGTTTTGGCCGTTGCCTACTGAAGCCCCTCTATGGCGTCAGGAGCACAAACTATATATATTTTTTGCTGTCATCTGAAGAGGTCCATATTTTAATTATAGGGTATCCAGTGATGATTCAGCCAAGTCAAAGCATTGGTAGATTTTTAAAGATAATCGTTCACAGCGTACATAATTTATATAAAGATCTACTGGATGTAAATGTATTTCATGTGAATATCTTGATATTCGCGCAAGAATCCATCCCTCATGGACTAACATTGCACAACCTTGGTTGATTCCAAGCCCGCTGTTGAAACAACCTGATTAAGATGAAATACACTGTTTACTGTGCACCAGGATGTAACAGTGCTGATGTTAACCTTTCTTTCGGTCGTGTTGTTCATTTTTTGGAACCGTGTTGCTCTTATGAGGCATACCACTTTAGATCCTCAACGGCAGGCTGGCTCTTAAGGTCTACTGTTCATAGATTTTGGAAATGGATGCAGCTCTATACAGTGCCTAAAACACAAGAAACTGCAAACTATTATTATATATATTGCATTTTGTGGTTTCTTGGCATTCACCCCCATCTTCTGACCCTCCACAAGAACACAACTACAGAAACACAGATATTTATGACTGTATTACAATGACTCACCCAAAGAGCTCTGCGGAGGAGATTTTGAGCAGTTTTAAAGCTTTCAACCCTAATTACATTACAAGGATCTTTTGTCATTTCATGACCCATGATTTAGGAAATATCCTACCCTGTTCGTGAGAGAGGCTCGTAGCATCCTTAGGGTGCTCGGTGGGGAGCTGCTGGTGCTCCTGTGAGGGGTCCTGCCTGACATTGGCCTGTGTACTCAACAGTTTGGGCCACTTTCGGCATCATATTCATCCATAATCAAGGCTACTGACTGGGCACATCCCAGTTGCTTCACCTTTCGCCCATGTTTCCATTGGTGTACATGGCATACACTGTGGCTTTTATTTGCCTTTTTTTGTGGTGACCCACTCCTACTTTTCCTAATGCAGTGCATTTCCATAAAACCGCATATGCACTTGAAAATATCGAAGTATGGAACACAGTCACCTAGCCATGTAGGAGCCAGGTGTAGTGGAAGGACAAATAAGCATTGGTTATATGGTAATGGATGCCTGTAGTGCCAAGATGATGGTAAACCCTAATGGGCCACGGTCTCTTTTTCAAGGTTGGCAGTAGATCAACAGAATGTGAAATTTGCTTCGGGTGCAGGGTTTGTGGGAACAGAGCTGTATAAGCTTCCTCTCGTCAGCAGAGTACCAGAATTAGCCCTACCAGTATACGATGACGATTAATTGGATGTAAAAGTGGCCTTGGCAGTGTTTACAGGTTTCAGCAAAGTATGTGTGAATGAGCACTGTCAGAACCAGGTCAGCACTTCATTATGGGACAATTTACCCTATGTGGCCTGGGAAAGGGGTCATTATTAGGTAATCAAATTAGAATTTAAATTGTTAAAAATTCAGGATTTGTGGTCCGTAGCATTGCTGTGTTGTGCTGGGACAAGTGGAATTCAATTTCTGGTCCTGCATTTGTGACTTCTCTGTACTGTTTCCAAATCAGTTAATCACAAACACACAAAGCAGCCCTATCCCCCAAGAAGCAAGTTAGTTGTGTTCAACACTATTTTAAGAAAACTTATTCTGTGTAAGGATTCGATGGGCTGGGGTCCGAAATTATTAGGATACAACTTCAGTCTTTTTTTTCTGGACACTAAACCACCATGGAGGAAGTCTAGTGGGCTAAAGTCCACTTCCATATTTTAGTAGACAGTCACTACTGAGTGTAAAAGGTGGCTTGTATAATTTAATATGAGAAGTCTGCGACTGTGGAAAGCAATTTCTCGAACTTTCCTTCATATTCAAGCTGAAGTTCAAATGTTTTTACTTTAAAAGTTGACCCCTTCACTGTCCTTCCCATATCCTCCAACCCCCACTTCCCCGAGCACCAGATAATGTGAGGAAACGAGGATGGCCTTCTTGAATAAACATGCGGAAGTATGAATACTATTGATCCGCTGTAGACCATTACTGCTACTACTAAAAAAAATTAAGTGCCCAAGCAGATGAACTCGTTACAATACAGAGCTTTTGAACTTATTTGAGATCATGTACTGCTATCTCTTTGGAGAAGTCATGAAAGTACAACATTCCTCTAACTTATTTTAATTTCTTCATCTGAGACCAGTTATGTTATAAATCTCAGGACTGGACCAGGCATCTGTAAAGGGCAGTTGAGGGCTACTTTGAAACTTTCATCAGTTTTTTTAGGTCTTGGTTTTGATAGTCCAGCTGTCACACTGACATACTGCTGACAGTATTCATAGAGGTGCCTTTGACTCCGCCTCTTTCAACCATATGCTCACTTTGCCCCGCCTCTTTCAGCGATTGGCTTGTGAATTTGTCAGTGACGTCCTGGTTCAGCCCAGTGGAGTATTCATTGCTTGCCTAATGCTATTGCCTCTGTAGGTGTCTCTTTCCCTTGCTTGTCGAGTGTGCAAACATTGCATGCATTAGCACATTAAACCCAGACCTATTGACTTTACCAATGCATGTTTATGTTTGTGGAGAAGTGTGGCTCAGGGGTTAGAGGCGGCAGACCCGGAAGCTGAGATCGGCCCTGGACCAGGGTTCAATTCCCCGCCTCGGCGGGTCTTGGGCTCAAAAAATTCCACGGACTCGATAATTCTCGCTCCGGTGCCTTCTCAACTCACGGGTTCACACTCTGCGACTCTGGGCAATAGCTTGCTTAATCTCCACAACGGCCCCTCGCGGCGGGATGCCTGGCTTTCACCTTGTGGATACTCTGCCGGGGTTATCTCACAGGGGAATACCAGGACGGGTTCCCTAAGCAAGCGCCGGGAAACCCTTTGTGGGTAGCTGTGCGCTATATAAGCTCAAATACATTTACATTTACATGTTTATCCTCATTACTATTAATGCTGTTTACCAAAGGACTGGAGCTTTGAAGTAAAATCTATGGGACAGCTCTTCGAGGTCAAACATTTGTTGCGCAGATCTTAAAGGATTTGAGCTAAATCCCGCTTTATGAATGGATCAGCAATTTCTTTGTGGGCCGCTGAACATTTCGCCCTGTTTTTTCTGAAGCTGCTCACTTCATCCCGTACCCAGAAATCGCTGCGCACTCCGCGCTCGATTGCGCCATCCTTTTGCTAATTGTGTTTGACTGACCGGTCACCTTTTGCTCAGTTTGTTTGGTGATGGGTCAGTTGGTGGTAGCCATCAAAAGATGAGGCAAGTTAGGAAGAATCAGATGAAAGCATTCTTAAAAAGTGTGCATTTGAGTAATTAATGACCAGGGACAATCTGTGGTCCATGTTGACTGTGCTTATGGTTGGTATTATCATGCCTGATTAAATAGGGCCACAATAGACTTCTGAGCATGTGTCCTGGTAATCAGCTTCCGCATCAATTACGCGCCCTGTACCAGCAGCCCCGGCTGGACTCATTACACTGACTGCCAGGGATTAGTTTGATTCACCATGTGATCCAGGGAGAGATTTGTGACCAGGTCTCACAGAATCAGATGTGTTCCCTGCAGATGAACCCATCTGGAGCGGTTCCTGCACTGATCTGCCCTTGGCGCACACTCTCGGATTACAAGCAGAGAGAGCATCCTTTCTCCTGATCCCAGAGGGTCTTAGCCTTGCTTCCTGCCTGTCATGTGGAGGCTGCGCCCCTCCCTCCACCGCTGAAGGGGAGGCTGAGAAATACCCATCTGTGATCTGAGACAGCCCCGTCAGTGCGCATGACGGCCTGGCGCTTGGTGGAGGAAGTGAGGTCGACAAATGCTCGTGGCTTGAATATGTACACAGTGTCTATGGAGCTAGCAGGGCCAATTCTATCTCAAATATTGAATGGCATTATTGTATATCATTCATATAGTCGGGTCCACTGGAATTATGCGGCAAGGGAGGACCAAATTGTGCCGCAAGTAAATGCAAATTATGCAGCATAATGCAGCAAATGTTGTGATGGTATGAGTGCGTTATTTTGTCATTTTTACACGTAAACACTCGACACCTTATTAGTACTAGCTTAACACCCAAATGCAGCAAACTGGAAGGTGAATATTCAACCTTTGCTAAGTAAGTGCCTTCCGCTCTACATCCCCACGTGTCACTGCATTTTTAATAACTTTTTATCTGTTGAAGTTAAGAACAGTTTTTTTGGGGGGTTAAAATCTGGGATGTTGCAGCGGATGATGGATTATTTGGCAAATGCAACAAATCCATAGTTATGCAAAAAACGCAGCCGTGGCAGAACAGCATAATTCGGACGGTCCTCCATATAGTGCATGCGTCCCCAAATACAAGTTTTTATTTTTGCAGTGCAATTCAGATTTAAACATGGCTGCTCCAATTGTGGGAAAAGATTCAAAATGAGACGCTAATTATTTATGCCTGTGAGGATGATCAGTAATTAAATCAGACAATAGGTAAACATACGACCTCATTAGCAGAATTTGTTTAACGCAGATGTGAATGATGATATAGTGACATCAGTCTTAGATTTAGAAATGCTAAATCAACTGCAATGGATCGCACACCGCTAGCCCCTCCTCCGGATCGCCCCTGAGGATTCTGGTACATATAGTTCGTAAGTGGTTCACCTAAGTAGGTGCAAGTAAGTACTTGTTGTTCTCAAGATCTCTAGACCTGAGACATGGCCCGGGTTTCGGGATATCTTCCCTCATCAGTAGAGAACGTAGTTGGGGTGGAAAAGAAGGCCACCAAGTAACCGTCACAGGCCTCGATGCCTAACCGTCACGCAGGTGCGTCATCCAGAAGCGCGTCAGCTTAAAGGCTCAAGGGAGCCCATTTGTAGAATCAACCGCAATGGATCGCACACCGCTAGCCTTTCCTCCGGATCGCCCCTGAGGATTTTGGTACATATAGTTCGTAAGTAGTTCACCTAAGTAGGTGCAAGTAAGTCTAATTTTATTTTAATTCCAACTAACAGCTCAACCTAGGGTAGCCTTGATAACATCCTGCTTTTGCAGTTGTTGTACTTGGTCCTTCCAATTACATTGTCACTCTGTAGTTGAGTTCCCCAGATATGTTATGAATTTGAAGGTCTGTCTGGGTTTGTGTGAGGAGGGTTTGAATGGTGGTGTGTGAATTTGGTTATATTTCTCTACCTGGGTTTGCATTATTTATTCTGTAATTATTGTCTTTTCCCTTTTGTGATTATGGATGAATTATAATTGATGATGAAAACGAAAACCTATTAAAAAAAGTACGATAATGAAAACATTTTTGATAAAAGAAATTAAATAAAACTATATATTTGTGTAACTGTTGGAGTATTTGTTTATTGATTAAACAATTTTGTCTTGGTGAGATTAAGTTGTGCGTAGAATAATTTGAGGTCTAGAGGGAGTTCCTTTTTTGTGTTTTTTAGTGGATGGACCAAGGTCACACATTTTGCAGTTCATTTACCACAAAGGTGGTTAAGCAGGTGATTCAAGTCTTTCCAGGTGAGGAGGCCGTGTTCCACTCGGACAGGGGTCTTCAAGGGGCAGTTTTTTTTGGGGAGTTTGATATAGCACTAACTAGACCCAGAGGTATCAGAGCGCTTTACTTGAACACCAGTTACGTTACATACGGACACACAGTTGGTTAAATCACAAGGAAGACATCAGGAGGTGGTAAGTGGCGGTAATCACGTATGGCTCCTGCCCCCTGCAAACCCTTTGGAAGTTGTCTTTGGTCTTGAAATGAATGGGCATGGGATCCAGAGAAGCTTTGTTCTTGGAAGCATCTCCCAACACAGCACTTCTATCTCGCTGAGTGTGTTTTCATATGGTCAGTGAAACAGGGGTTGGGTTTGTTGTTGGATTATTGTTGCAAAAAAGTCTTGCTCTTTTCTTGAAGTGCGTTTTGCTTTAGCCACATTGTCTTTAATTGGGATTGGTCGAAAGAGCTCTCCGAGAAGGAGTGATGGAGTGAGTTCAGCCAAGTACTAAGAAGTCACTGCCAAATTCAGATCCCTTTGGAGTTTGCTGAAGGTCTTGAATGGGAGCTCTGTGTGGATGGTATTACAAATTTCCAGAGGTGCAGCAAAGACCATGATCTTTTGGAGTGGAGTTAAAGAAGGATGACTTCCCATACAGTTGTCACGCGTGCTGCAGCACGCTCCTGGAGTTGGGGTTTTGCTGCTGGTGTGATGTCACTCAGTAAGAGGCTTGTACTCTTTAGACACAGCAATTCTGAATTCTAACTCGGAGGTGCTGGATTTAATTTGAATGGCTTAAAGTCAAGATCACATCTCTTATCATTAGTACAGGGGTGGACGAGTCAGAAGGTGGAAACTATTTTCAAATCACTCGAAGCTTATTGTCTGACACTTACTATGACTATGGACACACTACTTTTTACCATACCCCACAGTACTGCTTCCTCCTGTCGCTGGTCCCTGCTCCTTGAGATCTTTGTCTCTCTGCTGCTGTCTTCCCATTTGCTCTCTTCGGGCATGTCTTCTGGATTTGGCATATTTCTTGGGCATTGAAAAGCTGACTTTTTGCAGCTTCTGGGGTTCCTGGTCCTATTATCATGGAACATACAACGCCATAAACATTCCTGTGTCCAGCACTGGCAGGCCCAAGACTTATGGCAATTGTTTGGTGCATCACCGTGGCAACGCACACCATTGGTATCTTAGCCCATGACAAAGAATGGGTGCCCGGCCTCCCTTCTTTCATCCGATTTCATTTGAACCCATTATATCACTACATCTAGACTTTACAGCCCTAGATAAACCAGGTGAGTGCTGGTAATATCCCAGGTGCATCCTCTTAAAGACTGATGGAATGAGATGAGAGCAGGAGGGGGGCTTGCTTATTTATTTTGAAGGTTTTATATACAACGGTAACTTAGATGGACGGGTTGGGGTGGAATGTTGGATTTGAGATCAGTTATCCTTAGCCCAGGCACCATTGCTATTTTATCAAAAACATGCTATTTAACCTTTTTCTCAGCTTACCCTCCCTAAAATATCCCTGTTCCTTGATACCTTACTCTATGTGGCAATCGAATTTCTTTCTTAGCCCCCATGACCACCATTTCTCATCTGTACATCTTTTGTGCTATGAAGCCCCTCAGTGTTATACAAGTGTGTGCGGACATAGCATGGACCCTTCTCGACCCTGATTATAGTTCCTGCCTTACCTCACAGGCTCCCACTTGCTGTCAATTTTGAATGGGCTTGAGCTCCATGCATGCCCTGTGGTACAGCAGAGATGTGGTCTATTGTTAACAGAGGCTGACGACGTGCAGTTCCCGTATCGCAAACTCACAAGTGTGCCCCCAACCGGCCCTTGTCAATTTACAAATCGCACTGAGTCTACTACCCACTCGATATTATGGATTTGGTCATTTTGTGGGCGATAGTTACCATGTTCATTGGGTGGATAGTTGGGATTTAAGAGGAGAAGAGTTCGACCCTCTTTGATGTGTCCACTCCAGACAATGCTTCTGTCCATCCAGCAGTCCTGGTCCATTTCCTGAAGGCGAACCCCAAAAAACAGCATATTTAACCGGAAGGAGTGAGTAACACAAGAAATGTACAACTCTCCTTCTCCTCACTTTCCCTCCATGTCCGTGTGCCGGTTTCACTGTCTCTGCCTCCTTGTACCCCTTTCTTCTGTTGCGTGTTGCGCTATGGCACGTTGTTACTCTAAGGTTGTTTTGAAATGCTGAACACAAATGAAGTCATATCTTTATTTGCACAGCGTATTAAAACCATTAGGAATACATATAATCAAAACTAAACAAATTTTAAAATCACTAAAGCTAGGCCAGGTAGTCCTCTCTACCCTTTGTGTAGATTTATGCTCATTCTTTCCTATTGCACATCCTCCCGCTCTTCCTAACCTGTACTTGACCCACTCTAGACTCATCCCTTCCAATAGGCTCCAGTGCCGCAGGCTGGCGTAAACTCCTTACTCAGAAGCTGGTGTATTTTGATACTACACCCTTGAAGTTGTTATGATCTCTTTCTGGGTGGTCTTGCAGGGAGTGGTTTGTTCTAGATTGGGAACTGTTGTCCATGTTCTTTTGAGATGTTTTGAAGGTTCTTTAATATCCGAGTCACTGTAGCGAGGCGTAGACCCTTGTATCATCAAGGCAACATTTGCGGCATGCAGGTAGGCAGGTGCCGTATGAAGATTGGAGTCCTCTACATGTCTTGTGGCCTCAGTCTCTCTTGAGGTGATCGTGGTTTGGGGTGTGGCCATTGACTCCTGGATTGTAGGTAATCTGATGGGTGTGATGGGTGATGGCACAGTCCATCAAATGGAGACCTTCAGCTTGAGATTCGTATTTTGCTTGTGGAGGAAGTCCACAGTTTCCAACGATAACGCATCTGCTTGTGTGCACGTTTACACATCGGCCTGTGTATGTACGCTTGAGTCATATGCTATGCAGATTTATAAAGCGCATAGCTACTCACAGGCTTCCCAGCATGGAAGCCCTCTTGCAGAGCACACAGTGCTGTGCCTGAGGACTTATAGAATAGGGTCAGGTGTAAGACAGCTCACACGTGGGACGGCTCGCTTCACAGGCGCTTTTTAAGGAAGACTATCTTATTCCTGAAGGGGATATACGAAGGCGGAGCAGTCTTCTAGGCCGAGGATACAGAATGAATTGTGAGTTTAGGTTGCTGTCACTCTTTAAGGGTGAGTGTGATAGCCTTTGAACCTATGACACAGTAGCTTGTTAGAGAAGAGCATAGTGTAGTAACGCCATTTGTTTATTACAGGTGAGTAGAGCTGTAGATAGACTGTAATTGGGGTTACTTAAGAGGTTCTTATGCGAGTCTTATAAACCTTCAATTTACAAGACCTCAAATCAGACCCTCTTGAAGATTTTTTTTTTCCTTAGGGGTTTCAAACCCCGATTTGGAAAAGGTATTTTGAATGTAAGGTTATGTCTACGTTTATAACAGATTTATTTTATGGTTGCTTGGTCAGTTTATTCGTTTTTAGGTCTCTAGATCTCGCGACTACCCTCTGAGGACTGAAACGTGTAACACCAAGTGAGAGTCATGGTCGTCCCTGCTCTGGTGTTTACATTTGATACTTTGTCCTGCAAAGGGCCTACAGATACTTTAATCCAAGGAGTACTCTTTACTCGTATACTCCATCTTGCATTGTTGCTTCAGGTGCATAGAAAAAGGTGACTTTTAGGACTGAGTTAACATTTAAAAACGAGTTTCATTTATTGTCCCATTAGAATTCTCATTGCAGAATGAGCTGAAAAAAGTATTCTTGATCAAAGTGTGTGCTGCTTGGATATTATTATTTTTGTTATATATATATTTTTTTAGAATCTATATAGAATGCAGAATGCATATGGCATTCGCTACAATCTGAATTGATTGTTGTCTATTTTAAAACGACAGTTGGTGGTGGCCAGATCACAGGTACTCCTTTTATTGCCCTTGTGAAATGGAAGGCGGGTTCGCCTCACACCGTCCACCTGTAAATTAGACACAGGTCTCACCTAATGCTATTGGCTGGCTCCATCCTCGCTCCAGTGCTTGCATGGGATTCATGAGGGACGTATTTCCAAGTCCAGCCTTCCCTTCCTGATCCTCCTTCCTGGAACTTTAGTGCCTCCCTCTCTTGTATGACGCATCCACCGTATAGACGATTCTACGCCTAGGTTTCTGATTACTAAAAGCAGAGTTTTTTAAGAACTAGAATAGCACCAATTTTCTGAATCTGAAAACCCAGCCTGTTTCTTTTCGATGCACCAGCCAATGTCTGAATAAGGATGCAGCGTTGGTGCTTGGGCTTCTCGGAATTGTATTCATTTTGCTGTTGGCAGGTTGTCAAAAAGCTCACTTTTGTATTATAGTTTTGCCCCTAGACAACATAAGCAGGTGATCTCAGTCGGTCGCGAGTGTCACAGAGATGGTAGGTTAAGTCTACCTGGGCTTGTTACCGCGCCTTTTCCCAGAGTCATTCCTAAGGGAAGTCCAATTTCGATAAATCTTCAGACTTTAAAGACCAGAACTTTTCTGCTCCTTTTTCACACTGTCCCTCCAGGTCAGCTTGGCTAATAAAATAAACGATGCAGTCTATATTTCCTATTATTGTTCAGAATTCCCACTAAGCGCATATGAACGTCTCAATTCTGGAGGGCTTTCATTCTGCATGACATTTTGGCTTTGGCCGCGTCGGCCCTGGTTCGCTATTATGGCTTAATTTCTATCCCCTCTCCCACAGGAAAGAGATCCCGTTCACACCCTACCGTCTGCAGCACATTGATCCAGTTTTTAATATTTATAGCTCCCCTCAGTGCTAGCCCAGTGCCAAGATTTGCAGTCTGGCAGACATTTGCAGGCGCTGCACTGAGAGATAAATAAAAGGAAGTTTAAACAAGAATTCCTCCACAAATTAAATCAAGAATTGTCAAAGCCAATTGCCAATTTAGCATCCTGACTAAAACTTTTTTTTTAAGTGTGGCAGAGGATAAAATATACATACATACATACATACATGCATGTGATCAAGACCACAGGCTTGTGGGCGAAACGCTTCATCCTGACATGCTACAGCAATAAACGTAATCATTGTATCTTCAACTGGAGTCTGTGCCCTTGCTTGGCCCGCTGCATCATCAGACTGGTCAAGAAATCTGTTTTCCCTAACAGTAGATCTCCAGTGTTGCTGTTTGGCTACAGCCAAGACTCCGCCCACTGTAAATGACCTCACCAGCATATAATTGGTGCCAACCTGTGCGCTGCCATCAGTGCCTGTTTTTCGGTGCCCCATCAATGCTGTCTGGAGGGCTTTGTTGGTGCTTTACTTACAAACGTTCCTCAGTATCAGCATGCGACTTGGTAAGTTATCTTGTCCAAAGATGTCAGCATTCAAGCACTCAAATAAGTGCCAAATGCTACCAATTTCTATTGGATCCATAAGACATCTGCATGTGGTGTTTTGGTTCTGATCAAGATTGTGCCGGATGAGACTTTTGTTAATGGTTGCATCTGAAATCCATCAGAGAGCAGGAGGGCAAGTTATTTTTGGCTAATGTCTGCAGTGATGTGCCAAACCACACCCCTTCGTGATGGGGAACAGTGTCCCAAGTGGTGTAGCCTCAAGAAACTCAAAAAATGCCATAATATGGAGAAATCCCCTATTCCTCAAGGAAACTATTGTGTTCCAGGGACAGTTCAGGGTCACTCTGCTGTTCTCCAAAGCTAGTTTTATTCTCATCGTTTGAGTTGATTGCAAAGTTGCAAAAGATCCAGCTCAAACTTCCTACTTCTCAGCTGACCTGCTCAGGTCCAATCCCCACAGTGCAAGTTCAGCCCTCACGCTCCTTGCAAGTTGAGAGGTCTGTGGTTCAGGTTTCATCTTCAAGATTGAACCTTCATGTCTTCCCATTTGCCCTCTAAGATGTGGAGTCTAAGCGACTAAAAGCAGTGGGGAAAAAAATGTTTGTGTAAGGTACCCTCACTTGCTGTACTGTGAATGACACGCAACTAATGATTACGCTCAGTCAAGATGGAGAAGAGACAGCTATCAACTTTTCAGCTTGTCTCTCAGCTGTAGCGAGCTGGATGAACAATAACTGTTTGCGTCTGAATGGAGACAAAACTGAGGTGTTGCTCATTGGTAAAGCTCCTTCAGCGTGGTCATCAGACTGGTGGCCAGCAGAACTTGGTCAGACCCCTGTTCCTACGGATTCAGCCAAGAATTTGGGAATGATACTAGATACCAAACTCTCGTATGCGAAGCATATCGAAAAGGTTACTGGTAAATGTTACGCAGTTCTCAAAATCCTGCGCAAGGTCCTGGACCTAGTACCGATGAGTACAAGGAAATCCCTTGTCCATGCCTTAGTCACCCCACATCTTGACTATGGCAATGCCCTACTTATAGGGCTGAGCCAAAAAGGTCTGAAACAACTACAAAGAGTCCAGAATATGGCTGCCCGCCTAGTTCTCAACCTCCCACGCAGAGCTTCAGGAAAGGATGCATTATCCAAACTGCACTGGCTTCCTATAAAGGAGCGTATACTTTTCAAGGCCATGTGCATTTCCCATCGAATTGCACAAGGGAAAGGACCCCCTTATCTGAACAAGCTCCTCAGTATCCACCGCCCAAAACGTCACTTAAGATCACTGGGCAGTATGCTGTTTTCAGTTCCTCGCATTTTTAAAGCCAAAATGGGCGGCCGTTCATTTTGTTATTTAGCGGCCTCCTATTGGAATAAACTACCCCTTGAATTGCGGATGGAACCCTCCGAGAGGAGATTCCGCTTGAAACTTAAGACGCATCTCTTCCCTAAAGACTAGCGGTCTATGTCTGGTTAGAGATTCTACTGATCTGGCTGGTCTGATGGTTTAATGATGGGGTTCTATAGCGCGGGGACACACTGTTCAGTGTAACCAGGCGCTCAATAAATGGTTTTATTATTATTTATTATTAATGCAACATGCTGTGTAGGCGTCTATGCCCAAGCCTTGTTGGTATTGTCCATACCAGCAGTTCTAATCTCACATGAAGGAGCCCTTCTCGGATCTGGTCAGTGATGGCTTAGATGCTTCAAAGCGGATTCTGGAGTTTAGTTTCTGCAGATATGAGAAACACGTTACTTGTTGTGGGCTGTGATATTTCTGGTGGATACATCTTTCTCTTGCAGTTTCCACCTCACCTCCCCTCCTCCCAGATGAGTCAGTGCCGTCGTGTGTATATATAATATTATCCTAAGGTATCCACGTGTGTTGCGTACTCCTGTTGTCTCTTCCATTGATTATCTCTCAGTTCCTCTTTGCACACCTCGCTGGGGCGTGAAAACACTAGCTGGAACTGCGTCAGCGCAGATGGTGACACCCATTGTACACTGGGTTTGGTATATCCAGAGGGGAGGGAGAGCAGGTAAGCTGCCTGGTGCCACATGGCGGCTCTGGAGAGCTGTTGCTGGAAGAAAAAAACTTTTAGGACCAGTCTGACGCAGGGGAGGATATAACAAAGGGTTGGAATGAGCAGGATGATTATGTTTGCATCAGACATATTACTGAAGGTAATTAAATTTTTCTTTAAAATGTAAAATAAGTCCCTCGTGCACTGTGGTGCAAGCACTCCATATGAGGTGGAATAATGCACCAAGTAGCCAATCGCATGATGTGAGAGAGAAGATACTCTTGTTTGAGGAACCAAAGCCCACAGTCTAATTTTAAGAATTGGTAAACAAACAATCTTGTGTCTGTTAAATTTGTGGAACAATGAGCCACATAGTAAAAAAAAAAAGCTCGGAGAATATGATTTCTTATTGATTATACTCAAATTAACAACATTCGAATGACAAATGTGTGTGTCTTATGTGTCGTCTCTCTTGCTGTAATGTTTTATGATATTCCGTGCAATATTTTTCTATTGTTTTTTTTTTTAAATATGAATTGTTTATAAATTGTTTAAACTTTTTCACTTGGAGTGATGTATTAAAAACGAATTGGTTGAAATTGTCTTTTGGGTCCCTCTTAACACCATGCGCGCTAGCGGAATTCCGCTAGCGCGCTGGGTTTTTCAAAAACGCACTTTACGTGACGAGCTGGGCTACGCCATGACGAGCCCAGCTCGTCATGAGCGTCGAAGGGGTTAAGACGAGAGTGGATGCACGTATGAGCCCGATTAAAATGAAGTGTTGAATGTTTGAATAGAATGAATTGATTCCTCCAAGGGATTTTTTATTGTTGACATGAAATTGTACATCGAACCCAGTCTGTTGGAGTAGTGGGGCCCGTCTTTTTTGTGATAAACAAGTTTAAGCCAGATCTACAAAGACATGAAGTCCCAGCTAAAGTCCCAATTCATCCAGTGATACAAATCAAAGTACCTAGGACTGGGGATGCGTTTCCTACAGTTTTCATGGAGATCTGTGGTTTCTTCAGGCAGTAAGATAGGTCTGTTCGTTTATGCACCTACTGTGGAAAGAAGTGTGAAACATGCATAACGTTGTTACCAAAACTAAGATGAGCTTCTCATCCTTCCTCGTTCCACCGTGGTAAAAGGAGTATCATTTAGTTAAGTTGTGATACTAACACAGTTAGTTCCTCACTGAACTGTGATATTTGCGGGTGAGTAGCCCTGCTTTATAAAACCGAGTTGATTAATTGATTGACAAAGAACAGCTATCCCAAAATTTGTATCCAGCAATATCTAGGCCAAGACCTCCTGACTCTACAAACTGCAGATTAAAGTTTTAATATTTCATCCCCAGACATCACACGGAGGTTGCTTTGGGAAGTTGTATTCTTAAGGGCGAGGCGCATTCAGATCCACGTGACAGCTGTCTATGGGTAGATGGCTCAGGCTGCAAGCCTCAGACAGCAGGATTCAGTGTCTTGCCGCCTTGCAAATGTTTTTCTCACCCCAGGTGGCACACTATTTATAAGATATCTGTTACATTCTGAAGCATCCACGCCTTTGCTTTCACTCTCTAGGGCCAGAGGTACAGAAAAGGAATCTCAAACATATCGAGAGTGGGTTTCGAGAGGGTGTTGTGACACACGTACAACTCTGCAAAAAGATTTAATTAATTCACACACATTGTACAAAAAGGCTGAAGTTACAGAGCGTCATTAGAGAGAGACAAATGTTTTCACAGCGCTTCTAGCGGTGTGGGGTGAGATTATATTTAAAAAATAAACTTGTTGGCTACTCAGATTCACTGACCAGCTGTTAAAGTTATATATTTATATATATATATATATATATATATATACACACACACACACACACATATATACACACACACATATATATACACACACACACACATATATACACACACACACACATATATACACACACACACACACACATATATACACACACACATATATATACACACACACACATATACATAACCACACATATATATACATACACACATACTAATCGCGTTTACAATTGCCGTGTTATAGCTATCATCAGTTGCTCAAATAAATGTAACCTTTTTTTAATGATAGTGTTCCCAGTTTAATACACGTACCCAAAAATCCAGCCTTGCGTGTTCTATTTTTTCAGGCGCAGTGTGTAGAACAAGTCATCCATCATAGAGCCATGCAGTAAATGGAAACCTATTCATGCTAAATGCAGGCAGCAGATCAAACGCCCACATAGCCGTCAAATCCATCTGGTAGAGTTGATTGTTGCCATAGACATCGGGCCCATTCCTGGTAGGGTACCTTTGTTACAGCTGCTCTGCAGCACACACTGTGCACCTTTCCCTTCGTGCCCAAGGCACAAGGAGCTGGAAGCTCTCGGCCCGATGAGTAGTACCCCTCATGGGGCATACCATCCGCTGGGACAAGACCCTCTCCACTGTTGCTCATGAAGTGTAGGTTGACACACAAGATGCTGAAACATGCACAGAAAGTATAGAGGTTGCCCAAGAGGCGAGATGCAGCCAGTCAGTCCCTACTCGCCATTGACTCACTGTTTGACTCTGGTCACGTTGAAATAGCTGAAAAATCTCTTTTTACACCCCGACTTCTTCAGCACATAACCTCATCCTAAGAACTTTATGGACAGGGCAGGGCTTCATAAGCCACATCCGTTCTAGGAATAGGGTTACATGAGCTCTGAACTTGCCATCCTCAGCCTTAATGGAGCCTTGTCCTCCAGAGACCTTTATCACATCCCTTGCCAAGAACTGGGAAATCTGAGAAAGGGGTTCAGCCTCCTTGTCTGTTCCTAATAATAATGTACGTTAGCGCTTACCACAAGTAGTGAATAAAAACAGGTGTTAAGATAACCCAGCTCAGTGATGCTTATTTATTTATTAGCCAGAGTGTCTGAAGGAAGATTATAAACAATAGTCGATTCTGCAGGCTTTGGTTTTTGTTCGTCCTTTTACTCCTGCCGTGTGGCCTTTCTATTCATTCTGGTGCAGTCGCCTATATCCCTCAGCCTATTGTATCGGTTGTACCATATTTTACGTATGGCATCTCTCCATCGCGGGAGGTTCCCCTATCTCAAACTCCTCTAAAGTACATGAAGTCAGTGAAACTGCCCAAAAGTCGAGACCTTTTTTGGCACTTTTACGTAGCGCGAACTCGAACGGAGGCGAGGGCATCGGAGCTCTTTGCGTCAGCACCGCATTACCCAAGGACAGACGCCTTTTTTTTTTAAGCACAAAAAGATTCGCCCAGAATCACAGGGTGTTCAGCTGACGCCGGGACTCTAACCTGGTTCTCCAGTTCCAAAGTCGGCAGCTTACATCGTCTCCTTTTTCCCCCCGAAAAGAATCTATCTGCATTGTGATTCCACCGTAATGCTTTTTGGTTGATCATAAAAAGTAAAAGAGGAGAAGGGGTTAAGTCCATACTTTGAACTTAAATCAAGACTTGCGACATCTCTAATTGAGCCTTAAAACAGACCGCGTGCGGCAGCCGATGGGCGAGGCGATGTATTTTGCAGTCAGTCCGAGCCATGAATAGGTTTTGTTCTGTACTGGTCAGGATACATCTTTGTTTATATTGTCAGCTGCCTCTTGGCGTGATGCCTACCATAGTATGTCACTGCACTGGCAGCTACATCCTTTCAGAAAGGCCTCCCTACACGTTCTGCTAGAAAGCTCGCCAGGGGCACGTGTTTAAAGGCAAGGCCTGCTCGTTAATGACTTGTGAGCGGCCGCGTCTGCTGGCTGACACTGACTTGGTACGCCGAAAACCCGCTTTCTAATCCTCTTTTCTCAATTTAACCAAAATCGTGTGATCCCTGGAAGCATAGGAATCGGGGTACCATATATGTATGTAAGGTGTAGCATCTGATAACTTCTTTGAAACGTATCGGACTGAAGGAATAGCTAAGCAGGTCCTTTTACGCAAAAAGTGAGTGCACACTTCAACGCAGTATGTGTAATAACATAAGCACGTTCACCACTACGTGTATCTTGGCGCTGAATAACAGATGTTTGTTGTTACCCAACACAATGGTACTCATTTTATAGACCTCAGATGGATGAAAGGCTGAGGATGAGTGGACCCACCGGGATTTGAACCTGTGACCACGAGGCACCTGCAGCAGACGCATTAGTGCACTGAGCCACCAGACCCGGCTATTTAAAAAAAAAATATATATATATGTATGTATGTATGTATTTATTACACAATGGTGTTCCACTCGAGCCTGTGTACTCCACTTCCGCACAGATCGCATTTGTTAAATAGTTCTTCAGCTGAGCCCAGTCAGTAGAAGCAAGCCCGCTCCCCACCGCCCCCGGGGGCGGCCATGCCTGCTCTCATTCTCCTGCAATAGGAGCTACCTCGTCTGCACGGTTCGTCCCTCGGGTTTCATTGTTCCCACCCCTCGAGGCCGCATTGTTTTCAGAGTCCATGATGTCATGCTGCTCCTGGGCCCGTGGGGCTGACGGCGAGCCCGCCCCTCCCCCCGTCCCCCTCATGACTCATGCCGCCGCCATTGTGTGGCCACTGAAACCTTCCACTTTGCCAAGGTGTAACGTGACCAGAAAAGGCTCTTTGGAAAAAGTGAAGCTTGCTGTGGAAACGTATCCTTTATCCTTTTATTTTAACTGCGTGTACGTACACCCAACCCTCTCCAGGACGAGATACTCTCCAAAACAGGGGTTCTTTGGAACGTATTTGCACATCCCTTGTGCTTGGATAATGTGAATACAGGTATGTGATTTTTTTTTTGTATCACACTGGAAAACATGCTAGTATTTTAAGAGACTGCAGAGGGAGATGTGAAAAAAAACAACCGGAGGATTTATTTCCCCCCATTGACTGGTTTCAAAGGGCTATGTAACACAAACCAGCATTGGCATAGCCACTAGGTCGCGCCTTTGGTACCTAATACGTTTTTAGCCATCCAGCACATTATCCTGGGCGCTACAACATCTGCTGAGCACCAGTTCCATTACATAAACACCCTTTGCAACTCTCAAGCAGTGCACTCAGACAAGGCATTTTTAAAGTGCTTCAATAGGGGACGATGGTGAGTCTCACTTTAGAGCTGGGAGACAACAGATTACCAGAGCCACTGGAATTAGGCAGGAAAAGTGGACCAAACTATTCAGTGTGGTCCATGATTGCATTATTTAGCTATTTTGGCTTTTGAACACACTGATACAGTTTGAACATGTTCACCTTATCAGTACCGGTACAAAATAGGCATACAGCAATCAGCTGAACCAGAAACAATTTGCTTTTGTAATGATCTGCCACTGTGTGGTACCACATTTTTTTTCTTTTAGCAAATTTGCATCTGTTATTAAAATTCTACAAAATAAGATAGCTAAGCAATTATTTAAAACGTCACGAGACCAGTTTGGAGAAAAAAATGAGAAACACTTTCTACGCTGAAAACTTTGCTCAGAGGTACGACGGACTCTTTCGCCAATAAATAAATTGAGACTAGCCAAGACTTTAATGGCCATTGCAAGCTATGTGCTGGGCCCTTTGATGACCGCTCATGGATTTCCTTACAGCAGATCGGAAAGAAAAGTCAACCACCCCTGGTAGATGCACACCTTTCAAGTGTGATTTCACTGATGGTACACATTTATTTATTTTGACATTTGCTATAGCACATGAATCACTCCAGAGGAATATCTCGGCGTTCGGTAGTGATATGCACGCGGGCAGTGATAATGCTTAGCTGTCCTCCTTCGGTTTTGAGTCCAATAGGATTCACCCAAAGTGAGAACCTGTACAATGCAGGTGCAGTGATGAAAACACTCCGTGAGCCTAACAGAACAACATATCCAAAAAGGATAAACTGAGCAAGATCGTACTGCCTCGGTACAACGGAGAGTGACAGTGTGATGGCAAACAATCAACCAGGCAAAGAGAAGTATTTTGCCACTCAGTCAAATGTGAAGTTATACACAAAGGACAAAGATTCAGGATAAAACGTTTCTTTGTTTTGGAAAATGGCTAAGGTGGTGTTTGGCAAGGTAGCACACATTTTTACTACGTTAAAGCACCATCGTTACAAGGATCGCCTCAATCTTGATAACCAGGAAAACTAGTCGTCCTAACTGCCAAAGCAGGTGCCATTCGTGGTATTTGAAAATTGAAGTGGCTTATAAATTAAGCTTCCAATTTGTTCTGATTTGGACTAATAAATACAGACAGAAACCCATCTATGTCTCTGACAAAGCCTGGAGTTGTGAGAGTCCCCTGCATAAACAAGGCCTGATTGGCCAGCACAAGCCCGGCTCCCAGCCAACCAGGTTGCGCATTTCATGCTGCGGAGGAGATGGGAGCTTTAGCTGGGAGGGAGCGGACCTGTAGCGAACTTTAATGACAACACAAACTTTTTTTTGTGAAGCTATAAAGTAGCGCCCCTTGTTTGTTACCTGATAACTTTGGGAATTGCCGCACCCTGAGATTCGTTGCAGAGTGAGCTAGAGTAATGAATGGGTGCGATTTGGCACTCATCCTCGGGGAAACCATGTCTGACATTTGATCTCGGTTTTCGCATGATAAGCAAATGCGAGAAGATAAGAATTACAGCACTGTTTAAAGTTCAGAGGAGTGTAAACACAGAAATCTCCCTTGTGTGAACTGCTCTTAGACAACAAAAAAAAGTTCCTTTAGCAGTTGCTATATTGGGACAAGTGAAATTTTGCATGTAACTGGTACATTCCTCATGAGAGGTTGCAGAAGACCAAAAAGACGGACTATTGAGCATTTTCACCAGACAAAAGCAGGCATTTACGAAAGGCAGTCACAGGAACCAATGAAAAAGATGGGAGGTGCCGAAGCCCACAATCTAGATACAGCCTGTTTCGAAGAGAGCGCGCATGCGCTGCCTAGGCAGGACCTAAAACGGGGCAAACCCGATAACTCTTCAGAACCTATCAGTAGGAAAAGGTAAGCCCTTTCTCGATGATGGCCCTGGTGAAATAAGTCTTTGGGGCCAAACCGTCAATACTTTCTTTTTGACTATATGGACTGTTTAGTACTAAAAGTTGTATATCTCCATGAGCGTCTCGTGGCCTACATTAAGTGATGGCTTGTAATGTCTCCTGGCCTCCTCAGCCTATTGTTCACTTTAGTGTTTCTTCTAATATATATATTTAAGTATTTGTGCATCTCTATAAGCACAGTGAAGTCACAAGATCTTATATTTTATGTGCTGTATAAATGTACATTATTTTTATGTACATTTTGAAAATTTGATAGTGTCTTTTTATTGGTGCCTTACCTTTTTCTTACTGATATTTGTAAAGATTTATTCGTACTTGTTGATGTAAAGATTTATTCAGCTGCTTTGACGCTAAATAATGCACCTCCAATTTTCAAAATTCTTGACTGACAAAGCAGGGACTTGAATAAGGAGTACGCCAATTAGTGTGACAAGAAGCCAGTCAATAGTAAATAATGGGGGGGATAATGGGGGGAGGTGGGGGAGCAGTCCCCCCTTTCTGCTTTTAGCAAGTCCACAACATATCTCGCAGCAGACGGTTCATGCACGATCTTGAAGGCTCCACCTAAACAGGACCTTAGGACACAAAGCTGCACTCCTTCAACCACTGCTTCAAACAATACGGCATCCAAATTCAAGCACGCCGGCTTATGGAATGCCCCCGTAATATGGCACTCTCTTCTCACTGTGTTGCATGTAATCTTTCATGCTGTTCCCTGTGTATTTTCCCAGCGCCAATTCACTGACTTTAGTCCTGTCTTGCTTCGCCCTTAATCTGATAACATAAAATACCACTCTCCCACACGATGGCTCAAACACGACAAAGCAATGAACATTACACTACACTCCATAATAAGGGATTCCACTTTATAAAATGGAATTAATCAAAGACTGTTTTCAGAATAAGGCTTGGGGTTTTATTTATGCAATGCTCCGTAACAGAAAGGTTTTCCTAGATGTCAAATGAACAACATTCAAATGAATATTGAAATATATGCGTCTTGTGCGTTTCACGTTTCCCTATGATTAAGGCAATGAAGTCGAAAAGGCGTCCGGGACTAATGTGTATGCTGCTGGCAAGACTGAATAAATGTGTTTCTACCTGGAACTATATAAAATATATATCTTTGCAGGCAATAATAACACACTTGGCAAATGCAACCGTTAAATGCATGGACCTAATCACCCCAGACACTAACATCGTTATAAATGCGGGCTTTCCTTACACGTGCAGTGTACATTTTTACCACAGACATTCAATATAGATAGACTCTATCTGCTCTACTAATATACCTTCTTTTTGTTTGTTTGTACTAACATCCCCAAGACTTCAGCTGACCCCTGTGAATCGTTTTGACTATATGTCTCCTCTTCAATATTGTAATTTTTGTGTATGTGTGGTTGGGATTTAACTGTCTGGGTTAGCAGCAGTATAGCAACAGCTACTACTAGTCCTAAAAAAACCTCACAGATGGGCATCTGTTCAACCCAGTGGTATTCTTGTTCTGACCTTTGAAGGATTGAAGGGTACATTAATTGGCTGATAACATAGCCGTAAGGTACCACAGGGATCTCTGCAGCAGGCAAATTAATTCCTATCCCTCTTAACTATCTTAGCAGCATTTGTAGTAGTAACATGCTCTCGATTTACCCACCCTTTTCGATATTTGGGGGCTAGCAAGCAGAGAATTTTGAGTAAATAATCTAAAAGAAACCATCCAGGTGAACGTTCGAGTTGACAGTTACAATTAGTTTACAATTTCTCCAATTGCTTCTATGCAGGATTTTTAACATCTAATAATCTGTCAGGTGAGCATTATAGTTGATTCTTGTTATTTTTTTGGACTAGTGGTTTTATGCCATTTAATAATTTCTATTGGAATTTCTTCATAACCAGTATAGTTTTTCCTTTGACCAAACATACATAGTCCAATGCATATAAAGTTATATGCTTCAGAAGAATTGTAGTAGAAATCATTTCTGAGTGGCCAACAGCAATAGAACAAAGGATAAAAGTGCGAGTGAAACATTTATCAACAGTTGACATATTGACACATCCAGTTAGTAGTTAACTTTTAGGAAAGCTTCTCTAGGTGACCATGTTTTTTGATCTTTTACTAAAGCTGAGGTGGTTTGTGGGAGAGCGAATATTCTCTGGTAATTGCCCCCAACCTAAATCGTCTGAAATCACATGGAATCCCTCAAACCTTGTATGTAGATGGATGTTGTTTTCCAGTAAAGGGTGTAGAGTAGCTGTGTTTCACTAAGTCTATATCAGGAGGTGTGCCTATCAAACGGTTTGCATTGAACACATTAGCAATTTTGCATCCCTTGCAACCCGAGTGGCAGAAAAGTTGTAGTCATATTAAAGCAGATTAAGTTCCTTTTATGACGACTGCACAAAGAGGCCTTTTTGTTTCATTAACTTTTCAAAATATAAACTTTGGGAACCTAAATACTCAATACGCATCTGACATTCGAAGAATCCAGAAAAAAATAATTGCTGTTTCAGAACAATATGGCATTTTTAGGTTTTCAAATAATATCGCTAATTATAATTGCCAATTCTATAATACAACTATTTTGTTAATTTCGAGATGTGCATTAAAAAAAGCTCTGATTTATGAAACAAATTGTCTTTCTTAAATGAAAATTGCTTTAAGTGTAACATAATCTTTCTGTCAACAAACAAGACATAAAAAGCTAGTAGATCAGTTTACTGACATACATTTGATTAATTGAGGATTTGTGAATTAAAGAACTGAATAGGTTCCAGGCACATTAAGGCCAATGGGAATCCAACATGCATTGTTTCTTATGGGAATATGACGTTTTTAAGGTAATTCGAATGGTGAGGTCATCCTCACACTTGGTTTCCCATAAAGTTGAAGCATTGGTCTTTGCTGAGTGAAATGGGATTGGGGATTATCAGCAGGTTTAATGCCTTTTGGACCCTCTTTGTATGTGCCATGACATATTGTTACCATTTAATGACTCCACTTTTCTCTCATGACTGTTTGATTGGTCGACAGTCGTTATGCATGGAGTTAGAGTGATGGGAGATACCCTACTTGTTGGTGTTGTTGTCCGCTTTTGTTTCCTTCCACAGAAGCTTTCGATTCTGGAGCGCGTCCTTTTGCAGAAGTCTGTGTGACTTGCACTGGTTTGACTCCTTCCATCCACCATTACTTTACTTCAAGGCGGCTGCACAAACAACAAGCTCTTGTTTTTGTTTTGGTTGGTTTGCTTATCAGATGGGAATGCTCTTTCACAGGTGGACCCAGGGGTCTTCGAACAAATCCGTGAATGAGGTTGACAGATCTTCTGTAAGGAGACCACACCACAAAATGAGGCCCATTGAATGCAGTGCTCTACATCTTAGCTTTCTCTAGCATCTGAACCTCCCTAATTACTACTCCTTTCAAGAAAATTAACATTCCTGTGGTGTTGTAGCATTCCATGTTTGAAATGCATTACACATCACTGGGTGGAATTAGATTGTACTGGTGGGGGATTTGTGAGGAGACAGTTGAAGAAGCCACTTGGGGATGGAAGAACTTCTTGTGGTTGGAGATTGGGTAAAAACAAGGAAAGTGGGTAAAGGTTGCTAAAGGAGAGAGTGTATTTTCAAAACCATTTAAGGTGGTGGACTGTTTGAAAAATTCAGCGAGATTGAGTGATGGAAGAGTGTGGCATATGAGTCATTTGGCCAAATGTAAGAACATTCAACAAGCACAGGAGGAGGATGTTAGGTAAACTTCTACAGCTATGTTTGACGAGTGGTTGTGGGAGGATGAGGTAGAGGATGAAGTGGAAGTTGAAGTAGGAATTGATAGGCAAAATAAAGAAACTTGTGAACAAATTGGTGTAGATTCTAGTAGAATGGGAAGACTAGGAAGAGTCATTCATACTCCTCACAGATTTAGAGATTATATGCTGTTTTAGATTTGTTATAATTTTCATAGTTTGTATATAGTTGTAATGTTGTTTTTTATTATTTCACATATGGAAGATGTGTGCTGTTGTAGCATTCCATGTTTGGAATGCATTGCACATCACTGGGTGGAATGAGATTGTATGGGTGGGGGATTCGTGAGGAGACAGTTGATGAAGCCACTTGGAGATGGCTGTGTTAATATTATATCCATGCAGAGTTGCCAATAAAGGATGTTGAACATACTAGGCTAGTATGACCCTACTTGTGAAAGGATTGGCTTCGTGCTGTGCAAACCGTGTAAACAAAACCGACTAAAGATATGGATTCTTAATTTTTCTAATGAAACAACACAGCCATCTTTCAAGCAAGTATTGGCAAAGCCAATAGGTCGGACCTTAATATGATGATGTATACGAACTCCTGCATACATGTGCACAGAGGCTGCACTTTCCGCTTTCTGTGCTTACAAGGTCGGTGTCTAACTATTTTGCATTCTCCAAGCTCTTGCTGCAGCATCACTACACGCTTAGGGGAAAAAACAGCACCGCAAGCAATAAGTAGATGCTTTCCATTATACCGCTTTCATTACTTCATGCAACTGACTAAAGCATTTTAAGTCCCAATGAAAGCCTTGTAGGAGCAGTGCCTTTGTTGAAGTAGAGACTTATGCAGTAAGGGCCACCTGGCAAATGTGTTTTATTTATTTTTAGCTAAGCCAATACAATGTATACACAACTTGAAATTATTGCTCCAGCCATTTCAACCCAAAGTGTTCCTTTGGTAATCATTCTCTCTTTTGTGCCTCTATGGAAGAAAATATGATGTGGTGACAGGGTCCTGGGTGCCTTTTCTGAACTTCTACTGACACTTCTTATCTTAATTGGAATATAGAATAGCATTTGCCTTTAATTCGTCCTTAACTTGTACATAGTGTCCCCAAACTCTGACGTGAATCGAGCTCTGTCCAGTCAGATAAAACATGTGCTAAAGAAATGGACCTGCTGATAAAAAAAATGGTACAGAATAATATTTTGGCAATAATAATACTGTTAATTACACCACTGTGAAAAAAGATAATTCCTTAATATAGATGCATCCTGTTCCTAGGCTTGGTAAAAAGGCATTCCCTTGTGGTTTAAGAAAGATGCCCATGTAACTTATTAGGGAAAAAGTATTTTTTCAATGGCCTTATTTATAAAGTCTATTTTCGTTTGAGTACCAGCTGCATCCCTGTCCATTAAGATATTTATTTTTCCTTCAACCCAGTCTTCCGACTGTCCTTGCAAGATCAAATATTGTCGCAGTTGTTGCAGGTGGACCGGTCCTTGTACCAGGTCACTCTGGTTAATCTTCTTTGATTGCACGTACTTGTGTCTAGACATAAAATATGTGCATAAAATATTGAGCCACTGGATAATCGAATGCTGGCTTTTTTTCCTTACACAAAGAGGACTTAATTTTTATCTTGTGAGATAATATTCAGCAAAGCTCTCTCAAGTAAATGAAATTATACGCAGCTGCTGTCGCCGCCCCTCCATCCAATTCCTAACAGGAAAAAAGCTTGGTGGACAGGCTGCGCCATTTATTTAGGACATTGAGATCTGGTTGTGTAATGTTGAGATGTTTAAGTGAAGGCGGACCATCCATCGTCTCTGAAGATCCAAGCTGTCCCCCTCCGTGACCCGCCTGGGCTACACAAAGCCGGTGCAGATGCGCTGGCCATGTAACCGCCAACCACATGGAGATGGATCTATTGTTCACTGCAAAATGTATTGCCGCCTGTGAGCTTTTGTGCAAATCCTCTTAAAATTGTGCCTTCCCCTTTTAGATAAAGCCAGAAGCGGGAAAACGGCATAATTTATTGATAGGAGGTAAACATGAGGATTCTGGTCTTTTGTTCCAGTTGAGATAGATCCCAGTGCTTGTTTCATGGTGAGGTGCCTTCATGGCCTGCAGCGAGGGTGATCTCACCGCACAGCTCCACGCCATCGAATTTGCTCATCGCACACGATGGTCACTGAGCTGGAAGCTGTCACTTTTGTTGCCAAGTCCAGTACTGTGGCCTCCTGAAGCCGAGGTGTGCCTCTGGCAAGGTTGTCACTTGTAAGTTTGTACCCTGTACTCTGTGCCACTTTTGAGTATTCCAGCCCTAGTGAAGCGTGTTAAAGCAGCCGCATGTTCATCCTACTGCTGCTCGTTCATTCCTTCACGTAGCTAGTGAAAAGTTAGAATTAAATGAAACAGGTAATATTTAATTTTGGAAAAAGCATTATTAAGTTGTCTTAGTTTTGTTGTGGGAGTGCAGTGCAGCTGCAGACAGCCTACGGAAATGGCAGAAGGAAGGCACATAGACGGAAAAAATATCAAACACGAGCACTATTTATCATGCCTAAGCTTGCATGGGAGTAAAGAAACTAATATTACTAAGAAATCATCAAATGCTATAAGCCATGAGGGATTTTAATGCCATTGGGTTTTCTGCTTCTATTATTTGTACAGTATATTAGAAAGAGGTTGCGCTTCTGGAGAATGATTTGACAAAGATGTTTGAGGACGGTGTTTTCTGTGTAATTTAGCAAATCATTTTAAATGTTGCCTTCGCTTAGACAATGGTTGGGTGAAATTTGTGTTTGCGAAACGTATAATTATCATGAAAATGATGTGAAATTATACTGGTATACAAATTGTACTTTGCGGTATCTTGTGTGGTGGTTGAACGCAAGAGCATACCTCGCATACAAAAGTCACCCAAAGTACCAGCCTGCAGGATGGAAGAATGCATGTGCTCTGACTGGAACTGGGACAAGGAGCGACAACCCGGCTCAGGGATTAACAATGGGACATGGTGATGGAGGCATTCATACTGAGACAAGCAGACACATGCACAGGAAAGAGAGGCAAGGGCTCTCAAACTGGAGTACACCAAAAATTAGCATAACTTAAACAACAAAGGTGGCGACAGGCGTTGCGCTCTGAACTAGCACCTCAAAATAACAAAAACGCCCAGAAAAAAAGACAAATAATGAATTAGCCACTCTCTCAGCAGTGAGGGTGTTGCCCTGTTACTTCAGCTGGTTTTGCTTGTATGTCCAAGAAAGGATTAATGTGCCTATACACAACTGGTTCCTTTACATGAGGTGGAGGGTAATGTTGGCACCAGGGAGATGTTGGTAGCAACTATTGAAGCGCAAGTAATCCGACTTTTGAAGTTTGGAGAAGTTATGGGCCCACTGGTGTATGCTGTTGGAAAAAACTGTGCTTGAGGGAAAGTTTGCTTGAAAAAATTTAAAGATAGTATGGGCCCATAAAGAGATGCCTACATGAAGAGCAGATGGAGGAGGGAGGTATTTTTTTTACCCAAGTATGAGTGGGCTGGAGGCTTCTGAGAGCCTCACACCAACCTCTGAGGACCCTAAGAAGACTCGCTTCAATTGCCATTTTGGCTCAATATGTTCACATCATTGCAACTTCATCCAAAAAGTACTTTTGCTCTAAGATGTAGCCACGAACCACATAGAGATGTAGCTATTGTTCATTGCAAAATGTATTTCCACCAGTGACCTTTTGTGCAATTCCTCTTAAAATTGTGCCTTCCCCTTCAAATAAAGACTGAAAACTGCATAATTTACTGATGGATGGTAAACAAGAGGATTCTGGTCTTTTGTTTCAGTTGAGATAGATTACTACGCTTGTTGATATCCTAATAATGCTGGTTCCATGATGGGGTACATTTAAGGCCTGCAGTGAAGGTGATCTCACCAAACAACTCCACGCTATCGAATTTGCTGATTACATAAAATGGTCGGCCACTGAGCTGGACGCTGTCGCTTTGTATTTCCAAGTCCAGTACTGTGGCTTCTGGTGATGCTGATATCTCACTCAGTTCCCTTTTTGTCTCAGTTTGTTCTAAAGTGAAGGGAAAGCCAGTAAAACAATACATTATGATATAAATATAAAGTAAAGCCTGGTCGACATAGGTAAAAAATATTCAATCAAGATACCTGGCATCTCTGGTTGTGACATTTCACAGTCCCCTCGGGTCTTGCTCTAATTGGGACATTTCAGAGCAATTCTTTTCCATTTGTGAGAGCCCAAGTCAGTCGTTATTGTTCGTCACCTGTACCTGTCAGTGAAAGTCGATGGATTTATAAGCCAATATCTTATTTTCAGATTACTGTCTCATTTGACATTGGAAGCGTTTTTTACAGTTCTATTTTCTGTTACGTAAATGGGTCTACTTGCAGGGTGTCTGAAGGGCTGCGGGGAACCCGGTGTTCCCCCTGTGAGGGCCCTTGGGCACCCACCATGTTCCGATTGAAAAAACTAAAAGGTTGTGGTGGCCACCTTGCATCTCGGTTTATAATAAAATAAAAACATGTTGCCAGCTCTTACGCAGCCCATTGGGTGCTTGAAGGAAGACTGTTAGGCCCTAGGGCTCCCCCGCAAAGTGAAGATGTGGGTGCCCTGGATGTCCACTGAAAAACTAAAACAAAAAAAATCACCAAAGGAATAATAAATGAGGCAGACGCCTCTCATTTACTATTCACAGCCCCAGCATGGTGCGCCCCATAATTCCCTGCTGCTTATTATTTACTTTTTTTTAAGATCCTGATGGTGCCTGTAGAAGGGGCAGGGGCGCCTCTAAGACTTTTTTGTAATATTGAGGGGGCGTCAGGGAATGCAGCAGTCCCCCAGCAACAGTAAGAAAAGAAAGCCAGTAAGTCTCTGGGGTCATCTATCCATATTTTTAAGTACTGAGAGTATGCTCAGCTTGAGATCTATGCTCTTCAGCTGGAGTGCATGCCCTCTTGTGGTTGTTTTTATGGCTGCATTTTGTGGGCTGAAATTTTTTAAAAGAAAGTCTCAGACATGTTAATGTATTTTTTCTAATAAAGCTTTATTAAAAAGTTTTTCTGATAATCATTTTCATTAAACATTGCCTCGTCGAAATTCATGAAATCTACATTTTATTATAATTATAGGTGATTTGTTGACAGACAATTTGTCTGCTTTATATATATATTGAAATGCTGACACCTTCATAAAAGCAATAGGCCCACTTTTTAGGTTTCGCTGGGGGGCGGAGCCGTTAGGCTCCTCCTCCAGAGAAATCTGTAGTTTCTAGTATGGGTGACTTGAACACGCCCCTCTGCTTCATTGGCTAGCTCCATAAATGGAGGCTAGCCATTGGAACAGAGAGGCGTCCGTCAATGCCGGACCAGACACGGGGGCGTTCCCGAGATTCTTTGGCTTTTGCCGACGTCACGCGACGCCGGGAACGCCCCCGAGTCTCCTCCGGCCGGGCCGTGCTTGCTGCTGTCCTGCCTTGTGTCCCTCCTCCCGCCGTCCCCACGTTTCCCGCCTCCCTCCCGACGTCCGTGTCCTTTCCCGCCCCCCTCGTCCTCTCCCCCCCCGCACCCCCCCCTGTCCTCACAAATTGTGGTATCCCGTCCCGCCCGGGGGTCAACCGGCAGCTGCTCGGCACCTTGGCCGAGGCACGAAGGGGCTGCGACCGCATTGGTGGCTTTTCGGAGGCTCGTCGGCAGAGGCGCGCTCTGATTGGCCGCTGCAGTGGGCCTGTCCCCGTGAGCTGCGCCGCCGTTGGTTGGAGCCTCGCCGCGTCATCAGGATCTGCCCCGGGAGCCGCGCTGGGTCGAGCACACAGCAAGAGAGGAGAGGTGGAGCGTGTGTGTTTTTAATATATGCCATGTAGTGGGAGCCCTCGGTCCTCTCGAGTTGGGTCGGAATGCGTTTTTTAAATTATTGTTTTTTGTTTACATCGGTTCTCATGCGTGCAGGTACGGGTGGGGTGATGTCGGCACGGCGTGTACAGCTCCGACCCGGCTTTCCGGGTTTTTGCACTCAAGTGAGTCCCTTGACGACACAGGTTTCAATTTCCAGTCCCGCGAAAGGCGCCCAGGCCAAAGTCGAGGTGCAGGCGCTATACCTCACTCTCGCTGTCCAGCCGCTTTAATCACAGGTGTGTAGGCGAGTGTGTGTCCGATTCGCGGAATGATGCAAGTAACACTTACTGTGTACTCCCTCCCTCCCTCCCTCCCTGCTCGATCCCCGCCCGGGGGGTTCTTCAGCCGGCCGGCCAATCCTAGCGCGGCCGGCCGGAAGTGCCCCCCCCCGCCGCCCGGGGGAAGAAGGAAGACGGTGGCCCACAAGAAGTATGGCGGCCCACGCGGGACTCCCGTGGCCTGCCTGGAGGGAGCCCCGGAAGAAGCGGAGGACGTTGCCGGAGAAGTCAACAGATTGCCGCCGTCGCAAGGAGCCCCCCGGCGGCGGGGGGGGGGGGGCGGACCGGAGAGCGCGGTGAGAGCAGAGTTGTGCATGTATATCTACTGGTTTTATTTAGGCATGAATGGCCCCGCAGTCCGTGCGCCGTCCCCCCCCCCCCGTCCTGTGCCCGTTCCCGCCCCCCTCCCTCCCTGTGCTCGTGGTGCTTGTTTTTTATTAGGCATGAATGGCCCCGCAGTCTGTGCACCAATGACACCCTTGCAGCGTGTATATACTTCCTGCTTCTTTCTTTTTTGCGTAAAACTGTGGCACTTCTGTGTTAAGAGAAGTTGTAAAACTGTTAATCGTGTAGCTGGTCTACTCTGTCAAGGTCTTGATTCTTTCTGTTGGGCAAGGTCATGCTTTGTACCAATAATGCGTCTCGTATGGAGAACACTTCTCCCTTCCACAATCTGTGTGTTCTTGCAGGTTCAGCTTATTTGGGGGACATTTTTATGTCCCTAATGGAACAGGACTCATGTTAAAGTATCTCTTTATCAGAAAAATACTTCTTGGTAAGTTGGCGTGTAAATAAAAGAAGTCTGCTGTCTATTCTGCATCAAGGGGGTGACAGTTATTTCCGTGTACAAGGGACGCTTCCGAATTCACTGTTTTGGATTGGATGCGCGGTTCTCATGTCGCCTATAGATTCCTCTGTTGGGTAAAACATTGGCTATTTCTCCTTTGCCCTTCATGCTGGTCGGCCCCTTCTGTGCCTAACCACCCAGAGATCTCCCCTACTGTGAGTACTGGGCAGTAAATACATTAGAAAGTAATAGACCTTGACAGCAGCCCCACTGTGTTTAACTTGCTGCTTTGTGACGCGAAAATTATATTAGCATGTTGACGGAAGGGATGGTGTAGTGCAAACGAGATCCTATCGTCCGGCCTTTAATTAAGTTTAGCGATGGGCTCTAACCACGCTGGAAGCTTTCTAGGTTGTTTCTCAAGCGGGAAGAGGGGAGAGGGGGGGGTGAGGGGGTGGACGGGAGGGACATGGGGGTGGGGGGGATTTGGGTGGTGGACTGTTTTTTTTGCAGCTTTGTCTATGCATGCCTTGGGTTCCCAGTACTCCTCCGTGTAAGTAGGGTGTTAAACCATGGCTTTTTGAAAGGTCCCCTGTACATGCTCACCTGATTTGAGAAAGCAAGGGTACTACTGTCTCTTGTTGGTTAATACTGAGGGGCAGTTTGACAAGATCTGTTCGGCTATGTTGTGCCTATTTTTTTTTAATGGAACTCTGGACTCTTGATGGCTCTGTCCTGTACATCTCATCAATACACGTGCTCCTCGGGCTCAAGAAAGCAAAAGTATAAGGCTTTTCTGCCCTCTTCTCAAAAGGTTTTATCTACTATTCCGGGGTGCATTCTGGCAGCCAAATGGGTATTGGTGTGTACGTTTAGTTACACTATTGGTATTCATGTGTTTATGTACCTGTTCGTAATTCTCAGAGTTGCCTACCCAGAACTGTAAAGTTCACTTTCAAACACTAAAAGTCACAGCCTTATTTTGGGGATTCAGCCATGAAACCTACACCATCTTGCTTTCCGCGATTCATTATTTCATATTTCAGGGCTTCTTTGGTCGTGGTCGAGTTCTACGAACACATTTCAGAGACGTGCTCCTTTACTGAGTTTTCTAGTACTAAAATCAGAAGATGCTTTGGGCGTCTGCTATGATGGAGTAAATATTTGTTGTTGATGTGATGTCTAAGTAATAAACGCAGCTAGATCAGATTAAACCAGGGAAAAACTGGATACAGTGCCTCCTTTTTTAAAAACATACTTTAATAATTTTCATGCTTAACAATCCGGCGCGACAGCGAATCATAAATTGTAGGGTTCATATAGTTGTACCATACTGTAATCACAGGTTGATCGTTACAACTTATACAGTCTACAGAAGGTGTATTCACAGTAGGAGCAGTGGTAGCAGGATTTTAAATTGCAGTAACAGTATTTGTAGCGAAGGTATATTTATAAATTGTATGCCAGAATAACATGCCCCCCCCCAACACCTCCCAGGAACTAGCATTCTAAACATTCCCACCCCCTCCTCACCCCTGTCCTCTCCTAGGCCAATAAATCGAATGGTTTTGTTTCTGTTCACTTCACACATATATATATATATATATATATATATATATATATATATATATATATATATATATATATATATATATATATATATTCCCAAATGCATGGCTTGCAGCTGTGCGTGTATCTGATTTGTTAGTTTTGGACTGATAGGTGAGTGTTTATACTACAGCGTCTCAATGTGATGAAGGTTCAGAGGATGTAAAAAGTTCTAGCATTGTGTCACCCTCCAATGAAATTGAGTTCTTCCGTAAGCCCTAATGTCTACCCTCCTTATTACCATACTTTCAGCCCTTCACCGTGCCAGTTGAGCACTGCAGGGGGCAGCGTGGATTTACACCGCATCGTGATTGAATTGATACAGTGCCTCCTTAGTCTAGACTTGCTGTCTACCTTAGATTTATTCCCTACACCCTCGAGGTAGTTTCTCATCCTTGGATCAATGTCACTGTAAACCTTTTCCTTAACCCCATAGTTCATGGCAATTAGTACGTGTGGAACTAAACACTTGATATGTAGCTGGTTGGCTTGCTTTCAAGAGTGCCACTACCAAACTCCACTATCGAATAATGCTGTCTCTACTTGCACATCTATACTTGTCTCTATGTAGTACCTGGGGACAATTAGCCCAGATATATGCCAGTCCTCTGGTATTTGTTTTATGCTTCCTTCCGGTACCATCGTGCTTGAGAACACAGGTAACAAGCATTTACAATGCAACGGTTTCGGGGGGCTCTTGTGTGTGTGTGTGGGGGGCTCTTGTGTGTGTGTGTGGGGGGCTCTTGTGTGGTGTGTGTGGGGGGCTCTTGTGTGTGTGTGTGGGGTGCTCTTGTGTGGGAGGGTGTGTGCAAATGCAATACGTCTTGCATTTGCGACAGAGTAAGCTATTGGCATTGTAAATGAGAATGCCATTTATTTATCTGTTTTCAAAACCAACACATAAATAAAAAGTTTGCCATTTACAATGCCAATAGCTCAAACTTTTCCGAAGGAGAAACCGTTGCATTGTAAATGCTTGTTATTTTTTAGTGTTCTGACCCTTTGACAAAGTCAGTAATTGTGACTTGTTTTAAAATAACACCATTTATATTGTAACAACACATACTCAGCCATGTGCGCCTGCAGGGGTTTGGGCAGCAGGTCAACCAAAGAAGGGAAATGGTGACATACAATTGCTTTGCTTCGCTTATGCTCTTATATAGCGCACATTACATTAATTTTCTAACCAGCACAATGCCTGGCCCGCATTACGTTTTGATGCCTGTCGCATTTTTTAGAAACTATTACAGGCTAGACGGGTTGTCTTTATGACGGGAACTGCAGTTTAAATGGACACTCAAGTACAATTCTATTAAAGGGAATAGATCGGCTATAGTCTGAGGCAGTTGTTGTTCGTCTATTCATTTATTTTCTGTTTTAGCCCTGAGTTCCTTTTTTAATCCCCACAGCAGGAAGAGGATGTAAATAAGTTGAAAGTATGCTCTTTATTCTTGCTACAAGGGGTGGATGGGGCAAAGCGTCTGGTAGATAGAAACTCAGAACAAGCATTTACAATGCAATAGTCTCGGCTTTGTTAAAGTTAGAGCTATTGGCATTGCAAATGGCATTTTTTTAATTTTTTGTTTTTTTTAAAACATAAATAAATGGTATTGTCATTTACAATGGCAATAGGTGAGCATTAGAGAGTAGTAGAGAGTATTAGCGCACACAGAGCCACACACACAGAGCCACACACACAGAGCCACACACACAGAGCCACACACACAGTGCTCCACACACACACACACACACAGAGCCCCACATACACACACACAGCGAGCCACACACACACACATACACACACACACACACACACACACACACACACACACAGCCCACCCACACTCACAGAGAGCCCCCCCACACACACTCACAGAGCCTCACACACACAGCCCCACACACACACAGCCCCCCACACACAAACAAAGAGACCCAAACACACACAGAGCCCCACACACACACACAGCCACACACACAGAGCCCTCCCCCCACACACGGAGCCGTCCCCCACACACACACACAGACCCCCCACACACACAGAGTCCCACACACACAGAGAGCCCCACACAGGGAACAGAGGCCAGAAAAAAACGATCACAACGAGGGAAGAAGGGGCAGAAAAGCAAGCACAACGAGTGGCAGGGGGCAGAAAAGCAAGCACAGCGAGTGGCAGGGGGCAGAAAAGCAAGGACAACGAGGGGGCAGGAAAGCAATCGCAACAAGGGGGGCAGACAATCTATATTATAGCACTGCTACCTGAAAAACAACGATCTTGGGGATTTGGCTAACGTCTCCCTCAAATGTAAAGTTTTACTTAGTGCATAAAAAATGAAGCTGTTACATGCGATGTAACTTCACCTCGAAGAAAAAAGGGGCACCGCTCAGCCCAAAGGAGTCAGAATATACTGCTCATCCAAATGGAAGAACAGGGACACTGCTCACTCTGAGGGACATAGTGGGACACATACCACCACAAGGAAGTACGAGAGGGGGCAACACAAGACTGAAAGGAACAACACAAGTCACCTGGGATATAAAGACAATTCACCTTACCCTCAAGGAGTGAGGGGCAGAACATCCCAATATAAAGGAGGGAAGACGAGTGATGCAACTCACCCCAATGGAGGAAGAAGGATCGGGCGGCTAAGCTAAATCCAACAGAGGAGTACTTTAATCTGGATCGGGCGGCACAATGCGGGCCTAGAAAGTCCCTCGGACTACCCCCTCCTCTTTGCTGCGGGGTTTGTGAGGCCGGCTGCCTCTCCAAGAAACACTTTTCAAAACAGGATGAAATTTAACTGAAAAAATTCTATTAACCTGCTACCACTCACTCGCAATCAGAAAAATCACAGGTATCGTTCATCACATAAAGTAAGACATGTGCCTTACTCTATATAACCCTCATCGCATCCCTTGCCTCGCTTTAAACTTGGCTCACACCCTATTACTGACATCATAATGCAAAAGTCACATCTCGCTCGCTTGCAAAACTTGCTTCACATCAAATCACATCACTTAAATCATTTAAACCACTTCACATCATATACATCTCAACATACACCATTACATATTTATTAGAGAGTTTTATTGAGCGCCTACATGGCCTGAGGGTAGCAGAGTAAATCGAATGTGAATAAAACATAAGGGTGGTACTTACAATATGTACACGTAACCGTACAATGCAAGACCCTGAGTAAAACATACAGGTAATGCTTATTTCTTCTCTGTACAGGTTACTTCAGGTAGCATAAGCTTCAATCTATCACCATCGGCTAGTACGAGCAGTGCTGTGGGAGTGATTACGTTGGCCTTTGTCTGTCTGTGGTTGATAGAGTGGTGGTACGGGATTAAAGACTCCAGTGTTTCTCTAGCAGAATTTCTGAATGTTTCCCTTTATTTATTTTATTTTATACACTTATAAGGCGCGTAGCTACCCAACAAGGTTTTTCCCGGCGCCAAGACACAGTAAAAGATAGGTGTAGTGGAAAACGGAGCAAGCAGGATTTATTTCTCAAACAACCAGGTCTTGATGCCTCTCCTAAACATGGCATAGTTCTCCTCCTTGCGGAGGTGTGAAGGGAGTGCATTCCAAAGGGTGGGTCCTAAATGAGAGAAGGACCTCCCACCCATTTGTGCTAGTTTGAACCTAGGTACACAAAAATTTGCTGCTGAAAGTGAACGCAGATTTCGTTTGGGAAAATAAGGGCGGGCCAATGCTTGAAGATATTTAGGCGCTGTGCCGACTTTAATCCTGAACATGTAGCTCAGGGCTTTGAACCTGATCCGATTCTCAACCCTGAGCCAATGTAGGTCCCTCAGGTGTTTTGATACGTGGAGGTTTTGGGGATCTTGCAAAGTAGTCTGGCGGCTGAATTTTGTACCATTTGCAATCGCCTGATTACAGCTTGATTTGAACCAAGGTACAGGATGTTGCCGTAGTCAAGCCGAGAAGTTATAAGGGCATTGACTACGGTCTTTTGGGTCGCGGGAGGCAACATCCACAGGATTTTTCTTAACCACTTTATGATGGTGAAACAAAGGCCAGCAACCTTGTTGGCCTGTTGTCTCATGGAGACCGCATTATCCACAAATACCCCCAAATTACGTACATGGGTGGCTGGTTTGGGGAGTTTTCCCAAACTGGAAGGCCAATGTGTGGAGTTCCTTAAGTCTTGGTTTTTCCCCAAGAGGAGGACCTCGGTTTTCTCTCCATTTAGTTTCAGCTGGTTGTTAGACATCCAGCTGAAAATATCGTGGAGACCTTGCTTAAGAGACGAAGGAGCAGAAGGGTTAGATTGAGACATTGAGAAAATAATCTGCGAATCATCAGCATAGGTCATGAGGGTAAGCCCTGATTTGTCCGCTACCTCTGCCAAAGGACGGAGATACAGATTAAAAAGTAGGGGGCTCAAAATAGAGCTATCTGGACCCATCACTTTCAGGTCATCCAGTCCACAGCTCTGGCACGAAACTGGACATAGGGAAAGGGGTGTAACCACCCCCTTCCCAGTTCCACCCATAGGAGGGACCTTAAGGGTAGTCCAGCCCCTTAACTTAGTATAAGTATAGGAACCCAGTCACTAGGACTTTAGATTATCCTGGACAAAACTTTGAAACATATATCCTGAACTTTCGACATTCCATTTCGACTGGAAGACATCTCCCTTGTGGTCAAGGAGTTTGCCAAGGCTTGTTGGGTCCAGTCCGATACCGACACCGCAGTCAACTAGATCCTTCGTGGTACAGCTCGAATCCAGCTCCTTGTCATTGACGCCGCCTCTTGGTCCTCATAGCTGAAGAGACAAACTTCACATCTTCACCTGAAATCACTAGATATCTGGGGACATCTTTCTATCGCCGCCCTGGTCACTGGCAAGTGACCCAGACTCTGTCCCTTCTGATTTCAGGTTCTACAGATCTTCGATCCACCCTTGGATCCACCCAGACACTTTTGCTCTGGTCTGCTGCAGCACTTCTTTGCAGCTCTCCATTGAAAACAACGACGAAACCCGGCACGAAAAGACACTTATGCACCCGGCTTCCCTGGATGAGGTAACACGAGTACCCCGGTGCTCCCGTGGGTCTTGACTTTCGAAGTGTCCTAGTTTAAAAGGGTTCCATCGTAGTCCATCTGGAAGTGGCCTTAAATTGTAAATTTGTAACTTCTTTGTTTCCCGTAGAAAGTCAATGGTAACCCGCAGCTGTGTTTAGACACTGCACGCGTCTCCCGTGGGCCTCCTACTTCCTAACCTTTGGTTGTTTAGAGTAGCCCCAGCAATTCCACAGGCCCCTGGCCTGCTTTCTTCTCTCGTAGTTCCTATACCACTATTTTAGTATATGCTTTGTGAGGCCCCTAGGGCATAACGTATACTGTGCAACCTATTGTATATTAATTGAGTAACTTGTATTGTACTTTTACCTCTGACCTTATAAAGAGTGCAGAGGGGTTGTGTTTAAAGTAAATACATATACATTTGATATATACCTTGTGTTGTGTCCTTTCATTTGGTACTCAAGGGATTATAATTGGTAAAACAACTTGCTTAATACGTTCTCTGACGTCTTAGCCTGATGACTGCTGGTCCATGCTACCACTAGGATAGCTTTCTATAAGGTTGACTTTACAACCACCATCCATAAGGGTCGATTAGACTGGTGCAAGGTGCCCACTAGAACTAGTGGTACAAAAGGGGGTGGTGATGATCAGAGCATCTGAACCAATCAAACACTCACACCCAATCAACAGATCTGGGTTTAATCCATCACCGTTCTTTAGCCCCCTCTGCCACCCCAGTTCAGACATGGCCCATTGCAAATCAGTCTGACCCTGTGCCTCATGCAAACAGTCCTCCCCGAACTACCAAGCCATGCCTTCCCTGGACCTGATTAAAGCTTCCTAGGACCGGTTTCTGGCATTACAGCCGTCTTCAGCCAGGCTTGCTTGAATCCAGTGTCAAAGTGAGCAAGGAACTCACGTCTGAGCATACCCTGCCAAATTATGGGGAATAAAGCGGTACAAAAGGGGGTGGTGATGGACGGAGCATCTGAACCAATCAAACACTCACACCCTATCAACAGATCATTCATAACGTGGACAACAGCCATGTGAACCATAACTTAGAAACTCAGGCTATTTATACCAATAAATGACCACTCCTAAAAGCGAAATGTAATTAAACAACAAAACTTACTCAAACTAATTGTTAGTACATTCATAGTCCTCTTCGTTAAAATGGTACGGGTAGTTTGATATGTAATTTCATCTATAAGATGATTTCCAACATTTGTAGTACCATCTGCTTCATTAAGGGTGAGGCCATGAGCATTGCATTTGGTGTGTGAGCTGTGGTTTGTATGGCTGTTGATTGTGCTTCAAAACATAACTTACACATTTTCCTATCTTTTCAATTTTAATGTCTATCTTTTCCTTATATAGCACTTTATACCTTAGAGTAGAGCTAAAGCCGTGTATATATATATATATATATATATATATATATATATATATGTGTGTGTGTGTGTGTGTGTGTGTGTGTGTTTGTGTACATATATAATTATATATGCATATATGTCTGTGTATATATAATTATATATAATTTAATGTATCATTATAAATCTATAATATAGTCTTTGTGTGTGTATATATATATTCTCTCACACACCTTTTAGCAGCCCTTTGCAACTACTGCATGCACAGAGGCGCCCGTACAGTACACCAGATGCTAAAAAAACTCTCCACTCTAACTAATTCATGCATACTTTTTGGATTTCTATGTATGTGATAAGTAACATCCTCGATTGTTTGGTTTTGTAGTGTTGTTTCCTGTTTGCCTGGGTCTCTGTAACCTCTTCTAGAACATACGACTGTTGACTGGCGTGGTGCAGCCCCTGCTGGAAAGGAACAGTGAAAGGCTTTGTGAGTCCTCCACCCCCATCCGCTGCTTGAGCGTGACAATGAGGTCCGGGCGAATCACCGTCAAATTAATGAGGCAGAAGCGTGCAGAGCAATTAACCTGCATATAATGTCCCCGCTTGCCTCACCTCACCTGCAGCTAGATTTATTTTCAACACAAAGCACAATAGACCTGCAGATTAATTTTATTTAAAAAAGAAACAAACCGTATAGGGGTGAATTTGACAAACTGATCATTCATTTGAAGTGATGGAATGCGCCGATGTTTCTTGAGGTCAGGGTGAGCGAGGCGTTCAGTCTAACAAATGATTATGCAAAAGACCTCCCATTAAGATGCATGGTATGCCAATATGTTTCATAAATATTCATTTCGGAGAATGCCCACTGCAATTAGTCCTCGAGGACAGTCTGCCAGTAGCCTCAATTTAAATGCCTGCCAGTACTTGGAAATATTTTTTAGGCTGGTTCCCAGAAGGCTTGGAGGCGATGTATGCTGCATGTACCTAGGTATAGAGTGAGAACCTGGATATTGTTTTTAGGATAGTATCTTGAAGCCTTGGAGAAGAGGTACGGTGTGAGTACCTGGAGATTGTTCTTATGGTAGTGCCCAGAGGTTTGGAGGCGAGGTATGTTTCTAGGCAGCTGGAGATTGATTTTAGGTTAGTAGCCTTGGTATTGTTTTTAGGGTAGTATCCAGAAGGCTTGGAGGCAAGGTACAGTTCAAGTACCTCGGTATAGAGTGAGTACCCGGGGATTGTTTTTAGGGTCGTACCCAGAAGACGAGGTATGCTGCGAGTACCTGCAGATTGTTCTCATGCAGGTACACCACATGATTGCAGGCGTGTTGTGACCACCTCGTGTTTGTTATTAAATCCTAGAAATAGTTTGTGGTGAAATGTGGTGGGTTGTTTGTGATGTTTGCCTTAGTCTAATCAGGAGACCCTTCACCCAATACCCACCCTTTTTTTTTTGTTAGCATATATTACCTACAGGGCTTCTAAGCACAGTGCAAAGCGAGAGATTTTTTTTTTTCTCGAGCTGAGGGCTGGTTAACAGAGGGGCTTTGCCTTTGAGGCATGCTATTGGCTGAGACAAGCAGTTTGATGTAGCAAGTTAGACCTCCAGGTAAGTCGCCAGGGGCATATACATCACAAGGAGATGAGCATTTGAAGTGGCAGAAGGTCCGCTCTGGGAATATGCCAGGCTGGTTCCTTAATAATACTCTTGATATAGTGTTCATGCAGCGCCGGCTGCCAGGGCCTCTCGCAGCTGTGAACGATAACTGGTGTTGTGCAGACTCTGGCCCAAGGTTCTCGCTTTGTGAAACTGGAAACCGAGCATAGGCCTGTCCTTGACTTAAACCAATGACTTCTAGTTTGCACAAATCTTTTCAGCAGCTCTGTCATCAAAAAGAGCGGAACAAATTATGTGGGTGTTGTATTTGAGCCTTTTGAAGCACTGTGTCACACTGTATAGTCCTCCTGGAATGTCTTCCAGCATTTAAAAACCACAACGCCTGACTTTTGCGCAGTCTCGTGCTGCCGGACCTGTTTCAGCCTCATTAGCCGTGTCTCATATCAAATTGTTGAGATGCCCACCCGATCTGGGCCTGGTTCCCATGTCTGTTGTGTGGGTCTGTGTTCAGGTTGTGTCCCTCACTCACTGGCCGTGACTACATCTTGGTCTCTTTGTCCCCGTTTCTTGTGAAAGGGCCCATGTTCCTCCCCTTGCCTCTGCCAGAGAGCACCTTTCCCCGCCTCAGTAGTTTGTAAATCCACCTCTCCCTGTCCCACTATGTATGTTCCAGTGTTGCTCTGCTCCCCGTCAACTTGGCTGCATCCCTGTTCCACTCTAGTGTTCCAGTCTCCATGACATACAGGGCCGGACTGGCCGTATCGGGCACTGGGCATTTCCTAGGTGGGCCGCTAGGGTGGGGCCGGTTTTGGCCCCCTGGGGGGTATTTTTCTTACTGTGGCCGGCAGTATCGGCCCCCTGTAACAAAATCTGACAAAGCCGGGTGTAGCAAACAGCTCGGCCGCACCACCCTCCCCCATCCTGGGTGCCGGCCAAGCAGTTTGCCAGGGCCAGGTTTGGTTCCCAGTCCGGCCCTGTTGATATGTATCCCTCATCACCATTTTAAGTCGTAAAACGCCGATGAGGGATACATATCATCAGGGCAGGACTGGGAACCGGGAACTAGTTTGCTAACAACATCTTGGGGATATTCAAAAGCTTCTGTGGGAATACATTTCGCCCATTGCTTACCATTGGCTTTGTGGTTTGTAACTCATATTTTCTTGCTTTCTATTTGCTGGTTTAGGGTGGCAAGCTTCAGTTAGTCCCGTTGCCCATTCCTTAACACCTTCAGCGCGGCGCAAATTTTCACGCTGTGCTGAACGTTCTATTGAGCGGGCGGGGCCATGACGGAACGTTTCCGTCATAATCACAGCCCAACCGGCGCTCATGACGGAACCGCTCCGTCATGAGCACCGAAGGGGTTAACCTTATTTACGGTATCCTTCTGTGTGCTCCTTTTCTGTAAACAGGCATTTGAATCTTGTTCTTATCTTGTCACATTTGCTGTGCATACCAAGACAGAAGTTAAATGGGGGTGAGGGTGTGTGTGCTCGGAGCTTGATGTTTATTTCTCTTTCTCTGACTTCTAAGTGAAATATTTCTTTGTGACAATCCTGCTGGGAAACGAAAATCTTTTTTTCTAGCTCACAACAGTATGAACTGTGATCATATTGCAGAATGGATTAGAATAAGGAAAGAAAAAATTAGGTCACTTTTTTGGGTAATTAAGAACCGTGGTTGAAACAAATATTTGAAAACTATCAAAACACATCAATACACTAGGTGATTCCATTTACATACATTATTGATTGTACACTTTACTTTGCACTCTATACCAATGCATTCCATGCCAATTAACTGTACACCGTTCTACTCTACACCACTGCACTCGGTCACTACTCTACGCCAATGCATTATATGCCTCTACACACACCGCTCATCTGCACCACTCCACTCTACACCACTGCACTCTACACCACTGCACTCTACATCACTTCATTCTACTCTGAAACAATGTACTGTGTGCCACTGCAGTCTACCTACTATGCACCACTCCATTCTATGCCACTTCACTCTATTCTGAAAAAATCTACTCTACGCCACTGCACTCTTCGTCACTCTACTCCAAACTACTGTACTCCAAACCACTGCACTCTGCGCCATTATTCTCTAATAAGCAACACTCTACTCTACACCACTGCATGCTACGCCACGTTACATCATAGCACTCTGGTTCACCGCACTCTATACCACTCTGCTACTTTGTACAACTGTACTATACTCCACTGCTCTTTACAGCATTCTACTCTGCAACACTGTACTCTCTGCCCTGCACTTTATGCCGTTGCACTCTACACCAGTGCATTCTGTGACACCACTCTGCAAGACTGCACTCTCCGCCACTGAACTCTATGCTATGCTACACTACTCCACTGCAGTGTGTGCTACTTAGCTCTACTCTGCACCACTCAACGGTGCCAGTTTACTGTGCTCTGTGCCAATTTACTCTATGCCACTGCACTCTGTCACTCTACACCTCTGCACTCTATCCTACACTGCTCCACTGTGAAACAATCTACTGTCACTGCACTGTACGGCACTGCACAGTACTCCACCCTGTGCCATTTCACTCTCCACCACTGTAATCTATGCTACTCCACTGCACTCTAATCTACGTCACTGCACTCTGTGCCAATGCATTCTACACCACTTTACTCGAAATCAGTGCAGTCTACTCCACTGCACTCCATGCCAATCTACTCTGCACCACTGTACTTTACGCCACTTCACTCTTGGCCACTCTACGACTCTGCACTCTATGATGCTGTACACCATTAAACTCTACTCCACTCTGACACACTGCTCATCTCAATACCACTCTACGACACTACTCCACTTTACGATGCTCTACACAACTCCCTGTACGCCACTTCATGCCACTATGCTCCACTCTATTCTACGACACACTACTCCGCCTGGCTCAATTCCAGCACTCTACTACACGCCACTGTATGCCACTCCACAGCACTCTACTCTGCCATTCCACTCTAATACACTACTCTATGCCTCTCCACGACACTCTACTCTGCTGAGCCAATCTAGTCTACAACACGCCACTCAACGCAGCTCCACACCAGTCCATGACACTCTGTCACTTCCAGTCTACAACACTCTGCTCCTTCCACAACACCCTACGCCACTCCATAACGTTCCACTCTACTACCCAACACTCTACTTTATGCCACTGACTTTTAGCCATGCCGAACAGCAGCCACGCTGGTAAACAACATGGCTAAAACATATTGGCAAAGCCAGTAGCTCTTGTATAGGCGGGACCTATTGGCTTTGCCAATGATTGTTCTATTAATAAAAGGTGCTGAAGCGAAATTATATCCTGCCTTTATTCCCATTATTTTAGTTTAAATGTAGTAGTCTTGTATGTTCATGGCACTCCTTAAGCAACAGTGTTTTAAAGCTCCTAGAAACAATCTGTTTGAATAGGTCAGCACCTTGCACACCAACACCATGTATGACTTTACCACGCATGTTCAAGGGGTACACTTAAAACGCACATCCAAACAGTGGTATTTATCATTACCAAGCAAACCCAAACACGAAAATTAAATTGCAATATTTCACATCCACATGTATACTTATCTATTTAACTATACATACATATAAACTAAGGGGGTGTGAAATTGGTGTAATTTGCTTTTGCGTAATTGAGACAAAATGGTGCAAAGTCGCACATATTTACGTGAAATGCAAACCTGTCATTTCGTGCTATATTTTACTCCCTTGCATCAATTTTTGAGTTTCAGATGCATTTAGTAAAAGCACAACTAACAGTTGCTCGCGGTCTGTTGTTCACATACGTGCGTGGTAAATTATTATAGTGAATAGCACCATTCACTGAAAATGTTTGCCACGAGTAGTGCATGATAATGAGAAGTAGCGTCATAGTGCAATTTCAGGAATTCATATAACAAGCATAATGCGAAATCTACCAAATTAACGACAGCGTATTTTAAATTGTGTCTTGGCCTAATATATACCCATATATATGTACAGGGCACAAGTCATAAAAAAAAGAAGTGGGGGTCGCTTACGTCACAACAGGAAGTGACGTCACAGAAGGTGGCTTGCACCATCAGACTCATTGCCTTCCCTCGCTCACCCCTTAGCAAATGGAGCCACACATTCACTCTTTGGCCTCCCTGGCGTGAGATCTCGCTCCAGAGAGGCCAAAGAGTGAATGTGTGGCTCTATTTGCTCCAGTTATCAAGCTCCTGGTAAACTAAGTGGGGGGACGCCGTCCACCCGCGTGGTACTCCGACTCGAGCCCTGTATATGTGTATATATTTGCATGTTAAAAAATAGCACTACCCTTCCATGAACCCTAATGTCCCTTACCACCTCTTAACACTACCTTTTCCTGAATCCTACAGATCCCTTACTGCCCTCTAATGTTACTGATGTCCGAACCCTAAACTCTTACTACCCCTTTAACACTACCATTCACTGGACCCTAAAGACCACAACCCTTTAACGCCGTTCTTCCCTGAACCCTAAAGCCTCTTCTTTCCCAGGTATATGGTTAGAATGTTGGCGGTGGAACGCGAACTGGATCTGAGCGGCGGGCAGTAGGAGCCCAGCCTGGTGGATGTTCAGATGTTCATCTATCAGCATAAATAAACCTGCTTAACGTCGTCTTGTGTGGACTCGCTGTCCATCTACCCCTTAAGGCTACCCTTACCAAGACCAAAAAAAAACCTTACCTGCCCTTAAATCTACCTTGCTCTGAACTCTAAAAACCCATTACTACTACTCCTAAATTCTAAAAACTAATTTCCACCCCATATCTGCTAACTCTTCCAACAACACAAAAAAACACCTTCTACCCCTTAACACTAACTTACCCAGTACCATATAAATTCCTTACTACCCGTTCTCACTACCCTGAACCCTAAAAGCCCATTACAGTAAGCTCCTACATTGCGTTTTTATTGTAATATGTTGTAAATTACCAGGTGAAATGTAGATTTGGTGTAAAAAATGTGTTGTAAATATCATTTGTGGAGTTAGATACGTTTAAAGGTATATTACCATCTGAGATACAGAGGAATAATTTCACATGGCGGAGCTGTGCACAATCACAAAGTTGTCTTTTAAAATTGATATCTGGTGCCCTGAACAATGTAAACAAAGCGTCTGTTGTCAGTTTGAAGAGGTGAAGTAGGCAGAGGTTGATTTGTTTTCTCCTTGAGAGCCAGGGAGTCCAGACTCTCTCCTGTTTGTATCATATTCAGTGTCTTCCCTGTGGTCCTGGTGTCTTTGTCGCAGTCCCTCTGCTCTCCTTTACGTTAATACTGAGCCCTGTCTGCTTCCCTACACTGTCCTACTAAGCAATGTCCCCCCGCAATCTGCCCCTTAGGTACATCAGACCACTGTCCTACTTACTCTTTTTCTAGGGTCCCCTCATTGTCCTCCAGGGTGACCGTCACTCTGCCCAGTCTGTGCCTACAGAAACAGACTTTATTATTCACTTCAACCCTCAGGTGCACAAAATATCGCACTGTGCTTTCTCCACCTATTATAGAATCTCTTAAATTGTGGTCCTCCTTGTGCTGCTTGAATTGGATTCTTCATTGTAGTTCTACTCCCTGTGCATGTCCTACTTGCCTTTATCTCCGATGCCTAATCTCCTCCCACTAGTCACTGGCCAGTAATGAGAGACAGGGATGCCTGCAGATGCTGCAGAGGTTTGTTGGGGATTAGTTGAGTGGGATCCGAAGTGCTCTTGAACTTCAAGCATTGGGTTGTGTTCAGGGGTTAGGTAATTGGGCAGATAACCTGCACCTGTGATTTGTGGTGGTCTGGGGCAAAGGGCAGCTCTCAGATGGGCAACCTTCACCGGACTTAACATATTCTTATAATCCAGGAGGGCTCTCAAAGGGGCGTGGCCAATGTAATTAAGTGCGTGCCTGAAAATCATGTTAGCCAATAATCGTGCTTGGCATAATGTGACACCCGACTGGTATTTTGCTGTTTCTGTCATTGCGTCCACATATAAGATACAACAAGTAACATTACACCTACAACAATCCAGGATTATTGGCTTTGTCAAAGGTTGTTAGTTGCCAAAGATAAATAAGCAGCAACTATGGCTTTGTTGTATATATTATTGAAAATGATACAGTTCTGAAATGATGAGACTGTAAAAGAACTAAGACGAGTCTCTGTGAAGTAACATCAAAGGCTTCTGAGCAGTGGTACTGTTGAAGAGTTGAGGTTTTTTTTCACCCTGAGGGTCAGGGCAAAAATGGAGGGACCCGGCTCAGCACCTGCTTTTTAGAACTGTTGGTGCTCAGCGTCGGCAGGACCCGGCCCAATTAAAGCCCGGCTAATAGTTTTTGCAAACTTTATTCCATGCACACTGCCCTCCACAGACTAACCAGTCACACTGCCTAACCCACCACTGTGAACTGGCACGCCATTAAAATGGACCTCTGCAGTTACTGCTGACAGGCAAACAGAAATGTACAGCTTTAGAATGCTAACTTTTCCATAACGGTCTAACAATGAAGGCTGCAAGATGTAAATTGTTCCTTGAAATAAAGTTTTCATTTTCCAAATGTATACCTATTTAACGCTCCATCTGGCAAGTTAACACTAACGCTGTGTTGTCGCCTCTTTCAGAATATGACCGACACCTAGCACCCAGCAAGAACATGGCGGCCGCTTACCTCGACCCCAACTTGAACCACACGCCCGGCTCGAGCGCCAAGGCGCGCCTGAGCGCGGGCCTGGAGCGCTCCCCCGGGGCCATGGAGCGCGTGCTGAAGGTCTTCCATTACTTCGAGAGCAGCAATGAGCCAATGACGTGGGCCACCATCATCCGACACGGAGATGCCACCGACGTCAGGGTAAGTTGGCACCCGGCCTGTGCAAACGACAACAGAAATGTTTAATTTGTTTCGTGCTGCTCGTTTGCAGCAGATGTTCCTGCTCATTTTCCAGGAGGTGGGTGAACAATCGTGGAAAATTCACTTGACCGGTCTTGACATTGTAATTTCTTATTGTTCCGGAATTTAAGTGACGTGAAATAGAAAGGAAAGGGGAGACACATTGAGATATGTGGACTCATGGAAATAGCACAAATGCAATTTGGCAATGAGCGCGCGATGGAGGTTGGTGTTCTATTTAAGTGAGGCGCATAGAAGTGTCGGTGAGGCATATTGAAGGTGTCGGAGAGGGCGACGCCAGGTTCAGACACAGAACAGGCGGGAAAGGTGGTGGCAGTGTTTTATAATGGAATCTGCTTATGCAGGGTTTGCGCATTTGCCTGTTCTTCTGAAACCGATGCCATGTTTTTTTCACTGACATGATATTCACAACATTACCAGTAAATTTGATAGTATTTGTATATTTGCAACGATAAGCGAAGCAAAGAAAACGATTCCCTTAACTTCTAGCATTCTCTTGAAATGCAAAGTGTTTCCTGGAATTAGAAGTGACTGCCTTGGATCAGGAGTTTTCCACATCCGAGAAAAAAAAAACAAGAGTACCGCAGCCTCATGAATGAGCTCTAGTCCCAAACCACAAGCACGTTTTCTGGTACATATAATGTTCCTGTGCATTGATTTTTTTTATTCAGCAGTACAGTTAATTTAGCTTTATATTCTGTGAAATATCTATCCAGTTATGTCTCAGAGTGGAAGTAGTATGCTTGCTGCCGGTAATGTACGTAATATTAATCGTCATTAGGTCCTTAAAAAAATAAGTGCCTTGTATATTACACTTTTTTTTTTTGGTTCTAAAAGTTTTGTTGAATTTTTTAGTGAATACAGGAAAGATCTCTTCTGGGGTATTTAAAAACGTAACAAGATATTAACTAATAGACACAAAGAGCGATGTAATGACGTGCGTGTAGCATCAATAATCACCACTCAAACAAGAGAAATAGGTCTAACATGAAATTATAAAATCCGACCTAAAAGTTTGGGTTGGTGGCTTACACTCTGCTGGTAAAGACTAGCCAGTGGTGAGACATATGAAAGGTGTGCCTAAAACACCATTGTAAATAAGGAGCAAGAAAGAGGAAGTCAACAAATTGAGGTAAGTATATGAGGTTGGAGAAGAAGACCGGACAGCAACTCTTTCTGTCCCCCAGTGTTCTTTATTTTGGGGACCTTCAACATGAGTGTAAATGAGCAAGTGTGGTACTCTTTTCCTGGTCCAGATCACGTAGAGGGTTAACTACTGCCTTGCAGTAGTTGAGTTATTGGCACAGTTGTTCTCCGAGGGAAGCTTTGCTGGCACAGAATTCAAGCACTGACAAAGTCAACACCCCTGGATTGTCTGTAATATACAGAGCTTGCACATGGCGCTTTCATGCTTGCATAGCTGTCAAAAGAAAGTTGCTTTAGCCGCTCATCTTACGATGTATTTTTAATGGTACAAAGAACATGTCTGCAGTGTGCTGCAACTCTGTATTTATAGTATGGATTGCATTAGTGCTGCCAACGGACGGCTAAAGCTAAAAGCTGTCTGTAGCCAGAGGCAAGAAAAGTGAGATATGTACTCATGATGAGAACTTGGGAGTGCCATGTGAGCGGCTTGGGCACTCCCAATTCCTTGTCAGGAAGGGAGGTCTGCTAGGGTATATCATTGTTGGTTCATAGTAGAGTGAATATCATAGAAACAGGAGTCTGAGATTTTTTCTAGAATCATCTTGATTTGTTGTCTTGATGGACCTTGAATACAGTTGTGTCCCCGATTGTGAGGAGGACGACATGGAAGTGATGCTCCAGCATTGAGGATAGTACAGGCTGGCGACCCGGGTAGAACACTATGGTACAGTTGTATCTAATGGACTCATCCCATGTCCGCTGATTTTAGACTTCACAAAGACAAGCAGAATTGTCACATGGACAAAGGACCTCCTTTCTGCTGAAGATCAGACATTCTCACCCTGTGACATGACACAAGTACAGTGAACAAAAGTTTGGGGACTAAAAAGCATATGTTATTCATAGTGACGTCACAAGAAGTAAAGCCATACCATTGTAATATTCCTCACTTAAAATTTAACTGGCTTATTTTAACAAAAACAAGAAGTACACATAATCGTGAAGAAATTTGAAAAGAACATTTTTTAGTCGGTTTTATTTTTCAATATATCACGTAGGTTTTCCACATACTTGTGTTTAATTGAGCTCAGAAATGACAGAAAGGGACACTATTTTTAAACAGACGTACGCAACATAGTTTATCATCACTATTAAACTGCGTTTAGAGTGTACACAAAATGTACTTGGGGTATTTTTTAACTTTAAAACTTTCTGGTAATGCATTTTTGTTTTCTGCTGATGTTAGGCGAAGGGTTAAGAGCGTGAAGTTCTCGGTTCTGACATAAGGTAGGAGATTCAATTATAGCCCGCACTGGCCCTATCTTGCAGATAAAGGTGAAGTTGCACGTAGGAAGCTGGGTTGGGCGGTGCCAGGGGGGAGGGCACCCTAAAGCCAGGGTACACGTGCCCAGTGCCTGTAAAAGCAAGCAGCTGCAGTGCTGGGACACAAGGTAACACTGCTCAGCCTCCTTCGCCCTTGGGTAAACCCAACGGGGTCCCCTCTGCACCCCGACTTGACCCCTGCCATGTGATCTCAAGACAGGACATCATTGACTGGATTCTTTCTTCCATAAGGGCTGGTCTGAACGCCTAATCTGGTTTGTGTGTGATGCTGTTCGGGATCTAACCTGAAGCCAGTGGATTGGTGAATGGCTAATAGGAGCTGATGGCAGTAGAGCACTGCATGGAGGGTTTGTTTTCATGCACACTAAAATATGTATGCATCACAGCATCATTCCTCGGGGCTTGCTTCCTAACACAGCCATTTTAACCCTATGGACTTGGTGTTAGTATTTGCATATTTAGGTTTTATCATTGGGTCGGTCTCAATGAGTGGAGATTTTAGCTGTTATACAAAGAAGCTAACACAATCCCAAATTATTGAAATCCAGAATGGAGCATGTATCTCAACCTCACTCACTATGATACACCCTTACTGACTAACCAGTGTGGCTATCATGGGATACTGTGATTAAGCTGCAGAATAGTAAAAATTGTGTTAGAGGTCGCCAACAGGCCTTTTTTGCCAACTACCCCAACATTAAAAAAGAAATAAGATAGGGGCCCATCTTTCTTCAGGTGTTTACATGTTTCTGTGACTCTCATAGCTGTACAAGTCTGCTGCATTCATCATGGCATCCTTCACATGAGCACACAAATCCACCTAAAAAGTGAACAGCAAGTGTGGCCACTCTGGTATACCTAGAAGTTCTTCTCTGAGCTCTTAGCTGTGGGAGATCTTTGACATTGCCCACATACATGCAGTTGTCAAAAGATTGCACTGTATTCTGTAATCTGCGTTTAAAGGGGTGAACGAATCATAGGTAACCCTAGAAGCCGGGTCACCAAAGAATAAGAATGCGAGAAGCAAAACAGGGCAGAGAAAGTGAAGGACAGATGTTTTACCACAGCTGGGTAACATATATTTAATGCACGAGCACTGGACTTCCGAATCATCTTCACACCAGCATTTTCACACCATCATCTGTGCATCATCGTCTAAGTTAGAGTCAAGGTTGTATAAGGTTTGAAGTGGAATCTAAGCCAGGAAACTTGGATCCCATCTCAAAAGCATTCCTACAACTATTTAATATCAAATTGCTAAAATATAATTTTAACACTGTGATTTGATATATTTGTTGAAAACATGAAGGCAATTAAAGTGCTGCCTTCTTTCTGAGCTTTCTCAAAGTATCATCCTTGGTTGCTGCCACATCCTGTTTTGGTTATGGTGCTCCGTTTTCCTGATCATTTTGTTTTTGTTATGATCCTCTCACCTTATGTTGCTTTGTTGGATGATTTGGTGGCTGTTTTATTTTTTAATTCGTATGCCTATGCTTTTGATCAAGATGTATCAAACTACTCAACTTGCTTCCCTTATAAGTTTTATGTTTTGTTGTATGAATTCAAGTTGCTATTCTTTTACTTTCTTAACTTGCTGAACTTCATACATCCCTTCTTCAGGTGTATTTTATGCATCTATATGTTGATTACATACTATGTAGGGGTGGCGGCCATTGGCTTACAATATATCATTACTTCTTTTTGTGCTATCATGTTCAGGAATTTCTGGAAATTTTAGACTAGATTTTGAGACTACTTTAAGCAAAACGGCTGAGATTAAGAAGCATATTTCCAAGCTGGGTGACGAACAGGCAGCAGACCGCTCGGAAAAAGGGGTTCAAAGGACCTACTCGTATTCAGAAAAAAAAACACATCCTGAATCTTAACGTTGGAACAGGAGGACCCACTTTACAATATTGAGAGTACGAAGAGTAAATTAAGGTTTATTAATGTCACATGTGGCACTTTGCCCAGATCAGTGCCCAAGACCTCTTCTGGCTAAGCTCTTACGCTTGAAAATACACATTACTGGAAAATATCCAGAAGGAAAGGACGCTTGAAACAAGACAGCCGGCCTATTATGTGTTTCAGGATCTACTAAAAGAGTTGGTAGAAGGGATGCCAGGAACATCCTAGATGTAATAATAAAGCACCTTCGCCCGAGACTTTGCATCAGTATTAATTTCATTTTGATGAAAGTCATTTCACAAAAACTTTCGCCATCTAGTGAACAAACAAAAAAAGTTGTGGTTATTATATGTAGCTCATCACATTATGGCTTAAACTGCCTCTAGACCCTGAACTTTGGTGCTGCATGACTGTGGGCATCATGGACCCGACGAAGGTTTTAAGTAGTCTCCAAAGATGGCTTTGTTTCTTAGTCATAGATTGAGAGGAATGCAATTCTGTAGTTAGACACCGTAATGTACATTGTATTAGTCCTTTGGATATATGTTTGCCCAGAGTGGGTAGTGTTAGTGAGGATAATTCAATACATTTACAGGAATATGTTAGTTCAAGTACTTATGGATGAGACGCATTTCACATTTTATGTGGAGATTAGTTTTTAGTCAGGTTAGTGGGCATCATGATCAGAGAATTGATGTACTGCTGTTAGACATATAGAATATTTTAAGATAATTTAAAGAACTAGCTGATTGTGCCTCTCTCAATTACTTTGTCTATTCAAGGTGTGGATTGCTTAGTGTTCTACCTGCTTTATCATGGACTGCCTTTTGTGGTTAAAACAAGATATGATGCGGCTCGGAAGTTTAAAATAATCTTTCCATAGAAACGAGAGTAAGTTCTAGAGAATGTTTTCATTTGCAAATTAAATTTAAAGTTATGTCTAGTTTATGGGGGGAGGTAAGGAGTGGGCTGATTTTAAGCCACAAACTAACAGATGGGTACACACAATTGTGAGCTTTTCACTTGATTGACCCATTTAAGCCTTAGTGACACAAGTGTGAGGAAAACGAGAAGATTGGGTGGCCTTTGTAGGTTGAAAAGATTAAAGAACAGTGGAGATATTGAAGCCGTACCAGAGGTGCAGAATGAGGATGAGATAGAATACTATGTTGAACGTATTCAGATCTTCAGGCATGATGTCGGTAAACACTTGAACGGTGTTAAAACTACTATGTGTATGCAGGTCACTGCTAACATAAGTTGCTCACCATCTCAAAAGTCATAGCAAAGAAAGATGGCCATTAGCTGCTACTTTAAAAAATATTGGCTTAGTTCAGTACTATGTTTGTTGTGAAGTCTTGATAGTCTTCGGAGTAGTTTTCAGTGGATCTGATAATTCTGGGTTCAGTTGAATCAGATAAGGGTTATTGGTAGGTTGGTTTAATACGAAACGCTTACAAGAAACAAGGAAACACCTTAGAGTAATATATCTGGTATGAAATATCTTTCAAGGTATGCACAGTGACTTAGTACAATATGGATTTTATAGTAAGGACGCTCATGAGAGCTTCCTGACCAAGTTATGCCAAACCTATTAACTTTGCTAAAACGCATTAAACTTTGAGATGTAAGAACAGCATTGACGAAGCCAGCCGGTCTCGACTAGGTGACCTATTGAATTTGTAGATGCTTTTTGCTGATGCTGTGCAGCATTGGGAAAAAGCAAAATATTTTTACAGATGCTGTGCAGTATAGTGGAAAAATAAAGGTGCAATGATGCTGCTGCCCCCTGTCGAGTCATGATGCTGGTATGTGCATGTGTGATGCCGTGTGCACCATTTTCTTTCTTCCTGTTTATCTTTTTTTTGATGATCGAAGGTTGTGGATGTCACATTGATCAGTAAATACATTTTTGTTTTTAACGTGAAAGTGCTGTATGCACTGTGAAGCTGTCTGGCAGCAAATAGCTGGTGGACCATCCAAATTTTAAACAAAGTGTGATTAGTCCTCAAGGGTTTCAGGGACCGCACGGAGGAGCAGGTGGGGTGGAGCAACAGGAAGAGAAATTACATAAAATTAAAAGTGGGTGAGGTACAGGGAAAAAGAAGCACACGAGGAAGGGCGCAACATGGAGGGTGGGGACACCATTGAATAAGAAGCAAAGAAATTAGTGACCATTAAACAAGCCAATGGTAAGCAGTGGCTGGGCTCTAAGCCCACTCAAAGCTCTAGGTATAGGTCGTGATAGGCGAGATTTAAAAATGAAAGCAGTGTATCACAGGAATTCTGGAATAGAACAAACAGAGTTTTGCACGGTCTTACGTTTTTTTTCTGCTCTTTCATTTGCTTAAGCTGATATGTTTATAACTGAGCAGATGCTTATGTTTTTAGGTCTTGCCTAGACTGCGCTTGTGCGATCTCTTCGAGTCCTTTTGTTTTCTGTCAGTGGGATTAGAGACCACCAATTGCTTACCATTGGTTGGCTTCACCATAACTCTCATGTTCTTGCTTCTTATTGGTCTGCTGCTGTAGGCCTCCTTCCTCTTCATGTGCTTGCCCCTCTCCGTGTTGGCGTGCCCCAACCCTCCCTCCCTCCGTTCATTGTCCGTGTTGGCTTGCCCCACCCTTCCTCAGTTCGTTGTCCATGTTGACTTGCCCTGCCCCCACTCGCCCTCTCTCCTTACGTTGACTCCTCCCATCCTCTGTTGTAAATGTTAGCCCCCCACCTGTATAACAAACAAAGTGCCATGACCCGGACACCACTGGCTGCATCATAGTGCTTTTTTTCTTCCACACCCGCTGCTGTCTGTTGGCTTCCCCCTCTGTGTTTGCTTCCTCCCTTCCCCAGCAGTAGGAAAAATAGTGCTATGGCATGGCCAGCACTGGCCGCGTGCCAATGCTTTTATTTATTTTTAACTTTGAGCCATGCTGTTGTACAATATAGCTAAAAAAATTGCCAAATCTGATCATTTGCATTTGCAAGACCCATTGGCTTTCCTTCTGCTTGTTGAATGGTTAATGCACCTGGAAGTTTGAAGTTGGGTAAATGGCTTTCTCAAAGTCGAGGTGTTTTCTGTGTTCTTTTTCTATAGCTCTGGGTTTCGTTTTATTTTTTAGATGCAAGCTCGAATGAGATGAAAATTCCTTTATTTTGAATGTGTTGTTTATTGAAATGCACAAGCTAGGGCAACTATATCACATGGGGGCAGTTTGGAGGAAGATCTGACAACTGGTGGTTTTTGTGATGTGCGTGGAGGTTTTTGGGGTATTGCTGGTGACTACTTTCTACTGTGGGACCTCTTCTCCCCCCGAAAAATAGAAAGATGAGCGTTATTACGTAGCATCATACTTTTTGCACGTTAGAACAGAATTCTCTTTTACATTGCTCCGAGAGCGTGTGTGTAGAAAACATGATTGCCTAGAAAAGGGTTTCCATAAGCTGAGAGCCCGGGGAAAGATACCCTTTTTCAAGAGATGCTTTGGAGCAGAAATGGGGATTATACTAGAAAGGTTGGGGAGTCGCAGCGTCCCTAAAGGCTAGAGCAGAAATCTGATAGTCTGTCTGTGGACCCTTGGCCTGGCCTGCTTTTTATGGGGGTGAGGTAGTCGATGTGTTGGAGCATGGGCGAGGAATAATACCTACTAGTTCTGCCTTCATGACATGGAAGTGGTCTCTTTCGCCAATACGTCTCAAGAGTAGTGAGCGGGATTCCAGGATGCGGCTCATGAGAGGAGGAAGCGTGTTTCCTAGTTGTGGTGCCACAGTGAAGAGATCGGGAAGGTGGATTCCTGTCCTGATGCTCCTTTGTGGAGCAAATAAGAGGTGCATTCTCCTACTGAGCTATTTCATAGGAAAGGAGTGGTTACTCCTTCACTGGGGCTGGGTACCCCACGAAAAAAGCAACATGAGTGATTCTACCAGTCAGTTGTCCCAGTACAATGGAAAAGGGGGCAGGGCGAGACGGCATTCCCTGACAAGTTCTTCCTGTGGTAGATTCTACACTGGGAGGATGTGTCCTCTGCAAGGGGGAGGAAGGAGAGATGGATATTTCCCTACATGCTGCCTCTGGGACAGGGAGCAGTCCAGTGACTAACCCCAGCACAGTGACCTGGAGAACTCCATGCCAGTCCCTCCTCGAAACAATCTCCTGCATCCAGTAAAAATTTGGGAACAATGGCAACTGTTTCGGGGTAATGCCAACAGCCCTGACCCGAGTGAAGCTGTTTCTAATAGTCTTTCAGTGCCTCTTCGCACAACAGCAGTGTGATACTTGTGGCTATCAGGAAAGCCCACACAACAGTGGTGACACACCTGTTATTTAAAAAAAAAAAGCTGTGTATGAGAAGTTCGTTAAGTACAGAAAGTACCCTCGTAGGAGTTATATCATTCATGGTAGATGCATAGTTCTAGTTGCGTATAATGTTTTTTTTGGTTCAAGGCCTAAAAGTCAGGTCACGTTCCCGTCAGCATTTACATTAGAGAGGCACGACTGTTGTCATTCCCATGAGATTCCCTCCCCCTCCACACCCATTCAGGAACAACCTAGTGATTCAGCGCTAGAAAACGTAATCTGGATGTCAGAGCTACCATACCCACAAAGTGACTACTGTATGCACTTGTTCTTGGCCAGGCAGAGCGTCCAATCAACGGAACGAGGCCTCCTATCACTAAAAAGTAACCTGGGCAACACTGCGGGAAGCAGTATGGATGGGACTTCTTTGACAGTGCAAAGCCTGTAGAAGGAATGAGGAGTTCCTGGGAGAAGGCAACTGAGGGGGTATGGGGGAGGTTCCCATAGGGTTTACCAGACCCAGTAAGATGTGTCTGTCATGGCGGATGTTAATCGTCCTTCCCTAGGTCCCAAAAGGCAGTGCAAAGCCCCAGTGCTTCCTTCCTCTGCAGTTCGCTGCTCTTGACTCCAGCCCAATATTCCGGATCTCCTCGCTGTGCACCCCGCTGTGCAGGTGGTGTCTCCAGTCATATTGTGATCGCTCTTTGGCCAGTATAAATGCTAGATCGGTGTATTTTGTAGTGGCTTAACGTATAGTGACTGTTGATAACAGCCTAACAGACAAGCTTAAACAGTTTCTCGTCATGGCTTATCATTGATCTCAACTATACCTTCTGTGACGTCCCTCCAATAGCCCTCCAACGCCTGGCAAGCCCAGAGCATATGGTAAAAAAAATATTTGCCTGATCAGCCCGGCATCTGGGACAGTCAGCGGGAGCTCAAGCAAATACCCAATGCAGCCTCTGGGGCCTGAGATACCTCTGTATAAAATGTTATCTTGTATAAATTGGAAGTTGCCATTTCTGAAGACCTTTCTACGATACTCCAGGGCTCTCTTGCAGTCTGCCTCATTATAGGCGCCCTGCGAGTCTTGAATCCCACTGATCCCTCAGCCGATGCAGTGATACTCCAGTGTGCTCTTGAATCGCCCCGTACAGCCATGTCATTACACAGGTGTGACACTTGTGGCTGTCCTTAAAAGCCACCTTCAGCCGGTGCTCTCTGGCTCAATGCCTCCACTCGCCGCCCACGTCCAGTGCCAGCCTCGTTCCATGCTTGCCGCCTCTCAAGGGTAGTACAAACTGGTATTGACAGCTGTTGTTTTTGGATTCTGCTCCATACCTCTGTCCTCCCTGCCTTGATTGCTGTCATGAGACAGCTTGCATAGTTTATTTAGGAATCTCAAGTTTAATCTTGTTTTTCAGAACAAATGGCTTCAGCTGGGGGTCTGGGCATGAACATAAGAGAGTGGATCTATTCGCCTCAGCTCTTATGCACGGACGGCCACCTGCGGGCAGGTTTAGTTGTTATTCGTTGACTGAAGGAAGGTTACCCTCTTACTACACCTCACCCACAGATCCACCATGATTTCACACCCACTGTAGAAAGATGGAGGATGTCAGCGCCTTAACCAAGAAATTCCCAACATTTTTCGCTGTGCACGGCCAGACGTTTTGCAAGCATCTAATAAACACTGCAATGCTTTTTCCGGTATCCTCTCTTACTGTATATGTAAAAGATGCTTTCTGCTATTAAGGCAGTATTCCACACCCTCTGTAATAGTGCTAAGGTTTCTTTGCAGGTGCCCTTTTCCAAAGTTCACCTTCAACCAACCAGTGCATTTGTATCTATGAGGTCTTTTTTTTAGGGCTCCACGTTACGCCTGGTAAAAGAAAATTAAAGAGAAAGTGGCATGGCATATTCTGCCGTGCCAAGGCGCCGGCCCACCCCATCGGATTGGAGTGCCAATGGCGCCCATCGACCTAATCAACTGTTCAATCAATCACTTTACGTAGAAGTTAGTTGCGTTGTATCAAAAGTCATTTTATACCCCTGACTGGTGACCAGGAGTATAACACACTGGCTTCAACTGGTGCATTGTATATGCATGACGAATGCATGAGAGGTGTTATTAATTAAGCAATACAAATGACACTCGCCTTACAGTGAAGTCAACATATTTCTATGTCCTTCAAAAATCTTGTGATAGAAACGGGTGTGCAGATTCTGTTGACACACAGAGACCGGGTAGAAGGACTCAGTGAAGAGGTAAAGTGCTAAAACAGTGGTCTCAACCTTTTGACTTCTGTGGACTCCCACTTAATCATTACTGGTATCTGGAGACCCCCACTGAGCTGTGTTGCCCTCCTTTTTTTTAATGGTATTTTATTCCGTACGGATCTTAATTACTGACTTTACCTGTTGTGTAGTCCGACGTGCCCTGTTTTAAGGAAAACCACAGATTATTTTTTAGGTTTTGCCTCGCCAAAAAGATGCGCTCTGCGCATCTTTTTCGGCGCAGGCGAAAACCTGATGAGAACTGTAGTGTGCTTTGGGTCGGCCCTCCTCATTCATTGGCTGGCTCCGTAAATGGAGCCTTGCCATTGGACGAGGGGCCTGTCCGTCAATGCCGGACCAGACACGGGGGCGTTCCCGACATTCTTTGGCTTTTGCCGACGTCACGCGACGCCGGGAACGCCCCCGAGTCTGGTCCGGCATTGCCGGCACTGTAGGGAACGGGACGGACAAGCAGATGGTGCAAAGTTTGTAATGCCCCCTTACGGAAAGCGTTCCGAAGCCGTTTAGGTGCCATAGTAGGCAAGGCGATGAGGTTAACAATGGCCGGGCTTGGTGGAAAATGCTACAGCGACATCCATTACCGGGCAACGGGGACCGCTGAGTACCCGAGCGGGTTTCACTGTGCGAGAAAATACGATGGTCCAAGGTGACAATGGCCGCTCACGGGAGGCGTCCTGAGGCCTTTAGGCGCCATAGCAGGCGTGGCGATGAGGGCAACAATGGCCGTGCATTGTGTGGCCAACTACAGCAACACGACGGTAGGGTGACCCGCGGGTCTTCAGTGACGTAACATCCCGAGGTTACATTTACAGCATTTAGGCAAGTTGTATAGCGCGGTCTTTAACTGAAGGTGTCAGAGCGCTCGCAATGATATGTAGCTGGGCCTTTACCCGTAAGGCGGCAGGGTGCTTAGGATGACCGGCGGGTGTTCAGTAACGTAACATCCAAGGGTTCTAGTTACCTCATTTAGGCGGTTGTATAGGGCGGACTGTAGCATCCCAGGGTTCTAGCTACGTCAGTTAGGCAGTTATATAGCTCAGACTTTACCCGAAGGCGTCAGGGCGCTCGCAATGCCATACAGCTGTGACTTTACCATGGCCGCCCACGAAAAGCGCCCGAGGCCTTGTTAGGTAACAATGGGTAACAACTGTTGAATAAGAGCAATTCAACAACTGCGGGTGATTTATCAATTTGGGCTCCAGAGGGTCAATCTTATTCTTTGTTAAGGCGGGCGGGGATAAGCAAACTCCCCCACGGCCGAGCCCAGCGGATTGCTGCCAGGTGACGGGGCCGGCAGCCATCCCGTCCGGGATCCAAATTGGCCGCACGACCTAGCCAGCCCCAGGGGCATGTAAACTGCTCAATCTCGAGGTCAGAGAGGCGGGGTGGGCTCCCGACCTCTCCGTACTGCTCCGGCAATGCGGAGGTGTCCGTTAGCTGGCCACGTGGCCAGGGGGTGCCTGTGCCCGCTTCGTGCGGGCTCCCCACGGCCATGATATCATTCACGCCCCTCCAAGCACCGTGCGCAGGGCGAGTGTCTTTCCCCTCCACCGTCTCGTGTGTGACTTTGGCCTGAAATAAGCTCCTAGATATTTTACTGTAGAAATCCAGCGCTGCGTCCGTGCGGGAGAGAACGGGATTCTGAGACTTCCTTAATACACGTGTTCGCAGCTGGGAATGGGGGTTCAACTTGTGTCAGGGGCCCCGTGGGACAGCCGCGGGAAGCAGCGGTCTCTTCCCACTCATTTGTAAATAAAGGACGCCCCTAAACCCGCAGCACCTTAACAACTGCATCTTGATCACCCGGAAAAGCGCTGCAGGTCTCAGTGTGTGTTCCACTTTGTGTGTTTGCCCCCCCCCCCCCCCCACCCCCCACCGGCAAGGGCAGTGGCAAGCCGGGGGCGTCCCAGCCGAGTCACTGGGTCCCTTGAGTTGTCTGATGCCAAATGTTTGAAGGGGAGGGGGGAGAGCACGGGGATGGGACTGGTTCCCTTGTCCGCGATCCCGGTGCCCGGAACATCTGCCTCGGGCGGTTTGTCCCTCCGGGTGTCTGCTGGCTTGCCCGGCACCTTTTACCCTCACAACTGACACTGATTGCCACCTCCCCGTGGCCCGTTGTGGTGTCTTGGATTGCTGAAAGCAATAAATTCAGGCAGCGCCGACCCCCTCTCAGTAGTATGCTTGTTAGAATAATAGATTAGTTGTAGCAGTGCGGGCTGGCGGTTGCAGCACCGCAGCTCCAGGTCTTCGCCGATGAGGCAGTTATGTGATGACACAGTTAAACTGCACTAGGAATGAAGGGCTGAGGTGGTTTGGATGGCCAGACACTGCTTTCATGTGGTGGTCCCTGAATGCAGCCCCAGTATATCACTAATTAGGTTCTGTGCAGCTCGTTGCATATGTCTCAGGCGCAACGGTTAGTATAAGCTGGCAGCGGGGTAGACTGTTCGTGCCACAATACAAGTTTATCTTGGCACCTGCTCGTGTATTCGGGTGAACTGGTGATCGGGGAAAACTGCCTCGGGCGTGGGCAGCCATGCACAGAAGCCCGCCGCATGAGGGCAATGGCGCGGGTGCGGACATCTGGCCCCCCTTTTTTCACTTTCACTTCCGGCTGGGGGACATGCACTGGGTCACCCCGGAAAGGTAGAAGGTGGGTCTGGTAATGTCGTGACCTCTGCATCAGTTGGAAGTTAGACCCGAGTACATATATATATATATATGCCACTTAGCGAAACAGGTCTCTAAGAACTAGCAGCTGTTCTCCCACACGTCTCTTACAAGGTATTTTATTATCATGGTTCAGTTTTGCAAGTTAACACATCTTTGCTAACTCCTCAAAGAACTTGTGCAATAATTGAATAACAGACTGACAACTATTGGAACATATATTCAATGAGCCAGTTAATGCTTTTGAAGAGATTTATCGCGCTGTGTATATTTAACACCTTGTTTTCTGATCCTGCTAGTGAACAATGACCATTATTCTAGGGCACATTTAACGTCATTGTCTACTGGGAAGGTTTCCAAAGTTTGGCCTTGCACCATTCAAACAGTTTCGTGGAGATGTTTATTAGCATTGCAAATACCCTGCGGCCCTAGTTTTGGGGAAAAGTAGTTAGCCCCGTCTACATCAAAGCCAGTGAAACTGGGTTCATACCGGGCAACAATGCGATAAAACAACGCCCCATCGATGGAGTTTGCACCATCTCTTGTTTTATTTATTTATTTACGCTTGTTATATAGCGCAGACTTTACCCCTAGGGGTCAGAGCGCTTCACAATAGGAACAGGAATGGTCATGAGGAGAAGATCACAAATGAGCATGTTACTAAAGCAAATGGTACATTACATGAAGCAATAGTGAAGACTGTCCATGTATCGAGAGCAACCAAATGTCAAGAGGTAGCAGTCGATACGGTGCAGGAGGAAGAAAGTGACGTGCGCAGGTTACACGAGCGTACAAAGTACAATTAGAGGTATAACACTGCATTTCATGGCAGTTACTCTAGCACAAGAACGTTTCGTTACACGACACAACGGTGGCACGTGTGCATGTACCAGAGCAGACTAGGACAATCATTCAAGGCTTTGAGGCTCGTGGGAGGAAAGGCCCGGGAAATAATAGCTGTAAAAACTGCTTAGACGACGTGCCCCAGTGCTGTCTCGGTGAATTGCAGAGCAATTAATGTGCACTCCGAATACACAGCTGGATTTGCGTTAGTATGCAGATCCCGGGACCTGCTGTTACTGGCCCCATCTGAATTAAGCGAGCACTCGTAACGGGGGCATGCGTCACAATATTGAGACTGATTTTTTTTTTTATGACTTGGCTGAAAAGAACACGTGGAATGCACGCAGCGTCTCCCATGCGTAGGGCCGTGGGGAGTGGGCAGTGGGCCATGGGGAGTGCTGGGTGCAGCGTTCACTCAGAGGGTTTGTGGTGTCCTCCAGTGCTTGGACCGCTCTGCTCGGGTTGCTGTTTGTGTTAGATTTAGAAATGGCACCAGTGCTGATCAGGGGGAGAGCTTGCCTTTCTTTTCTCTGGAAGCTGGGGCAGAGTCTCGCACTTCTGCTCCCAGAGCTACAGGAGAAACAAAGCGCCGTACACAGGAGCCAGACCGACAAGAGCGGGAGGGGGGTCTTCCAGGCATCCCTGGGCTCCGGGCTTCCTTCGGGTCAGACCAGGCTAGAAGAGCTGGGGCAGAGTCTCACACGTGTCCTCCCAGACCTACAGGAGAAGCAAAGCGCCTTACACAGGAGCCAGACCGACGGGGGGTAATCAAAGAATTACAACTCGAGTGTTCAACCCCTTGACGTCCTAGAGGCCCTCAGCTGGGCTTCTCTGAACAGCTGGACATAAGGACACACAGAGTGGGGGCGAGCCAAACACGAACAATCCGTGGGTGGAGTGGGAGGAACAAGGGGGCGAGAGAGCGAGTGAAGGAGATTCAGCTTAGTAGACCGAGGAGAGCGCATGAGTCAGTGCTTAATTTGAGCCAGGGATGCACGTGGGCCCAGCACTTCTAGAACGACCCGTGCTGTGTCTATGAAAGTAAAGTTAGTAACAGTTGGAAATCTCAAAGTATTTTGCGTGTTCCTGGAAGTAGAACGCAGTCTACTGACAATGATTTTGTACAAATCGTAGTGATAATGTTACAGTTCATAATAGTAAGGTAACACCTGATTCTGGATTAAATTCTGCATCACGTGTCAAACACAGTGGAAAGGCTCGAATGCATTCAATTGGATTGAAAGCTTTTGTAAGTTGCTCAAGTTTGGGTTCTTTCCAGGTCGGTTTAGTAAATGTAGGCTATGATTCTAAATGGAATTTTCTGTTATTATTCTCGCCCCCTTTACCATAGAATTTTCCTATTGATACCAAAGAAGCGCAGGGTCACGGGGTGACGTGCAGGCTCACGGGGTGGAGCGCAGTGTCAGGGGGTAAAGATGTCCGTCTCTTGAGTCGAAGTTGGAGTCCCGAGGACGAATTGTGACGGGCGTTAAAGATGGGCCGGTTCTGGGGGTGATGGGCGGGCTGGGCACGGACCGGGTAGAGTGGCCGCAGTGGGCCAAGATAACGTGTCTGCACGGGGTGAGTGGGGTGGTGGTCCCAGTGCAGACACAATTGTGAATCAGGTGTGAGCCGTCTCAGCATTTCATCCTTACTTGGTTGCTTTTCTGACCGAATACTTTGCCCGGCAATCAGAATGATGCTACATAGTCAGAGCCTGTGTTAACTACTCCGTCCGTATGCTGGTGAGACACACGTCAGTCTTGACCTAACCTCTCCTGAGAAGTTATGAAGAACTTCTTCATAAACCTGCAGCAATTTCAAGACTGTCCGACCTGCCACCCCTTGAAACACAATCCTTCAAAATGAGTATCTCCTCATCGAGCCCTCTCGCCTCGTCCTCACCTGTACAATATTGGCCTGAATCCAATGGCGAACTGGATTGCTAACAGGCAGTCATTGGCAGGGTTTCATCCCGGACAAAAGACCTCATGTGCAGTTTCTACTGAATGATTTCTAAAAAATCTGCACTTTTAGGTAAGATTTCTTTGGAGGCTTCGTTGATATATTCCCTTACAGGCCCTCCAAATCCTTGTCCAATCTCTTGCTTTCAAGATGATTACAATGTGAATTATCCGCTGACTGCTCTTCCCAAAAAATATCTAGCCCCCATAAGGCATTTTTAACTTGTAGTGGTTTTCATCCGCAAACGGACCAAACCAATGTGCATTAATTGCAAGTCCGAAATTACCCCCACAACTCCCCCTCCATTTCCTTTCCCCAAACAATGTCCATACTCTTAACTAAATGTAGCTTATGAGCTCAGTCGGTTCGCAGCACGGGGACTGTGGCACAGTCCTTTTCTGGAGTGGAGACAGAATTTTGAAATGGATAAAAGGACACATTCAGCGTGGAGGGGCCACCGCCCCCCCCCCCCCGAAAATTACTTCACTGAATGGGAAACGTTATTTTAAGCAGAATAGGGAATAATTTTACCCGGGGCGTGGTAGTCGCGCTAGAAATGCAGCTTTTTTGGCAGGCACACAGATAAAAATAAACAAATCCGGCTTAAACAGTAATGTTGTTGTTGGCAGCTTTTTATTAAAGTGCGTTTTGCTTTGTGTCCTCGGCGAAGTGGTGTTCTTATCTCTGTTGGTGGCGTGGTATCTCCTGTTCACATCCTGGAGGACGTCCCAATCTGTGACAGTCTTCCTGTGGTTTGCAGTCCAGTTTTGCCCACTGTGTATTGTTGTGCATTCACCTACTACGACAGTTTACTTTGTATGTTCAGTGCTTCAATTCTTTAGCTTCTATTGCTGGGTTTAAAAAAAATATATTTTCATATTCTCGGTTATTGTACTTGTGTTTACCGCGGATATATCAGTGTGCCTCACTTAAGTGCCATTTCTTAGCTAAACTGCTCTTTAAAATTGGAGGCTAGCGCAGCGTACGAAGGGGGTGTTGAACGGCTCCTGTCAGGATTGGGAGGTGGGGGCTGCGTCATGCGCGCGCACTTTATTTTTCCGGGTATCTCGCGCTCTCCAGTGACGCCGAGATTGATGGATCGAATACAGACTGCGCAGAATGATAACTAATGCACACCAGAAGGGTCTGGTATCCTCTGTGGATGACATCTAAAGCCCTGTGACTCGCATTAAATGTAGCATACTTCTGCTCTGTGTGGGGGGGGCTCTGTGTGGGTGTATGTGTGGAGGGCGCTGTGTGGTTGTGTGGGGGGGCGCTGTGTGTGTGTGTGGGGGGGCTCTCTGTGGGTGTTTGTGTGTGGCATTTGCGAGAGATTAAGCTATTGGCATTGTAAATGACAATGCCATTTATTTATGTTAAAAAAAACATAAATAAAAATAATGTCAAGAGCAATGCCAATAGCTCTAACTTTAACAAAGGCAAAACCATTGCATTGTAAATGCTTGTTCTTTATTTTGGGTCGACAATCAACAGGAAGACTGAATCTTGCCAGGAACATGACCAGGAAGAAGCAACACCTGAACTTCCCAGGCCATAATATCCAGTGCCTTCCTCTGTGCACCAAGAAAGAAAAGGGAGGAATCGCTGCACTGTGATGCCTGGCAGCAGATCATTCTGCACAATGATCTCATTTTAATTAATTCACAATGTGTGATTTGCCCCCAGGGTGCCAGAGAAGCCCAGGGTGCCGGAGAAGGAAAGACATTGCATGGCATAATACAACCCATAAAACATAATTCATTTTAAATTAATGGAACGTTTGAGTCGGCTCTCTCATAAAATAAAAACAAGCAATTAGTAAATACTAGCCTTTAATTAAAAAGAATCAAAACAAATTTCAACACTCTGCTGGATGGAAAAAACAATCAAGTTGGACTGGGACCTGTTCATAGGACCAGAAGTTATAACCAAAAATAAGGCTGAGAAAAATGAATGAAAACGTGAATCATGTGTGTGTCTAAGCAGGTGCTTTACTATTCAGGAATAAGAGCTGCTTCAACGACAGTGGCTTTCTAAGGGTCGTTTCTCGAGATCTGGGCGCCGAGTCAGAGAATGTTTGAGATAAATCTACTTAGGGCCATATGTATCAAGCCTTTTGCGATTCGTTCCTTAGCGAATCGCAAACGGCCTTTTTACCGATTTTCTAATGTATGAAAAAATAGCAAAATAAGGAATCGCAAACAATTGCGATTCCTTTTTTTGCTTAAGCATTTAAGGAATCGCAAATTTGCGATTCCTTAAATGCTATGTATGAAGCTTTTCCAAATTGCGATTTCAGGTTCAGAAATCGCAAATTACCACCAACTTGTAGTTGGTGGTAATTGCGATTTGTTGTAAATATGCACAATTGTGCATTTGTGAGAGTGGCATATGACGCACATACATGCCCATTGGGCTTGTATGTGCGCCATATGCACACACATGTAATTTACAGGGGTGCAGCAGGGTGTCCTTGAGACACCCCTGCACCCTTGAAATAATTCTCAAATTGCGATTAGCAAATTGCGAATTCGCAATTTGAGAATTATTTTGCAATCATTCCTATGGGCCTTCTGGCCCATAGGAATGCATTGGAAATTTTTCCTTAATTGCGAATTCGCAAAATGTGAATTCGCAAATAAGGAAGATTAAGGAATCGCTAAAAAAAGCGACTTTCTTCATACATACCATTTTGCGATTCCTAAATAGCGATTCCTTAAAAATCGCTATTTAGGAATCGCAAAAGGGTTTGTTGATACATATGGCCCTTAGTCTTTAAAACACAATGCAGCAGCTAGAAATGGATAGAGTTTGTCGTGCAGAGATTACACTACCTATGTAATAGACCTAGAATTGGCAGGAATACGGAAAACACCAGTATTTAGTGGATGTGTGGAGGAATAATTCGATTTTTTTTTTATTAAAAATATTACAGAGACTTTTCATTTGCTTGATCTGTATTTTCTTCTTGTGACGCAGTTTGGTTTTTGTAATACTTTGCATCACCTTTGCAGGGAATGTTGTGGCTGATGGGGATTCTGTCTTATTAACTCCTTGGGTGCGGCCGCGATTCTGCGCCTGTGCGGCAGAATCGCAAGTGGGCGGGTTTATGACGGCCCCCAGCCGTCATCAGCACACGCCCACCGTAGTGCATGTCGGCTGGGGGCTGTCATCAGCATCGAAGGGGTTAAATGTCAGTCAACAAGTTTTGTAATTGTGCATTTGATGGCCTCATTAGAATTCACAAGACTGGTATCACACTGGTCCTGTCAGTTGTTTGGCAGCCTGTGATGTGGCCGCTCATTCACCTGGATGTGTAAAGTAAGATGTTAAAGGACAGACTTCCAGTAGCATGCCTAGAGAACCTATGGTGTACATGTTATAGGCATTTAGATAGGGTACAACCATCAGCACATCAGAAGATAAACATTTGTCAGTAAGTTGAAAATGAAGCATGAAACTCATATTTTGCATTTATTTTGGCATGACAATGGGTACATGATTTATGTATGTGAAGGCCTCTTACCTGAAACTACGACAGACTAAGCTAACTCGGGGAGCTCCAATGGGCACTGGAGACTGGGTTTTAACCTTCTGCATTAGTGACTTTGTATTAAGTCTTGTGCAATGTCAGGGCAGCGGTATTTTGGTGGGTGAAAATGGAGTACTGAAGTGCGTTTACCCCGCCCACTGCCCATTATTGTGGTATAGCCACTCGCACCCCTTCACTTGTACCTTATAACCTGGGGAGCTGATGCTGGAGGATTGTTTGAACGTGACTGCCCCAAAGACAGCAGAACACTTTGTGTTAACCATCTGCACAACTTACTTTTAATTGTGTTGGGTGCCAGTTGACAGTGGAATAACACATTTCTCCGGTATTAACCACCATTGAGTGATCGCTACCTGAACCCAGCTTACCTGTACCTTATAACCTGATGAGCAGATGCTGCGAGTAAACAATGTTTCAGTGTGCCAAGTGTGTCACCAAATGGCAGTAGAACAGGCATGCTGCCAATTTTGAGACTTACAGAATTAGATTGGCAGAAACAGCATTGTAAATGATTGCATAGAAAGTATGTCCAGTCCTGTTCGATCACTGCTCCGTCACCTATGTAAAGGTAGGAATGTGAGAGGTTAAGCCCAATATAGTCACAAATAATCATTGTGTGATGTAGGAGGAAAACGCCCCTAACTTGCTCCCTCAACGTGGTGGTTTGTTGAAAAACATTTTAAGATCGAGATAATGTAGCAGGGGTATCAAAAATGTGAACTGACCGGATATCTTGTTAAGGGAATTTACATACACAGAATATGGGTTTTTGCTTAGATTAAGCCGCACATCCCAGTGTCATGCCAGTTATGATGAAAAAATCTGTTAATCAAAGGCGACTATGGCCGGGGTGCTCTGAAGGTGTATGACACCTACCCACCAAAGTGTCAATCAGTCCTAGGAATCAGCCGAACCTAGGTCATACATGCAAAGACAGAACACCCGAGCACACCAATATCACTATTTTCAAAAAGGAGGACATATAAATATTTCTCCAAATAATTCAGCAGTGTCTCAACACACTATATATTATAGATCCACAATATCACAGAAAATAAAGGAGAACATTTGCAGTACCACGGAATGGCGGAACACAGTGATTCCACTATGGGAATAATAACATTTAGGAAGTTGAAAGCAGCCTGCCCTACTACAGGTTTTAATCGGCAGAAACCACAGCTACCAGAGTGCATTGCCTGCACACGCCCACTGGGCGGGACTATTGATTGCCGCATGAATGAAAACACCCGTGAGCTGCTCTTCCTCACAAGCCATCCCCCAGATGAAAGGCGGAAGGAGCCTGAAACGCGTCGGGATCATTGGCAGAATTAATCGCTGTACCCACCGTCCTGTGGTGAAACGCTGCCTTGCGGTAATAAAGAATTGTGATGAGAGTGGGTCTCCAAGCGTCTGGCATCTCTTTGTTAGAATATTGTGCGGCCCGCCACGGTCGCGGAGAACCCCTCCCTGCGGACGAGCAGGTCAAGCGCCGATACTGACACGGAGCTAAAAGAGCATCGCAATCCCAGCAAGGTGAACATTTGCAGTACCACGGAATGGCGGAACACAGTGATTCCACTATGGGAATAATAACATTTAGTAAGTTGAAAGCAGCCTGCCCTACTACAGGTTTTAATCGGCAGAAACCACAGCTACCAGAGTGCATTGCCTGCACACGCCTACTGGGCGGGACTATTGATTGCCGCATGAATGAAAACACCCGTGAGCTGCTCTTCCTCACAAGCCATCCCCCAGATGAAAGGCGGAAGGAGCCTGAAACGCGTCGGGATCATTGGCAGAATTAATCGCTGTACCCACCGTCCTGTGGTGAAACGCTGCCTTGCGGTAATAAAGAATTGTGATGAGAGTGGGTCTCCAAGCGTCTGGCATCTCTTTGTTAGAATATTGTGCGGCCCGCCACGGTCGCGGAGAACCCCTCCCTGCGGACGAGCAGGTCAAGCGCCGATACTGACACGGAGCTAAAAGAGCATCGCAATCCCAGCAAGGTGAACATTTGCAGTACCACGGAATGGCGGAACACAGTGATTCCACTATGGGAATAATAACATTTAGGAAGTTGAAAGCAGCCTGCCCTACTACAGGTTTTAATCGGCAGAAACCACAGCTACCAGAGTGCATTGCCTGCACACGCCCACTGGGCGGGACTATTGATTGCCGCATGAATGAAAACACCCGTGAGCTGCTCTTCCTCACAAGCCATCCCCCAGATGAAAGGCGGAAGGAGCCTGAAACGCGTCGGGATCATTGGCAGAATTAATCGCTGTACCCACCGTCCTGTGGTGAAACGCTGCCTTGCGGTAATAAAGAATTGTGATGAGAGTGGGTCTCCAAGCGTCTGGCATCTCTTTGTTAGAATATATATATATATATATATATATATATATATATATATATATATATATGTAATATATATATATATATATATATATATATATATATATTTATTTATTTATAGATTTTGGTAACCTGTTGTCCTCAGGCAGGGTTGATTGTTGGGGATTATTTTAATTAAAAAATTGATTCTGGAGATGCCCTTTTAGTGGATATATTACAAAATTGTAGAACTCCTTATATTAGCAAATCTTTTTGTTTTAATATTCAACCTCGTGCCAAGTATCTGATGTTTCAAAATCTATTTCCGATCCGCGAAATTCTTTGCAGTAATGTCATACTTCTGCCCAAAAATGGGTTTGCAGCAAATAACTATTTTGTTGTATAATTACAATCTCCTATTGCTAGAACTTTGCCAAGTAGGTCGTCAGCAAAAGAGCCATCAATTTTTATTTTTATTGAGCATATTACAAGTAAATGTACATAAACGCAATATTATGTTTTTTTTTTTACAAAGAGCTGCAACATAGTAAAGAAATAGATGGGTATTGGATAAACAATAGTTACCTAAGTACCAGAAGCTGATCTTTTCAGTGAATCACCCATGTAGTACAGAGCACCATTTCAGTAATGCCTACTAGCAATGGCTTGCTGTCTCTGTGGGGAAGTGTAAGTTGAGCCTCCTAAGGCTATCTGAGTTAATTCTTACTTCTTTGTTATTCAGTCTGGAATGTTACTCTCAAAGGAAAGTAGTTTTTATATTGAACTAGTAGCGGGTAGGATATGAAAAGCATTCCGGACGGTCAGAAGGCGATTGTCTGTCAAGAGCATTTGTGTTCAGAATCTTTCATGACTAGCGTTGTTAATAATGGTTTTGGACAAATATTGAATACTTCCTGCACTATCTGATCATATCAACTCTTCATCTTGCTATACCAAACGAATTCCATAAAGATGCAAGGTAGAGTTTGAGTTCCCCTTTTTTTTTTTTACACGGCATGGAGCAAACCTAATTTGACTGGTGGGATGACATTGCTGCATATTCTACCTTAGCTTAGTTTAAAAGGCGTTCAAAAAATAAATATGTGAGCAAAGTTTGTATTCTGATATTGTGCATTGCTATGATGTAAAGGGGTTGTTCCCTATCTATTGGAATACCCTTATGAAAGAATCCCAGTGGCTTCATTTGAAGTTTCTTTAACCCCTTGCATGCTGATGACGGCCCCCATCCGTCATGCACTACGGTGCTCGTGTGCTGATGACTGCTGGGGGCCGTCATAAACCCGCCCACTAGCGATTTTGCCGCACAGGCGCAGAATCGCGGCAGCATGCAAGGGGTTAAAGGGAGGACTCCTTTAAAGGAGGGGCTGCAGCAACTATGTCTCGATATTAATGTCGGGGGTCGACCTTGGCAAATGATAGAGGAGCTTCAAAAGGCGATGATGAATCCAACCTTCTGTTCATTATGTTTTAGAGAGTTTAAAATGTTACGCAAATTGTCTATGCAAATGTAATGGACCTACAATGAAGATGAATAAAAACCTAATTTGTTAAAGCAGTACTATTGCGAGCAGTATTAGAAACATTGTTTTTCTTACTTAATTATAAACAAAATAATTGTGTTTTTCGTACTTAATATAAAAGCAGTTATTGTGTGTTAAGGCTTTTTTACGGAGTTGGCTCATTCGAAAATTAAATTGTTCTTAGGCAATAAACACCTTCAGTGTGATCAATCGGCCTCTATGCCACCCTTCTGCCCCGCAATCCAAATCTTTGCCTCATGCATGGGCAGAGGCAAAGTCGCTTTCTAGTATTCGATAATGCCTCATAGTATCATCAAAACGTCCCATCATTCCCTCAACACAGTGTAGTACCAGGAATTAAGGGTCCTCCAGAAGCGTAGGGGGTCTCGATGTTCTAAGGCATGCTAGTGACGATGTTTGAACTTCAAGATAATCTATTAGCAGTTTTCATATAAGCTCCTATGTGTTCCTTTCATCTAGCAGATCATATGAGAGCATCTCCATAGCAATCAGCGACCACAGTTGCCTCAACCAGTCCGTCAAAGCAGAGGAGGCTGTCTGGCTTTTAACCTTTTGCGTGCGGGCGCTATTCTGCGCCTGAGCGGCACTTCTAAAGAGTGGGCGGGTTCATGACGGCCCCCAGCCGTCATCAGCACACGCCCACCGTGCTGCATGACGGACGGGGGCCGTCATCAGCATGCAAGGGGTTAAAATGTTTAAAACATGTCTATCTATATGAATTGTATAATAGTAGTGTAAGATGTATTAGTAAATATCGCCATTACCTCAGAGGGGAACTCAGTGTCACCGTGACCGTGTGTCGCCATGCACTCATTATAAGCTGAGGTATTATCTCAGTGTGCATACATTGAGAGATGTGCAACACGTCAGGTCAGTTAGTGTCATCATGCCCCAAGTGAGAGATCGGTTATAAAGGGCCACTATGCATTTGGCATAATTTGATACAGATGCCTAATTTAGCAGTTAGGACAAACATAACCACAAAATCTCACTATCAATCAAAGATAGACGTGCAGAGACAAGAGAAATCACTAATGAATATATAAAGAGCTCATTATTCGCGTGTAGCTAAGATCCCAGAAAGTAGTATGTTGGGTTCGCAGGTTGGGTGGATGCATCAGGTAGTTCCCTGAAAGGAACAGACACTGGGACACAGTAGTCAGCATGAGAACATCACCCCAGTCTGGCAGGAGAAGGAGGCAGGGCGTGTCAGTGATGCTCTGTTTTCTGAAACAGCCAAACAGGAAGCGGTGGGGTAAGTGAGTCGCCCATAGGAGGAGGGAAGACCCAGTCGCTGGGATGGAGGCAAGGTTTTAGGAGGAGCCATATCCAGGCAATCCCTTAAAAGGCTGCAAAGAAAATACGAACGCGCAGAACATTCCTAGACACAGCCAGGGGTTGACGGGTGGCTTTTTGCCTCTCTCCCAGGAACAGGGACCCATTCCTTTAAAGAATAGGCAGGAAGGAGAGCCTCTTAAAAGTATTTTCCTAGAAGGAGGTTGTATCAATCCTGTAAAAATTACTTGAAAGGTGGACTAGAAGGTAATATCCTACAGTGGGAAGAAAACCCACCTATGTCCATAGAAGTTTGGAAAGACTGTGACACTTAGTATTAAGTGACTGATATTTAAAGTATGTTTACAAATTACATTTTCATAGTTTGTTCTTAAGTAAACAACTTCAGTTCACCAAGAGTCGCTCTCACTCTGGTCGTACACCAGCACATACTCTTTGTGTAAAGTAGATTGTGATGTGCCACTGAGTCGGAGCTAGGACAGTACCGAACAGTGTCCAGTTAGTGTCACTTTGTTCTGAGTATGAGATGGGTAAGAAAGTCTTAGCAAGCGTCATCGTGCCTTGGGTGACAATACATGTGTGCAGCCTTAATTGGAAGGTAAGAATAGAGAGACAGTGGAAGTGATGGGGCCTCTAGAGTTAATCTTTGGAAGGCTATGGTTAGTAAATCGTGGTAGTAAAAGATGGTCTCAAACCTCATACCAGAAGAGGTTGGAAATGAACAGTGGGTGATGGGTATGTATTACCTTCTTGGATATAAAGAGGGCGGAGTGAGTCTTCTGTCGTCCCCGAAACTTCAGGTTACTTTGAACCGGAGATGTGTTAGTAGGCCGATAACTCAGTTTATTTATTTATTCATTTGGGCTTTTTGCTATAAGTAAGTAACCAACTGTGGCCTCAGAGAGCTAATATATCCACTGTTAGTGCCTTTTGCTCAGCATACTTATCTGCATTTGTCTGTTGTAAACCCAGGAACTGTGTTCTATTTGGAACCTGTCAACAAAACATCAAAGCCAAATAAATTTGCTGCTTGAGTGTTGAGCGGGTTATACCTTGTGTAATAATTTGTCTAATTGATTCATTTTTATGCTCATTCCAAACCTCTAGTGTTTAGGTTCTCATGCAGAATGTGTATTTCTCTCCTCCTCTAGGGCATCATTCAGAAGATTGTAGATAGCCACAAGGTGAAGAACGTGTCGTGTTACGGGCTGCGGCTCAGCCACCTGCTGTCGGAGGAGGTCCACTGGTTGCACCCCGACATGGGCGTGTCCCATGTGCGGGAGAAGTACGAGTGTGCACATCCGCCCGAGGAATGGAAGTAAGACGAAACACATTCTGTGCTTTTGCTTCATCTCTTTAGCAACCCACTGTTTTAAGCAGCAAGCGGAAAACGTGTGCCATTTTATTTTATTTAACAAAACTGTTTTCCAAAGGAAGTGATTCAGTGCTTGGCTTTCCAGCCTGTGTCACTTTGTTTCCTCCTCTCGTCAACTTTCTCTCTGATGATGACCACCACCATAGATCACTCGTACATTGGAGAAGGGCAGAGAATTTAGAGCAGGGTTCTCCAAAGTCGGCCCTGGAGGGCTAGATCCGTGCCAGATTTTTAGCATATCCCCATTTAGATAAATGTAGTTATCTTAAAAATCTGGCATGGATCCATCCCTCCAGGACTGACTTTAAAGAACCCTGTTTTAGAGGATTCATAGCAAGGCAGTTAAGATCTGGTCATACAGGCTATAAACAGGGCTGGCATAGGTATTTCGTTTGCGGGACTAAAGTAGCTGTGCATTGCTGGCTTGGGGTGCATTGTTCAGACTTCTTAATAATGTGCTAAATCTCCACCATTAGAGCTTTGGTAGATAGCAGTTCCTTTGAATTATCCTAAGGTGCCCAATAATGTTCCTGGTGATCCTCGTTCAGGGTAACTCTGTTCTCGAGCCTCTGTGCAGCATTGGCCTCCAAAAGCTGGACTGGCTCCATGATGTCAGTAACAGGAAAAACAGAAAAGCTGTAACGCCATTTTCAGAGTCACCGTTATCTGCCCTCCACAATCTCTTTACTTTCTTTCTTGGAAACACTGTTGCTTCACAATTCCTGCCAATTTTCAGTTTTCTGTTTTTTAATCCTTGCTTCGGGTAATTTTTAAAATATTTGAAAATAATTGACTGTTTTCTTTTTTATGATTGTCGATCCTTTCGTGTAGAATTTGGGATTTTAGGTTCAGCACACTCTGTTGCAATATTTCTTGTTAGAGTAAATGGTACTTGTTAATCTATTTTTTTATCTTACACTGATACGGCCATAAGTATTTTTTCTCAAGAATGTTCCACAGGTTAGTGCAGTAATACATTTACAAAAGAGCATGGTATATGCACACAGGTCAACACAGATATGTCATTACCAGCTATCACGAGGCTCTAGGTGCTCTCTTCATTAACACAACCTACAGAACATATTCAACAGAACCCTGTGCAAATAGCACAAGAGCAGACTTGTTATACAGTTGGGAGTCACCGCTCCCATACCAGCACTTAAAGCTAAATAACAACACACATGACATTTTAAGAAAACACATAAGAGACAGAACTCCTCACACACATAGTTGGGACGAAATGGATTTGCAAGCTTTTGTGATGCCGTGCCGCCCAGCCATTGTGCATTTTCTTAGAATAAGGAAAGAGAACGCCTGTCTGGTAGCAATTTAAACCTAATTCTAAAGCACAGCTGTCAAGAAAATAAAAAATGCTATGGCACGTAGTGCTATAACTGTTATTCCTGTGAATCGTCTGGGAGAGTTTTCATGTGTTTATTTTATATTTTTTGTGAGGGAAAACATTTTCAAAAATGCACATAGATCTAATAATAAATTAATTTTGTTGTGATGTCACCACCACCATTTGTGATTGTAGGATTCAGCTTTGAAGTGGTGATGAAGAAAAGTTGAACAGTTTTCTCTAAACTTTAGTCCAAATCAAATTTAGCCAAGGACGACGAAATAGATGAGCATATTAAAATGTCCTCATCTGCTTAATGCAATTGTAAGGACTCAGAGAGTTTATACTGGTGCTCACCTATTTTATTTTAGCTGTTTCAATACATTTTATCTTGATTGTTAAAATCAGATTTTAAGAAGTGGTATGTTTCTCGCCATCTTATGGGCATGCCTTTATTGGGCAACTGGAATTAGATGCCGGTCTTGTGTTACTCGCATAGGTATTGGTCTCATCTGGAGTGCCTCGTGCTTTTCTTCGATGGAGTCTTCTCAAAGACCCATGCATCTGACACTTTTGTTGAGGGCCCCAGGTTTGTTCAGTCCTTTTTCTTTTAATTAGTCGTGATGGCGTTATGTCTCTGGGTGATTCCGGACACTCACCCCCCGCCAGGCTACTTGTTAAGTGAGTGTTGGTTTAGTGTCTCGCGTGTGGTGATGGAGTGGTATGTTGCTTTATGAAGGGTGCACAGCTGTTGCAAGCTGGGCTAATTCTAGATATGAAGCCTCTGAGCTATATTTGAGCCAGTCACTCAAGCCCCTATTTTAGAGAAGAGATTGGACAGCTTCTAAACTTGATTGAACCCAGCCCAGAGCGCCGTAGTTGCTCATTGTTAAACTGTTTTTTAATGCCTAGTCCGAGGGAACTGAATAACATTTGAGATTGGTACTCTAGTCCAGAAGATGCACGATCTTTGAGGTTTCTTTGGTGACCATAGTGTTAGTTTACTATTATACTTGCCTCTAAAAAAAAGGTTCTATTTACTTAAATGTTTAACTCAATGTTAACGTTATTAAGTGCTATTTATTTTTAACTGCTAAATAGGAGTACTTTCTCACTTGACTTGCAGTCCACTATTATTCTGGCCATAGGACCTCAATAGTAATCAAATGAAAAACTTGTGATGAGGCCCAGTATTTTCCGACCGCACCAAAGCACGAGAACAGTGCTCACACAAGCACCCAACTCTTAGGTGGAAATTGCATGCAACAGAATTCAATTGAGGGCGGCATGTGGACTCTTACCCTACACCAAGCATGGCTAAAGGCATGTGTGGTGTGGAGTTTGCTGCTGGTGGGGAGGGGGATTGGTGGAGGGAGGGGGTTGGCCAAATGTTAAAGTGACATAATAGGCATAGAAATAACATGTTACTTTATGGTAACAAAAACGTAGAAATTCACCGCACAAAACAAAGTTTAGAGGGACGTTATAGTTTGATTAAGATGTTATGAAGACATACTGTTTCAATCTAACAAAACCACTGAAATTCACCAGTTATAGTTATCTCAAGTACCTTTAAACTTGTACCCTAAACAAACTAAATACTACATCACTCATTACATGCTCTGTGATATCATTGATGCGACATCTGAAATAACATGATGACCTCATTTAAGACAGCATTGTCCGTCGTGTGGGCGCCCAATATGTTCCTTAATTACAGGATATTCTTTCTAGGAAAGCTGTGGGCTCCACACAAAAAGTCTCCCTAGACGTTTGAGATTTTCTATAATGGATTATTGGAACAAGTACATTTTATAGGTATGAGTTATTCTATTCATAGACTTTAATGTAATTTTAAAGTTTTTTCTGTCCCTGATAAAGGAAGTAATGTGTACAAAACACTTGATCTGGTATAAGTCCCTTTAGTAGAAGTTTACCACTCTTTGCAGGATTTAAAGTGTTATTTGCCATGTAATTAGAGCAGTGGCATCCATTTTGTATGGCAGAGTGCAACAAGAGTTCCTGGGATTTTTGGTTAATGCAAGAAATCTAGGAGGTAAAGAGTGCTTGTGGCCACTGGACCTAATTCCTTGCAATTTTCCACCATTTTGCACAGGCCTATTAGTTTCTTACTATGGACATTGTAATGGAAGTACCATTTGACAGGTTGGACTGGGAATGAACAGAAGGAGGCCTGATATACGAGGACTGATGATGCAGGGTGTTGTATCTGATGATTATGTTTTCATTGCTGCATGTGTTTGTCCTATTGTGGACAGTACCAATTCTTAACATGGACTTTGGGTCATGGAGTGTCAAAAGCAAAAAGTAATTCCCTGAATGTGAGCAGTGGAATCAAAAGGATGGTGAAGAAGCTCTGCTCCAAGCGAGGACCAAACTCATAAAGTGGGAGACAGCCATTGAATAAAAAGCAAACAAATGAGACTGACAAGAAAGCCAACCAATGGCAAGGAATGGGCGGCCCCAAACCCCACTTTGGGGCTAGGTTTTGTTATGGGCCACAAGTGGTCTTTCAACCACAGAGAGCTAAAACGTTAGTGAAAGGTAAAAGGCTCAATGAAATTCAGGCAACTATCAACAGTGTCTACACCTTTCCCTAAATACAGATGTAACAAGCCAAAGTCGTGCTGGCAGTATGAAAGTATGACCCTTGAATATACATAAAAATACATTCAAACTGAGGACATTGAGAGATATTTGAAATGAGCATTACTTTCGGACTGTCTCCTAAACTCATTGTTTAAAAGATGCTAGCCAGGCTTGATGAAAGCACAGTGGCCCTATTTTTCACTTTGAGCAACCACTAGTCACTGTTCAAGAAATTCCTTGGCTTCTGTAGCCACTGTCTTTGGTTCTTATTGATGTTGGTAATCATTTTTCCGTAGCAGCCTTGTATCTTTTCCCTCCCTTACTGTAATTAACTAATTCTATAATATTTCATCATCTACATTTCTGTGTCCAGCAGTTAAACCGCAAAGCTTCCTTCTCTGAATACACGATGCCTCAGTTAGTATTCTATTGTTCCACCAAATCACTTGGACATGTAGACTTTGGATTATATTTTGAACTAATAGATTAATCTAGAGTGATTTCTGACTTTCTAACAAAAAAAAGACATTTCTGGAATTATTGCTAAGTGGGAACTAGGGAGCGGATGAGGTTGTTAAATCGATTTGAGCTTACAGACGGTGGTCACTTACTTAATGAGATGAATGCCCATACATAGAGAGATGACTTCAGCAGTAGCTATTCCTTTCGAGCCAGTCACATGTTCTTATAACCCATCCATTATTAAACTCGCTAGACTGACCTCTTACTTCAGACACCATAGAGTCCCTTGCAGTACACATCCATTTGTTATGTCACTTTTTCTGCTTTCTCAGTTGCCAACAGGTAGGTCTGTAACTGGTTCACATCCCATCACATTTGACAATGAAAGCACATGACATTTTTGTTACTGATCCCCTCCTCCTAATCTTCACCAACACAGCTGTGTTACCATCATTTGTATACACTTTTATCTGTCACTGTCTGTAATCCGCATACAACATGCAGGTGGATTAATGAAAATATAAATACAGATGGCTATAAATTTACAAGACAAAGAGAACAGGATGGGTTTTATATATTCCATTAACACCATCAATGCTGATGGTATTCCCCTCCTGTGCTGATTTATGTGGAACTCCATTGTTCATGACGAGCTCAGCTCGTCATGAGTGTACGAGAGGTGTACCTCATGACGAGCTGAGCTCGTCATGAGCGTCGAAGGGGTTAAATGCTTCACTAAAGGTCCTTTGCCAGCCCTTCCTTTGTGATACAGATTAAATGTAGGCCCAAGAAATAGTCTTGAAGAAGTTGTAAAACATAAATTGCAGGATAGTATTTCTTCATGGTATCATCTGAAAGAGAGAACTCAATTATTTTAAAACAACACGTGAAGCACCACAAACCTGAGGGTGTCCGTTTCTTGAAAATGTGGGTTGCTAGTTAACTCTCATTAGAATGCAAAGTTGAGACGTGACCAGTAATATGGGAAACAGGCATGGATAATATCTTAGTTTCTACCCGTAGAACTGCACCTCCTGCCTTCCTGTCTGCATTGGGCATGCCCTCTGGCATACAAAGCAGCAGACTCTCCTCCACCTGAATAACCTTCTCTCCTGTGTCTGGGTCCAGTGAGGAGTCGTCCATCACACGCTCTCTCTCCTGGTCAGCGCGTCTCCGCTACCTTGCCCTCGGGGACTCGCTCCTGCTCCGGGCCCCAACGCAGTCCGGCACGCCGCCAGCTCCCCATCTCCACCCTCCGCGATTCTCCAGGAGAGGGGCGGGGAGCAGCTTCCACCCGTCCGATGTCACCGCAGGTCCCCAGTCTTGACGGCCCCGATGTAGGCGGCCGCCGAGATCAGGGCAGATCCGCCCAGCTATGCTGTTGGCCAACTCCTCCTTCCTTCGTTGGCCCTTGTCGCTTTTCCGCCTCGCTGAAGGTCAGTAACGCCTCCTTTCTGCTTCCAATCCCTCTTGGCGTTGGGAGGGGTCTATGTCTCCTGAGTACCGGCCTTGCCGGAGCACGCCCGGCCTCTGGGACAGCTATTCCTGGAAGGTCTCACGCCCGCTCTGGTCACTCGAGCGGACGGGCTCCGCGCTGCTGCCCTATCCACTGCCCAGCTCGTCACCAGCTTTCTTAGTAGGCGGTCCTCGTAGATCACAACGAATCTCCAGGAGGAGGATAGAGAACGGCTACCCCCTGTCCAGCGCTACCTTAGGGCCTCCGCCTCACCAGTCTCCATGTAGGTCGCAGTTGAGACTAAGCCCGACTTGCCCTGCTACGCTGTCGGACAGTTCCCAGCTCCTCCGTCCGCTCTCGATGCCGGTCTGCCTCACAAAGGGAACTCGAACGCCTCAACTCTGCTTCCGGTCAGGATTTAGCCCACAGGAGCTTCACAAGCCAGGTGCTAACAAGGGGCAAGGCCGGCCAGAGCGGGAGAGACCGCTTCGCACGTGCTATCTGGATGACACCTTGGCCACGCCCCGCCTCTTCTAAGTACAAAAATATATTCAAACATAATTTATTTTCCTTCAACTGATTGGGCTTGCCTTTGCCAAAAGCAAGGGTGCTCACACCCTTGTTCTCCTCACCTGCAGTGCAATAGCGGCTGTTAAATATCTCCCCTTCATTATGAACCTTTAACTAAGGGGAAGGTTATTGACAGCCGTTATTACCTGCAGATATGGAGAATATTCTTTTTAGACTACTTGTACTATTGTCCACTTTCTTCACCACCAGGTCCACCAAAAGTAATTTGCTGTGCATTATTGAACTATTGAATATGTGTTCCTTTATTTAATGCTAGTTTCTATATTTGATTCTTCACATCAGCCTCTTGCACATTATTTATATCATAAATCAGGGTAAAGAGGACAAAGGAAAAGAAGATGGCGTTCTTTTTCTATATTTCTTTTGTTACTGCAACAGTAGTGAGAGAACATCATACTCCAATTATCAGTGAAACTTTTCGATTGAAGGAATCCCAGGTGAATTGTTTTTAGAGAGAAGAAAAAAGTTATTGAAGCTTTCAATGTATTCCTTTCTTCCCGAGACTAATGGTATCTTTGCAAACCTCTTTGCCCATTTTAGAATCAAACAACCAATTGGAGTCTTCACATTTGCAAGGCTCAAAAAATGTATCTTATTGACTGTGCTTGCATCTAAAGATAAAGATTCAGTTATGACCTTGTGACAGCTCAAGCCCAAAATTAAGGAAGCTTTGAAGATATACCAAATCTAAGAAAACTGTTCATAATCATAAAATGAATCACCTCAAATAAACCTTCCAGGTTCACACGGGGTGAAATGCAAGCCTCCCTTTTACAAGAGTGCTTGGGTGCTGCTAGCCTATTTATTCTAACACTTCTCTGCTCCTTCCTACATGCAGTTAGTGGTGTGGATTTGGGAAGCCCTGTAATTTTCCTTAGAAAGTTGTTCTTTGCAACAAGTGTTCCTACACCACATAGCTCTGCACCCTATAAGGCGCTTGATTACTCATTTTATTGATTGGTGCCTAATGGTATGTATGGATCGAGCACTACCCCCCACCTTCAGGTTATTGATTGTAAAGAAGCCTTACTCACCATCTGGAGGGTTTTCCCAGTTTGGACTTACCAGTTTCTTCACAAGTTTTATCTTAAACCCAAGTAGTTGAGCTCTTACACTAAAACCAGGGGGAACCTTCACTGCACCATGGCAATGAAACCGAAATATGACCCAATAACACATTTAGAGCTACTGTACTAATACATACACATTCACACATGTAGTACTAGTCAAAGGTCAAATTCGAGTTTATTACATCAGTAAACCAAAATTGTCTTGAGAAAAACGCTTCTTACTTGCACATGGATTGTATGTAACTATAACCTTGTTGAAAATAAAACATTACGTTTCCGTAAGCCATTTAATCTAACATGCATTCAATGCAATAAAACAATTGCCATGTCAGAGGACCAGAGCTCTTGCTAAAAAAAAGGGGTCAGTTGGAACCTAATGCTAAAATAAATTACATTGAATTTAGTATTTGTTGTTTTCTCAGTACAACTCTATGGAACCTAATCATGTGACAGTAACTTGTTACTTTCTGCAAAAACGTATCTAATGAGCAGTTGGAAGGATCTTCTCCCTCAGGAAGCAAGAGATGTCCTCGAGGAAAAAGTATTCATTCATGAGCACAATACTAAATTCATTGTTCTCCTAAAATCTCCCTTCCAACTGCCAACGCTGAAAACAAGGTTACACTTTGCAGAAATGTGGAAGTGTTCTACTCTGAATAAAATGCCTTCTGGGCCTACTAGAAAGTATGAGCATAATTGAGGCTAAAAGACCCTTCAAATCAATAAAAACAACATTCACATTTGATTTTAAAGTATATTGGTACAGACAGTGACATATGAAAACTGATGACACTGAAGTACATATGAGTATATTTCCACAACGTTTTAATGGCAAACAATTCTCCTAATAGGATGAGGTGTCTACAATGTGTTTTTACTATACTGCAAATATTTACCCTATTTCATTCTGATTTCGGTTAAATGCCTTTTCTTAAAACAAGTATATAAGAAAAAGTACCAAGGCATAAAGCAGATCTGCAGAGTCCTTCTATTTATGCCATTGTTGAGGGAGGGGAGGCTTTGAGATCCATATTGACTCAGTGAAACAAAGTGTTGAGTTGCATGCAGTCGATAATTGGGGGTCACTGTTGCATTTTGAGCTGCGATACAGAATAATTTTCTGACTATACCTGCTGTTTGTCCCTTTTCTTACCACTATAAAGCGGGCCACAGCTCTGATACCCTATTTGACTGCCACACACTTCTGTAGTGGATGTCCGCTAGCTGTGCCAGGAAAGATGTGCTCCGATGCCACAAGACACAAAATAAATAGTGTGGCTTTAATTGTTGCTTCACCTACTGCAATTAGTGTACCAATTATTTTCATGTCTTCTCCTTTCACACCATTAGTTGAGATTCAGTTGCAAAGAGTTGTTTGTTCTTTGTGGTGTTGATTTTGAAGGACATTTCTGGATAATGAAAGTGCATCTACTTCTGTGGCAGTATTCATTATTTTGCAAACTAAGACATTGTCAAAGTGATATGTTGTTTTTTGACAGCGTAGCAATCACAATTTGCATGGTGTTATTGGGCTTTGCACACACCCTGGGTTGTGGCTTGAGGTCCATCCTTCAGTAGTTCTCAATAGTGAGAATGGGTGATTTCAAGTTGGTGGGTTATCCTTATGGAGGTGCTCAGAAAGTCATGGTAGGTCGTTCGAGCCCAACCTGTGTGACTGTTGTGTGTGCGCAGTAGGCTTCTCTGCCTGGTTGTTCTTCACCTAACATTTGTCTTCTGTGGTGGTTTTGTTATCTCCGGTTAATTTGTCTAACTCCCTTCCAAAAGACTTAAGTATGTACTTGAAAGCAGAGTCTTTTCTAGTGCTTCTACTTCTCAACTGTGGTGTATTGTTCTGATCTAGGTTCCAATGGAAACATTCTACTCTTGGTTAATGTTTCACTGACTCCATGTACTTGGAACAGGTCTACTTTGTCTAGCTCGACTGTTGATCTTGAAGGCAATGTCCCTGTGTCGTGTCCAGTGGTACCTGATCTAGTGTCACTCAGTGCCAGAGTCCTTCCAAACTCTTCTTGTCTATATCTGTCTTTTAGTTTTCCCTGTCCCATCAGGGTTGCTTCTGAGGTTCCCATGCCACAAGGCCACCAGCTCCTGGCTCCCTGTTACTCGGGGATCCTTGAGACTGTACGTCCTAAGTTCCCTGGGATAGATAAATGGATTTACTCAAAGACTGACGTACAACTAGTGTGATAAGACATTTGACTTCAAACCTGTCCATGGCTAGATCAACAGACCAGCACATCGCTGTACTGTCTACCTCTGGAATGACCGAGAAACAGTATCTCTGCTGTTTACTTTTGGCAAGATATTAGTCAGCGGATCACGAGTTGAGCCAAAGGTAAGGGGTACCACCAGTGTGTGTCCTGCGAGGTAGCTTTGCCTACTGTAATAAGTAGGGGATGTTCTACTGGCTTTGACAGGTGGGCACTTACTCTCCCGTCTACCCTAAGCAAAGATTAAGCCAGCTGAGCAACAGCGTCATCAATACGTGGCACCTGTGGCCTCTGAGACAGTTGAAAGATAACTCCATCTACTCTGAGCGAGTTATCGGATATCTGAACAAGGGATTGATTTGCCAGAGGTGAGAGAGAACTTTGTTTGGTGCAGATAATGGGTACTTGTGTTGACAGGTGATTTGGAATAGTACTGCTACCTTAAGTTGGGTGACATTTATACACATGCATTGACAAGCATGTTTTTGATTCCCTTTTATCTCCATTGAAATGTCTTACTTTGGAAAAAATAGTATTAGGTGTCACTACAATTCCTGTTGTGGTAATCTCCATTGTTTCAGGTCCAACACACAGTGATTACTCAGCATTTAGTAGTTTTTTTTATTTAGACTTCCTTTCTGTCAGAAGATCTTCTTTGATTTTAATGTCGTCATTGGGGCTGCCCGTTTTCTTTTGGAATGTGATGCAACTTGCAGTACAAGCTATCGTCTGTAGGGTTCTGTGTTCCATAATATTCCAAATGGATCAGCTGGTGAAAGAATGGCTGAACAACTGTAGGGGAAGGATGGATGGGATGGTTAATTGATGATTTGATGAAGCAGTGAGAGGATGGGTGGCTCTGTGAATGGTATGGCGTGGTGTGGGAATGGATTGCTAGATAAAAGGATGGAAAGATGAAAGGGGGCGGATGAAAGGACGTGTGGATGGAAGGAGTGGTGAATGGGTGTCGGGGTGAATTAAATGGATGGTTGGATGAAAGGGTCGATGGAAGGATGGTAAGCTAAATGGTGGATGAAAGGATAGGAGGATGAATTGATTAATGGGCATGTGTTCAGTTAAAAAGGACTAGTTTAGAGCGAGAATTAGGCTTTCTAAATTTGCTTGTTCTGTGACATGAGATGTTTGGGTCAAAATGGTATTCGTTTTCTTTCTTTGAGTTGAAATATTACAGTCACTTAAATAGCGTCATCTGTTTGTATGCATTATTTTTAGATAGACGAAGCTGTGACAGACTTGCATCGAACAGAACCAAGATTCTGTGCCTTATAGACGATTAACTTAGAAGGCTTTCTTGCAGCGCAAGAGAATAGATTTTAGTTTGTTTCTGCGTATAAAATATTTATTGTCTTATTACTTTTAATTTTTACAGTTTAAGAGCATGTAGCAAAACAATACATTTTTATTACCGGAGAGATTTGTTCTGAATAATCATAATGTTGCTGCCATATATGTAATTCGATTCCATTACATGGTGCAAATGTCAGAAGGCATTAATATTTAAATTAGTTCCCGGAGACGAGGGAAGTGAATAGTTTTAGATTTGTTTTTATAAAGAAAGCAATTAACTTTACTGTTTGTAGCTTTTGTCAGTTCAAAATTAAATACATTTTAATTACGCATATGTAACTGTAATGCAGTACAGCATTCCACCAACACCAAATGTAATAGTTATACGGGGCAATTTCAAATAAATCATTTACCCAACTTTTTGTAAAAATTATTAAGACACTGCCAGTGTCACCAAGGCACCTTATCCACCGATGCATCATCTCCTTTCAATTCACGACACTTCAGAATGTTGCTTTGTCTGTGCACATCCCCATCGCCGGTAGCATCCTGCCTGTTTTTTTCTTCATGTCATGCTTTTCAAATGTACACTGTTACCTGTTACTGTCACGTGCCGCGACACACAAGAGCATCCTCCTAACTGCTTGAATTCCACAAGAAGCCTAAGACCTGGCTTTCTGATTGGTTCCACTAGACCATAGGTGTGGCCAGGCTCCGCGCCAGGATACTCGACTGGGTAATAATGCGCTCTACAAGTCTGCATAACGAAACACGTCTGCTACCCATTTTCAATCTAAAGAATAGTTTTTAGGTCTCGCGCCTAGCGATAATCTGCGCAGCAGTGTTCGTGCAGCGAGAGTCCTTTTTTCCGGGTTTTCGAAATGGACCCTCGAAATAAACATACTTGTGTGTGTTTTTTTTTGTTTTGAGGTCTGCTATTGGCCTTTCCCTGCGTGTTCATTTTAAAAATAGCATGCCAAAGGCGGGCGCATAGATCCACCCCTGGCCTATTGGTGTCTATTACGTGCATTTCCTGCCATATGGTTTCAATTATCGTGCCCAGACACAGGCGCGATAATTGAAAGCAAATGGCGCACGCACGCACCACTAGTTTTTTTTTTTGCCTGCCCAGACAGCCGCAGCTTCAACTTCTTATGGCGCCCCTCAGGGCAGCAGCTTCTCCCGCCGCACCCTCCTGTTCTCCGGGTCCTGGCGCCTACCCAAGGCTCCGGAAGAGCTGCGCCCAAGGCCCGGGGAGGCGTGCGGGCGCGGAGCAAGAAGCACTCCCCGATGACAACCTATTATTTACACTAGAACACTTCTGAACCTAGTCCACAACCTCACACCGGCCAACCTGCACACAACTATTTCAAAGCCATTTATAAACCCATGTTAGACCACATACAGTCACGCATAGCCTTTCACAGGCAGCAATTGGAGTCCCAAAATGCCTACTCCTCAGCACGCGTAGTCCATGACCCCTCATAATATACACCTTACAGTCCTGAAGACTGCACAAACAATACCATAAATCCAGCTGTGAGCCACACACCTAGGGCACATTGACACAACCACTGTGGAACAGCTGGAGGTACTACCATTCATCCTAAAAATCCAGGAGAGGGGGTCCCACGATCCCTCAAACCCGGCCTGGCCTTCTCCCCTTGGTGGTGGTAAGGTGTGTGTGGTTGTATGTGTGGTTGTGTGTGTGTGGTTGAGTGTGTGTGGTTGAGTGTGTGTGGTTGTGTGTGGTTGAGTGTGTGTGTGTGTTTGGTTGAGTGTGTGCGTGTGTGTTTGGTTGAGTGTGCGTGTGTTTTTGGTTGAGTGTGCGTGTGTGTTTGGTTGAGTGTGCGTGTGTGTTTGGTTGAGTGTGCGTGTGTGTTTGGTTGAGTGTGCGTGTGTGTTTGGTTGAGTGTGCGTGGTGTTGAGTGTGCATGTTTGGTTGAGAGTGTGTGTGTGTTTGGATCTTTTTTATCACCTGCCATTGATTGCTTGCATTTGATCTGTTGAATTGTGGAATTTGCAGTCAAACCTCTGTAGTTTGTCCCTCTCATTCCTTGGTGCAAAATCTGTTTTCCCTCCAAATTTCTCCTTTGCTCTGTGCTAAGACCTGTGTGTTAAAACAGTGCACCCCCAGCCACCATCTTGTGTTCACAAGCCAGTGAGGCCAGCCCCCCTGATCCCCCTCCAGCAACAGGGATATTCTACATCAGAGGGTGCTTCTGTGAGCTGTTTAAACTGTATTCACTGGGGCCTGTGCACTTCGTTTTTTGGCCAGCAGGGGGAGTAAAGTACTATTTAAACAGTATTGTTAGATTTCGAGTTAGTGAAGCCTTTACCTGCAGAAGTCCAAAGTGTGTATTGAGCCTGTCTGTCTCCTAGGAGATTCTGAACAGGAGAAGCAGCTTCCAACTGCCTGGCCAGCAAACCTTGTCTGAGGTCACTGGGAACTTATATGGTCCGCTAGTGGTTGGCACATGTGTACACTGATTGGTGGTTGTATCTGGTGTTTCTATTGGGTTAGGGTTAATGTCCTCATTGGTTGGGTATTTGAGGGATCTGATTGTTTTCTGGGTCTGTGATTCCATCATTGTAGATTTGGGACTAGGGCTAGGGTTAGGATTTCTATTGGAAGTAGGGACTAGGGCTTCCTATGTTATTGGTTGTTGGGAGTAGGGTGGGACTAGGGGTAGGGTTAGACCTTTAATTGGAAGTAGCTATTTAGGGCTTCTGGTGTGATTGTTTGTTGGACTAGTTGTGGGACTAAGATAGGGTTACGCTTTCTATTGGAAGTAGAGACTAGGGCTACCTGTACCATTGGCTGCTTGGACTACTGGTAGGGCTAAGGCCTTTATTGGACGTAGAGATCAGGGTTTTTGAACTGATTGGGTGCTTAGACTAGGGCTAAGATTGGCTGTAAGGTCCTGGTCTGCTATTGGCTCTAGATTTTAGGGCTAGTGTTGTGATTGGATAGTGTTAGGGCTAGGGTTCCCTTTGGCTGAAGGGGTCACCTGATTACTAGGGCTAAAAAAGGCCAGGGTTAGGGCTTCTCAGCCCGGGCCTCGAAGCTAAGGGCAGAGAGGACAAGGGCAGTTGCCTGTTTGAGCCTGTTAAGGGTGGAGAGGACAAGGGTAGTTGCCTGTTTGAGCCTGTTCGAGACTAACCAGGACCAGGGTCAGAAATGCTGCCCTTTATCTCATTTAGCAATACCCAGCCCACACCATCCACATCCACAAACGGAGCAACACACTTACACCAAATGTACACCACGCACAACACTATGCACAGATTAATGTACCAGCATGCACCACCAACCCAACCCAACCAAACCACATCTACACACCCTACTATCCCAACTACCACACATATCCACCATCACCCACAAACAGTACATCTATGTACCTTCCATGTACTTGGATCTGTGTGTCTGTTACTTTTCTCCTGAAAAAGCATGTCCAATGCACTACCCTATTTCTCATCCTGTGCCTCTATCAATATATTTAATCTAAATATACTTACATCCTTTATGTATCTATATACTTTCAATGTACTAATTGATCTATATATTTATCACTTTCTTCTAATTTAGCATTTCCAATGCACTAGCCTATTTTTCAGCCTATACTTCGCTCAATATATCTTCTAGCCCAACCTTCTGACTCATCTCAAACTTTTTTCTGCTTCCAATGCACTACCCTATCTCTCATCCTATACATCTATCAATATATCCTCTACATCCACACTCTCATTTATCCCAAACCCCATACCACTACTATGATCGCCAAAATAACCCTTTCTAGACTCTCTCCTGCTCTACCCCTCCTTGCATCATGACACCTCTTTTTACTACACCGATGCCCTAAAACAACCTTTCTAAACTCTCCCCTCTGACTCCTCCCCTCCAAAACTCCTTTTTACTCACCCAAAAGCCTCTTCCTACTTCTAAGACCTAAAAAAAACCAAAAAAAAATCCTTCACTCTTTTATCCCTCCACTATCCTTTTCAATCAAAATTAACAGACTGTTCACTACTCAAATTCCATATTAAACTATACTAATATACTGCCCAAATAACTGAATAACATATCTACTACTTAAATTATTTCATATTTATACTATACTAATTTTCAACCCTAATCCTTAATGGGTTCCGGATTGGCGAGCTATTCACCCGAAAAGCGCTTCAACACCCATCAGGGGTAACAAGTGCTATATGAATGCAAATCTTTCTTCCCTTTCCATCCCTCCACTAGCCTTCTCACTCCAAGTAACAGACTAATATCCACCACTGAAATTACCTCATATTTCATCACATTAATTCACCACTAATCCTTTATAGGCTTCCTGAATAGCGTGCTTCAACAAGCGATAAATAAATACAAACCTTTGTCCTCCTCTATCCATCTGCTATCTTTCCAAATAACTGACTAACCTATCCACCACTTAAAATGTACTTGCATGTTTCACTATACTAATTCAACACTAATCCTCTATGGGTCCCGGAGTAGCGTGCTACCTGCCGAAAAGGCGCTTCAACGCCTCGTCAGGGGTAGTAAGCGCTATATAAATGCAATTACAATACAATGTGTTTGGTTGAGTGTGTGTGTGTTTGGTTGAGTGTGTGTGTGTGTTTGGATAAGTAAGTGTGTGTGTGTGTGTTTGGATAAGTGTGTGTGTGTTTGGATAAGTGTGTGTGTGTGTGTGTGTGTGTTTGGTTGAGTGTGTGTGTGTGTTTGGTTGAGTGTGTGTGTGTTTGGTTGAGTGTGTGTGTGTGTTTGGTTGAGTGTGTGTTTGGTTGAGTGTGTGTTTGGTTGAGTGTGTGTTTGCGTTTGGTTGAGTGTGTGTGTGTTTGGTTGAGTGTTTGGGTGTGTGTGTGTCTTTGGTTGAGTGTTTGGTTGAGTGTGTGTGTTTGGTTGAGTGTGTTTGGTTGAGTGTGTTTGGTTGAGTGTGTGTGGTTGAGTGTGTGTGGTTGTGTGTGTGGTTGTGTGTGTGGTTGTGTGTGTGTGGTTGAGTGTGTGGTTGTGTGTGTGTGGTTGAGTGTGTGTGGGTGTGGTTGTGTGGTAAGGTCTCCTGATAGAGTACCCTCCCTGCGGGGGTAGTCACCGGGGCCGGGCAGAGCATGTACGCGGACATGACAGTGGCCCTCATTCAAACACTCTGATGAGCGCCCTGAAAGAGACTGCAAAATATAATACCGCGCCCCTCAAACTCTGAGCCTTGATGCCCCCCACCACAGGGACAACACAGAAATGGGGAAAGACCGGCCGCAGAGGGAGGCACAACAAACAAAAAGATGGATCAATACAAGGCAACAGGATGAAAAGCAAAGACAGAAACACTACGTGAGACGTACACGGACAGCAGAAGTGGACGTGCCTCGTGGCCATAGAAACCTCCAGCACCGCAGTGCAGACCAAGATTGACGCAATGTTGTAGGACATAGGCATGCTCCGAGTTGACCTCAGCACAGTGGCGGGGGGGAAAGCCAAGCACCCCCCGGACAGACAGCAGCATGCAGGTAAGCACCCGACTCAGGCTTCGCAGCTGCTATCTTCGGGGGTTGTATTTGGGGGGGGGGGGAGGGGGGGACCAGACTAGTTTAGCCTTCTTCTCAACATAATTGGTGTCCAGATCCTTGTAATCCCTTCCTGATAATGGGTTGCTAATCATTCCTCTCCCCTATTGACCTGTTTAGCCGTTTCCACATTGGCCTGTTAGTTTTAACCCTCTGGTCTGGCCTATTGGTAGTTTTGGTCTTCCCATGTCCCCATCTCCTACAGTCCATTGGTTATGCAATCGCCCCTTTCTATCATGATGTTATGGTCCTGGTCCATGTTGTCTGTTGACGTTATGGCTCCTGACATTCTATAACAAGCATTTGCAATGCAATAGGTCTCGCAGTTCCACAAGTTTAAGCTATTGGCATTGTAAAGGACAATGCCTTTTATTTATGTTTTTAAAACGAAAACAAAAATAAAAGGCATGGTTATTTGCAATGTCAATAGCTCAAACTCTCGTAAATGCGAGACCTATTGCATCGTAAATGCTTGTTCAATATCCTATTGACCTTCCCATGGACTGTCTGCTGATTGTGGCTCTGCACCAATATAAGGTAGCTGGAACTAGAACAGAGCTAGTTTTTAGGGTTTGTGATTTGAGCTTTCAAGGTCCTTTGCTCTGAAAGCAAGGGGTTTGACGGATTCTTCAAGACTAACTGGCATAAGACCTCTAATGCTTCCAATGTAAGGTCCGACTGAAGACTTACTTGACCCACTTCCACAAAAACATGAAGGAATAGTGTATGCTCGAAACTGTTCATCAGTACACTTTCCTCTCCTTTTCCAAGCCCACTAATACACAAGAGTCATATTCACCCCATAGTCACCAGTATTGGATACTCCTTTATCATTGCTCTGAGGGTTACCCAACCGCCGCCTGTTTTCTGTTCTCCAGTGGATTACGTTTAAGGCCACAGCAGTTAGGCCCAGGGCTTGTTTTTTTTTCTAATCTAATTTTCACCTGCTTCCCATCCCTTCATTGAATTTTCAAATGCTAGCACCAGAATTTTTTGTTCTTGTTTCCTATACCAGGAACTGCATGTGCTGCTTGCATTGTGAAATACATTTAAATCCTTTAACTTCACCTGTCAGTGTGCTTTATCCGGAGTGCACTGAACAGCGAAGAGCAGCCAGCACACTACGGATCTCCACAGGGTTTTCAAGAACATCTGTGATGTCCACTCTGTTGAAACTCTGTCAATACATATCTTGCATGGGGTTGTATCCCACGGATATCCTAAGTCAAGAGATATGTGATAGACAAAAATTTGGGAAGTATCTTTTCTGTCAAGTTTAGGTTGTTAATTCTCTAGAAAGTCCATCTCATTATATAATAGTTTGCATCCCAGAGTTACGTATAACTCCATAGACTCTTCCGGCATATAAAAACGGCTTGGAAAAAGAAGCAGTGAAGAAAATCCGCTTTCAAATCACGCTTGGATATAATACACCATAGTTTGGTCTTTTTATGGCTAAATAACCGAATGAAAGTATTTTGATGACTGGCTACTATACCCTGTGTCATTCAGAAGCTGCCCCTGATTCCAAAACAGTGTTATTTTGATTATGTTAGTTACTGGAATAAAACTTTCAAAGGCTGGCACACTGTGTGTCTTGTCATAGCAGTCTCTTGCCTTAGAAAAGGCTATTAGGGCAATATTGCGTGATAGAATTAGATATCGGCTTTTCCTGCTCCTAGGAGCCTAACCCTCATACAAATGCTCAATTTGTGCCTCCCTGGTACAATAGCTTCCATTGACTAAAAGCCTATGGTCATTGATAATGACAGTAACATCATATCGCAAGCCTCGTGAGAACAGTCGGGACAGTGACATCAGGCAATATATGCATTCTGCAGCATGACGATGATGCATTGATTGATAAATGACACAAACACCAAGACACTAAATCTATTCGAAGCATAAAGCATACTTACTCTAACAAATCAGTAATCAGACTGGTTCCCTCACCCGGGTTACAGAGCAGGCCGCCGCCAGATAGATTTCTTGCATCAACTTGGAGGAGAGCAATTGTTATTCCAGAATAATGGCCCTTGTGGGGTCCTTTGTAATGTGCATGTGGCACATTGTGTTGTGTGCCAACTTTTAGGTGACTCTGCCAGTGTGCTGCAAAAGGCACTTGTTGGTGTCAAAAAAGCAATCTTTAAAAAAAAAATTTTTTTATGCAGTAGGATCTTAGAAAATATTGGTATTTTAAACATTACAGGTGTCTGATCACGAAAGTGCACGTTATCGGGTCACGATCTTGTGTGTATACATTTCTCTGATTTTTCATGAACAAACCAAAATGGCATTTGCTTGCCTTTCTTTTCCGCTCATGCCTGTTATGCAGTTTTTATTGATTTAAGGAAAACTGATCTTTCCACAGCTTGAGATCACGGTGTAAAAGCGACCAGGGACCATCCCTTCTGTGGAAGGCTGTACACTGTCTGCTCCAAAAAACAGTGTGTTAGAGAGCTTTGTTTAAAAAAAAATGTTTGTTGGTATGTCATCGCGTAGTAAGGTGCACTTAAATTTTCTTCTCATTTTAAAGACTATACATTAGTTATTTATGGTGGTTGTTCTCCGTGCATGCCCCACGAGTGCTTAAAATAGGAGTATGCCCTTTAAACTTAACATAGGAGTGTCAACACTGATCAGGAAATAACTGAACGCGTACTGCAGCAACACGAAAGAACACAAGTGCAGTATGCCCATTGGCTGCTAGCATGATCTTTCCAGTTCAGAAGTTGGGCGTCTAGTGGTTTGACATAATTGATGGGATTGCATGTACTGATGTTATGGTTTTTGTTACCCTGTTGTAAATCAATGTGTTTGCTCTTGCTGTTTGCGGAATACATGAATGCACGTTAACTTGCTTTTCTAAAAGGTTGCGGACACATCAGTCCATGACTAATCAGGAAATTGCCGCACCTTGCTATAAATTAGGACTGTTAGATATTTCTTTCCATTGCTCGCCCCTGCTAACACTCGAATAGTAGAGAAGTGATTGCTTCTAGGATTGGGATACGTTCAGGAAAATAACTTTATTACATTTGAATGTGGTCAGTAATATCCATTTATTACGTAGGCTCGCCTTCACTACAGCCTGCCAGGTTTATGTCTGTTTTGGGTCTCTGAGACCAACTGTCCTTCGATGGTAGATCATGTATGCCAAAGGTAAATCAAAGAGGGCAAATCAACGCCACAGATTTAAGCTTTTCAGATAAGATATATTTGCATACAGTGATTTATAGATGAAACTTTATAACATAGCACATGTTTATCCTGAAAATATAGCATGGATTTGGTTCTCTTAGATGGACTTACATCTACTCTTTTTAGTACAAAATGCCATTTGTATGACAAATGAGGGCTATAACCCCTTGGTTTTCAGCGCCTATAAATAAATAAATAGTAACTTTGTTCCCGTTTGTCCTGTCTGGCATGTTTGAGGCGCCTCACACTTCTCCACTCATTCAAACACTTTGCAAGGGCGTATGAGAACAGTTTAAGCGGGCTCTTCTGCTTTTTAGGTCGAGCTTAGTGCAGTGCGCATGCGCTGCTCTATGGAGAGGCCTCTTGGAATCACTCCAGACTTTCTCTAAACTCGTGCGTGTGGTTTTTTATTTTCCACACATTCTATTGGCCTTTGCGTGTGGCTTTCAAAAATGAAAGTATGCAATTGGCCAAAGGTGGGTGCATGTCCCACCTTTCCTGTTAATGTTTACTTCCACGGCATCCAGCTGTCAGGAGCGGGCTGCGACATGCAGGGTGCTATCTCTTGTGAATCATGTTACAAATTAGCGAGGTCGCTTTCACTTTCGCCGGCGCGCTTGTTGCATGTCACCCTCTAACAGACCAGAGCAACCGTGTCTCTGTTTCTTTGTCTTTTTTTATATGTCCGCCTTTTACTGTCTCTGTACACTTATCTGTATAGCCTGTCTTACTGCCCTTATCTCGCTCTCTCTGTCCCTGTCTATACTTCCGTATCTATCTGTGCCTGTCCCTGTCTCACTATTCATGTCGCACTCTCTCCGTCTCTATACACAACTTTCTATGATGCTTATTTGTGTTTGCTTGTCCATACCGCCAGCTACCTCTTGGAAAGATTGCAACTCCCACAATACTTTGTTTATCATAGGCCAGGTATGGACAAAAGTGTCTTTGATGTCGTAAAGTAATCTTGTGGTAGTCTTGAATACATTTACTGCCTCCGTGCTTAAAATGAGGGCTTCGTATTGACGCTGGTTTAAAATGTTCTATGTTGTAACAAGTAGGAAGCTGAAATTAAACTGCAAATGCATTCTTGTTTGGATTGATATCCAGATGTGCCCTCTCACAGGCTGCTGTCCTTGTTCTTCCTGCCAACGAGCCAGCAGTACCTTTCTGCTTGTTTATTCAGTGATTAGCACGGTAGACTACCCTCTTTGCTTTCATTTTGTCCCCATTTTGCTTTTAGTTCCTCTAGCTTTTGTCATTTTTTTTTTTTATTGAACACCCGGTGCGAGGAATCTCCTCTCCCTCGTCTGTCATGAGGTCGAGCTGGATCGAAGGTGCTGGTCGGGCCTGTGAGGTCACATTGACCAGAAGCTGGTGCCCCCAGTCTGTAACCCCTTTGTGCATGAACTGTGCTTCACCCCACTGCAGGAAGCCAAAGTAGGTCTTTTATATGTGTCTGGTTGCGCTTGTATGTGCGCATTTATGCAATTAAACATGTACCCTTCTCTTCGCATCTTTTAACATGTAGGCAGGCACACTCGTTTCAACATTACGTCTGTTACTATTACAAGTGCACTGCATGTTCCATCCGCCTTTCTATAGTGTGGTACCTGACCCTCACAGCTTCTTCACTCTCTTGTGGCCTGAAAAAGCCCCACCAGGCCTGATTGGTGGCTATGCGCCCCATTCACCAGCGGCACATGAAGTATTGGTAGATTAGGTAGCAACCAGGATAATGCGTTGCATGGCTAAATACTTACAAGGTCCCAAAGGCGAGACCTATTGGCTATGCCAATGCTTGATTGTCATTCTTGCTATTGACCATTCAGGACCGTGCATGGACTACTGTATCAATATCTGTATTAAGCCATTCTTCAACCTTGCACTGATGTTACAGAGTCAAATGCTAGGGCTCAATGGTTCGCGTCATCCACACAGTAACTCAGTCGCATGCATTGTATGCCTTATGCTTAACACTGCTATGACAGGGGCTAGTCTTTTCTGCTCAAGGCACGGATTAGGATTACCTCCTTGATGAGGAATCTCCCCAAACTAATTATGCAGAACTGCTCTGTAGTCTCATAAACATCTAGGCATAGACCCCAGATAGCCTTTATTCACAGAGCATCTATTTCTACCTTTTAAAGGTAGGAGAATTGTCTTCATGTTTACATAAAACTGAATAAATAATGTACAATAATGTACAAGAGCCCGATTGTCCACTGCAAAAATATTATGCACTTGCTTATGGTCATGGATCAGCAGTAAGTTTATTTGATATGTCCTTACTGAATCACACAGACAGTACCACACAATCAGCAGCACAAATTTCGCTTTCCTGAAAAAAACTAGTAACCAATTAGGCTTTTCTGTCCACACTTCATTCCCTTTCGAGCATTCATGCTTCTAGAATCCTCACACTAGGACGCTTTCAGCTCTGAAAACAGATTTCTCTTCTGGCTAATGCAGACGTCCTTCAGCTTTATTCTCTCTTCCCATTGTCTTTATATATTATTGGAATTTTCTCCCCACTATACCGCAGGGTGTTTGCCATTAAGCACCTCACGCCCTGATTCCTTTAAAGTGCATTAGTTTAGTTTTACCTAATTTTTATTACTTTCATTAACCCCTCCCAAACCGTTCCGTCACGCCCCTCGGGTGGGCTGTGCTGGTGACGGAACGGTTCTGTCACGGCCCGCTCGCCGTGCCTGCGCCGCGCTGATTTTGCGCCTGCGCGGTGCGTTCTATTGAGCGGGCGGGGCCATGACGGAACCGTTCCGTCACAAGCACAGCTCACCCGAGGGGCGTGACGGAGCAGTTCTGTCACCAGCGCGGGAGCTCCGCGCGGCCCCCCTCCGCCCCTTAGCAGTGCAGCAGAATAGCCGCCGCAGTGAAAGGGTTAAATAGACTGGCATATAATACAGATCATAAATGATGTGCACTGCATATACAATAATTAGCTTTAAAAAGGTATACAGATAATTATAATAAATAGATTGAAAAGTAGAAATACCAAGATAACTATAATTAAGAGATTAAAAGTGATAATCATTATATCTCATATAACATGCATCTACAAGCATTCAAGCATATTTCAACTACTGTAAATTTCAATCATATCTTAGGTCCACCAAAACTACTACTATAAAACGATAACATCCCCCCGCCGACAGTTACCCCATATCAAGTAAAGCAATCATAAATAAACCCAATATATCTGTATTAAACTAGATTTCCCTTCTTTCACCCGCAAGGACTCAAGAACGTATTCGACAAATCTGTGTCTACTTCCAAGGCCAACAAACTATTCACCAGGTGTCCCATGCTTTAACCCTTTAAAGTTTTTCACGCACTCTCTTTATCTCTAACTTGCCCAATTAGCTATTTCCTTACGCCATCTAGTAATTTGCGGACCATGCGCTGATTTCCAGTTCATAGTCAGTTCTCGTTTTGCCAGAATCAAATCTAAATCAATAAATCTAATATTTTTCTTATTTTTGGGGCAAGGGTATCCCCCTAGGAGGCAGACCAAGGGTGTACAAGGGATATCCGCTAGGTTATTTCATTAATATATTCTATTGTTTTCTTCCGGAACCCCGGTAATGTAGGGCAGGACCATACCATGCAGAACATTCATGCCTCCAACTCCCACATCTAGGGCATTTTGCTGCAGCAGTCACATAGAGCCTGTTAATCCTTCCAGGTGTTAGATAAGTTATATGAAGGATATAGAAATTAATTCGAATCTAGCATTTCTAGAAACATCTGGTATATGTGCTACAATCCTATCATTTATTTGGCGCTCTAAGTCTCGATCCCATCTTATCTAAATCTTGGCAAGAGTACATTACACACTGTTGCCCAATGGTTTCTGACACTATTCTCAATTTAAAAGGCTGATGTGCTGTTTTAATGATTTTACTCAGCTCATCGGTCAAGTGACAAGGAACTATCACAATCTGTGGATCCTCCCCACAGGGGTCTGATTTCTAACCCTTTGGTGCAAGGACTCCGTTCACTGCAAGAATACGATTTAGAAAAACGGTTGATCTTCAACCCTTGAACAACCCACGGAGTACTATGCGGGTGGTGTTTTCGGATCACGATTAATCCAACTAGATGAGTTCAGGGATACAGTGCAACTCCCACCCAATGTTTGCAAATACATAACACACTCAAAATAGCACTAGGAACCAGGGAATGAACTTTAAAAAATGTGTTTCTAGAATCTAAACCTAATGCATAAAATATGAACTTTAATCACACAGAACGAGAAGGTGAATGCAGCAAAGCATGACATGGCCACATATAACAATATAAATATTCATGACATAGTTAGGAAGTTCCTACCATCCTAACCTCTTATATAAGCACTTTTCTAAAAAATTTCAAGAAACGAGGAAGCCTATAAATCGATTTTCTCAAGATGAGACCGTACAGTATACCCTCTCTCGGCTATTTATTTATCCTGTATCACAGGACTTGCCTTGGAATGATAATCACTGCAAGACTGAAGGTCATTTCTCTGCACTTCTCCTGGAGGAGCCCCTAACCAAGGCAATTGTTCCTGCAAACCTGGCGTGTCCTCTGCTTTGATCATCTGCCTTGATAGTTAAAGCTCAAAGCCCCTCTAAATTAGAGTTGGTTGCCTGGGATTGTATAGTATCTGATTTTATCTCCGAGTTATATACTTGGAGACACTAAAGTCTCAGCAAGACATAACAAATATGGTGATAAATGGGTCACCTCTATTCACATGTAGATAATGTGTTCCTATGACACAGTAAAAAAAATGCTAGCTTGCACTGTAAACGTCTAATAATAAGGCAGCTACCATAATAAAAATGACAGAAAACATGTCAGCCTAGGACAAAGACATGATACTAACACTTTTGTGCGTGTCAAAAACGTCAAACTGTCTACTAAAAGAGATAAAGGAATCTACAAGCAAGCTCATAATAAAACAGAAAAGTTCTCAAGTGGACTTTTCACGATGTTCACGACAGACTCTTATAGGAAAAATCTAGATCTTAGTATACAACTGAAAACGTGTTTATCAATAAATTAAAGGAGTTTATGCTAGATGATATCCAGACAGTACGTAGGAACAGGATTGTATTCTTCACTTTAGCAGTCCTAGGCATCCACAACTCTCAAAGCTCTTAGAAAATCGGATGTGATGTACTGTAAAATATGATATGAATCAGAATATATGTTGTGAAGAACGAGTTATTCACCTTCGGTAATGATGTATCTGGTAGAGACCCAGTCTAGCCGTCAGATTCCTTAACCTAGAATATCCTCCAGGCGTCAATCTGGATCCGGAGAATCTTCTGCAGTACCTCTGCACACCGGGAGACGGCGTCGCATGGCTCCGCCCTGACGTCGTCCATGGATCTTTCTGCCGGCGCGCGGACGTCAGTTTTCTGCTGAGAAACTTTTCCACGCCACAACGCGGAGCCAGCACGAAAACTATAAGAGGGTGGGAACAGTGTGCTAAAAAAGAGTGAAATTATTTAAAACAACAACGAGAAGAATGACATGAACAGCAGACTGCATGTAAGGAGCTGAGCCGCATAAGCGAAGAACCATACCCTCCCATGAGGCAAGCATCAACCAAAATGAAATAACAAGTAGTCTGCAACAACAGGATTGTTATGGTAAGAGACCATAGGGCTGTAACAACATACCCGCCATGTCAATGGACCACACTTTCGTAACAGAAAAACCTGCAACTGCACGCCCTAAGCATGTTCACTTGGCTGCTGGATAGTCAAGAAGACCTCAACTCATGGAGAAAGGCAGCAGGGAAGGAGGGAGGTAGAAACATGACCAAGCACCACCCTGGAAGGGACCAGGGTGCACAAGTGTGGATAGATGAGGGAGACCACCACCCCATGACAGGACTGGGTGGAGAAGTCACAGACCATACAGAATAGGACAACCAGGACTTGAATGAATGTGAAGAAGGGTAACACAGGGGAGGACCGAGACCACTGGCAGACAACCCAGTAGGTACGAACCCAACCTGAAAGGTCCTCGCAGACCTGGGAGGATGGGTGGGCGTTAAGGAATCTGCAGCCAGACTGTGTCTCTACCAGATACATTGTTACTGAAGGTAAGTAACTCGTTCATCTGATAGACATCTAACCATCTGAATATCGCAAACTAGCCACAGGAGCAGTAGATAGTGTAACAGCAGATTCAGTTTATAAGAATAGATTTTCAGTCCCTACAATAAAGCAGATCGAGACTTTAGCACAACTTATGAAGTCTTCTATAGACAAAAATATTGCTTTATGCTGTGTGTTCACACAGAACCAGTGAAATAAAAGTTTGCACTATAATTACTGCACATTTCTCTTAAGGCCAGTTCCTTGCAGAGGGATTTGCCTTTTCAATGATTTCCAGGTATCTAGTATCTTGGTCATGCCTCGTGCTCTTGCATGACTGCTACCCTGTGCCTGCTGTGTTTTGAGTTGCAACTGTTGGTGGTTAGAGCCCTGGCAAAGAAGCCTGATCAGGGCCACTACTTAATTTGTTAAAAATAAATGAATGAATAAAAAATCCAGGTGCCCAAAAATGTTCTCAGAAGGTTGCCACCTACTCCCAGACTGGCACCGCCCACTGCCTGCCTCTACGATGCCCACAGATGGTTTTTAGCAAATGAACCAACCAGTCAGCCTCCATCAGTAGGAGTGTGGGGTAGTCACCCCTAATTTTAAAAAAATCAAAATGGAGGCAAATTGTGCATTTTATAGCCTATTTTCCACTTAAGTTGGCTAATGAGACATATACTTTGAAAGGGTTGTCTGATGGGACGCTCTTCAAATTTTCCAGTACTTTTAGGCACCAATATGGGTGGGAGACAACGGCTTGAGAATCCTTTGTTCCATTGTTTAAAATAAAAGATTAGGCTTAAATATGTATTGTGTAACAAAATATATCAAAACAGTGGAAAAGCACAATCTGAACAATGAAAGTGAACAAAACCAGATAATATACATTGAAGGAAACACTTAGGCCTGGGGGGTGGGTTGAGTTGATGTCTGGTTGGTCCCTATCAAGTTAGATACTTTAGAAGATTATGTATAAATGCTGCTACAGATTGGGTTTTGCTACTATAACTTGCTCCTCAAGCTCTCAGGCTTGCATGAAAATATTTTCACGACATACCTTAGTGCACACCGAAAGTATTTCTGACACATTTAGTAATAATAATAATGTAACTACTGTTATCTTTGTTGCACAACCCTATCTGAGGTGCAGCAGAGCACTGTACAATATGAGGGCGCAGAAGATCGTGCAGATTCATTGGTGATTTAAATCTGTTTTTGAATTGCACATATTAACCCTTTCGCTGCGGCGGCTATTCCCTCCGCAGCGCTAAAGGGGCGGGGCGGCCGCATGCTGGTGACAGAACCGCTCCGTCATCAGCCGCGGTTCAGCTGTGCTGGTGACGGAGCGGTTCCGTCATGACCCGCCCCGCTCAATACAACGGCCGCACAGGCGCGAAATCAGCACTGCGCAGGCGCGGCGGCCGGGCCATGACGGAACCGCTCACAGCCCAACCGTAGCTGATGACGGAGCGGTTCCGTCATCAGCAGGGGAGGGGTTAACCAAAGCATCGCTCATATTTTCACACAGGTTTATTAGCTGATTTGCCGAGAATTACACGGTTTTCAGTTTAAGTGCTGAGAACAGGCTCTCTAATCCAGTCCCCAAAGTCGGCAGGCCAGTCACTGTCACATCTTCTCCCACCATGCCCCTTATCCTACTCTTAATCATTTATTTAATAGCACTTCACACCGCACTTCTGCTAATGCCGTGCAACTGCAGGAAGCGCACCATGTAGCTGATAGGTTGTCACATGACGGGAAGTAGAAGAGTAAGGGACGCATATCAATGCTCCTGCATAGTACCTGTGCAATTCTAATAGGGATGAACATGTGATGTACATATATAATAAATATGTATGTCCATAAAGTGTGTATATTTGCATTGAAATATATTTCTATACAGTTAATGCTTGGAGAAGTATGTATACATCTGTATGTATACCTGTACTGTAGCTTATATATAATAATGTAATGTGAATGTATTTATGCATACACAGGAATGATTTAGTGTCGTCTCAAAAGGAGATTGAGTCCTTCACTCGTAGGTAGGTGCAGTAGGTCAGACCCATATCTCGTATACATCATCATAGTTTATCTCATTCTTCATTTTGACGCTGATGCAAACGAATTAAAGACCTATTTTCAAACGCTAGGCTCATTTAAATTCTACACCTTGTCTTTTCCAGTAGTTTACATACGGACTTTTTAGGTCTCGCCTGTCGATGCGCATCGAGCAAGCGAGACTATGGGGGCTTATCCACTCTTTATCCACTGCAAGGAATCGTGGCGATTCCTTGCAGTGCCCGTGACTTTTAAGCTCAATGCGCATGCGCATTGAGCTTAAAAGCGCGTGCACGTCCGTCTTGTTTTACCCGCTCCGCCCCCTCCCCTTCCCGCCGTGTCGCATTTCTCCTCCCCCCTCCCCTCTCTTCCCTCCGTCTTGTTTGTTATTTTACCCGCTCCGCCCCCTCCCCTTCCCGCCGTGTCGCATTTCTCCTCCCCCCTCCCCTCTCTTCCCTCTGTCTTGTTTGTTTTTGTTTATTTTACCCGCTCCGCCCCCTCCCCTGCCCGCCGTGTCGCATTTTTTTTTAAACCCCCACTTCCCCCCTTTTTGGTTTGGTGTGGGGAATTGTGGCTTGATCTTGTTTTGTTTGTTTGAACTCTGCTGCAAGCTGAGGATTACGTGACTGCCATCGGTTGTCTCGCACTTTTCACGATCCAAATGTATTAATTAACAGTAAGGGAAGAGGAGCTTCATTCTTGATATTTCCCTAGAATATAATTTACCCCACTTTGCAGACACGCACTTTACACCCATTCTGTATGTCACACCTGGCTTTGCAGAACCCACCCCACACACATTTTAAGCGCCACACTTTAGTTACTGTCACAAACACAACATACACACTTTATATATGCAGAGTACTCCCACACAGCCCTTCTTCACTTTAAATTAATCCCAGATTTACGCAACACAGATATCACTACCTCACCCCCAGCACCCCCCACACACACGTTGGAGACCCACCACGCCGACTCAATCCTTCTGGGAACCAGAATGTCTGCGGCTCTCTAGCTCCCTCAGCTGCACTTGCACTGCCGGCTGCACGCGGAGCTGCACTCCAACTGGCGCTTCTCAGTTGGCTGCACACGTCGCTGCGCTTGCACTGCCGCCTGCTCAGTTTGGCTGCTTTCCGTGCTGCACTTGCAGTCCCGGCTGCGCAGCCCGGACAGCAGGAAAGCACAAGACAAGGAACGCAAAAACGCCAGTCTCACCAACCATCCCTCCAGTAAGATACATAAACAGAGCACAAAGTTTGCGAACTTACTATTTTGGGGGGTGCTCCCGGGTACTAATTTTGCTCAAAACTTGACAGAGGATAGGTGAATGCTCCCCAAACTTGAAGTTGCACCTTGTCGTGAATCCTTGTGCACTGCACAGATTGTAGCCCGCTGTCAAGAGGTCCCCCTCTGCATGACAGACTGCCCCTGCTGCAAAGTCCCCCCCGTGGGCAGCGAAGGGATTCCAGCTGCCAAAGGAAGGTGCCCGGCTGCAAAGCGTAGGTGTCCTGCTGCAGAGTAAGGAGGGTCCCGCTGCACCCACGTGAAGCCCGGGTGCCTGTGTGCCGCACAGAGCGCCTCCAGTTTGCCTCTAGAGGGTGGCCTGCTGCTCGCGTCTCCTCATCCTCGGTCAGTGGCCCCCATTGTAGCAGGCTCGACCTGCCTCCCGAGTTTGGAATCACAGTCCTCTGCCTTCAGCAGCGCCGGCTCCCGCGCCTCCCCTCTCCATCCCAGCTCCTCCCATCCGAGCACTGGCTCCTCCTCCCCACAGATCGCAGCTCCCCCTCCTGGCCGGCTGCAGCAGCAGCTTATCCCGCGCCCGCCACACCCCCGGGAACACCGACCTTACTCTTTGGAACAAAGCGCCTCCTACCTTACCCGGCGGCTAGCGCCTCACCGTGAGTGAATGCACCTGCAGTATGTAGAGCAGCCAGGATGTAAAGGTTTATTAATTAATTCATTCAAAAGCGGCCCTTCTATAATTAGCTGTTTCTTGCCCACTATTCATGCCCAGCCCACAAAACCGGGGAACTAGCTGTAGAAACCTGATGAGAGCTGTTAGAACTCCTGGTAGCTGACTCACCCTCACCCTCACTCACCCTCAACCCCTCACCCTCACTCACCCTCACCCTCACTCACCCTCACCCTCAACCCCTCAAACTCACCCTCACTCACCCTCAACCCCTCACCCACCCTCACCCTCACTCACCCTGACCATCACTCACCCTCAACCCCTCACTCACCCTCAACCCCTCACTCACCCTCACTCTCACTCATCCTCACTCACCCTCAACCCCTCACCCTCACTCACCCTCACCCTCACTCACCCTCAACCCCTCACCCTCACTCACTCACCCTCAACCCCTCACCCTCAACCCCTCACTCACCCTCACTCTCACTCATCCTCACTCAACCACCCTCAACCTCACTCACCCTCAACCCCTCACCCTCACTCACCCTCAACCCCTCACCCTCACTCACTCACCCTCAACCCCTCACCCTCAACCCCTCACCCTCACTCACCCACCCTCAACCCCTCACCCTCACTCACCCTCAACCCCTCACCCTCACTCACTCACCCTCAACCCCTCCCCCTCAACCCCTCACCCTCACTCACCCTCCCTCACCCTCAACCCCTCACCCTCAAACCCTCACTCACCCTCAACCCCTCACTCACCCTCAACCCCTCACTCACCCTCAACCCCTCACTCACCCTCAACCCCTCACCCTCACTCACCCTCACTCACCCTCAACCCCTCACCCACTCACCCTCAACCCCTCACCCTCAACCCCTCACCCTCAACCCCTCACCCTCAACCCCTCACTCACCCTCACTCTCACTCACCCTCACTCAGCCTCAACTACTCCCCCTCACCCTCACTCACCCAAAACCCCTCACCCTCACTCACCCTCACTCACCCTCACTCACCCTCACTCACCCTCACTCACCCTCAACACCTCACTCACCCTCACTCACCCTCAACACCTCAACCTCAACCCCTCACCCTCACTCACCCTCACTCACCCTCAACCCCTCACCCTCACTCACCCTCACTTACCCTCACCCTCACTCACCCTCACACAGTGCAATAGTTCTCAGACCATTTCAGTTAGAGCTTTTAGAAATGTTTATGGCTTTTTTTATTTGTAATACTTTAGCATTGGCTACAGGAAACAAAAATGCTAAACATTTACAAAAAAAAACCATAAACAATTCTAAAAGCACTAACTCTAATGGTGCGAGACCTATTGCATTTCCAGTGCTTGTTTTTCTTTCTGTTTTTTTGGCAGTACATTGCTCGGACATGGTTTGCTTGACCTGCTAAATGTCTCCACCAACCGAGTATTTCAGTGCATTTAGATGATGTAGGGGTTTGCATTTAAATCTAGAAAAGAAATGAAATTCTGAAGTTAGCAGATGAAGGAATGTCAAGCTAAGCATCCCTCCCTTATCTGCTTTGACTGGAGCTGGACCGGTGGTCAGTCGCAGGCTCGGGAGAGTGGCAGGTGCGTTCTTGCAGAGCGGCGCCCTTCCCTTGTTTGACAGTATTTGCTCGTCATATCTCTGGAGGCAGATTACGCAAATTACATGCAAAGTGTGTTACTGCTTTCAATCCGATGCAGCCGCAGCGGGGCTTATTACTTTGTTTCACAGCAGTTGAGTGACAAAGTGATAATTATCAAAGCACAGTCTAATCAGTGATTCCAGTGGGGTATGGAATGAAGCGGATGTGACATACTCGTGGAGGCTGGAGCCAGGGATGTGCATAGTGTTATTGATTGGTTTACACTATTAAAAGTCAGTGTGCTTAAAGTTTAACCATTAACTCTGCTGCTCTTTCCCCTGCGTCTACTGCCCCTCGAGGTATATACAGGGCACCCCCAATTAACAAACAATATTGCCTGTTTGCAAAGATTAATTACGTCTTTCCAGGATTTAGCTTTTTATACCCATGTTCTTTGCACAAGTGACTTAGAGCAGTTGCACGCTTCTAACTACAATTTTTATAATGTAAGAATGATGTGTATATGGGATAAAGCACATTTTGTCATACATTATAACAATATTGCAAGTCATCGAGGCATTCCATGACGACATAGAGGATCTAGGCCGAGTTCTTTCATAAAGAAATGGAACTCCACGGTGACTTGTAATAATCATTTAATATATGGCAGAGGGTATTTTATTCCTCATAATACTGGTGTCACCATCACCCTTACTACAAACCCCTTATATCCTTGCTGTCTTGCTCTTTCATGTTCATTGCAGACGAGTAATAAAAGCAGAACCTGTACTACAAAATTAAACACATCAAAAAGCAAGTAGTAATTTTTACAAAAACATATTACATTTTTATTAATGTACATCAGTTTAAGCAAGAATGCTTTGGCTCAAACAGTGAAGAAATATGAACCGATACGATCTTTCTTTTAATGACATACAGCATGGAAAAAAATAAACATGTTGACAAACTCCTTTCGGCTGATCAGGTTTTTTGTTTAGAAAAACAAATCAAAAGAACTAAAAGCCAGTTCCTGTTGTAATTGTTTAAACTGCAACTGTAATTATGCTCCATGCCTGCCCTTCATCTTGGTCGCTGGCAGCAGCAATTGTGATGTCAGAACTCCGCTGTAGTAACTTATTACAGTTGAGTAGCTAAGTCATTTCTTTAATGCAGGTGACTACAGACGTCACAACTCGACCGTAATAAGGAAATTAGAGGGGATTGCAGTCTCTGATGTATTATTGCTTTAATAAAAATCGGGAGTTTCTATAACAATGTCTGTCTCGTTTGCTCCACTGAAGTGTGCATCATGTATCAATATGACTTTTATGATGGATACTTCTAACCATAGATTCCTCACCTTGTAAATACTCCCAGGCACCAGACTCAATGTGGGGTGATTTATCAGCAATTCCCTTGCGCGCTGGTATGTGGTGTCATGTGGCTCAATGTCGGATTTGTCCTGCCCCAGAGGTGATGTATGGGCCACAATATAACTGTCAACTGTGCGTCCACATCCGTTCTTTTCTTTCTGTACCTTACTATGTGGATACAGAGCTCGCTCTCTCAACTTCTTACACCGTATAGAAAACGTTTCTTTCTTCTTTTTTAGGTCTTGCCTGGCGTCAGCAGCGCATGCTTTGCTCTCGCTATGCGAGTGCCTTTTGCTATCGATACACTTTCCAAACTTACTTAAAGGCACGTCCTTGTTTTTAATTGGTCTGAGTCATCGTTTGTTAAACGCTGACACGTGATTGAAAACTGGGCTTTCAGGTTACCACCTTGACCACTTTTAAGATGGCCCATGTGGACAAGGCCACGCCATCTTTGTTTCTGGCAGCGCACACTGCCATGCGCTCGTGAAGCCAGCCCTTCCAGGACAGACACCACAGCAGGGTTCCCATCACAGAATCACATGCCGCTTGCCCTTCTCTTGCGCACACACGGGCTGAGTACCATTGTGAGCCCATGTCCACTGGGTGACACACTGCACGCTGACATGTGTGTGTTGTCGCTGGTAGTAAGACACAAGGGGGTGCAGGACATTTACAGGTGATGCACCGTCTCCGTCAGCGCCCATCCCCTTTCATCGCCGCCATTGTATAAAAGCAGTTGCTCTGAGAGTCAGATATTTAGTGCTTCATATCTCCCTAAATCACGCTACTCGTTAATTCCCGGCGTGCCCAAGATCACACAGATAGCCCTACAGACAGGAGGACAATTCTCAGGTGACAACATGCGGAGAAAAGTCGGACAGAATGCACAGAGTGTGGCTTTGTCTTTTTGCAAAAGGTGGGTTGTGCAAAGGGACAGACGGCAACTACCTGCGCGACATCAGCCGTTTTTCGGGGCATTTGGAGCCAATGTGGTCTTCAAAAAAACAAAGTACGCAACAGAGTGCTGATATGAGAGGGAAAGTGAAAAGTTTCTTGCATTTTTGTGAGAGAAAAAAAACAGAACTAGGTAAGCTCCCGCGCAAATACAGAGAGGATGGGGACTGTTGTCTGCGTCCATCTGGCACTAGGTGGAGTCTAGACGTGGCCCCCAGGGTACTATGCCCCCATACCATCTGACAAGCAATCTCATAAACGACCCCCGAAAAAAGAGAAACATATGCCTGCAGCACACCAATGTGCCAAATATGTGGGGGCTCCCCCGACCCCTTTGGGGGAGAGCGGAATCCCACCTCTTTTGTATCCACCAATGCCCCCTCTGCCCAAAAATGTAAACAAAACAGACATCAACGTGGAGGCGCCATCACCAAACAGCCATGCAATTGGTCTCGCCTTTCATTAAGCTAAAGCCATTTCCTTTGCTATACAATACCATTAGCATAGCAAATGGCTTTAACTTAATCAAAGGCGAGACCTATTGCATTTGCAATGCTTGTTTTTTATATTTTTTTTAAACTGTTTATAGGGGACTTGTCTCTCCCCAAAACGACCCTTAAAGATTGCCACAAACTGATGTTAACGCTGACGGACCCTCACTAGGTCTGTGTCATATGTCTGGGCTCCTCACTTGACTCGGTGTCATGCAACAAATGCACTCGGATGAATTTGAAGGCAACCCGGGACAGCACGGCTAAACTCTACATCCCCGGCGCTGTTGGGAGGCCCAGTTGACATTGAGGACGTGGATGTGTTCTTGATCCAGAGGCCGTCCCCAAAAAAGTTTGGCCTCCCACTCCGAATCCTCAGATAAGCCCAAATCGAAGAAAAAAACTCAAGAAGTCCAAATGTGACTCTTCTTGTACTTCTTGTCACTCTCGTCAAGAGAATTCAGGGAGATCGTAAGGTACCTTTCTGCCTCTGTTCTGCCCTCCCACCTCAGAAACGATCCCCAGCCAGGTTCCAGTTCTGCCTGAGTTTCAGGGCCTATTGACAACACAACAACTGAAGCAGACCTTCAAAGAAGCCATGTTAAGCATCTTCGGTACCCTTCCTGAGCCCTTACTGGGGGCCTCTGCAGATCTGTCGGGCCCCATAGGCGCAGCACCTTTGGTCTCCGGAGATCTGCAGAGGTCACCAGTCGAGTTACCGCCAGAAGATCCGTCTCTGACCAAGTGTGCCTCTCAACCCCATACAGCGGTTCAATCTCATTGCAGCGGCGTCCTCCCCCCACTCCCCTGCCTCCGTCTCCAGTGCTGGGATCTGCACCAGGCTTCCTTGCATCGATGTCAGCAGTGACATCACCGATGCTGTAGGAAAAGCTTGTTGGCCTTTCGGACTCTAAAGCAATTCCGCTGCAACCTCATTGTAAATGTAAAAGATTGATACTTGTATAGCGCACTACTCATCAGCAAGGATCTCAAGGCACTTGTACGAATACCACTGTGGAACCCATCCTGGCTTTCCCTGTGAGGCGTTCACTCCTGGGCACCCCCAAGGTGGAGGTCAGGCATCCTTAGCGTTGTGGGGGCCGTTGTGGAGATTAAGCAAGCTATTGCCCAGAGTTGCAGAGTGGGACTCCATGATTGGAATTGGCACCGAGGCGAGAATTATCCGGTCCGTGGAATTTTTGAGCCCAAGAATTGAACCCTGGTCCCGGGCTAGACCTCTGCATCAGGGTCTGCCGCTCTAATCATTGAGCCACACTTCTCCACTCCATTCAAAGTCACGACCATCTCGGCTACATCCTCTTTCTGACTCGGATAGGCTTCCACTTTGTCAAAAGTTTTCAGTCCCTGAACACCACGGAGACGACAACGGGAGTGATGAATCTCAAATCTCTGATAAAAACTAATTTTTGGATCTGCAGGATGCCAGTGGCCTGGACACATTCCATGACACTGGCCTTCATTCTCCACCTGGCCTCACTACAGTGTAGTCTCCATTGTTTGCCATTGTCATTTAGAGGGCTGTGGTTTAGGCTTTAACCCAAATTCTTTTTCTTCGACACCTCTGGATAGAGAATTCAAACACATGGAGGTCTTTGGAAAACCAATCTTCTCTTTTGCAAGCCTTACCTTTAGATCACCTGCTTCCAGTGCCTCTTAGGACGTTAAGCGTATGCGTTGTGGAACATCGTGGCGGAGATTTTGCCAGCATTCCCCGAGGACTTCTGTGCTAATTAAGCTCAATTAATTCAGGATAGCCAAGACTTCTACAAAATATGTTATTCATTCATAACTAGACACTGCCAACTGTTTGGGTAGGGGATTAGTACCAGCGTGGTGCTTCATGCCATGTGTGGATTAGATCCATGGGCTTCTCAAGTGAAGTCCAAACATCACAAATGGCCCTGTCAATTTAGGTCATCCGTCTCTCTGAGACAAGGTAAACTTGGCCTTGGAGCGTTATAAAGACAAAGAGGCTGCACCACGCTCCTGGAGTCGTTTAGTGCCGGTGCAGCAGTTCCTCCAACAGTATTGCCCCTTCGAGGCTTCAGAAGTAACAGCAAAACCTGCCTCTGCAGCAACAGGCCTTCCAAGCTTTTTGGGGTAGAAGCCAGGGGTACAGCTGACATCATCCAGGCCCATAGGGGCAACAAACTACCCAATCTCCTGTCTCCTGCTGCAGTCACTGAAAAACCACTTTAGTTTGCCCTTAGTGGTGCACTGTCATCCGGTTGGAGGCTTGATAAGTTATTTCCTCCACTGATGGCAAAGTGTCACATCAGATAGATGGGTGCTACAAATCGTCCCGAATGGTTACACCTTACCTTTCCTATCCACCCCTCCAGACATGTCTACTTCACCATAGCTGCTTCCAGAGGACCATTTGTCTATTTTGCTGATGAGGTACACACTCTCTTAGAGAAGGGAGCCTTAGAGAGGGTGCCATCATCAGAAATGGGGACTGACTGCTACACCTGTTCTGGTGCTGAAGAACGTAGGACTTTGCACTATTCTAGACCTATGTCCAGTGAAAAACTTCTTCAAGAAGGACAAGTTAAAGATGCTCACTCTGACCTAAGTTCTGTCTGCCCTGGTGACTGGATGGTGGTAATGGATTTGCAGGATGCTTATTTCCACGTCCTCTTCCTGTAATCCCACAGACACTACCTGCGTTTTAGGTAGTCCACAAGCACTTTCAGTTCATCGTGCTCCACTTTTGGCTCCCTAGTGCCCCTCGGGTGTTCATGAAAGTAATTTGCGGTGGTTGCTTTCATATAAGGAGATTAGGAATGACACATACCTGGAGGACTGGTTGCTAAAGGCAGACTCACCTCAAACGGTTGTGAATCACCTCCCGCCCACAGCCGAATTATTGACGTCCCTGTTTTTTTTCCCATCAATGTGTCAGTCACACCTGACTCTTTTACCGATAATCACTTTATTTGGAGCCATCCTGCTGTTTCCGGTCACTGCCGAGAATGCACAGGGTCCATACTTTTGCATGTTTGAATTCTCAAGGCAGTACTTGTTTCCTCTACTGGAGCTTGAGGCTCCTCTTTGCATTCCCACCTCTACCTTTGTCCAAAATTCTGAAGAATATAAGGAACGACCAGGCCCAAGTCATCTTAGTGGCTCCGGATTGGGCCAGGAGCGTTTGGTTCCCATAACTTCTGGTCATGAACTCCTGACCTACAATCCGGTTGTCTCTTTGGGACCATCTTCTGTTGTTAAAGGGCAGGGTTCTGCACCCAAGCCTGTACAAGTTACACCTCAATGCTTGCAGATTGAGCGGAGACAGATTATTGCTTTTGAACTTCCTCCTGAGGTGGTAAATGTAATTCTGGCAACCAGGCATCCCTCCACCGAGCTTTGTTGTGTGGTGTTCTTCTAGGCATGCCCAGCCACTGTAAACCCCCTTATCAGACGAACTTCTTTTTTCCCTTTCATTAGCCCAGCAAAGCCTTACTGTGGCCATAGATAAAAGTTATTTGTTGGCCCTATTAGCCTTTCTGTGGTTATCTGATCAGCCATCTCTGTTACAGTTACCTGTTTTGATGCATTTCCTAATAGGGCTGACCAACATTTTTCCGACAAAACCTTTTGTGATGCCCCAGTGGGATATGAATGTTGTTATCACATTTCTAATGTGCACCCTATTTGAACTATTGCATGGTTGTCCTCTAAGATTACTAAACCTGAAATATTGTTCTTCATAGCAATCATGGCAGCTCATCACAGAAGTGAGCTACAAGCACACTCTGTTCTGTAACGGTACACCACCACCTTTCTAGACAATGTAATGCTGAGGACAATCTAATGCTAAGGACTTAGGTGGCATTCCTTTCAAAAGTTGTCAGACCGTTCCACGTCTTGCAGTCCATCACTCTACCAGCATTCTTTGCTTCTCCTCATCCATCAAAGGAGGAAGAAAGACTCCATTGGTTATACACTAAGAAAGCTCTGAGCTTCTACATTGATCCCACCAGGGACCATCGAGTGGATGATTAGCTCTTCTTTGGGTTTTTGGGAACAAAGTAGGGAAAGGCAGTGTAGAAACTGACCCTCTCCTGGTGGGGTGTCCTTTGTATTAAGATCTGCTACTAATTGGCCATGAATCAGCCTCCGGAAGGCTTGCAGTTTCATTCCACCATGCTAAGGCTACCACCACTTAGCTGGTCGTTGGAGTGCCTGAATTGTACATCTACCAGGCTCCCACATGGGCGTCAGTCAACAGGTTTATTAGGCACTATTGCTTGGATAGCCAGGTCCTGCGGGAGGGGCACTTTGCCTGTTCTCCCCAGCAAGACTTTCTGATGTGAGCCATTCCGCAGACTTGTCACCTGCGGAGGTACTGCAGTGGTGTCTATTTGTAAGGTGAAGAATCTGCGGTTAGAAGTATCTAGAAGAAGAAAAAGTTACTTGCCTTCAGCAATGCCCTTTCCGGTGGATACTCTATCTAACTGGAGATTCTTTACTGACCAAACCTCCTCCCCGTTCTGTTGAATGGACTTATTTGATCCATATTTAAAAGATTCCACTTGGAAAGCTTCACACTGGCACGATTTGAATATTGATGGTTTTGCGTCCAACGGCACGGACGGATATCAGAAAGAAACAGACGTCAGTGTGCAGAGGTGGTGGTTATATTGCAGCCCTGGCATTTTCGGGGGGGCGGAGGAGAGATACCTATTTTGGAAAAGGGGGTGGGGATGGACAGAGTTTCTGAATGATGCAGAATACTCCTACCCAGTCAAGAGATCAGGGCTTGATCCGTCACCGTTTTTTAGCTCACTGCACCATCCCAGCTCAGAACCTGGCTACATGCAAATTAGTCTGTTCCTGTCACAGTGCATGAGGAGAGATACCTGTCACAGAGTGCCACCTATTGGCGCGCGAGGGAATTACTGAGAAAAATCTTCAGATTCAGTCTGGGTACTGATAGTGTGTGGAATCTGCAGTTACATAGAGTATCAACCAGAAAGAGTGTTATCAAAGAGAAGCAACATGTTCGTTTTTACTAAGGGTGTGTGAAATTTACACCAATTGCATAAATATGTAAAAAGTAGCAAAACAATATGCAAAATTACACGTAATTACTCGAAATGCAAAACTGACATTCCTAGCATTTATTTTACTCGGAAAAATTGCAACAAATCTGAAGCAATAAAAGCATCAGTTTCTCACGATGTAGCAGTTTGCCTGATTCCTGTGCACTCTTGCTAATTTTTTGCCATACTTTTTGCTTACATTTGTTTAATGGATTTATATAATTGCTGTTATGTAATATTATACACATTATGCTGTAATAAACATTTTTTAAAGCTGAAAAATAGGGCTTTGGCTTAAAAGAAAATATGTATTGCATTCTGTTTTTCATGAGCATACAAATTACATGAATAGTGAAAAAAGAAATTGTAAAAGCAAAAGGTTGTTTACTAACTTGATGGCTTGTGCCCAATTCCAATAGAAAGACATCTGTATAGAACATAAAGGCTCTCCTGCCTCTTCCTCTGTGCTCTTCGAATTCGCTTTCTTATTCCTCCTGCCTTATACTTTTTGTCTTGCTTTTTATGGCACGGTGAAAAGTATGAGATGAGCTAGACGTGGATTTTTCCTTCACCTTGTTGATTTCTTTGTTAAGAAAATGTTTAACCAAAATGGAAAATCTTAACTCTTTGGAGAGCAGCATAAAGCCTGACTGGAAATAAAGCAAGTGCAAGATATAGAAATGAAATGTAAAATGTTGAGTGCAACCTCTAGGGATCACTTGGGCACGTAAGTTTACAGAGGTGATAAGCACTAGCCAAACTTTTGTTTAACATGTCCCTGAGGTCATCAACATCTCCTTCGAAACAGTGACATTCCCGGAAAGCTGGAAGCACGTCGAAATCTACGCCCTCCTCAAGAAGCCCAAGGCGGACCCCAAGGACCTCAAGCACTTCCGGCCCATCTCCCTGCTCCCGTTCCCGGCGAAGGTCATCGAGAAAATTGTCAACAAATAATTGGCCCGCCACCTCGAAGACAACAACATCTTGGACCCGTCCCAGTCCGGATTCAGACGAAACCACAGCACCGAGACAGCCCTCATCGCCGCCACAGACGACATCAGGCGCCAACTAGACAACGGCAAAACATCCGCCCTCATCCTCCTGGACCTGTCAGCCGCCTTCGACACCGTCTGCCATCGCACTCTAAAGACACACCTCCAAGAAGCCGGGATCCAAGAGAAGGCCCTTGACTGGACCACGTCCTTCCTCTCCGGCAGAACCCAGAGCGTCCGCCTCCCACCCTTCCGATCCAAAGCCACCGACATCATCTGCGGCGTCCCCCAGGGCTCATCCCTCAGCCCGACGCAGTTAAACGTCTACATGGCCCCCCTCGCACAAGTGGCCCGCCATCACGACCTCAACATCATCTCCTACGCCACCCAGCTCATCCTCTCCCTCACCAAGGACCCACACACCACCAAAACAAACCTCCATGAGGGAATGAAGGCCGTCGCCGACTGGATGAGGAGCAGCTGTCTGAAATTGAACTCGGACAAGACGGAGGTTCTTATCCTCGAACCCACCCCCTCAGCCTGGGATGACTCCGGGTAGCCGACCATACTGGGAACAGCACCGACACCCACCGACCATGCACGCAACCTAGGATTCATCCTCGACTCTTCCCTCTCCATGTCTAAGCAGGTCAATGCCGTCTCCTCCTCCTGCTACAACACCCTCCGCACGCTCCGCAGGATCTACAAGTGGATCCCGACAGAGACCAGAAGAACGGTGACACAGGCCGTCGTCAGCAGCAGACTGGACTACGGCAATGCACTCTACGCAGGAATCCCAGCCAAACACCTACGACGACTACAACGCATCCAAAACGCCTCCGCTTGACTGATCGTCAATGTCCCCCACCGCAGCCACATCACCCCCTACCTGAAAGACCTACACTGGCTCCCTGTCGACAGGAGGATCACCTTCAAGCTGCTCACCCACGCACACAAAGCACTCCACAATGCCGGACCAGCCTACCTGAACAGCAGACTCCGCTTCTACACTCCCACCCGCCAGCTCCGCTCCGCCTACCTCGCCCTCACCGCTGTCCCCTGCATCTTCAGAAGGCTCCTCAAGACCTGGCTCTTTGAGCAGTAGCGGCACCCCCCCCCCCTCCCCTCAGCGCCTTGAGACCCTCACGGGTGAGTAGCGCGCTTTACAAGTACCCTGATTGATTGATTGATTGATTGATTGATTGATATTGCAAAATAGTAATAAGATGCTTGCTTTTTCCATTGAGGTAGTTCGGTTACTCCTATTTTGTCTAGTTCATTAAGCAATAGTAACGAATTTATAGAAAAGGACCGCAACAAAGTTGATATTTATTTCATTTGTTTCAAAAATTGAAATAATAGACTGTGCTAAACGGAAGAGTATGTTTCTTTGTAAGCTAAATTGGGGCATGTAAATCAGGACTGCACAGATGTAGGGCATATGGCTTTGATGCCTGTGTTTGAGACCTCACTCATAATATTACTTGTTTGAAAGGTCAGTGAGTGATCTCTGAACCTAGCTTAACCCTTTTGTTAACAACGTGTTGGTTCATTGTTTTTCTTACCAGTACATACTTTAATTGTATGTGTTATGTTTGAAGGCTTGTAAAACATCCATACCTGGAAACCGTGGTTAGTTTGAGGGCTTTGTATGGAAGTGGAGTTAGTGTTCAGGCTGACTCGAATCTTTTTACTTTCCAACTTTAAAACCTTCATTTTTCTTAAATCTGTGTGAAACCCATTTTAATTCGTTTTTATATGTCATTCATAAGGATATTTTGCTCGCTCTGTGGGGGTCACACATGCACATGATCCTTGTGGTCCTCTATCGCAGCAGGGAAAGAAAATGTGTTTTCATCTCAGATTTGATCCACTTTTAGTCATCTTCTAATACATCACTGTTTAATGTTATACCTACAGAAACATATCTCCCAGGGGCGCATCTTCCATACTTAGGACCATCTATGTTGGCTCATGACCTCGTAAATGTATGGAACAAAGGGGCAATCTTGTGACTGTTATGTAGGTTCCGGTATGAAACCAGAAGCCCCAAGTTCCAGTCCCAAATTTTGTGAGAAGCTGCCAAATTGTTAGTGTTCCTTTGTGACTGCATGTATTTACTCCTGTCTTTACTACTATGTAACCCTGGGCGTAGTTTGCGTAGTGGTGCTGCGTGAAGTGCACTACGCAAGCTATGCGAACTGCGTAGTGCGGTAGGGAAAATGCTGTTCGCACTGATTGCACAGTGCTTGTCCGCACTGTGCAATCATTGCAAACGGCATCTTGCACAGTGCAAGCAGTCCTTTTCTGCCGCTCAAGTAGATTTGTACTCGAGCTGCAGCTTTCTCAACGTGGACTGGTAGTTTCACATCTGGAGCGGTCGCGAGTATACGCGACCACTCGCAATGAGAAACCTAACCTCCCCGCGTTGAGAATCTCGCCGGGAGGTATATTTTTCACCTTCTCGATCGGCAGCTTGATGTTGCTGATTGCAAACGAGGAAAAAGTATCGCCGGGATGTTGATTTTGCTCGCTCGCAGTCGCCAACTTGACGTTGAGAACCGCGAGCAAGCAAAAAAGTCTGCTATGCTACGTGCCTTTGCACAGTGCTATGTGCATTTCGCGTAGCGCGTAGTAGTGCAAACTACGCATGCTCCGCGAGCGTAGCGTAGTCCCACACCCAGGGTTACTACTATGTATGATGAGCTGTGATACCATCCTTTTGCCTGAGTGCTCTATTAGCCTTCATAATGGGGCTGGATTTTGATTGTGTTGACATCTCTCCCACCTGAATCTCTATTTTACTCTCAAGTGAATGGAACACATAGTTTACTACTTTGCAGTGGCACTGTGTTCTGTAATAATTTAGGTTAATTTAAAATGGCCCCCGTCCTATGGGGACTTTCTAGATGGTGCAATGTAGCTAACAGGAAGGTCATGATAACGTCGGAGTAGTTTTAAGATGAATGGTATCATCATTTGATTGGTTTGTTAATTGAGGTTGGTGCAAACTATACACATATACCATAATGGAGGTCATCGAACATTGCCAGTACACGTTAATGTAATCCCTTCATCGAGTAATTGTCTCTTTAGTTAAAAAAAATAAATAACTACATGAGTTGGAATTCGTGGGCTGCGCACCTCACTCACTGGCTGCAGTATACACTCTTATGCACAAGTCGCTATAAAATAATGGCTGCAGTTTTTTCTAGTCATAATCTTATATAAAATAATGGCTGCAGTTTTTTCTAGTCATAATCTTATGTATCTTAAAGCTACATTCATTTGAGTTCTGGGTAGTGCTGCAATTCTGTGTGCTTAAAGGAAAGCCTGGAGAAGGTGGCCAAGAGGAGGCACAAGGTGGGGCTTTGTGGCTCAGCACTCGTCGTTCAGGGTTCTGAATAGGACGCCTGAAGGTCCCTCAACTAGTCAACAGAAAGGGTATGAAAAATAGAATTTGTAACAGCGCTACTTTTAGTTTAGCTCCACACGACAGTGCACAAAATTCAGTGGCACACTCTTACCAGTGTCTGGCCCCCTTCGTTGGGTGTATCTTAAAGCAAAGGTGCTTAAATATGGGCCACGGAACGATCCAAAGACTGATGCCATAGTAGGTATTACATTGAAACGCCAAGGGAACTATGGTCACAGTCTTGAAATATTGACTAAACTCCTTTCTTTCACATACCAACCCACCTTTGAAGTTTCAATCAGATGGTCCTCAAAATGTGCATTTATTATCGACGCATGCCTACCAAGGAAGACCGTAGACCTGAGCGAATCTCGGTAAATTCTGGGCAAATTCTTTGTAGTTGGACGCCATGAAGTGAAGATCTCTTGTTGGGATCTATAAGCAAGGGATTAACATCATACAGTTTTCTTACAATATGTTTTAAATGTTTTGCTAATTTACATAGTCAGATATTAATGTCCCTTTTTTCCTCCCTGCAGATATGAACTCCGACTCCGGTATTTGCCAAAAGGATTTTTAAACCAGTTTACAGAAGACAAGCCCACTTTGAATTTCTTCTATCAGCAGGTACTCATTTCATGTAATTTCAGCATTTCGAAACCTTGCACTGTGATTCGTTTTTTGTCAGCTCTCAGCCGCGCCACTGCAATCTGTATGTAATGTTTTCTTAGAGCCAGTTACGTTTGGGAGATCAAATTCTGCTTCCCGTACTGTGCATATTGTATATACAAGTGTCTATCAAAACTGTATCTTTAAAACTTAGTAAATACCTGCAGCATATGAAAATATTGGAAGAAACGCACTGCATATTTAAATCCATTCCTTTTTCTTGACATCTAAAAACAGTATAATATTAGTGCGAAGAGAAAGGTGGGACCAGCAAGGTGGCACGCCTCCTATTCCCAGTTCTCCTTAAAGCGGGTACTTTAGAGGATGATATTTTGAGAGGTCATTATGAATACACAGGTCTTGCATAATTTCTCTCGAAGTAGTTTATAGTTTTGATTTACTCCAAACAGGTCCTGAATATGTATGTGTTTCCACATTAGCTTATTTCTTAGGTCTTGTTCACAGATAGCTTTGTAGCTGTCTGTTGTCAAAAGACTGATTATGGACCATACGTAAAACTTAAAGTGCGCTTTTTGACATTCCGTTGCTTACCATTGGTTGGGTTTCTCGTAATTTATTTGCTTGTTTCTTATTTGATGGTTTTCCTTCCTCTTTATGTGTTTGACCCTCCCCTGGAGGATAGCTTCACTTCCATCCTTTTGATTGAATGAATTGTCTATTTCGACTGCTCACATTCAGGGAGCTACTTTTGTGCATGTGTTTTCTTGCTCTATCGCTTGGGTGCTGCCTCACCCGTAAATACCTGCCCCCGCACGCTGCCTTGGTCCCTCCCCTGCTCCCAGTTCGTCCATTAGTTCCCTAACCATCTTTTGCATTGTTTAATTCTTTCCCTCATTGCCTCAAGCGACTCCATTGCTCCCCGCCTTTTTCCGGTTGTGCCTCCTGTCCCACATTGACTTCTCCCTCGGTAGCGACTGCTACTGGGCAGTAGTGGGGGGACGGGGAGGGGGCTTAAAAAAGGGGGAAAAAGAAAATGTCACTTACCTGCCGGCCGCCACCTCTCCTCTGTCCTCTTCGGTCGACGCAGGAAAGCACATAGGCTCCCATACTCCCCTAAGCCAATCACAACGCTGCTGTTGTCAGCATGACAGCAGCGTTGTGATTGGCTGCAACAGTGGGCCTGCTATGGCTAGCCCAAGGTGTGCTGCTAAGGGGTAGTGTGGTCGAGTAGTCGTAGGCTTATCACAGAGGAGTACAAGACATCTCATAATTTGCACAGTGGTCAGTAAAGGAGACACACGACTCAAGAAGGAGATCCACACCAATTCATAAATATAGCAGCCTGGTTCAGCGCTCAGACAGATAGTGGTAGCCTGTGTATGTTCTCCATCCGGTTGTGCAATACAGTCTGGTGGAGAACATGCGAAGTGTGCATTTCTGTTTGGCCGGGCCAAATCGGCTGGACGAATCGTCAAGCGCACTTATAAAGTGCTCACCACTCCTCCCCTCCTCTGTGATCAGCCCAGCCCAGCCTGCACCTTAAAGAAACATAACAAAGCCCGTACTGAAAAATTAAATGATAATACCATGGTGTTATCATTTTAGTTTTCCTTTGGGGCGACGCTCCTCCGCCTTAGCAGAGGATCCGCCACTGTAAATCTCCCTACGTGCTCCTTTAACACCCCTGAATACTTGGAAAACAGCTGGTGGCAGTACGAGAGTGGCACCTGCATTCTCACATTCCCCCTTGGGTCTGCAGGAACGTGGGCGGGGAGGTACATGGCAGGCAAGATGATAAACCATGAATCACCATCCATCAGCTGTCCTTGTGTTGTTGGACATCTTGGGGAGGCAGTGGGTCAATTTCTGTCAGAGCTCTCATCAGAATCTGGTTTTCCTCTTTCTTACATCAGAGCATTGAATTACTTACTGGGTTTCAGAAAATATGTTTTTGCTAGTTTATACACTACAGGAGAGATATGAAGGCCTGGCCTTTAAAAGCAAACAGGAACTGGCGACTAATCAGGCTTTTAGTTACGTACATCCCACAGTGAGAATGGCATGGTGGTCTTTGCAATATGCATGTGCTGTACCAGTTTTCCCAAGACCCAGCATTCTTAGTGGCTCTCTTCCTTAAAAAACACATACTTAACCCACATTAACCTTCAATCGAGGGCCAGGTGGCAGCTAGGCCGCCACATTAACACTGCAAAGCTAGAGAAGAGGGGAGAAGCTACTATTAATGTAACGGGTACCAGTTTTCCCAAGACCCAGCATTCTTAGTGGCTCTCTTCCTTAAAAAACACATACTTAACCCACATTAACCTTCAATCGAGGGCCAGGTGGCAGCTAGGCCGCCACATTAACACTGCAAAGCTAGAGAAGAGGGGAGAAGCTACTATTAATGTAACGGGTGCAGTGGCACCGGGGACCACAGCATCATAATTGCTGTATCGAAATACCCCAGCACCGCTCAAATGGGGCCATTTTCCTTGCAGGGAAGCCCCTGGATTCCTTCCTACACCACTGCAGCCGACTTCATTCAACCTTCGCTCCTTTCCAAGACCCTTTAGCCTGGTTTTCGCTTTCTGGGAGATCAAGAGGCAGAGCGGGTTTAATTGACTCAAACCCCGCTCGGTTTGGGGCGGCTCCTGCGCGCGCGCGCAGCCGTTGGACGGCCGTTACAGCGGCGCTGAGAGAACGTTCCTTCCTCACGGTGACATCTGCAGCCTCCCTCCCGCCTCTGTGACAGAAGGCGCAATTATTCCCTTTCTGTCCGCAGCACCGGCTTGCGGAGGGGCTGCTGACTCCCGCTAATCTCCGACGCCTCTGTAATTAGCTCACCGCAGGTGAAGAGAGTGAGTCACGACCGAGATCAAGAGGGGCGCGCGGGGACGGTGACCTTCGAGGGACCGTTGAGTGCAGATGGCGCGCGACCCGCTCGCCCTCCAGGCGGAGATGCGTTCGGCGGCGGGCGCGTGCCCTTGACACCTCCGGAAGCGGTCACTTCTTTTATTTGTCGAACCGGACTTCGGATGTATTTATCGAATTAATACTTTGTACCCGTTTTGGATTGTCAATAAATGTAGGTAATGAAGTTAATGTTATTAGAGTGGCTCGATGCGGGACTTTTTGCACGATATTACCCCAGACCCAGAGGGTGCTGAATTTTATATTTCATATTCATGAAGTAGCTGTGCAACCAAATCTTTTATTTTATTTTTATAAAGAAGCCAATTATGAGACATCATTGAGGCTTGGGTTGCACATTTGGCTTGCTTTTAATCGGTTCTCATTTAACTTGTGTGTCTTTAGGCAGACGAGGCATTCTTGTTCAAGTCAGGATATGAAGCAGTGATATGTGCCCTCGGGCCCTACTCTGTGTTCTTAATGACGGGTGCGTGACTCCACCCAGATTAGAATTTTTTTTTAAAAAAAGGCCAAACACCTTCAGGAAATGTTGGCTTACCAGTACAGCGCTATTGAATGGTTGTATAACTAGGGTAAACATGAACAGCTCAGTGCAGGCAGTATAGCGCTTTGTGCATAACAAGGTAGTTTGACTCTGACTTACAAACCAAGAAATGTAATTCTTTTAGGGAGCTTAACTATGATACATATTTGGATAACAGTAATCCTTTTAGGAGTACTACTTCTATGTGGACTATTATGGATGGGTGACTGCAAACACGGACCGCTCATTGGCAGCACTTACATTTCCTATTTCTTTTGCTAAGCCCCAATTTATCTCTGCAGGATTGCAGACGGGTTACCCACTGCACACAGAAAGGTAACAACTGTTCTTGTTCCTGCTGTCCTTTGCAGCCTTCAATCTGGTTAGAGACCAAGGGTCAAGAAGGAAGCCGGATATCTAGGTCATAGCATGGGGTCTGTGACCTTGACAACAGCAATGCTACCAGCCTTGCTGGCCCGCCACACTGGGGTCAAGCTTCCTTCCAACTATCACTTGGGATGTCTTGGTCCTGTACGTTGACAGGCAAGAAGAGCAGTATTCTGGTTGAATGTGTGTAGGAAGCTATGAGGGCAGACATTGGTCAGTGAGGACTGGCTGTGTTTGAGTAGTGATATCAAGTCAAACGACCTTGCAGTAGCAAACTTGCACATTCCCAGTATGTAGCCTACTAGAGATTACTGAGAAATCTGTTATAAGGAATCATTTTTTATTCAGAACCAAAAAACCCAGTTATTGGATGCTGATTTTTTTGCAGTGAAATGAAAATTGAGTTGATGGAAGCTGACTCTTGAATTAATATATCAAAACAAGATGTACCATATAAAGGAACCAGGGGCTCCCTTATGAGTGAACGGTGGGCCTGCTATGGCTAGCCCAAGGTGTGCTGCTAAGGGGTAGTGTGGTCGAGTAGTCGTAGGCTTATCACAGAGGAGTACAAGACATCTCATAATTTGCACAGTGGTCAGTAAAGGAGACACACGACTCAAGAAGGAGATCCACACCAATTCATAAATATAGCAAGAATCTTTATATATGTTTAGGCATCAGAAGAAGATCATTCAGCCAAGTATGTTTTTAAATATGAATTCTCTTAAGTTCAAAAAGTCGACACAGTGCAATTTCCTAGTTCTGGAATGTTAACCCAATGGGAGGAAAATCAAATGTGGTTAACCAGTTCTTCTCAGCAACGTATGGAATCCTTCTCCAAGAGTTAAGGTGAGAGGTGGGCAAGGTCCGAGGCAGCACCAACAGAACACCGCCAGCGGCATTAGGGCGGCCAGGTGCAGAGGTGCAAAACATCGTCTGGTGCTTAATGTTATAAATTGCAGAACGGTCGTGGTAGAAAGAGGCTGCAGGAGGGGACTGAGGGGCCAGTCCAGTGAAACAGAGTGGCTTCGGTTCTTGAGATGTTGGGGGACGTGGGGACACCTTTGGTGCTCTGCTCCTTGGGATGGGGCAGTTGGGTGCAGAGGGTCTTTGGGGTGTCTGGTTTCTCTGTCCAGCAACATTTGTGGTTGAGGGGGACTGCCAACAGAAGTTGGAGGCGATGTTCGAGGGGGTCACTCCACAGTGGAATCAGTACCTTGAGGGCCTGGGTACCAGGCTGACACAGTTGGTCCACTTACACGGGCTAGGGGCCTGTGTTTAGTGGTGCTTGGCAGCGTGGGGTTTTGGCAGTGCCGGAGTCCTCTTGGTCCTTCTTTTGCTGTCTGCGCCACTATCCCTTGGGAGGTCAGGGTTCCTGGGCGAAGGCTGGCAGGTCTTCCAGATTCTGGGGACTCAGCAGCTGTAGGACAAGCTGGCTTTTGGTGCGATGGGTGAAGTCAGTAGGCAGGCTGGCAGGGTTGGTGCCAAGTCAGTTGCTGGGTCGTCTGTTCTTGCTGTGCAACTCTTCTTGTCAGTCTTCTTTCTTCAGGTTGTGAGGATCTGCTTTTCTGGTGCCAGGGGCTTTCCTAGATATTCAATTTAGGGGAGTTTAGGGTAGTCGCCAATGGGCTGCTGATCCTTGGGGGTCATTACGCCCCCTATATGGCCACTTCCTGTGGGAAGTGGGCATAACCCTGTCCCAGAATTCCTAAGTATGTCATCACAAAGATGGCTACTTTTTAAAAGTTGTGTCCACCTCAGTGTAGCTCACCCATAAGGGTAGTACTAGCTGGGGGCTGGCACGCCTACCTGACTAATTTTCCTGCCCGTCCAGGTGCCAAAGGGGCTCTGAACAAAGGGGGTTGGCTTCTCTTCTGTGAGGAGAACCAGACTCACATTTCAAAAGCAGCAGCTTTTTAAAGCTTGAGCAGCTTTTTAAAGCTTGCTGGTCTAGGAATGTTAATCAACAGGTCAGGTCATCCTGTGGGAGGGAGTGTGACACCCTTTACCCGGACAAGATTTTGTTCTGTGTCTCCTGACAGCGAAAGGCTGTCACCCTAGGAGGTCAGAAGAGTGTGTCAGGTGGCAGGCTGGCAAAAACCGCTCAGGATCCCACCAGAGTTAGTAGGTTTTCAGGGGCCACCTCTAACCTGCTCTCTGGATGCATGGAAAACAAGATACCGTTCCCGAGCAAAGGGCAAGTGAGTAATCAAAGTTATAAACATAAAGTCAATCCGAGAAAGTATCAGTCCAAATCTTGTGTGTTAGTATTCTTCTTTATTTTCTCATTTCTTCATTGTCTCATCCTGTTCACAACCATAGATGTATTACACATGGTTCATGACTGCAGATTGGCGTAGTTGGTGTAGCCAAGACCAAGATGTAGCCATTTGGCAAACCTTTTCCAATCGTATCAAGTGGTATCTAATATGTACTGTGTAGGAATTTATAGTGGAAAGTCTAAGTCTGTAATCCGAGGAGACTGCTTCAGGAGTAGTAGTTTATTCATGTTCTATTAATTAAAATCCTTACATGTGGGCGACTGGGTTAGATGGTTACCCTTTGTTTGAAATTACCAGTAATTGTGATAAAAACCTAATAAAAGAATGTGGCAAACAATCATTCAAGTCAAGTCAAGTCAAAAAATTTGTATAGCGCACTACATACCCAGAGGGTTTCAAGGCGCTAAGGAAGGGGAGGGGGATTATTTGTCAAATATCCACGTTTTAAGCTGCTTTCTGAACGCTAGGTGGTTCTGGGTGAGGCGAAGGTAAGCGGGGAGTGAGTTCCATGTTTGAGCAGCCAGGTATGAAAAGGATCTGCCTCCCATGGTGGTCTTGTGGATGCGAGGTACAGTGGCGAGGGCTTGGCTGGAAGAGCGTAATTGGCGGGAGGGGGTGTAGAAGGACAGTCGAGAGTTGAGGCAATCTGGTCCGATGTCGTAGAGTGATTTGTGTGCGTGGGTAAGCAGTCGGAAAGTGATTCTCTTATTGACGGGTAGCCAGTGGAGGTCTTTAAGGTGACCAGAGATGTGTTCGTTGCGTGGGATGTCTAATATGAGCCTGGCTGAGGCGTTTTGGATTCGTTGGAGTTTCTTTTGGAGTTTAGCGGTGGTGCCTGCGTAGAGGGTGTTTCCGTAGTCCAGTCGGCTCGTGACCAGAGCGTGGGTGACTGTTTTCCTTGTTTCGGTGGGGATCCAGCGAAAAGTTTTTCTGAGCATGCGAAGAATGTTGAAGCAGGAAGAGGATACGGCGCTGACTTGTCTGTTCATTGAGAGTGAAGAATCCAGGATGACGCCAAGGTTCCGTGCGTGGTCTGTCGGGATGGGTGCTTTTCCGAGGGCTTCCGGCCACCAGGAGTCGTCCCAAGCAGAGGGGGATGTACCTAAGATGAGGACTTCTGTTTTGTCTGAGTTCAGTTTCAAACGGCTTTGTTTCATCCATTCGGCAACTTCTTTCATTCCTTCGTGTAGGTTAGTTTTGGCGGTGCTGGGGTCATTGGTGAGAGAAAGGATCAGTTGAGTGTCGTCCGCGTAAGAGATGATGTTGAGGTTGTGTTGGCGTGCGATGGCCGCGAGGGGGCTCATGTATACGTTGAATAGGGTGGGACTGAGTGAGGATCCTTGAGGTACGCCGCAGATGACTTCAGAGGCCTCGGACTTGAATGGAGGAAGGCGGACTCTCTGGGTTCTTCCGGTGAGGAACGAGGTGATCCATTCAAGTGCTTTTCCTTGAATTCCGATGTTATTGAGGCGTTGTAGAAGGGTGCTGTGGCAGACCGTATCGAATGCTGCAGAGAGGTCGAGGAGGATGAGGGCGACTGTGTCTCCATTGTCCAGTAGAGTTCGAATGTCGTCTGTTGCTGCGATGAGGGCGGTCTCAGTGCTGTGTTTTGCTCGGAAGCCAGATTGTGAGGGGTCGAGGGATTTGTTGGCTTCGAGGAAGGCACAATAAGAAAGCACAATGCCCCATTAGCATTAATTAAGAGTATTTTTTATGAAATGGTACAATAAAATGAAGAACATAAAAAATTAACGGGTTTCGCTGTAAAAATCTACTAAAATCAATAGAGGGATAAGATGGAATGTGCAAGAGCAGACTGGGCAGTCCCTGTATAATTTTGGGAGTCGAGGTGTTTAATTGAAAAATACGTCCGGATGTGCCTCTCGACTGAACTGGTGACTTGACACCACTGCAAAGATGAATCGGGGTGGAAGGTGATTTGGAGCAGTCTTGTTATGGAGCCATGTTACGAAAGACTAGAAGGAATTCGCATGAGTTTCATTCAGTTAAGATTACTGTTCTCAGGGACAGTTAATCATTGCTTCGTATTCTTAACCTAAGGTGTCACGGTTCCTATTTGTTTTCTACTCGCTGATATAGTCTAGTTGTCTCTGTCGGCTGGGTTTGTGGGATGGCTCTGTCGTGGTCCTGAGGAGTTGGTTGAAGATGATGGATAGTTCGATGTCAACCTGTTATGAGGGCTTTGGAAGCGGTCACTGAGACTGCTTCAGTACATGTTCAACAGTGTGACTATTGGTCATCCATCTCTGAAAGGACTTTTCAGGTGTCTGCTCCACCCGTCCTCTCACGTGTTCAGTCTTTTGGACAAGGTGTGCTACAGGGCTCTGCCCGAGTCCCGTACTTTTTAATCTGTATGTACAACCTCTGGCAGGGATAGCCAGGGACAGGGGCCTCTCCATTGTTTCTAACGCCAACGACACGCAGTGGTGGTGGTCCTATCCGATGATTCCACTCAGAATGCCCCTAAATTTAGGAGCGGTCTTGCGGCGGTCGGGGAGTGGATGACCGCCAACTGCCTCCAGCTTAATGTTAACAAATCGGAGTTGTTGTTGGTAGTTAAAAACACCAAGCTTTGGAGCGAGAACTGGTGGCCTAATACCCTGGGGGACATACCCACCCCTAAGTCAGGGTGAAAAACCTAGGGGTATAGATGGATTCAACCCTTAGCCTTCAGGAACACACTAAGAAGATTGCTGGTACATGCTACGGCCTTCTACGGGGTCTGAAGCCCCTTTTGAGCTACTTTGACTCGTCCACTAGACAGCTGATTGTTCAGGCAGCCATACTGTCAAGGCCCTTCTTCCAAAGGTGCTTTAAACTTCCCCCATGATTAATGTTTGTCTTCCTGTTTTTGAAAAATGTCTGTCTTCCAATGCTGACAGCGGCCCCTACTGTTCATAATTTAGTAGTGATCTTCTCATCTACCTGCAGCATACATGGGATTTCTGCTTACAGGAGAGGCGCTTTGTGAATTTTCAAAGTACATACTTTTGGCAGACAGCAAATGCTTGTCTATTCCGCCAGGAAGTCTCCAGCATCGCTGCAAAGACCTGGAACAACCTTCCCTTCCAACTCTGTATAGCCTCCTCTTTGGCAGATTTCAGAAAGAGACTCAAGGTCTGGCTCTTTGACAGAGAAACAGCCCCCAGATGCTCCCAGGGTGACAGTGCTGCGCTTTACAAATGGTTGATTGACGTCCTTAACTGCTGTTTTTTGTGGGATATACCACCTGTTAAGGCTGTGCATGTACATGAGCTTTATGAGGCATTCCAGTACTGTGCCTCTCAGGATGCAGTGTGCATAGCTACTCCAATGGCCACTTCACATGCATCCTGCAAGTACTGTTGTTTGAATGCAGACTCTTAATTGGATGCACAATTTGGACTGGCCTGGCTAAACAGCCTTCTTGGTTATTGTAACCTAGCTAACCTAACATCCGCCTCCATAAAAACCTTTTTATTTTTGGGCATTCAATCTCAAAAGCATTTAGCAAACTGAACTAGATATACCAGTAACCACTGGTCCAGCATGTACTCGTGACCCTTAGTCCACCCTCCCTCCCTCCCTTCCTGTATGACCTAATGTCCATTGAAAGTCCTTTGGTCTGTTACGGAGAGAAAATATGATTGGACACTTTGAACCCTGCAGGTGTGTGCTGAGAATTGTTGACCATCAGATCTGTTCCACAGGCAGGGATGCATTGCTTCCGGGACTCCGCTGCCTTAGAAACTGCTTAATTTTTTGAAAAGGTGCTCTGTTCCAGCTGCTAACATTTTGTAATTTTGTCATTATTCATGTGCGATTTGCCTTATTTTTCTGTATTTTTAATACCAACACCTTCTGAATAGCAACTTTGTGCTCTGTGCTACTCACCACAGAGTGTATGATCGTTGATATAACTATGTCCGATCTGTTTTCAGTCTGAGCTTTGGTTAATGAAGTTACACTTCCTCTGTTTTCTAGTCTCTTCAGTGAGAATGAAAATATTTACAGTCTAGTTTCAGCTGGTTAAAAACTCCCTAGCCTGTGTAAACACACCCTTTTGGGATGCTTTTTCTTTGATATACTTGTTCTTTGCTGTTATTTTGAGGGCCCTGTCCCATGTTGGCATCTTCCACCATTTTGAAGGAAGTAATATGAATGGCATGCAAAGACTTGGCCAACTTTGCTTTCTAAAGAAAAGTGCTGCTTTTTCACCCATATTGAGCAGGGCCTGATATTAGTGTTTTGCTGGTATAAGGAATTGCAGACCTAAGAAATCTGATTTCAAGGTAGCATATTGCTGTTTACATTTTGGTTTTTTGGGCACTTTGCCATGATTTACTTGGACATGCTAACACCTGTCACTTTTTTTTAACCTCTTTAGAAATGTGATGTCTATGAATATTTGAAACGTAGAGACACCTGGGAGATTTCTGGATTCCCCAAACGCAGTTTTGCCCATTGTTTTTTCTTGTTCTCATCAATTCCTTAAGGAATTGCATTCTTTTGGATCCACAAAAACGAAAACTGGACCAGTTTTTAAGTTTCGCCTGGCGTTCACTGCGCAGCAGTGTCGCGCAGGCGAAATTTTTGTTTTCCAGTACTGTGGCTTTAACCCGCCTCTCTCTTCCATTGGCTATCTCCATAAATGGAGGCTAGCCATTGGAAGAGAGATGTGTCAATCATTGTGGGAGCAGATTCGTGGGAGTTTCTTTGGTTTTTTAAAGCTCCGCCCCTTTTCTCCGTCCTGCAGCGGTGGGCGTTTGTTTATTTTTTCCAAGGTTTGTTTTTGTCATTCCTCCGAAGATGGCGCCCGGGCAGTAGCTTACTTGCGAAGCTCCGCAGTGCCGTCTTGAACCAGCGGACGTGGCTGCTCCGGGATGCCGGTTTGAAACTTTCGAATTCGTATATTCCTCCTGTAATGTACCTTTTGCTACCTCGTGTATTTTGTTTGCTCACAACTGTCACTTTGGCTCATGTAACTTAACGTCTGCTTTTGTAATTTGTTCACTCGTAATCTTCTCATGTATCATTTCTGTTTTTATTGTGAAGCGTTGGATTTAGCAGTGTCACTGTTGTGTTATAGAACTCGTCTGCAAGTAATTGCTGTCTGCTGAGCACGTCCAGTACTGCATCAATGATCTCTGATATGTTCTGCTTGGCCCCTCAGTTCAGTGATGGAGCTCGGTGGGCAGGTCGGAACACGATTTGGGCTGGATTATGCTTCTGCGGGATTTGGGCTGTGCGAGAGCAGGCAGCTTGCGCAGATTCCAGATTGCGCATTGCCACGCCCCACTATACTCACACGGGTCGGCCTCACCCCACCACTTAGTGAGTCATGGTGACTGGTTTCGCTTCTGTTGTTCTGCGCCATTTGTTTACTTTTCTTTTCCACTTTTTATACGAAAATTAACATGGCCAATTCTTGTTCTTCGGCGCTTCAGATGCTGGCTCAAACGCTATTTGGGGTGCCATGCTAACTAACTGAAGACTGTCTCCTCCCATCCACCCGAATCCAGGCGGGTGTATGTGCCCAGAGGGCTGAGGCTTGCTTGCTCCAGACCTGGTGTACACACCTCGACAGGAGCCCCGCCGTGCGCTCACATCTGACTCTGCCATTAGAGCCAGTGAAGGGCCGGCTTTTGTCATTTCCATCTCAAAAGGGAGTGTGGGGATTGCTTTTAAGGTAGGGGGGTGAGGCACCTCTTTTTTGTGCTGAAGCGGGTAGGGGCCTTTATGAGGGCACATGGGCATTTCAACTCACTTTCGTTCAAATTGGGGGGTGCACTGGTGTCTTTATGGAGATCTCGCCTTTTCAGGTTATTTTCTGACGGTAATTTATATCACCTCACTTATAGTCTTTAGTGGAAAAGTGAAAGCGAACGGAGGTAGTTAACCCCATGTGGCTGAATTGCTTGTAACCACTTTTGTGGCCTGGCTGAAAACTACCAGTGCTGTTGTCTTTAGCAGTCACCAGTGCCACAGGGCCAGCTCGAACGTGTGGGTGCACTTTTTGTGCCCACCGGACGAAGAGAACGTCACACACAAGTGCCCTTTCAGCAGCACCGAGGCTCGGTGTGGGCGTCAGTACTGTCCTCCCGACAGCGCCGGGGATTGGGTGTCCGTGAAGTCCTGACAGCGCCGAGCTTCTGCTGCAGGCGTCCGTGCCGTCGGTCTCCTGAGAGCGGGCCGCTCTGGTACTGTCCCACGCACGCCTTGGCGGCTTTGCAGACGACCCTAGCGCTGTACTATATATAATGTGTGTACCTAGAGCCTGACAGTACCTTCTTGGTATGCGCCTGTGCTGTAGGCCTGTGTCGATGAGGTCCCTCCAGGGCCCAGAAGGGTTTTTATATGGGATGGGGGGAGAGAGAGAAATTCTTCACTCTTCACTTCGTCCTTCATAACAATCACGCCTTTGTTGTTTCACGTAAAAAACAACGTTTGTATGTTTTGAATAAGTTTCTTGTGAAGAAATGTGACCTGGCAGGGATGGCCTGCTCTGCCCGGGGCAGGATGCCAGGTGTGGGCAAGTGCAAGTGTCTCCGGATTTTGTGCGGGGGGTGGGGGATATAAAAATAAGACATGAAGTGGAGCCGGCACAGCAGGGGCTGGCCCAGGCAGGGAAAGGTTCCTGGCAGCCAGATAAAGAGAGGCTTCTTAGGTGTGAGGCTCCCTCGTTGTACTCCGCAGTCTGTTTCGGGGTCCCCAACCCCCCCCCCCCCCCTTCTGCCCCAGCCCTAGTTCTGGGCTCTTGCCTTGTTGGACTCCTCCAGGGGAGCCTGAATTCCGGGTCCCTAACCCCCCTTCGGCCCCAGGGCTATTTCCGGGCTCTTGGGGGTGAGCCGCTGTTGCAGCCTGCACCTGAATCTCCCAATGGATGCCTTTACTGGGCCCTCAGTTCTTGCAAGTTTTGTTGCTGGGGCCGCCCGTGTTCTCAGCCCTCCTGACACTTCGCAAAGGGACCCTATGTTCTCGGCTCGAACCTGGGGTTCTTGTCCCTGGTTCCCGTGTGTTCCTTCCGGCTTACGCACGGTCCCAGCGTGTTGCTGGGAATCTCCTGCAGTTGCATTCAGGGTTCTCCCCCTGTTCGATGCCTTAGAGCTGCCCCCCCCCCCACACTCTAACCCCACAAAGTGTCTCCCATTCTGTTTAGGGGTGATCCACTGCTCACTCCTTTTTAACCACCCCAACGCCCCCGCCCCTCCCACCTCAGAGTCTCTGCCCTCGAGCGTGCAATGTCTCCAGTATGCCCCCTCGCTGCACAGCATCAGTACCTCGACGCGCTCCGCTATGCAGCGCCCCTCTGTGGCATTGAGCCCGCTCTCTTGTGCGCCGCCTGTCTCGGCTCGAGCTCTGCCTGTGCCCCGGGCCTCTACACACTGTGCACAGCGCACCGGCGGGGAGCCCGGCCGCTACCTCCGCACCTAGGCTCAGGAAGCGCGAGCGGCTGCCGGGAGGAAGGGAGGGAGGGCTAGGAGAGGAGGAGGAGGGGCAGTGAGAGGCCGCGGGGCAGAGCACAGAAGAACTCCCTGTCCGGTAGCAGCGCCTCCAGCAGCACCCAGCCTCCTGCCCTGGCATGGACCGCAGCCGCCCCCGGGCACCACTGCCGCCCCTGGCGGCCGCCCTGCTCCTGGTGAATACATGCCTTTTTTTACAGTGCTGCCCGCCGCTTCAAGAAGCTGTGCCCCCTGCCCCTGAGAGGAGTGAGTGCTGCGAGCACTTTGCAGGGGGAGTCGTCCTGTCAGGATGGGTGCACGCTGTCACAACGACTGGAGGACAGCAGCTGTCAGGAGAGTCTCAGAGTAACTTGTCAGGATGGGTGGACGCAATCTGTCCGGAAGAGCTGAAAGTGAATGATGGAGGGTCGCCTGACAAGTGACTTGTCATGACAGGTGGCGTGATACATCACGATGGACTGAAAGTGGCATAACAAGCTGGGTGGAAAGTGACCAGTCAAGAAGGGTGGAGAGTGACCTGTCAAGATAGGTGGGGGCTGTCGGCGCCTCCAAAGTGCCCCGGATGCTTCTTCACAAGTAATTTTTAAACTACATTGGCTCTTGGAATTATGCTATGGGGCTCTTTGTATGACTGTGTGGGTGGCTCTGTGTGTGGCTCTGTGTCTGTGGCTCTGAGTGTGTGTCTGTGTGGGTGGCTCTCGGGGTGTGTGTGTGGCTCTCGGGGTGTGTGTGTGTGGCTCTCGGGGTGTGTGTGTGTGGCTCTCGGGGTGTGTGTGTGGCTCTCGGGGTGTGTGTGTGGCTCTCGGGGTGTGTGTGTGGCTCTCTGTGTGTGTGTGTGTGTGTGTGTGTGTGTGTGTGTGTGTGTGTGTGTGTGATTCTGGGTGTGTGTGTGGCGCTGTGTGTGTGGCTGTGTGTGTGTGTGTGTGTGCGCGCGCAAATGCAATAGGTCTCACATTTGCGAGAGATTAAGCTATTGGCAATGTAAATGACAATGCCATTTATTTATCTGTTTTCAAAACAAACACATAAATGAAAAAATTGTCATTTACAATGCCAATAGTTCTAACTTTTGCAAAGGCGAGACCGTTGCATTGTAAATGCTTGTTGCTATTTGCAATCAGTTGGCTTAACCAAATATTTTATTAAACTGAACATGAGTTGAGTTTGAAGTTATTGCTAAAGGGTAGATAAAGGTGCTATGGCAATAACAGTATTACATTATTTAATTGCTTTGGTCTTAAATGCCTTGTCAATCTTTTTCGACTACACTCCGTGTTTAATGTTGTCGTGAAAGGCAGCTTTATAGAATGTGTCGAGGTAGATTTCCAGAACTTTTTTATGTAAAGGACTAGTTGTATTTATTGTATTTACTGTAGCAGCTGCCCTCACCTGGAGTTGTCCTCTGAAAGAAAATGAAATGAGATCTAGGCTTGGATATTCAGCAATATTTTGGTGCACAGGTTCGTGGACTGTAAGATAAAGGACTTGCTTTCTTTATGCATACTAATTATAGTCCTTTCTGCATATGATTATTTCATGTGCCATTTTTCTGTGTATTTAGAAGAAATGATGACCATTAGTTCTCGAAGTTTATTAATTACTGTAATTATCGATTGCATAGGACTGTGAGTTATAAAGACAAAATTATAATAATTTCATTGATTGAATATTTACGTCAACGCTATTGATGTTTGAGTTAAAATAATTGTTTGTGTCTATGGTTTATATGTATCCATGAGTAAACGATATTTGTTAATAAATGGATAAAGAATTTGTAGAGGTGTCACAGGCTTCATTGCCCCAGCTGGCACCATCAACCCCTGCTTACATTAGTGTGCCAGCTTCACAGAAAGCTTTGCTCTGTTTCTGGAGTGCTGACAGCTATGTCCTAGCCGTGGCCTTACATTCCAGCACTGCCAAGTAAATGCTTGTCATCTTAACGACTGTTGATTGGAGACCTTTGTGGAAGTCTAGAAAGTAATTTGAAGCATGCAAATGGCATCTCATCTGTCCCTAATGGCAAGGCTTAGACAAGTAAGCTACTCATTAAGACTTGTGAAATTTACATATGCAAAAGTTGCAAATTGGAAATTGAACACAAGGCCTTCTGAATAAACAAAGGACGTGTAAGATCGGGTAAAAAACGGGTCTATATTTAATTTTGTAAAATAACAATATGCATATTCCTATACGTCTTGTGTTTTTAATGTGCAGGATTCAACCCCCTGTGTATCATTGATTATTCTATCGCATAGCAAGTACAAATGTTGGAGGAATTGAGCTTGGGCACAGGAGTGGCTGTGATGGCTGTGCGGCCCAGAGGTTACAGTTCATTCTGTGCTGTGGGGATAGGAGCTGGTTTGTAAAGGCATACAGTTAATTATACTGGTTTGTGAACGGTTTCTTGGTACAATTAATAATTGAATAGGGAGACAAAGACTCTGGCAGCAGTTTGTGGATTTCTCTTGATTTTTTTTATTGGAAGAGTTCATACAGATCCATCAATTCATCTTAAAATACAGACTTATCGTTTTTATACCACACCCATTTCAACATATTTTAAAACCCCAGTGGATGTCTCTTTCTTGTGGTTAGCAATATTTGAAGGAGAGTTCTCAAGGTGATTTGAGGACGGTGAGTGGTTGGAATGAGTGACTGGTACCTGGCAGGAAGACATAGCCCACAGAAGTTATTCTGTTGTGTGGTCTATGGGTTGTAGTTTGTTTTGTGAGGTTTTTTTTGGACACGGCTGAGGATTTATGTAGCATGATCCTTGTGCTAACTGGCTGATTTTGCATATTAATGTCAGTGGCTGTATTTGTGAGCTGTAATCGAGAGTGGTTGTTAGCCCTAAACTTATCACACTAAGACAGTCTCAACCCCACTTCACCGCTGCTGCACCTGCACTACAGGTGCCTTACTGTCCCTGCACGACGTCTTCGTGGCAGAAATGTCCAGACCTGGATTACTTCCTGATGATTCTAGATGCTTAAGCACTTATTCTGCAGGGTAGGCGTGTAGATTGCATCTTTTATTTAGGGCTTATGAAGCAAAGAACAGTGTTCAAAACAACATATATATTTATATATAATAGTATTTTAACATTTGTAATGGTTTTGTGGAGTGCTGCACATTACTTGCACAGGCCAACTTATCATGCCATAGACATTTAATAGCATAAGATACTTTGCCTCTGTTCCTTGACCTGATTGATTGTGGTACATTTGTTAAAAGCGCTTTACCCTTAGACCTCTTGGAGCTGAAAGCGGAGTCTGTACAGAAGAACAGCAAGTACTGTAAACCTAGATCAGCAAAGTTGATATGTTTTTATGGACTACCGAAGGCCATTCAGTCAGCAATTCTACAGCAGGAAAGTGGAAAAGAATTTCAGCGTTTAGGTTTTAATACTGCAAGGAACGCCCACCTCACCCATCTCTTTGAAAACGCAGCATAAATAGCCCATGTGATGGCCCGCACAAACGTCTAGACGGGGCATGAGTGGAAACAAAAAACATATTGTGAAGAAAAGAGGGGCCAGTGCCATTCTTCACCCAGTGGATAATGTGAGGCACCTTCAAAAAAGAAATGTGAATGGGCAGCCAATGCTGGCCTCAATGACCAGTTGAGATTTTCTCAATTGTTTTATCAAACGGATAACATTTTCTCCTCTCTTCGGGCAGTACCAGATACAAAGCATTTCCACAATCGAGGTGGACAAAAATACAGACTCTGGCCATAATTTGAGCATGGAGCTGTGAATGAAAGACTTTATTTTCGGCAACAGTTGGTGCTGGAAGAAGCAGTTCGATGCAGTGCGTAACCTCTCTTATTTCTTAGAAGAACGTGTGTTGTGGGATGTATGACGTTAGAACGCATACATTTACAACGCGTACCTTTACAACGCGTTCGTAACAACAAAAGTTGTTACCACGCATTGCGCTGGGGGGGCGCAAAATTGAACAATTTGATTTACTATTCCAACACCAGTCCCAGTGGATAGTAGGGAAGGTGTTGGGATAGAAAATTAAATCATTTACTATCCTTGAGCGCCCCCCAGTGCAATGCGTGGTAACAACTTTCGTTGTTACAACCGCGTTGTAAAGGTATTCCGTTGTAATGCTTGCGTTCTAAACGCTGCATACCGTGTTGAGAGCAGTCATGCCTTATCAGGGAGCTGCTCCTCTGGCCAGCATAGTACAAGAGGGTTGGAGCGAGGCATTTTACTGAATTTATAGTGGATTCAAACCACCCACAGCCATTTGGTGAATTCAATGAAAAAGTCAAGCGTTTTCTTCGAGAGTGCATGGAAGCAGTTACAATATTTCTGAGAAATGTATGTGGAAGCACATTTTTAAAATTAAGTATGATTAATGCATCTAATAATACAGTTTAATTAATCCTATCAAAATTGCTGTTCTGCAGTAGCAGGCATATATGTGCTGATTAGAACATTGTATCCATGGCACAAAGATTAAGTCAATAGCAATAAAATGTTTGTGCCGCAGGAAAAAATAGTCCAATCTCATTATTTTTTTAATGTTGGGACTAAAAGTTTCCACCATGGCTCTGGCGAGCATGCTGCCAAGCTTGACGTCTCCTCCTGTCCACTCCGCCATCTTTGTTCTTCAACAAGTGAACCTGACGATCATGCAAGATCGATGAGAGGCCTTCATTTTAAATGGATTCAGACCCCACTGCCTTTCTGTGAGGTCGCGGGTTTGGGGGTGGGTGAAGTGAGATGGAAGGGCTCCCACTACGTTCATCTTTCTGTGAGTATTGTTCTTGCTACCTGGTTTTTGTGGGACTGGCGGTGGAGTATTATCTCTGGTGAAGTGACTAGCCTTTTTACCTGTCTCCTTCAATGAGAATGCCTATAGGCCTCCTCTGTGTAAAAGTTTTTGCTTAGCTGAGTGTTTTGTTTCCATGCATGTGCGTCGTGTTTGGAGTGTAAGAACTGTGTGCACATGTTACACAGAATTTAACTCCGCCTTCTCAAGACTGTCTTAGTTTTTTTCTGCATCTTATCTATCTTATACAACGAGTCGCTATCCTTGATCCAGTACATTGTCCTGACCTCTGTAAACAGACGTTCCACATTTTCCCTTCTTTTTGATCTCCTATTTCCTTAAGAGAGTTCACCCAACAACTTAAAGCTCATGAGCCTTCTCCCTGATGTGATTGCCCGTTAATTGAGGCATTGGAAGTTAGGTGAGGGAGGCTCTTTGAGCGCATGGAGGTGGTAGCTGAGCAAAGACTTGTCTCTGGAGTGCGGTGATCGGGTGCATGTGATGTGAGTGCCACTGCTCACACTCTTGATGATGGAGAGGCACAGTGCAGGAGTTATTAACCATCTGGTAGATTTCATGGTTGACTGCTATGCACCGTTCCTTCGTGGTGACACTCCAGAGATGTTCAAACCTGAGGAGCTATGGTGGTGAGACGAGGGAGGGTGGGGAATGTTGTCATAGGAGAACTAGGTTTCCACTTGGAAGTGGGTAGCAACTTGTGAAGACGCTGTGGGTGAAGGTGCGGTGGAGGGCACAATGGTGTTTGTTGGATATGATGCTGCTCAGCGGGTTAGTGGAAGATTTGGCCTTCTGGTTGTTTAAAGGAAACAAAAAGGAGGGGGAGGACCTAAGGGATTTGTAAAGACCAGGCAAAGGCACATTCCCTAACTGAATGCAAAAAAACATAAGAGTGTCAGAGGGTCTACAAAGTCTATGTGTGGTTCATTAAACTAATAGAACAGTGTCAACTCATCTAACAGTGATAGAAAACATTGGTGGATACCAGTGATCACTCACAGGATATCCATCCGTCACCACTCGGAACCGCCCTTCATCATTTGGCATTCCTAGTGGTAGAGTGTCACAAACTACCCATCAATTGAATAAGGGGGTGACTGATTTGCAGTGCTGTGAAAAAAGGGGTGTGATAAGTGAGTGAAAAAATGTATAAAATTGGGTGAGGGAGCAGAAATAAGACAACTTTATTCGGTTCTATGCTTGCTCCACCAATATTAAAAGAGCAGCATAAGTAGATTTAACAAATATCTACTCTGATGTAGAAATGGTCAATATGACCATTTCTTATTCAATTGATCGGTAGTTTGTGACACTCTACCACTATTGGCCATCACTTGGTTCTCAGGAGGTTATACCAACTGACCCCCCATCTGAACCAGTGGTGCACCAATTCTTGTGGCCAACAGGAATGCCAAATGATGAAGGGCGGTTCCGAGTGGCTTCTGGTTGATTATGCAGTCTCTTGTTGGGTGTCTATGCTTCGAATTCAATGTACTTGCTCAAACTGCGGACTGGTATCCAAGTCTGCACTTACTGAATACCGGGACACTTGTGCTGTTGTGTTAGGGCTAAGAGGCCATCACCTGGCGCAATGGGATGAGAAGTTGAAGAGTTTGCTTTGGTTAATGCATGAAGATTTGCAGCACTCTCTTCCCATATATGTGTCACAATCGCGAAATACACAGAAGGCGGTTGTTATTCATATCTGGTAAGAGATCGAGTAGGCAGGGGTGCTGTGAGATAGACTCGTTTATTATATTTAAATTATATTTAAAGCTTTTAATTGAGAGACTGGATACATTTCATGCCCATGATTTATGTCAGCAAATGGGGCCGCTTATCTGTCTATGAACTGAATAATAAGAGCATACCATCTGGGAGCCTAAAGGAAAATGGGGCATCCAGCTCTCTAATTATTTCATTTTATTAGAGTTAATTGCCTTCCGAGCTGGAGAGTCTCATGGCAGCCTACCATGCCTCAGTCAGTCAGTGAGCGGCAGGAACGTGTCCCGATTTATTCATGGCAGTCCCGGATGACGCTCTCCCACTGGTGCCTGCCGGCCACATTTAATGGGAATTATTGCTGGTTTCCCGCCGCAGTTGTTAAGGAGCAGAGCAGTGTAACCCACTGTTGTTCAGTATCAGGGCTTTAGCGTTCTGCAGTACGAAAATATAACGCAGGTGCCAACTCCACACAACTTTTATTGACTACACCGAGCCTCAAACCATTTTATATTTCTCGTGCTTTGCTTTATTCAGGCCTTTAGCCAAACCCCAAAATGTTCTTCGATCTAGACACCTATAGACTAACGATTATGTTCCTTTATTATTTTAAGTTTCTCTGGTTTGTAACAGAGTCCCAATAGAGATATCCAGTGGATCAAAAACGGATGAAAGTGGTACCCAGGGCAGCATATTGGGGCCTGAGGCCCTGAATAATGTAACCAATTAAAACCATCTCCCTCCTCGCCAACCAAAAATATCACCTTCAATGTGGCAACAGTAACCTTGTCAAGAAATGTTGTTTCAAGCAGAAGGCCAACACGGCTTTGTTGTATTGTATTGCATGCGTGTGAATGAAACATAGGTACACATGGTGGGAGCTGCTGCTGTACTGTGCTTTCGGAGTGCACGTCATCAGCACTTACCTGAGCTGTGGAAGTGTGCACCACCACTTGCAGCTCTGGATTGCTCGAGGACCAGTCCCAAAACAGAGGTGCACTTCGTTGTGTGCATGTGAAATTATTTTTTTAGCTGTGGGCGCATGTGGTTGGTTATTCAGAATGTATCTACGCAAGTGGGGTTGGAATTGTGGATGGAGGGACTTGTATAGGGCAGTGAAGAGTGGTGTTGTGGTTGATTGTCAGCTGGACACTTTCACCACAGTGATAGTTTGAAACATGGAGATCAGTGTTTTTGCTTAGGAAATTTTCTTGAAACGAAATGAAGATTAACAGTGTGCGTTGGATCCAAAATATTTAATTCTAGCCCCTCATTCTTAAATGTGTGTGGCAGGGGCAGCACATGGAATGATATGCGATAGTATGTGCACATCCCTCATGTCAGCACATAGGTCGAGTTCAGCTCACTGACACAACATGCACATGGTAGGTAGGCTGTGGTCGTTCAAACGCCTTCATTTGGCCTGCATAAAGTCAGTCCCTGGCAAGACGCGGATAATAAGGGAGGGAGCTTTTAGGGTGGGATTTTGTTATTATGACAGGTCCCCTCCAGTCTCAAAAGAGATTACCTTTTCATTTTATACTTAGACTCTGGCCTATTTACATTCTCATTGCTTCTAAATCATGTACAGCGGAATTACCACACTGCAGTATGTGGCTATACAAACATCAAGTAACCTAACATCTGTGTTTGTTCTTCTTTCCCCGTCCCTCCTCCCATTTGTTGTTTTTTGTGTGCACATTATCCACACTTGCACTTTTCACCCGCAGTCATTATGCACGGCTTCTCGACGAGAGGACATTCACTTTCTGTTCCATGCTGTTACCAGAGTGTGTGTGTGTAGGCTTAGCGGGCCAGTGGCCCTGCAGAAAGCACAGCTTTTAATTAGGCTAAAATGAAATACTCGAGGGCATGAAGTCATGTTTTGCAAGCCTGCCAACATTGTCAGTCCAACTACTTCTCCTTGACTTTCAGGCCTTCTTATGATTGCTGCTGGTGCAGTCTATTTTGTATTTTTTTTTTGTGCCTAGAACTCTATTTTTAGCACACATTCTAACTAACATTTGCTCTTTCTGTTTAAATCCTAATGCAGAATCTGGCTTTTGCTATAACTTGAAGTGAAGTTGTAAATTTAACCACAACATTTGGGATTCTTTTGGCAGTCAACAGATGTTCCTAGTATTTTTTTTGTTCTTATTCTTTCTAAGAAGTCGCGCTGATTTTTCTGTAATGCCTTTTAGCACAGCTTTTCTATCCTGGAGGCTATTTCCTTTATTTTAGTCCCCTTGTTTTAATCAGCATTTACAAAGCCAGTAGATATGGCATTGGCTGCCAGCCTCGTGGCTTTGCCAATGCTTGTTTTATTTTGCCCTGGTTTTTTGTAAATCGTTGTTCTTGGGGTACGTAGTGGGCCCTTAGCCTAATTATTTGTATGTCTTTTTGAAAAGAAGCTCGGAAATGGAGGTAAGTAGCTTCTTGTTTATTAATCCGTCGCCTCCCAATGCCCGCCCGCAACTGCCAACTGAACCCACCCCAGAGTTCCATACAGGGAACACCGCAAGCGCCTACATTCACATTCCAGTCCCAACACACCCCCTTCTTCACAAAATAATGAAAAGCATAAAGCACAATATCAGGGAAAAAGAACAGAAAAGCATTAACAGAAACTTAATTTTAAGGCATACTTAACCCCTTCCGTGCGGACAGGAACACTCCCTCCCCAGTGCTGTGAACGGCCAACGACCGTCTCAGCCCCGCCCACTTAATAGAACGCCCGCAACCCTGCGGAATTGCCACGGGGGTAAGGTGTTAATACAAGGAATTGAGAATACCAACAGCCAAAACAGTGGCTAATATCTGGTATAATCCTGAAATTTTACAGGAGCAGTTCTTACTCTGGATGAAACACTCCTGTTATGAACAGAACTAGAATTGTGTTGTGAACAGAACTAGAATCGGGAAGTACCCCCAACTTGTCCTTCACATAAGTAGCTTTGGAGTCAGGCGGGCAAGAAGATGACCCCAATTTAAAATGGTCACTCTGTAGCAGACGTAACCTGTGTTTGTACAGTAGATCGGGCGCAGTGCCACAATGCCGAACCCCATCGGCCGCCGTGAAGATGTGTACGCGCAACTTCTCAAAATTGCAGTCCCAAGGGGCGGCAGGAGAAGAACACTGCTGCGCTCACCCACATTAAACAGCAGTGGAAACAATGCATCAACAATGACTGCCGTTACAACACAGCACGCAACAGTTGGTTTGGAGCAGACACTCCCCGGGCAGCCTCGACAGCATGGATGAGGCACAACTGATCCAATGGAGGACGCTGGATCCGACAGACCAACCAGTCACCCCTGAAGAAACTCAAAAACCGAGTTAAGGAGCTTCTTGTTTATTAATCTGTCGGCTCGGAACACCGGGCAGCAACTGCCAACTGAACCCACGCCAGAGTTCCCCATAGGGAACAAGGTAAGTCACCACATTCACATTCCAGTACCAACACTTTTTCCATCTCTCTACCTTTCTAGATGGCCATTTATCTTACCTGCCTTTTCAAATGTGCCTCGGTCTCTTTCTGCATTCCCTTATTTATCTGTCGGTCTCTTCTCTATCCGTATCGCTATTTTCCCTCCTTGTAGGTCCATGTCTGTCTTTTGCATATGTAAATATCCATGTATTTCATATTTGTGTCCGATTCTCTTGCTTCTGCCTATCCAAATTCCTACTTTATATCTTGACGAGATGCCAGTCTCTCCTCAGCCTATTCAGTATGATCAGACTACTACTGGCCCATATTTCCAAGTTTCTTTTCCACCCTTCCAAATGCCCATTTATCTTTCAGTTACTCTTCTGCCCATCTAAACTTGATTACTTAACACCTCTACATGCATCAGTGTCTCTTCTGCCTGTCCGGAATTCTCTCACTCTTCAACATGTTCACCTGTGAGAGAATCTTCTGCCAATCAAGTTATTTTTTGTCTAGTCAGCATAACATTAAAGGAGATCTCACAGCTGTTGTAAGCGAGTGAGGGATAGATGACAGTGCCTGCAGCCAATGTTGTTCTCCTGCTTCACCACGTCTGTGGATTTCATTCATCCAAGTGTCTGTCTTCTGATCATGCAGTGACTGCCTACTTGTCCAGCTATTCCATCCAGTGTCTCTTTTCTGCCCAGAGACTCAATTTTGGGAACATTGAAAACATGGCTGGTTAATGCGCATTAACAAAGCTAACATGCTGTTGTATCTATCTTACTTTTAGCGCCAGGACCCCCTTTTGGGAAGCTGTAGCGCTTTCCAAATATTTAAATGTATTTATTCATTCATTCATTCCAGTAACATTTCCACTTGTTCGAATGTCTCTTTTCTACTTGAACTGTCAGTGTCTGTTTTCTGCATGCTTGCCTCTGTAACATCTCTATGAGGTTCCTCTCTGCTCTCCGCCCTTTGGGGGCTGCGCCCAGTCCTTTATTTGCTTTATATGGCCTGGTGCCCAGCATAAGGCCGTTTGGGATCTGGTGTCAGTCTCACAGAAGGCCGCCCTACGCCAGGAGGCAAACACATGATGCAGAGGGCCATGAACTTAGCCTTACGTTTGTAAAATGGCAACTCTTTGTTGGGACCTGCTAATCTAGAACCAAGTTGTTCTGATGAATAATACAACACTACAGGAGTTTGTATTAAATGTGAAATCATTTTCGGTTCTCGCAACAAGTGTGTGAGTAATTTGAGTTCGACCACACTTGTGCATGATGTATGCTTCCCTTTGCGCTCTTATGTTACTGGTAGTCCTTGGTGCACTGCCACTTTTTGCTGGTGAACAGAAGATGCCTTGATGAACTCATGCCCACTGTGTTGTTAAATTACTGCACAGCACCCATTAACTCCATTATACCAAAGCATTTATTATTTAGTGTTATTTATTAGTAACGAATATTTACATGCTCATATTAATCACCTAATGTGCTTACAGTCTGAATAATCATTTGTTTTCGTGCATACTGCTTTTTATCTCACTTCTGCAATTTTTAAACATTATACATAACAAGTTCGGTTGCTATTATTTTTTAATATAATGGTGCCCATTTTCCCAAATTGGAAGGCTAACAGGCTAGGATTCGAATTCGTGAGCTGCATTTATCAGTGGTGAACATTCAATTCGCTGAGCCTTCCTACTGTTTTGCATATAATTCTTGCATATATTGTAAGTCCGTCGTATAAAGCTTCCATCACTTGAGGTACTTATTTAGGCCTTTCTATGTATCCAATTTCAAGACAATCCTTGTCACTTTAACATAAAATAGGATACTGCATGTATTGTAGGTTTGTCCGTTTCAGTTAAATTAATCTTTCAACATCATCCCTTATCTTTTCAATATTGGGTTCCTCAACATATAGTCACTGTACTCAGCCCATATACATTATGGAAGCTGCTCATTGTATTGTAATTGCATTTATATAGCGCTTACTACCCCTGACGAGGCATCGACACGCTTTTTCGGCGAGTAGCACGCTACTCCGGAACCTATAAAGGATTAGTGGTGAATTAGTATAGTGAAAATATGAAAGTAACTTGAGTGGTGGCTATGTTAGTCAGTTATTTGGATTGAGAAGGATAGCGGAGGAATAGAGAAGGGATAAAGGTTTGCATTTATATAGTGCTAGCTACCCTTGATGGGGTATTGAAGTGCTGTTTTTTCAGCAATTAGCATGCTACTCTGGAACCCATACAGTGTTAGTGGTGAATTAGTATAGTGAAATATGAGAGTAATTTGAATGGTGGACATGTTAGTCTGCTGTTTGGATTGAAAAGGATAGTGTAGGGATAGAAGGGAAATGTAAATGTAGTGTTTTGTAAAGCGCACAGCTGCCCCAACGGGGCGTCCCGGCGCTGTATAACGCTGTGGAACCCTTCCTGGCTCTCCCTGTGAGATGCCCCTCATGGGCACCCCCAAGGTGAAGCCAGGCATTCCAGTGTTGTAGGGGCCGTTGTGGAGATTAAGCAAGCTATTGCCCAGAGTTGCAGCGTGGGACCCATGATTAGAATAGTCACCGAGGTGAGAATTATCGAGTCCGCAGACATTGAGCCCAATACCCTGCCGCGTCGGGACTTGAGCCCTGGTCCCGGGCCCGATCTCTGCTTCAGAGTCTGCCGCTCTAACCAGTGAGCCACTCTTCTACACAAGGGAAGGATCTAGAGCTTATGGTGCACCGGGCTTTTGTAGTGTTCTTCCCTGTCACATCATGGAACCACTTCTCTAACCTGCCTCTTCACACTTGGTGCAGGTTTCTTTGACCACCTCAGGCCCATTTATGGTTTGGTCAGCAGTAAAGCTTAATTAACAAATATTTACCATGTGGGTTTAATCTCGTAAAACGGATCAAGCTGCAAGACTCATACTTAGCGTCCCAGGCCGCACACACATCACACTGCGCCTTAGGAAGCTTCACTGGCTCCCCATTTGTAAAGACAGCCATTTCAAACGCCTCACGCACACATACAAAACCGTATACAACACAATACCAGAAGACCTGAACAGCCGCATACACTTACACCAGCCCACCAGATACTTGCTATGCTTCACTCCCACTCGCACACACTCCCTGCATCCACAAAAGCAAAAATGGAGGTCCGTTATTCTCCTACATCGCACCCAAAACTTGGAACAATCTCCCTCAACACATCTGAGCATCCTCCTCACTTTTTGAGTTCCGTTACAAAGCTGAATACCTTGCTCTTCGTATAAGCAACGTAGAAATGACAAACCTACACACTTTCCCAAGTGCCTGATACCCTCTCGGCTGATTATTGCGTTAGATAAACCAATATAGCATAACATAACTAAAGGCAGCTACTGTAAGTTGCTCCATTTCCTCTTTGTGTCAAAAAAATCAGTTTATCATTTGTTAAAGAGTTTCCTAGATTGTTATTGCTACTTAAGAATCTAAGGAGAGTAGTGCCTAGTGTTGCTGTGCGCAGAGTTCAGTACCTAATCCAGTATGCTATATAGGCATTTGACCGTAAGCATGCACCTCTATATTACGACTATGTAGCCCATTGGTGTGCCGTGTATGAATGTAGCCAAGTCTGGTATGACAAGATTAGACATACCAGATTAAGCAATTTGTTCTTTTATTATTTTAACGTTTCATTCTTTCTTTTCTGTCATACAATGTACAGTATGTTGGAGTTGCCCTGCAAAGAAATAGCTATATGAATCTTTGGCATTTAGTCTATCCATTTGTAATTGATATTGTCTTCGTAACCATCCCTACTTGCACGTGTACTTCTTCAGCCGCAAACCTCATCTTAATAGCATAGTCCTCATGACTTTAGACATTTTGAAATGTTACATATGGGGTGCAACAAGCGCGTTTGTAAATGCATACTAGAATTTTGGCAAAATATTCATTTGTGTGAATACACCTACAGATGAGAGCAGCATCCTTACCCATATGTCAGCTTTACAACAAAATTACCCCAGATCATTGTCCAAAATATCTGCCTAGCGGGAAATGTGTATCAATATTAAAACTGACAAGTATATAAATTGTTGTTCACCTTTTTACCTCTACCCTTGATCACATAACACAGGTCACCCTCTCCAATTATTACCGAATGCCATATCACTTGAGCCGTTATGAAGTGATGTGCATGCGCTTAAACCTTCGATTCAGACACAAAGCCTGGCTAAACGAGAGTTAATTAAAGCACACATGTTGGATGGGGAGTTCTCAGCTCGTCTCTGTCTCTAGTCTAGTTGATTCACCATCAACACCACAGTCTGCTTTAAACTGTGCTCGCTGTGTGCACTGACCATGCCTTAATCTGCATGGTGCTTGAGTTTTGCCCGCAGTCCTTGGAGGCATCAACCAGGACAGGGTTGGAGCTGTGAGCCTTTTCATTAACAGTTTTAAAATGTAAAATCTGATTCTCTCATTTTTTGATTAAGCTATGCCTCATCCATTTTTCACCCCTGCCCTACTTCCAGCCCTGCTCTATCCTTGAGACCGCATCTGTATAAACATGAGTAAAGAATCTAGATTGGGCCATTGTAGGCTGTGTGTACATGCAGAGTCAGCGCAAAAGAACAGGTGGCGTCTGCTCTGTGTTTTTCAGACAATGGTTAAGCCTCAAGTAAAGTTTACTCAGATAGCATATCTTGTTGTGCAGTTTTAAGACGTGACAATTGCACAAGACACCAAGGCTGTTGATTCTTACCGTTACCTAATTTGTGTGTTTTTCCCAAAGCTCTATTTACCTCTGGGCGTACCTTGTTTGTGATCTTTTGCTATAAAAACCCATGTAACCCATGTTCAGTGTGCTTCCTCCTTGAGTATCTCTATGGTTCTTGACGGATGAGCCCCCAATCATGAGTGCTAATAAATGGCCCGTGGTTTGTACTTCACTCCAGTGTCGATTCCTCCTTACTTGTTAAGAACCCGTGGATGAAGGGTGACCCCTGCACCAGTGGATTTTAAATAATCCGCTTCCACGCGGTAATCTTGAGATTGCTTGGTCTAACATTGGATGTTCCATCCCTTTAGTGTAGCAGTGCTTAAATTGCATCATACTGCTTCTTAGCCTGTTGGTCGTTGAGGATAACACAGGCGGCCTGCTCTTAATATTTGCATAATGGACTTCATAATTCGGAATATTTGGAATTAAAGGTCTTGGTGGGGCGCCTGAGCATCATGATCTAAGAGCTCTCTCTGTCCATGTTGCTTCCTACAGCTGAGCTTCAGGCAGGGCCAAGCCAGAAAAGTATGTGCTGGTGTCCAAAGTTTTTTTGTCTGAAGCCTGCAGGCAGCGCTGACTAATCCCAGGATTGCGAGTACCAAGGCTGCGTAGTCTAGATTACAGGCGTTTCTGCTTTCAACCATGACAAGACCCTCCCTGTCCCTTAATTTCACTCTTGCAGGTTCTGTAGGTCGAGCCTAGCGGCAGCACGCATCCGCTCCTCGCTCTGCGAGACTGCTGTATTAGAGTATGGGAGAGAAGCCACCCCACTCTCCTCTGTAGTAGAGTATGGGAGAGAAGCCACCCCACTCTCCTCCCATATTTTTTATTGGCTCTGTCATTGTCTTTCATAAAGGCTGCCTTTGGATGCCTTAATAGGCTTGTTAGTCCCTCCTTAGTACGACCATGTCTTCATTTGTACCCTCCCATGGTGACTGGCCCCTTTAGTTTGGTTGTTTCACAGGACCTGTTATTAAGTCTGTAAGCACTATTTACTTTGTGTTTCTCTTACTGCAGGCCGGACATGCGCTGCTTCAGCTGAAACCGCTTGTGTGTTTTTTAAGCAGCACGGCCGTCCCGTGACCTGGGCGCCTGCTTTCAATCACTTTAATCCGTCATTATCTCTTTTCCGTTTCAAATCACACCCCCCCCCCTAGTAAAATGGATTTAGAAATGATTAGCGAATAAAGTAATGTGAATTCCATGTGCTAATGGGCTGAAGCTGACAACAGCACATCTGTGATACATGTCATCTGCACTAAAGCCACCTGACAGGTTGTTTTCAAAAGCCTGTTTTATTGACACCACCAATACCCACCACCACCACCACCAAATCCACCACCAACTCAACCAATACCACCACCACCATTTTCACCACCAATACCCCCACCAATACCACAATAACACCACCCCCAATACCACCACTAGTACCACCACCAATACCACCACCTCCAATACCACCTCCACCAATGCCACCACCACTGATGCAAATTATTACCACCACCACCACCACAACCACCTATATCACACCAATGCCAATACCACAGCCAATGTGAATACCACCAGCACCACCACCACCAATCCAATACCACCACCACCAATATCTACCACCACCAATACCACAGGTACCAGCAATACCACCAATACCACCATCACCACCAATACCTCACACTAATACCACCACCAATACCAACACAACCACCACCTATACCCCACCACCAATACCATCACCACCAATACTAGTACCACAACCACCACCAATACTACCACCACCAGTTCCGCCACCAATACCACCACCACCAGTACCGCCACTAATATCAATACCACCACCAATACCACCACCTCCACTAGTACCACCACCAGTGCCAAAACCAACAGCACCACCAATACCACCATCACCTATACCGCATCGCCTCGCGATCAAAAGTAATAGCAGGGGCACCTTACAAGGCTGGAGCTGCAGCCGAGATCATGCCACCCTCCCTTCCTCCATGCCTGCCATAAATCATAGCCCGCCCTGCACCAGGAGGTGAAGCCAGGGCCCTACTTCAGCTGGAGTGTTTTTATTAGGCCAAAGATAGCAATGACATTACGCAATGCCACACTGCACACTCAAATCACGGAGAGGGCAGGAAATAGCCCCGCCAGCTCTTCCTCCTGAGCCTCAACAGTGTAATCACAGAGCGAAAGGTGTTGGAGCGCTTTGTTAGTGTTTATAGCTCGGATCATATGTAACTCTGACTTCACACTTTGTGTTTGTGTAATTTACAACACTTACACATCTTCTTCACTGCACTATTTATCACTACTTTTTGAGTATTTTTGTTTGCAAAAATCATGTGCAGGTTGTAGTATTGACATAATGGTAAAATAAGTAAATGTAGCCAAGGCGTAGATCAATGAAGCAGCTTTATTGATGAAGATCATAGATGTTATTAAAGGTAGATGTAGATCATAAGGTGAGCCCCACCAGGAGCAGTTCCCTTGCTGCTCAGCCCATACTCCCAACTGCCACTCAACTGTGGTAAATAAAATTACCGGGTCTATTTTTCTATACATTAATAACAACAAGAATAGCTCATAAAAATGAGAGGCAGAGTCCGTGGTATCTGAGTCATACGGGCTTTAATTATGTTGACTCGAGTCACTGAGAATCGGGTTCCATCACCACTAAGGTTCATGAAGGGATATCTAACGTTTTATTAACATCACACATTATATATAGTAAAATCGTGCAATTGCAATGAATACAGTAGGCGTAACAAGTGCAGAGAGAGAGATAAGAACATATGGGCGTGAAAGAAGGCGTGTAAGGAGGCATACACGGAGGCGTGTACCAGATGAGTCACAGAGGTGTCATAGGTGGGTGGATGCATAGAGAAAGTCTGCAGGGTCAGCAGAATCCTTCACCCTACATGTGCGCGCAACTGAACATGATGTAGGATTGAGGTGTAGCTGGGGAGAGCTGGGGGGCTTGACTTTAGCACTAGTAGAGGAGTCTGGAGTCTGGGATGTCAGAACGACCTGCACCTTTGGCATATCTGATATCTTGTGTTTAGAGGATGTGTTGTCTGAAGTAAAAGGTCTCTCAGGCAGAGGCCGTTCATCACTGAAATGCTAGGGGGTGCATATATGTCTTCGTGCAGTGCGCGGGGCCATAAGCCTACTATGGCAACAGGTCCAGTAAATTACTTGCAAGGAGACAGGAAGGCTGGGCCCTATGCTCTGCAGGCGGAAATATGTTTACCTATTTCACTAGACTGGAATGTGTTTTTGCGGAGGCTGAACAGATAACTGTAGGCAAAATACCGTCTTGGCAGGCAGGCCAGGCCGAGCCGGGCACCGCTCGGCTGGGCAGGAAGTAAGGTAGAGGTCAGGGATGCATACCTAAACTGCAGCTTTCAGAGACAGAAAAGGCTCGGAGCCTGAATTCAGGGCCTGGCTCGACTGAGCCACAAAAACGTGTGCTTCGCGATATTTAAAAGTGCACCATGTAAATGCATTGGAAACGTAGGCCTGAGTACGGAATTAACATTACATACATGGAAGGCCTAACAACTGACATGCTAACATTGGACGGAAATGCAGGGGCATTAGTATGACAGGCACAGGAAGGGAATTACATGATAGCAGGGATATAAATGTGGCATAGGTACATGAATAGGGTGCGAGGGGGGGACACACTGACTACCTGAAAATTTCTATTTCCTCATTCCCTCCTTGGCCCCTACTGCGCCCTTTAGGATATATCTATTTTCATGAGACCATCTATCTGTTCATATAACATCATTTGCTCGTCTTTTTTCATTCGAGCACGGGAACGTGAACGTGGACGGGGAATACAAGCAGTGGCGCACAAGCCGCAAATCGCTGGGCCACATTGCAGACAGAGACAGCAACTGAAGACTAAAAGCAGTACTAGTCCTAGGAATGACAGTACTTTCCATCCCCAGGCTGATATCACACTCCAGAGCCAACCGGACCAAGTCCAGGTGCCAGGATTCTGGTGAGCTACTTTATGAAGCCTTGTTATTGCGGAATACACTGATGATGCGTTATTAGGAATGAAAACACAACAACTGGAGCCGATCACTCTACAAGCTCCGCCCCTATCGGCCAAGATGACGTTAAGAACAAGGCGGTTTTGAAGAACAACAAGTCTCATGGCAGACTGCTCGTCGGTCAGTTTACCTAAGGCAGAAGTAGTTTCGTTCACTACTGCTTCCAAAGTTCTGGTTAATCTACGTATTAATTTACTATTTTGAATGGGACCTATGAAGAAAAAGAATCCTTTATTGAAATCTGTATATTGCTCCAATGTTGTCTCAGTCTGATCAACAATTGGGGACTCGATCTCCCTCTTGTGTCTTACATGTACGAGTCGGGAGTCTCGATGATAGTCGGATGGGGCTAGAAAAACTGGTGGCAGTAGGAATGCAATATAACATGTTCCACCCCAATCTAAGGGCAGACGTACATAAGCTGTCTGACCACAAATAAAATAGGAATGGCGGGAAGCTTTGAAAGTAGACTTTCCTTTATCACTGAATTCGACCACAGTATTACAATCACTGTGTCCTAGATATACTGAACCATTTTTTCTAACGCATAGTTCGCCTTTCACTGGTAAGACGGTTATAAACGGCAAATCTGAATTAGTCTCAGACTGGACGTTCAAAATCATAAGGTTAAGGGAAAAATTTCCTAAATCGTACACTTAATTTTCTAGATCGGTTCCTGTCCTTTGGGGAAGACCGTCCTTGTCTGGGAAACATGCTTTATTCATGACTGTATTCAGGTCTCCCCATATCCAATCGCCCTGGGAAACTGTGGACTTACTGTTTAGTGAGGACATTAAAGCAAACCATGCTCCGCACCAACCATTGTGTGAAAACGGATAAGGAAAGAGGGGCAGAGCTCCCTTCATTTTCTGGTAAGGTGGGAGTCGGCCACATACCCAGCAATTCGTGACATTGCTGGTCTGGTGAGAATGGTGTAACATACGGATAAAAGTGTTGTTGCGCAGTGCTAGTCGATAGGATAGTTCGTGAGGTGGCAGGTCACTGAATGTGTGCTCTACAGTATCATTGAAAGAAGAATGTACATGTGAACTAAGAGGAGGAAAGAAAACATGTAGTGTCAAGCTTATACATATAATCGTAATACTTAGGAAAAACATAATAAGCAAGGTAACAATGCATCTACTACGTAGATTTTTACAATATTTCATTTTCATTTGTCTCTGTCTATCTCTCTCACTATTTGGGTCTACAGTCTCATACATATCAGGAACCTGTCTAACCGCTTCACCCGAGGGGGACTTAAACAATTAAACGCTGCCTGACTTACTAGACCATAGTTTGGAACAATACTCCTGTTGCGGAGTTTTTTTCTAGCAAAGGGAGTTTAGTGTCTGTTATCTCCGAACAGTTCTCAGAGTCTTTCGCACAACAGTCTTTGGAATCTTTTCCTGAGCCAAAACCATGAAACCGTTTTACATGATGGGCATGGATCCAGCCCTTACGACCTTCCACTTTGATAGCTGTCCTCGTCGTCAGTAGCACAAGTTTCGGTGACTTCCAACGCGGCTCCAAGGGGCTTGACCGGTCGAAATTACGCACAAGGACAAGATCACCTGGAACAATGGTGTGATCTTTAACCTGGGTGTTGTCTGGGAAAGCGGCGGCAACCTGTGAACGACAAGAGAGTAGTGCAGACATCAAGGAAGCCAGGTAATCTGTCAGCATATTACTGTCAACGTGTGTAATTCTTCTAGGCATAGGTGTACCCCAAATATTTGGTGGTCTACCGAAGACAACCTCATAAGGAGATAGTCCGGTTCTGGAATGAGCTACCATACGCATGTAAAAGAGGGCAACCGGCAAGGCTACCATCCAATCTACGCCTTTTTCTGCACAGATCTTTGCTAGTCGTGTTTTCAGAGTCTGATTGTGTCTCTCTACGAGGCCAGCTGCCTCTGGATGTCGTACGCAATGGAACTTCCACTGGTACCCTAACAGAAGAGATACCTGTTTCATTAATTCAGAGGAGAATGGCTGTCCATTATCTGAGTACACAACACGGGGCAAGCCGTATCGCGGGAAGAATTCACGGACCAACTGTTTGGCAGTGGTCACAGCAGTGTAATCTGGGACTTGGTACGCTTCTGTCCATCTGGATAGGGCACATACAACTACTAGGACATACTTGAATCCTCGACATCGGTCCATCTGGATATAATCCATCTGGAGGACTTCAAAAGGGTGGTCAGGAGGATGAAATCCACCTTGCTCCACGGGAATGCCTTTGCCTGGGTTGAACTGACAACAGATCATACAGGTACGTACTTTGTTTTGCTGCTGCACGTAAATGTTTGTTGGACCAAATGTTCTGTATGCTGTCTAACATGGCTTTTTCTCCTAAGTGTGCTGGACTATGTGCTGTATTAATGATAGCTTGAACCATAGAGTCGGGGAGAAACCATGTGGCTTTTCCCTTTGTCATCCATCCCTGATCTGTCTGGACCCCTCCTTGTTCAGTCCATTTCTTGATTTCGTCTGGAGTGGCATGTGTCTGTATGTCGAGTACATCTTGTGTGGGGTCCCTGACTGTCATGCAATTCGTCAGTGGAGGTACTTCGGTCTTTGTCGTGTCAGCTGGAATGTCTGTATGAGTCTGTGCTGTAAGTTTGGCTGTTCGATCTGCCAGGTCGTTACCCTGGGAAATAGTGTCAGTGATTTTCGTATGTGCCTTGCACTTCATGATGGCTATGGCTGTAGGCAAGTGTATTGCATCTAACAGAGCTTGAATGAGGGGACCATGCTGTATCTTGGCTCCATGAGAGGTCAAAAAGCCTCTTTCTTGCCAGAGGACACCGAAGTCGTGAACAACTCCGAATGCGTACTGTGAATCTGTGTATATATTTACTTTCAGGTTCTTGGCTCGTATACAGGCTTGGGTCAGAGCAATGAGCTCTGCTGCTTGGGCAGACAAGGTGTCAATACGATGTGTTTCTATGACTTCAGTATCAGTGGTCACTGCATACGCGGCCACTAACTCTCCCGTGTTTGTTCTCATACATGAACCATCCACATAAAGTGTCAGGTCTGGGTCAGGCAATGCAATGTCTGTCAAGTCTTGTCTTGGTTTCGTCATTGTGTTAATGACTTCCACACAGTCATGTGGTGTAGGGTCTGCTGTGATTGAGGGTAACAGTGTAGCAGGGTTTAATATGTTACAACGTCTGATCTCTATGTGTGGCTGGAACAGTGTCAGTTCATATCCTGTCAGTCTTGCTATGGTCAGATGCTGTGTCTGTGTCCTGTTTAAGAGAACTTCCACGGAGTGTGGAACCTGTACTGTCAGGGGATGTCCTAACACTATGGAGTCGCTTTGTCTGATTGCTAGAGCTGTTGCTGCAACTGATTTTAGGCACGCAGGCAAAGCCTGGGCCACTGGATCCAATGTACTAGAAAAATAAGCACAAGGCTTGTGTTTTCCTGCGTGATCTTGTGTAAGAACAGATAATGCTGTGCCATCGCGTTCAGTGACAAAAAGTGTAAAAGGTTTGCTGTAACATGGTGTCGCTAAAACAGGTGCTTGACTTAGAGCTTTCTTCAGTTCATCAAATGCAAGTGTATGTTCCTGAGTCCAAGGGAGGACAGTCGAAGTCGCTGCCTCCTGTGTTGTCAACTGTATGAGTGGTTTGGCTAGATATGCATACTGAGGAATCCATTGTCTGCAGTAAGAAGTGAGGCCAATGAAGGCCCATACTTCCTTTTGTGTCTTGGGCTGTGGAAGATGTGCAATTAACTGAATGCGGTCAGGTGTCAACTGTCTACCCCTCTTGGACAGCAAGTGTCCAAGGTATACCACTTGCTGGGCACAGAATTGTAGCTTCGAAGGGGACACTTTATGCCCCTTTTCGGCCAGGAAATATAAGACTGTCAGTGATGCACGTTCGCAGTCTTGTTCTGTCCGCGCTGTGATCAATAGATCATCGACGTATTGGAGCAGGGCAGTGTCAGGAGGCATGTGAATACTGTCTAGTTGTCGTTTCAGTGCTTGGCTGTAAATACTAGGACTTTCTGTGAACCCTTGAGGAGCCCTTGCAAATTTGAAGCTTCGGCCATTTAAACAGAATCCGAAAAGATACTGGCTTTCCGGATGGATCGGGACACTAAAGAAGGCGTTCTTGAGATCAATTACAGTAAAGAACGCAGCTTCGGAATCAATTGCAGTCAATAGGGAGGAAATGTCTGGGACCACTGGGTACTGGGGTATTATGCATTTGTTTAATTCTGGAAGGTCAATCACCAGTCTGTAGACCGGTGGTGCATTAGGGGCAGTTCGTTTAAGAATCGGTATGATAGGAGAATTACATACATTGGAGTCAGTTTCTACAACCACTCCTTGTGCAATTAGTTCGTCAACAATTTTCAGTAAGGCCACTACAGCCTCAGGTGGTAACTTGTATTGTCGGATTCGGGGCAGTACAACTCCTTGTTTGAGTGTGACACGGTATGGTGTAATGTGCATGTAACCTACATCAGTCGGACCTTGAGCCCATAAATGCTGTGGTACATTCTGTAATCTTGGATCAAAATCTCTCAACACATAATGTCCTTTAAAATCACGTAAAAACAATCTCACTCCTTCCGGAGAACAACAAATCACTGCTCCTAGTTCTTTCAACGTTTTTATACCAAGCAAGTTTTCTGGACATGATTTCGTAAGTAACAAGTCTGTAGTGCGGGACAATGGACCAACTTCTAGGGAAACTGGCTTTGACACTTCGTTAACAATAGGCTTTCCTGAAAATCCAAGGGAAATATTTCGTGAGCCTGAGAGGGGTACCCCTGGAACCTCGTCATAACTGATGGTAGTTCTGCTCGCCCGTGTCAATCAGAAATTTTCTGTCTTTCCCTAATACATGACTATGCACATAGGGACCCTCTTGATCTACAGGAACCTCGATAAGGGGCAAGTCAACCTCCCTCTCTAGGCCGTTTCATGAATACTGTTGATAATCTGGGTAATCAGACTGTGCATACTGGTACATTTGCTGTGTAACATGTTGTGTGGCAGCAATGGGTTGGGGTGCGGCTACTGTCTGTTGGGCGTTCTGTGGAGGTTGCGTGTTCTACGGGATGTGTTCCTGTCTAGGAGGACGCGGTCTTTCTTTCGTCTTGCCTGTAACTATTTTGTGTTTCAGGACGGCACATTCATTTATGTAGTGACCTGGCTGTTTACAGTAGTTGCAGGTCCCTTTTACAGGTGGCGCGCCCTTTCTCTGACCATCAGCAGCCGGAACTGATTGGGCAACTAATACTTTCATTTTAGTGTCTTTCATACGTCTCTTTTCGTGTTCCTGCTCTTCTCTAATTCGGTTCTGATGGTACTGTAACATTTGTAACATTTGGGAAGGGCTATTAGCTTGCCAGGTACTCTCAACCTTTAGTACTCTATTTTTAACCTGGGGTAAGGAATTCTCTACTAATTTGGTCACAAACAGATGTGGATACGATTCACTACTTGTCTTCAGGCCGCTATTAATAATAAAACATTTCTCAAATCTAGAATAGAAATCACTAGTGTCTTCATCTTGTTTCTGTTTACAGGCTGAAATGGCATCCCAATCTTCCTTTTTGGTAACCAATAATCTTGGCAAAACTTGTATCAATAGCTCGGGTAATTCTTTAGCTTTATCCCCGAGACCAGTACCAGGGATTCGTGTATTATCCTCGTTTTCTAATTCTGTCCAGTTAATCTTTTTCTCTCCCACCTCCCATTCTTTTTCTTTAAGTTTTTCGTAAAATGCCTGCAGGTAACAGGACTTTTAACATTTTAATTGTATCAGCATATGTATACTCTCCCATGCGGGGCATGTCTTTTAATTCACGGTGGAACCCTGCTGGATCTTTATCATGACAGGGCAGCAATTTCTTCATTTCCAATAATTCCATTTTCGTCAAGGGAGTGTAAACGTACACTCGATGAAACGCACCCGCATTGTCTCTAACGGGATGAACCTCTCGTAAGGGATTCTGTCTGTCTATGTAAAAGGTCTTTCTTTCTTGATGTGGAACAGGAACGAAATGTGGAGTCAGGAAAGTCCTGTATTTATGTCGTTGTTCTAGAATGACATTAATTAATTCAGTACCTAGACCTCTCCATCTTGCTAGGAGTAAATCGTCCAATAATTTATATAGGGGACCTGGATCAGAATGCGGACTCTCATACATTGTAATGAGATGTTGAATCATGTACATACCAGCTAATCGCTGTTCTTCCGGAGGAAGACTCAAAAATTTTTGCGCTACTACGTCATCCTTATATACGTTAGTATTGCCGGCCCACTGTACTGCTGACCGGGCTAGTTCCTGTTCATGCATGGTACTAAGTTCGCTACTCCCTACCCGTCTTTTCAATGCTTGGTCAGTGGCTTTGAATATGTGTTCAAGGGAATACTGTTCTGGTATGGGAGAAAGAAAACGTTTCTTGCATTCTGGGCATATGGGTCTATCAAAGGGTCTTGCCCTACCTACGTAATGTATTTTACTTGGGTTCTCAATTTCTACATCATCGTCTTCTGAGACTCCGTCATCCTCTTTCTCGGCCTCTCTCTCCGCCCGTTCCCTCTCGTGCATCTCAAGGATTTCTTTACGAATCTTTCTGTACATGGCTTCTACACAACTCTGTTTATCATGTTTACCAGCAGATATGTTGTCACTCCAGTTTGTCAGGACTTTAATCTCTTCTTTATCTTTACTTGGCTGGTCTTGTTCCCTTATCAAACAATTTATCAAAAATTGTAAGATCATACGTTGAACCTCCACTTTCCTATGTGCCATGGCCTCGTGAATACTATCTGGTCCCTCCCCCGTTCTGATGAAGTGGTATATTCTGTCTAAATGTTCCTTCATGTCTGGTAGAATACTCAAATAGTTTGCAACGCGTCGTACACGTAATGAATATATAAGCATTGGACCTTCACCTGGTACTGGGTCATATATACAATCAGTAAGGTACTGTCTAAGGGTTGCGTATGTAACTGCTTTTGGCGTGCGCTGTAATGCTAGTTCTCGTAGTGATGATCGTTTTATCTGAGGCGGGGTGGAGGGGCCTCCTCCTGCCGCTCCCAAACTGGGGTCGCCTAGGCTTGCGTCGGGCTTTACTGGTTGTGTTGCTGGTTGTGTAGTTACTGGTAACGTTGTTACTGGTAATGCAGGTTGATCTTGGGTTTCAGGTGTATGGAAAGGATTGGTAGGACCAATGACAGGAGGAACAGTGGGGGGAGCCGTGTTATTAACAGGGTTGGGAGGAGGATTAGTAGGTGGTACACGTACATTTACATACTCTGGAGCAGCGTCATCTAAATAGGAAGAAAGGAAAATGTCCGCTGCGGTCTGTTTATGGCTACGGAGTGTAGTCTGGATCAGTGGTGGTGGTAAGTTCCTGGGTACTTCCGGGGTCACCCTAGGTAGGCCCTCGGCGAAAAGGGGGTACATGCCTTTAATAAGGGCATTTCTTTGTCGGTCTAATTGTTCGGCTCTAACTCGTTCACCTTCTTCTAGTAATTCTTTTTCTTGGGCTTTTTCTGATGTTTCTCTACTTCTCTCTGCTTTCCTAATTTATTTCTCTGTTCTTCTAGTCGCTTCTTTACGCCACAACTCTATGGCATCTTTCTGGGATTGTTTGGCTTTCTTTTTCCACAGTGCTTCTTCTACTCTCATGATGCAATCAGCATCCCATGTCCCTGGGACAGGCCATCTATATTTCTCTTCCAGATCCTTGGTGTAGTCAACCCATAAATCTAAGTATAGTATGGCATCTAAGCCATGTTTATGGTACATAAAATGTCCGGGAGTATCCCTAGGCGGGACGGGAACTGCCTCTTCGAGTATCCCTTTCCTGGTTCCTATCTGACGTAATTTCGAAAACAGCGGCATGTTTGAACTAACTTGAACGAAAACACATTAAACACGAAAACAAATTGCAAACAGTCATTCATACCACGGCATTAAAACATTGCGAACAGATACTTCCTGGTACATAGAATAACACAATTCTGAAAATCTCGAAAAACAATACTAGAATACTGGATGCACTGCTAGAACAGTACAGTCATACCGGTCCCATAAAGAGACACGTCATACCGTATCAACCTACATGGACATGTCTATAACGGATCTGTGTACCCAGACCCGTCTTGACCGGGCTCAAATAAATGAACCCGTCTTTATGCGTTCCCAACAACGGTACTCACCGGGAAGCAGAACTGAAGGCCTCGGAAACTCGACACTGGACTGGACTGCTACGGCTTCTGGTGCTACGCATGCGCCTCGGAAACAGGTGGGCCTCCGGATACCTCGGACCTTGCTCTCTCGGCTTGGGCTCTGGTCGGGACAGTCCGCATTCCTCACCGCCTCGTGTGGATGCCTGGTCGCAGTCTCCGTCTCCTCCGTGGGCCTGAGGGAGTTAGCAGGAAAACCCGCGAATGTGCACAGAAAGGGGTCCGTCACGGCTGTAGAAGGGGTCAGGGGCCTGCGTTACATCGCCGGCGCGTGGGGAAGGGGACTCGTACCTGTTCGGGCGCCAGATTATGTGGTAAAAAAAATTACCGGGTCTATTTTTCTATACATTAATAACAACAAGAATAGCTCATAAAAATGAGAGGCAGAGTCCGTGGTATCTGAGTCATACGGGCTTTAATTATGTTGACTCGAGTCACTGAGAATCGGGTTCCATCACCACTAAGGTTCATGAAGGGATATCTAACGTTTTATTAACATCACACATTATATATAGTAAAATCGTGCAATTGCAATGAATACAGTAGGCGTAACAAGTGCAGAGAGAGAGATAAGAACATATGGGCGTGAAAGAAGGCGTGTAAGGAGGCGTACACGGAGGCGTGTACCAGATGAGTCACAGAGGTGTCATAGGTGGGTGGATGCATAGAGAAAGTCTGCAGGGTCAGCAGAAACCTTCACCCTACATGTGCGCGCAACTGAACATGACGTAGGATTGAGGTGTAGCTGGGGAGAGCTGGGGGGCTTGACTTTAGCACTAGTAGAGGAGTCTGGAGTCTGGGATGTCAGAACGACCTGCACCTTTGGCATATCGGATATCTTGTGTTTAGAGGATGTGTTGTCTGAAGTAAAAGGTCTCTCGGGCAGAGGCCGTTCATCACTGAAGTGCTAGGGGGTGCATATATGTCTTCGTGCAATGCGCGGGGCCATAAGCCTACTATGGCAACGGGTCCAGTAAATTACTTGCAAGGAGACAGGAAGGCTTGGCCCTATGCTCTGCAGGCGGAAATATGTTTACCTATTTCACTAGACTGGAATGTGTTTTTGCGGAGGCTGAACAGATAACTGTAGGCAAAATACCGTCTTGGCAGGGAGGCCAGGCCGAGCCGGGCACCGCTCGGCTGGGCAGGAAGTAAGGTAGAGGTCAGGGATGCATACCTAAACTGCAGCTTACAGAGACAGAAAAGGCTCGGAGCCTGAATTCAGGGCCTGGCTCGACTGAGCCACAAAAACGTGTGCTTCGCGATATTTAAAAGTGCACCATGTAAATGCATTGGAAACGTAGGCCTGAGTACGGAATTAACATTACATACATGGAAGGCCTAACAACTGACATGCTAACATTGGACGGAAATGCAGGGGCATTAGTATGACAGGCACGGGAAGGGAATTACATGATAGCAGGGACATACATGTGGCATAGGTACATGGATAGGGTGCGAGGGGGGGACACACTGACTACCTGAAAATTTCTATTTACTCACAACAACCAGGCATTCACAGCATTCCATTACCCCACACACACCAACATTCCACAGCCCATACTCTCTGACTGAGCAGCAAGGCAGAGAAGCAGGAAAGATGTATAGCACTGAGAACCAGATACCACAAGTATTTTGTACAGGAAACATTTCTTGTGAATTGTCAGCACTAATCCCTGCCTGACTGCGGGTTCATTCATCTATGGGGAAACTACTCCTACCGTAGGTCTGTTTTCTGGGATTTAACCCACAAAAGAGTTTTTCATTATAGCTTCAGCTGTTTCCTGTATAGTTTAAATGTGCATCAGCTTCTGCTGTATTTCAGTGTGTTGCTGGAACATCCCTACAGTCTGAGTCTTTAGCGCCAGCCACACACCTTCAACTGACTGCTAGCCACAACCGCATGGTTTTACTGGGCTTTTTAATCTCCACCTACAGAATTTTGTTGCCATTTTATCCCTTCTACTTCTCGTTTTTGCCCTTTATATCCACCAACAACCTTAATTGAACTGTTGGCCAAATCCACAGACCTCTGTTGCCTCGTTATCCCAGCACACAGCTGTTTAGCTAGAAGCACAGAGTATATTAGAGGGCGCTCTGCCTAAACTGTACGCAAAAAGTGTAGAGGGGAAAATCTTGAGTGTGGTGCAACTGGCGAATGGAAAAACCCCTTAACCACTCTTTTTTTTTTTTTTTTTTTTTTTTTTTTAAAACCTTTATTGAGCCATTCACAGATTAGTACACAGCTCGTCGCCTACAACCCAACCGGGCCGGCCGCTAACTAAGCGTATAAGCAATAAATATGCATTAACACAGTACATGCGGTCGTGAGGACTTGAGGATGAAGCACCAAAAGGAAATTGTGAAGAAGGAGTTGCGAATGGTCCATGCCAAATTATGAGGTTTTCGTTTTCTGTTTTATACCTAAAAAAAAAGGAAAACATTCAAACTTCGGGAAATCACGTTGCCATCGACACAGGAAACTGAATGCTATTCAGGTGGAAGTGTGGCTCTGAGTCCATTCAAATAGCGCTTTGCACTTCTTGGTAAATACCGTAGCAATCGCCCCATTCCGTTATACCGCCCCCACCCAGTGCAGCCCCCCCTCCCACCATCATGCCCTCCCCTCACATTCACTCGTCCTCATCCGACTCCAGTGTGTCCCCTTCAGGGAGTGGCTCACAGATCTCACCCCGGTAAACATTCCATGGGGACCAAACTTTGTTCCACTTGGCCGGGCACCCCCTGGATAAATACACCGCCCGCTCCGTGACCATGGCCCTATCCATATTCACACACCATTGGGAGGCCTTCGGCAGATCTGCCACCCCCCAGCGCTGCGCAATGTCCCTCTTCGCCATCATCATACCAATCGTCACCCAGAGGCGGCCATGTCGGGACAGGTCAGTTGGTTCCCACACATTAAGAAGACAGCGACGTGGCTCTGGAAGCACGGAGACCTCTAGGACTTGTGAGACGGTGCGCATGACCTGACACCAATATGTTTGTATAAGGGAGCAGTCCCAGAGTGTATGGAGTAGTGTGCCCTCCTCCCCGCAGCCGCGCAAGCAGAAGGGGTCAGGGGCTCGCTGTATGTGATGAAGCAATGTCCTGGTGTAGTATGTCCTGTGCAGAACCTTGAGTTGGATGAGTCTCATTCTAGAGGATATGCCCGCCTCTTTAGGGGATGCCAGTGCCTCGTTCCATTCGTGTTCATCCATCTCCCCCACTTCCTGCTCCCATTTTCCCTTAAGAGGCACTAGCGGGTCTGGGGAATTATTCAAGAGTTTCCGGTAGGTAAGGGAGGTGGCCTTTTCCACCATATAGTCAGTTAAGAGGCGATCCTCTAGCGGGGACGACTCTGGGAGAGTTGACCCCACCGGAATAACCGCCAGCAGAGCATGACGCACTTGAACATACCGATAGGTTTCATGTGGTCCCATTTCGTAGAGTTCCTTCAGGCGGTCGAACGTGATGACAGCCCCATGGTCCCACATGTCTCCTACTGTTGATATGCCAATGTCGTCCCAGCGGGAGAACCCCTTGCTGGTCCGAAGGTTGCCCAGAGCACGTGAATCCCAAAGCGGGGTGAGCTTAGTGATAGTATCTTTCCAGCCCAGCGCAGCGGTGGCTGCGTGCCAGACGGATACCGTGATCTTAGTGGGCCCCTTCAACAACCTGAGTTTACGCTTGTCATAGAGCGGGGCCAGCAGGGTACCCGCCCCTAGCTGGGCCCGATCCGCCTGGAATGCAGGGTCCGACTGTGATGCGTGCAGCCATTGATTAATCGGTCTAAGCTGAGCCGCCCAGTAGTAAAGTTGAAGGTTAGGGAGTGCGATGCCACCCTCGTACCAACCTTTACAGAGCTTGGCGTGAGCTATCCGTGCCGGGCGATTGTGCCATAGCAGACCAGAGACCACCGCCGCCACCTTTTTGAAATACCTGGGGGGCACCGCAAAGGGGGTGTTGTCCAGTATATACAGAAAGCGGGGCAGGGATTTCATCTTAAAGAGGGCTGCTTTTCCCAGCATCGTTAGTGGTAACCCTGCCCAGAAGCTCGCATCTCGCCTGAGGCGATCCAGCGGCGGCTCCAAGTTCAACTTTTCGAATTCCGTCGGGTCACTCGTAACATGAATACCTAGATATTTAAAGGACGGGCCGGCCAATCGCAGGGGGCAGTCAGAGCCAACCGCGGGTGGGCTGCCCGCCAGGGTGTATAATTCAGATTTAGTCCAATTAATGGTGTAGCCCGACACCTCCCCGTGGGCATTGCAGATACGTAAGAGAGCCGGGATGCCATGGTCAGGGTCCGTCAGGTATACAAGCATATCGTCCGCGTAGAGCGAAATGCGGTCCTCCCAGCCCCCCCTCCATTGAATCCCCTTGAGCAAGGGGGTGGTCCTAATGCGGATTGCCAAAGGCTCTAGCGACAGTGCAAATAGCAGGGGTGAAAGAGGGCAGCCCTGCCGAGTGCCGCGTTTGAGCGGGAAGGAGCGTGAAATGTGGCCATTCGCCACCACATGCGCTACCGGCATGGTGTACAGCAGTTTAACCCAAGATATGAAGACAGGGCCGAAACCCATGTACTGGAGAACCTCGAAGAGATAAGCCCATTCCACCATGTCAAAGGCCATCTTGGCATCTAGGGCCAAGATGGCCGCTGGTTCATCGAGTTCATCCGTTTTGGCCAACACCCCATGCACCCGTCGTAGATTGAGTGAGGTGTTCCTGTGGGGCATGAACCCGGACTGGTCCGGGTGAATTAGATCAGAGAGGTGGGGCAGGAGACGATTTGCCAGCAGTTTCGCCAGAATTTTACTTTCTGCGTTAAGTAAGGATATAGGGCGGTAGGAGGAGCAGTCCTCCGGAGGTTTGCCAGGCTTGGGGATAGCCACTATCGTGGCCGTTCGTTGGTCTAACGGGAGTACCCCCGCAGTACGGCACTCCTCATACATTCGAAGCAGGTATGGGCTAAGAACGGCAGTGCGGTCCTGGAACCACTCAATTGGGATGCCGTTTGGTCCGAGCGCTTTGCCCGTATGCAGGGCCCCAATGGCGATCCGCAGTTCGTCAGCAGTGAAAGGCGTCTCAAGCTCAGCCGCCGCCTCGGGCAACAGTGCCGGGATGGGCAGATCATACAGTGCGCTTTGGGCCGCAATGGCCGTGACGTCCCGCTCCGGGGTGTAGACTTTCTCGAAGTGGGCAGCCAACTCTTCTGCTATCCGAGCTGGGTCCGTGTGAATGTTCCCCAGGTCATCCCTAACCTGTTGAATCCCCTTGGCACTCCCGCCTCTTTTGTCTAGCCAGGCCAGCATTTTCCCTGCTTTGTCCCCCAAATCATACACTCGGTTTTGCGTGTCAGTGATGTGACCTTGTGCAATGTGTCGAGCGTGGTCTGTATAGAGACGCTGGGCCAGCGTGAGCGCATGCAGTGTGTCGTCAGTGGGGTCCGTTTCATGGGCAGCGGCTGCGTCATGCAGTCGTATCTCGAGCGCCGAGTGTTCCGCCGCCTGTTCTCGCCTATACGAGGTTATGGAGCTAATGGCTTGCCCCCTCAGGACAGTCTTATAGGCCTCCCATAGCACCTCAGCCGAGGCTGCGGTAGGCTCGTTCTCCATGAAGTAATGTGTTGTGGCGGTCTGCAGTGCCTTCCGGACCTTCGGTACCTTAAGATATGAGGCATGCATCGGGAAGATGCGGTGGCGTGAGCGTGTTTGTGAAGTGATGGTGAGAGTCAGTGGGGAGTGATCCGAGATGCCCCTTGGGTGAATGAGCACCTCTTCTACGCGCTGCAAACCATCCCCAAGCGCCAAAAAGTGGTCAATGCGGGACAGGCTATTGTGGACGGTGGAATGGAAGGTGTACTGTCGTAATGTAGGGTGGACGTGCCGCCATATGTCTACCAGCCCCAACGCCTCAAGGAACCTTTGGAATCTGGAGGGACCCCCGGGGAGAGCGGGTGCGGGGAACCTGTCGAGTAGTGGGTCGGCAGGGGAATTAAAGTCCCCGCCTAACAAGGTGTCACCCTCGGGGAGGGACAGTAGGAAATCGCCCAGGACAGGCAGCATCACTGAGTGCAAGGACGGCGGGATGTACACTGATACTATTGTCAGGGGGCGCCCCTCCCATTGACCACTCACCGCAGCAAAACAGCCCTGTGAGTCGGTTTTTGTGCTAATGGTGATAAAAGTTGAGGATTTTCTAAGTAGGATACCCGTGCCCCGGGACCCAGTGGAGAATTCGGAGTGGGCCAACATTGAATACCCTCGCCTGTCCAGGGCCTTGGTGGCAGTACCCATTAGATGGGTCTCTTGAAGGAGTATGAGGTCAGGTTTATGTCGCTTGACCTCGGACAGAACAAGGCCTCGCTTCACTTTATCACCCAAACCACGCACGTTCCATGCCAGAAGCTTGAGGGAGGAGCTGCCCAATCGCGTCTCACCCGCCAGCATCACGTTAAGCCGCTCACCCACCACCATCGAAACTCAGGGGCCAGAACCCTCAGCACATGGCCCACCCTCCCAGCATCGTTCCAGTAAACAGCACCGTACATTCTACATTGTTCGATCGATAGCATGAATTTCCCGTAAAACCAAACAAGTCCCCCCCCCAACACCCCCCACCCTGCCTCCCTGCCAAACGGACTCAAAACTGCCCGCCACCCCAACTTAGCAGAGCGCTTAACCCATAGCTGAAACAGAGTACTTGCACGTCGGGGGAGAGTGTCCCCCAAAGCAGGCGGTCCCTTTGCAGCCCTCGGGCGTCCGGGCCAGTGTCCATTAACGGCTCAATGGAGAATCAGTGGGAGTAAAGTTCAGGAGTAACTCGGTAGTCCCTTGTGGTCTCTTCATTTGCCGCCAGCCGCTCCCAATTGGTCCTGTGGTGGTGATCCATTCTCGCTGTTCCTGGATGGGGAGCGGGAGCCCCGCCGGCTCGTCCCCCCCGATCTGTTGCGTCGACGGTTAGAGGTGCGGTCCACTGTGCGCCAGCCATCCAGCCATTCCCTGGCAGTCTCTGCTGAATCGAAAAACCAGACCTTCTTATCCGCTACCACTCGTAGCCGGGCCGGAAACAGCATGGAGTACGGCAGTTCTTGGTCGCGAAGCGACTTTTTAACTTCGAGGAAAGTCCTCCTCTTACGGGTGACCTCCGCCGTGTAGTCGGGGAAGAATGAAATCCTTGAATTCTGGATTTGGATGGGCGGTGCCACCCTAGCGGCCTGGAGGACTGCATCGCGGTCTCGAAAGTTGAAGAGTCTCGCCAAGATGGGGCGCGGAGCGGCACCCGGGGTAGGCGTCCCGCCCGGGACCCGGTGGGCCCGTTCTACTGTGAAGAAGTTGGATAGTCCCTTCGGGGCCAGTTTGGTCTTTATAAGGTCTTCAACATACAGGTCCATGGCCCCCTTCGTTTCAGACTCCGGGACCCCCAAAATACGGACGTTGTTGCGTCTAGAGCGCCCCTCCTGGTCATCCAGCTTACTTTTCAAAAGTTTATTGTCCGCCTGCAGCCTCTCCATTGCCACTTGCAGGTCCGAAACGTCTTCTATTAAAGATTTGGTCACCACCTCCACCTGCTTCACCCTTTCGCTCATTTTCTGGAGGTCGGCTCTGATCAGGGTAACCTCCGCCGCGGTCGAACCCACCGTGGCCTGCACCTGCTCCAGTGTCCTTAGTACGTCGTCCAGCGTGGCCTTTTTAGCGCCGTCATTGTCAGCGCCCTTCCCCAATGATTTGCGCTGCTCAGATTGTGTGGCCGACTGGCCCTCGTAGGCATATTTCCCAAGCTTCGCCTGAGCAGCATTCTGCCGTTGTCCCTTCCCCGCCATTGCCGTCCAATGAGACAAAGTCTAGGCTGGAACGGGCCGGAGGTCCGTCGCTGTCCACGGGGGGGGGGGAGAGGAATGCAGGGGGGGTTCAGAACTGGTGGGAGGCCAAAGTCCGCTGGTGCTATGCAAGTGTCGCCGGCCGCCGCGGAGCTGTGGCGGCCTCGGCCAGGTCAGCAAAATGGCGTCTGGTGCTGTGCAGGACCCCCGGTCCGTGTCGAGCGCAGCCAAGGGGCACGGATGCCCAGCGTCACCGTGTACTCCACGGGAGGGGTAGAGCAGCCGGCGGGGAGGATCGCCAGCCAAAGGTGTCGGGCGATGGCGTCGTCGGCTACTTCCGGATGGTTACGCCGGGGAGGATGAACTTCCGCCCGGCCTCAGGATTCACTTGACACCGATGCTCGCCTCGTGTCACCAGGCCCGTCTCGCCCAAGGGACGGAGATGAAGTTTCGCCCCGAAACCGGGGTCCAGGCACTCCCAAATTTTCTGTGCCGGTGCCGCTCGGTCACCGCACCCAGGACACCCTCTTCGGACTGAGTAGTGCGCGGATTGGCATGCGGATTGTTGCGGGAAGCCGCCTTGCTACGGGAGCCTCTCTAGGTTGCTGCCGCCATCATCGGCTGCTAGCCACGCCCCCCTAACCACTCTTTTATGTATGTCAGGGAAAGCTGACATGCAACAGTGTAAATCTAAGAAATGCCTATGCACACACTAGGAGTAAGACACACAGTAGTGAAAAAATTATATAAACATGCTTATAAACTGTCGAAGACAACATAAGTAATCAGAAGTAAAAAGCAATCGCTGTTATGATTTCCGAATATTTTAATGGTTCCACAACCAGCCGACACGTGTTTCGTCGCGTTGGTACAGTTCTCACACGACTCCTCAGGTCTGCGACGTGTGTCTAGAAGATTGAAAGGTCGCTCCACCGGTGATAATTCCGCCCCGGCAGGGCACGTGACCTGAACAGGTTGAATCCTAGGTAGTAGAGAATCAGTATTTAAAGGAAACTCGGGTAAAGGTCGCACAGAGTATCTTCCAATAAAGGCGCTGAGACGAGCGGCTCTGGTAGAGGTCGCGCTCGTGTGCCGATGATCAATATAAAAAAAGCCCGGAAGTTGTTGCAATAAACCGAATACCGGAGGGGATCACTCACAGTAAAGTTTCTGTAATGGGACAAGGAACCAACCATGCGTTACGAGTTGGCCCAACTCCCGGACTTTTTTTACATTGATCATCGCCACACGAGCGCGACCTCTACCAGAGCTGCTTGTCTCAGCGCCTTTATTGGAAGATACCTACTATTTGTTAGAACTACTTTCACTTCGCATACTCTGTGCGACTTTTACCCGAGTCGCTTAGTTCAGTTGGAGAACAATCATCTTACTTCACCTTTACTGTTTCCTTTAAATACTCATTCTCTACTACCTAGGATTCAACCTGTTCTGGTCACGTGCCCTGCCGGGGCGGAATTATCACCAGTGGAGCGACCTTTCAATCTTTTACACACACGTCGGAGCCCTGAGGAGTCGCGTGAGAACTGTACCAACGCGACAAAACACGTGTCGGCTGGTTGTGGAACCATTAAAATATTCGGAAATCATAACAGCGATTGCTTTTACTTCTGATTACTTATGTTGTCTTGACAGTGTATACGCATGTTTGTATAATTTTTTCACTACTGTGTGTCTTACTCCTGGTGTGTGCATAGGCATTTCTTAGATTTACAGCATTAATACAGATGCATCATTTTACGTGGTCCAGGATGACCCACTGATATTTGACAGATTTGTTTTAAAAATATCAAATTGTGTTAATGAGAAGTCTTCTGCGTGCCTACCCAATTGGCAATATCGTTCGATAGCCACCACCTTTCTACCCAGTTTATCTTCTGTCCTGTAATTTGCCCCTCCTAAACGCATCTTTAACGGTGGTTATTTTACGTGTGCGGTGTTTGTGGCGTGTCCTGTTATGCTTGCCCGCCGTTACGGAACAGCCATGGCTGTGAGGTGCTGGCGCGCGACCCTTCCCGTGAGGTGTGTGTGGCCTCGGAGGGCTTCTGGCCTGCGTTGCCCATGGTCACCCAGAGGATTCTGTCCAACTCCCTACGGTCGCACTACAATCGCATCGAAAGATTAGAAAAAAAAGAGCAACACCACGCACAGTAAAATTATATAATTAAGGCTCCCAATTTCCTGTTAGTACAGATTTTTACAGATAAATACAGACAGAAAACAATGTGTTTTCTGTCTGCATTCATTTTTTAAAGTGGATAAATACAGAACATCGGGCTTCTTTTAAGCGACTGCTGTCTTTCATGAATTATAGGCCAACAGCTGAGCATATGGACAGCGTGGGAATTTTAAAAAACAGAATGCAATTTCTTTAAATAACGGCATGTCAACATACACTTGTGTTATAATGCTAATATTTACCTGTGGGTATTTTGTTATGTAATATTTGGCAGCTTAAATAACCAAAACACCACAGACATCAAAGTTTAAGCCTGCGTCTATCACTTAAATATGGAAATGTACAGTTATACAACTTAATTTGTACGTGAAAGACAAAATAAATATAGATAAAGTGGGCAAATAAATAAATATGGATACAGACGGGAATGTTGAAAAATAAATACCATAAAACCGGAAGTCCTAATTATAATCAAATCAGTGGCCGTCCACGTGTTTAGTCCTAAACATAAACAATAAGTCAAGAGGAAGGAAACCCGCTGCTAGTAAGTTAGCACCAGTTCTGCCTTTGCTGTTATCGTTTGCTTGGCTTTACGAATACTGAGCACTCTTCACCCTGGCCGGCCGGTTAGACATAAATTCATTCATTCTAGAAGAGATCCTACCTCTGAACCAGTCAAGAATGTACCTCTCCGTCCTAGGTAGTAGGGTACGTTAGATGTCCTCACTAGGGTTTGCAGAGTAAATTTAGACCGCCTGAAGCCCTCCTCTGCCATGACTCTCTCCACCCCTCTTCTAATGCACTTATGTAATCTCATGTGTTTCTCCCATGTATATACTTGGCTATGTAATTATGTAACCTGTAACTCGCTGATCCTCATGTAAAGCACTCCGATACCTCCAGGTCTAGCCAGCACTATATAAAGCTTTGCAAATAAATAAATACTATATCTATTCCTAAACCATTCTCTCTCTAATATAATATGCCGTGTGGGTATGTCCAGTGACTTCTGCTGTACAAAAAGCCCTTAAATAAATTGCATAATGATATACGAAATCATGGTGTTTTTAGATCACCCACAAGTAATATCAGAATGACGAGGTGGTGGCACTTTGCTTGCACAGAACACTGTGTGAGTACAATTCAACATACACATAGAATTTTTCACCACAGAAAATACAAAATGCTTATTACAGATTGAGGTGAAAGCACCATCTAGTGGCCAGACTATTAACGGTCGCTAGCAGGAATATTAAATAGGAGCAGATGAAAATAAGAGAATACAGTAAAAATGAAGGCAATGAATGACAAAAAAATGTGAGTTCAGAAAATGAGGACAAAGCACCCCTCCTAAATGAAGGTCAATGCAGGGCACAGAGGAATACGAATATTTCGATGCTGCAGCTTTGCTTAATTTTCAAACCACATTTAGTTAATACAGAGCTTGGGTGGGGGGCTTCCAGGGTAGTGTAGCTATGAGAATATAACAACTGTTTAGAAGGTACAGAAGTAATGTAACACACAAAAAATCAAAATACATATATATTTTGTGGGCGTGAAGTTTATAATTTGCGGTGTGTCCTACTTGGAGAGTTAACCTAAAACTGGTTATGACAGGGTTGTGAAGGCACTTCATGACTGTTTTCACAACAAACCAATCAGATTACAAAGAATTTAAATTCATAGTGCATGCAAGGCAAGGACAGACAGAAATATGGAGAAGTCACATTTGCCTTCTTAGGTCACTTGCATGCTCTTGTACTTTCTATGATCCCCTTTACAAATAAGATCACCGACAGTTCTTGGGTGATGTTCCATTCACCTTTCATTAGGTCAGGAGATAGTAGCCTCATGCAATGAATATGTTCTGCTCTCTGCTGTTGTGTATGATTGATTCACATTCCACTTCCAGAGTGATGTCCATGGTTCTGAATGAGCAGTTGCTGCTGGTCGTTCAGAGCTACCGGAATCTGACCTGGTCATGGGCTCATTTCCAGTAATAGATATCTGTCTTGAAGATATACTGGAGTCTACAGGATTTTATAACAGTGTCATTCAACACAACTTCAGAGACGCATGCTAAATGTCCCCAAAATAAAATTGAAGTAAATAATTCAGACAGCCAGAGCCTGGCAACCTGCAGCGAAATCAACAAGTATTGAGGAGAAGCGAAACCTTGAGACAATGATAAAGACAGTTGGCAATAATGAAATCAAGCTCCGCAGGCAAAATAGGCAGATATCAATGTGTGAACGAAATAGAAGAGTAGCAACGTCTTGGCCCTGATAAGGGGGCATGATGCCACAAGATGGTTGGCGCTCTCTAAGTGAGCTCCCAACCGAGCCCACCTAATCTTAACTCCTCTGAGCCATAGACTGGGCGTACAGGCGATCTGACCCTTTGGACATGTCCCTGGGTCTCCCACGCTTGGAGCTGTCGGTTCCCAATAGAGCACCTTAGTTTGGCGCTGGTAGCTCCTTTTGAATAAGCTGCTTCCACGTGCCGGTTGAGGCGTAGCCTACTATGGGGTCTGTGACATTCGAAGCAGTGCGTGTGGCTGGTCGCAGTAGTGCGTGGCCTAGGCTCTACGCAGTACGCCTGTGAGAAAGCAGCCTCACCTTCATATCGCCCCTACCTATTAATTATTGCCCACTAACCACTACAAATTGCTGCTGACGGTCACCTAGCCACAGTCTGCTTCCCCCTACACGTGCGGATGGGCCTGTGCACATGAGTGCACATCTGCACAGCATGGGTGTGTGATTTTGGAGCTGACCCAGCCTGGTGGCCCCCGGAGACAGTGTAGGAGGTATCATACTCTACATACACCACAGGGTCACCATTGATATTTCTCCTTCGGGGACCCAGTTAATCTTTGCGGCAGGCCCTCCTCTATCTTGACTAGCCCCCTACAGCAACACTTAGACCATACCACTGTGTGACCTGTGGCTTTTGCCTGTCCTGGGCCTGGCTTTCTTCCTATTACTCAGTTCTGGTGCAAAAGTGAACTACACCTTCATTTGCAGAATCTGTACCTGTATCTGTGACCCTAAGCCCAGGCCTGAAGAGGCTGCGATGTTGAAGATCTACCATTATTTGCACTTACGGGGTGTGGGCACCCTACATCAGAGAATCCTCATGGGCTATGCACCCCAAGTCTATGCGACCCATGACCTGGCCCCCTGCTCCTGGCACAGACCTTACATTGTCTGCGTAAGAAACCTTCTGGCTTACCTGCAAAGTGATTCTGACTCCATGGACAGCTGATGCCTCCCTGCGTCACCCTCCTGGGTGAGGCGGGTACCACTCCTGGCAGACAATTACCTCACGTCTCAAAGGATGAATGATTGCTTTAGCCACTGCTACTCTGTAAAAGATTGCACATTAACCACTTTGCGGAACCTGCTTCATGGGCGCTTATAGGCCGATCAGCAACAAGCTTCATGGATGGTCTTCCCTGTTGTGAACTGACCCTGAGTGCAGTGTGTGACTTACTTGTATTTAGTCCCTAAATCGGGCTCTTAATGTCAAACGAGGTCCAGAGCATCCAGACACCTACTTGCACGGGTGGGTGCCTACCTCTTCGGCAGTTTGCCGGAGGTTAAGACTGCTTGTGCACCCTCTGTTCACCGCCGTGCTCTCTACTGATCTGGGGGTAAGATGGGTCTCCATGACACAGACTGCCATGGCGGATCATGTTGACATTGCCGTCATTGCCTACTGAGCACCATCCGAGTGCATCACCAGGTGGTGTGTAAGAGACTTTATTGCACTCCAGATATTCCATTACTCTCCCAGGTGGGGAGACTCTGAGCTGTCTCCCAGGTGGTGGGGAGACTCAGAACTGGAAAACCTCTTCCCTCTCTCATAGACCACACCATGACGCAAGATAAACTAGAGGGCACGTCCCATAGGCCTGCAGCCTCTATGCAGTGGCTGAATTAGGCTACCCCTCACCTGAGAAAATTGTCCTGATCCTTCAACCCATCGTGGGAGCTATAGCTGCAGTGGAAAATAAAGTGGAAACAGTGGTGATCCAGTTGGCACTGTTATGAGATGACCAATTAAAGCTTTTGGAACATGTGAAGAAGAGTGAAACATCCTTGTAAGATCTTAAACCACAAACAGTTGACCTCCACAAGCAAGTTATTGCTCTGTTAAATAAAACATTTTTTTTTTTTTTGGGAAGGCTGGGATAGAAGATGCGGTGAGATGATCCTGGCACAATAATATCCTCATTATTGGTGTGTCGGAATAGTCTGAGGGCTCTGATGCCACTAATTTTATCGAGGACTGGCTGTCCAAGCTTCTTCACTGAGGAGAGTGCCCATCGTGTCCCTGCCCATCGCCCTCTACAGGAAGCTTTTCCTAAGGTACTGGTAGCTAAAATATTAAACTGCTTTCTCCCCATGCACAGAATAGAAGGGTATGTGTCACTCTCTTTTGTCCTCTCTTGGCTCCCCTCTAAATGCCTCTCTGGGGTACAGAAAAAAAAATTACAGAAGCAGGTGTCAGTGTTCCAGTTGATGCCGAATATACTCCGATGTCATGTCCGGTGGGCGCGCAGCTGAACCTGCATGGGCCACCTCTGGAGTGCCATTTTGAAGGATAAGCTTTGCCGACCAATCTGATGTCTGGGAGGATATTCAAAAGTATAGTCACCAGAAACATTTTTCCCAAAGGAAAGTTTTTTTTTTCTCTTTGAAATAAGATCCTGGTGACAGTTTGCAGACAACTGTGATGAGGTTGGCCCGGGGGTCGCTTATCAGTCACTTCTATGCCTACGCCCAGAGGCAGTAAAGTGTGTTGAATGCATCCAGTAATAGCATTTACTCACTCACATGTAAGTCATACCCAGCATTCTGCTGCAAATAAAGAGAGGGCAGATAGTCTCATAGCTCCAATCCCTGGAGAAAAACAGTTGAATCACCGAAAGGTTTGCCAAATCATGCAGTGTTGGCTACCAGGGGGTTGGTAGCATGGATTCCATCTTCAAAAGACTTTTTGAGCCACAGAGAGGGGTTTAAAGTTAGTTTGTTTCACATCAGCCAGTGAACGTCCCAAAAGCCTGATTTCGCATAGTTGGATTTTGTCAGGCTTAGTGCCTGTTTCAATGTCCTAGTTTAAACTAGCTAAATGTCTTGTACCCTTCGTTATTTGGCGCACCTAAGAGGAGCATCTGAGCATAGCTTAATTTAAGTAATTTCTCCAGTTTGCCCACGCCCACTTTTGATCTGTTGACTACTTAGTTTAATTTAGTCGGTAACGGAAGCTGTGGAGTGGATAAGGTAGGTCAACCTGCTGGTGGTCCCAGTAGGATTAATGCAGTTAATTTACATTTGTCTCACGCAGTTAGAAAGTATTCTCTTATGTTCATTCAGTAAGGTAGAGTTTGGCTCCCAACATGGTCTGAATCCCCATTGGTCGTCATGCATCATATCTGGCAACACAGTTGTTTTTTTATGTGGCCTGTTCCTCAGGCATGTCCTGAAGCAGGGGAAAGAGGGGTTGGTTTCAGAGCTGATAGGTTCATGAAGAAAAGGGAAAGCACCTACAAGCTCTCATGCTTTCTCTTCCCGATACCTTAGGTCCTGGGATTAAGAAGAAAACACTTGAAAGTAAGTGGTGAGGTGACCGGGGAAGCCCCTCACCTCCGCCCAAGATGCACCTATTTACTAAACACCATAGTGTAGTGTCCTGGGATATGGTAGGTGGGGCAACGATCTTGTCCTCCCAGCAATACAAATATTTAAGACCGGTCCTGAAGATGTAAGGATTGTAGGGAAAAACAATGTTTTTTTTAATGTAATTGTTGTTTTTAAAAACGTTTTTGAGAAAGTTGGCGGCTAGTAGACATGACAGCATTTCTACTAGCTAATGATAACTGATTGAAACAAATAGTCTGTCAATTAGTATAAAAATTGGAAAATATTCGGGTTTTTATGACCATAGTAGACTTTTCAGAAGCGTTTTGGATGCAAATGTTATGGCTGGCTTAATCATCGTTCATCTAATATTGTGCTCTGCCTACATTTGGCACAAGGCTTCTTACATCACTTGAACGCTGGTTTATTGCAGCAGAAGTCAAATAAACTTGTGAAGAATTATTTCACGTAAGTAATGACGTTAACTACCTTATTTGTACGCAAGAAATCTTTTTCAGCTTGTGCCATATTACAAAAAAAACTGTGACAAATTGCATTAATGAAAATGTTATCGGTCTTCAACAGTTCTGCTTTTTTCTGTAGGTAAAAAATGACTACATGATGGAAATAGCAGATCAAGTGGACCAAGAAATTGCTTTGAAGTTAGGCTGCCTTGAAATCCGGTGAGATTGCTCTTACTTTAAAAAAATATATATCTTCTTGAAGGTTTTCATTAAAAAAATATATCGTTATTGTTATTTCACAGATTGTGTACAGCTGAGGCATTTGTAAAACTAACGAGTTACACCTTGTGATAGCCTGATTTAAGGTTGGCAGTTCTTATAGGCTTTTCGTGCACAGTTCAGGTCCTTGTAGTCAAGCGTCCGAAGCCTCTATTAGTTTTTAATGACACGTGTGGAATAAAAAAGGTAAATGAACCCCATCCTCCCAAAGGCAGAATATTAAAACACAGCGTGTGCATGGTCTCGGGTTATTAGCAGGGCAGTGATAGTATGCTGTGCCATAGGTGTGTTGTGTCGCAAAAGGACTACCCCTGGGGTAGCATCCATGTCAGTGTGCCCTCAAAATGTGTTAGGAGTTCTTATCTGTTTGTCACTCATTTCTTTCGGTGAATGTGAGTAGTTCTTACCGAGTCTAGCTCCCTTAAGTTCCCTTAACCCTTTCGATGCTGATGACGAGCTCAGCTCGTCATGATGCACGGTTGAGCTGTGCTGATGACGAGCTGAGCTCGTCATGAATAATGTAAAATATGAATGTCCAGCACAGTACGGGAAAACTGCTAGCAGCCAAGGTGTTAACCTTCTTTATCGATCCCTGTGCAGTGTTGTGCTTTCCAGTAGGCCCAGTATGTTACTTTTGACAACCAGCAAAAAGCATTTGGTGGTCTTGTATACTTCCAAGCCATTGGTATACTCCACTTGCCCAGTACTAATGCGACAGCTGTACATTTATTGCTGACCTTTTTCTCTCTCGGCCTGGCATTAAACTTCACAAGCACACTTTAGGTTTCAACTAGAGTCGGAAAGTAGCTCTATAACTTTCCCCCAATGTTCTGCTGTTGGTGGGCAGGTCTAGACGATATGTAGGAACGCCACATCCAGGAGGCTGCATCTAGTGGATTAGGCCCTTGATACCGGGTACATCTTGCATGTCCTCCTCGCAGTAAGATACAGTCTGTGCAGATAATTCAAGTGAATTAGTTTAAAGCGTACATTCTTAAGTTTTCGGCCATGCAGCTCAACGTCATTTGACAGTCATGGAGTACCCAATCTAGACCAACTGACCATTTCTCCGCTAGGTCTATCAAAGCGTTTTTTGCAATATTCAGTAGAGTTTTGTACCGTACCAAGACCTCCCTCCTTCCTGATCCCAGTGAAAGCAGCATCTGCATTACTTTGTATGCGGATGGTTCAGTTAGTTGCCCCCCACAGTCTTTTCAGCTCATTCATCCTTCTCCCATTTATAAGTAAAATTTCTTTTCTGAAGTCTGCAGGCACTAGACATAATTTCAGTTTTGCTGTGATTGCAGTATTGTCCAATCCTGTTGTATTTAGTATTGACAGAACATGCCTGAGGCACAGTGGTAGAGTACCTGCAATCATTTGCTTACATCCGTCCATACATAACAGCACTCTCCAAATAATTGAAATATATAAACGAAGTAACACCTGTCATACTCCAGTGTTAGGTGTATCCTTTACGAAACTTAATATATTGATTGCTCCTAGTAGTTTTGGGCTTCCAGAGTTTAGAATGCATCATTATCATACTCTCACATTATCAACTTGAGGGTACTGAGTGCTACCCAGTATCGAGACAAGCAACTGCTTCTATTGCTGATCAATAGAACTTTCCACGTACAATACCTTGTGTGCGGATCACTTCTGGACATGCCCAATTCTATACGCTACACCTGGTTCCTTTTTTTCTCTTCCATACGTATGCATTAGGACTTGCTTTTCTTGTGCACTTCTGCTCCATAAGAGGGACTGGTGCCCCTGTGTAACCCTGTATACTCTTCCTTCAGCTCAGGTAGATTGGCGCAGTTCTCTGAATTTGGTATCCTGCCTCCAGCCGTTTAGAGCTGCAAATCCATATACCCCATGAATCTGTTATTTTTAGAGCAGTCATCAGTTGCAAGTGTGTGATCTCTGCTGTTATCAGAACATGTGCTGTAAAAACACGGTTTAACCCAGAAAGTCGCTGGGACCTGGGTGAATAATTGATACAATGTGGTCCCAGATACTAGAACGAATAAACCATGATAAGATAACTTGAGTAAATGCAAGAAAATTATAACACCATTGTTTTTATTCACAACGTGTATTGTAAAAAATCATTCATAAAATAAATACATAGTAAATCACATTTAATGCCCCTAAAGAGTTGGACAGGGAAGGGTAGTGATGGGATGGTGAAGGTATTGAATGGGAATTATAACAATGGTCACTAAGACCTGAATAAACCAGAAATAATAATTGATTAACACAATGGAAAATACAATTCATCAATTAGTTCAAAGATCATGCATCAAACAGAATGGAATCACAAATGATAAATCAGGGAAGAGGCTGAACACAGGAGGAAGTGTCGACGTTTCGACCCAGACATCTGTTATGAATGATTTTTTACGATACACGTTGTGAATAAAAACAATGGTGTTATAATTTTCTTGCATTTACTCAAGTTATCTTATCATGGTTTATTCGTTCCAGTATCTGGGACCACATTGTCGTTATCAGAACATGGTCCCACCTCATGTGCATGCAATTTTCGATTTTATTTTTAGAAAGAGGTATCGGACACAGCGTTAGAAACTGGCGGCAATGCAAAGTACCCTTTGAATCAGCAGGGCTCCCGGTTCAAGCCCCTTTTTATCTCCTTACGGCCCATGTGCGAGTGATATAATTAACGTGCTACATCAGACCCTGTTTCATCCGATTCTGCTTGTCTAAGAGGGTGATCCTTATTGCCAAGAAACCGAGAACAAATCATGTCTTACTCTTGTGATTTGGTTGCTACTGCGAGTCCCACTTCCCATCTGTGTGCTGAGCTGTTGTTGTAGCATTAGATAGTTCGCAACTCTTTCTGAGCACAGCGCTGCTCTTGTAGCATCAGTGAGACACATATGCCTCCCTCCACCTGGTCTCTATGTGCTATGGTGAATATGGTGGTTGCACCAGTCAGTAGAGACCAGCACCATCTCTGGAGGTCAATACCTTGAAAGGGTCTGTCCATCTCCTCCACTTTATATGAACCCAACTCCTGCTCATAGCAGAAGGCTTCTGCGAAGGGTAAGACCACTGAGGCAGCGAGCTAGAAGTGTTGTTTAAGAGGAATCCACAAAAAATGTATCCTACAGTGCTTGAGTGGAATATCGCTCCCTAGATATCCACCTAGTGGAGCAACAATGGACTATCCAGCTTCCTGTACCTTGGAGGAATATGCCTCTTGACCCCGCATCCCTTTACCCCGCATGTTATTACAATGCGGTTGTTACAACGACTGCGTTGTAACAACGCATACCATTACCCCGCAAGTCGTAACAATGACTTGCAGAGGGGGCGCTGGATGTTGGAATAGTATAATTTACTATTCCAACTCAAGTCTGTGCGGACAGTAGGGAAGGTGTTGGATTTTAAATCCAACACCTTCTCACCCCTCTGCATTTAGTTGTTACGACTTGCTGTGTAATGGTACGCGTTAATACAACGCGGTCGTTGTAACGACCGCGTTGTAACAACATGCGGGATCAAGGTTGTTTACCAATGCCCAGTCTCTTTCAGCGGGCAGAGGCCAGTGCATGTGCCCCCTCTGTGTCCACTCACATCATTCCAGTATCTCTTCAGGGGTGGACAATGATAATCATTCTCCCTGACCACCTCTAAATGAGGAAGCCATGCTTTGTGAAGCAGATATGAAAGGACCTTTCAGTTTTGGTAGATTCTGATCACCACAAACACTTTTACCCACCACCACTGTACTTTGTGATGATAGAAAGACTTTTGATTCTGTTCATTAGAACATTGGCACCCGTTCTAGAGAATGAGGACATGTCTGTGTTGGTGTTCACCTTGTCTCCTCCACCAAAACCGGCATTCCTCAATGGAACTGAGGTCCTTAAGCAGGCATGAGATGTCTGACACCACCACCAGGGCCATGAACACACCGGTCTAGGCTGATCTGAAACTTTTGGACCTCGGTCCCTAGGCCCAGGTGAAAGTCATTGACCTTTTGTTTGTTTCATCCTTGCAGTGTTTGCTGATAGGCGGCTAGCTAACAGGGTAAACAAAGGTCTAGAACACTACAATTCTAAACAAAAGGGGAGAGGATTTCTCCAAATAATGTTTTTAAATCGGAGAGTGAGGGGCAGGGCAGTTCCCACAGGTCCAAGATGGAACACAAACAGAATTGAAATTGGTTTCTTAATCAGAAACAAGGAAGTAAGGAAAGTTTCCTTCATGCCCAAAGTGGTGACTTTTTATATGTGCCACAGAAGGGCATGACACAAAAGCTTCCAGAGTAAATATCCTGTACCATCTGCCCCCACGATGGGTAGTGAGTTAACTGGATGATAGGAGCCGAGAAGGCTCCCACAACTCTAAGCCCAGTTGCTATGGACCTTTAGCTAAAAGATCCAGATGCCCTAAAACATCCATCCAATTACCATGGGCTTTGGCTTAGAAGTAGACATCAATGGGAGGTTCCTGCCATAAGAGATACAAGTATTTACTGGACTATGATTGAGATGAAATATCCCAAACCTGCACAGGTCAGCCAGGGAGTGGTTGGAAGGTATTTTGGTTGAGAGGATGGGTGAGTAAGCCTGTGAACCCTGGGCCAGGAGCCAGACAGAAACTAATCGTTCCCCTAGTGCACAGTACCTTTCTGTTACCACTAGACTGGGCAGGACCCTTGGGCATTAGAAAGCTCAGGATAGGTTGGACGGTTTGGTTTAATGGCTAGAGGTGTGCAGGGGTACAGAAGTTCTGCAGAACCTTTAAACGACATGATTTACACAAAGAAGACAATCCTATAAACAAGTAAAACCATTAAGAGTTTAAATACCTATTGTTTTTATTCATTTCATCAAATGGCTCCAAATAAACATCTTTTCTTGGTTGGATATGAAGAAACAGGTCTTACTGAATCATATGTGGGAAATTCTATTCTCTCATGTTCTATACAGGCTTTGATTTATACTACTTGATAAGCAAATTAATAAAAAATAGTGCGAAATTGCATATGAAGAGATTAATTGAAAGAAAAAACGATAGTCGAAAAGGAGATTCATAGAAACACAGAGTAGAGGGAAAAGAAACAAAATAGAGAGATTATGCACATTTTACTAATAATGTTCATAAAGATACAGTTTATGAAATTTGAGTTCACATAAAAAGGTTTAGTTGACAGCAGACCCCATCCATACTAATATAATAAAGAGAGAGCCCAAACCTTTGAGGCGGGTAATCTCAGTAACCACAGCACCAATCACAACACCCAATATAGCGTTGGAAAGGGCAGTTGCAGCAGAAGGACATAGGCTATGCAGACGCCCACCATATACATTTAGAAGGTAAAACAACCATGCCAGCAAAGTAGTCCCTTGTGGGCGTATCTGCGTTGTGCTGTGGGTGTGTGCTGGGGGCGTGACAAACGCTGGGGGCGTGTGGTACGTTACGCCCTTCATGCCATGTCTCATATCGTGTGCTGTGGGCGTGTGCTGGGGGTGCGGCATTACGAAAACATGTGGTACGTTCTGCCCTTCATGCCATGTCTCATATACTGTGCTGGGGGCGTGGGCGTGTGCGGGGCGCGGCATTACGAAAAAAAAAGCGAGCGTACATTCCAGCTCCGTGTGTGCTGGCCCCGCGCCCCCAGTGCCATGCACCTGCTTTACTGTATGTAGGTCAGGCATGGCGCTATTGCCAAGGGCCGGAAGGAGCGCAAACAGGGCCCATTGTGCAGGAAATCTAATCTTGCTTTATCGTCCGGTGACGCCTGCTGCGCACATTGGAGATTTACCTCTTCTGTTGCGCACAGGCCTCACGCGACGCACATCCGGAAACAAGGCCCGCCTCCACAGAAATAGCAAGAAAAGGCCTATCCCTCCCCCGGTAAGTACAACTCTGGCACGGCGGGCCACATCTCCAGCAACATACTCCTATTGTTTCACTACCCATTTGAAAAATGCATAGGTCTCTCTCATTGAAGGCCAGCATCGAGATACACTTTTAGACACACCTCCCGCCAGAAGTTCTATGGAGGGCGCTCCCATATTAAGATTTAGGCATTTGTTATGGTCATTTTTATTGGGCAATATTTTGTGTTCTGGGGGCGTGGCCAATGGGCGCGACAATCGTCCGGCAGCATTTCATACCCGGACAACGTCGGGACGGGCTGCTAGTACTTAATAAACAGTAACTTAAAATGTCCTTTAGATCGGCAAAGACAACTTTTGATCACATTAATTTTAATTCTTCCAAACTATTTTTATATTCAAATGTAAACTTAAGCATGGTTGTTAATCTGATTTATACATTTATTCATTTTCTTAATTTTAGGGAAAGCTTGCCGCTTGCCAGGCTTTATTGTATGTAATTGCTAGTCGGGTAAACGAAATAGACAAGGGCCCTCTTGGTTCTTTTAAAGGAGGCAGGAGGGACCTTACTCATTCCTAGATCTACATTGTCAATAACATTTTAGAATGGCTGCCCGGTCCAAACATGATCTCTAAAAATAAAGATCACAGTGTTCCCTTAGTATATTTAAGTGTTGTTGATGTAGTTATTAAAACTTTTCCATCGAAGAATGGTCCCCAAAGATTCTCATCAGTTGAGCGGCAACATGGACCCTTCCCAGGAAATCCTGTGGTAGTTAGCTGTTGCTGTTACTGATTCCAGCCTTTTTGTATCTGCCACTGTGAAGACCATACCATGCACATGAAAGGGATCTTAGAGAGTTTATTTTTTAATAGATTACTATGTTGGCAACGTTACATTTTACGCGGTCATAGAGTTTGTGTTCTTGGCTGCTACTTTACTTTTGCAACACCATGTTGAGAGTACTCTACACAGATAAATTGTAGTCTGTGCTCTAGTTTTCACAAGAATGAAACATTTTTATTTGCTTTCCATTGTTCTGGCACCATTGTGCAGTTAGCATTGGACATCAGGGGAACGTAATGTTCTCCTGGGATTATTTTGGAAACTTTCCAATGGACAAAATTCGTTTTAAATTCTAAGTTGATCAAAAGATAAAGATTGGAACAAAAAGTAATTCACAGTGAGATGATCTGAAAGCGCAGAAAACTAACCCTCTCCACGGGTACTATATTGGAGTCAGAAAGCACACGTTGTGCTGACATAATTTCTTATAATGCTTCCCACTTTGGTTCCATCTATTTTGTAAATCATGTGGTTGGATATGGTGCAATTACTATTGGTTAAATATATATTAAACTTACTTAGAATGTTTTAACTTAGCAACAGGAAGGGAATCATCGAAAGCCTGTTTTGTAGTAGATTTCTGTATTTTCTATGCCATATTTTTCGCGGCCATAGTGTTTTTTGATAACTTCATAGTGAACCAGCTCTCTAGTTTTTACGAGAATTAACCATTCTTGTTTGCTTTCCTAAATTCTGGCATCATTACACATTTAACAAAAGACATTAGGGGAACATTTTGTTCTGTTAGTGACGTATGATTCTTTTAGAAGCTTTCGAATGAACAAAATTCATTTAAAAATCTGTTTGGAGCAAAAACTGTTCATACTCAGATGATCATATTTATATATATATAATGCTAATGGTCGGAACTATATTAAGCCTATTTCGATTGCTTCCACTTAACAATGATGAGTTTATACATGCATCTGGATTCAATGAGTTCCAATGATACATTTTATTACAGTAATTGTGTGCCAATTCTCACTTGGATTAATCAGTGTGGGGAGAGGGTGAACGTCCATTCTACGTTATTAAACCCTAAAGAATGTGTGCAGTTCGTCATGCACCCTGAAAGCATATATGTTTGTTGGCAACATATAGATTCCGAAACTTTCTGTTTTCCTAAGTACTTGTTCTATATCTCTTCCCCTTACATTTTTCTTGATGCGGCCGATGGCCAAATTATTGATGTCTCAATACTGTTTTTACTTTCAGTTTTGTATGTATACAGATACCAGAATTTCCTGAAAGCTCTAAAGTGCTCTATCCATCTTTTTAACAGATCGGATTGTAGAACCTACGTACATCTTGTTACAAGACCATTTGATTCTAAGCACTTAAAAAGAAGAAATACAGTTCATGAAGTCAGTTCAGTTCAATGACTTTATTTGATCTAATTCAAATGTAGATCATAAAAGTATAATACAAGATTAAAAAACAGTTCATAAAATATGACCGTGCAAAGTACAAAGTTAAAATGACATTGTGGTTTCCATATGGTGAACTCATCAAGCGTAACAATGTAGAAAAAAGAGGTAATTGGTACCACAAATAGGTGGTATGAATGCTTAAAACCTTACGCGGTGTCAGCCAAGCTATCCAGTCACTTATGTGCTATTTCATGATATAATTATCACGTACATATTTAAATATTCCTTATTCTAATGTGTTCCCGAAGGATGTGTTATTCACAAGATGTCTAAAATCAATTATAAACAATACTACCCTCACACTAAAATTTATTAGGGAATACTAATTCCCTTACAAAAGAAGATTTTGTTTAACTTATGGTAATTCCCCCCTAAGAGTTCCAAGATGTTAACTTTATAAAGTGATGATTGATCTAAATAGATTCACCTCTTACATGGTCTGTGGATTCCCAACTGTACACAATTTCCTCCATTTCATAAAGGACCGGAGCAATGTGGCTAACATGGAAGAAATAAACGGATTATTATGTTTTTTAAGGAAGTAAAGAGGACGACTACATTGGCTAAAATAGTATCATCGCAGAAGAGGCAAAATACATAAGCCACAGAAAGAGAATAGATCGGTCTGCTCAGAGCTACTGTTACATGTACATGCTGTTAATTCGCTAAAAAAGTAACTCTTAGAAGGGAAGCCCAATATCAGTGGGATTAGATTTAGTCGAAAACTCATCAAGATAAATCTGTTGTAGGATTCCCACCCTGTCTAAACATGAGTAACCCCCCTCCATAAGGGGCGGGGTCATGTGATATAACATTGGATCACTGACATAATATCGACTACAAAAATATAGGTATTTAAAATATCGACTCCAAAATATCGACCACAAAAATATCGAAGTCCTATCTACAAACAGGTAAGTACAAAAATATTGAATAAAAAATATTGTTTAAAAATATGTACTTTGTAAAAATATCGATTTTATTAAAATTAATGTAAAATTAAAAAAATCTTAAAAATAAATAACTAAAAAATACTTAAATAACCTTACAATTATTAAATAATTAATTTGTTATAAAAAAATAATACAATATTATTTGTTAAAACATATATATTAACATAATATTATTAAAAAAATATACAATATTATTACCGTAGCATAGCAAGAGTGTTAAAATTTCTATTCCCACTCCAATGAGTGCAACAGTAGGGAAAGCGTTGGATAGCGTAGGGGTAAAAATGACTATTCCCACTCCAAAGAGTTCAACAGTAGGGAAAGTGTTGGATAGCGTAGGGGTAAAAATGACTATTCCCATTCCAGTCAGTGCAACAGTAGAGAAAGTGTTGGATAGTGTAGGGGTAAAAATTACTATTGCCACTCCAAAGAGTGCAACAGTAGGGTAAGCGTTGGATAGCGTAGGGGTAAAAATTACTATTCCCACTCCAGTGAGTGCCAACAGTAGGGAAAGCGATAGCGTAGGGGTAAAAATTACTATTCCCACTCCAAAGAGTGCAACAGTAGGGAAAGCGTTGGATAGCTTGGAGGTAAAAATTACTATTCCCATTCCAATGAGTGCAACAGTACGGACAGCGTTGGATAGTGTAGGGGTAAAAATTACTATTCCCTCTCCAAAGAGTTCAACAGTAGGGAAAGGGTTGGATAGCGTAGGGGTAAAAATTACTATTCCCACTCTAGTGAGTGCAACAGTAGGGAAAGCGTTGGATAGGGTAGGGGTAAAAATTACTATTCCCACCCCAGTGAGTGCAACAGTAGGGAAAGCGTTGGATAGCGTAGGGGTAAAAATTACTATTCCCACTCCAAAGAGTGCAACAGTAGGGAAAGCGTTGGATAGCGTAGGGGTAAAAATTACTATTCCCACTCCAGTGAGTGCAACAGTAGGGAAAGTGTTGGATAGCGTAGAGGTAAAAATTACTATTCCCACTCCAGTGGGTGCAAAAGTAGGGAAAGCGTTGGATAGCGTAGGGATAAAAATTACTATCCCCACTACAAAGAGTGCAACAGTAGGGAAAGCGTTGAATAGCGTAGGGGTAAAAATTACTATTCCCACTCCAGTGAGTGCAACAGTAGGGAAAGCGTTGGATCGCGTAGAGGTAAAAATTACTATTCCCACTCCAGTGGGTTCAACAGTAGGGTAAGCGTTGGATAGCGTAGGGGTGAAAATTACTATTCCCACTCCAGTGAGTGCAACAGTAGGGAAAGCGTTGGATAGCGTAGGGGTAAAAATTACTATCACCAGTTCAAAGAGTGCAACAGTAGGGAAACCGTTGGATAGCATAGGGGTAAAAATTACTATTCCCACTCCAGTGAGTGCAACAGTAGGGTGAACGTTGGATAGCGTAGAGGTAAAAATTACTATTCCCACTCCAGTGGGTGCAAAAGTAGGGAAAGCGTTGGATAGCGTAGGGATAAAAATTACTATCCCCACTACAAAGAGTGCAACAGTAGGGAAAGCGTTGAATAGCGTAGGGGTAAAAATTACTATTCCCACTCCAGTGAGTGCAACAGTAGGGAAAGCGTTGGATCGCGTAGAGGTAAAAATTACTATTCCCACTCCAGTGGGTTCAACAGTAGGGTAAGCGTTGGATAGCGTAGGGGTAAAAATTACTATTCCCACTCCAGTGAGTGCAACAGTAGGGAAAGCGTTGGATAGCGTAGGGGTAAAAATTACTATTCCCAGTTCAAAGAGTGCAACAGTAGGGAAACCGTTGGATAGCATAGGGGTAAAAATTACTATTCCCACTCCAGTGAGTGCAACAGTAGGGTAAACGTTGGATAGCGTAGAGGTAAAAATTACTTTATCCAGTATTATGGGTATCTTTCATAGATTCACATGCCTGAATCATTCCCCGTCGTCGGGGTAGGAGTCCCCGGTAAATAACAATAGTAATGTCACATAGACATATACTTAGTACTAGGCCAGTGGCCTCACATTAGTAGCCTATCTAGGTCCTTATGTAAAAAGGACCAAACTTTGGCCAGGAGCCAATCAGCTACCATCACCCTTCTCACCTTCCTGGAAGGAGCCCTAGTCCCTCAGATTTTCTACCGCACGTCGTGCAGAGGAGTCTCCACTGAGCTCTGCTCAGGTTTTTTCCTATATCTTTGGTTTTTTGCCTACTATTTCTTCAGGTTCAGTTGGAAAAGGAGTATTGATATTTAATATGTCTACTACTCCTAAAAAAGGACTTTTTAGGCCATGTGCCTCATGTAGTAAAATGAGGCTACACATAGAGGACAAGCATGAGGAATGTTTGTACTGCCTCTATCCTCAACATTCTGCCAAGGAATGTAAGATTTGTCGCACTCTCCCGGTCAAGACATTGAAAGACAGGGAAGGGCGACTGCTTCTGTGGCTCCAGAGACTGAAGGACAAAGACCAAGTCTCCTCAGGTGAGAGTGAGTGTTCCTTCAGAAGTTTCCACTCCTCTCCTAAAAGGCCTCGACAGACATCTCCAGGTCAGTCTGCTGTGCCTCCTCACAAGAAGCCAAAATCTATGGAGGGTCATCCTAAGGTCAAGCCTTCTCTTCAGATGACAGCCTTCAAAAAGCCTGCTGTGGTATCTTCTGGCCTGCCTGTGACGATGTCGACAGTATCCATTTCGACATCCACAGCGTCTACTTTCTCCATGGCTTCAACTGCTACAACGTCGTCGACGATGGGTAGGTCAATACCTTCTGTTATTCCTCTCACAAAACCGTCGACGACGCTCCCGTCGACGTCTGCTTCATCGTCGACGAAGGCAAGGCTTCCAGCGTCGACGAAAAACCCATCGTCGACGTCGAGTTCTTCATCGTCGTCGAAGACACCGTCGACGAGGACACCGTCGACGACGAGACCGTCGACGAAGACTTCCTCGTCGACGAAGACTACACCGTCGACGGGGACACCGTCGACGAGGACACCGTCGACGAGGACACCGTCGACGACGACACCGTCGACGAGGACACCGTCGTCGACGAGGACACCGTCGTCGACGAAGACACCGTCGACGACGACCCCGTCGACGAGGACACCGTCGACGACGACCCCATCGTCGACGAGCTCGTCGACGACGACACCGTCGACGAAGCCATCGTCGTCGACTTCTGCAGTGTCGACGAGGGCATTGTCGTCGACGAGGACATCATCGACGTCGATGCAGTCGACGATGAAAATGTATGATACAATGTCAACAATTGTAGACGCTCCATCAGACGCTACAATGAATCTACAATTAAAGGGCTCTCCATCACTGAAGTATTCCTATACCCATTTTAAGATGTCATCATGCATGGTGACACCAGAGATGACTTCACCTAGCAAAGTCCAGCAACTGCTGCCAACGCAGTTTCTAGAAACAGAAGACCCTGACGTGGAGAACATGTTTCCCATAGCATCCAGTCCCTCTCATCTTAACATCAAGGTTCATGAGAGTTCAGACTGTGAAGATCTTGAAGAGGTGACAATTCAAGAAGAAGTTCGACAGCATACCACTGTTCAGCCTATGGTATGCCTTCCGGCGTCAATTGTCTCTGACCTACAGTTTCTGATTTCAGACTATAAGCAAAGATTTCCGTCTTCTGCTCCTGCTTCAGGAGTGCCAGCACAGCAGGAAGCTCCAGCTCCTCAACGTCGCCAGCGACCACCTCCGCTGGTTGTGCATCAGGAGCAAGAGAAATTGCCTCCTCAAATTTCTTCAGATGAGGATGAATATGAGGAAGAAATGAGACATGATGAAGTCCAAGATGAGGAAGGTGAAATACATGATGAGGATTCTGATGATAACGCCAACCTGGATCCGGCATCCCCAGAGCAAGTACAGGATGATTCTCCCCCTGAAGATTTAGGGGGATTCCATAATATAGTAGGGAGAGCGGCTGCGAGATTCAACATCCAAATAGCTTCGGAAACGCAGGACTGTTTCCTCCATGACTTTAAGGAATCCTTCAAAAGATCTGTTCGATCCATCCCAGTAATCGATTATATATGGGAGCAAGGACTTAAAATTATGAAAAATCCTTCCTCACTCATTCCAGTGCCGGCTAGACTTGAAAGGAAGTACAAAGCCCCAGACACTGCTCCCGCATGCTTAACTGGCCAGACTAAACCGGACTCAGTTATATCACAGGCCGCTCAGCAGAAGTCTAGCAACCCGTCAGCGGCAATAACAGCGCCTCCTGATAAAGAGGGGAGAAAACTTGATGCCATCGGCAAAAGATTTTCTTCTATGTCCGCCCTATCAGTCAGGGCTGCAAATTCTCTAGCATTACTAGGTCGCTACAATCGACAGATATGGGCAGATATAGCTCCATATCTAGAGGCAATCCCAGAAGACCAGAAAGAAGAGGTTAAGAAAATTTTGCTGGAGGGCGAACGCTCTGCCTCAGAGATGATCGATGTGGCCTTAGATATCGCTTCCACAGGATTTCGTCAACTGGCAGGAGCAGCGGTTTTGAGACGCCAGGGCTGGCTAAAAGCCACAGCATTCCGGCCTGATGTGCAAGCCAAAGTTCTAGACATGCCATTTGATGGCGAACTGCTCTTCGGTGAACATATCGATGATATGCTGCAAGGTATTAAGAAGGATACCGACACGGCGAAAGCCTTAGGCACCCTACAATACAAAACTAATTCCTTTCGAGGATCCAGAGGTAGAGGGCAGCAGAATAGGGGCAGCTATCAAGGTTACAAGTCCGCTTATAACTCTTCTCAGCAGTACAAGCCTCAATATCAGCAGAGACAGCAACAAGGACGAGCTTCCTACAACAAGTCGTCCTTTCGAGGGAAAGGAGGAAAGAAGGATAATTACAGACGCCAATGACTGCTTTCTCCAGCATACCTCCACCTCTTCTCCACAATTCGCAGTTGGAGGAAAAATTACCAACTTCCTTCACAATTGGAAACAAATTACAACAGATCGTTGGGTGCTGCAGTTAGTTCGCTTCGGACACACTTTGGAGTTTGTGGAACATCCTCCTCCGAACCCACCATGTCCTATGCAGCACAAGAATCTACGCCTACTTCAACAGGAGCTCTCTCTAATGCTCCAGAAAAGAGCAGTGGAGAGAGTTCCTCGAGGTCAGAAGGGGAGAGGATTCTATTCCCGATTCTTCCTGGTCAGAAAAAAGGAGAAGAAGCAATGGAGACCAATACTGGATCTGAGAAACCTAAATATATACCTCAAGAAGCAGTCCTTCCGTATGGTTACCCTCCAGGAGGTATTACACCTACTCAATCCAAAAGACTATATGGTATCCTTAGACCTCCAGGATGCCTATTTTCATGTCCTCATTCACAAGAGTCATCGACAATTTCTGAGGTTTGCAGTGGCAGGCAGGCACTACCAGTTCAGGGTTTTACCATTCGGCCTGAAGTCAGCTCCACGCATCTTCACGAAGTGTCTGTCACCAGTAGCGGCATACCTTCGCCAGCATCATCACCAAGTCTTTCCCTACCTAGACGACTGGCTCATCAAAGCTCCGACTCGGATAGGCGCAGCCAAGTCCTCTTCGGCCTGCCTTCATCTATTCAAAAATCTGGGCTTAACACTCAACCAGGAAAAGTCAACTCTCCAACCGTCACAACGTCTCAATTTCCTGGGAGCAACGTTGGATACACAACAAGAGAAAGCCTTTCCTTCCAGAGAACGTCAGGTCAAGCTGAAGACTCTGGCTGTCCACATTCAGGCCAAGCAGAGAGTCAAAGTTCGACTATTCAAATCATTGCTAGGAATGATGTCTTCCAACATTTTTCTCATTCCTCACTGTCGCCTACACATGCGGCCTCTACAGGAAGCCTTAACAAATCAGTGGATCCAATCTACAGGGTCTTTCGACGACTGGATCAGGATCACTCAGGTCATGAAGAAAGCTCTGAGATGGTGGCTTCTGGGCGACAACTTAAACAAGGGTCTCCCTTTTCTTCTCCCAGTCTCTCCTCATGTGATAACCACAGACGCTTCACTGGAAGGATGGGGGGCGTTCCTACAGGAACTGCAAGTACACGGTCAATGGTCAGTGGCAGAAAAACAACTCCACATCAATCTGCTGGAATTGAGAGCAGTGCGCCTGGCACTTCGAGCATTTCTGCCCCGTATCAGGAACTCCCCAGTGCTTGTGAGGACGGACAACACCACCACAATGCACTACCTGAACAAGCAGGGGGGTACTCGATCCAGGACGTTGTCTCGAGAATCTCAGCAAATCTGGATCTGGCTGGTACAACACGACATTTCTCTGCGGGCAGAGTATGTCCCAGGAGTAGACAACACCCTGGCAGACTCGCTAAGCAGGCAGCGTTCACTTTGCCACGAGTGGGAGCTCGACCAGCAGACGCTCGACTCGGTGTTCTCCCGTTGGGGCAAACCTCACCTGGATCTCTTTGCGACGAAAGTGAACGCGAAATGCCAACATTACGCAAGCTGGCTTCCCCAGAAAAGGTCCCTAGGGAATGCCTTTTCGATGACATGGTGCAACGTCTTTGCTTACGCTTTTCCACCGTTTCCCCTGATCCCCAGGGTTCTGCGGAAACTGAAAGCAGAGAGTTGTACCATGATCCTGATAGCCCCAGCGTGGCCGCGCCAACACTGGTATACGGAGCTACACCTTCTATCGCTGGAACCTCCAATTCTATTCAGGACATGCCCACATCTCCTCACAATGAACCAGGGACAAGTCCAGCATCCGGATCCAACATCTCTAAAATTATCAGCTTGGCTCCTGAGTTCAGAGAGTTCCAGGATTTAGATATTCCACAGGAATGCAGGGTCGTCTTAGCCCGGGCTCGGGCTGAAAGTACTAATAAGACGTATTCCCTCAAGTGGAAAAGGTTCTGTTTGTGGTGTAGAGCTCAGAATTTGCATCCGTTCACTTCTACTCCAGCACAAATTCTGCCCTACTTGCTCCACTTAGCCAATTCTGGACTGGCACACGCTTCAATAAAGGTCCACCTGGCGGCCATCTCCAGGTTCAGACGATCTTCGTGTGGAGCTTCGTTATGGACCAACAGACTAATCAAACAGTTTCTGAAGGGATTATTCAGATCTTTCCCTCCAGTTAGAGCACCTCCACCTACATGGCAACTAAATGTGGTACTAACTCAACTAATGAAACACCCGTTTGAGCCAATCCACAGAGCAGATCTAAAATATTTGTCATGGAAGACAGCTCTATTGCTGGCGCTCACGTCGGCAAGGAGAGTGAGTGAACTGCAGGCTTTTTCTGTGCAAGACCCCTTCATCCAGTTCAAGAACGACAGGGTCATTCTACGGACTAACCCTAAGTTTATACCGAAGGTTCCGTCCTCTTTCCATCTCAACGAACCTATTGTCCTACGATCTTTCTTCCCGAATCCATCATCTGCGGCTGAAAGATCTCTTCACTCATTGGACCTCAAACGATGTCTCAAATTTTACCTTCACAGGACGGAGCAATTTCGAAAGTCCAACCAATTGTTTGTTGCATTTAGCAGACCCAGGAAAGGCTTAGCTTTAACAAAACAGAGCATTTCCAGATGGATTTCAGCGGCCATCGCCTTCTGTCACCAACAGGCGGGCCACCCTCTGCCTTCAAAAGTACGAGCACACTCCACTAGAGCGGTTTCCACCTCCTTGGCGCTCTTTGCTGGGGTATCCATTGTCGACATTTGCAGAGCGGCGACATGGAAGACACCACATACGTTCACCAAGCACTACTGCTTGGACTCTGAACTTATGAAGGATGCAGCAGTGGGGCAGGCTGTCCTACGTCATCTATTTCATTAGTGGTGAGCCTTCTTCCTATCATCCCACCTTCCAGGTAATTTATCGCACATTTCTTATCAGGTTGTGAGTATCATGTAAACTGTGTAACAACTTGTGATAAGATTACTATGTCTTTACGAATGTATTATGCGAAATGTGCTCATTATTGCTTGCTATTCTGATTCAGGCATGTGAATCTATGAAAGATACCCATAATACTGGATAAGAAATGCGTTACTTACCTGTAACAGCAGTTATCCAGTATTGGTATCTTTCATAGATTCACATGCAACCCACCCGCCTCCCCTGGAAGGGCTCACCTTCTCCCTCTCAGTAGGTACTACTTAGCACTGTGCTTACGAAAATCTGAGGGACTAGGGCTCCTTCCAGGAAGGTGAGAAGGGTGATGGTAGCTGATTGGCTCCTGGCCAAAGTTTGGTCCTTTTTACATAAGGACCTAGATAGGCTACTAATGTGAGGCCACTGGCCTAGTACTAAGTATATGTCTATGTGACATTACTATTGTTATTTACCGGGGACTCCTACCCCGACGACGGGGAATGATTCAGGCATGTGAATCTATGAAAGATACCAATACTGGATAACTGCTGTTACAGGTAAGTAACGCATTTCATTCCCACTCCAGAGAGTGGAACAGTAGGGAAAGTAAATACTTCATATATTATTAAAAAATATATAAATAAACATCTATAAAAAATTAATAAAAAGTAATTACCAATTTAATATAATATAATTAATCAATTACAATTACAAATTAAAATTAATTATTACAATTAGTTACCTATTAATACAAATTAATTACAAATTAACAATTCATTAATTAACAATTAAAATTTAAGTAACAATTAATTCAAATTAAATACAATTAAATAAATTGAAATATTTAATCAATTAAAAATAAATTACTTCCAACCCTATTCCCCTATAAACCCACAACCCGCTACAGAAAATAAATGAGTAAAATTAACATAATTAGCAAATAATCAATTAAATAAACTTAATTGGCAATTAAAATTTAATGAAATACCCTTAAAAAATTAACAATTAATTCTAAATAAATACCAATAAATAATTTTACATATTTAATTAATTATAAATAAATTACTTCCCACCACAATTCCCCTATAAACCCACAACCCGCTACAGAAAATAAATCCGTAAAATTAACATAATTAGCAATTAATCAATTAAATAAAATTAATTGCCAATTAAAATGTAATTGCCAAATATAAATTAACAATTAGTTAAAAATGAATACCAATAAATACATTTACATATTTAATTATACAGACCCCCAGGATATAGCGGCATGGATTAGCAAATTTAGAGGCACAAATATGGAAATTTAGCGGCACAAATAGGGAAATTTAGCGGCATTTTTTCGGCACCTTATTTTACTCATAATCATTCATTTTCAGCCTTATTTCAATGGAAACTGTTTTAGCAGAGCATTACGCTTTGAAATAGGCAACCTGAGATAAGTATCAGAGGAAGCAGCCCAGAGGTGAAGGCTGTTATTCCTTGGAAATGCAATCCTCCATTTGCTTTAGTATAGGTTCTGAGAAGCCCATCAAAGATGGCCTGGGAGCATCTCATGGGAAATGACATTCCAGAACCTACCGTGGTGAAATTAAATATTTGCCTAAGATCACACAATTTCAGCATGGAAGCCACGATTTTATCCAAATTTTCTGGTTTCACTCTGTACAAATTAACAAGTAAGTGGGTATCAATTTGTCTTTCCTTATGTTGAGACTTTGTTTTTAGTTTTAACCTCCTGGTGCATTCTTCTGTGTTTTTTTTAATTTTAGCTCGAACTAGACCCGAAGGCATTGAAGCTCTTCACATGTGCACCAGTCACACTACACAATTACAACACAAACACATGCATTGTTTATAGGCATAGGGAGATTAAGTGACTTGCTCAGAATCACAGGATGACGAGCCACAAATTCTAAGTGTATTAAAGCAAATCTAACTCGGCAACTGTCTAAACTGGTTAACATCCTGGAAGATATGCTCTCTGCCCTGTCTGCCACACAGGGAGGTCTAATACCTCCTCTGACACAAGTGCTTCCAGCACACCTGCCCCTCTTTCTCCTTGTACCTCAATCCCAACTCTTCCAATGTCTGCCTTTAATGCCTAGTGTGTCTCTCTTTCTTTATCCTCACTTACTGCGCTATTTCCTTTTTGATTGAAGATCATCCCCGGCTTGTGTTTCTCGATCTTATTTGTCAATCCCTATTGTCAATGCGCAGGGCAGCTTGGCCCCGGCGCCGGCTCCAGATGACCCACACATGATGTGCACATTATGGCCTGTTGGGGTTGGCTGCAGGAGCTTGTCTCTTCTCCTCGCGGTGGGAGAGGAGACTCACAGCATCCTGCACTTCCGACTATTAAAACAGCCTTGCATGGCTTTGGAAGTGCGGACTCAGGCAGAGGGCCTGGGCCCCAGTGAGCACCCCCTCTGTTTTGTCTGCCCCTGCGCTGAGAACAGCGTACTGAAAAATGCAGACTGCAAGTTGCGGCCGCTGGCCTTTAGACCTAGATCAGAGAAAGGATTTTCACACGGACTTCAAAGAGGCAAAATGAATGACTAATGGCCCGTGTGTCACAGCCTCGGATTTAAAATCACCAAACATATATTAATATTTTGGCCTCACATTCTCCATTCCTTTCTGGATGCTGAGGGCAGCCCCCTGCCTCACTGTTTCTATGGCTGGTCTCGGTGCCCTCATAAACCTTTTCCCTGCATTCCTGTGCACTTTTGTAAAAATCGCGGACTTTTTACAAAAGTGCCGATTTCGCGGGCACTTTTTTAAAAATCGCTGCATTTTTACAAAAGTGCCGATTTCGCGGTTTGCCGCGAAATCCTGGAGGGTCTGATTATAATTAAATTACTTCCCAACCTATTCCCATATAAACCCACCACCCGCTACAGAATTAAATTACGCAAAAATTTTAAAAACAAAATTCATTAATTAAAATAAATTATAACATAAATACACACTTTTCACACATATAATAACATAAAAAACACTATAAAAAATTCGATATTATTAAAAATTCGATCATTTTAATTACTTATATTATATACTTCGATATTTTAACTTTCTATATTTTTAACATTTGATATAACATTACTTACCTTAAAAACAATATTTTTGATGTGTATATTCTGTCCATTCGATATTTTGTCCATTCTATATTTTAAACTCGATATTATGTCCATTCAATATTTTTTACTCGATATTTTGACTGTTTACCATAACATTATGGAAGATTTTTGTTCAAGCCCCGCCAGTCCCTCCTCTGTTTGCTGTTTCTTGCCACCATCCCAACACTTGCATCCTAACTCAGATTCCCCTCATTTCGAAAGACAATTTTCTTGCCCTCCTGCACAAAGTTTCTTCTGGTTCACCTAGCGACTGTTGCCCCCCCCCCCCCCCCCCCCCCCCTCGGCCCTTCGGGAAGCTTTTATCGCCTGCCCTGAATCCCCCCTGGCCCTTTTGAACAACTCTCTTGCCACGGGGGAGGTTCCTTGCTCCTTTAAGCAGGCCGAGGTGGTTGCCATCTTGAAGAAACCCTCGGCAGACCCCTCCATCATGAGCAACTTTCGCTCCATATCCCTTCTCCCTTTCCTCAGTAAAGTCTTGGAGTCACATGTAACCCAAACTCTCAGCTCTTTTGTTGAGGAATCGTGCTTTTTGGACCCCCAGCAGGCCGGGTTCATGCCTGCGCATTCCACAGAGGCGGTTATCCTCTCTGTGATGAAGGAATTGCGCAGAGGGGCTGACGCTAACATCTGTCAGGCCCTGGTTCTCCTGGATTTGTCGGCCGCCTTTGACACGGTCGACCATGGCATTTTGGTCGACCGTGTCAGAGAGGCCTGCATCCAGGGTACCGCCCTGGACTGGGTTCAGTCTTTTCTGACCAAACGCCAGCAAGCAGTCAGACTGTCCCAGTTCTCCGCCACTCAGGTCGGGCTGACCTGCGGCGTCCCGCAGGGTTCCTCTTTGTCCCCTCTTCTTTTTAATTTATATCTGGTTCCTCTAATCCGCTCCCTTCGTGGGTTGAGTGTCACCGCGTTCAATTACGCGGACGACATTCAATTGGTCTTCACTATTGATTCCTCAGATGAATCAATCTCCACTTTTCAAACCACGCTTTGTTTTATTAGTAATTGGATGAGCTCAAACCATCTGAAGCTCAACCCCGACAAGACCGAGCTGGCTCTTTTCGGGGGACCCTCCAACCCTTGGCAACCATCCTTTTGGCCGGCAAGTCTGGGCAGCTCCCCTTGCCCAGTTAACTCAGCCAAAAGTCTGGGAGTCGTCATTAGTAGCGATCTTTCTATGATGACCCAGATCAACGCAGTAGTGTTCTCTAGCCACTTCCAGCTCAGGAAAATCCGCAAAATCTCTCGCCTACTCACTACCGAAGCTCTTATCTTGGCTTTGCTTGCGTTAGTCATTTCCAGACTCGACTACGCAAATGCACTGTATGTAGGCATCCTTGACTATCAAATCAAGAGACTCCAGTTGATCCAAAATCAGGCCGCTCGCCTGATTTACCGCCAACCTAGAGATCAACATGTCCGCCCTCTCTTAAAAAGTCTCCATTGGATTCCGGTCTCTGCTTGCTGTAAGTTCAAGCTAGGCTGTATCATTTCTAAATCCCTTGCTGGTCACGGTCCCCTTTTCATTTCTTCCCTTCTCCACCCGTATGTTCCTCTTCGCAATCTCCGGTCATCTCAGATGGCCCTGCTATCAGTTCCAAGATTCAAGAGGAAGAAGCATGGCGACCTCAGGTTTTCATTTTTAGCTCCCTCTTTTTGGAACACCCTTCCCCTTCCTCTTAGGTTGCCCTCCCCATACACCAGGTTCAGATCCCTTCTCAAGACTTTCCTCTTCATTGAGGCCTACAATTAGTTCTCCCTCTCACGTCTCTTTTACTGCCCTCAGCACCAGCGCCAAGAAACCTTAAGGTGTTAGCTGCGCTCTACAAATTTTTTTAACATAACATAGCAAGATTTCAAGTGATTTTATTCTTTTCTCTCGTATTCTGCCTTGAAATCAAATATGGCCTTTAATCTTATTTTGGAAAATATCAGGCAGGTACTGGCGTTAGTGAACAGCTCGGCTGGTCCTAATGATGTTAGTGTGGATTTTACATGCAACCATATGATCTTATGCGCATTATCCAACGATAAAGTCTTTTATTATAATTTGAGTTAAATTAGCAGTATCCCTTCTCCAGATCGAGTGCCGTAACAGAATGGGTGCGAGCCTGATAGTGTCTGTCACGTATGGTGAACCAAGTTCTATGTGGCAGATGTAATTTGAAGGAGAACCAGGGAGGGACACAGCCTTCTTAAAGAATCCATCCTCTAACTTTTGGAGGGAGTCAATAGCCCCCATTCCCCAAACACCCCTGCCCCATATGTAGCGACGGGAATGGTCTTTGCACTATATAACTTTTGTATAGGCTCAATTGGTTTTGATCCCACTTTTTTTGTGAAATTGAAAATAGCTACCATTCTTCTTTCCAATACTAGGGCCCTATTGGCCACCATATTTAACTAAGACTGTTTTATTTGTCAAACGATACCCCTAGATTAGGAAGGTGTCCACCACTTCCAATCTTCGGGTCCCTTTGTGAGAGGATGGGATTTTTTGGGAAGCAGATGTCCCGGTCACTAATACAGAGGATTTTGATTAATTCACCCTCCGATCCAAGCTTTTCATGAAGTCCACATAGGCCGCAATAAGACTTTGTAGATCCACCCCAGTTCTTGCTAATAGAACTGCATTGTCTGCATGTGCCATTATCAGGAGTGGGACTGTATTATACAACTGCTGCCTCAATTCCATTAGTATAAATCGAAAATAGAAAAATGGGCAAGGACGCAGCCTTGTCTATCTTCCCTCGTGATCTAAAAGGATTTCGTGCATTCCCCATTTTTACCGTAACACACACATGCTGTGGCTTGTGAGTACATCTGGCGAATACAATTGATTATTGCTACATCTATATCCACTGCTTCCATTATTAGCCATAATTTAGGATGGCTCACACAATTGAATGCGGTTGTTAAATCCATAAGCCAATAAAATCTGTCTGGTCTTGGCTGTGGTATATTTTGCGATAGCCTGTCTCAAGATCAAGCACTGGTCTATCGTCTCTCTACCCCTTTGAAAACAATCCTGCATTGGAATCAGGATGTTTTTCTCCCTGACCCAATCCTCCAGCCTATTTAACAATAAACATCCCATCAATTTCGAAGTACTATCCAAAAGGGAGATAGGTCTATAGTTATGTGGTTTAGCTTTGTCTCCCTTTTTGTAAATTGGAACTATTATGCTGCTTTTCCATAAGGGGCCAAACTTAGATATAACATTAAAGATATTGGTCAGCTCGGGGCCCAAAGATCTTGGTGCGATAGAAAGAAGTCTTTGGGGACAACAGCTGGGCATGGAATTTTAGCACCTCTGCACTTAGCCAACCCATTACTTACTTCACTCAAATTAAGTATATGAAATACTCTGTTGGAGCTACCACTGTTAGGACTGGATCAGCCAAGGATTCGTCCGCTGCCCAGAAAATCTGTCCAAAGTGAGCCACCCAAGTGTCCTCACTAATGTGGGTATCCAACATCGGCTCGTCGTTGGTTTTTTTAAAAAGGGAGCGTTTATCACTTTCCAGAATTCTTTATTGCTCCTAGTAGTAGCAGTTTGAGCCACATTTTCCCAAGCAGCTTCCCTCAGACCCCTTTCCCTGGATTTTCGAGATATCTTGTACACTTTACACAGTCCTTTATCTGAGCCTGGTCTCTAGGTGACACTCTAAAAGCCCTATGCAGATCTCTTAAGGGCTTTGAACAAGCCACATTAAACCAGCGGTTTAAAGGGGCCTCATTGGGTGATTTAAAGCGAGTCAGGGCAAATTTGATTTCTCCAAGTGACTCCAAGAACAGTGATGGTAAGTATTCGGGGTATAAATCGGGATCCAAACACCTTAATACCGTCTGCAACTTATTAGACAAAATCTGTGCGACCACTTTCTCCTTGTTAATTTTGTCCCATTTTAGTTGGTACCCATTCTTTCTGACCAGAATTGGCTTTGGCACCTTTACTGTTACAGCGGTATTGATGCCCTCCCAAGTCATTAAAAAAAAAAAGAATTGCTTGATCACTGAAGGTGGAAAATTTAGAGTCGGTTTGGGTAATTTTTCCACGGAGGGATTCAGAGGCTAAAGCAAAGTCAATTGTGGACTCATACTTAATACATACAAATGTCTTTGCAAAGCCTCTTGGGCGTGGGTCTACTTTATTTATTATTTCCGAGTTCCTAGTAGATAGCATCCTATTTAAACAGTTACCCTATATGAGGTGCGTGAAATGCTAAATTGCATTGCCCTCAAGTTGCAATAACAGTGTCCATTGAATACTTGCAGGGAGGGACATTAAAGTCCCTTACTCACTAAATATTAGTGCATTTTTTGGCCAGTGCTCTACCAATTCTATTGATCTGTTTTTCCAATGAGACCACCACAGCTGCCATGCCCCTCCAAAGTTATTATTATAAAAATGTATCAATAGCCAGTCGGCAGTCTCCTTGCCCTTCATATAACAAAATGTGAAAGTGGGGACATGGGCTCTCAAAGTTTTTGATCTTAATAGGCAGTGTATTCGCTATTAGAGTCAGAAAGCCACCTTTTTCCCTTCCTGACAGGGAAGGGATTACTTCAGTTTGGAATGATCGATATCGGTCCACAAATATTGGGTCTATTGCCCAAGTCTCCTGAAAACATAGTATGTCTTGATTCTGCAAAAAGGACATCTACTCTACGTTGCCCAACTTTGGACCAAGACCTGCAATTTACCGGGTTGCTAATTTTACACATATGTTGCTTACTCCTATGGATACCCGTATAGGCATTGCTCCTATTTGGTTTGTTGAAACATTAGGTTTGGCCAAGTTACAATTTGTCTCACCAGGAATCAGTCAATCGCTAGACTCTAGGTCTGCCATGGCGGCAAAACAATTCTCTACCCTTATCCCTGGTCTAACAGGGCCTATATTGGCGAAGGGAGTGGAACGGGGCATATGGAAGGGACCTCCCATGAACTCAAAAGACAATGGGAAAGTGGAACTATAAAAATAATCCAGTGAGAGCACAAACTCTGAGTGCCTGGTAGAGGAGCGCTTGGGAGTCCCCTTAACAAATTCCAGGTCACACATTAATCATTAAAGTGAACTATTACACAATCTCCCGTTAGCTCTTTTAAGGAGGAACCCCAACCCACTCTCCTCGGTATGCTAATATGTCTATCCAGACCACCAACCCTTCTTACATGGCTCCTCACATGGCTTGTCAACCAGTAAAGTGCTTTGGGCATAAGCTGTTCCGTCGCTACCCTCTGTGTCTCTCTCTCTCTGCTCCAGGACATTTGCCAAAACCAAGACAAAAGGTGAGGCAGCTGGGGGGAGGTCTTATGATTGATACAATTTCCTGCCTTGCCGTTTCCATAGCTATCATAGGGGCCACTCCACCCCTCCCCCATTTTCATTGTTGCTTAAATTAGCAGATGGTTTTATCATCTCTTACTTTGTCCCCTAAAGCAGTTTTTGCAGAGCGTGCAATGGTCGGAGATGATTGAGATCGTTGGTTGCAAAAATCAGGGGCCATCTGAGAGCTAAGTAGGTGCAAAGTAGTCTAGCTCATCCCCTGTGCTATTCCCTTGTGATTTGGGCACTCTCACTGGGACGGTATAAGACAATGGGTTTAAACCCCCTTCTTGGCGAATCCCACCATTAATGAGGGTAGATAAACTTTCTTTGATCCTAGTTAATCTGTGCAATAACGGCTAAAGCAACAAAAATGCTATGTTTTCTAGTCTTACAAAAAAGTCCTCATTATTCTTCGACGAGGTATCTTTATCAGACAGGTTTGAGTCAACAGTCTTTGCCCCTTTGGGAATCTTGGGCGTTCTGGTAACCTTCGAGTTCTTTGATTTCGGTTGCCCACCACCTCTTTTATCTTGACCAGTGGCTCCACTGTTGTCTGATAATGGGGTAGAGTCAACTTCATGCAAACTTGAAGGAGGACAGCTAGAGAGTGCGCTTGAATCTTCCCTCCCAGCCGGCTCGAGCAGAACCTCTGGGAGAGGTACTAGTGGGTACATGCCTCTTCTGCCCTCCTCCAATGAGAGGCGACACTCCACCAGTTCAATTTCTTGTAACAGTACATTGGCTGCCCTTGAGAGAAATTAATCAAGGGTGTTAGCAGTCTACCCCCTCCTCCCCCCCCCCCCCCCCCCCCCCCAGTCTTTTGGATGGACACTTTTTGCGTACTCATTAGTAATGGTCACCTTATGATTTATTCGAAATCACAAATACTTCCCAAAAAAAATGGCTTAGAGAGGGGGTCCAGCCTAGCCTCCTCCGGGCGATGACTGGCAGGCATGGACGGGTCCGGCCTTGGCCTGCCAGGCAGGGTGTTCATGGGAGCAGTAGTCTCCACAACTGTGCATGGTGTTTCTTAGGCCTCAGCTTCGCCCTCACAGCAGGAACGACAGGTGGCTACACTCGCCGCGTTGCGCTTTTATGCGTGTGAGTCAGGCAGAGGCTCGATGGGAGGTGTACTCTCCCTAGCGGTGCATGGGGTTTCTTAGGGCACAGCTTCACCCTCAAAGCAGGAATGGCAGATGGCTCATGAAGTCATTAATATATCCTCAGATCCATTGGGTATCTTTGAAAGAACATGTGTTGCCTGTTGAATACAGTTGTCCCATCTAAAGAACCCTTGTAAATGTGACAGTCCCTAATCGCTGCAGAAGTTTTTCAATATTTTATCATCCCTTTTGACCTTAGCATGTTTTTGTATTAAACAATATTTTTTATTGAAATGTCACGAAGAATTACAAGCACAGCCTAGTCCAGTGCATAATGCACAGCATATTGTTTAGGAGTAACCCCCTTTTAAAAGTTATTCATAGTTTTGGGGAGATGTTATTGAAGCATGGGTATCCAGTAACACTAGGTACCAATGTCTGTTAATAAGCTTGCAAAATTGGGAACTCTCCTGACTGTAATTTGTGATGAATCGCACCTTGTTTGCTAAATCAACAAGTTTATTTTTTTTCGGTTTGTAAAGTAAGTCATGTCTGTCAATCAGTGAGGCTCTAGTGCTTGTTTAATCTATAATAATGTCATCATATCCTCTCTCCAAGAAACATTTTTTATAGATTCTGCCTCTAGATTATAGGCAGCATTAGATATACAGTCTAATTACTTGTCAAAATTCCCCATAGGGAATATTATTAATCTGGTACTTTAAATGTGCAGATAAGGCTTATAGTAGACTATTCACAAATGTAGACTTTCTTAACAATTTACAATGTATCATGTTCTAAAATGTACCTCACAGGCAGGAAAGCAGATGTTGGATTTGCTCAAATTCGGACACTATCTCTGTATTGGGCTCATTTATATTTTCAGGGTCACTCTTCCATATCAAGAAGGTGTCCTCTATGAAGCGCAGCTAAAGTAGTATGTTATTCTCGAGTTGTTGAAGATCTGTCCTCAGGATCCACTTCCTCTCAAACCATCCCAAATAAAGAGAAGCATAAGAAGGAGCAAATCTCGAACTCATTGCTGTACCTCTTATCTATTGGGAAGGTACGTTCTCGTAAAGATAAGTTAGGATTCAAAAGAAATACAGCAAGTTCCATAATCTTGTCTGCGTGTGACAAAAGGTTTGCAGGCCTACTGTTAAAATATTGTTTCATACTCTATATAGTCCGTCTTTTGTAAAATGTATGTATATAATGATTTCACATTCATTGTGACAAGTAACCCATTCCCCCAAATGATGTCAGAAAGGGATGTCAGAAAATGTATGGTGTCGTTAATATACAAGGGCAGGGTTTACACGAATGTGCAACATGTATCTTGGGGAATTCATAGACTCTTCAGGTTAAAGAATTACCAGAGACCATTGGTCTACCAGGGATGACTTAATACATTTGTGAATTCAGCCAAAAGTATATAACAAGAGTTCTAGCTGTGGCTACATAGAGATAGCGATACTCATCATCATTAAGTATACCAAGCTTCTTCCATTTAGTTTATATCATAGTTAACTTGGTTTCACATGAATTTAAATCCATTTTTGTAGCTCGTTTGTAGCAGACCACATCATTCAGTTGTTTTAAAGCTTCTTTAATATAATCATGATGATTATAATAAGTTCCCCACAACCTTCATCCGTGGTTCTTATCATTGTTATACAGAGATTTCAAACTTAAATTTATTGTGTCCTAAGATTGGATGGTGATGAGTTAAATGTACTTTATCCAAACCTCTCAACACATAGCATTGAAAAATGTCAATCCAGTTGAGTTGTAAGTCAGAAGGTAAGACCTGGGCACCATAGATGCCACTGCCTGTTGTAGATATGCCATTACATTGAATGGATATTGACATTGTTGGTCCCTTTGACTTCCCCCTGAGTTTCTAGCAACAAGTACATCTTCGTTCTTGTGGACTAAGCTACTAGGTTTCCAGGCTGGTACCTCTGAGGGGCACCACCTCTATGCTGATAGTAAGGGTCATTCATGGGAATCTTTTCTAGGGTCAGATTCCATGAGAGATTGATCTCTGACAGAGAAACAGATTTCTTATTTGGCTTTACGTAAGCAAGATGGTTCTTCATATTGCACCATCCACAATTAAATGGGTTGGTGAAATGGTTCAACAATACCCTTAAGGGGAATTATGAGATCTTTGCCCAACAGCCTAAGTATGAAGTAGGATCTTCGCCTGTTATTCCTATACTCTTATTTGTCTACAGTGACGTTTCACAGAAGGTTTTTGAGTTCAGTCCCTTTGAAGTTTTGTTTGGGCAACTCAACCTTATTCATAGATGATCTGAAAGGAGCTTTCGGTTCATCTCACGAATCAGTGTTAAAAACCTCAGCAGCCATATGAGCAAAAAAAGCTAAAACGTCTAGGTCACTTAATCTTACCTAAATGTAATCAGATCACTCCCTGAACTATCATAGAACATAATTACTTTATATATATATATATATATATATATATATATATATATATATATATATATATATATATATATATATATATATATATATATATATATATATATATATATATATATATACCAACATTCTTAAGTGAAACATTAATACATACCCCTAAAATGCTTAGTAGGATTGTTAATTTCTGGCTTGATGTTTTTCCAAAGTGATTATAACTAACTATAATGATCTCTCTTTTTAGGCGGTCCTATTGGGAAATGAGAGGCAATGCACTTGAAAAGAAGTCAAATTATGAAGTATTAGAGTAAGTATTATCTTATGTTACGGTACAAATACTTAATCTTCCGGAATATTTTAATTCAAAGGGTCCCTTTTAAAGCATAATTTGACAGTGGGTTGCTTTCGGCACATAGTGGCCGCTTCATCTCATGGTTTTCACTCCAGCATATGATGCCTCTTCAGCTGATAATGCTACTTTAATGCATACTTCTTCCATTAATTTCGCCAACTTCATTACCTTCTACTTCCAGACACAGACCTAATTGCACTTTTGGCTACAGTGTCACCTTCCGCACGTGGTGTCTACCTCAGCACATGATGTACTAAATGCACTGTCCATTAGCAGCTAACAGAGATCAAAATGTGGCCTTGGCATTTTAAACCACTGAAGCCTCTCATCTTGTTCTGGATGTGTGGGAGCTTGGAGATACACTCGAAAGGCAGACATTTATCGAGGATGCTGTAGTAATTCCTAATGGGTCATAACCAGCGCTAGCATTATAGTGCCACAGTTAACATGAGAATTAAAGTGCACGTCTTAATTGGAACTTTGCCCCTGGATGCATATGTTTTATAAAGGCTTGGAAAGGGAAACCAGTGCATGCTGCAAGTCATTTGGTTACCTGAGCATATGAGCAGGATCTCTGTACTTGACGCATTGCAGCAGAGCAATTTTCTGGTGCATTCAAGGCAGAATTGCTTCCATCAGTTTGCTGCTTGTTGTTGACTTTGGAGTGCTTTTAGTTTGGTTGTGATCCACATACATGTGAAAAAATGATGCTACAGTCTTCAAAGATGTAGGCCAGCAGTTTCGTGTTGTTGAAAATGATGGTAAAGAGATTTCATTATTCGTTATAGCTTTGCCTGTCTCTAGTTTTGCATACCTTATGTGGCCCACTCAAATGCTCCAAAATAATGCAATAGAAAAAATGCACCCGAGAAAACATGGCTAATATTGTCCTCTATATACATCTTAGGGTTCTGGTGACGTATGCCAACCACTAGGCCTTCTGGCTCGTGGTTAGTTATGCCTCCGGAAATCATAGATGACAATATTTCTTACCTGTTATGTGTCCTCCCTTTGTACTTGTGCTTATCAGACATTTGGCGTCTTTTTCTCATTTGATAAATTGTGAGACTGCCAGCGAATTCCCATTTGATCATTTTGATACAAATTCTATTTTTTCTTAAAGGTTTCATTAAGTTCCACTGCTGAGTGCTTAGAAATGTGCATGCTGTATTGGTATTCAATATTGTCAAGGTTCTCCTTTACAGCCAGATGTACAGAACATGCACTGTTTATTATGTAAGGTATAAAGTACCCCCTGACGTACATCATAAGGTTATTGCAAGTCACTTAGGAGTTTCAAAATAATCTAGAGAAACTAAGCGAACTCCAAGGTGACTTGCAATATCCTCATGTATAGCAGGGAGTACTTTAGCACATATAATCCATGACCACGGTCTCACCTTTCCCACAAACCATTGGAAACCTTGGTGCATACATAGCATTTTCATATGAAAGAGAGAAGCACATTTGTAAACCTAAAAATAGAACCTCACACATCGAAAACCTGTTAGATATTTGTTACAAGAAAGATTTTAGAAACAGTTCAATACCAGACACATTTTTAAAAGAGCTGCAGTAGGTCGGAATGTGTAGGAACATGAAAGAAGATTCTAACTTTTCTATAATTAAGGCGTGCAACAAATGAACATGTTCTTTCTGGTTGTCACTGTAACCTAGAAAAATAGAAAGTAGTGCAGAGGAAAGAAAAGCAACATTACATTTTCATAGGGTTAAACTGTTCCATTACCTGACCTGCCCTTTTCACCCCTGCTGCGGGCTCTGGCAGCAGGCATAGTGACATCAGAACTCGACTGTAATAACGGCTGCCTTCAAGCAACCCACGCAATCTAAAGATCCCACAGATGAGCTAATCTGTACCCAGCTCTTCTGCAACTGAATGAAGCTTGCAGAAGCAGTAGCTTTTGTTTTTAAATACCTTTTAGAGCCAGGGCAGCTTTTAGCCTGACAAACCACCAATTCCTGCATCTGACCGACATGCACAGCCAAGCACATCATATACTTGGATGTTATGGCCAGCAGCACGTGCAGTAAACCCCATGTACAGGAACAGCTTCTGCCTCTGCGTACCCACTTCACAGCCCACACATCCTAAAGCAGGTGTCTGCAGCAGATGACCACTATCTGCTACACTGCGTATGTACTTCTTACGGCTGTGTACCCCTGTAGCCTGCACTCCTGCAGCTAACAAGGGACGTGTGTCAGCAGCTCCTGCACTGACCACCCCACTCATCAAACGCATTCTAAAACAGGTTACTCTAGCAGGCAGCTGTTGTAGCTGACTACCAACTGCAGACTTCCCATGTACTTTCAACAGCTGTGTACCCCGTAACCAGCCCTCCCTCAAGGAGCTGAGAAATCATCTGCTTCAGTAGCACCTGCTTCTGACCACCATGGACTGCACATCACTCACACCCTACATCTGATCGTGAGATACGGCCAGCGAGACTTGCTTCCTTTCTTATACATCTCACTTCAAAATTCCCCACTATCATGGTCATTCTTTCCAGTACCTAGTCACCACTTTAACTGCCACACAGCATCTGTGCAGTTTGTGTAATTAGTTCAGTTTCGCCCCTAGGGCACAGAGTGATGAATCGGAGACATGGAGCAACATGCATCAAAAATCCATTTTGCATTCCCTAAATAGCACATTTTAGGTATTCGCAATTTAAGGAATGCAAAACGGTATGTAAAAAATAGCGATTAACTAATAGTGATTCCTAAGGAGTCGTATTCACAATTAGGTAATACTATTTAATTTGTTCCTATGGGACTAAACGCCCATAAGTGTGAATGGTTTTTCATTACCTAATTTGCGATTACTTAATCGGTAATCACAATTTAAGTAATTCCAAATCAAGGGTGCCCAGGGCCTTATGCCGCCCCCCAACCCGCCGAAAAAAAAGTGCACTTGTAAAGCGCACACATGCCCTAAGGGTATGGGGTTCTGCATGACAACTTGAAAACTGCATTTTTTGTGCATTTAAAAAAATCTCACATGTTTACCATCGACTTGGAGTCAGTGGTAATAGCATTTCCTAAATGCAGATTGCATTTAGGAAAGGCTTGGTACATGTGCTTAGAGAATCGCAAATTGCAATTCCCCATTTACAGTTGCAATTTTAGGTAATCGCAAAAAAAATTTATCTACCTAAAATAAACTGCCAAAGCCTTTCATGTATCGTGAACGGCTATTTTGCATTTGCAAACTGTCAAATTTAGAGATTCTCACTGTTTGCAAATGCAAACTAGGTTGATAGATGTGGCCCATAGTGCGAGTGCTTTGAATCACCAACATGACATGGTTTTTGACAGGCTATTGACGGTTCTTGAAGGAAACAAGCAGTGGTTCCCTATCACAATTAACATTTGTCATATTCTGTATATCTTCTTTGCATGAGTATTACCTTGATTTTCAAACCTTTCAACGCAGTCGTAGTCCTTGATGGTGTTAGTAACATTCCAAACCGGTCATGGTGTGTATGATCATCACCTGCGGCGTGTGCATCACAGCTGTAGGCTAAAGTCCAGAATTTCCCTCTATACGCCGAGCAGGACTTTACGTTCATCAGATGCTACTCTCCTATCCTAACCCCGGTTTAAATTGGCCACGGTAGGGGGACGTGCTTTTTCTAAAACACTCCCAGCTCTGTGGAATAAACTGACCCCAGATCTAAGGAAGGAACGCAATTTGTTAACTTTCAGGAAAAAGCTAAAAACTGTTTTATTTAAACAAGCATGGAGCAGCCACTAGGTGTACTGCCAAGATCAAGTAATATGCTGAGCCTTACTAGGTAATTTGGACAATCAGCGCTTAGAGGCCCCGGTGGTTATAACGCGCTATACAAATTAAATAAATAAAATAAATAAATAAATAAATAAATAAATAAATAAATAAATAAAGCAGGCTCTTTTGTGCGCTAAATATTGCTACATCTTAGGTGCTTGCAATTTTACTTTTAATAAGTAATGGCTTGCTAGGTAACAGGTATGCTTTTTCCAAAGCAGTGGTTCGGAATTTTCTTCAGAAAATTCAAGTGTTTTTTAAAATTTCTAATACCCAGATTTTGGAAAGATTGGCAATTACACATATGTTTTCTATAGTGAAAGCATGCAGAAGCATCAGAGAGATAGAGGAAGAAGTCTGTGGCCAAGGGCACATAGCAGCAGATGCCACCTCGGCCTAGCAGCGGTGCTTGCACTTACCGAGGGCCTAAAGCGCTGAGACCTGTTTGCTTATCCCAGCATACTAACCCTCTAAAGGCTCTCTTCTTGTACCTATAATTGAACGTGGTGAACATGTGTGCGCTAGGATGACAAGGGGGGCAGAGGCCAGCCCATCAGACCACAGGCAGCCAGTGAGGAGCGTTTGTGAGCAGAGACCTTGATATTTGCACCCACTAAGGGACTTTCTGCAGAGGGCGGCGCATGGTTGACTCCTTATATATTTCTGTAAACCAGATTCTCCGTGTAGCCAATAATGAAAACAGCGCGTGCCATGTGTTGATAATGTAATTCTTGCTTGCACTGAATCGAAAAATATGAATCTTCTACATCATCACCGAAACTGAAAACCTGCTTTTCGAAATCTTTTAATAATACTTTTTTTTAAATTCGTTTCTGGGTTATCTGGATTTATTAGAGCATCTCTTAGTAATAGTTGCCCATGAAGAATAGATTTAGCTGCCAGTTTTAAAAACTCAAGGCAATTTCATTTTATTTTCAGATGGGTATATAGTGCAAGGCTGTCTAGGACGCGGCATATCTTAATCCTTTATTTCTTGTTTCATTGTGTAAAATTAATGTTGGCACATTTTGTAAATTGCATTCGCAATATTGTGTTAACTTTTATGTCGAGACCTTGTCCCTCAGTTTTTTTTACAGTCATTGACCGAAATAATCTATTTTGATTGAATTTGATCAGCATCTTCTCTGGGGTATCCTGAGATTTCCTCAACGTTCCTATAGATTGTACAGAAATGTGAAAACATTGCCAAGGTTTATCAGATATTTTGGGGAAATGTTTACTGTTTCTTTCCTTTGACCATTGGTTTGATAAGGCATAATGGTCAGTACCTATACAAAAAAGAGTCTTTCTTCACTGTGAAATTCTCACTGCATCTTTCTTGCAAAGAAGGCAGCAAAACTAACTTGTATTCTTTGTGTCATCGCCTCGCTTAGGGTCAGGCGAGGCATTGTTCTATGATATGTAGGCTCCTAATAGACACGACTGTAACACTTTACTATGTAGGCAGCTGTGGCTCCTCTGTTATGGTGGAGGAGCGTCACCCCACTGCCTCATCCAGCAGATAATAGCATGTAAAATAAAATGGTAATAAAGCAGTTTTATTATCATTTCCTTTTATGTGGCGGAGCCGCAGCCCAGTCTTGAAGGTGAGGCCATCCTCTGACAGCAGCAGCAGGAAGTGTAGTGGGCACAGGGTACTGCAAGTGCGCATGATGGTTTGGCCAGCTGTCTTATCACAGCCAAACCCTCATGCGGACTTAGATATCTCCAAGCTGTTGGATAGAGATACATCAGGCACAGGCTCTGTGCTCAAGATACAGGCTCCCAGTACCTCTGGGAGTGTAAAACCAGCCCTCTCCGTTCAATCCCAGCGCTGCTTTCATGCTGGTATTAGTATTGATTTGTTCGCCCTAAGTTGGCGGGGTATGCTCAGACGTGAGTACCTTGCTCACTTGGCCACTGGATTCAAGATAGCCTGGCTGATGAGGATTATGAATTTGAAACCGGTCCAAGGATGCTTGTTTCCGGTCCAGGGAAGACCTGGCTTGGCAGTTCGGGCTGGACTGTTCCCATGAGGCACAGGGTCAAACTGATTTGCATATGGCCATATCTGAACTGGGGTGGCAGAGTGGGCTAAAGAATGGTGATGGATTAAACCCAGATCAGTTGACTGGGGGTGAGTGTTTGATTTGCTCTAACGCTCCGTCCATCATCCCCTTTTGCATTGTGGTATTAGTATTACCAGCATGAGAGCATTGTCTGGGTTGGCCCAGAAGAGTCTGGGAACCTGTGATCAGGAGCAGAAGAGCACCGAAACGGCGAGGCAGCTGGTAAGTTATCTTTTCAATTTGTTTTATAGTTCCGCATCACCACTTGTCCCTGCTGGCAGCCACCACTGTATGTATGTTGTACAACAGAGCTTACTAAACTGTGTCGCGACTCAGTGTGGGTGTGTTGCACGATGACGTCTGTGGCTAGATCAGGGCACTTGCTCTCTTGGATGTTTGGATTCAGTGATGCCGTAAGCCAATGAAGGAGAAGCGTTAGGCGAGCGTGAGCTGAGCGTGCGGTCTTGTTCCCTTTTGCGACGCAGTGACCACCTCCGCTCTCCATCCCAGATGCTCGGTAAGTTTGTCGGCCTGTAACTTCGTTTTCTGTTGTGCGCTCATAACAGTTTGTTGTTTTCTGCCCTGGGGTTTGAGGAACAAAGCTCTTGTGTTAACATTGTGAGAGACGGAGCATTTGTCAGCATCCTGTCCAAGAGTGCGCAATGGTTTGCATGCCGGCTGCAGAATCACGGATTTGAATTCTGCAAAGACAGACTCCGTATCAATACATTAGGAGCCGTGTAGGTGGTTATTAAATCTGTAAAAGTAAATTTATTCTTTCTGTGTAAAGGTTTGCACATCTCTATAGCACTGCAGTGTTTATTTTCTCACTCTCCTTATTTCCTTTAGACTTCCAATCCTTTTCTATCGCTTTCCCTTTTCTCTCCTTTGCGCCCCCAATTTTATCTGGCCCCCTCGTAGGTTATATACAGATCTCGGCAACAGGAACGGTAACCACTTAAGCAAAGAAGCAGTGACAAGTCAAGTGCACACGCAATTTACAGTGCCTCTAACTGAAGCACCTTGAGGAAAAAAAAAACTTACCAACATCACATAGAAGGGAAGTACAGAGCCACAACTGGAATCTTAGGGAGCAGGTCACTCCATTATCTTCTTGTTTTGTGCATCGTTCAGTCAAGCACCTCACGACTTACGCCATTTCACAGACTATAAAAATCATCTATAAAAACCCTGTAAAAATCACATACAAACTTGAACCTATAAATACCCTTTTCTAACTTTGTTGGTTCCGGAACACAGGCGGTGTTCATGTTTATGTACCTGCATTTCTGCAAATTACAATGTTGTTATTGAAGAACAGTTTTGAATTAGCACTTGTTGCTTTTAACTACTTAATGAATTACCTTGGTAAACAGACCGTGCGAGGTACATTGGTCCTTGTGAATAGTTGCAGAAAAGATTAATGAGTCGTCTGTTGAGCAAACTTATGCTCGCTCATGCAAGGACTGCCGGAAGCTTCATTCTTTGCTGTACTGAAGGAAACCTGGGGGTGCAGAAATCAATTATAGAATACTGGAAACATTTTGATGTTCGATCTTGAACTCAGTTTAGCGGGGCGGTATAGAAGAATACAAACACTGAGAATGGTATTTAGTCGGTTTTGCGTTTGCTGTAATAATTGACGTCTGGATAGCCTTCTTTTTATTTCACAGCACTGGGCTGTGCCTCCCGCCACACAAGTCCTTGTATAGGAAATGGGTAGTAAGTGAGAACCAGCAAAGCTTCACCCGATCTTAGGTTCAAAAGAAAGAGGCACGAAGGAAGGTCGCCATGCGTATCAACTTGTACCTGACTTTGAGATCTCAATTAATCTGTCCGCTAAACAGAAATAAATTGAATACACAACTCATCAAATAAATCTTTTGCTGCTTGCATGAAAAAACCTAACACCACCTTTCTTTAAAAAAAAATAACCAGGACCTTTCTAGAAAGCTAACAAAACCCTCAGAATACATGCCACGCTTTAAACCACCCATAAAAATAATTGTGAAGACAGTGTAAGTGCAGCACTGTGGTGAAAGTACAGCGCTGTCTGGTAGTGGTATGCGATGCTAATGAAGCATATTAGGGTGCCTGCTATGCTATCTAGAGAGGCAGAGTGGCACCGAGGGTGGTAGTGTAGCAATGTAGGGAGATAGGAAGTGATGGTGATGCGCTGAGGAAAGCGGACCCACCGGAATTCAATGCGCAGAGACTGGCTGATAAGTTGCATGATTGTTTTACCACTCACAATTCCCCCTGCCTGAACACATTTTTGTGGAACTCATATTCAGCAAGGCAGCAGGTGGACTTTGTGCATGGTCGAAAGGTTTGGCAGTGCGTGCACCCGCCCTTTTTGTGCTGTAAATCACTGGGGAATGTGTCAATGTGTGCATGATTATATTCTTGTTTCAGGCATAAACCTAACCTTGCTTACACCTAATTTTGCCAGTCACTGTCTTTGTTAGAACAGATTCACAATTGCTTTATTAACCTTCCAGCTTTCCCACATTTCCTTGAAAATGCACCATTTGCCCACTATTTTTTCAGAATTTTCTCGGGGCGATGCCCTCTCCCAGCCCCCGTGCCCCCCTTAGGGGGTTCGGGCTCGCTGGCTATGCTCGCTTGCATTACTGTGTCGCAAAATGAAGATTGTCTGAAAGGTGTGTCCCCAACTTGAAAAGTTTGGAAAGCTGTGTTGTAGAGGAACCACACCGGTCTGGAGGGAGGGGAGGAGCATGTGTAAGTAGCAGTACACAATAACAGAACAACATGAAACACACTGTCCTACCAAAACTGTACATTTGTAGCACAACAGATCCAAGCTTATCCCGAGAAATAATATAAACATTTTGTAGCCTTATAATAAGCATTGAAAAGTTCTGGTACCTAGTAATCCTCGTTTTTAGGTGATCCTGGATCTAGAGATGTTCCAGTGTCTATAAATTTGCTAGTGTTTCTCTTTTTTCTTAGGCTGGTTTAACATGTGCAGTGGAGAGGGTAGTTTGGAATGGTTGCTTTAGATAGTGCTGCCACATGAAAGTCGTAGCTAAAAGAGCCTCAAGGCCTGGCAAGGGATTTTTGTGATTTCTTCTGGTCCCTCTGACCACACTGTATACTCTGCTCAGCAATTTGCTGCCCTAGTCCTAATCCGGACTGGGTGCTGGAGTCAGCTATGCATCAAGGAAGTTGCATAAGGGTGGAGCTAGGAGGTCTGCTGTGGTATGATGACCCTTGACATCTGAAGGGGCAAGTCTAGACCGCATGGCAGCATGGATGGTTCCAGACACCCTCTTAGACACCAAGAGCTTGTTCAAGACTCAAGTAAATTTGTATAATATTAGTGAGCTTTTTTTTAATAGCCCAAGCGCTTCTTTTGGAGCACTATCTCCATTTGATGCAGGAGTGCAGTTGTGGCTGCTTGAAAGCCCTTTGGACTTGTATATGTGACACTATGGCACAAAGAATGGCGCCATCAAAACTTGGGATATAGGGGCAAGCTGGCAAAAATGTCCTCTTGTGACGGACGTAATGTGAACATTGTTAGAGGACGTTTCTTCCATTTGATGACTAGAAACCTCCTTGAGTACTGTTAATGGGCTTCCTACGGCAAACCAACTGTTCCACTCGCAGCAGTCAGCCGGCGCAGATGGCACTCGCTTCGCGCGATTTAAATGTTAACTATAGGAACTCGGCAGGTCTCTGTTAGAACCAGATGTATCGCGTTGTTCATTGAATTGATGTAGTGTTCACACTATGTTTTTCGTGCTTTATGAATTTATTTATAAAATATGCATTTGAATATAAAAGATAATCAGTTGTTGTTTTCAACGTGTATAATAACCCCTTCGATGCTGATGACTAGCTCAGCTCGTCATCAGCCACGGGGGGCGTGTGCTGATGACGAGCTGAGCTCGTCATGTAACACGGCTTTTGTAAAAAAGCCGAGCAGCGCAAAAATGACCGCCGCAGCGATGCGGATAAGGTATAGAATTCAGAGCACTGGCCGAGAACATAATTTTCCTAAAGAGACTGAAAATAGCCTGAATGCTTGTCTGTAACTTTGAAAGTTTCTCATGCAAATGTTATGTAAGGGGCTATTGCTTCTCACCCATTGTGTTGCTATTTCATGTACGGTCCATAGATATGTTAAAAAGTCAGATGTTTGACGTTTTTTAATCTTCAAATTTGCGGAGTTTTATTGTTCAAGTACCTTGCGGGCAACAGCAGTTACCTGGAGGTTACACCTTACTGGTTGCTTAAATTGTTCTGTCATCGCAAGATGTCACTTGGTGATGAACCGGCCTACTCCACAGCCCTAGTAAAGTCTGGCAGAGTTTCTATCTGTGTATGTAGCATCTTCTCCACCTCAGCACACTCTTGATCAATTTCCACCCATCCCAGCTACCAAGAGCAATTCCATTTTGCAGATGTTACTAACCTTTGAGTCAATCATGCTCCGCAATAGCAGACTTACAACGGTGCATATTTTTTAACGACAGCTGGATACATCTTTTCATTATATTCATTATATTCTGTTTCAGTAATAATGATGTCAGTAATAATGATGTCACAAAATGGTTGCTGTCATCGGAGTGATTGCAGCAAAGGTTAATATCTTCAAGTAAGGCACGTACTGACAATGCTGTCACATCAATACTCCTCTTCCAGTTTGGCTTCCGTGAGGTTTAGGTTTGGATTCCATGAGGATTAGAACCCTCAAGCTCCAAAAGGAACACAGATATGACAACAGTGTCATTGAATCTGCACGCTGAGTTCATTTTAACCCCTTCGCTGCAGCGGCAATTCCGCCGCAGCGCTAGGGGGGCGGGGGGGGCCGAGTGGCGCTCGCATGCTCGTGATGGAGTCGCTCCGTCCCAAGCCGCGGCTAAGCTGTGCTCATGACGGAGCGGTACCGTCATGGCCCCGCCCGCTCAATGGACCGTCCAGCGCAGGCGCAGAATTCGCGCCGCGCAGGCGCGCCGAGCGGGCCATGACGGAACCGCTCCGTCATGAGCACCGCTCAACCGATGCTCATGACGGAGTGGCTCCGTTATGAGCATGCAAGGAGTTAATGTGTCACACTAGTCACTAGGCCTCACAATACCGAAACTGTAGTTTGCTGCTGATTTTTCTCATAGTCCATAATACATAGAAGCAAACACACTTCAGTAATCACTACAGGTGTCCCTTCTCACACTGTCAATGCCCATACACATTATAAGGCCTACACCAGGTCAGTACAAGTCGCTAAAGAGTTTGTTCTGCGACAAGCTACGTTACACAGGTACAGGGCTGAGCTAGACAGTAGTCTCACAGACTCCACTCGCACACATGCGCCTCTCGTACTGATGTAACCTCATTCCCTCAATTTGTGATGCGCTCCGATATCCTTCGGGATCAAGTTTGCTCTATATAAAACTTTATAAATAAATAAATACATGTTCACATGCAGCCAGCCTAGAGACTCTTATCTGTCTTAAAAGGCAGACACTGGTGGTTAGCACTCCCAGTCCATTATAACAGAGCTTACACTGAGTGAGACTCGTGTAATGAGACTTGGTCTTGCAGAAGGGCAATCCATTATAAATAAGACTCCTAGTTTTCTGTTTTTACTGATTTTTACAGATAAATACAGACAGAAAGAAATGTTTCCCGTCTGTATTTATTTTTTAAAGCGGAAAAATACTGAAAGTTGTGCTTGTAATGAGGGACTTTCCATGCTGCCTGCTGTGAATTCCAATACAGCAGATGAACAGATAGACAGCATGAGGAGTTCTGAACAAGTTAAGATATCTTTAAATACAGGCATAAGTTAAAGTAAATTTGTAGTAAATTGCTAATATTTACCTGCGGTTATAGTGTTTTGCTATATTGGCTGCTGAATTTGCTACACTGTGACCGGCATCAAAGTATGAATGCATGTTTATCAGTTAAATAATTGTGAAAATGTACGATTTTTGACTCTGTTTATTCGCTAACCAGAAAATAAATAAGGAGAAATACCAATAAGTTGGCCAACAATTAAATATGGATAAATATAGACGGAAATGTTAAAAATAGAAATACCATAAAAGCAGGAGCCCTAATTATAATAGAGCTTACAATGAGTGAGACTCATGCAGTGAGATTTAGGGCAGAGGGTCCATAAAGCAGATAGTCTAAAATGCATTCTTCTACTACAGTGTACTTTACTCATGGGGATTGTCTGCACGTTTCATGTTGAGAAGGCCCTGACCTGTGTACTCGTTCATATGTGGCCGATATATCTCAAGGCAGTGTCATTCCTGTTGGTTTGCTGCGCTATTTAAAACAAATCAATTAATGATATGGATGTAAAGATCCCTCTTAAGATTCTTCGCTATTTGGAATGGGTATTATGAGCATTTATTCCGTTACTTGTATGACAACTTTTGTGGCACTTTGAGGTTTCTTACATGTTATTTCTGTGTTTCAGGAAAGACGTAGGGTTGAAGAGGTTTTTCCCGAAGAGTTTACTGGATTCTGTTAAGGTATTCTCATTGTTTCATATGAATTGATGCGAAATGTGTTGCCCAGAAATATTTTTCGTACACCAAAAAAAGCAAGCAATATATTCTGCGACAGGCTGTTCCACAAATGTAATGATGAGCCATTTAGTTTGTACATAACAATCGTGCCGCACGTGCATTCATATTGGATTACTTTGTACAGGTGTTACCTTATTTGTAGTAAACTTAATCTTCTCTGCTAAAATAGAAAATTAACATTTTTACAGGTAGATGGCAGCTTTCTACAATTTACAGGTGTTTGCGTGCTGCCCTGAAAGATAACAGATCACATTTACAAGTTACTTAATTTAAAAAAAATGTTTACGCTTGTGCAAGAAAAAAAAGTATGCATCAGATGCCCATATTCAGTAGAGTTCCAATTTAAATATATTTTGTGTGCAATAGGTGTCGTGTTTATTATTAGCACAAATTGATTATCAGATGCCTTTGTGTGGTATATATTTCATTGATCTCTCTGTACGTTTTAGTAGTAAACATATTACCTTTTGATGCATGTTCAACGGTGTGTAAGGCTTCGACTACACAGTGATTGTCCTGTGAATAAGAGCCTGAGTATCTTGCCAGTTGAAGGAAATCACTGCTTTAAACTTCATTGGTGGATAAGAAGGGGTAGAGAAGGACACACCTTGCGTAATTGGATCTATGATATTACAACGCGTTATTTTACAACGCATACCGTAACATCGCAACTTTTACAACGCGGGTACCATTACAATGCATGCCATTACAACGCATGTCATTACATAGCAGATACTATTACAACGCATGCCATTACATCGTAAGTATAGGTAAGTATATATTTTAAAAAAAATGTAATTAAGTTAAATTAATTAATTTAAATTAATAAAAATATTATTAAAAAAATTAAAACAGTAATTAATTTAATTTAATTTCATTATTGTAATTTTATTAATAGTAAAATTGTAATTAATGTAATTTATTTAATTTAATTTAATTTATGTAATTTAATTAATTTATAAATAGTAAATAATATAATTTAATTTATTACATTAATATAATTTTAAGAAAATTAAAATAATAATTAACATAATTTAATTTAATATAATTAATGTAATTTAATTGATTTATAAATTGTCAATAATATTTAATTTTAATAAATTAAATAAAAAATGTAATTAATTTCATATAATTTAAATAATGTAATTTAATTAATTTTACAATTGTAAATATTGTAATTAATTTAATTTAATTAATTTAATTTATTTAAAGTCCTAATACCCCTGTACCCCAAAAACCAAACCCAACCCTAAAACCTAAAAATACCCCTGTACCCCAAAAACCAAACCAAGCTCTAAAACCTAAAAATACCCCTGTACCCCAAAAACCAAACCAAGCCCTAAAACCTAAAAATACCCCTGTACCCCAAAAACCAAACCAAGCCCTAAAACCTAAAAATACCCCTGTACCCCAAAAACCAAACCAAGCCCTAAAACCTAAAAATACCCCTGTACCCCAAAAACCAAACCCAGCCCTAAAACCTAAAAATACCCCTGTACCCCAAAAACCAAACCCAGCCCTAAAACCTAAAAATACCCCTGTACCTCAAAAAACAAACCCAGCCCTAAAACCTAATACCCCTGTACCCCAAAAACCAAACCCAGCCCTAAAACCTAAAAATACCCCTGTACCCCAAAAACCAAACCCAGCCCTAAAACCTAAAAATACCCCTGTACCCCAAAAACCAAACCCAGTCCTAAAACCTAAAAATACCCCTGTACCCCAAAAACCAAACCTAGCCCTAAAACCTAAAAATACCCCTGTACCCCAAAAACCAAACCCAGCCCTAAAACCTAAAAATACCCCTGTACCCCAAAAACCAAACCCAGCCCTAAAACCTAAAAATACCCCTGTACCCCAAAAACCAAACCTAGCCCTAAAACCTAAAAATACCCCTGTACCCTAAAAACCTAACCCAGCCCTGAACGCTAAAAATACCCAAAAACCCAAAACATATACCTCAGTACCCCAAAACATATACTCCTATACTCTTACTTATTTTTTTTAATTACTTAAATTAATATATATAATTAATTTTATAAAAATACATAAATAAATATTTTAATTTATTTTTAATAATAATTAAATTAATAAAATAATGTAAAATAAAATAAAAAATATATACTTACCTATACTTACGATGTAATGGCATGCGTTGTAATAGTATTTGCTATGTAATGACATGCGTTGTAATGGCATGCATTGTAATGGTACCTGCGTTGTAAAAGTTGCGATGTAATGGTAGTGCGTTGTAAAAGTTGCGTTGTAACGGGTGTTTCCCTGCGTTATTGTGTGTAACGTTGGCTGCTTAACCCTCACCAGACTTAATTACCAACACAGTTAAATTAGTTGTTGTCTAGTTGCATTGAATAGCACAAGGCCTCACAGCACCAGTCACAGCACGCGTGTTGAAGAAACGGGAGCTATAGTGTCGAGTGCTATGCAACCTGTGCCTTAAACCAGACACAGCACATCATGCATTGGGACATCAATGTCTGATAGCCTCTACTGGAATTTAAATCCATGTGACTGTGATTCACTTGAGTTTTTGGATTTATACAGATCTGAACCATGCCGCAAAAAGGCTGCTTTGAGTCTTACTACTAGGGGTAGGACGTTAAAAACAAATGCCTGGAAACTGGAAAGAGTCTTTGTTTTAATTAATTATTTGAGAGTTCTACATAGCGCTAGCTAGACTCCAAGGTATTAGAGCACTAGAAAAGCTTCTAAAAATGAAAATATTTAATATATTATGAAAGATGTGTTACATTTTAGAGACATGCTCTATCAAAACAGAGCGATTATCAATATTTGATAGTACAGTACAGGCTCAACAAACCAGCATTTGCAATGCGATTGGTCTCGCATTAGGAAAGTTTGAGCTATTGGTATTGTAAATGACAACATTTTTATTCATGTTTTGTTTTTGAAAATAGCGAACTTAATAGCCTTGCCATTTACAATGCCAATAGTAATATGTTTCGCAAATGTGACACCTATAGCATTTATATTGCAGTATGTGTTGTATTTGCGTGTTTACATGTGTTGATATTACAAATAACAATAATTAATACTTAAATAAAAGTTATTTTAATTTGTAAATAACTTTTGTGAAGATTATGTTCAGTGTATTTTATTGTGACGAAAATCCAAGAACAGAAGTGAAATATTAACATCTTTTTGTTACTTTTGTAATAAAGCTTGAAACATTGAGAGAACATATTTGAACCAGATGATGTTGAATGGTTACACAGGTTGATGCTGTGGTGGCGCTGAGTGATGTAATGGTGAACGAGTGATGCTGTAGCGTTCAGTGATGCTGTGGTAGTGCATAGTGATGTTTTGGTGCCCCTGAGTGATGCTGTGGTGGTGCGGAGTGATGCTGTATGCTATGCTATGTTTTGTTTTGCTATCCTATGCTATGTTGTGCTATCCTATGCTTGGATTTGTTATGCTATGCTATGCTGTGTTTTGTTATGCTATGCTGTGTTTTGTTATGCTATGCTGTGTTTTGTTATGCTATGCTATGTTTTGTTGTGCTATGCTATGTTTTGTTATGCTATGCTATGTTCTGTTGTCTTTTATTATGCTTTGTTTTGCTATGCTATGTTTTGTTATGCTATGCTCTGCGTCTGTTTTGTTGTGTTTGGTATGCTATGTTTTGCTATGCTATTATATGGTTTTTTTTTTTGCTATGGTATGTTTTGTTAACCCCTTAAGTGCTGCCTCGGTGCATTGGCCGACGGCAGCACTACCTCCCCAGTGCTGCGCACGACCATTGGACGTCCATTCAGCACTAGTTCCAATGGACAGCGCAGCACTGGGGAGGAATGTTTAATAGCATCTATGAGGTTAAGCTATGCTATGTTTTGTTATGCTATGTTTTGTTCTGTTATGCTATGTTTTGTTATGCTATGCTTTGTTTTGCTATCCTATGCTTTGTTTTGTAATGCTATCCAATGTTTAGTTTTGCTATCCTATGCTTTGTTTTGTTATGCTATGCCATGTTTAGTTTTGCTATCCTATGCTTTGTTTTGTTATGCAATGTTTAGTTTTGCTATCCTATGCTTTGTTTGCTTATGCTATGCTATGCTTTCTTATGCTATGTTTTGTTGTGTTTTATTATGCTATGCTTTGCTATATTTTGTTTTTGCTAGCCTATGCTTTGTTTTGTTATGCTATGCTATATTTTCCTATCCTATGCTATGTTTTATTAAGCTATGGTGGTGAGGGTGTGTGAGTGTGTGTGAGGGTGAGTGTGTGTGAGGGTTTGTATGTGTGAGGGTTTGTATGTGTGAGGGTTTGTATGTGAGGGTGTGTGTGTGTGTGTGTGTGTGTGTGTGTGTGTGTGTGTGTGTGTGTGTGTGTGTGTGAGGGTGTGTGTGTGTGTGAGGGTGTGTGTGTGTGTGAGGGTGTGTGTGTGTGTGAGGGTGAGTGTGTGTGAGGGTGAGTGTGTGCGAGTGAGTGAGGGGGTGTGAGAGGGTGTGAGAGTGAGGAGGTGTGGGGGTGAGGGTGAGAGTGTTTGAGGGGTGAGAGGGTGTATGAGGATGAGAGGGTGTGTGAGTGAGGGTATGTGAGGGTGAGGGTGTGTGAGGGCGAGGGTGTGTGGGGGCGAGAGGGGGTTTGAGGAGGTGTGGAAAATTGATGATGACAGCCCTGGGATCAACTGCTGGCTGACTCAGCAGGTACACCATATCTGCACTTGCCACTCATCCGTTACATAAGCAGATCACCATGTTTTTAAATATATTCACGAAGAGGGTAATAAATCCATTTTACGTACTCAACTGGTATGCACTAAATAAATGTCCCTCACAATTCCACTATCTTTTTTTCAATGAAAGACTGCAAAAGCATGGGATCGCCACAAAGCAGCAGGTGATGAGTGAAAAAAAAGGTTTTAATAAATAAAACCTGGGCTACAAAAAAGAATAACTAAAGACCTCACACTAGTTAACTAACCACACCAAACAACTGGCCACCACTACCTGATGTCCCGCTTTTGTCCTCGATTTGAATTTATCGGGACTTTACAGATGGTACATCTGCTTTACATCGCCGAACCACAATTGTCCTAGAGGGCGGAATATGATCTTTCAAGCATCCAGAAACACATATTTACAATACTTATTATGTATTTTGAATAATATAATCATGCAATACAACAGCTCAATTCAGCTGATGTTAAATAAGACTACAGCTTCCAGAAAGCAGCTTTAAACTGGATGTGAACCCAGGAACGGAAGCATATGTCATTAATGGGAAAGGAATGCATAGGTAAGTTAAAAGAAAACATTAAGTCGGGCCATACTAGATGCAATAATGCTGCACCTACACTCTTACCTGCCCTGTGATGCCGGTGATGAGTGCTACATTCCTGGGCTTCCGATATTTATCTTATAATTGCTGCAAAATACAATCGTTATGAAGCCTTATGGCACAAAAAGAACGAATGAGCCTAAAACAGAAATAAGAAAAGAGAAATTGAAAAAAAAAAAGAGAAAAAAAGACAGGGCAGCGAAAAAATAAAACTGAAAAGAGAAAGACAAACCAGAGAGGGGGGTTTTAAATAAAGGTAAAACAAGCAACACGGGAGAGAGAGGGGATGAGAGAGAGCGAGGTTCAGAACTGAGCACAAAGCCTCTTCCTCCCGCACGGCACCGCATGATGAATGCACAGAGATAAAATGTCACAAATTTTAATTCCACGACGAGTGCAGAATGATTTTAAAATGAGCGCGAGAAAGCACCGATTTTGATATTTGCCTGTCCCCTGCTCTGTCTCCCCTCCCCAAACCGCAGATTCGTCATATTTCGAGGTGTCTCCCATGCCTGACAGAAACACTTACAAAAAAAATATAGGTGTCGCGAAGTGGCGTGGATGCAAGTAGGCAATTTAAAAATGCACTGTCGCTGCTATAGGTCACTCACAATAAAAACAAGGTGATTCTTCTTGTTAGCACGTTGCGCGCGACCTCACGGGAACACACACGCAGTCCTTACGCACTGCGCATGCGTGCGGCCAACTTTGCCTGGGGCATGGAGGGTGCTGCAGTGTTTCCGGGACTCCCAAGTGCTGAGGGAGCCCCGCGTTTTCGGAGCCTGTAGCAGTGTCCGGGGCTCCCGTGAGCTGAGGGAGCCCCGCAATTACAGAGCCTGTAGCAGAAAGAGCCGGTGAGTTGTTGGGGGGGGTGGGGGGGGGGTAGGGTGGGTGCGTGTTTGTGTGTATGCACGTGTTTCTACATATGTCTGCGTGTGTGTGTGTGCGTCTGTCTGTATGTGTGTGCGCGTCCAGATCCATTGTGTGTGTGAACAGCATGCCGGAATCGGAGCGCGTGTTCACACGCGCGGCCTGATCCGATTCTGGCATGCTGCGCGTGCCAGTCTCTTGTCTCCACTTTGGATCGTTGTAAGCTGAGCCGACAGCTATAGGTCTCGCGGCGAGAACGCGCTTTGCGCTCTTTCGCCAGGGCGAGACCTGAAAAGCATTTTGATGCGGAAGGTGGCATTTGACGTTGTCATGATTCACTCTAAGCCTGAGATCGGTTATCAAATGTATAATTTACAGGTTGCAGAGTGATTTTCCAGACCCGGTCACTAGACGGTGGGATAACACACAGCGTGTCAGTGTAGGATAGCTTTAAGCTGAAAACTATTATTAGAGGAAAATAACCTTTTCTGGGCAGCCGAAGAATTAACACTTGATTTCTGGTACAGGATGAATGTAGCCAGCAGTCAGTTTACCAACGAGGCATCTTCATTGTATTCTCTCATAGGCAGCAGTGCAATGTTTTGTGTGCAACAGGTGTAAGTAAGGCCGATAAAACGTATAGATGCTGTATTCAGAATTTTCTTTCATTGTGATACAGTGACCCGTCTGGCATTTAGATATCATACATTACAGGCTCGTAGAGCATAGGAGCAGAAACATATATCTAGCATTAATAGGTGGCAAAGCCGGCACACCTTTAAACAGCAACCCCTGAGCACATTGCTGTATTTGCCCTTTCTTTCATTTTGTGCTGGAAAAATACTGCGACGTTTTACTGGAATGGGAGACTTCTTGGGGTGCCCATCGCATATGAGTAGAAGGCAACCAGTGAAGTTTTGGAGAATTGTTTGTGGATTGTCCAGAGACGTTTCTTTATCCTTGTCTCGAAGGTTCATTAAACCGATGGAATGGATCCACATTCCTCTTCTGACCTTGCATTAGGCAGCTCAAGTAATCTATCAGTTTTCATTAATAATGCAGCAATCACAAAATGGTGCTGATTTTGAAAAAGCAGACAAAATATTTTAATTAAAAGCTCTTTAACTATTTGATTTGCATTGCTATTTATCCATTAACACCAAGCATTACTTCGCACTTAAATGTGTAAGGCAGGATTAGATTTCACTTTAAATAAACAAGTATTAATCTTGTCAATGAACATTTTCCATTTCTTAACTTTTTCTTAATGTTGTAAGCATCTTACTTATACAAACATATGTTCGACCAACAACCTAAACAAGGAACTTAGCAATAGAAATGTAGGAATGCCCTTAAAACCATCTCTTTCTAGTTGTGGCTGCAGTGAGGAAAGTGGAATATTGTATTAATATTGTTTTAGTCGGACAGGCTTGTACCCTGTAGGTTTGTATTCTACATAGACTTCTAAATGTTTATGTGCCACATTGAAGAGCAGTTAAATGCATGGAGCATTGATCCTCCAGTATGCAGGCTAAGGAGGTCTCCCTTTGTCTAGCGATAAATGTAGTTATCTTAAAAATCTGGCATGGATCCAGCCCTCCAGGACCGACTTTGAAGAGCCCTGGTCTAACTGAAGTGAGGGAGAGAACTTTGCCCAGGGTTGCTTCCACCAGTTGGGAGAAGGGGGGGCCTTACATGAAGGTGGTCTTTGGGGCAGATATGCGCCCTTGTTACCCAACAGCACGAGGCCACGTTTTTTTAATGACTCCTGCTTTGGACAGTGACAGTGCATTGCACACCTAATCCTAGGCTTTTTCTGCAGGCCTCTCTCCTCAATTTAGAGCAGTGTTTCCCAAACTGAGGGTTGCCGGGTTTTGGTGAGTCGCCAAAACTACAAGCAATAAATAAAGATGCCTTTAAATTCTGTATTTATCGTGTCACATTGGCTGCACTTCAGAGACAGAGGTTGAATATCAGGCTGTGTCTTCTGATAAATTACTGCTTACGGTTTTTTTATGGGCCGTCCGAGAAAGACGAGTAAAAGAGAATTATGCGACAATCTTGCTCTGGTACAGGGTGTGTGAAAGAAAAGGCTGCAGGATGTCATTTTTTGGGGGAATACACAACAAAATATAAATGCCTGTAAATGAACTGTACAGATTCAGCAGAGAAGAAAGCAAAAATAAATGAAGCACATATTGTTTTGTAATTCTGGAGTGTGATGGAAAAAGAAAGATTTTAATAGGATCAAAACAAATCAAGACACTTTACTTGGTGATGCACAAATGATAAAAACTGAAACACGATTTACACACATAATTTGTGTGCAATATAGTATTATCAGTAAAACTGTATGACTGTGCAACTTTAGTGGCATCTCAATAGAAAATGTGCTGTCTGTAAACAACAGTTTGCTACGATATGATGCTTTAGTTACATTTAAAAACGTCCAACTCGTGTCCATTAAAGCTAGGCAGGTAGCACATTTTTGACTTTCTAAAAATTGGGTTGTTGTTTTAAAAACTTTGGGCTTTGTGCGGGGAAAGGATGTGCTGTCACCCAGCACCAGAGGCCATGCACACTTTTTAGGTCGAGACTGGCCTAGGCTGCGCGCATTTGCAGTCTCGCCAGCGAGACTTAATGTCTGTCAGTAGCGAGGGTAAACCCGCCCCTCTTCTCCATTGGCTGGCCTCATAAACAGCGGACAGCCATTGGAGAAGAGGTCCCAGTGACGTTTTTCTTTGCCTCTAAGCCCCGTCTTTTTCGGATTGAGGGGCCTGTTTTTTTACTTTCTTCCTCTCAGTGACGTCCTCAGTCAAAAACACCCCCCCCCAGTCTGAAAAGGACGGGGCTTGAAACGTCACGAACCTAGCTCGTTTTATTGAGTACCTGCACTTATTTTTTCCCCACTGAAAGCGCTGCGGGTAACTACGGTCCACAGAACGCATCATGAAGCTGGCTAAAAGACATTTCAGTGTCGGTTTTTAAAAAAGGTGTCTTCCTTGGGATTGCAAGATGCGTGTTCCCTGTTATGACGAACTCGAGGGTAGAGCTTGTGCAAGGCTTTGCGATCGAGAAAAACCGTGGGGTAGAATGTGCCTGCGTCGTGGGAGGAACGTTGGGGCGGATCTCCGGGGAAGGGCATGTGGGGAGTCCGTCCTACGAGTCCTGAATAGACCTTTGGAAACTGATCTGTGCTCTGTGGTGATTTTACACAAGAGCACCCACAACCCATACATAACGCAACCGAGCTCCCCCAAGAAACAAATCTCATCACTATGGAATAGGTGTGGGCAGTTCCTGAACACAACCTTACCTCACGATTCGGTTACTTAAAAATAAAAACTCTGCTATTCCGTTTTCTACGCCGGCCAACTTCATTGTATGAAGTACTCACTTCCTGACATTGACAAGTGGAGGCACAGGAACCAATCAGAAAGCCAGGTCCCAATGATTAGCAGGAAAAGTGGCGTTCACACGAAGTCTTAATGACTGTACCGTCTATAAGGTGTACGATTAGCTGTAATGACCCGCCCCGGAAAAGACAACTCGTCTCACCAGAAGAAATCACCTCCGCTTATGACCCAGAACTGAACGTCCAGCTACTGTGGACCGCCACGCCAGGCAACATGCAGTTTTTGCCGATGTCGATCTCTGCCGCACCGGAAGTGACGGTTTTCCAAGAGGAATGAGTCTGAGAGTAAACCAAGAGATCGTGTGACTCCAGACTTGAGCTGAGGACAGCGTTCACTATCTAGTCAGTATAGTGAGGCGTTTCTTGCGGAAGAGAATCTACAAACTAGTTAATAAATCGCATAGTGCTTGCTGCAAAATGACTCCTTATCAATAGACATTCGCGAACCAGGCTAATTTTATTTTACAAAGCAGTGCATTGTTGGAGTTGTCGTTTTTAGGTCGAGACTGGCGTGGGCTGTGTGTGTGTGTGTGTGGCTTTGTGCGTGTGTGGCTTTGTGCGTGTGTGGCTTTGTGCGTGTGTGGTTTTGTGCGTGTGTGGCTTTGTGCGTGTGTGGCTTTGTGTGTGGCTTTGTGTGTATGTGTGGCTTTGTGTGTGTGGCTCTGTGTGTGTGTGTGGGTGCAATGCAATAGGTCTAGTATTTGCGAGAGATTAAGCTATTGGGATTGTAAATGACAATGCCATTTATCATTGTTCAAAACCGACACATAAATAAAAAGTTTGTCATTTACAATGCCAATAGCTCTAACTTTTCCGAAGGCGAGACTATTGCATTGTAAATGCTTGTTCCACATACAAGGGGTAACTAGCACAGACGTCTGAGTAGTTTGGCACCTAGAGCCCACCTTCCTTGCTCCCACAGCAGACATGCACCCAGGTTGGTCGTTTACACTGTGAGAAGAGGCAGCATTCATTAGGCCTGCAGATTTCATTTCTGCTCCCTGGTTACGGGGCGATGACAGGGCATAGAATTTAACCTCGATGATTCTAGAGATGTTTTGGGAAGGAGAGCGTGTGCGCTGGCCCTCCGGTCTCTTGTGTGGGTTGCATGTGTTGAATGTTTGCATGTGTGTGGGTGGCTTACAGTGCCTCCCGTGCTATGTAAGGGAACCTTGCAGTGTTAGCTGTTAGTGTTGTGCCTGTGCTCGGTGTATGAGACAAGCTTGCAGTGGAGTAGTAGTAGGGTGACCAGGCATCTTGGATTTGCTGGGACAGTCCACGTTTTTCACCAAATGTCCCAGCAGATTGTGGGAAATTTACCTCATATCCAGGTTTTCAGAGAGGGTCAACTGAAAACGGTGGCAGGTGCCTTTTTATGTTTTCCATAGACGTTACAGCAATGTAATGAAGAGGCATGATACTGGCTGTAAAATGTGCATTGTATTTATGTTCTCACTGCCTTTCTCTAATTCTATGGTGATGAGCGTTTTCGATCTGTGTAAAATTGTAGTCCTTCTATTTTTGTGAAATGTTCTGTTTTTTGGCTTTAAAATTCTGTTTACCCTAGGGGAAGGAGGTGTGTGCATGTGATATATAACTTGCTGCTGCCTGTGCTGGGAGTATGTGTGCGAAGGAACCTTGCTGCAGTTCAGCCAGGGGTGTCGTTGTGACGCGTAGAGAGAATGAGAGCGAGAGAATATGAATGAAGGAATCTGTGTTTCAGTGATTAAGTGCACGTTATTTCTAATTCTTATTTTTTTCTACTAGTACTTCAACGATATTTTTTCCCTTTATTACTCTGATATACATCAAATGCAAGCACTGATGACTTCAAGTAATTCCTCCATCACAGAGGTTGGGTTTCCAGTGCTGGTAGTTTCAGCTGTTAGTTTCTTGGCACGTGAATTTCCCCACGGTGGAGAGTTGGAAAGGAGCTATAGTATACTGTCACCCGGGCCCTAAGAAATACTTCAGTCTTAAGTTAACAGAAATAATGGCTCCCTATGTGTTATCCTCGCCTAATTTCCTTCTAATTGGAGATTTTAATCACCATGCTGAGCTAGCATCCGATCCAGATGTTTCTAACTTGTTGTCTAACCTTAAAATGCTTGTGCTCGATCTCCATTTGACAAAAACTGGCCCTACGCACTCTGCCGGCCACAATTTAGACCTCTTATTCTACAATTACCAGTATATACATATCGACGAACCTGAAGCTCTCACCTGGACAGATCACTATTTATTCAAATATAATAGCTCTTTTAAATATTCCCCTACAAAATCTCAAACAGGAAAAAATGTTAGAACAAGATCCTGGAAGCAGCTATCTTCAGCCAGCTTTCAAGCTGTATTTAAATCCCCAGATTTGGAAAATATACCGGACAGCAATGTGGCCTGGGATGAGTTCTCAGAGTCCTTTTCTGGGGCTCTTGACATAGTCGTCCCCTACAAAACTAATATGACTAACTTGTACAGATCCAATGCCCCTTGGTACATGGCAGAATTAAAAATTGACAAATAAAATTGTAAGAAATAAGAACGTATATGGAGGTCTTCGAAAGGCGCCCCCCACAGACACCAATAAAAAAAGCGCTAGGAGCTTACCAAGCAAAAAAATTAAATCAGGAGGAAGACTCTGTACTATAGGCAGAATTGACCAAGCAGGAACATGTGCAAAAGTTTTTTTTAATTCTTAAAGGAGAAATCTAAACCTCTTGCCTGCAGTTCAGCCACAATAGCTTCCCAAACACTCTGTGACTCCCTGGTTTCGCACTTTGAATCAAAAATAGATAATATCTATCGCAATTTTCATAACACGTTGGTGCCAATATACTCAGAACTCAATAATTTTTCCGGTAATAACTCTCAGGCTATATTAGAAAGATTTGAATTGATCAGATATACTCAAGTACTGGATCTCTTAGTTAAAACAAAATCTGGCTCTCCAGCAGATCTTTGTCTCCATCATATCAAAGCCATGCTATCCACTTCTCTTGCACCATTGGTTACATCTCTATGTAACCTATCTTTGCCATCAGCCACGGTGCCTAAGGATTGGAAAGCTGCCTTTGTTACACCTATTTTAAAAACCATCGGCCAATCCTATGGGCCTGGCAAACTTCGGTCCTATTTCTCTCTTGCCCTTGATTAGCAAGCTGTTGGAATCTCATGTCAATAGCCAACTTTCCTCTTATTTAGAGACACATCATATGGTTGACTCCTCTCAATCGGGCTTTCGTCCCACCCGGTAGTTGACTTGCGGTAGTTGACTTGCTCAGCCTTTCCATGGATGCAGGTACAACTGCGATGCTGGTTCTTCCTGACCTGTCTTCGGCATTCAATACCATGTCTCATCCCATCCTGCTTCAGCATCTGCAAGAGATGGGAATTCATGGCACGGCATTGAATTGGCTAGCTGACTTAAGGACAGGACTCCAAAAAATTATACTAGGTCCTTTCCAATCTCAAACTCTGTCCCTGGGAAAGGGAGTGCCTCAGGGCTCTACCCTGAGCCCCACACTCTTTAATATCTACATCTATCTTGGCTCAGCTGGTTAAGTCCTTTGGCTCTGAAATACTTTCATATGTGGACGACACACAACCGGTCATCGCCCTTGGAACACAGATAGAGAATGTCAAAATACATTTTACTACATTCATGAGAAACATTGCTACCTGGATGTCCCTAAACTGCCTTCAGTTGAACTGGAATAAAACTGAGATTTTGGTGTTTGGAAAGGCACTGTTCCTTTGGACAACTGATTGGTGGCCCATCGAGCTCGGCCCTGCTCCCTTTCCTAAAAATACAGCAAGAAATCTAGGTAAACTATCGATGAAAGAGCAGGTGATACCTACCTGTGGCACGTTCTTTGGGGTAATGTGCCTCATTACGAAGGTATTCCAGTGGCTTTCGGTGTCCTCCCGGAAGACCCTAGTCCAGGAGCTGATAATCAGTTGTCGGGATAATTAAAATGCACTACTCGCAGCATTCAACGAATCTCTTCTATCGAAATTACAGGTGGTGCAAAATACTGCTGCCTGAATGGTTAATAAACAGCCACCGGGAACACAGTCAGTCCCCCTGCTAAGGGGATTTCATTGGCTGCCTGTAAAGAAAAGAACAATTTTTAAACTATTCTGTCTGACCTTTAAAGCCAGGTCAGGCAAAGGACTGAGATATCTGAAGAATAAACTAGTCCCCTATGTTCCCCAAAGAAACCTCAGATCAAGTAACCAGCTTCTCCTCCACCCACTACGCACTCGAAGTCTAAAATACGGTGGTCGATCCTTTTCATATTAGGGCATGCAACGAGTTTTCAGGCTTAAAAGACCTCTTAAGACCTGACTTTTTTATTGGTTGATTCTTAATTGATCTGCTATCCAAGTGCTGAGATGCCCCTTCGAGGTTGAGTCCTTGCGTTATATCAAGTTATAACATATTGCCCCTGCTTCTGAGAAGCCCAGCTTCCTGCGCTATACGGTTTAGAAATGACTGTCAGGAGAGATCAGCGTTAGAGTATAAGGTAGTCTGTTTTAGTATTGTCAGTTGCAGTGAGCCCCTGTGCCTTTCACAGAGGGAGGATTTCACTCATTTGTGTTTACCTCATCACACATTTCCGTTGAGCTGCTGGCTCTGTGACTGATCTCCAAAGGCCGGTAGTGTGATAGTCCTGCAGAGGTTCACGCCGCATCTATTGCTTGCTTGTTGGCTCTTGTTAACCTGGTAAAACTGGTGCGGGTGCAGCATGCCATGGATCTGCTCCTTTCCGACTGGAAGGACCAAGTCAGTTAGCCTCTCACCGTTCATGTTGGACGCCCTTGACCTATTCTGTGGAGTTCCGCAAGGATCCTCCCTGCACCACCCTCTTAAACACATACATCATACCTCTAGCTTGCATCTTCAGCTCTCACAACATCAACGTCCTCTGCTACGCCGATGACATACAGCCCATTCTCTCCTGCACAGACAAGATGCGGAGATAGTACCCTGCTGGATGAAAACCAACTGGCAGACGCTAAACTCTTGCAGGACCGAAATTGTGAACTACAGGAAGAGAAGTTCACAGTGGGACTCTCCTTGGTGACTAAAAAAGTAGGACCGGCACCCATCCCCACCACGCATGCCAGGGATCTCCAGTTAGTCATCATCAGCAAAACCAAGTCTACACTTTCACTCTCCCTCATCTTTTCTTGAAGCTGTCTTAGAGCCAGTGCTGTTCTCTGAGGCTCTAGGAGAGCCCCGTCTTAGCTGCCTGAAATTACTTTATGACTTGGAAACAGTGGGCAGCAGTTTTTGTTTCCCACTGTTATTGCAATGAATAGCCAGATGTAGAGTCTGATATTCACTATAGAGGTTTCGAATGGAAACTGTACATGCAGATTTATAGATGGATAATGGCAAATAACTGGGATGTTATTCCCTGGTGGATGATGAGTGACATCAACAAGACAACGAGTGAAGTTTGACTTGTCAATGATGTTGCTTAGAACCGTGAGGTGAATACAGTCATGTCACTCTCATTTTTCCCATGTGTAATATTTTGTTGTATATTCCTCCCCCAAATAACCTGGTCCTGCTTGCAACAGATATGGTCCACTTGTTCACATTAAACGTTTCCTTCAGAAGCCATGCACAGCAGGTCTATTTAGCCGCTCCGGTACCACCAGCATTTACCAGGAGTAGGAATTCTAGGATTTGCTTTTAGTGTTTGATGTCTGCTTGGGTTTCGAGACCGATTGAGACATTCTTTACTTGATGGCCCCTTTAACTTTCTGTTATAGTTCATTAGTTCAAGAGCTGGTGCAGCCAGTAAGTCAATAAAATGGAAGGTGCATTAGAAGAAACACTTACAAACGATGAGTCAATTTATACACGATTACATTAAGGTCAGAGATGCTGCTTTGACGAGATCATGTGTTTTCTTACAACTAATTAAAGTAAAAAAAAGAAAAGGAAGCTGACTTGACAAAAGGGTTTTGAACTAAACTGGAAAATGGTTGAAATTAAGAGTCTACTGAACTTTAGATTCCACAGTATACCATACCATATGTTCCGTCACGTGACACAGTAATCTGACCTTATGTGATGTGTTTTAATCTTCAGGCAGGACTAGGGCATTGGGCATCAGAGGGACTAAGCAGCTCGTGTCTTATCCTTCCTCTTCGCGTTGCCCTTAGAGTGGACATTAATACCAAGTAATGCGGCTTGGGTGCAATTTAAACATACCGCACAATGCGGGTGGCACATTATTATTGGTTATAGCTTAGAGCGTCTTCTTCTTTGGGCCCAGGGTGGCATCAGTTCTAATTGTGTGGGTAGAGCAGAGTGCATATCGTCTAAGACAGTATTTACTCACTTGTGGGTTGGCAGAAGGTTGCCATGCAGCCACAGTCTGGACCAGATCAGCCAGTGAAGTTTCATGATCGCCTTAGAGAAGTTTCAAATGGAAATTTCAGGTCATAACTGGTTATTAAAAGAAATGTGTAATTCAGTTGAAATGTTAACAAATCATGGTGTGAGGGTTTCTGAGTCAACATAAAAGATAGTTTCAGACTAAAACACACAAATACTGAGTTTGTGTCCAAGGTAAACGTTGGATACCTCATGCTTGTACATACTGAAGGACTGAGTACTTAATAATACCTGCAAGATATGCCAGTTAACAAACAGACCAGGGCATTTTTCTCAGCGTACCTGTATTCTGTATATAAAACTACAAAATGTTATTTTGGAGGTTTCGGCCAGCCTGCCTTTTCAAGCAAAGAATATAAAACAAAACTATGAGGTAAGGAGATCCTCTAATTAACTTAGCAGATGTTCAGCACCACCTAAGCATATAGGCAGGAAATAGGGACCAAGTGTACGCGAAACATTTAGAAAATCCTGTTTTAGAGGACCAAAGATTGAGGGTGGGGTCCTCGAGATGGGTGTATATCACTGCAGGATCCATGCCAGCAATAGCTCTTTACCTAAGTGGTGTTTCTCATGGGTGGGTCTCCAACCGTTTCTGTAATAAGAGCTACTTAGGTTCAATGAAAATCATACCGAGCTACTAATGTTTGTGATTTGATAGTGACCACCCCATCCAGGATTGTCAACAGTGATAACATCAGCGCATTAGGTGGGGTTGCAAGCAGTACATTTCTAAAAGGACTATCAATTTTGAAAGTGTTGCAAATGTTACCCTCTTGGTAAGCAGGAGTCAGGTAGCTAGTTTGTGTAGAATAACATGTTGTAGGTTTATTGAAGAGCTTATAGGTTAGATTACAGGTTACATAGTAAGTACTCCACCAGGAGCATCATCCTGTCTGCTCAGCCCACTCTATCTAACTGCCAACCAGCCTCCAGTCACTCACCATCATTCCATGACATCACACACTGGCTGAGCAAAGCAGGGAACAATGGAGATGTGCACAGAATGCACCTCAAGGTTAGCAGATTATAACAGAATGCAACTACATGGGTAATACATAACGATCATAGCTGCAATCCTCCTGGCAATAAGGTACTAATATGAGTAATACACCTATTCAATTCAAATAATAGCTTTAAATTGATTTTGGAAATGTAAAATAAAAAAATTTCCCCATATATCGGCTTGTAAATTCTAAAAATATAAACACTTTCATATCGAAAATATGCTTTTTAATTCTGGTATACAAAAAATAATTCAACCAAACAAAAGCTTCTATATTATAAGCTGCACTCAGGAGAGCTACTCACAGGTAGCTGGAGAGCTATTGGTAGCTCACCAACTACTCGTTGGAGACGCCCAAGTGTCCCGAATCCTGTTTTCTTGACAAGGCGAGATGCTCCGCTCAATGGTCAGCAGCCTGGAGCCAATGGACCAAACCTCATCTTCCAGGGATCCAGGTTTTCTTGACCCTTTTATGTGAGGAGAAAACTGGTGCTACTTATCCTGGAGAAAGCAGTGATATATGGTGTTATTTTTGTGTCAGTATCTGTTTTAAACACTTTTAAACAACAAGGGACCCCAATTAAGTCAGGCAGGGACCTCGGGGAACAATTTTATGGAAACAACAGTGGTCCCATGCTTACGTAATACAACACACCAAATAAATATAGACGAAATCGCTTCTATATTTTCAGAAGGGCATGTCCAGCCGGACAGAGGTCTTTCAGGTTTACTTAATAAACAAAATTCTTCAAAAAATAGACGTAGGAATACCTTCCACAATGCCCCTATGTGGTACACAAGCCTGTGCCCAACACTAACGGGGTGATCACAGTTGAAGAAAATAGGAAAGGTTCAAGGCAAAACAAACGTTTTTCTGTTTCCATATAAATTGTACAGAAAATATCAAGCTGCACCATTACATAAAATCAACCAATCAGATTTGTATCGGGTGCATAAGCAAGTCGACGGCGTTTCGGTTCCATCAAGAAATCATAGGAACCATCATCAGGACAGTTAAATACTTTGCCTTTACATTAAACCTCAATTTTGCCGAGGCGGAGCGCGTTAGGGCACAGATAGTAATTACTTCCTTGATGCCCGGACCAGTCGCCCACAATCAAGCGTCAGGTTTGGCCAGTTTACGCGATCGTAACCGGACGACGCCAGGGCAAGCCAAATGCTTCGGTCATGGAGTGTATCCCTGGCGTCATACGGTTTAGAAATGACTGGCGCCAGGGATACACTCCATGACCGAAGCATTTGGCTTGCCCTGGCGTCGTCCGGTTACGATCGCGTAAACTGGCCAAACCTGACGCTTGATTGTGGGCGACTGGTCCGGGCATCAAGGAAGTAATTACTATCTGTGCCCTAACGCGCTCCGCCTCGGCAAAATTGAGGTTTAATGTAAAGGCAAAGTATTTAACTGTCCTGATGATGGTTCCTATGATTTCTTGATGGAACCGAAACGCCGTCGACTTGCTTATGCACCCGATACAAATCTGATTGGTTGATTTCATGTAATGGTGCAGCTTGATATTTTCTGTACAATTTATATGGAAACAGAAAAACGTTTGTTTTGCCTTGAACCTTTCCTATTTTCTTCAACTGTGATCACCCCGTTAGTGTTGGGCACAGGCTTGTGTACCACATAGGGGCATTGTGGACGGTATTCCTACGTCTATTTTTTGAAGAATTTTGTTTATTAAGTAAACCTGAAAGACCTCTGTCCGGCTGGACATGCCCTTCTGAAAATATAGAAGCGATTTCGTCTATATTTATTTGGTGTGTTGTATTACGTAAGCATGGGACCACTGTTGTTTCCATAAAATAGTATCTGTTTTAAAAGCATTCTAGAATTCTTCCACTTGAAGCTGTATTCTAGATTGATATTCCCTGGAGGACGCTAGCTATGTTGACATGACCATTAATAATACTGTGTTCAAGGCATATGGGCTGCAGACCACACACTGTTGCATTAGATCACCATCTGGTGGTGGGCCCGGATGATTACACTTTGTTGTTGTCTTGGAAGAGTCTTTGTCTGGTAGGGGACTCCTCCCTTAGACCGTAGTGCGCATGGGCATCGACTCCATCCTCAGATGTGTTCATCGTTCAGTCCCGTTACCGATCTCTTTTCGAATCCATAAATCAATCTACAGCATCAATATCGTCTTCGACACTGATTCCGGTCGCCCGCGTCAAAGAGAGGAGTCACTTCTCCATTCCAGCGCTCGTCGGGGCCGTTGGGCCCAACTGCGCAGTTGGGCCTTTGGCTCATGGAAAGAACACCGTTCAAGAAGTGCCCTCAGTGTGGACACAAGTTTCCCCACACCGATCTGCATGACGTTTGCAACTTGTGCTTGTCTCCAGAGCACGAGAGTCGAGATTGTGAGGCCTGCCCTTCGTTCCGGTCCAAGAAAACAATCCGGGACCGTCGAGCTCGAAGAGCCATGGAGCAGTCATCATTGTCGACACCAGACCTCATCATTGACGAGTTGCCAATTGAGATAGACGGCGAAGAACAGCAAGAAAACTTCGCTTCTGAAGCAGAGGACTCAGCTTCCGGAGCCGAGGATCGATCCGAAGATGATGATCTTCTTCCAGCTGATCAACAGGTCGTAAGTAAGAGCATCGACCCTGTTCACCCCCCCATACCGGGACAGGCTTCGGTTCCACCCCCATCTTCGGGTCCGGGTGCACACCGATCGAAACCTTCCGACTCGCCCGCCTTTAGGCTCGGCAGCGAAGAGTATCAAAAAGCCTCCAGTCGACTCGGGCTCGAGCCAGTTTGTCGGTCCCGAAAAGCAGAAAGTGCTTAAGCCGAAGTCAACACGGGCACTGAAACACCCATCGATACCGAGAGTTACCGAACCGAAACCAAGTTCGGCACCAAATGAGGTTACGAAACCAAGTTCAGCACCGAAAGAGGTTCCCAAGGTTACAGAAACAAAAACGACTCCGGTAACTAAAAAAGCGGACCTGAAAGCAGTTTTCATACCGAAACACACTTCGGCACCAAAGGCAGACGAGTCTAAACACTCGGCAACAAAAGCTTTGGATCCAAAAAGCACAGATCAAAAGAAAAAACAAGAGAAGTCTTCGGAACCGAAACCAAGACCCGGTCCAAAGATAATAGACACTGTGAAGCCTAAACCTGTCGGCTCCAAAAAAGAGAAATCGGCGCTGAAAAAGGATTTACCAATAGAAGAGCTTTTCCAACCTGATGTAAGGCAAAAGACGCTAAAAATTCATCTAAAGACTGGACATGTGTACACAGTGCCAGAAAAGAGGAAAATGGAATGTCCTAAACCATCACCTGTTCCTCCAAAGAAGCATGTTCAAACTTCCCCTATAAGACTTCCTTCACCAGAAGTAGAAATACATGCAGATATTTCTCCTGTACATTCACCAACTAGCACACATAGCCTTATACCACAGGATGAGGATTATGGGGATACATACTCACAAGACAGTTATCATCAAATAGATGATATTAAAGACCCAGATGATATGGCTGGGCCATCAGGTGACCCATGGGAAGATTACAATGCACCAGATCTACCACAAGATGAGGCATACCCGTCTAGGCCATCTCCACCAGATTACACCATTGGGTTCACACAACTCATCCATAGAGAAGCTACTTTCCATGGAGTAGAGTTGCATACAGATCCAATAGAAGAAGACTTTCTTATGGATACACTGTTATTGTCACATAAAACCACAACCACACTTCCAATACTTAATGGAGTGGTAAGACACGCACCAGAAAAATTTAAAAACCCAGTCATGGCCAGGGTAATTGACCCCAGACTGGAAAAGAAATATAAAGCAGCTCCCTTGGATCCAGCATATATTAAGGGACAGTTGCCACTAGACTCACTGGTAGTGTCAAATGCGAGGAAAGGAGCCAACTCGCAGACAGCTGGGGATGCTCCAACCCCTGACAAAGAATCTAAGCTTTTAGAAGCTTCAGGGAAACGCACACTCACAAGCTGCCAATATATGGAGGATTGCTAACACTCAAGCTCGGTTAGCAAGATATGACAGAGCTCATTGTGATGAGTTAGAGTCACTCATGCAACACCTGCCAGAACAATATAAGGCTAGGGCTGCTGACTTAATACAAGAGGGCAAGGTTATAACTAATACCTCCATAAGATGCGCGCTAGACACTGCAGACACAGCATCTACAGAAGTAAATACAGGGGTACTGTTGTGCAGACATGCATGGCTACGAATCTCTGGGTTCAAACCAGAAGTACAAGCCAGTATATTAAACCAGCCATTTGACCAACAACATCTTTTCGGTCCAAATGTAGACAGTGCACTCAAAAAAATGAAAAAAGATACCGATACGGCAAACTCATTGGGAGCTTTACAAACACAAGCCCATAGACCTTCCTTTCGTCGCTCCTCATATAGGGGCGCCTGTAAAGGTTTCCAAACTGACAACACCTCCTCTACCTACAAACCTCCCAACCAAACCTCGTCCAGTAAGGGATATTATAGAGGAGGATATAGAGGGAACAACAATAAGGGCAGAGGCAAAAACAACCGCAACGCCTCTACTCCCAAACATTGACTTCCCTTCCATCCCCCCAGACCATTCCACTCCGATCGGGGGAAGATTACAACAGTTCCTACCTGTCTGGAACTCCATCACTATTTACAGGTAGGTGAGACAAATAATTCAGTCAGGTTATTGCCTGGAGCTCACTTGCAATCCTCCAACAATACCACCAAGACAACGTCCCATGTCACAGGAACACCTCTTACTATTAAGACAAGAGGTGGAATCACTACTGCAAAAGAATGCAACAGAACCAGTACCAAAAGAACATCAGAACACAGGGGTTTCCTCCCTTTATTTTCTCATACCCCAAAAAAATGGGTCTCTCAGACCAATTCTAGATCTACAACCCCTAAACATGTACAAACATTCAGACCAATTTCATATGGTCACATTACAACAGGTCCTACCGTTACTAGAGAAAGGCGACTTCCTTGCCACATTAGACCTCAAGGACGCCTACTTCCACATTCCCATTCATCAGTCTCACAGAAAGTACCTAAGGTTTGTACTAGAAGGTCAGCACTACCAATTCAAGGTGTTCAACTTCGGAGTAACAACAGCACCTCGAGTGTTCAAAAAGTGTCTAGCACTAGTAGCTGCACACTTAAGCAGGGACAACATTCACGTATTCCCATATCTCGACGACTGGTTAATGAAATCCAAGTCATACAACCAATGTGTACAGCACATGCATCAGACAATCTGCCTGCTGCACAACTTAGGGTTTACAGTGAATCAAAAGAAGTCACATATACAACCGTCCCTATCTCAACAGTATCTAGGTGCCACAATATCCACACTTATGGAACTCTGCTCACCATATACCTTGCCTATGTGACTCTCTAGTATATCCAGTCTTATCCCCTCCCTATGTATATATAGATAACTCTAATCACTAGTGTATGCAGTAGACCTCTGTACTATCTACCATTCCTATGTGTCCATTAGAGTATATCCGGTCTTATCCCTTCCTATGTATATAGAGATAACTCTAATGACTAGTCTCCTAGACACCATATACCACCCCTATGCGTCGCTTAGAGTTTAACCAGTCATATCCCTCCTATGTGTATGTAGTTGACTCTTATCACTAGTGTTTGCAGTGGTCCTTTGTACTCTCTACCACCCCTATGTGACCCTTAGAATGTTTCCAGTCATATCCCTCCTGTAGATAGAAGATAACTCTAATGACTAGTATCCATGTGATTTTTAGATTGTATCCTTGTGTATCCCCTCCCTTGATTAGAGTTATAGCTTTAACGACTAGTCGCCTGTGTGACTGTTGGAATATAGCCAGGTGTATCCCTTCCCCCGTGTGAAGAGATAACCCTATTCACTAGAACAAAAAGAAATGTGTTCCTGAAATGTGTAACGTAACTGATTCTATGTAAAGTGCTTTGATAACATGTAACGGAACTGGTGCTATGTAAAGCGCTTTGATAACCTAATCGGTTCAAGTTCCTGAAATGTGCAACGTAACTGATTCTATGTAAAGTGCTGTGATAACATGTAACGGAACTGGTGCTATGTAAAGCGCTCTGATAACCTAATCGGTTCAAGTTCGCGCTATAGAAAACTCTAAAAATAAATAAATAAATAAATAAATAAATAGATACTTCCAAGGCAATAGCGTACCCCAACTTAGTAAGAATACAAGCTATGCAGACTCATCAAAAAATTCCAGCCACAACACTCACTACAAGCTTGAGTGTTCATGCAGCTAATAGGAATGATGGCATCTTGCATTCTCATAGTACCAAAGGCTCGACATTAAATAACAGAGCTGGTGGTGGTAGACGACCGGACGCATCGCTCTCTGCAATAGTGGAACTCCAAAAACATTTCCAAGGGCCGGCCGTTTATAGAACCTGTTCCACAAATCATACTGACCACAGACGCATCTCTCACTGAATGGGGAGCGCATTTACAAAGTCACACAGTACAAGGTACGTGGACAATGAAACAAAAAGTACTCCACATAAATTATCTGGAGTTACTAGCAATCTTTCAAGCTCTAAAATCGTTCCATCATTACATATCAAACAAAGCTGTACTAGTCCGGACTGACAATAGGACAGCAATGTATTACATTCAAAAGCAAGGAGGGACACACTCCCTACAGCTCTCCCGCTGGCGCAGTGCATTTGGAGATGGGCAATCCCTCAAAACATTTTTCTATTAGCAGAACATCTACCAGGAGTTCACAATCAATTAGCAGATCTGTTAGGTCGTCGGAGACAACAGATATACGAATGGGAGCTTCATCCTCAAGTTCTTCAGCCATTTTTTCAACAGTGGGGACAACCAGAGATAGATCTGTTTGCCACACACCTCAACTACAAATGCCCAAGCTTCGCCGTCGGATACCCACACCCATTATCCAAAGGCAATGCGGTATGGATGAACTGGTCAAACAAATTTGCGTACGCTTTTCCACCTCTCCCACTAATTCCATTAGTGGTACTCAAACTATGGCAACATTCTCTTACATTGATTCTCATATCACCAATATGGGCCAAACAACCATCGTACACAACGCTACTACAGCTCACTGTAGTTCCACATCACAAACTAAAACTCTCCCCACATTTACTAACACAGAACCATGGAGAGATTATGCATCCAGACAAAGATCTAATTTAGCGTATTCCTCAATCAGATTACATCTTGCTGCTATAGCAGCATATCTCCAAAACAGACAACATTTGTCATTGTTTAGAGTACCTGCAATCAAAGCGTTTATGGAAGGGCTTAAATGAATAATTCCTCCCAGAATTCCACCTTCTCCAGTATGGAATTTAAATATTGTTCTCACAAGACTTATGGGTCCACCCTTTGAACCATTGCATAAGTGTGAGTTACAGTTTCTTACATGGAAAGTTGCTTTTTTAGTAGCAGTTACCTCACTAAGAAGAGTGAGTGAGATCCAGGCATTAACAATTCAAGAACCATTTATACAACTTCATCATAATAAAGTGGTTCTCAAAACAAATCCAAAGTTTCTGCCAAAGGTCATTTCACCGTTCCATCTCAACCAATCAATTGAGTTGCCAGTATCTTTTCCACAACCGCAAACGGTTGCAGAAAGAGCTCTACACACATTAGATGTAAAAAGAGCAATTCTATACTACATCGATAGGACAAAAACTTTCCGTAAGACTAAAAAACTGTTTGTGTCATTTTCACCTCCACATAAAGGCAATCCTATTTCTAAATCAGGCACTGCTAGATGGATTGTTAAGTGTATTCAAATTTGTTACCAAAAAGTAAAACGCACTCTATCCATTCCTCCTAGAGCTCATTCTACCCGTAAGTTAGGAACATCTATGGCATTCTTAGGAAACATAACATTAGATGATATCTGCAAAGCAGATACATGGTCTACTACGCACACATTTACAAAACATTACTGTGTAAATGTGAAAGCAAAACAACAAGCAAGTGTGGGCCAGGCTGAACTTAAAACATTATTTCAAACTACTGCAGCAGATGTGGGTGACCGCCGCTAAGGGAGAAACTGCTGTGCAATCTATGCAACAGTGTGTGGTCTGCAGCCCATATGCCTCGAACGGAAAATGCTACTTACCAGTATGCATCTGTTCTTGGCATGTAGGGCTGCAGAACCACACACGCCAACCCGCCTCCCCGGCTACCCAGATCTGTTCCAGTATTATCTTATTTAGATACACAATACATGGTAATCCTTATCTATTCTGATACAACTCCATAATTTGCCCAATAGTGAAAACAATCTGAGGATGGAGTCGATGCCCAGGCGCACTACTGTCTAAGGGAGGAGTCACCTACCAGACAAAGACTCTTCCAAGACAACAACAAAGTGTAATCATCCGGGCCCACCACCAGATGGTGATCTAATGCAATGGTGTGTGGTTATGCAGCCCTACATGCCAAGAACAAATGCATACTGGTAAGTAGCATTTTCCTTTTGTTCTAGGCATCTCTTATAATAATTTCCAGACTCTTACTCAGGGCTGCACTTATATCTGTTGTACATAGTAAAAACAATACACTGCATAGCAGTGATCAGAGATGGGCAAGAGTGAATAGGTTGTGTCTTCGATCCTGCTCTAAACCTAATATATGTTTAAAATAGAAGAGCAATATTATGTATTATTTCTTAATATGTACAATATTCTGAGTTTATGAACCTAGTTTCCTCTTAATTTGCAAAAAAAATCCTCAATTTTTCTTTTCTATTTTAAATCGATTATGAATGAAATGCTGTTGTGTATTTTGTAATGGATTTTTTCCAAAATAATTATTGGGTGGTTCAATTAATTTACACATTACAATTACATACTTACATGTGGGAGTGGAGCTTTTCATCTGCTTAATGTGTTTGGAGGGGGAAGTATCGTATACTACACACTAATAAACTAATAATAATTATCACACCATGGTTTTGACAATGGTTTGCATACTGAGCAGATGTCACCCATATTGTCTGTTATTCAGTATTTCTGCAATAATGCGTCAAGCCAGTGACTTCCATCAGAGTGTTTTTATATACCAAGGAAGCGTTACCTTTTCAGTTAACTTGGTATTCAACAGTTTTTAACTATTGTTGTTTTGTAGGCAAAAACACTAAGGAAATTAATCCAGCAGACGTTTCGACAATTTGCCAACCTAAATCGGGAAGAAAGTATTTTGAAATTTTTTGAGATCCTCTCTCCGGTTTACAGATTTGACAAGGAATGCTTCAAATGTGCTCTGGGTGTAAGTATAAAACTCAATTAAACAGCGCGTATAGCTAAACAAGTGGTGCTTTTCAGTTTTGTTGTTCTGTAAGAGATTTTGGGTCCTTAGTTATTTTGTAAGAGATTTGGGGTATTTTTGCTTCTGCTTTTTTAAAAATAAATAAAAGAAACAAATGCTGGCATCGACTGAGCTGTAAATAAATACTCAAAAAGCTAGTGATTGTGTTGATAAATCAAAGTGTTGAGTGAGTAGTATACTAGTTGATTAGCAAGGCAAGTCATTTTCAAAAATCCACTTAGAACGAAAGCACAGAAGATGCTGTTTATGGCCTCGTGCTAACAAGACATTGTTTTTGTCTCCTGCTCTTTATCTTTACCTTCACATACACAGTCCAGTTGGATTATCTCAGTCGAGCTGGCCATTGGCCCAGAAGAAGGAATCAGTTACCTGACAGACAAAGGTTCAAATGTAAGTATCTTTGCGGTGCTCAATCTCTAACTTAATTTGGTTAAACTTTCCAGTGGGTGTTCTCAGGCACAATTAACAGGTTATCTTTGATTCTTCTTTTGACATTAAGGGTGACTTTACAAAATGTCATTTTTTTCTCTTTTCAGCTGTAGCCCCTTAAGCCGTGTTTGTATGTTTGTTTGTATTTATGTTTGTCCTGACTACTTGTAAGACTGAAGATTGCATTGGGCTAGCCCTGAGACACAAAGCACGACTTTAACTAACAGTTATTTCAGGTATTATTGCACCCATTAAAGTGCTTTCGACCCACTGCATCTGTCTTATTTCTTGGAACGTGCAGTTTTACCTTTAGTTTTTAAAGATAAATAGACACTAATTTGATTTCATAATATGAGCTATGTTATACCCATGAAACCCCGGTCAATAAAATAACTCCTTTACTGGGGTATTGTTTTTTTAGGAGATGCTCTGTGGGGCAGCTTGAAAGGTTGGACAAACGGAGGGTTGAGTGTATATATTTCTACCTCAGTTGCTCATGAAAGCTCTTTGATGTTCCTTGATGTCGAAAGTAGATGTAGTCCGGTTGTAGAACTAACTTTTAAAGGGACTGGAGACATTGGCACCCTGTTCTAGTTCAATATTTATCTGCATCTCTCAGCTAAAGAGGAGTCCAAGAATGAATAAGGGCTCCAATGTCCTACCGGCGGAGATCTGTAAACGTACATTTTTCAATAATGGAGCCTCATATACTGGCAATGCTGCCGAAGGGAAGCTCTCCTCCCGGATCTGCGACATGCAACGATTGTAGTACTTCCCAAGCCAGGAAAAACTCAAAGGCGTACATCCTACCGACCAATCTTCCTTTCAAACACAGAGGTCAAACTCCTGGCAAAGGTACTGGCGCTCTGCTTGGTGCACGTCATCCCCACTCTGATGCACGGAGACCAGACTGGTTTCATACCTGGCAGAGCCTGCTGAAACTCTATTGCTGACTAGATCACATCAGTGCCATGCAGTGGCCCCTGGTCTTGTTCGTGGTGGATGTGGAGAAGGCCTTCAACTCCATCAGTTGACAGTATAACATTTGGGTCCTGCAGAGACTAGGTTTTGGCCCGAAGTACTGTAGCTGGCTATGACTCCTATAGAGCCACCCTGTGGCACGGGTGAGAGTCAACGAGGTGATTTAGAGAGAGTTCCTATTGGGAAGGGGTGCCCCTTGTTGCCAATACTATTTGCACTATGTCTGGAGCCGCTGGCAATGTAGCGGAGAATTTGGGTGGACATAGTGAGTTTCCCGGAAGTAACAAACAAATATTTAAAAGTATCATTATATGCAGATTACATATTGTTAAATCTCGCTGAACCAGCGATAACCTTGCTGGTGGTCCTGAGGGGGGTGGTCACGACGGAGATCTTTCGCTACATGGGAATCGAAATAACACGTGAGCGTGCACTGTTCCTCAAACGAAATTTGGAGGTGGTATACTGAAGATTCCGGAAAGACATGGCCCGCTGGAGACGTCTGTGCCTCTCGATTATGGTTAGCAGCCTTTTTTTTAAAGGATAGCATTTGCAAAATTCTTATACATACTTCAGCATTTCCTTTGGCCCATGCTGGAGACATTCTTCGCAAGGGTGGAGACAGCTGTGTGTATCCTCTTGTGAGATGGGGCGCCCCCCGCATTGCTCTTCACACTTAATGCAGATCAGTATAAAATGGCTGTATTTCACTGCCAGACCTCAGGGCATACTACTGGGCAGCTGAACTGCAAGCCATGAATGAATGGTGCTCCACGCCTAGAGATGACCCGGCTCATAGACTGAAGTGACACTTGATGGAAAATAAGTCCCATATACTCTAAATTTACGAAGGACACGCCAGATCTGCACTACCTGGTCCAACAAAGGCCTCTCTCAAGGCATGGGATTAAGCAACAGCTTCGTTGGATTGGAAGGGAAGGTTTACTCGGACAACTCCTCTGGTTGGCCAAAAATCTTAGACAGCTTCCTGACATGAAGCCCTGGGACCGCTTAGGCATCTCAACTCTCGGCGACCTTGCGGGAAGGGAGGGTTTGAAATCCTTCCTAGATCTTTTGGTAAGAGATGCAATTACGAGGCGCACAATTCCTCAGATACCTACAAGTTAGACATGCACTACATGCCACAGGAGTGGACTGGGAGGAGGTGCTAGAATCAGCCTTGTGGAGAGTAGAATGCTCTCTGAGTAAATGACATTCAAGGCCATCTCCAGCATACATCGTACACTCATAAATAATAGACCCGACAAAGTGCGGGCTCTTAGAGATAAATGGGAGGACCTAAGCCCAATGAAGGACATAGACTGGGAGGCGGCCTTGATGCACCCCAGGAAGGTGACTATAAAAAAGAGCTTAAGACTCATACAACTGTAGGTTCTCCAGGGGGTTTATTATCATAGGCAAATGCTGTTCAATATGGGCAGGGTGAAGTCCCCTATGTGTTTACGGTGTGGAGAGGGGGGGGGGGGGGCACTATTTTCCATACAGTATGGGACTTTCCACATATTGATTTACATTTACATACAAGGCCTCCTGGGAGAAGTGGACCTTACGAGGAAACAGCTCCCTGGTTTTTGTCCTAGCGAAGAGAGAAATTGCTGAGGGGTGGCACACCCCAAGCCCCCCCTCATTGACTCAGTGGGTGAGGGGGGTGATGCTGTTTATGGAGTACGAGAGAGTTAGTCTACACTGTGAGAGGTTGCCCATAGAAATTTCACTTAGTGAGGGGCCCAGGGAGAGAACATTTTGGCCTCGAGTGGCTCCCGGAAATCAACTAGAACACCAGAGTGCATGGCACTGTTTCTCTTGGAGAATCCAGCCCCTCTACGCTGTAACCCTATTGTCCGTCAACCTGAGAAGGGTAGTACAACAGAGACCCATAATGGATGGAGACGGAAAGTCTCTCAGGAGTCAGAGGGGTTCCTCAAAGCACAAGTGAATGTTTCTGCAAGTATGCACAACGTATGTAGACTGTACAAAAATGGTGGAATGTTTTTTTTTTACTCTTCTCAGTGATGTTATGATTGTAAAAACATTCAAAACAGTCAAAAATGCACAAGAGCTCAGACATACTATATATTCGCTGTCTACTGGCCAGAACAAGGTTTGCCTTCTGTTAACTGGTGATTTTAATCTCAACCTTGCCTAAAATACATTTCTTGGCGCAGAGACTTAAAAGGGAATTAACACCACTCCATTTGTTAAGTCTTAAAACTTTAAATGGGAGATGGGCTGAGTGTTCCTATCAACTATACATATTATTGTTCCTTTAGGAAAGTGGTGTTGGACTATACATTTGTGTCCGCCTTTGACTACTTTTCAGTGTTTGATATAATTCATAGAATACAACAGTGATCATTTTGCATCCTTAGGTTTACTCCGAGGTATAAAGAAATTAGAAATATAGGTGCCTTACATTCATTCATAAGGTTAAGCACATCCAGTCTGGAGATTTAGCGAGGGCACGATAAAGCTAGGCTAGCTTCTTACGAAATGACCAAATTGCTTGTTAGCTTTTTAAACTGTGAGTAACGATCCTCCCTAAAGGTATAACAGGTTGCCACATTTGGTTTAGTACATTCTTATAAATGAAGTTTGGCCTTTATCTAGATGTGAAACTTCAAAAGAGGCAATGTATGAGCAAAAGGGTTCAATGCACGCATCATACGCCAAATGGGATCTGTTAACAAAAAACAAGGGTGCTTAGGAAATTGCCAGACACACTGGTCTCACTGTCTAGGATTAAAGCATTTAGCAAAAACTATAAATCATTATAGTGGGCCCATAAGGGGAGTATTTGAAAGACAGTGAGAAACCATACTTCATATTTGTAAAGATGGCTGCCCAAAGAGATTCTGGTCATTAATTAATTAAACGGCGATCTAGGAGCCACCTGTAGGACGCTACATTCTGGGTAAGTTGTGGGGGGGACATATAAATATGTTAAATGTTGATGGCACTGCCATCTGAGACTCTTTATTCCAGAACATTCCATTATAACTGTAGCGGTAAAGGACTGATTAAATCTTCTAGAATTGATTGTGTCCCAGGCTCTAATGGGATTTCTGATAGTGTATTTTATTTTTTGGGCCAAGTGATTATCTCCATTGTATACTTTGAAGCTCACATCATTAACCCCTGTTTGAGAGGATTTATTGTTCATTCTGTTTACATTAAAAGCGACCACAGTTTAGTACAAAGTTAAAAACTGATAGCCCTGTTGGAGGTTATGACTCGTTAGAATGCATGTATCCTCTTGAGAAATATGCCAATGAATTAAACTTACCTCCTCTCCATCAAATGGGGTTCAGAGTAAATAGCAGTAATTTAGCTATCACCTAAGCACTATCAGTGTTGATTTATAATGCTACTAGCAACACTGTAGTTTATCTGTTTCATTGATGATTGGTTGACTTTCGATAGAGTTTATCAGGGTCTGAAAGAAATCTATGCGCATGCCGAGTAAGTCTGAAAATGTTAATTAACAGAAGAAAACTATTTTGTGGATCATAGAGCTGGCTGAAACCCAGTGAGCATAAAAGCCAAAGCACAGATGTGTGGAATAGAAATGTGTTTGCTTTTTTACACACAGCTCCCATGGTGATTGTGTGACGAAACCTAAACAAAGGCGCTAAACAGGTGCAAAAACTAAAATTGTGTGATAGTACACACTTGACCATTACACTGATTGAAAATATTAAACTTTTCACAGCTGTTGAAGCTATTGAGGAATTCTCATCTACAATGCTGGGTATGAGGATGAGGCTTTACACATCAGAGATGGGCACAACTTGTTAGCAGTGGTTTACAACATGGTTGCCGCCATGTTACGCTAAGACAATATCTATAAATTCCACTCAGTCATAATGTGGTCTAAATTCACAATGTGGGGTATTCCATCCTCATTGCAGACAGCTATCCTATCTTTGTATTGAAATACATAGTACCATGTTTAGCTGGCTAAAAGCCGCCACCGTTCTGAGAGTATTTCGACAAATGGCGTAGAAAAACAGGATCGCTTCCTCACACCTCTGTTATTCACCCTTTACACAGCTGACATAGTATTTAAAATTTTGAAAGCAAGTTCCAATGCTCCCAGTCTGGGTACAAGCTGTATGAAAGTATTTCAGTTTGCTGATTATACTAATGTAATGGATCGCACAGCTCTAGGTTTGCAGCACTCCTTAATTTCTTTCAGAGCCTAAAATGTAAGAACTTATTATTTGTTAGCAACAGAAAATCTGTGGAGCTTGTACTTAGCAGGAATATTGCAGGATAAGTTACCTCGTATATTGGTGATGCGATACAGGATAGAATGCAAAATATAAATATTTGGGGTGTGAGTTGTGAGGACGCCATGCAAAAAAATCAGTTTTGTACATCTGAAAATAAGAGCACATTTATTAATGCACTAGCAGCCCGCCCCGACGTTGTCCGGGGCAGAAGGGGGCTGGGGGCAGCACCGCTGCATGAGACGTGCAGCAGAGCGGCCAGCAGCGGGAGCAGCAGAGCGTACTTTCCAGCATCACGTGCGCAGGGTGTTGTTTCCTTGCCCCCGTTTCCTTGCTCCTGGCCGCTTCTTCCCACGCTCCTGTCCGGACTCCGGAGGCTGTCGGTTTGGCACTCCTGTCCGCTTCTGCCCACGCTCCTGTCCGCTCTTGGCATGTCGGACTCCGGAGTCTGTCGGTTCGGCGCTCCTGTCCTGCACGCTTCTGCCCACGCTCCTGTCTGGACTCCGGAGGCTGTCGGTTTGGCGCTCCAGCCCGCTTCTGCCCACGCTCCTGTCCGCTCTTGGCATGTCGGACTCCGGAGTCTGTCGATTCGGCGCTCCTGTCCTGTCCGCTTCTGGCCACGCTCCTGTCCGCTCTCCGAGCACTTTACTACTTTACTAAAATAGCGGACCCGTGATTGTGATGTCAGCACGCATAAAACGCACACGCCCACCACAGACATGGCTCTACTTCCAAGGGACTACTTTCTGAGAGAACGTACTTTGCCCTTCTAAGGTATATTTTTTTATGGTACATAGCCTATGTCCATCTGCTTACCCTGATGTTTCCTATGATGTATTGGGTGTTTTGTGTTTTGATTGGCGCTGTGGTTCCCGAGTTTACCTGGCTCAAAGGATTGTGTTCTCGCTTTATAATAGTAGTATAGATGACATGCGTCTGCTTTATAACCGCTTATATTTCCCTGACATTATCACAATTCCATCTGTTACAGCAGCTAAATGTATCCCTTCTCTTATTCATGGCTACACTGTAAAATGGTTGGATTTAATTCGTCGTTCTGCTTTCAGATTGATTTTCAGACTTCCTCGATCTGGTTTTCTATGTGATTTGACATTTAGCATTTAATCTGCAGCACCAGTCTCCTAAATTATTTTCACCTTTTCTCTACAACTGTTACTTTCTGCTCCGTATAAAATCTTAAAGTTTGGACTATGGCTGGAAATATCCAAGAACTTCGAGTCGTCCTTTCGGTGGGCAACTTATTTAAAAGATTGTGTGTATGGTGTCTACATCTGTAGAGATTATAGCATACCTCGTATTTTCAAAATTCTAAGCCAATAAAAAAAAGAAATATGAAGCTTTCATTGAGCAGTGTCATTAATAATTATTTGAAAACAATTATCAAGTTGTATGTAGCATAGCTATATTGAAAATATGTTACCAAATCTTGTGAGGATGCCATTGGCAAGGGAAAAGGAGGCATAGCTTTCTTCGTTTTAGGATTGTGTTACTACCTTTATGTGAATTTACGTCACCCTGGGATAATTTATGAATGAGAGCCAATCGATGGTGTCTTTCTAAGGAAAGACTTTGTCATGTGCTTTATGTAATTTGTCTTAATTTGCTAGCGAATTGTCAGAGAAGGCTTATTAACTGCTTTTTGATGAGTTGCATCCACAGTTCATCAGAAGCACTGAGATATCACTTGAATAAAAGGACATCCGAATGTCTGCTTGTTATGAGAAGTTCATGGATGTAGCGTTTTTGCAATTTAACCCTTTCGATGCTGATGACGAGCTCAGCTCGTCATCACCCACGGGTGTCATGTGCTGATGACGAGCTGAGCTCGTCATGAAAACAGCAAAATGGTAATTCCCAGCACAGGAGGGGGAAAACGCCTAGCAGCCAAGAGGTTAAATACTTAGTCCCGGACATGTTTCGGCTTTTATTGTAAGATTTTAAATAGTTAACAATAAAATTACTAAACTGCAATTCCTCTTAAACTGTTTCCTTTGGTTCGTTGCACATCAACACGAAGTAAGCTAGAAAACTCTAAATGTTTTTTTGAAGGAGATGTTCTATTTATTTTCAGTTGGTTATAGTAATTTCAGAAAGTTCAAATTGAAAATCCAGACGATGCCTATCCTGTGCTCTATGCTTTTACCTTCCACACTGCTTATTATTTGTCAGTTGAGGAAAGTTCAGTTTTAAAGCATTAATACCAGTTAGTTAATTGCCCAGACGTTATTTCCATAAAACACTACACTACTTTAACTGAAAGTACCTACATTTTCTGGACTGTGACATTCATTCCCAATTTCAGCTTTTCTTTTGACCTTAAATTCCAGGATCTTTTGCTAAAGGTTGGTGGCACTAACTACTGCTTTGCATTCAGGTAAACTGTGCTGCATTGGTGGGACCATTCTGGTTCTACTCCTTCCTCTTTGGTTGGAACCAGTTAGTGATCACCTAGTTCTCCTGAGTTGCACATTTACTGCTATCATCTAGAGTTTCTCGGGCCTTGGTCTTGGTACCAACAGCCTTGTATCTGTACATGTAGTCTTCTGCCAATATTAGATGAGGCTCCACTTGAAGGGGACTGTCCTGGGTGACATTTGTGCCTGAAGCTATTCTTTGTCAATTTAGAAATATATGTAGATGAGCAGTCCCACCTAAATTGAATATTTCGAAAGCCGAATTCCTTCTGTTTATTTTCCATTGATTCTCAATTTCCACAAGACCCTAGCTAGGCCAGTTTATCTGGATAGGTGTCTGCGCTTCTCCGGTAGACTTGGACAAATTATCAGTCTATTCTTGATCTTCACCTATCATTATGTCATGACTGTCTGCTATACAGTTCACCAACTCTACCAGAGCAAACCCTCCTACCCAATTATATCTTCAAACCCATGGGCCAGTTGAAGTACAGGTCAAGTACAGACTCGTCTTCCCGCAACTTATTTGGCTCCTCTGAAAGCTGAACTCCACTCAGCAGCCCATTTGGGTCTTGAACCAGTCTTTTCACTCGGCCACACCCGGGTGCATCTTCTAAGCCCAAAAAATATTTATACATAACGTACCCTCTTCCGAGAAAAGGCAAATAAGCATGTCTCTTTTGTCACTCCATACTTCAAGTTATGCTCATTCAGATATTGAATGTTAATAGTGGAGATGTACCATAGCCTTTCAGAATTCTCTCATGCCTCCAGCAAACTTTCTATCTCAGTAATTCATGATGAGCAAACTCCCTCCTCCCCCCTGCAAATAATAAAAGACAGACTGAAACCAGCCTTAGCCTACTTTGAAGTTGCCTTGCCTGATTATACTCCCATTCAGGTAACTGATCTTAATTTCAATATCACTTTGCATCCATTGTATTTTCTTAGCCTTTTATTCACTGTACTACTTCATATGTACGTGTGTATGTAAAGATGGTGCTAGTATCATAGTTACGTTCAAGACATGAAGTACCCGTCGGGCACCCTCTTTTAACATTTTTATTATGGCCTCTGTTGGTCTGTCGGCACAGTTGTCTGTCTACCTGAAGGGGTCTTAACAACATTTGGTCCTTGGAGAGAATACTCTGTCTCATTCCCTATCTCCTCCTTTAATTTATCAGTAAGTGATTGTATAGGTATGGTTCAATAGCTCCAGTGAGAAGAATCATGAACTAGCGCATGAATTTTGCACAAAGTTGAATATCTGGTTTGCCTTCAAGATATTAGCTTGAGACAGATCGTTTATAGCTTTAAAAACCAAAGTACCAGAACTAGTAGTTTGAGTTGCACTGTTTTTGCTGGCATGTGCTTAGTAGGGCCTTATAAGGTTCTTGCCTCACTTAAGGTGCACATTGAGGAAACCAGACTAGTGGACTATTGCAATAATCCAAATTGATCAAACGTAGATCAGACAATAGTGTTTTGGTCATATGAAAGTGATATAGAGCAAATGTTTGTTGACAATAAGAAGCTCAGACCAATATGTATTTTCTTTTATTCCTAAGTGTCCTTAAGAAGATCTTTTCGCAAAATTCCTCGAGACACCCAACCAGTGCAAGCGGGAAAAAGTAACATTGAATGTTGAAACACTTTTTCAGATTTTTATGGCAGGGAAATAAGTCTTGTGTGTTATGCTGGTGTTGAACTAAGGAGATCCACAGGAAAACATCCAGTACCACAAATCTTTTCCCGCCAAAGGAATATGTTTTGAGTGACAAGACGTCTTTTGTGTTCTTTTGGACCTTGTGAAGTACCTGTGTCTAAGAGTGAAAAATTTGAACTGTCTTCTGACAAGTTTATTTATTTATTTATTTATTTATTTAGCGATTTCTAAAGCGCCTGGTGACCCAAGGGCATCCCCGCGCTATGTAGCTTGAAACCTATTGAGCGGTGAGGAAGCCGAATGAAGTTATTTGGGGAACAGGTGGGTCTTTAGCTTTTTGCGGAACGCAAGGTGGTTGGTTTCCAGTCTGAGGGCGCGGGGTAGTGCGTTCCAGCCCTTGGCTGCCTGGACTGAAAATTGACGGCCTCCTGTGCGAACTTTTTTGAATCTGGGGGTGCAGACTAGATTCTCATTTTGAGATCGTAGCGATCTAGTAGCTGTATAAGGCGTAATCATTTTACTAAGGATCGCAGGGCCAGATCCGTTGTACAGCTTATGTGTAAGACACATTGCCTTAAAGTGCACCCTTTGGCGTACAGGTAGCCAATGTAGGGCTTTAAGGGCTGGCTTGGCGGATGTTCTAAAGGGGGTGTTGGTAATCATACGTGCTGCCGCGTTCTGTGTACGCTGGAGTTTCGTGATGGTAGACTCGGGGGCTCCCAAGTAGACCAGATTGCTGTAGTCCAAACGGGACAGCACTAGGCCCTGGACCAGGAGCTTTCTTGACATAGGAGGGAGTAAAGGCAGAATTTTGCGGGTCATACGCATGAGCCCAAAGCATGTGCCCGAGGTTTTGGTTGCCTGGGTCTTCATTGTAAGCTGTGGCTCTAGCCATACCCCGAGAGTCTTGATTTCAGATTTGGGGGGGGGAATTTCACCGAACACATCGGGCCATATCGAAGGAGGGATGGTTGACCATTGCTTGCCGAGTAGCATTACCTCTGTCTTAGTCCCGTTCAATTTCAATGATGATTCATTCATCCAGTTGTGGATGTTTGTGAGGCAGTTGGTCAAATTTTCAGGGTGGTCAAGCAGCTGGGACAGGGAGACGACTAGTTGGGTGTCGTCAGCGTAACTTACCATTTTGATGTTAAATGGCGTTACCACGTCCTCGAGGGGGGCCATATAGACGTTAAAAAGCGTCGGGCTCAGAGACGAGCCCTGGGGGACGCCGCTAGTGAGTGGGAGAGTGGATGAGTGGTGGCTGTCATCCCATACTTGAAAGGAGCGTCCTGTCAGGTAGGATTCGATCCATTTAATAGCTGTCCCGGTAAGTCCTGCATTTGCCAGTCTACTCAGGAGGACACGGTGGCTGACCGTGTCGAAGGCTGCACTTAGATCCAGGAGGATCACTGCCACTGATCCTCCTGAATCTAATAGCCCCCTTGCCTCTTCAATCACCGCAAGGAGTGCGGTGTCCGTTCCGTGGCCTGGGCGAAATCCGGTTTGGGACGATCGGAGTAGTTTATTTGTTTCGAGGAATTGTGATAGCTGGATGTTTACCAATTTCTCGGTGACTTTACTAATGGCAGGGAGCAGGGAAATTGGCCTGTAATTAGACAGGTCCGAAGGGTCTAGCTGGGGTTTTTTCAAAAGAGCTTTAACCACAGCACTCTTCCAGCTGTCGGGGACGGTTCCATGGGCGAACGAACAGTTGATGAGGTCCGTAATGGTAGGGACAATTACTGAGGCAACGGTCTTGAGGAACCTAATGGGAGCTGGGTCCAGTGGAGATCGCTTTTCATTTGTACTAAGGTTCGCTCAACCTCTGCGTGGGTGACAGGTCGGAAGGTCTGAAGCGAGGGGCGACAGATGCTTCCAGGTGGTTCGGGGGAAGTGCTACTTTCCGTGAGGCTAGGAGTGCTAGGGGAAGGAAGGGAGGCCAGAATGCGGGTGATTTTCTCGTTGAAGAAGTTGGCTAGCTCGTTACTTCTGTCAACTTTGGGGGTGTAGGAGGAGGAGGTGGTGAGGACCTTGGTCAGCTCTTTGATGATCAAAAAAGATTCTCGGGCTGAATTAGATGCTTCTTGTATACGTGTGTCGTAGTAGGAAGCTTTGGCTAATTTGATAGCCTCTTTGTAAATTTTGACCGCAGACTGGTAGGCTTCTTTATTGGCATGTTGCCACGTCTTTCTCCAAAATCGTTCGGCCTTTTTGCAATTTTTGCGGAGTGTTCTTAGCTCTGCGGAGTACCATGGTGCTGAACCATGTTTGCCGTTTTTATTCTCCCTATTCCTAAGTGGAAGTACAAGATCTAGGGAGGCAGTGAAACGTTAATTTGGGAGGTAATCTCATCTATTTAAGGATAATCCAACTAAACTAATCTGCCATGTTGTCTTGCTGTGTTCTTGCTGTTCAGATCTTTACAGCTATTATCTGTTCTCCTCCTGTATACACTTTAACAATTATGTTGCGCCTCTAGTACCAGAATCTGTAACCCAGTTTGGACAGACTGAGTTGTAAAACCTCTTAATAGAAGTAGTTTTATAGTTTTCTTTTCATTGGTTGCAGTTAACTTTTCATTAACTGTTGTGCATCAATGAAAGTACATGCAGGAGAATGAGACCGAATAACATAGCAATTAATAAACGTTTTCTCTGTGTTTAGTTCTATGCATGGATCCAAATGAAATACATGTTCAACCTGGGATGCATGCTCAGTTAGTGTGATGACGTGCTCGTGGTGAAGAATATATTGTCATGCTTAGCATCGCTGTAGCTTTTAGTATCTTCTTTCAAAGATGTCCTCCAATTGTTGAGGACTGGTGATTAGAGTTAACCAGGAATAGCATAAGGCATCCAACAGGGATATAATGCTCTACTGATTCGAATTCACATTCTCTCCTCCTTTGACACCTCCCAAAACATCCACTTCTCAGCCATGGTATAAGCCAGGGCTTTATTTCCTTATGAGAGAAGGGTGTATCTCTATTTTTAAATGTGAATGTGAGGAATATCACCAATTTTCATTATGTGACGCAACATATACTGTTACATTTTTTATTACCAAAAACAACATAACATACCACCCTATTTCCGACTTTAATAGTGAAAAAGTGTGTTCGTACATAAACTGATACATAAATACTTTATAAGAGGTTATTTTCTCAGCCATGAGATTACATGGCCAAAGCTCTCTGTCTTTGACAAAACTACTCTCTGGAGGGTCCTCTGGCTCCTGTCAATTCTGCCTAATTGGACAGACCTTGCAGGGATGGAATCCCTACCTCAAAGGTCAGATCCTTCCCCTCAGGGCCAGATTCCTGTTGCACCTCTGGAGTTCCTTGGGGTGGTTCACCAGTCCCATTGCCCTTTCCCGTGTCATTGGATGCTTGGCCCATTGTCTCAGGGTTCACGTGTCCATCATTTCCCTAGTGGAGAGTCTGTGACCTGGTCACAGCGTGAGATCCAGTATCCTTGCATGGACCATTCTCTCCACCCCTGACCAGTTAAACACTTCAAGATCATTTCGCATGAGACACAACTACCTGCTTAGGGCATGTCATACCTTTCCATTCCAATCTCACTATTGCCATGGGATGGAGTTTGTCTCTGCTGTCTGCATAGGTTACCTGGTGATACACACCTGGTATGATCTGCTCTGGAGAAACCACTTTATCTGTGACCATAGTATCCCTCAGAGCCTCAATCTCAGTTTTATTGATTGTAGGCCTCTCTGCCTGTACCTCGCCAAGCTGGGAGGCAAGAGGTGCAATTTCCACCCAACCCAAGGACAATAAAGTTGCAGCCTTCTCCATCTCTGGCACAGTCTCCACCCACACACCTACACTGACAATCCCCTAGGACTGCCCACTAGTGGGGGGCTTCTTTGTGCAGACAGTATCTCCTCTTTTTTGTCCTGACTGATTACAGTGAAAACATCTACCCACCTTTGAAGGGTTAAAGAACGTCCCTGCCTTTGCACGGTCAAAAAGGGTTTCCCTGATAACCTTTCTCTTTGAAGTTGGATTGGCTCTGGCCCCCTCATTGCGTAGGTTTTTGTGTGTCTTTTGAGGACTCTTGAGATTCATCTTCGTTCCCCTGTGCTTTCCCTTTCAGGGGTGCCCCGACCTCCCTTCTTCGGATCACCCTGTGGTATTGATTAGAATCCCTGATTCTCAGCCACTCATCAGCTGTTTCCCCCAGCTGTCTGGGAGTAGACAGCTTAGAGTCCACTAGATACCGGAGTAACTTCTCTTTTACACATTGAGTCAGGATGTGCTGTTTCATTAATGAATTGTACAGCCCCATATAAGTACTCACTTGGTTTCCCTCAATCCAGACCTCTAGTGCCTCTACTGAGATTTCTACATAGACTCGGCATTTACTTTCTGGGTGTCCCTAAATTTCACCCAATACTGCCCTGGGTGAGACAAAATTTCTTGAATAGACATTTTCTCATGTGGGAGTAAGATTTTGCCTCATCATATGGCCAGGAGCCTATTCCTCCTGGCTATCGGGATCAATTCCCACAGGAGTGAGCCCCAATACTTTGAGTGGATCCCTCTCATCTCAAGGGCCCCCTCAAATGCAGTCCGACATGTCATCCCCCTCCTGGCACCTAGGGACAACCCCTTTGGGGAACCTAAGATCAAACCCACCAATTCTGGACATCACAAAATCTTCATTGCTGTCACCATTTCTTCTCTCTTCTTCCTTTGCCCACTTCTTCTCTAGTTCTAGCTTGTCATTCTCTAAGGCTATGAAGGCCAACTGAGCCTCAAGCTGTCTCTCTTCAAGTGACAGCTCTGGTTCTTTTTGTGTGGGAGAATCCCCTAGCTGGAAGTATTAACCTGGTACTGGAAGAAATTGACATGTTGTCATCATCCACCTCCTGGAGGGGGTTGTTGGAGGGGTCATTGTCTTCCTCCCTTAATTCTCTTGAGCTTACGGTCTCAGTCCTTAAGAGACCTAATCAGTTCTTCTTCCAGACTCAGCTTTCTGACTGAAGGAATGAACTGTCAGTTGTGACAGCCTGCTCTTGTGATAGCAACAGCATCTTCCCTTATCGAATCAGGAGCACGCCAAAAAAACTCCCTTACCTAATAAATAAAGCTCCACGTCATTCCTTTGGAACTAAAGAGAATAAAACAACTTGACTCGGGTACATGGAAGGAGCACTTTTGGTTCAGAAAAGTATCACCATGGTAATGCACTGCCTCGTGGAACAGGGTGGCAGGATACACCTGCTGCATTTAATAAAGATCAGGTTTATTGTAAGACTTGTACGTCTGCTGTACCAAATGCATCAAGAAGTCAAAGCTGATAGCCGAGGATAAATTGCATGACAATTGCTCTGTACAAAGCATTACCTCCCCTGTATGGATGCAATTATTGGTGCTTGTACCAATTCTAATTGCTTGTTTTTACATTAGTTTGATTTTAAATCTTTGGTAGGTGAGCTTGTCCTTGGAGGTTCTGTTTCAGTCCATTCAGACATCCTTCCATCTGTAGCTTGATATTCTTGCTATACTGTACCTAAACATTCTCTTCCAGGGGATCCTCATCAATAGTCATAAGCATTAGAATATTCCCGCCCTAGACATATATATATATATATATATATATATATATATATATATATATATATATATATATATATATATATATATATATATATATATATATATATATATATATATATATATATATATATATATAGAGAGAGAGATATATAGATATATAGATATATATAGATATATAGATATATAGATATATATATAGATATATATATATATATATATATACACACTTCACAGTCCTGTTCCGCTGCCTCAAACCAGGACCAAGATCCAATCTGCCACACCGGATACCACAGATACAGACCACTCCACAGCGCAAGGGTGAAATTTCAACTAGGTTTATTCACACAAATTCGCCAGCATGACGCGTTTCGGTCACTCCACGGTGACCTTGATCACATGACGAACAAAACCAATGAAAATGTATATAAAGGGTTACCAATCAACAGATAGGGCGGGAAAAATAATTGAAACTGAAAAAACACTTAATGCATATCATCCAGGAGTAAAAAACAGACCAAAAAAATGGAAATAAACATGCCTGATTATTTACATTCTATAAACTGATCACAATATTCATATGTACAATCTATGTACAATGGGTCAATTTACAATACTATTATGTAGTTATTGCTATACAATATATACACGTAAATCCATCAAAATTGCTGTTTCCTGATATTTACAACCCCTGAACAGATTCTACGTTCCGTTTGTTTGCAAAATCAGATGATGATGCGCAATCGTATTCATTATTCATTATGAACTCTACCCGCTCACAAACCCAAGTCGATTGGCGTGTAAGACCCCTAACGTGACCACCTAGTGTGAAAAAAGGGGGGAAGGAAAAAATCAAGGTGTAATCTGAACCAACCTGAGATTCAGATAATTAATCAAAAAATGTGATTATTATGTGACTTGATTATAATATAAATAACACACTGGTCAAAAATTATAAAAATGGGGAGATACTCATGCTTCACCATGTTATACCCTTTTAGGAGGTTTACATGTGCAAGAGTTAATATAACTATTCACCCTAATCCACAACACTAAACGTGACTCAAGTGCTTTGCAAATAGGTACCCCACAAAAATAAGTACCATAATATATGAACAATCTCAATCATTAGAGATAACATTAAGACATAGTGCCTTAAGGGTACCAAAACATAATAGTCTGGACATTTCTTTTCAGCTGGTACACACAAAATTCGAGATGGAATCAATCAGATGTGTCTAAATTACAATCAATGATGTGCCTGATGGAAGGTGTATATACAAGAGAGGGGAAATGATCTATCGGTAGGGGATAAGACACTCAGACAGCGATAAAGTGCAAAGATAATAATATTATCCTATGCACAATGAAAAAAGTGAACAATGGACTGACCCCATTTCTTACATACACATTATAACTGAGCTTTTCTTCCCAGAGATAGAAGTAGCTGATGAAAGGACATATGGAGGGACTAAATATTACACAAAATATAATCAGCAAAGCTAATTCTACTGCCATGATATTATAAAAAGCAGTGAAGGTCCTCCCCCGTATTCAGTCCATTAGGGATCCTTGTGTCCAGTAGTAAGATGTACCTACTTTCCAACTGTCTGAGGGATTTCTCCCTATTACCCCCTCTGATGTTTTTGGGGACTCCATCGATTATGAAATAGCTGAGGTGACTTACATTTTTCTGGTGTACTAGGCCAAAATGACGAGCCACAGGATATTTGTCATCTGCATTTACTATGGCCCTGAGATGCTGGAGTATTCGATTGAAGGCCTGTAGTTTAGTGCTCCCAACGTACCTGAGCCCACAAGTACATTGGAGCACATAAACTACAAACTCGGACCGGCATGTATAATGCCCCCTGATGGAAATGGGGGAAACATCAAATGCAGTTTTGTACTCCTTAGTGGAGACTCCAAAGTTGCAGGCCCTACAAGATATACACCTATAAAAGCCTGACTTATCAAATAGACCCTCCTTTTTGGGGATAACCTCTGGGCTAGATCTTACCAAGGCATCCCGCATCGAGGGTGCCCTCCTGAAAGTTAAAAGTGGCTCTTCAGGTAATAAGGGTGCTATCGTGATGTCAGTTTTCAATAGGGGCCAATGCTTTCTGAGAATGCCTCTCAATTTTTTCTCCTCACTATTGAAAGTGGTGATCAATCCCAATCTATCAGGGACCTCAGATGCTCCTTCCTGTCTAGTTCTGATGGCTGTGGTTGTTTTAAGATATTCTGCTCGGTTGAGCTCATTAGCCTTAGTCATTGCCTCCCTGAGGGCCGTGGAGTCATAGCCTCTGGCCAAGAATCTGTGGAATGCTTCTGCCTGGCACTTTATCAAGTCCTCCTCAGAGCTACAAATCCTGCGAATACGCAGGAATTCCCCATACGGGATGCTTTTCACGAGGTGACCTGGGTGCGCACTACCAGCGTGCAAAATAGAGTTGCCCGCTGTAGGCTTTCTATGGAGCCTGGTCTGGAGTCCCCCGTTCTGGACATAGATTTCAACGTCCAGAAATTGAATTTTTTCCTTGCTTATTTGTGATGTAAATTTCAGGTTGAGCTGGTTCTTATTAATCTCTCTAACAAATTCAATTGCTGAATCCACAGACCCCCTCCACACCAAACAAACATCGTCAATAAAGCGCCAAAAATGCGATATTCTGTCTTGAAATTTGGCCTCCAGAGACCCCCTGAGGACATGTTCCTCCCACCACCCTACATGCAGGCATGCATAAGTGGGGGAAAAACATGCCCCCATGGCCACTCCTCTTAGCTGCTGATATACTTCTTTGTTATACAGGAAGTAATTGTTATTTAAACAGAGTTCTAACATCTTCAGCAGCATGTTACTATGTTGGGTAAAGGCAATGTCACGTTTACTTAAAAAATATTTCACCGCATTCAGCCCATCATGGTGTGCTATGCTAGTATAGAGCGAGTCTATATCTAGCGCTATTAATACCGATTCATTGTCCCATAATACATCGTTGATTTTAGACAAAAAATGTCCAGTGTCCTTGATATATGACGGTAGTGCTTCCACAAATTCATGGAGAAAATGATCTACATAGCGAGATACTGACTCTAACAGGCTGCCTTGGGCCGAGATAATAAGCCGGCCAGGCACTGGAGTTACTTGTTTGTGTATCTTCGGTATCAAATAAAAGAAAGGGGTTATAGGGAATTCATTTTTCAAAAAGGCAAGCTCCTGTTTACTTAAAAGACCTTCACGCCTCCATTCATTCAGATCTTTATGTACTTTATCCTTGAGGCGCAAAATGTCTATAAAGTTGCTTTTTCTGTAACAGGATGTATTGCTTAAATGACGTTCTGCTTCCGCCGTGTATTGGTCTCGAGGCCAGATGACGGTGTTACCTCCTTTGTCCGCTTTGTTTATTATGAGATTGGAGTCACTCCTTAATTTCTTGATGAGTTTGCTATATTCCTTCTCCAGATATCTCATACGTCTATTCTTGCGTGTGGTGTTGTGTTGTAGCTTTTTCAATTCTTCTACCACCATGTCCCCAAATGCATCTATGTTGTCCTTTGGCATTATAGGGCAGAACGTTGATGGTGGTTTGAAGTTGGTGGCACATGGGAGATTAGTCGTGATACCTGCCCTCCTCAGATTTTGTTGAGTCGCCCCGGATACAAAATCCTCTTCCAATGCCAGTTCCTGTGCTACCACCAGAGCTTTGGTATCAGAAATAGAAAATACACTGGAGGGTTGAGTGCTACTGACGATGTTGGTTGCTTTAGACTGCGCACTGGACAATTTGAAATGCTTTTTGAGCTTAAGTTTCCGTATGAATTTAAATACGTCCACCCTGGTCTGTACATAGTTGAATGAGTTTCTGGGGCAATATGACAGACCCAGTGACAGAAGTTGTAATTCAGCTTTGTTTAGATCGACCTCAGACAAATTAATAACAGTATTGCTCTCCATGTTCTTCGATATTTGATCTTGACGGTTACAATTATCTGAAAAACTGGTGGTAGAAGACACAGTGGATGAAAGGGAAGCGGGAGAATCTACCATTTCTTTCCTTTTCCTCTCCCTCGCTTTGGTTTCCCTTTGGCGTTTGCATCGTCTCCTTGCACTGTGCCTTTTGTTTGCTGCTGCTCGTTTATCTTTCGCTGTTGCCGGGTTTGTGGTCGCAAGGTTTTGAATCTGTCCTCGACCATAAAACCCAGTTCCTCAGAGGGCGTGTATTTTGTGGGTACCGGACCCATGTTGGACCCCCCAGCGATGTTGTCTTCAGACTCACTGCCACTGGTGACCGAACTCATCTCAGGTTCAGACAACTCCACCACTTGATTACTGCTTGTGCTTTGAGCGGTTACCTTCTGTGCCATCGCTTGTCTTTTCACATTATCAAATTTTCGAGCAAAAGTAAAAATTCTACCCGTCTCGTAGTCCTGTTTGTCGCGTGCAAACTTATATTGTTTCCGCGTGCTGATAGTTTCTTGATGCTTGGCGAGTCTAACATCAATTTCCTCTCTTGTTTTTTTGATTAATTCTTGGTCCTTATCAGTCTCCAATTCTTTGTTCAGATTTTCTATTTCCTGCAAGATATCATTGCGGTCAATTTCAGCGTATTTGATCAGTAAACTGACCATATTCATTGAAGCGTCAAGGTTTCCTGTTGCCCATTCCTTTAGCATTAGAGGGTTGGGATTTTCGAATGATGGTGCAATTAGTATCCTCAACCCCCTAGGGACCCGGCCCACTTCTTGATACTTCTGCAAAGACCGTTTTTCCCACCATTTTGTGGTCTCCGTTCTAAGAAGTTTTTCCAGCTTTTTTAATTTGCTTTTCAAATCTACACTTTCATTTTTATGAGTCACAGGTTCATTACGTTTGTTGGGAGTGGGTAAATTGTCAAACATAGCATCGGCTAGAGCCTCCCGGTTTCGTAAGGCTTCTGCCGGCGTGGCCATGATGCGTGTGAACAACCAATAAACTTGGGATGACCGGCTGCTAAAGATTTGCACGCAACCGGCGATCGTATTCAAAGCGCGTTTCCTTTCACTCGTCAAATGGCACAGTTGCTTCAAACTACACAACAATCCCAATCCGCTGTCTTACCACGGAATTACGCCGGCGGTGTCTCCTCGGTGTCCTCCGACCCACAAGGGACTCACGGACGGCGGCTCCCGGTCTCCCAGCAACGATGGGATATTTTGCCTGACGAGGGGCTGTCTGCTTACAATACTCCTTCCGGGTTAATTGCAGGGGTGCTTCCGCTTGGATCGCAGAAACCAACACGCCCAGTTGAAAGGAGGGTCCGTAAGGAAGGCAACGATCCAATGCCTTCCGAATGAAATGCACTTCACAGTCCTGTTCCGCTGCCTCAAACCAGGACCAAGATCCAATCTGCCACACCGGATACCACAGGTACAGACCACTCCACAGCGCAAGGGTGAAATTTCAACAAGGTTTATTCACACGAATTTGCCAGCATGACGCGTTTCGGTCACTCCACGGTGACCTTGATCACATGACGAACAAAACCAATGAAAATGTATATAAAGGGTTACCAATCAACAGATAGGGCGGGAAAAATGATTGAAACTGAAAAAACACTTAATGCATATCATCCAGGAGTAAAAAACAGACCAAAAAAATGGAAATAAACATGCCTGATTATTTACATTCTATAAACTGATCACAATATTCATATGTACAATCTATGTACAATGGGTCAATTTACAATACTATTATGTAGTTATTGCTAAACAATATATACACGTAAATCCATCAAAATTGCTGTTTCCTGATATTTACAACTCCTGAACAGATTCTACGTTCCGTTTGTTTGCAAAATCAGATGATGATGCGCAATCGTATTCATTGTTCATTATGAACTCTACCCGCTCACAAACCCAAGTCGATTGGCGTGTAAGACCCCTAACGTGACCACCTAGTGTGAAAAAAGGGGGGAAGGAAAAAATCAAGGTGTAATCTGAACCAACCTGAGATTCAGATAATTAATCAAAAAATGTGATTATTATGTGACTTGATTATAATATAAATAACACACTGGTCAAAAATTATAAAAATGGGGAGATACTCATGCTTCACCATGTTATACCCTTTTAGGAGGTTTACATGTGCAAGAGTTAATATAACTATTCACCCTAATCCACAACACTAAACGTGACTCAAGTGCTTTGCAAATAGGTACCCCACAAAAATAAGTACCATAATATATGAACAATCTCAATCATTAGAGATAACATTAATAAATCTTGTTGCCTGACGCGTTTCAGAGCAGCTTGCTCCTTTCTCAAAGGCATGCTGGCAGTTCACGAAGCTTCACACACCCTCTCTTCCCCTCTGCATATTTAAACAGTTAATTACCCTCCGGTGGGTGAGAATTAACTTTGCACATACTTCGAATCCCAGCATGCAGCATCAGCGCAATTCAAAAGGAACCCACCGGAGGGTAATTAACTGTTTAAATATGCAGAGGGGAAGAGAGGGTGTGTGAAGCTTCGTAAACTGCCAGCATGCCTTTGAGAAAGGAGCAAGCTGCTCTGAAACGCGTCAGGCAACAAGATTTATTGGGAAGAAAAATGCCGGTTTTGAAAATAAAAGTTCTTGAAGAACACATCTACTGTGAGTGCGTCTTCAATTACGGGGCATCTTTTTGGAAATATATATATATATATATATATATATATATATATATATATATATATATATATATATATATATATATATATACAATTGCAGCCAAATAAAACAGTAGAGCTGGAATATGCTGTGAAGAATTTCCACCATACATGTGTATTTGCATTAGAAACATGAGAAACAACACCAATGCTTGTTTAGAAACTGTTTTAATGCTTAGAAAGCAGTAGAAATTCTTATAACACACTGTAAGCATATACAGCTTCCAGGCTGCATTGCAAATACCCAGTCTAAAAAGACTGAAAAGCTAACCTGTAGCTGAATGTACTAAAACTGACGCTGTGCCTTTAAGGCACCTCTGCCCCTAGCTTCCCATCATGCCTCAGGGGTTACAGTTAGGTCAGTTGTTCTTTCCGGCTCCTTCAGGAAGGACCCTGGATACACAGCTCCACACTTTTCTGCCTTTTTCAGACAGAAAATCTTCTAAAGAACAATTTTTTGATTTACTTTGACTTTTAACTACAGTGTCAAGTAAATAACTGCTTAGCAGTCGATTTTTTGTGAGGTTTTCCTGTCAGGATGCCCACACTATTTGATAATTGCCCTTCTTGTGGCCACAAGAAGGCAAAATCAGACTCTCATGAGGTCTGTATTTTATGCTTGCCAGAGGATCATGATCCCAAAGACTGTTCACACTGTAGAAACCTGTCTGAGAGAACTCTTAAAGACAGAGAAAGGAACAGGCTCGATGGTCTGGCCCAGAGATCCATCAGGGGAAGATCTACAGAGAGGAAGAGTTCAAAGAGACCCAGAACTCCCTCCAAAGGCAAGTCAGAGCGTCCATCAACCTCAGCGCCGGGCTCGGCGCTGAAAAAACAACATCTGATGGACAGTTCTAGAGAGAAAACTCCGTTGACGTCGGGACCGGCGTCGATGAAGAAAACGTAGTCGAAAAGAAGTTCACCGACGACGAAGAAAGCTCCGCCGTCGTCAACTAGGCAACGATCGGCGTCGAGAGAAGCCACGAGATCACCGTCGACGAGAAGATCGGCGTCAAGACATAAGTCAACTCTGCCGTCGTCAACCATTGGCGTCGAGAGACAGATCACACTCGCCGTCGTTTCAACGTCGACAGGTTTCGAAGAGTGTGACACCTCCGCCGACGTCTCCACGGAGCCGCTCGGCGTCGAGGAGCAAGAGCCCCCTCGGTCGCTCGCCGTCGAGGAAGGGATCATCATCGACGGCGCGCCGGCGCTCGACGTCGAGGATGTCTAATCCTCCGCCGTCGCCACGTGTCCGGTCGACGTCGAGGGCATCGACGACAGGACAACGTCGATTGCCATCTCCGTCGCTGGCAGACCAACGTCGGTCGACGTCGAGACCTCCGTCGACGGCAGGGCAACGCCGTTCGACGTCGAGACCTCCGTCGAAGGCAGGGCAACGCCGTTCGACGTCGAGGGAGAAGACTCCGTCGTCGGCTCAACGTCGACGCCGAGGGACCACGGGTCATCGTCGAGGCATTCGACGTCGAAGGTTATCACTCCGTCGACTCCGCAGAGGCGTTCGACGTCGAGGGAAAGACTTTTGAGACGTCCTTCAACACCGGTGAGACGAAGATCTCCTTCAGTGCCTTCAACTGTTCTAGTGACGCAATCGGCTTCTCACCATTCCTCCTTAAGTACCTCTGGCTCATCGAGGTCCTCTTCTAGGAGTAGGAGTCCGTTGCCCCAGCGAAGGTATGTCACACAGACAAGACTCTCGCCAAGATGGAATGCTCCGTTGAGCCAGTGGAAGGATTCTGGAGCGACAGAGAGGCTACGAAGATATGTAAGCCCACTCCACAGGTCACCTCTTCAGAGACTGATAGAAGAGGCAGACAGACAGAGTCCTATCAGGCACCGATCACGCTCTCGGGAGAGGAGAGCGGAAAGGTCGCATACCCCCAGGGTCTCCCGTTCACCACGGAGGGAGCAGCCCAGATCTCGAACACCGAGAAGGGAGGAACGGGCGGAGAGGTCGAGATCTCCCCGAAGGGAGCATCAGAGAAAATCACGTTCTCCTCGAAGGGAAGAACGACCGAGAAGATCACCAGTGAGGAAGGAGAAATCTCACCACAGGAGAAGGAGAACTCCATCATCCTCTTCTTCATCTTCATCTAGATCTTCTAAAGGGGATTACTCTCCAACGCTGGCAGACAGCCCTCGCTCCAGAGCTTCCCCGCTTGACGACGTCAACACGTATCTGGACGTCTTAAAAAGGGGGGCTCACAAACTTAATATAGAGATGGCTGTTCCAGATGTGTCCACTACTGTGATTTTTGAGACCCTTCATCACAAATCATATACCCGGCCTTTACTCCCATTGGTTCCAGGGATAATGGACCCAATCAAAGAGGTTTTCCTCACGCCAGCAACGATCAGGGCGGTACCGGCACGTATCCAGAAGAAATATAGGCCGGCCGACTCAGATCCTATCTTTGTTAAGGGAGAGCCTGCGGCGGACTCCGTCATAGTAGCCTCAGCTAAAAAGAATCACACAGTCGCTCCTTCTTCTTCGGTCCCTCCTGACAAAGACAGCAAGACGCAAGATTCTTGGGGACGCAGGGTATGCAGCACAGCAGCTTCATCCTTGAAGGTCTCTAGTGCATCAGCTCTTCTGGGAAGGTACGATAGAGCCCTATGGGACTCCATGGAACGATTCAAGGAGAAATTGCCCAAGGAGGACCAGAAGGACTTTGAGGAGACAGTGACGGAGGGCTGTTTGGTGGCGAACCAAATGATTAGTTCATCAGCAGATAACGCCCTTCTAGCAGGACATGCCTACTCACATGGGGTATGTGCGAGGAGATCATCTTGGCTGCGTTTAACTGGTCTCAAACCAGATGCCCAGCAGCGCATCCTCAATCTACCTTTTTCCGGATCTTCACTCTTCGGGGAGCATGCCGATCAGGAAATGACCCGCATGAAGTAGAGTTGGACACAGTGAAGGCGGTTGGTCTGGAGAAAAAGAAAGAGCCGTTCAAACGACGCTTCAAGACCAACAAGAACCGGGGAGGCCAACAGAGGGTTCAAACCCCTCCATGGTCTCAAAACAAGCCACAAGGGAAGGCGCAATACAGAGGAGGAAAATCGGGCAGAGGCAAAGGCGGACATCATCAGTCCTCTACCACGCCTAGAGGAGGCAAGGCCTGAGCAGTGGCTTCCTCTGGCGCCGTTACCCACTCCAGTGGGAGGAAGTGCTTCGCAACACCTGGCAGAGTGGGTCAGCATCACAAAAGATCGGTGGGTGCTGAATATACTGCGCAATGGATATGCGCTACGTTTCCGGAAGAGACCACAACCGATACCTCCAAAAAAGACTCGCTCGTACCATCTAAAACTCCTCAAAAGGGAGGTGAACGTCCTCTTAAAGAAAAACGCAATCGAAGAGGTACCCCCATCCCAAAGGGGGAGAGGAGTGTATTCAAGATATTTTCTAGTCCCCAAAAGAGAACAAGAGGACAAGTTCAGACCGATTTTGGATCTTCGAACCCTAAACAAGGTGGTGGTCAAAGAGAAGTTTCGCATGCTGGCACTTCATCAGATATGTCCTCATCTACAAATTGGAGATTGGATGTGTTCGGTGGATTTACAAGACGCATACTTCCACATTCCTATAACACCAGGTCATCGGAAGTACTTGGTACTTGAGATTCCTGGTAGGGAACAAGCATTACCAGTACAAAGTGCTTCCCTTCGGACTCAAATCCGCACCAAGGGTATTCACCAAATGCATGGCAGTGGAAGCAGCATGTCTTCACAAAAAAGGTCTCTTTGTGTACCCATATCTAGACGACTGGCTCTTGAAGAGTCCGTCCCCTCGTCAAGCCACCAAAGACTGTCACCTGTGTCTCCAACAACTACACAGGCTCGGCCTCCACGTGAACACAGAAAAGTCGGTCCTGCAGCCCACGCAAACTATCCACTATCTGGGAGCAGTTCTAGACACAAAGTTAGGAAGAGCGTTTCCTTCGCAGGAGAGACTATCTTCCATGGGGCAGAAATGCAAAAAGTTACTTCAGTTTCCTCGTCCAAAGGTGCGAGAAGTAGCATCTCTACTGGGCTCCATGGCGTCCTGCATCTTCCTAATACCGAAACGCCAGGTTGAGGATGCGGCCTCTGCAAGAGTCTGTGGAAGATCAGTGGGACCAAGCGACAGGAGATTGGGAGGATCGAATCATCCTGTCTCAAGCAGCATTGACCTCCATACAGTGGTGGACTCGCCCTCGGAATGTCCTGCAGGGAGTCCCTTTTCAGCAACCTCTTCCTTCGCTGTCTGTGGTAACGGACGCATCTCTAGAAGGCTGGGGTGCTCACATGGGTCATCTTCAGATTCAAGGTCGTTGGTCGACCAACCTCCAGACATACCACATCAACATGCTGGAGCTTCGAGCAGTTCATCTGGCGCTCAAAGCGTTCCTTCCAGCAATAACAACGGACAAAATCCTGGTTCAGACGGACAACACTACAACTATGTTCTATCTGAACAAGCAGGGAGGAACTCGATCTCGCCCTCGGTCTCTGGAGGCCCAGACAATCTGGCACTGGCTTCTGGCTCGGGGACTGGCGGTGGTGGCAGTGCACCTCCCAGGCGAGCTAAACACAAAAGCGGACGCACTCAGCAGGCACTTCGAAGATCAGCCAGACTGGGTGCTAAACGACGAAGTAGTCGAAGAACTCTTCCGTTGCTGGGGTCGTCCAGACATAGACTTATTTGCGGACGACGAAAACGCCAAATGCCACGCCTTCGCGTCCAGGTTCCACCGGCCAGGGACGCAAGGGAACGCTCTCCTGCTGGAGTGGACAGGAATGTTCGCCTATGCGTTTCCTCCTCTGGCACTGATTCCGAAGGTGGTGGCCAAGCTCATCAGATCGAGCATGGACATGATCCTGATTGCTCCGGATTGGCCGCGACAATGGTGGTATCCAGACCTGTTATATCTGTCGCTGTGTCCACACAGACGCCTGCCGTGCAGGCCAGACCTGTTGAGCAAAATGAACGGGAGGATCCTGCATCCCAACCTCCCGTCGCTGAACCTGACTGCATGGCTCCTGAGGTCTTGCAATATGGACACTTAAATCTGCCTCCGGAATGTATGCATATTTTAAGAGAGGCAAAGAGACCTTCCACAAGGGCGTCTTATGCGTTCAAGTGGAAAAGATTTTTCATTTGGTGTAAGGACCATGGCTTTGATCCCACCAAAGGACAAGAAGAGGTAGTCCTTCCATACCTCCTTTACTTGGCTACATCAGGGTTGAAATACGCTTCTATTAGGGTTCATCTATCCGCCATAGTAGCGTACAGGAAATCACCTACACAAACATCGTTTTTTCAAGTCCCAGTGGTTAAGGATTTCCTTCAGGGGTTAAAGAAGGTCTATCCCCCTGTGAAAAATCCTTCTCCTCCCTGGGAGTTGAACCTGGTTCTCTCCAGGCTGATGTCTACACCGTTTGAGCCTATACACAAGGCCTCCTTGCAGCATCTCACTTGGAAGGCGGCCTTCTTGGTGGCAATAACCTCTGCTCGCAGGGTTAGCGAGATACAAGCACTCTGCACCAAGGAACCTTACACTGTGTTTCACCACAACAGAGTGGTAATGAGGGCTCATCCATCTTTCCTTCCAAAGGTGGTCTCGGATTTTCAAATAAATCAAACGATTACCCTTCCTTCGTTCTTTCCTAACCCATCGACCCCAGCTGAGAGGTCGTTGCACTCGTTAGATCTTAAACGGGTACTAAAGTTTTACCTAGAAAAGACGAAGGACACCAGAAGGACAGACCAACTCTTTGTCAATTATGGTTCAATGAGGACGGGGTTTGCAGCAAACAAAAGATCCATCTCCAGATGGATTGTCTCCTGTATCAGGCTAGCATACCAGCTGGCTGGCAAACCTTTGTTACAATCACCCAAAGCTCATTCCACTAGAGGAAAAGCAGCCACAATAGCGTTTTTACATGACATTCCTATGTCAGAAATATGCAAGGCTGCAACATGGAAATCAGTCCATACCTTTACAAGGGATTATTGCCTGGAGTCTGATTCCAGAGCGGAGTCTCACGTTGGGCAAGCCTCCTTGAGAAACCTATTTGGGTAGAATAAGGCCTACTGTTTGGGCCTACGAATATGAATGTTATCTGTTGATTCCTTTGCCCGCAGGGATGAGGTGAGGCTCGCTACTCTATTCTAATGCTTATGACTATTGATGAGGATCGCCTGGAAGAGAAGGATTAGTTACTTGCCTGTAATCCTAGTTCTCTTCCAGGGGTATCCTCATCAAAGTCATAAGCAACCCTCCCGCCTCCCCGGGCAAAGGACTTTGTTTATTAAGTAGGAGATGTTTTAACCTGTTATTACCATGGTTTGGTTTTCAGTCTCCGAAAAGAACAACTGACCTAACTGTAACCCCTGAGGCATGATGGGAAGCTAGGGGCAGAGGTGCCTTAAAGGCACAGCGTCAGTTTTAGTACATTCAGCTACAGGTTAGCTTTTCAGTCTTTTTAGACTGGGTATTTGCAATTCAGCCTGGGAGCTGTATATGCTTACAGTGTGTTATAAGAATTTCTACTGCTTTCTAAGCATTAAAACAGTTTCTAAACAAGCATTGGTGTTGTTTCTCATGTTTCTAATGCAAATACACATGTATGGTGGAAATTCTTCACAGTATATTCCAGCTCTACTGTTTTATTTGGCTGCAATTGCTTATTTTTATATATATATATATTTATATATATATGTCTATATATATGTGGGGCACATATAATATATTGTTTCCGGGGTCCCGCGCATGGGCGGGAATATTCTAATGCTTATGACTTTGATGAGGATACCCCTGGAAGAGAACTAGGATTACAGGTAAGTAACTAATCCTTATTGGTTTGACCAAGGCCGTGTTTGGTCACGCTGTGTTCCAGAGCCTCATTCTTTACTGAATAGCTCAGCTCTGTGTATGTGTCACTGTGCATTCTGTCTGAGGCTCTTGAACCATCGAGAGCAAGCAAACCTGCTGGAGCAGAAGCATTCCTTAGACCTTGTAGCAACACCAGTCTACATGAATACACCTCGACCATATCCAACTGCTTCGCCCCATGTTCCAGGGGTCTAGGATTCTTTGCACCCTTCGTTTTCAACAGAACAATAGCGGGATTCGTTCTGGGAAAAGTTGAAAATGATGGCACTGTTCGTTTCAATAACCTCAAAACATACTGGGATCCTTGCACTTGAGGCCATGTTCATCAAAACGTTGCTTTGCTGCTGCCGTTTTTCACCCCCGCCTATCAGCAGATATTCTTTAGGTGCACCAGATGATAGAAAGCAGTGAATCATTTTTGAGCCAAAACTAAATAATACATCTGCACTAAAGTTCACGACAGTTTTGTGTAGCCTTACAGCCCTCTGCTCGTAGAAAGAGTAATCTGAAATCAAGTTTTATTAACGGGGATTTTAAAAGTAGCATTAATCAGTAATGTTCCTGATATTTCGAGGAGCAGAAGTCCCGTAGATGGAAAGCAACTGCTGCTGCTGCTCTGTCGGAACCCTATTCACCGTCAGAAATCTGCAAAGCAGCAGCATGCCCCTCTGTACACTCCATCGCAAAGCACTGTTTCATGAACTAGAATACTCACTTCATATTGCGAGACAGACAGTACTGAGGACTCTCTCCACTTAGACTGCGCAGAGCATAGCACATGCCACAAGTTACCTGTCAGATCATGAATCCTGAGGAAGGGGGGCCTTCACCGTTGGCCACAGAGAGTTGTCTAAAGAGTGCTGAACTAAGATGGATAGAAGAGGACTCTGGCACAGAGTGATGGATTACTGCGCTGAGGAGAGGGGATAGCCTCTCTGCAACACACATACCGTAGTCTTGTTTATCTTTGAAATATGCAAGTCCTGGGTACCTTTGGGACGCAATGAGGCGCGGCAGCGTGCACGCCTAGAAAAAGAATTGATGCTTTTGGAGTCAAGTACATTATTGGAACTCTTCCTGCTGTGTGCGCTGTGAGACAAGGACCCGGATCCCACCACTGCAGCCGGAGAAGAGCAGGGCTCCTCGTCAGCAGAGTAACCCTGCATGGAGACCCTGTACCAGTGATGTCCCTTCATGAGCTGCCGTGGGTTCACTGGGGTCGGGGGAGGAGTAAGTCACAGACAGAGCACCTAGGGCCTGACAGTCAACGTCAGCAGAAAGGCTACCAAGGGAGCAGCTAGCTAAATATTAATACTGTGAACAGAAAGAGCCTGCGGCTTGCTGAAAGGGGAGATCTTGTGTTACGCCTGGTGTATATCATTATTCATATTATTTTATTACCATTATCTCTTTCTGCCTAACACTATCCCTCTCCTCGCCCCCATCTTCTGCAGATGCAACTCCATCGCACGTGTGATTGTTTCTTCTGTTTTGGTCTGTTCATTTTTAACTTTTAAATTCATAAAAGGTAAATGTCCCTTTCGACAAATGTTGCAAGAGCTGGTGGGCTGAATTATAAATAAACACCAGAGACTTCTGATGTTCCTGTCAGTGCGGGTCTGATGAGGCGCTCTGCTGAGTAATGTTGAGATGTGTTGGCGCTAATCTGGATGCAGCCACTAGATGGGAGAAGCATGCCAGCATCCGGCTCCATGAAAGCAGCAGCGGCAGAGCCAGGGCGCCTGGTCAGGCAGCAGAAAGAAACCAAGGCACGAGTTGTGATGGGAAAGACTGGAATGACTCGCAGCATGCCCTGCACATTTATTTTTATCATGCTCCTTGTTTGAGGGAAATATACATTATTTCCCCTCGCAAGAGCTTATTAAATAAATTACCTGTAAATATATTTTTGATTCAGGTTTGATTTTGTAAGGTAATTTGCACTTTATGGATTCTGTGCACTGTTCACTATGTTTTCTGAGATGCCTGCAGAAACTGTCGCACCGAAGTTCTAAGTAATCAGCCTGACATTAAAGTAGGAGGCGGCTAGTCTGCTGTATCTGTGATCTGATCGATATGCTGTAGCCTGCTATCTCTTCTGGTGAATGCCCTTTCAGGGAACTTTATGCCCCTTTCCAAAAAATCCTAACCAAAATGCAGCAAAGACATGGCAGAGTACCAGTGGCCATGGTAAAGACCCCACCCAAACCTTTAATAAATACGTAAAATGTCTTCGTCTCCCTTGGAAATCTGCATTTTTTTTAAGCTGAATTATAAATATGCACTTTCTTAGCCTCACTTTCAAATATGCAATTTCTTTTAGTTTTATGCTAGCCTTGCATAGTAGTGGGATGACAGCTAACTCGAACAAGGGCAGTGAAACGTCAGGATTCCACTAAATACCCATATACAATTGTATTTTGCAGTGTGAATATAATGATTTTGTTGTATTTCATCTTTCTTTGTTAATATTTCATATGCCTTCTTTGTTTTTTAATAGCCCACCCATCTAGCAGATTTAAACCAAGTCCAGACCATCCAGTATTCAAACAGCGAAGAGAAGGACCGGAAAGGGATGCTGCAGCTCAAAATAGCAGGCGCACCTGAGGTATGACCCGTGGAGCAATTTGTGCAGAAGTGTGACTTGATCAGGCATGTTTAGAAAGAGCTTCAAACCTTGAGTATCCGTGCCAGCACCTGCATACCTCCGGGTTTGTGGAACTTTATAAATATCCATTGACTTTAAGGTTTACAAGGTACGACGTAAGCGGGATAGTGTACAGAGTGCAAGCATTGTCCCTCAGGCAAAAGGTGCTGCGTAATGCCGAGAACAGTTAGTGATCACATTGACTGGGTGAAGAATTCACAGATGGTACCTTGTAGTTAAAGTCAATTGTAGTTTTTTTTTTAATCCAGCTACAAATGGTATGTTATTTAAATTTATAGCGCACACAGATACTCCAAGGAGTGTCCCGGCACGAGCCTGGAGAGGGGAAGAGTGCCAGAAATTAAACAAAAAGATGAGTCTTCAATTTTTTTTTTTTTTTAATAGACAGAAGTCTTGCATACTACGAAGAGCCAGAGGAAGTGAGTTCCAAGCCGTGGCAGCTTCAATTATTTAAAGGCAGTGCACTTTCATGTGCCGTGAGGCTTGTTTCAGACTCTTGAGTGTGTCCAGAGAAGGCTTCCTTCTGGGTTTGGCTGAGGCATCGTACACTAATAACCTGGCCATGGTACAGCTTGGGTGGTTTGATCCTGGAAACATATCGCTAGACAGTGAGCTTTCTTAAAATGTGTTGCCTTAAACGTCCATGCAGGCTGCCCGAGAACATATAGATCCTTCAGTGTGTGATACATGTGGTAATGTTCACTTCGGGTACAAGGGGGTGTCCGCTAGACTAGTCAATAGCATTTTGTCCCAGTCGATGTGGGCTTTCGACCCATGTCAGCCATTGTTAGTATTGATTACCTGTAAAAAGGGATATGTCAGTCTGAAAGAGAGCACAAGACTTAATCATGCTCTTATTTTGTAATTTGTAATTTGTGTGGGTATTTATAGAGCGCAGCGGTCGCTCCGGAAGGAGCATCAGGGCGCTGATTTCCAGGTAGGAGATCAAATTACTTCATAGTGGCTAGCGAATTAGATGGCTGCCATTGTGTAATCGTCGGGAAGGTTGAAGATCCAGGTTTTTAGCAATTTTCTGAAGTGTTTCTCTTGGGTTTGGAACCTCAGGTTTTTGGACATGAGGTTCCAAGCTTTAGTGGCCAGGTAATTTAAGGTTTTGCCACCTTTTGTCTTCAGATTAAACCTAGCTGGAAGGATTAGATTGTCATGGGAGGAGCGCAGGGATCTGCTAGGGTTGTAGTGGGGGAAACGCCTGGTGAGGTATTTTGGGCCGGAGTAATTGAATGCCCGGAAGGCAACAATAAGAATCTTGAAAAATATTCTTTTATGAAGTGGGAGCCAGTGTAAGGATTTTAAAGCTGCGGATATTGATGATTTTCTGGGAAGCTTTAGAACTAATCTGGCTGCGGTGTGAAGTACACTTTGAAGTTTTTTAATTGTAGCCTTCTTTACTCCAGCCAGGAGACCGTTGCAGTAGTCCAAGCGTGCGAGTACTAGGGCCACTGTTACGGTTTTTCTAGAGTCTAACGGTAAAAAGTCAAAAAACTTTTTTAGAGACATTATGATTCCAAAACATCGGCCAGCCACAGTCCTGACGTGTTGGTCGAAGGACAGATCGGTGTCAAACAAGACACCGAGATTCCTTGCAGTTGTTACGGTCGGGGGGGGGCAGCTGAATCTTCCGGCCACCATAGTCCTGGGCTGAAGATGGTGTTTTTTCCCATCGGGAGGATCTCTGTCTTGCTGGAGTTGCATTTTAGATGGTTTATATCCATCCAGTGGAAGACGGCCTTCAGACAGTTTTTGAGGTTTTGTTCTGCCTTAGTCGAGTTATCCTCTAAGGGCACGATGAGTTGCGTATCATCGGCATACGATGTTACAAGTATGCCGAATGACTCAATCAGAGATATGAGTGGAATTAGGTAAATGTTGAAGAGGAGGGGGCTCAGGATGGAGCCCTGAGGAACTCCTGATGAAACCCTCTTCTCTTTGGAGAGGAAAGGACCTAGAGCGATCGTTTGAGATCTGTCGGTTAAAAGGACTTTACCCATGCTAGAGCCAGCTCAGAGATACCTATATCTTTCAATCTGCTAATCAGAATGGAATGCAAGATGGTATCAAACGCCGCTGTGAGGTCTAGAAGAATGAGGACGGCATTCTTCTGATCCTGCAGCAGCTTTATCGAGTCTGTTAATTCAATCAGTGCCGTTTCTGTAGAGTGATGGGGGCGAAAGCCTGATTGTTGGGGGGTGGAGTACGTTGTGCACTTCGAGATACCTTTTGAGTTCTCTGTAAACCATTTGTTAAGTGATCTTTCCAAGAGCAGGGAGGAGCGATATAGGACGGAGATTAGTGAGCTAGGAAGGGGATTTGTTGGATTTTTCATCAGGGGTTTAACTATTCCCTGCTTCCACAAACGAGGCACAGATCCCGTGCTAAGAGAGGAATTAACAATATTGTTAATGATTGGGTTCACCACGTCAATGAGTTGGTGGAGAATTCTGGGGGGGCAGGGGTCAGAGGGAGATCCAGATTTGCATGCCACGATAACTTCTCTAGTTTGATCTAGACTAACCGGTGTGAAGTTTTTAAGACTTCCAACTGGAATTACTTTCTGAGCAGAATTGCTTGAAACCTGAGTTGCTTGAGGAGGAGGAAATGTTTTTGGGATGGCGTCGATTTTCTCCTCAAAGAAGTCGGCGATTTTGTTACAAAACTCTTGAGATGGGGGAATTTCAGGTTGTAACGCTCTGGGCTGAGTGAACGTCTTCACTATTGAAAACAGTGTTTTTTGTTTCTGTTTGGACTCCTTAATAGCGTTCATATAAAAGATTTTTTTTAGCTGTTTTAATGTTGGAATGGTATAATTTCCTCAACTGAATATATGAAAGTCGATCAGCATTATTGTACGTACTACGCCACTTTCGTTCGGCTTTTCTACAAGATAGATGAGTTGTAGCTAGATCGGAAGTGAACCAGGGGGCATTGGTCTTAGTTTTTTTGTCTGTTCTTCGGGGGCGATTAGGAGGTTCACGTGCTCTGATTTCCTGAGAAATCCAGCTGTGAAAAAGAACAGTAGTTCTGAATACTCACCCCACAAGTGTCCCCTTCTGTTTCTGCACTTCCATATGTTTTGGCAGTGCTCGACACCCTGCAGGAGTGCATTGTTGTTAGATATTTAAGTGTTTTGTTGTTCCCATGTTGTCGCTTTTGGACTGAATGACGATGTTTTTATTTTTTATTTGCTTGAGAAAAAAAGTCTGCTGTTCATCTCAAACCTGATGCATTGTACCACCTTAGTATTCTGTTTGCAAATCCAATAAAAGGTGTAAAAATCTTGAATTTTCTCACATATTCATCTTTTTAGAGATAGCGCAAGACATCAGATTGGATCAACACGTTTTGTTAGCTGTCCTTGCAAACCACTCATTTTGGTGGCTCAGCAGCTTATGCCAAAGAGTAGCTAGCAATAATTCTAGAAATGATGTAGCAACCATATAAAGGCATCACTGTGCTGCTGAGGTCAATTTCTGTTATTTCATGCCCCATAAACGCCATTGTATAGTAATCCCTAAGCATTTATGCTCTACATCATTCTATTTTTTTTTCTTATTTTTTTTCCTCGTGTTTTTGAGCTTTCCCAGCGGAGAGTTTTTCAGGCACTAGATACCCACTGAGCTAATGTTTAAAGTGAAAAAAGGAAAATCTGATGTTCCTTTTTAGGTTTTGACAGCACATCGCTTGCACTGTGCTTAAACACTATTTATAATAAAAACTTAGGAAGAACTTACATTCTGTCTCCTCTTTTTCCTGGCTTCTCATTGGTTCCTGTGCGTGCCACTTACCTTTCCTCCATTTCTATTGGCTGTAGCATATTTTTCCTGCATTTACCAATGCTTGTTTCTCGTCTGCTTCTCTTATAAGTTTCCCACCGCCCATATACTGTTAACATCTACTTTGGTGGGTCTTGCACTTTACTATAGCAGAAAATTTATATAACAGTTTTTCACACGGAGAGATTTAGTGATTTGCATAGAATCACAGGATGTTGTGCGGCGCAGCCGAACTCGAATGGGATCCCCAGCTCTTGAGTCAGCAACTCTAGCCACTAAGCCAGGGCTTTAAATGGGCAGAGTCCTGTCGGTGCTGAGCACCGTCAGTTCTTAAAAGCAGGTGCTGAGATGGCTCCCTACCGGGCTCTCAATTTTTACCTTCAGGGTGGGGGGAAAAAAAGCTTAACCCGTCAATGCTTTTGATGTACCTTCAAAGAGACTCATTTTTCAGTTTCATATAACGTAAACTGGGAGCAAACATGAGTACCAGTTACATTACACAAGGACATATTCGTGGTTCGAATCACAGGATGTGGAGGCGACGTGAGCCTCGAACCTGCTTTCTCAGCTCGAAAGTCGGTAGCTCTAGCCTTTGCCACAATCTCACCCGCAAGAACGGAAGCATTTTCAATATTATATACAACAAATAATAATAATAATAATAATAAGCTTGAATTTGTAAAGCGCACAGCTACCTCCGAAGTAGTTTCCCAGTGCTGGGACCCCTCGGGAAGATTAAGCGAGCTATTGCCCAGAGTCACATGGTGCTGGGCTGACCTGGCACCGGGGATCGAACTGTGAACTCCGTGGCCCGGAGTCAGGCACCCTGGCTGCTGCGCCAAAAGTCATAGTTGTTGCTTATTTTTCTTATGCAGTTTACAACCATTGACAAAGCCAATGGTCCTGGCTTGTTGTAGGTGTGATGGTACTTGTCTTATATATCTGGATGATTGGATAGAAGCAGCAAAATACTAGTAGGGCAGCACTATTATGTGTTTTAAGCCACGCCCTTAATTACCTCTGCCACGCCCTTATGTGTCGGGCGCAAGGAGTGTCCAGGCAGGAATACCAATACCCCAGAAGCGAAGTTATGCCTCCACGTTTCCCAAAGGTGTTTCCTTCTCTGTGTTACAGAAACACACAGTGAGGAAAAAACCACTTCAGAAAATGAAAAAAACAAGGACAATATGTCCGCAGGTAAGAGCCATAAGCTGTGGGGGGTAGAAAGGCTCTCACAGGAATATGGTGGAATCACTGCAGAGGAGGAGAACACAAAACAAGAATTACTCGGGTAAATAACAAAACAGAATATACTAAGCGTATTCAATGTTGTCTCCCCACTGTGTGCTATCTCATACTCACCAGCGAACATCAGGTAGAAGGATCGATACCTAAGGTCTTGGTCTCTTGTATAAAAAAGGATTGTGCAAACTATGCACCAAAAAGAAACATAGGTTCCCAATAATGTGAGAACGAAAAAGCTTCAAGAGTCCTTGTGAAAATTGACACAATGTCCAAATGTCTTGTAATGAATTCGTTGCGCAACAATGTCTAAGTCAGAGGAGCAACGGAATGTATCCAGGAGAGTCACACGCGAAGAAACGAAGCGTGTTATCCAGACAAATTCACCAGTAGCAATAAAAGTCTCAGGGTGAGTCACTCGCTAAGGAACGATGCGTGTTACCCAGGCGTTTCCACCAACAAAGATCTGGACACAAGTTTGTTCGAGTAAAGTTTTCAAAACATAAAAAAAAGGAAGCGTCTGCCCGTTATTCCATGGGGACGCCAAGTATCGGCGTACGTGAGGAAAATCAGGCGCGTCCGCTACGAGAAGGTAGCGCGCACACTGGGAAAGCAAAGCGGGTCTCCAGGTAAGCCGCTGTAGAATCGCCGCGACTCAAAGTGCAAGGGAGGGGTGACAGGAGGCACGACTCGGCAGATGTACCAAAAGCTACAAACAACATGCAGCTTACAACATTGAATATGCCAAAGCAACGGGGAATCCGTTTCAATAGCTGAACTTGACTCTGTGGAGGCGAAGCAGGAAAACAGGGAATCCAAGGCAGGATACTTCAGGACTGTGCAGGAAAGCCAAGCGCCGCCATTACTTATCTGATAGCTTAAGAACCTCCCCTGGTATCAGGTGATCCCTCGCAAGGCAGTATGGGATAGCACACGATGCAACCCCCGCACAAGGCATTATGGTCTTTGTAGTGCCTTTACTGTAGCCCTGGTTCGAGGTCTAACATTATGGGAGACCACCCAGATTTTTCTTCCCACTTAAAGCCCTTCGCTGCGCACCATCCCTCCACTCAAGTGTTACCTGTCAGGGAGCTCTTTCCTCCTCCCTGATGATGATTTATGAAACCAGCTCTTTATGCATTACATAGGCTAAATCGATGCATTACCAATGCTTGTTATAGCTAATGTTTAAAATGAAAGAGAACTCCCAGTGCTCCATTGTAAAGATCAAAGTGTCCATATTTCATTTGCCATTTTTTATATATAAAAGTAGTTTTCCTAGATTCCCTAGTTCCTTCCCCACCACATCTCTCTGTTTTCTGTTTACATGTCTCCAAAGGGCTCTGATGTAATGATGCGGCTGTTCCTTTCGGTGCCTCTCAACAATCGTGCCTCTGTTGGCTTTTTTTTTCTTCCCTTAGCCTCTGACAGTGACAGCGCCGTCCTTAACCATTGCTGAGAACATGGCGGACTTGATCGATGGATACTGTCGACTGGTGAACGGCGCCACGGAATCCTTTATCATTCGGCCGCAGAAAGGTAAGTCCCTTCGGCCATCCGTGCACATCTAAGATGTGCTCAGACATCCGCCAGGTTCACAGCCACTCAGACAAATTTTGAACTGTAAAGGATCACAGATAAGAAACTTTTCTATGGGTTAAAAAGTGCATGCTGTTAGTACGGATAATTATTTTGCCTTCTAACATTATCGGCATTTATCAGGACTGTGTGCTGACTTCTGCAAGGTCTTCACACAGTTTGCACAAGATTATGGTTTGGTCCAAGTAAACTAAGAAAAGTCGATGCTGAATGTATTAAGCTTGCATTTTGGGACATATATTGGCATTAAGCATCTCTGCATCAAATGTACTTGCACCCTTCCAAATAGAGCACCTTAAGTTAACTAAGATAGCATGTGTTTCCTTCAGTGACCTTCCACTTAGTGACTTAGTAACTTTTTTTGTCTATAATATATTCAGTGTCACGTAAGAGCCCAAAACACACAGAACATGTATTAATTAACTAGGAAGATTTGTGACTTTTTTTTTTTAGAACAGCTTTTTCGTATTTATCTTATAAAATTATCACAATGAATCAAACGGTTTCCCTTTAATGATTCTTTGTTCAAATATCAATCCTGAAAAATTTAGATTATATATTTTCTTATTGATACGTGATTTCATTTTTTTCTGAGAATGGGTTGCTTTTTTTTCTTGCCTACCTATTCTCTTTTACTCAATCCTCTCTGTGCCCCTTTTTGACTTGTTTAGTCGGACTTTTTGACATTCCTATCCACTCCTTTTTGTTTGACTGTTCCATTTTTTGTTGCAATTGAACCCCCATTCTTTGGATGCATAGTGTTGCAGGAGAAACACAAAGTTGTGTCAGTGCCCCTGAAATACCGCTGGTTGTGCCTAAAAACTTGAAGTGTTTTTGGGCTCTAATGCACTTATAACATGTAAGAACTTCGTAGAGAAGCAGATAGACATAGGGCCATGTTTTTTTTTTCCTTTCGTCTTATTTTTTCTCCGTAGCGTACTTAGAAAAGATAGACAATATAAAAATCACATAAAAAATAAGATATGCATCTAATTAAATGTTCTTTGGTTCTGCTGATGTTCTTGTTATGAGTATTTATAACTTAGATAGATAAAATAGAGTAAGAGTTCGAACAGACGTAGCCCCCGCTCACTGATACTTTAACTTCGGAGATCTCTGTAGTTGTGGTAGGTAGGCTACAGAGGTCCTAGGAAGGGGTACAAAACGGTTCTGATTGCAGGGCTCCTGGCTAGTTCCCAGACATTGGTAACACACAAGCCGTTGCAAGCTATTATCCTTTTATGAGGAACTGCGCAAAAATGTATTCTTCCCGCCAGAACGTCCCATCAATTTGCCCAATGAGAGGGGATTCTATACTTGCCTGTCAGAAAGGTCATCCGAAAAAGTGGCAGTACATTTAAAACGATAAGCTTGTCAGGCTTCCAGAACAGGCATCATTTTTTTAATACACTTTAATGTATTTTCATAATCTAATGCTGTGCCCCCTACGTACCTACGGTTATTTGGTTAATTCTAGAATGGTGGGGTTGTGGTAGATGGCCACTCAGAACTATGCTGCAAATAAGAGAACTTTAAGGGACTAGTTTCCTGGGGTAGGCGGTTCTTGCTTTTTCTGCTTTCCAAAACAGAGCAGACATGCATCATCCTCAACTATTACATTATATGTGTCCACCACAGTTGCAATAAGGTACAGATGTCCTGTTAAATTTCCCTGCAGCAGCAACCTTAAATGGTGAAACGTTGAAAGCAGATGCCAGGAAAACGCGCAAGTTTGGTCAAATATGTGGTAAATCTGTTTTAATAGTTGAATTTTGTATTAGATTAGATTTTGTAAATGTGCCTTTCTGTTTCTCATGCCAGCATGACTTCATGCATGTTGTATATTTTCCGTTTAATCTTTTGGATGTTTCAAATGTGCAAATTATTCTTTTATTCCATTTGTATTTTAGATTAGATTTTTTAATTTTCAGCCTGTTATTTCGATGATAATGGTCTGATGCGCTGACAGATTCATGCTGAAAAGCATTAAATTAACACGTTGTAAAGTTGGTGTTAGAACGGGCTAGATCTACAGCATTGGCTCTTTTATAGATTCACATGCTCCTTTATCATTCCGATACGTGAAGCTGGGCAACCTTCAGTAAAACATCTTGTGCCATTGAGAAAAAAGCAGATGCTTTGCTACAGGCCCTGGAGCTCACAGTTCACCCAATGCACTTTGATGTATGGGAATTCCTCCATCTAGCTTCTGCTTTTTGAAGATTCGTATTGCATGCGTTAATGCATGGGATTGCTCGTTTAATTTAGTCAATCCTAACTGGGGGGGGTGGGGGGGGAGATTTGTTGCTGCCTGTAGGTTTATTTCTTGTAGTCCTCTAGTGCCTCCGGAACTAAGCAGAGTGTACTTTTTTTAATTCTCTAATGGAACCTCCAAGAAAGCAGCTTTATTTAAAGCTTGTGGTCAGAGTTAAATCTCTGAAGAAGATCCACAGCTGGAGTCTGTAGACTCCCGTCATCCAGACCATATCTCATAACATGCATATGACAATGCTTTTTTTGCAAGAACAAAGAAAGAGATGATAATTAGAGTAATATCTATGTATTATAGGTCTGTAGAGGTGTTAGACAATTAAAAAAAACAGCACAAAGTGGTATCTAAATTGTCCCCTCTTGTAGGATTCCACGTTAGTTTAAACCCCCCGTTTTGGGACGTATACAGGAAAGTCTAGGGAGGCGAATCCCTTTAACTCAGACCACTACCTCCATTAACGTACAGCTATGCCATGACGTGCTTCTCAGTTGAGGGATCAATTTACCACCAAAGCTTCACCCATATGCGCTCCTTGACATGATGGGCTTTCAAGCTGTCAAGCCAGACTCCTAGTTTAATGGCTGTATCACCGGGATGAGATCTTTGATGCCTCCCAAGTCAATGACTGCAACCACCTCCGTCGAAACTAAACAGTCAATACATTTGGCGCTACCCTCATCATTGTCAGCACTAGGAGCATCTAACATAATATGGGCCCTGTTGTCAAACATTAAAAACCAGCAGAAGATTGTGAAAGGTGCAGGAAAGGCAAGGAGACGAAAGAAAAAAAGCTGAAAAAGAGGGAGTATAAACATCACGTCCTGAAAAGAGATGGCGTTAGGCTGAAAGAAAGATACATTAATTCCAGGTCACTCCTCCCAGGTAAAATGAGGATGTCGGAGGAATTCATTATGTGGTGTAATAGATCTGCATGGATTACGAATATAACTCCTAGATCTCAGAAGACCGCTCAGAAACTGGTCAGCAAACAATGGATGTTGACCTCAGGTGGCTAAATGGAGAAATAGTATGGGGATTGTGGCCTAACGGTCTGGTAAGGAATAAAACGCCCCTCTACTGGAATGTATGGTTGAAAAAAAACATTATGAAGGATGTACCTCTGCAGAAGGATTCTGGTCTAGGAGATGAGTAATATTTTACCCAAAATTCTGGTCAAGGAGCCGAGTAAAATCTTCCCCCAAGGGCTTTGCCATCTTCTCAGGCGAAGCCTCTCACAATTTCACAGTATCCTATGTGGCACTGATGCGCACAGTGCCTTTGATTTTGGTCTGACCATACAGTCGGAGCTGAAGATCCAGGATTCATCTTTACCTTGGAGCAGAAGTAGAGATGGTCATTGTTGACCATGTTTCTGGGTGACCACATTTGGTAAAAGAGGAACACCGTCTTCAATAACCCATCCTTGAAGCTGGTAGTCCGCTGGAGGCAAGATAAAAGTTATAGGGCCCCACACTCTGCCAGCATGCATGCTGGCTATTCAACCAGCCCCTTAGGTTGCTGCAGTCAAATGCTGGCATCCCTTCATAGCTGTCTTTGTTCTATTAGTGCTGGGGAAGAAGGGCAACAGGATACTGGAGGGCATAGCAGGAGGACCTCTGAGATATCATCCATTACCACATGCGCAGACAGTGTGGCAGTGCTGCTTACTCAAAATGATGGGCAGCAGTAGGAAAAGATACCAAAACCGATCCCGTTCTAGATGGATGACCAGCAGGATGAAGGTAAAAATATTATGAAGTAAGGCAGATCGGCCATCAAGCATGATCTGAAGTATTTGGATGTGGTGTGCATGCATTTCTTTCATACCTGCTGTGGGTCGTCTTCAGCGTGTCATGGTCGAAGTTTATCAGCTTACGGTTGGAATGACAACATAGGGTGCTGGACCTTCCCCTCTCCTGCGCCCTCATTATGTTTTCTATGTGGGTGGGCAGACCCCCTTGGCCGCCACACTTTCCTGCCACCTCTGGTCGCCGCAGTGAGGTGGCTCCTTTCTGCCCATTCCATTTCTGCATGAGCAGAAAGTTCCTAGTAAGCATACTGCTGGTTCCCGTGAAATATCACCCCTTAGCTATCCATTTCTGCCTTCTTATTTTAGTTTCTTGCCAAGCTCCCTCATCTCCTGAGCACTTCACCACCACCCCCCATCCTAGAGCATGGTTGCCCATGCTGCATTAGTTTTGTCTGCAACACCGCCATGTTGTCCACATAGAAGCACAGTAAATCAACATTATAAGACATTGCACCGACTTTGCAAGAGTTTAAGTTTTCATTGTGTTGTTTTCTACAGTGCTGCGTGAAAAATGAGTACTTCAAAAATGTAACTCTTCTAAAGTGACTACGTAAAATAAAATAAAAAAAGTGAATTACTTCAAAATACAAAATTGTAGACAAATGAACAATCAGGGACAGCAGATAGGAACATTTCCCTTTCTCAGGAACAGAGCGAGAGAAGAGAGCAAACACACAAGGAAGGGAAAGAGAAAAGGAACAAACTGCAGGAGCTGTATCCCTGTTAAGAAAATAAATATTTAAAAAGCCAGAAACATTTTAATGCAATAAACATTAAATGGTCAAAAAGCGAAAGAAGAGGAAAAAGACAATAGGAACATTAAAAGGGGTAGAAGTTATGGGAATGCAGTAAAAAAAAATTACTTTTCGATGTAAAAAGTATTTAGTAGTAATAAGTAAAAGATCGTTATTTGTTTTATAATTTTCCTTTGCTGTATTTTTTTTGTAGAGGGCGAAAGGGCTTTACCATCCATACCAAAGTAAGTATTGTTTAAAGCATTGTATGTTTTTTTATTTTCATTTCAAGAATAAAGTCTAATTTGATTCCTGCTCCAAATTTAACGGATCTAACAAACCATTTGTATTGGCAAAAATGTGCGACTGTATCCGTAAATATAAATAAAATATATTAACCCCTTGGGTGCTTAGGACGGCCCCCGGCCATCATACGTGATCGTGGGCATGTGCTAAGGACGGCCGGGGGCCGTCCAAACCCCTCCCGCTCATTGGAGAATTATCGAGAGGCGTTAAGTAATGATAATTTATCATGGTAAGTTTTTTATAACTTGGTAAATTGATCTGTTTTGCACTTATTAGCTATGTAGTGCCCTTACCTCAGAAATTCAAATGTATCTTAGGACATCTTCCGGTCATGGTGCTAAGGAGTATAACTGCTTTGTTCATGTAAAATGTTGAGTTCCTATTCGTGAATATAAGTCTAAGCAGAAGCTGAGTATAAGAAAAATATAATGTAAGGAAAGCTTACTAGTGATCTCCAAGGATTCCAACCAAATTTAAGAATCATATCCGAGGCTAAAGGTAGGACTGCTTATAGCCTGTCTTCAACAGATATTGACGCTTTTAGGGTATAAACAGTCGCAGATCCTCAGAAGCAGCATTTCCGCTGTAAACATCTGCATCCCCACTGCTTCTGCTGCAACTTCAATTCTAGGGTTGGAGCCCTCCTGTTTTTTGTAGTTTTTATATAGCGTAAACTCGGCCCAAAAATATCAGAGCACTTTACATGAGCAACAGTTGCATTACAGACGGGCACATTCATTTCTTGGGCACGGGAAGATTAAGTGATTTGCCCAAAATCACAGGATGTTTGAACCTCCTGCCAGACTTGATGGTGCTCGGAGAGAATGTTTCTTCTCTACTGCACATTAAAGGTGTGTTTCCTTCTGTTTTTTTTTTTGCCATAACGTTGGGATTGTTTGCTAACATCTCCAGAAGTCCTGTAGTGTTTGTGTCATGAGAAGAAGTCCATTTTAGGTGCGTATTGTATAAAATGTATGTCATTTAATGCTATAATTCGGTTACCATGCACAAATCATCACTTGGACTGCAGGTTGATGAGGTGGTAGAATTAATTTAAAAAGAAACTGAAACTGCAAGTTTATGGGCGTCCCTCAGACCAATACTGGATCTCAGGACACTCAACCGATAAATCATTTCAGAACACTTCAAAATGACCACCCTCAAAAAAGGTCAGCCTTTTTTTACAGTAAGGAGATTTAATGACGAAGCTCACTCTCAGGCGTGTGTTTCCACTATCCACCCTGTGCACCGCAAGTACCTGCGCTTGATGGTAAGTGGTCATCTTTATCAATTCAAAGTTCTACCTTTCAGAATTGCCAAAGCTCCAAGAGTATTCACCAAATATCTTGCAGTGGTTGCAGCCCTTCTGCGTCGAGACGGGATCTATGTTTTCCCATACTTGGACGATTGGTTGATCAAGAGCAGCAACTAAATAAAATACCTAATATACAGTCCACAGAATCTGTGCTTTACGCATTGGATTTCACAATAAATGCCACAAAATCCCATCTTGTGCCTTCTTAGATACTGCATTTTCTAGACTACATACTAGATCCTACCCAAGGCCTATCCAACTCAGCAAAGGGTTGCCAACCTACAACAAACACCGACTCATTTTCAATCAAACTGTTGGCTCTCACTTCCATGTGGCTGCTAGGCATGATGACTTCATGGATTGCAGTAATCGCATAAACAAGGTTGCACATGAGACCCTTGTAGGAGTGTTTGCCGGTCCAATGGTCACAAGCTCAGGGTGAGTGCGAAGTTCTTGTGTTGTTTCAGGCCAAAGCTCTCTACAGTGGTGGACACCTACGAAGGTGATGCAAGGCAGGCCTTTCGCGCACCCAGCCACGCCTGTGACTATTATAACACACACCTCTCTCCTACAGGGAGTTCTCACATAGACCACCAGACCATGCAGGGTAAGTGACCTTCACAATATCAGGATCGTCACTTCAACTTCCTTGAGCTTTTATCAATACAATTCGCTCTCAAAGCTTACCATGCTCCCTCACCTCCTGAACACTGCTACACCTCCCCCCTCCCCCATCCTAGCTATATGGTTGCACAAACTCTATTGGTTTTGTCTGCGACAGCTCTATGTTATCAACGCAGAACCACAGTAAATCGATATTGCAAGACATGGCATCGAATTTGTCTAGCAAGAGTTTCTGTTTTCATTGTTTTGTTTTCTGCAGTCCAACTCATTCAAGGGAAATTAGTTCTCGGCAAACCAGATATGGATGGAACTGGGTGAGACGCATGACGTTATCAACCCTGTCTAGTGGTGCAAAAGATGATGAGCAGTGCTGGAGTACGGTCTTGGCTGTCATGTGAGACAACTTCCAGAAAGAAGTGAGTTTGGAGCTGGCAACTGAACAGATTGCCTACCATGGCCAACGGATTTTGGATTTGCCGTATGTGTGACTGGCTACAACAACAAACAAGCATTGGCATAGCCAATAGGTCTCGCCTTTGGGACCGTATAAGCGTTTAGGTATGCAGCACATTATCCTATGTATTGTGTTGCTAGGTATTGAATACAAACATAAATAAAAATCACTTTTAAATATGCACTAGAGCTGACCCATTTACTAACACTTAACGTAAACAAATACAGAAATTGCCAGTTACAAAAGAAAATATTTGATTTTGTCTCCAGTTCAATTTTGTAACATTAACCTCCAGGCCTTTACAGGCTCTTGACAACAACTAAGGGGAAGAGCACAAGTACTTCAGCACGGGTCAGCGGTGGTAAAGTGTACAGAATCCTAAGGTGAGAAAAAACGAAGTCAGCAAAAACAGGAGGTTGGGAGGCACAAAATTTGAGGAAACTTCGCCAAGAATGCCAGGTCTCACAACTATAAGCATGGAAAATTAGAACCATTGAATGGTTGTGCATTCTTTTAAGCTAAGTTCTTGAGCAAATTTAGCTGATCCTTTGAGCGAACAGGGAATTAAAATTGATGCAATGCAATTCTCCACTATTTGAAACTGAACCTCTATCTATCTGAAATTCAATCAGTCTGAATAATACGCAGGTTAAAGTACCATCTGAGATGAGACATCATTTTTATAGCAGCGCCACTCCCGCCACCCTTGAGAGGCTCAGCAAACAATGCGAGGTGAACTCACCTACGCACAGGGCAGCTGCTTCTGGCCTGAACCATGGCGGCCGGGCACTTTGAGGAGATCGTCCATGAAGGCGCCACCTACTCCAATTGCTTGGATTTCTTCACAGAGCCTGTGACCCTGGACAGCGGCCACAACTTCTGCCATCCATCTATCTCAAAATATGTGGCAGGCCCGTCTGCAAACTTCTTGTGCCCGCAGTGCAAGCGTACCTCCGACGAAGCGACTGAGAGCCAACGTGCAGCTGGGCACCATGGCAGACCAGCTGAAGCGACTCAGCCTCCATCAGAGGGCAGCCACTTACCGTGCCACAAGCACGACAAGAGGCTGAAGCTGTTCTGCAGGGACGACCAGAGGGCGATCTGCGTGGTGTGCAGCCTGTCCTGCGAGCACAGCTCCCACGCGGCTGTGCCCGTGGAGGAAGCGGTGCAGGAGTTCAAGGTACACCGCAATGCACTTGTATTGTTCTGGTGTCGACAAAAGGAAAATGCTCCCCCGGCTTGCACCAGACACTTTGTATAAATGAAAGAATTAAAGATAATGAAGGCGTCGGCAAGCGCGGTCCCCAAAGTGAAAGTGGAACGCGCTACAAATAACAAATACTTCACTTTAAAGAAGCAATCCTGTTTTAAAGAAATGGCCCCCAAAGTGAAAGCGGACCGCTCTACAAATGAGACAAAGACATGGTGAAGGGGGCGGGAGCATAGTGAACATGGTAGGAAGGGGGGCAGGAGCAAAGTAAAACAGGACATTTAGAAACAAGCCCACACAAAACAATAAGCGCGGACGCTAAAGTGAAAGCGACTGCGCTGTGTTTAATTAGTAACCTGATCCATGACGAGGGAGGAATGCAGCTGCCAGGATGCGCGCCGCTGCTCACTCCCGAGAGCAATACACCGTGGGAGTTAACCTTTGGAGGAGAGGTGGGACATGCACCCGCCTTTGGCCATTTGCGTGCTTTTATTATTGAAAGACACACGCAAAGGCAAATCCAATGTGTGGGAGGAGTCCGACCCACGCGGAGAAGTTTGGAGTGCTCACAAGAAGCCTCCCATAGAGCAGCGCATGCGCGCCAGCTAGACTCAACCTAAAAAGGAATTGTTTGCAGGAATTGTGAAAGACCTTTATTAACTTGGGGATACAAGCCAGGGTCCTGTTCCCAGTGAAATTACCAGTGGTTGTTGGAGGAAAGCGTTACGGTTTGCGAGGAACAAATAGCATACGGGAGGGGTGTGGCGCAGCGGCAAGGGCGGCTGACTCCGGAGCACGGGGCTCATGGTTTGATCCCGGCGGCAGCTCAGCCGAGCACTATGTGACTCTGGGCAATAGCTGGCTTAATCTTCTAGATGGCACCCAGCGCCTTGAGTCCCTTAGGGGTGATTAGTTCACGCTTTACAAATACCAGGTAAATATTATTATTACGCGTTTTAAGATGTATGAGCAAAATGTTTTACTGTATTAAGCATGTTGCATTGATGTGCTGTTGTGGCTTTGTGGTTTAGGTGAGCCATGTTTATTACTTTCTGATATTTGGATGATATTTTTGTTTCCACTCTTAGTTTCTCTTGAGAGTGTATTCAGAATTGTTCTGAAGAATAAACATCCTCATTCCCATGTTCCCCTCCAATGGGGTTTTCTTGCGAAGTAACTCAATGATTGTGATTTAAAGTCTAAATGTGGACTGCTGAAGCCACAAGGCTTGGCGATTTAATGAGTAATTGTGATGGGCTTGATCCCTCTTTGCGCTTCCAAGGCCTTACAGCATTTCGGGAGTGTATATTTTCAAATACTAATAATATGTTTTATAGGGACACTAAGGGAAAGACCAACTTACTCAGCGCCCTGTATAAATGGTAAACACTATATTCGAGTAACATGCCATGGGGTGTTGAAACTAATGCTGCTAATTTCAGAGCAGTGAATTTTGTCACTAAACATCAATGAATGTAATCTGGTAGATTACAGGTTTTTTTTCCACGTCAGATTTGACAATAAATGTAAAATTAGGCTAGTCTGGTAGCTGTAGTTTCTAGGGTGATACGCGGTATAGATTGGCAAACCAGCATTACAGGCATGCCCTTACCTTCTATATTAAGTATCTTTTTTATTTGATAATAAGTGTGTGCTTTTTTGCTGAGTAATTTAGATAAGCTTGCTTCATATTTTCCATATTTCCGGTTTCTTGTGAAATATCGGTTATTAATTATACTACTGGATGTCTTTGCTATTTAAGCGCCCAAAACTGGTATATTCGAATAAATGAACAATATAGTGTCTGGATTTGCAATTTGAAGAATAATAAATTTGCCAAAACTTTAGGTGCAGGGGATGTTATCCTTTGCAAGCCTGTTCCAAATTGGATCCGCCTTTTCGTAGGTTTTGAAGCACAGACCCGTTGTAAAAGGTAGCTTACAGCCACCATGCATCTCCTCTGCATTCAAAAGCGAGAATGAGTGAACATGTAGAATGCACTGCATTGTACACCTCTCAGCTGCTGCTAGTTAAGATGGGTGTATGCTTTACACAAAAGATCCTATGTCCATCCTACGGGTTTATTTAACTTACTGCGACTGCCAGAAAATATTCCTTCTGATCTGTTCCTTGTGGCCAATTGAACTTCTCAGCGGGTTACATCGCCCATGTTATCCTTTATTATTACAGCATTGTCAATCATAGTGCAGCACAACACAGCGTGTTATTTTAGGATAAATCTTTCAAATGGAATTTTGGGTTTAGAAGCAATGGATAATGGTGAATAAAACTTAGAAGGACAGAAATCTTCACCAGTATAGTTTTTAGATCTCATCTGAGACAGCGCATGCTTACAGCTTGCAGGGGCTTTGAAGCCAGCTCATTGCTTACCATTGGTTGGCTTCAACGTCACTCGCAATTCCTTGCTTCTCTTTTGGTCAGGGCATGCCAGCTTCTCTTCTTGGTCGTGTGTCTCTGTCTCTTACTCTCTCTTCTCTCTCTCTCTCTCTGCCCTGGAGCATAGCCCAAGTATTGCTTCCTTGCCCAGTGTCCTTCCAATACTCGCGCTTGCCTTTAGGAGCTTACTTTTTCTTTTAGTTGCAGTTCTCCATAAGAGTGAATAATTGCAGGCCATCTCCCCACCCCCTTCTGTCCCACTCCACGTTGCTAGCCCCCACCCGCCCTCCCGTCCCGCATTGGAAAACGTGTGGCGCAGCAGCCAGGGTGCCTGACTCGGGACTACGGGTTCACGGTTCGATCCCTTAGCCCAGCACCATGTGACCCTGGACAATAGCTTGCTTAATCTTCCCGAGGGCCCCCAGCGCCAGAACACCACTTCAGAGGTAGCTGTGCCCTTTACAAATACTGGTATATTTCATTTCATTGTTGCTTGCTCCCACCCGCCCTCCCGTCCCGCATTGTTGCTTGCCCCACCCACCCCCCCTCCCGGCCCGCATTGTTGCTTGCCCCACCCACCCGCCCTCCCGCATTGTTGCTTGCCACCACCCACCCTCCCGTTCCGCATTGTTTCGTGCCTTAACCCGCCCTCCCGTCCCGCATTGTTGCGTGCCCTCACCCGCCATCCCGTCCCACATTGTTGCTTGCATCCACCCTCCTGCCCTCCAGTTCTGCATTGTTGCTTGCCCCAACCAGCCCTCCTGTTCCACACTGTTGCAGCTTTGGCCCGCCCTAACAATTGGCTCGACCTGGCTGCACTAAAACTTAAATAGTAATACAATCTGTTTATTACCATTTTATTTTTCATGTTTGCTGCTGTCCTGGCAGGGGGCGGGGGCAACACTAACACTCCTCCTCCTTAATGCAGAACCGCCACTGCCCACAATGTTGCTTGCCTGTGTTGTTGCTTGGTGCCTCCCACCCGCCCGTTCAGCTTTATTTTCCTTCCACCTCCCGTCCTAAATTGTTTTGTTTCACTCCATGGTTGCGTGCCTCCTCCTGTCCCGTGTTGAAAGGTTAAATAAGCAAGCACAGATCACAGGTGTACTTCTACAGCTCTGTCAGCTGTGGGCGCACATGTGATTGATGCATAAAGAATGGGAGCGGCCAAGGAATTATTAGTGGTTAGAATGCTCCCCACAAATAAGCATTGGCAAAGCCAACAGGCATCACCCATGCTCGCCATTACCTATGTCAATGTTTTTAGCCATGGTGTAGCTGAAAGTTTAAAAAGAATAAAGCTTTGATGCCAGCAGCGCTGGCTGCGTCAAACCACACACAAAAAACAAATACTTGGCAGGAGGGCGGGAGGCATCTTGGAGGGGCTTGCATTAAAATGTTTCTGGCGCCCGCCAGCAATAATATAACAAAGAAAAACAACTTCCAACCATGCAGCACAGCAGCAGTGCTGCTGTGCAACATGACTGAAAACATTGACAAAGTCATTCGGTTGCATGGGTGAAACCTATTGGTTATGCCAATGCTTGTTTTTCTCCTGTACCGATGATTATCCAGTGTTCTCATCTCTTCACCCTCAGTAGTTAACTGGTGGCAGCAGTCAACTTAATGTTCCAGGAATTGGGGGTGGGGGGGCTGCCAAGATGCCTAGTGCACAGATGTTGAAGTCACATAGACTGCCTGTTTAAGTGGTTGTAAATCACTGGTCCGCTGCAAGGAAATGGTACCCTTCTGTCATAGCATTTGCGTAGAGTCCATTGGAAATTTAGCGACAGCTTTGTGGCACCACATTTGTTGGAAATCCTTCAGATGGAGTTTGTGTTGCTGCTTAACGAGGGATACCATTTTTCACGTACTGTAGAATATTTGTGGAGTACTAACACTTGAGAAAGAGTGTTTCTTCTTTTCCATCATGGTAACCTGGATTGGGGTAGGTTTTATAGATTTTTTTATACTTTAGAGCTGGGACCAGTAAATTGTGAGCAGCCATATGTTAAAATGTTGGTATTTCAGGTCTTATCTTGCTTACACCATTGAGCAGGGAGGACGAAGAGCTGTTTTGGCATTGTCTTTCTCCCACTATCCTTCACTTTGTCTTGTTTGTATGAGGTAGGCAGATCAAGGGGTGGTGTAGCAAGCCAGATGTAAAACAATGTATATTTATGCTTTCGTTTTTTCCAAGTGCAAAGCTGTTAGAAGTTTGTTGTGGGTGCTGGATTTATATTGAAGTATTTTGAAAAATCACGACTAATAAAGCACGCGTGATCCCTAACACTTGAAGTGAAACTGGTGTTTTTGTTTTAGATATGGACATGTATTAGGATTTAAAAATCAGACAGCTTGATGCATGAAGACATTTTGCTTTCCAGTGTAGCTCAAGCTGAACTTAAATGCCAATTAGGAACCCTAGGAGACAAACACATATCCCGTCTGTGGATTGCCATTGGTGTTTGCAGTCCCTTGCAGCAAATGTCTTCCAAAGCTCGCTTAGTGGGATTTCAAAGTCAATCTCCAGGACAGGAGCCCTGCATTTACCATTTTAGAGAAACAATTTACCGTCCAGGGAATAAAGGATGTACCACAGTGAGGTCCACTCTCAAAACAGACATTGGTTAGGGTTAATGTCACCTCTGCAGTGCACGGTTGGGTAAAAAATGTCTTTCAAATAAATGGAATTTTATGTTAAGTTGAAACTTTTTAGGCATGCAGTGCAGATATTTCCTGAAGGCCTGAGTGAATGAATGGTAACTCCTTCCCTTGGAGCTCTGTGTTGTCCCAGTTTAATTCCCAGTCAGCATCCACAGTGACTTAGGGAGTAGAGTCTGGCTCTGTAGGTTTCAGAATTGTTTCCAGGCGCTACAGGCATGTCCTTCCTGTATCCTCAGGAACCATCAGGTGCCACCGTTCGGACACAGGACTTTGCTTCCATCTGAAAGGGCTCCCTAAATTCCCCAAGAGTAAAGATGACGGGGGAAAGGAAGGTTGCGAGCAGACCGTGTAAGCAGGCGATGCAAGGGAGGTGGAGAAGAGACTGTAGCATGAGACGGTTGTGACTGACAAGGGAGCCCTCGGTGATGGTTACAAACAATGAGAGATTAAAGGAGTCAGGGGGAGAAGTTTGGCAAATGTATCAAAAGAAATGGCGGTGAAGTAAATGTGTTACAGAAACGGAGTGTGGGTGGGGGGCTGCTACACGGCCCATCTGGTGGATGAATAACTGACACAGGTGAGAGGGCAGAGCCTGGGAGACACGGGTGTGAAAGGGTGAGAGAGTGACTGACAGCAAGATTTGGATCAACCCTGGCAGTGACCGTGCCGAATACTCCCGGTCCCTGTAAAAATCAGTGCGCGGGGTGCTTGACTTTCCCCTCTAGCGCTATACCAGATGGATAATGGTGCACGTTTCCTTGGGTTTCTTTTCCAGTGATCGTTGATATTTCTGAGGTCTGCGAAGTTGTGCAACCATAAGTGAGCCGTGGATGACGGCGAGTCTCTGTTCTTCGCACGTCATCCTTTTCACAGCCGCTCGTGTTTATAGGCCCGGCGGGGGACGCAGGCCAGGCCCAACGAGGAGGGACGGGGATCTGTGCGTCCTCGCTGCCAAGAGTGTGTTTTTTATTGAAAGAAAGATGTCGCTCCCTCTGGCTTTCAGCAGCAGCACTCTCCATCTGCAGGAGCTGCAGCCTTCCCAGGATTGCTGCTCCGCGCTCTGAAGCGTGCACTTGACACTCCCGAGAGTGCCCGGTGAGTGCAGGCCCCAGCCGGACTCCGAGCCAGCTGTTTATAGGTTCTCGGACTCCATTTTAAGAAGCAGATTCAGCAGCGCGAGCTCCCGGAGCTGCAGCGCTGACACAAGCCCTTCACACCCGAAGCCGCGCCGTGCCTCGCACCGCAGCCCTGCCCGCTTATGTAAACTGTTGACATTAGCGGCGCATAGAAACCGGCCCTAGACACGTGTTGCACAACTTCCCCGTCTGCCGCGGCCTGCGCTCCCCTCCTAGGGCCGCCAGTGGTACTTCCCTCTCCGCCGCCTCGCGCCCTCCCTCCCCTGCCTGCCTGCAGCGGCTCGCGCCCGGTGCTGACAGTAGGTGCCCTGTTCGAGTGAGTGCAGCCAGTGCGTGCGTGTGTGTGTGCGGGAGAATGATCTCCATTCACAGCCTCCTCCCTCTCTCTTGCAGGCTGGCCAACAACGAGAAGCAGCAGGGGGTCCGCACGCACGCCGTCTCCGTCTCAGGTAAGCCTCAGGTGACTTCCCGACAATGATGATTGCTTTTAACTTCTAGTTGCCGCGGTTGTTCCCACCCCCCAAGAAACGTATTTGTTGTATGGCATATTGATTTCATGCATGTTGAGTCGGTGCAGCAGGCGCTTCTTTTCATTTGCGAGGCTGGGTGAAGTGTACATTTTTTGTGTGTCTGAGAGAGCGGCTAAATAGCTGACCGGCTGTTTCCGCGCTGCCCAGTAAAAATGCCCTTTTGAAACAGCCAGCTCGTCGCTACATGTCAAAACATTTTCAAATATTTTGTCATCATGCTCCAAACAGCCACAGAATGCATGTCTTTCCTATGAACATTTGAACTCGCTTTAGCATTACGTTTAGCGTTATTTACTGAATTGTTAGTATTCTTCAATAAATCCGAGCTGATTTCAGTTTTATTCATTCGTGCACGTAAATGCACAGTTCAAAAGCTACATGCACTGTAGCCCTTGTTGTGTGTGGGAGGAGTGCATTAAGATAAACGAGTAGCAGCCAGCCCTTCCTGGCAGACCAGACTCAGCCTTTCATCCTTCTGAGGTTGATAAAACGAATACAATTGTGTTTTGTAACAGGATTGCATATTATTCACGCGCCACAAAGTAATGCAGTTTCTGATGTTCTATTTGAACAATAGTCCGTTTTGATTTTTCTCTACCTAAGAAATAGTTAGTTTTAAGATGTATTACATCGATATTTTGCATGCCTGTTACAAATAGTGTGCAGTTTTAACGAAAGTCCCCCACAAGATGTCCTGAAATTGTATAAATTCATAGACAGTGACAAATTCCTGTACACGTGGATCTTCAGCAGTTCTCGGAATCGTATGACATATTCTGCCTAGGTGTATGCCAGTTTTTTATGAGTATGTGGCACAGAAGGAGACCCCCTTCCCTGACAGGGTAAAGACATGCATTAAAATACCCTTTACAGCAGTGCAGACCGGCCCTGCAGAATACAGATATCTCCCACCCCCATGCCATTTATGTGAGACACAGTTAAGCAAGTCGCCAAATAAAAAAGTCATTTATAGCCCTCTGACAGCTGGGGCACACTCCTTACCCGTGGTGCATGGGAAGCTTGAACTCAAAGGCTGGCTTGTTTCACTTCCACTTGCCTTGTGCAGAGGAAGTGAAATGTGAAGGCCGTGGCACAGTGGAGCATTGTAGGCCTGAGGTTAATTGTCCCCTTGCAGAGGGGATCCATTTCTCATTGAGTTGTAAGGCCACGTCTGGCCTTTTCGTAGTCTGCACGCTGCCCTGTATTATGTCTCCTTGGAAAGTGTTGTCAGTAAGAGTGATGGGAGCCGTGCCTTATCAGCAGCAGGGCTGAGTCAGAATGGCCGACATTGAGCGACACTATTGTGTAGTGTGTACTTTTGTAAAGAGCAGCGATTGATCATACAAGTAAACCCAGCCAGCATGAGTAATCTAAGAAATGTCAGCGACGGATGGTACGGTCTGTAAGTTGTACTGACTCACCCCTAAACTATCCAGGTTAATGAGCTGCGCCAGCGCTGGGTCTGCAGTGTTTGGGTCTGTCTTCATTGGTATTCATGCAATACCTGCCCTTTTTTCACCCTGTGAAATCTGCATTTTATGTATTAAGTGACTTCCCGCAGCCTCCCTATTAATCTGTATTTCACTCTATCAAGTTTGGACAAATTGCTCTGTCGTTTTTTGTGTGATTGCATGGAGTTCTTTAACATTCAGCATTTTATTACTATGTATGACTGCTTTGTCAGATTTGCTAAGGTGTTCAGCCCCTTTTTTTGTGCAGCCAGAAACGTAGTGCCATATTGTGTTGTAGGAGGCCTGGGCATCAGACCTGCCCCTGGCGCCCAGGACATGTCCTCTGAATCCTGATAGTTTGAATCCTGGCGCCTGGCATAGCAGGATCAGGTGAACAGTCTACCGCTCTTGACCTTGCCTCCTCAGTAGGAGGTGGAGCTTGCTGCTGTAAAAGATGCTAATATTAAAAAATTGTTCTTGACTGATTTGAGGACCTTTCCGTCCTCTTCCTTCCTTATTTATTTATTTTGAAAGTTTTATATAGCGCGAACAGGACCACAGAGGGTATCAGAGCGCTTTACAGATTATGCAAAAAGTACGAGTACTTGGAACACACAAATAATCATCAAATCGACAGGTACAAATATATAGATTGTCCACCAGTCTCAAGAACATAGCATTTAGGGCACAGGGCAGCATCAAAAGGTCGAGGATCAAGTGGGGAAGGAGGTCTGAGGCAGATATTTTTTCATCAAGAGCTCTTTAACTTATGATTTGAACAGGGCAGAGGAAAGGATCACCCTGACTTCGGGGGGAAGAGGGTTCCAGATCCTTGGCGCCATGCCTGAAAATGATTGATTATAGGTTGTTCATTTTTCTTTAAATTTTGTGGTTTGAGTAGTAGCGTGCTGGCGCTTCTAGAAGCTCTTGAACCACATGAGAGTTCCAATTTCTGAGCGCGGTACATCGGGGTGTAGAGGATGGCTTTGTGAGTCATGCATGCAATTTTCAGCTGTATCCGAGCTTCATAGGGGAGCCATTTCAGGGCTAGCAAGTCAGGAGAGATGTGGTTGAATTTCTTTGTGCCCGTAACTAACCTGGCTGCCGCATTGAGGGTCACCCTAAGGGGAGCAGTTATCACTCCGGCCAGGCCACGCAGCGTAGCACTGCCATAGTCCAGCTTTGCTATCACCAATGCTTGTACTGCAACCTTTAGGTCATGAGCAAGGAGATAATGTTTGAGCTTCCTAAGGATGCTGAGTTGGAAGTTCGCTCCTTTGGTGAGTGAACTGATGTGTTTTTGCATGTTCAGCCTCTTGTCTAGTATGATACCAAGCGAGGATGCAGAGTCAACGAGGTCAGGTCTGCTGTTAAGAGCCGAAAGCTGATTCAACCACTGTGTCCGGTGATTGCTTATGGGGTGAGATAAGGAGGAATTCTGTTTTTAGAACATTTAGTTTCAGGTGATTACGTATCATCCAGCTTTGTGTTTCCAGTAAGACTGAGCTAAGGGCCTGAATGTCCGCAGGGGAGGTGATCTTCAGGTATAGCTGAGTATCATCCACATACATGTGATAGAGAATGCTGTATGATTTGAGCATTTCTGTTAGAGGCTCCATGAACAGATAAAAGAGCATTTGGAGAGAGTGCTGAACCTTGGGGAATGCCCAGTGAAACCGGTGTAGGATGGGTCAGGGATTGGTTCACCTTGAAGCGTTGGGATCTATTCAGAAGGAATGAGGAGAACCAATTAAGCACAGGCCCAGACAGCCCCATCCTGTGTTCCAGGAGGTCAATTAGAGTATCATGTTTGACACTGTCAAATGCTAAAAACAAAATGGAAGGTGCACTCAAATAAAGTCAATAGAAATGGTAATTTAAAGTATCTTCTTCTTTATTCAAAAGTATTCATGGAGCATAGGCACAGCCAACCCGTTTCGTTCCTCTTGCCTTTTAGGGACTTCGTCAGGGCGAGTTCTTTGTACAAGGTGAGCTGGAATCAAAGAAGTCCGGTAAGTATAGATCAGAAGTGGCGGTAGTTCGGTAGATCAGAACAGAATAACCTTTAAACTTGGAAAAGTGAGCCCCACAGGGGGTGGCCTCGAGTAGATCCAGTCGGTATTCTAAGGTTCAGGAGAAGTTTGGAAACTAGAGTCAGCCCCACGACCTAAGTAGTATTGGATGTGTTAGGATTGTATCCTCTTCAACACAGTTTCTAGTATAAATCTTGCGGAGCATGTAACTTTGGGTCCCACGAAACCGACCTCCAAGATAAAGGAGTCGGTTGTGTCAGAACTTCTGGAGCGGTCACCCTATCACAGGTGCTCCGTGGTTATTGCCACAAATACTCGGGTATTTTCCGGACTGGTGGCGGTTTAAGTAATTTGTTCGACTCCTTTATCTCGGAGGTCGGTTTCGTGGGACCCAAAGTTACATGCTCCGCAAGATTTATACTAGAAACTGTGTTGAAGAGGATACAATCCTAACACATCCAATACTACTTAGGTCGTGGGGCTGACTCTAGTTTCCAAACTTCTCCTGAACCTTAGAATACCGACTGGATCTACTCGAGGCCACCCCCTGTGGGGCTCACTTTTCCAAGTTTAAAGGTTATTCTGTTCTGATCTACCGAACTACCGCCACTTCTGATCTATACTTACCTGACTTCTTTGATTCCAGCTCACCTTGTACAAAGAACTCACCCTGACGAAGTTCCTAAAAGGCAAGAGGAACAAAACGCGTTGGCTGTGCCTATGCTCCATGAATACTTTTGAATAAAGAAGATACTTTAAATTACCATTTCTATTGACTTTATTTGAGTGCACCTTCCATTTTGTTTTTTGTATTTCACTAATCTATACACCCTACGGCAGCGGGTGTTGGAAGAAGTTTGCACCATCCAAAATTGAGAACTAAATGATCCGTAGTGCTTGACCTGGTCTGCTGCCTTTGGTCCTTTGGTCTCACTGTCAAATGCTGACGAAAGGTCAAGAAGGATCAGTAGGCACAACTCATTGTGGTCCAACATTCTTAACGCGTCATCAACGATGTGCGTTAGGGCCGACTCTGTGCTATGGCCCGAGCGGAAACCAGTTTGGCATTGGTCCAGGAGTTGGAAATAGTCGACGTGGTTGCAAAGTTGGGCAAACACGCATTTCTCCAAGAGCTTTGCTAAGGTGAGGATGTTGGAGATCGGGCAGAAGTTTTGAAGGTCTGAGGGATCCGCAGTAGGTTTCTTTAAAATCGGAGTGACTTGGCCCATTTTTAGGCAATCTGGAATAACACCTTGCCGCAGTGAAGCATTGACAATCGTAGTCCACAATGTTAATAGGGAGGATCTAACAACAGGGAAAAGGATCGATGGCAACAGGTCATTGTAGTGGTTGGAAGGTTTCAGAGTCGCCAGCATTTTGCGTACAGTGCCTTTATCCAAGGTTTGGAAGAGATTCCAGGAGGCGTTATTTTTGGGGAGGTGTGATAACGCCGGGAGCATGCACTCGCTACTAAGTGGGAAAAGGGGGGTAGGTGGGCTGATAGACCGGTGTTTAAAGGCTGATCGTAGTTCTGTTTCAATCTTACTGGTCTTATCTATGAAGAAATTTGGGAATTCTTTGCAATGGGTAATGTCCCTAGACCCAGTGATTCAGAGTTCGGATGACTGTTGGCTTGGGACTTGATGAGTTATAACAATTTTTGGGGACGTTTTTTTGCTTGGTCTAACTGAGTTCTAAAAAAGGTGGCCTTAGAGCATCTGATGCGTTTATTATAGGGGCTTCTCAGGGATCTTAGGTGGTGCAGATGCTCAAGGGATGGATTGAACCGCCACAACCTTTCAGCAAGTCTTAGGTTTCTCCTTTCTGAATTAAGACTATCGGTAAACCATGGTTTGGAGCTTTTGGAGGGGATTCTTTTGAGCTGAAGTGGGGCAACCAAATCTAGGCCATTCAGCATTGCATGGTTATAATGGGCCGTAAGTTTGTGGACATCTGACATGTTTGGTGGAGAGGGCAGGATGTTTTCACAGCGAGAAGTCAGATCAACTGGGTTGACATTCAATAGGCATCTTTTCAGCTGTTTAGGGTTCTTGGGTTGGGCTTTATTTGTTTTTACCAAATCCAAGATACGGAAAGTGATGCAATAGTGGTCGGTCCAATCGCACGGGAGGATAGAATCGAGGAGGCAGGAGTTGGGCCTACCAATGACGAGATCTAAGGTAGCTCCTTTGATATGTGTGGGCTGTCACAGATTTGAATTAGGTTAAGGTCAAGAAGGAAGGATTTGAGGCTATTGACCACCCCATCATTTACATCATTCCAATGGAGGTTGAAGTCTCCCAGGAAGATTTGGGAGCAGTGGGAGTGGAAATCCTTGACGTCCATCTTTCATCAGACGTTAAGAAGCTGTCAGATTGTCTTTGTTGTACTTAGTTACTGACATCAGCACTGGATCTGCGGCCTCATCCGGCAATGAAGCCTGTCCCACAGTCAGTCTTCACAGCTATGCGTTCTGATTTCACTGTTGTGTGCTTTGTTTGCACATTTGTGGTCTTAGAACATGTTTTGTAACTACACACATTGGAAGTCCTCATGTCTCCACTTTGGTTACCTCCGACTCATTGTTTAGAAGCTGTCTCTTGTGATGGGACATCTTCTGTCCCGGGGAGTCGTTTCTAGATACTCTTTTCCATGGGAGCCCTCCTTCCAGACTCCCAAAGGCTGTGCGTATGACAGTGACTCATGCATCACCCCAAGGATTTGTCTGTGCTCTTAAGTCTTTACTGATGTCTATTGTTGCAGTAGACTTTCCAATTCACACTTTAAATCTGAATTACCTGGCCAGTAACCTGGACAACTAAAAGAATCTCTTGTGGTGTGCAGCACACAGATTGAACACTATTGATTATCTACACACCACACAGATTGTATAGCAGGGGTCTCCAACCAGTAGCTTGTGAGCTATAGTAGCTCTCCACCTTCCTCTGAGTAGCTCACCTGTGTGCAGCCCAGCTTATCAAATTAGAAAGCTTTTGCTTGGTTGAATTAATATACATATTAAAAAAATGGAGATTATACAACATAATAATATTAGTAACTCTCAATGCATTTCATTGAACATAAGTATAGCTCCCAGTACAGAAAAGGTGGGAGGCCCCTGCTGTATAGCTACACCTATGTTTTCACTGCTCAGTTAATTTACAAGTAGAAAGTTTAAATGTGCAAATGTCTTGTTAAGAATGCTGACTAGTTTCCCTTTTCAAGTCCACTCAATCTAAATATGAGGAAATGGCAATTTTACTTGTCAGAACGGTCACATTATTTATCTTCGAATTTTATCACCGTCAGAGCAGGTTTGAAAATGTCTGTTAAAGCCCTGCCTCTGCTTGGCTGACAACGCAGCTTATAAAATTATAACTTGTTATTGAAAACCACCACATACCATCTTTATTTTCAAGTAGTCGTACCTGGTGTAACAGGCCCCTGTGGGCATGGGAAGCCCATCCTTCATGGGACCTGACACCGTTCAGGGGTCCCTCCATGGCACCTCTTTTCAGCCTAAAACCTATCACTCACAACATTCTGCAAGGGGCCCCATTATCTTGTTGCGCCACTAAGTAGAATGCCACTCCATTCTATGCACACCACACTCAAATGGCCCCTAAGTATATTTTAGCAGCCCACGTTGGGCATAAGCAAGATCACGCTATCTGAAGCATTTTCTGAAAAGTTGTCAACTACGTTTTGGTTAATATTGCATCGGGGTAATGCAGCACTGTCCTCCGAGTCCCCCAGTGTCCACTGCAGACCACTACTCTACAGACAACATTTTAATTACCAGAGATTCTCTAAAATAGAAACCCCATTCCTATGTTGTGCTATATTGGCTTGTATAGCGCGCTAATCACCCAAGAGGGTATCCAGGTCATTGGCAGGTGTGTACGATTGTGGTCCACATGGTGCTTATATGAAGAGCCAGGTCTTCAGCTTCTTGCGGAACTCAAAGTGAGGAGGAGGCTCTGATGTCCTGAGGGATGTTGTTCCATGTCTTGGGGGTGATGTTGGAGAAAGCACCACCTGCTGGAAGCAAATCCCAGATTGGTTTTTCACACTCTTCTATTCAGCATCTTAGTAGTTTCTTTACCTTTATTGGCTACCCACATTTTCTAAGAGACTGTCTCCCAATTGTGTCAAATCTTTACTGTTCTACCCAGTTGAAACCCCTCTGAGCCACTTACACCTCTTCCAGTATGACTTGCATGACCAGAGTCACAGAGCAGAATTCTGTTACAACCAACTCTCCAAAGACCCCAACAGTACTTTAGCTCTAGTACCTGTAGATGTACTGATTCTAGCCTGGGACCAAGCCTCAAGCCAGGATGATCACTCTTGACACGGTTCATCCCGTGTGTCCTGATAAAAATCAGAATACATGGTCTCCCACTTTAGCTGCTGGTGAAGTTTGGATAAGAGATTTTGTCCATAAATAGGCCAATCTCTTCTCTGTGTGGGTAGTGAATACTTTTTCTAACCTCATCCTCTATCTTCAAATTCACAATTCATTGCAGGATGGTCAGGAATGTTGTGTGTTCGTTGTCTTAGTGAGCCATGTGCCAACGTACCGATGTTTAACCCCTTCCATGCTGATGACAGAACGGTTCCGTCATCAGCATCGGTTGAGCTGTGCTGATGACGGAACCGTTCCGTCATGACTCCGCCCGCGCAAGGCAGAGTCAGCACAGGCGGAAAATACGCCCCGCACGCAAGGGGTTAATCTGCATCAAGCATGTACATTGGTAATTGTATTGAGGGAAACGTTATAGTATACTGTGATTTATAGAGCGCATGGCGACCCATAGACATCCCAGCATGAACCGCTCCACAAAAAGCTGAAAATTCACCTAGAGATCTAAAATTGGGACAATTACAAGAATCCAAGCAGATTAATGTATGTCAAAATGTGTTTTTTTTTCGGCAGGGGAATTCTGCAGGGCGCATGAAAAATAACCCACTACACAAAGGCACATTCTTAACATGCACTGTAGGCAACCTGAGACCTGTACAAGAAGAGCCATTGATTAGAACCCGCTGTGGTAGTCTTTCTTTGTTTGCACAGTCACCTGACCATTACAGGCCTACATGGTATGCAGTGAATGGCCCCTGTGAGGAATATGTCCAAGATTACACTTTATTCACAAGTGTTGGGGTATGCAGACCTAACTGGCCATCTGTGCTTAGTGAATAACGTGGCTCAGTAGCCTTTTGTGCCTTCTTCAGAAGGCAGCGCTCTGCCGGTTTGAGTTTGTGTCTATTTTCCCTTTCCAGACTTTCTGTGGTTGAAAAAAATCAATTAGGCGTTTGAATTTTAGTAGTAATAATGTCTGTTACTTGAACTGCCCGAAGCCTCCTGCCCAAGGCAATTGATATTTATAAAAATAATAATGGCAGTGCTACCTTTCCAAAGTAAAGTGATACTGATGCATCTGCTTTCTTTGCTCTGTTGTTTTATCAAACTTTATGCAAGTATAGTTACTAAGTATTTAACAAAGAAAACCCAAGCTCTCAGACAGTGTAACAGATTAGTAAAAATCCAAACTTTGAGGATTCGGTAATCAAAGATAGATAGTATTATTTATTGCAAAGCCTTCAGTACATTCGAAAGTACAGTTTCTTTGGCTGTCTATGAAGAAAGAAACTGTGAACTTTTGAATGTACTGAAGACTTTACAATAAATCATACTATCTATCTTTGATTACCGAATCATCAAAGTTTGGATTCTTTACTAATCTGTTACACTGTCTGAGGGCTTGAGTTTTCTTTGCTAAATATTTGTTTACATTCTGTTTCTATGGATCCAGTATGCAAGTTACACAGTGAGTAGTAGGGTTTATATAACCTGATCTCACCACCCCGCATTACTTGAGAAATTTTTTGCTACCCTATGCCCACGGTTTACATAGGTCGGTCTGTAAGAAGTGCAATTAAAGAGACCACTACTACCCTCCCTTTATTCATATTTACTAAGTACACCACAGCACAAAGTACATTCATAGTAGACAGTTGACTATTGTGAGAAATTCGGTTGCTGGTTGATACAGACCGTTCCAACAACCTCTTGGCTGCTTTCAAGAAGTTGTTGGGATGGTCTGTATCGGAGTTCAAATTGAATAACCCTTTACAAAATTGCCTTTGGGCAGTTTTACTCGATGCATAAGGCATCTGGTGATCCTTTCTGCAGGAATAGAATTTGAAGGCAAGGGCCTGCAGGATTAATTCATTCGCTTTCAACACTGAGTCCTGATGATTGTCTCACAGACCTTTTGGGCCACCTTAAGACCAAAACGTAGACAGTCTATCCTCCTGCACACCATTGATTACATCTTGTCATTCTTCAGTCATTTCCAGCTAGTTGAAAGATAAGGATTTAAACTACTGGGACTGTGGATTCTTTGAACCTCGATTGTTAAGAGGAGTTTGCACTCCCCTATATCCCCGTAATTAATGTATATTAGTAGCTTGAAGGGATTGTAGGATGGCACCAGTGTCGCTATACAGATGTACTGCTGTATAGAATGCTGTATATATTGTCTTGTCTTTGGACAATCATTTTTTATGATATTTTGATGCATTTATATAAAAATATATTAACTATTCCGATAACAATAAACCTGTGTTAGAATACAATAGTGATTGAACTGTGATAAGTAGTTGCATACTTGTTATGTAAATGTAATGTAAATGTATTGGCATTTATATAGCGCACTACTTACCCGTAGGGTCCCAAGGCGCTTCGACCGCTGCGAAACCCTTCCTGGCTTCCCTGAGAGATGGTCCCTTAATGGGTATCTCCAGGGTGAGACCAGGCATCCCCGGCGGTCTGGTGGGGCCGTTAGTGAAGATGAGGCAAGCTAATGCCCAGAGTTGCCGAGTGTGATCGCTGATCAGAGTGGGCACCGAGGCGAGAGAATTATCGAGTCCGCTGACCCTGGTCCAGAAACCTGCCGCGCCGAGAATCGAACCCTGGTCCCGGGCCGTCCTCTGCTCTCGGGTCTGCCGCCTCTAACCAGTTGACTACTGAATAATGTATAAATAATTCTTCAGCGAACACCTTTTGTATGTAAACTTTCTCAAAGTGGCTTTTTCAGGAGTGTGACTTCAAATCCTTCTTATTGAAGATTTTAAATTACAGTTCTTTAGACACCAAACATGATATTTCTACCTGTCTTAAACAAAAATGATCACTTATTAAATATAATAAAGTAACCCACTGTTACTCTATGGGAATGGTAGGCCTCATAGTAGTGAAAAACAAATTTGTGAGTTTTCTACCAGGACATATAAAACGTAAAAGCCCATGTTTAACTTTTTTAATACAATGTGTCCTGGCGTATGGGATGTTTAGAGCCTTCCCTAGGGGTGACTTGTATGCATTAGAAAGGTAGTTTTAGGATTTGCAAAAGGTAGATTTTGCCAAGTCAAATTGGCAGTTTAAAACTGCACACGGTGCAATGGCAGGCCTGAGACATGTTTTAAAGGGCTACTTAAGTTCATTTACCGACCCTGGGTATATGGTATACTACTTAACCCCTTCCACGCTGATGACGAGCTCAGCTCGTCAGGAGGTACACCTCTCGTACACTCATGACGAGCTAAGCTCGTCATGAACCGCAGTATTTACAAAACTTCAGCGCACAGCGGGAAAAGCCGCCGCGCGCATGAGGTTAACAAGGGACTTGTATAAGCACTGTAGAACTTGTTGGCAATATTAAAGTGCACAGTCTCCTAAGGCCTACAAAAACATATTCAACAAAACGGGAGGGGAGAGGACAAAACGTTTTAGGGGAAGACCATTTGGTAAGGCTGACCGGTCTAACAACTATCATTTCAGTGTTACCTCCCAACTCAGTGTCAATTTATCAGCATCAAAATGTGAAGCTTTTGAAGATGAACTAAGGCAGGACTGTACCTGTGATCAGGTAATGCTGGCAAGGCAGCTAATTGAGTTCATCCGACAAAGGCAACTCACGCTCTACCCGTCTTACATTGATAAATTGAGTAGTATTGAGTTGGATAAAACCTGGTGTTTACATTGTGTATTAAATGCAGAAGTGTGGCATGAGGACTATGTAAGATAGAGGATATTTATGGTGTCTAACATTGGATTCTAATTCTCTCATTTGACAAAGGCTGTAAGATGAATGGTTCATCCGTTTAACACTTTTGTTTTGTAAGTGCGTATGTGTAAATGTCTTCTTTATATCCACCCACGATTTCAAACTTCGTTGTAAAAATGTCAGTAAAGGGAAACTCGTTCCTTAAAGAATCAGAACTAGTGTCAGTGTGGCCATAGCTGCGGCGTTGGTAACTGAGGGATAGTGTGACCGACAGTGGAAAAGGATTTAGAAAGAAAACTCTGCAACTTAGAGGGAAGAGCCACGGGAAGGATATTACCTGGCGTTAAAAAATTTAATATTTTCATTGCAAGCCAATGTTTATTTGTATCAACCAGATATGATTCGCCATGTTATGAAGTACTTGTGAAAATGACATCCGTGCAAAATAAATTACATTTAAAAAGAAAAACACTGAAGACGGTTGTCCCTACAATATTAAAACAGTAGCTGGCTTGGCCTGCTGCCAAACAATATTCTTATTTTCAGGGGTTGCTTGAAACACACTCGGTTGTAGCATTAAGCATAATTATTGGTAATGTGTTGTAAGGTAGACTTGTGGTATTTGCTAAATCAAATGCTGGCAGTTATTTGTGAGATTTCTGCTATCAAATAGATAGTATTTTCATGAATCCTTACGGTATTCTGAATTCAGAATATCTAAAAATATCAGGTGACAATCGCAGTATAGTTTTACGCTGTTCTTCATATTGAATTCTATTGAGCCAAACGTGAATGCATTTGTGATTTCTCCTCCATCATTGGTAGAATAGCCCGCATACTTCATTTCATGTTTTAATTTCTTTGAAAAGAAATGTTGATGTAAACGCATTTGTATTTGAGAATGTTTTTCATTGTTCAGTTTAGCTTTTTTTTAGGTCCTGTCTAAGACAGTGCAGGTGCTGTGTGTTGCAAGACATTTCTTATATTACAGGAGGGTTAGAGCCTGCCAGAAATGTGTTATTGGTTGGCTTCATTGTTGATCTCATCTGCTTGCATCTAATACGCTAGCATGTGTGACTTCACTTAATCATCTTGGGTTTGTCCTTCCCTTTCAACTACTCTGTTTAAGCACTCAGAGTGCGTGTGTTTTCCTGCAGTCTTTTTTTTGTATCAAGAAGGGGGAATAAAAGATGGACGATTTTGGGGGGGTCCAATGCACTCGTCCTAGAAAGTAGTCAACAAAAAATTGTGCAGAGTTCCCAGAGGGGGCCAAAGAAGTGGCTCAAAATGACATTTCTCTCACTAATTAAGAACACACAAGTGCATAGTGTGAACCCTTGTTGGAAAGTTTAGGATACCTCACACAAGTAACCGGTTGGACAACAACTGTCATCCCATCCGGTGACCGTCCAGCGTCATCATTGGCATCCTGCTCCTACGGCAGGCTGGCGGTGCAATGCCTGTCGGGTAGCCCAGGAGGGCTACACTTTAGTGGAGATCTTTTTTTCCTGCCAACGGGTGTGTGAATGTAAGGGGCCTAAATGAAGTGCAATTGTGAGCGTGAGTGTGAATTCTAAAAAAAGTCAGTCGAGTCCATTAAGCAATTTTAATAGTGTGGCTCACTGCTTTGTTAAAAGGAATAAGGGGTATTAAGGAGTGATGGGTAATCTGATCAAACCTTATTCAACCCTTAGTGTGAAGCTGGTCAACATGTTTCTTGCCTAGAAGGCAATTCATCAGGACCTATAAAGCTCATAAATTGCTAACGGTCCCTCTGATTTCAGAGAGATCGGAGATACGACCTGTACGTTGTCGCAGAGTTAATGTATTCCTTGGGGACCTATCAGGAACCGCTAATCCCTTGGAGAAGGCCACCTCGGCTGACCTGGTGGGGCTAGCAACCAGCGAGGAGAGCCTCGTTAGTTGCTAGAGGAGAGCCTCTAGGCACCTACCCCTCCCACGTCGCTGCCGATTGCAGGACAGCCGGTAGAATTCACACTCACGCTCACAATTGCACTTCTTTTCCTGCAGTCTCCCTCGAGTATGTCTACCGTTCTACACGTTTGCTTCCAGTGTGGTTCCTGCGCCCTCATGCGCATTTCCCGCGACCTACCTTTCTTTTTCGCCTGTGCCTCCATGTTGCACATTTTCTCATTCATTTTCTCTCTCCACCTTCCTCTCTCTCGGTTTATTCCACTTAGTGTTCTTTGCCCGTGCCCTCTGTGCTGCTTCCCCCACTTCCGCTCCTTGTGTTGCTTCGCACACCCCCTCAGAATTCCCCCACCTTTGCTTACTCCTCCCACTGCTCCCTCCGGTGTACTTCGCGCATCTCCCTCCCATATTTACTTTCTTTCCCTCCTGTGTTGCCCCCATTGAGTTCCCTTGGCAAATAGAAAAATAGAAAAAAAGTGCTTGCTACATTTTGTGGGCGCACTCATGCTTGGTATGCATGTGCCTACAAACGGGTGCTGTTTTTTAAATTCTTTAAAAGCCATCCTTCACAGTATCAGTAACCATTGGCAAAACCAATACGTCCCAAGGTCGAAGACTTTCAGTTTTGCCAAAGTTTGTTAGGTCGAGCCTAGTGCAGCGCGCATGCGCTGCTCTATGGGAAGCTTCTTGTAAGTACTCTAAACTTCTCCGTGTGGGTCTGACTCCTCCCGCACATCGAATTGGCTTTTGCATGTGTCTTTCACTAATGAAAGCACGCAAATGGCTAAAGGCGGGTGCATGTCCCACCTCTTTTTGTAATGTTGGCTCTCGGGAGGGAGCTGCCGCGCGCAAGGCGGCAGATGCATTCCTGTGCCCGCTCCCACCACTCCTCTTGAGCTGCTTGTTTTCATTAGCAGACTGTGCTCCATGTTTGCAGTCCCTCCCACTCTCTTTGTTTGTTATTTGTAGCGCGATCCGCTTTCACTTTGGGGACCGCGCCTGCTGACGCCGCTTGACGCGGGGGTTGTGCACTTATACACAGTGAACGGAAAGATGTGTGTATTTATGAGTAAGAGGGGGGTTCATTGCCTAATTTAAAATAGTCATGTACAGTTGATACGGTGCAAGAATGGATGGCTTTCCTCCCCCACCAAAAAAGTGTGTCACGCTTGCACACTGAGGTTCATTAAATTTTAATCCGTTGTTGCGTGCTCTAGGGTGTACTCTCCGTCTAGGAGTACTGATAGATAAGAAATAAGTAAGCGTGACCCTAATTTGGGTGACGTCCCCTAGTCACAGCCGAGTCCCAAAAACCCTGGGTTGTAGAGTTAAGTGATAATCTTTCAAAATAAATTCAAAAAGTTTCTGTTATCAGAAGCCTGTCTGGAAGCTGTCAGCTTTCCAGACCGGCGGTAATGAACACCCGGTACGAGTTCTTCCAATAAATCCTGTCCCCGATGAAGGCTAGGTTATAGCCGAAATGCATTGGACAATATGATACTGGATATACATTGGATGTCAATGACCATTTTCTTTGGATTAATTTGAAGATTTGAACACAAAATCAGATGAAAGAATAAAGAAATCTGATAACAGAAACTTTTTGAAATTTTTTTTGAAAGATTATCACTTAACTCTACAACCCAGGGTTTTTGGGACTCGGCTGTGACTAGGGGACGTCACCCAAATTAGGGTCACGCTTACTTATTTCTTTTCCTCCCCCACCCACATTGCTTGAAGGGGGAGGGATGCACAACAGACTCTGTGTTCACAGCGCTTCTTGCCTGCCTCTGCGGACACAACAGCTCATCTGTGAACATTTCACACCAGAACACCACACACACACAGTCTTGTGCACGGTTACAATGCACGGTCTAACCAGTGTGTCCCTGTCTTACTCTCAACTGCAGTTTATAATCCAGCATCTGGGTTAGTTCTAACATATCTAATTGTTCATCCAGGGGTGACCCTTGTTTGTATGACCGCTAAACAGACTTTCGCGTACGGCGACCACGGCCTGGAAAACATCTCCGTTTTGTGGGTACGCAGGGCGGCTACTGTAACCTGATCCAGAGGTGTTCCCGTTAATCATGTAATAATGCAAAGAATTACACGGGCCGACTCGGAGAAAGGTGCTCTTGAGATACAGAGACACCGGTGATCCTGTGTATCTGGGGATAATGCGATGTTAACAGTGCATGTTATCTGCAAGATTAGAGCGGGGGCTGCTCTCTGCACACGGTGTGGAGAAGTGCTCTCCTTACGCCTGCCGCCTCTAGCCGCTGTGCCTGTCGGTGTGACTCCCAGCACCCTCTGTCAAGGCCTCTCTCTCCAGGGGCCTCTGCTTGTCTCTGTGTCTTTCTGTGTCCACACCTCAGTCTCGTGGTTTCTATGACTTTGTTTGTTTATCTGTCTCTTGCCATGTTCCTCCGCAGCGTCTGTCTGTCTTTCACAGTGTCTCTGTTTCTTTTTGGGAGAGAGGGGTGGGGGAGAGTGAGCAGACCAAAAAACCATTGTAGTGTGAAAAAGGCCGCTTTATTGGAACAGGTGCACATTTACAAATACACAAACTCGGCAACCGCCTCACAATCTAAAACCACAACCAAGATTTGTTCGTTTTTATTTCCAAACCCCAAACCCCGCCCCCACCCCACACCCTCCATCACACCCGCCCCCACCCGTACATACCCAAACACATAAAACCATACAAACCCCAATAACATTATAACATCACCTTATCAAATACAAAATATCACATCCCCGATTATAAACCAACTGATCATATCCCCCGACCCATATTCTCAGAACCCAACCTCAATCAGTATGAAACATCCCCCAACAAGATCCGACTTTACAACTAACGGGTCCAAACCTGGCCCAAAACTGACAATAACAGAGCAAACCGCCACGCACCTGTCCCAAGCGACAAAGGAACAAAGCCAAAACCCCATGCCCACATGTCCCAAACAGCAGCCAAACAAATAATAAATTAAAGAAGAAAAAGCCCCAACCTAGGGAGGGAGGGAGGGACAAAAATAAGCTAAGATCAACCGGCCACCAGGTCACCTAAGCCCAAAATGGTGCCCGAAAAGAGGAGCCCCGCCCATTTATAGGCAGCGCACAATACAACTAAAAACCAGCCCAAAAAGAGCCCAAATGGAATCTGCTAGAAGGGGAGCCCCCACCCAGATCTCCCAAACCGCCCGGTGGAGGAGACCTCCCAGGGGTCGGCTGCCCTCCCCCAAGCCCCCCTTGGGAGAGAGGGGTGGGGGAGAGTGAGCAGACCAAAAAACCATTGTAGTGTGAAAAAGGCCGCTTTATTGGAACAGGTGCACATTTACAAATACACAAACTCGGCAACCGCCTCACAATCTAAAACCACAACCAAGATTTGTTCGTTTTTATTTCCAAACCCCAAACCCCGCCCCACACCCTCCATCACACCCGCCCCCACCCGTACATACCCAAACACATAAAACCATACAAACCCCAATAACATTATAACATCACCTTATCAAATACAAAATATCACATCGCCGATTATAAACCAACTGATCATATCCCCCGACCCATATTCTCAGAACCCAACCTCAATCAGTATGAAACATCCCCCAACAAGATCCGACTTTACAACTAACGGGTCCAAACCTGGCCCAAAACTGACAATAACAGAGCAAACCGCCATCCAGAAAGCCGTGGGGGGAAAGACTGATTAGGAGAGAGCCCCACCTTTCTGCCCCCCCACATAATCCTAAAAACAGGGGGGGGGGGAAGACCACACGAAAAGAGGGGGCAAGCCAAAAACCTCAAAACCCCAAAGCAACCCATTATTCACCTACAAACTGTTGCACGGTCAGACAGCGAGACAAAACCTCCCGCAGCTCCAGAAGATACAAATCCATTCCCATTCGGGACAAATGTACACCGTCACCCCTGAAAAATTCCACCGCATCGTATTTGATGTCACCGTGAACGATACGACCGAAACCCAGGTCCCTGCAGAACCTAGAAACCTCCAAATTCAGTTTCCTCCGAGATTTATCCACCGCCTTCGGCTTCACCGCATTCCTCCAAACTCTCCTTGGCACCAATTCTGTCCACAAAACGTGACACCCCGACCACTGTTTATGCAATAAAGCCAAGTCTTTTTTGATCGCCCGAAGCAGAACAACCCCCTTCACAGAACCCAAATCATTCTCACCTAGGTGAAGAACCAACACATCCGGGCAAACCCCACCTACTAACCAAGAATTAAGTGCAGGGATCAGTTCCTTCCATAACATGCCCCCTTTCCCTTTCCACACCACATTGAATAAACGATCATTAAAACCCAAAGATGAACCAAAATAACTTTGACGAGCTTGCACTTGAGCCCTTTTAACGAAGGAATGGCCCACGATCCACACTGTAAGGAAAGCAGCCCGAGGACCAGCCACAGAACCTGAAAAAGAAAACAGAATCAGACAGGAAAAACAGAAGAAGACGCCTGCGCTCCAGAAGATTCGTTCCTAACATAGCGCTAAAAGCAATTAGAAGTCCAGCGCCCCAGGCCCATGATCTCTTCCCTCGACCAACCCCTGTGAAAGGCCTCCGTGGCCGCCCCAATCCTAAATGAGTGAGTACCATATAACGACCCATCTAAACCAATATGACGCAGCGCTTTTCGCAGTACCATGCGCAATTGATAAGTAGAAACACATGAACCATTCAAATGTCGAAAAACCGGGAGGTCCACTACCCCACCCGCCATTTCCTTCCAGCAGTGAGCCCAACGTAAAGGGCATGTTTCCGGAGGGGATACCGCTTCCAACCAAACCCCCTTACCCGCACTTCTCTGATCTGTTTTTGAATGAGAGAGCCAAACGTGGACTCCCCTGATCGACAGCTGAACATCCCCCCACAGAAGGCCAGGAGAGGACTTGGTGCCCAGCAATTCAGACACACGAAACGCGCCAAAAAACATCCACACCATCAAAGTGGCAAACAAACAAGCTTCCACTCCATCAGAACATACAACCGGAAGCACAGAAATCACCTGAAACAGCTTTTGCCACGACAAAGGGGATCGCAGAGTTCGCACAGAACCCCTCTCTCTGGACCACCCTTCCAACATCCTCCTACCCAACTCCCCGGCCGACGGAGAGTATCCCCACAAAAGCTTACCCACAAAGGAAATACCTGCTAGTTTGCCAGAAATAGTAATTCTGGATAAATTCCTGTCCATCATGCACAAAATAAACTGAACCACATCTTCAGACCGTTGCCAATCCAGCTCCCTCCGATATGCACCCGACTCCAAAAACTCCTTCCAGGCCAACTCATACGCCGTTCTCGTGGAAGGAGCCAAAGAACCTAAAACCAATTGAAGGACCCGGTGTTGCCTACCGTCCACAGGTGGTCCGGCATGGGAGTCGGCTCCTCGTCTGCCTCCAAAGCAAGCCCACGGAATCTCTCCCACTGTGAACGAGACAAAGCATCCGCAATGTCATTGTCCACGCCAGGAACATGCAGGGCCCGAAAACAGATATCATATTTCAGACATCCCAACACAAACACTCTAAGAAGTTTCAAGATCTGGGGATCCCTGGCCGACTGTTTATTAATTACTTGTACCACAGCCATATTGTCGATGCGGAAAAGAACCTTTTTGTGGGCCAGAGCCGTACCCCATAAAGTAACGGCCACAACGACAGGGAAAAGTTCCAGAAAGGCAATACTTCTGCCACCATTCTTCCATTGTGCCGGCCACTGTTGGGCACACCACTTTCCCTGCCAGTAAAGACCAAAACCTTCACTGCCTGCAGCATCAGAGTATATCTGTACATCCCAACACCAATCCACCTCCCGACATAAAGGCACACCGTGTTGAAGGAATGTAAAAAGAAGATCCACATGCGTAAGTCCTCCTTAACCCCCGCAGACAGCCTCACCCGATGATGTGGAAGGGAATGACCAGACAGAGCTCTGCCCAACCTCCTACAGAAAGTCCTACCCGCCTGACCACCCTGCAGGCAAAGTTCAGGTGTCCCAGCCAAACTTGTATCTCTCTCACAAACACTTTCTCTTTTCTCAACATGATTCCGACCAAATCAAGCATTTTCTGTTTTTTATCCAATGGAAGACGAGCTTGCATCAAATGTGAGTCAAGTTCAATCCCCAAAAAAGACATGGTCGCGCAAGGACCCATGGTCTTTTCAGGAGCCAATGGTACCCCTAATTGACTCATCAAGGATTGAAACGTTGTGAGAGCATCTTGGCAGACCAGCGAATTTGCTGTACCCACAAAGAAAAAATCGTCCAAATAATGCGTGACCAGTTCATGTCCACTTTGGCTAGTAAAAAACCATTGCAGAAACGTACTAAAAGTTTCAAACAACGCACAGGACATAGAACAACCCATTGGCAGAGCTTTGTCCACGTACCATTTTCCAAGAAAATGGATGCCCAGAAGACACCAGTCTTCAGGATGGACTGGAAGCAGTCGAAATGCGGATTTGATATCGCATTCTGCCATTAGAGCATCAGGGCCTGCCGTCACAACCAATTGCATAGCTACATCCACAGAAGAATAAGACACCGATGCAGCTTCGTTGTCAATGAAATCATTTACAGACTCACCTTCAGGCCACGATAAATGCTGAATGAGCCGGAACTGACCAGGCTCCTTCTTGGGGACCACACCAATAGGGGATACAATCAGGTTCGCCAAAGGCCAATCATCAAAGGGTCCCGCCATCCTACCCTCACTCACTTCCTTATCCAATTTTGTCTGTACAATTGCAGGGTGTTCGCCTGCCGACTTCAAATTCTTAGACCAACGTCTCAAACGCGGTCCTTCGTAACCCAACCGAAAACCAATCTGGAAACCCGATAACAAAACCGACCGCAGCTCGGCGGGCTCGTAGTCCCGCAAAGCGGCAGCCAAATTATCCACATTAACCGGTGTACGAGCCTTTGGGCCCAGCACCGGATGAAGACTTCCCTCCCCTGGGAGCTGGTGGTTGCTGTGGTGCAACGAAAGTCCCTGAACTCTGTTGGGAAACCTGGGGACCCCCGGAAGGCCTAGGACCCCAGCATCGGGATAACGGATGGTTCTTTCTACCACATTGTGAACATTCGTGACGGAACTTACAGAACTCTCTGTTACATGTCCCTCTGTTAAAGTCCCAACACGTGCCTGTAGGCGACTGGGTGGTAGAGTTGGCCCCCACCCCTCCCCGGGTAGGACGAGACTGAAAGGGACGATAAACCAAAGGAAGACCACTGGCTGTAAACACCGTTCTACCAGTGGCGGACGAACCCATGGTATGCTGCCAAAGGTCAGTGTCTAACTCGCCCCATTTTGCCTCAGGATCCCATGCCATGCGCGCCCTAAATTCCTAATCATACTGAGCCCAAGCGTAATCATTCCTAGTAAGTTGAGCTTTACGGATAACATCCATATACTTAAACAATGAAACGCAGCGCTCAGGGAACTTTTCACAATAGACGCTGGCATAAATTAAAAAGGCCGCCGTCCAATTTTCAATAGTTAGTGGTACCTTAGGGCGCTTGGCCAATTCAAACTCCTCCTCCTTGGAACCTTCTTTAGCACGAACCTCCCTGTGCAACAATTTTAACAGTTCCACATACTCACCGTTCCATATCCGTTCTTTCGTACTGAGCATTAAATGAGCCCCCAAAGGCTTCGTAACACCCATATACGGCAACTGTTTAATTTTCAATTCCTTGCTGTGTAGTACATTTTTAGTAGTGCCCAAACCAACAGTGGACGTGCCACTATCCACTTTATCACTTGTACTGACTTCATCAACATTTGTACCCACACCTTGGTCTCTGACAACACGACCTTTGTATAATTTACCATCCTTCTCACTAGATATCAGGTCCACTCCAACACCAATAGAAACCATGTGTGGCCGCACAGAATGCACCACAGTCTCACCTGGGCATAATAGAGGAGGCTGACTGGCTTCCGTCCTCCACTCCGGATGTGCACCGTCGTCCGCCCTCCGAGGAGCCCTCACCGAGGGGCCGAGCACTCGTGGCCTTGACGATTCCGCACGACTCCGTACCACCTGTGCCTGTAACATACTGTGAGAAACATTAGAATGTCCCCCCCCCCCAGACACCACTTCTCGAACTTCGCCCTCTTCAGGGCTGTCCTCATCATAGTCTAAAATAAACGATTCATCTAACTGAGAAGGGGCATTTACAACCAACGAAGTCTGTACTGACTACACCGTTTTAGACCGACCATGGGCCTTACCAGCCCTCACGCTTGACCTTGGCGGGGAGGACGACTGAACCCGCCTATACACTCCTCCGCCGATACCACTGACAACTTGTTGATTCCCTGTAAAAGAGAAAGCATCATTACGACCACCACGTGGCACAAGAGAGGTCGCGCATGACCCGCTCCCATGGAAAACGCTGGGTTCCACCGTCGAGGCTGGTAAGGTCGCGCTTGACCTGCAGGCACCGCCCATGTCGAAATCCCTCGTTGGGGCCATCGAGGTCGTACTGAACCTGCGTGGAATGGCCGCGGCGGGATCCCTCGATGGTATGGGACGTGCCGCGCCAGGCTCCACCCGCACTTCTCCTCGGCGTGGTTGGGCTGCTTGCCGCCCTGCCAAGTCTGCTGCTCCAGTTCGAACTCCCACCTGTAATGAAAAAGGCCGGACTGGTGTGCCGGGTCCCTCACTAAAACCAACTCTAGGAACAGAAGACAACCCGCCAACATGACCTCCAAAACCCCTACCAGCTTCCTCCAAAGTCCCAGAACCACCTGCGCCTTTCCTTATTAAAGCATCACATAGCCTAGGAGACGGTTGGCAGACCTCCTCATCCGAACTAACATCCAACAAGGCTTGAATAATCTGCGACGCCGGCCCCTGGGCAGAAGAATCCTGAACCCTCGCTTCCCCAAGAGAGCCCCGAGATGCAGCCCCCGAATCCATACTCAGACTAGGAAACTGAAAATCCCCGGACAACCTATAGAAAGAACCCCCTTCAACAGGACCCTGCTGAACAAAACCATCACCACTCCCCTCCCCCCCAAGGGGAAAACTTTCTACAACCTCCGACGGGCGAAAACTCCCTGCAGGGATACCAGTACCATATAAGTCCCCCCCAAGGAAAGACCCATCAGTCCGCCCAGCTCCCTCCACCAAGCCCATCTGGGCCCATTCCCCCTCCCCTAACGAACCGCTACATACAGAAACTGCCTCCCCTCTGTTAGACACCGAGGGGGAAAACAATAAAGGACTACTCCGATCCCTCACTGAAGCCCGCACAAGCACACCAGAACTCTCAGACGTGACCACACCAGGCCCTGAAACTAAAGGCCGAGCGATGGAACCACTCAAAGTACCACCTTCAACCGCAACAGGAACCTGAACCACGTGCTGACGAATAACGCTCTGGGGAGCGACAACCTCTTGCACCACCTGAACCTGACCGCTCCGTAACGGCAGCTGCGCCACAGTTTCCACATTCAAAATGGCCTCCGCCCCCCCCTCCCCCAGTGACGTCAGAACCCGCCACCGCGGAGGCCGAAGCCGAGCGACGCGTGCAGCCACGCTGCCTGGAAGCACGACGGCCTCGCAAAACAGGAGCATAGGCCGCCCTGTCACGAAAACCAACATTAGAAACCTCCCCCGTTACAGCAGGAAAATCACCTTCCCCAACCACTTCGACCAAAGAGGTATCTAAAGAAACAGACGGATCCGAATACCCCGAATCACTCCCCCGACGGGACCTCGCCCCCGCCCGCCGAGTCCTGGAGCGACCCCTGTCACTTACCCCATCCTGTCTCCGGCGTTTTGGGGAGAAACACGCTGCCACCACAGCCGACACCCTCGCCGAAGCCTCCCGCTGGGGTCGCGGAGGCTCGGTCTGACCCCGATCACCAATAACCAGGTCCAAACGACCCGCCTCACTAAGAAGACGGATAGCTTCCAAAACTCGATAATCCTCACCAGCCATAGTAAGCGAGAAGGGAAGAACTACAAGAAGAAAGGTAAGAAATACCAAAACTCTGACAAAAATAAGCTAAGATCAACCGGCCACCAGGTCACCTAAGCCCAAAATGGTGCCCGAAAAGAGGAGCCCCGCCCATTTATAGGCAGCGCACAATACAACTAAAAACCAGCCCAAAAAGAGCCCAAATGGAATCTGCTAGAAGGGGAGCCCCCACCCAGATCTCCCAAACCGCCCGGGGTAGGAGACCTCCCAGGGGTCGGCTGCCCTCCCCCAAGCCCCCCTTCTCTGTCTATATGTCCACCTCTCACTGTCTCTGTTCACTTATCTGTATAGCCTGTCTCGCTGCCCTTGTCTCGCTCTGTCTCTGTCTATTCCTGTTTATGCTTGCATACCTATGTATGCCTGTCCCTGTCTTACTGTCCGGGTCTCGCTCTCTCTGTCTCTATACATGACTTTCTATGTAGGCAGGGTGGCAGCTGCTTTCCTCGTTTTTTTCTTCCTTACAGCGCGCCACCACTCGCGGTACGCTGTTCTTTATTTTAGGCGTGTTTCTGATGTTTATTTAGCTGCGATTTGTCCTTGAGAGATGTCCATTGTTTCTCACCTCTCCTCGCAGCTTGTGTGTATTACTACAGAGCTGTGACTCGCCCCAGCAGCGCCGGGGATTGGTGCTGCACTCGTCTGGACCCCGCCCCTTCTTCATTACAGCGGCACGGGAAGGGGCAGCGTTGCTCCTCAGCGCCTTTTGGTAGTAGAACGTGATGTCAGTAGGAGTCAACTGCCCCAGCCCACCAGGACAAACCTCGCAAGTTGTCCCGTTTTAGTGGTCCGTAAGTCCAGCGCTGTTCCTCTCTTTCTGTTATAGACCCCTCTTATCGTTTGGTTGTATTATTTTCCTATGTTTTTGTGTTACCTCCTTCGCTACAGGGTGCCTTATTATACTTTCACCGCCCTTCCGAACAAACTTATTTTGAAATGTTCCTTGTTAGCCCCTCCCCTCTTCTCCCCCCCCCACCCCCACCCCGTAGCTTCAGCGGCCACACGCCCTGTGTAAATCTAGCCCACCAAATCTCATTTTTGATGTGTATTTAGCTGCAATTTGTCCTTGAGGAAATGTCCGTGTTTTCTCACATCTCCTCGCAGCTTGTGTGTGTTACTACAGAGCTGTGACTCGCCCCCAGCAGCACCTGGCATTGGTGCTGCACTCGTCCTGACCCCCCTTTCTTCATCACAGCAACACGGGAAGGGGCAGCGTTGCTCCTCAGCGCCTTATAGAAGTAGAACGGGATGTCAGTAGGTGTCCGCTTCCCCAGCTCACCAGGATATATACCACCAACATACACACCAGCAAAACACACTACACACATACATCACACCAACACACATCATATCACAACTCACCACTACATCCCGCACCATGCCACTGCCCTTAGCGTCACTACACAAAGCACAACTTGCACACAAACTTAACAGTACCGAACACAGCAGCTACATTGGTCTACAACATACCTTAAAAACATTTCCAATATATCTGACTAAACACTTATAAGGTCCTAAAGGCAAGATCTATTGGCTATGCCAATGCTTGCTTTTTTTTTTAAGAGGGGCCTCTTTTGTCATTGAATTTTGCAGCAAACGTGGGATACCACTACTACTGTTGCACCCCCCTTGCACCATTATAGCCCAGCATATAAACCTTTTCTATTGAGCGCAAACTTCCCACTTTGATCATCTTTGAGATTGATATGTGAGTACCAGCCAATGAGGGTACTGATAGCACACCCTGCATTTGTGCTCCTAGGCACTTTTTCCTCCTGATTCAAGTTCTCCAGGTGAGAGTGATCAATAACCCATGGGAACCCTTTTCCAGCACGTGAAAACTGTCCATGTTTCCCAATGTCAACCTTTTCTTTTTTTGTTATTACCAGAAGAAATGTATGCGATGGAAAGCCACGGGTCATTGTGAAATTTACGCACAGTTTAAATATTGGAATCAGACAAAATCGCCTTTTAGCCCGACTAAACACTAGAATTTATGAATGAGGCTGCTGGTGTTTTTTGGTCTGATCTTCTATTGTAGTTGCCTCTTCTCCTTTTATATTCCTCACACATTAAGCAATAAAGTACTAATTTACACCACAGATGTAAATCCAGCTCAGTTTAACTACATACCATCTAGTTTGTATGTTCTTTCTGGTATTTGTTGGTATTTGTATTTCGTGCAGCCACATGCAGTTCACTTCTCAATAGTTTGTTGCAAATGCAGCTGTTGTAAATGAGAATGGATTAAGTATCAATTCTGATATGATTGCTTTAAAGGGTGGGCTTCCTCTTGCTTGAAGATTATCAGCAGATCCGTCTGGGTAGGTTATTGCACAGACTGACGTCTCTAGATCTTATGGTCATACCTCTGCACACAGCTCTGCCTCGCGTGGCTACGGTGTTTACTAAATGACAACTAACGAAACAAAGGTTTTAATTCTATTGGTAGTAAGGGAATGTCTTCTGCCGGTATCAGGGTAAATTGTCTCCTGTGCCAAATGTATGTGGCACAAAACTTTAAAAAAATTGTGAGTGGTATAAGGATAGCTGTCGAAGGATCAGAACTACATGTTTAACTAAGTCGTTGTGTTCCAAACACGTAATGTCAGCTGTAAAATGTTTCATTTTATGTCCTTAGATCATAAGCTCCAGGGCCCAGGCTGTTGGGACCATGGAAGGGTAAGTCCTCAGTTCAGCTGATAGTAGAGCAGTAGGCGGAGATCTTCCCACAACTACAGTCTCTGAGCATGGGCCATTATGTGCAGCTAGTTTGAGGTTCGAAATGCATCTTATTTGCTCCAACTTACAAGTACATGCCTATTGGTAGGAGGCCTATCATCTCTCACAGTGTATCCATTCCTAGGTATTGTTGATTTTTGCAGACATTTCTGCCTGTAAGAGTCAATGAGAAATTAGTCTAGCTGGTTTAAAGTGCTCCCAGAGTCTGCCCCATGCTACCTTTCAGTATGCCCAGATCAAAGGAGGCAGCCTCCTGAACGAGGATAAGGACGTCTTTATTGTTGATACTTGTTGTTTAGTTCTAGGTTGCATGAATTTTTAATGATTTAGCCAATATGAATGGGCGTATGCGTGTCTCGGTAGGAACCTCATCACAATTATGGTTTTGTCCATTGCTTAAATCCCACTGAAATTGCAGACTTGGTTAGCAATGAAGTCAGAACTCCACCCTGCCGACAACTCCACACTTGACTTTACAGATAGTCTGACAAATGACATAATGATTGACATCATAGATACCGTCACATAATGCCTTATCTGTGACATCACACAGCCTTCAAGAGATGACACCTCACATCTGTTTGATGATAGCGAAAGTGTGTCATGTCTACAAGGATGTTTTGCACCAGTACCACAGCTCATTGAATGTATTTAGACATATGTATTGCTTGTGAGTGGAATAACACAGTCTTTGTTATCGAATTAATTTCTGCGAGGACCTCTAGCTGCTGGCATCGGTTCTTCAACCTTGCTACTGCATTTATTGTCTGATGGTATGGATTAATTCTCATTGTAAGAGCAGCAGTGTTTCTTCTCTGTGCACCTCTTGAAGAATTTTTAGGTGCTGACATAGAAACTGCAGCCCTTACATCTCGTTGCTGTTAATTCAAAGTGCCTGCCCAGCAGCCTTTGTTATGTGCATCATTTCTGCAAGGCCATCGCCTTGTCCGCAGTGGTACTGCTTGAATTCAGTCGTTATGTTTATTTATAGAGCACACTGATGCTAGGTTTCTTAAGCTGGTAAAGTTCGAATAAAAGCATCAAAAAAGGACGAATGTGAGGGTCTGGAATTGTGTTTGAGTGCGAGTTCTTTGAAGGACACTCTTGAATAACTGGGTAGCGAGCGCACAGACCTTAAAATGGGAGATGCCCTAACACGTTTTGAGATGCCTGATATTAAACGGGCGGCAGCAATTTGCACAAGTTGGAGGCAATGGTTGGGTTTTTCAGGCGGAACCAAATAAGTGACAGTAGCATAGTCCAGTTTAGACTGGATTAGGGCGGCTGGCACTGGAATGTTCTGGTTGCTGATGTAGAGTTAGGAGTTTCCAAAGCATTTTGCGTTGACTAAAACATAAACCTAACTTCTTAGTTATTTGCGATTTAAGAGAGAAAGGTGGGTGTCCAAGATTATGTACCACGTTTGCCAGGGAAGGCAGAGGTTGCAGACTCTGTCCAGCATGTTGTAGCCAGGAAGATGGGATAATGGACATTAGCAGCACCTCCGTTTTAGGTGGATTTAACTTGAGGAAATTGACATACATTCACCTGCATGTTACAATACGGCAGTTAATAAGTGGTATACATCTTGTTCTGTGGGTGCGTTGTCACTAAGGTTATAGACAAGCTAAACATGGCCTTTGTGCCATCCAAGTACATGTAAAAATGAGCCCTTGAATGCTGTAGAGTCGGAGCTATGGTTTGTGTATATGCGTTGCAATACAGTGAGGATAGGATTGACCCATGGGAGATAGCAGAGTGCCCTGGCCTGGCTCTAATCCTTCTTAGAGCATAGAACCTTTGAGGTCGCTAATGGAGACACTCGATCCAGAGCTCTCCCTCACCAATGCGGGGTCCCTCAGAGCTCCTCCTTAAGCCCCACACTTTTTAACGTGTATATGTCACCTTTGGAGGAAATCGTGGCACCTTTCGGCATAAAGGTAGTCATGTATGCCGACGACACCCAACTGGTTGTTTTCCTAAACCAGTCAGCCCAGTGTCAGGAAAACCTATCCGCGTGCCTCATTAACATCTCTAACTGGATGAGCGAATCTCTCCTCAAACTAAATGGGGAGAAATCAGAGATCCTATTGTTAGGCAATCCATCCAAACTCCCCACCAATCTTTTGTGGCTACCCTGCATGGGAACAACCCCAACCCCATAAAAAAGAATTAAAGAGCCTAGGTGTCTGGCTCGACCAGGACCTCAACTTCCACACACAAGCCAGGAAAACAACTGGAACCTGCTTCGGCCCCCTGCGCACTGCACACAAAATCCTCCCCCTCATACCCCTCAATCCAGGAAACTCCTCATCCAGGGCCTCATTATGTCGAGGCTGGACTACGGAAACGCTCTATACCTTTACGCTCCGAAATCGGTCATCAACAAACTCCAACATGTCCAGAACGCAGCAGCCAGGCTGCTTACAGGCACAAAACACCGATGCTCTGCAAAGCCCGCCCTTAACTCCCTACACTGGCTTCCAATATCTGAAAGAATCACTTTTAAAACCCTCTGCATCACTCACAAAATCCTTCAAAACAAGGGACCCCCTATCTTGAGACCCCTGGTCAAACCACACAAAGCCAACAGGAAGCTAAGATCTGACCTCCTCTCCCTGGCAAGCGCCCCCAGAATCAAAAGAGCACGATCAGGGTGACGTCTCTTTTCATATAATGCCCCTAGGCTGTGGAACTCCCTACCCCTCAACATCCGGAGGGAAACTAATCTACTAGCTTTCCGCAAACTATTGAAAACTTGGCTGTTCCCCTGGGTCAGTCTGATCACAAACACAATCTGACGAGTCCAGCGCTGGGACGCCCATGGGTAGCTTCGCGCTCTAGAAATCCACTTCCAATTCCTTTTCAGACTTGAATTGGAGGTTGAGTTGATGTAAGTTGTGTACATTTAATGTCTTTGAGGATATATGCTGCTTTTGTGACCACAACAACATTACTTTTTAAAAATATCCGTGACGGCATCATGTTGACAGTACTACTGAGGGGGTTAAGCCTGCATTTAATGCATGAGAGGATATTAATTACATTAGAGTGTCCATATGTAAACCTTTGTTTGTACGTATAATTTCCAGAAGAAGCATCTAGCTTAACTTTATATGTAATCAGTAGAAGAAAATTACTCAATAGAATGTCTGTTGTGTGTGTGACTATTGTCCTATTGATGTGACCAGTGATGTTGGTGATGTAATTTGTGATATCCTCTGTGAAGTCACGTGAGAGGTCTTGATCAGTGCATTTGGTTGCATATATAAGTGTAATAGAGAAACTGTTGTGGTGTTTAGTTTATGGGACTGTAGGAAGAACAGGTAGTTTACAAATAGAAGTATGTGTGTTGAGTTTGGAATGACTCGTGTTAGTGTCATTGTATAAATGAACCGCCAACCGAAGAGTCTAAAGTTGAGTACAAACTCATTGATGAGGCACTCAGCGGTGGTGGAGCAGAGGTCTGTTCACCTCCTATTCTTGCCTTTTTCATGCTTATCCCTTGCCTTTGAGTGTGAAGATGTGCGTTTTGCTTTTATTGAGAGTTGCTTTCTGTTCTAGTAGTGAGGGGTGGCCCAGATATGCAGTGGAAATGACTGGTCCTAATATTGAAGGACTGGAAACTGTACAGGGCAGGTTAGGAGAAGTTCAGTGCTATACTGAGAGTGAAGTAGCAGCCACATCTTGTAATAAGTCCAATGAATGAGTGATCACCTCCAGGAGAATTGGGCTGGAGAGGAGAGTGTACACTTGCCCAATGTAAAATTAAGTGCCCCGCATGCTGGGCAGGTGATGATTTCTCGTCGATCCTCCCCTAGACAAAGCCTGATGGTTCTCAGCCTACCAGGGGGTTTCCGGTCTCCCACAGGGCCTGTCCAGCCCTGATGAAGTTTCACAGATCTTAGGTTAGATGTGCTTGGAGTAGGTTATAATATTAGCATGGTAGTTTGCAGCTGTTCGTATATTCGATACACACCCCTAAATACTATACATGCCGTATAATATGTAATAAATATGATTTCTCGTATACCATACATATTGCTCATCTACAGGAGAAAAAAATGTGTAATACTGCTTTAAAATGAAATAAGTAGAAAGTGTGGAAATATGTTAATGACCGCATATAAAAAGCAAGACCTGTAATCTGTCACCCAAAAATTTTGGCCTCAATGTTTACTCCTGTTGATCACCTCTGTTAACCTACCAGGTCAGTTGTAAGAGTTTCTTCTGAGAAAGCACCGTGTTCAGGATACTCTCGAGTGAGGTGCCCAACCTTTTTTTTTGCCTTTCTTTTTTGTGGATGAACCTGTCCAGTGATATACATCTAATTGAGTTTTACATCCGAGATTGAGTTTTTACTGGGCGCCTCAATTATTGAAGTTATAATTGCCGGACTCGAGATACTTACTCAGTGTGCTCAGCTCAGAAGGATGAGAAGCAGAATCTACCCTTCTCACATTCAAATCTGTAACTCCCAGGCCCGTGAGCTACCGCTGAACCCACTCAGCTATTTATGGGCATCATGACCTTACGTGAACTTAAGATGCAAAGGTGACAGCGGACAGTGATGTATGTAAAATTACAGTGTCTCCTGTCGATTTATTATAAACTCTTTCTTTAGTACAAAGAAGCCCATTCAAATCAACTTTGCTGTTCTCCTATTAAGGCTCATTTCATTGTGTTATTTATTTATTTATCCAGTGGTTTTATCAGTTTTTTCCTGCACTGTGTACTGTGATTGCTCTTGGAAATAAACGTGGAGAGAATACAAGTGACGTAGAACAGCAGTGAACATTAAAGTAAGCTGGGACAGGCTGTTTGTGTTAGCAGTGAGACATGATCATGCAGCAGGCAGAAGGTGGGGAGGTTTAATTTGTGTCCTGGACAGTGGGAGAGTGGTGCAGTTCGCAGGTGTGCCGGGAGGGATTCGACCCAGTTTACCCATGTCCAAAGTCAGCAGCTCTAGCCACTAGGCAACATCGCCTCGTCTGCTTTTATTGCCCCTAACCTCCAACCATTCGTCTCCATCTTTGAAAGGATTGCAAGTAATTGCTTTCAAGTAATTCTTTTTGTTTCATAACATGTAAAATGCATATTTAGTTATTTTGGAAAAAAAAAATTCATAGGAAGGAAACTGTAATCGTAAGAAGCCCGGAGTACATGTCCAGTTGAATTAATGTTTTCGCTTTTCTGGAGCAGCACAGTGCGCACACTGTTGTTTGACTCGAGTTCCAAGATTCCAAATATCTCCTGAAAGCGCCCCTTGTGCACCGTCACATTCCTCGAGTCCGGTGTAAGCGTTTCTGTGGGATAAGGTGGTTTCCGGACATGTCTCGAAAGTTAATTTCAAACAGGTATCTCAAGTCTGAAGTGAAGCGCTTCCCCCACCTCTCCGATGAATATTAACTTTGACCTTTTTTGTCTTGGTGGTTTGTAGCGGCCACATCCAACTTTAACTATAATTTTAATGTCATGTATATATCCGTTTAATTTCACGTTATGCAGTTGTCTTGTGTACATGTCAGTAAGGATCTCTGGCATGAGGCAAATGCATTGGCAGCTTGTCTCTTTAAGGAGTAGCTTGCAGTTGTTTTTAGGTCTCGCCTGTCGATGCGCATGCGCATCGAGCTTGCGAGACTATGGGGGCTTATCCACTCTTGAACCAACTTGCAAGGAATCGTGGCGATTCCTTGCAGTGCCCGTGACTTTTAAGCTCAATGCGCATGCGCATTGAGCTTAAAAGCGCGTGCACATCAGTTCCCTCAGCCGCACTCCAGGCCCCCGCTCCGCCCCCTCCCCTGCCCGCCGTGTCGCATTTCTCCTCCCCCCTCCCCTTCTCTCTCTTCCCTCCGTCTTGTTATTTTATGTTGCGACTTTGTAACCAATGTTCCCGAGTCCTTCGCTAGCTCACCTACCCTAAACTATGTTTGCATCAGTACAGCATATTTGTACGTATTCCCTATCCCATTTCGCCTTTGTATTTGTTCGCTTTGCTTACACCTACGCAGTTTAGTCCAGCAGACCCTTCCCCCAGCCTAGAGCCATTTGCTTGCATTTAGGCACTTCAAGACATCCTTTCCCCCACCCTACAGCCATTAACACGGTTTCGTCTTTCATTACATTAAAAACTGTTACAAATCACAGGGACACTTTAGAAGATACTTAGCAGGCACCACCATGTCTGCTTTCAGTTTAGGAACAAGTAGCAAATGTTCAGCTTATTCGCCTTAAGCAAATAAAGTGTCACGATTTAATCAAAATGTAAAAAGAGAACTTAAAGATGCTTCATGTGAAGTCTTTATAAAAGTGTGCCATCGGCGCGAGAACTAAACTTTAAAACTGCTCTATGTAAAAGTTTTTATAAAAGCTTGCTGTTTGAAAGTACGATAGCCAATGCTTTCACATAATGTAATTTTCTATACTGGGAAGGTGGTGTTAACTACACATTCATTTCGTTAGGCACGAAGAGATTAAGTAATTTTCCCAGAATCACAAGAGGCTTTTTGGCAACATTACTGAGACTGAAACTGGCTTTTCAAGGCTGAAGTTGAGCGCTTTTTACGCAATACATGTCACATGCAGTATCTTCAGCATATTTATTTTGCTAATTTTAGCGCAGCATATGTAATTTGCATCACACAAGGGCACACATTCATTTTGTTAGGCAAGGGGAGATTAATTGATTTGCCCAGAATCACAGTTGATATAGCGCCAAATAGACCTGCACTCAACGTAGTATCGCAGTGCTTTACATAGCACCAGTTACGTTATACAAGGGCACACATTCATTTTGTTAGGCACAGAGGCTTTTTGGCGACATAACTGAGACTCGAACTGTGTTCCCTAACCTTAAAGTAAAGCGCTTTAGTCTATGATGAAAGCTTACTACGTAAAAGTGCGATAGCAAATGCTAATAAATAACGTATTTTCTTGCAGTAGAAAGTTGGTCGGTAATTATAATACATTAGTGTTCAATTAGCCTTTGTCAATATTTACTTAGTGCCGTACAAATGCGCCATGACCACAAAAGCAGCCGTACTGCAAAACAAGTCTTATATACTTTAATCTGCCTCAGAACAAAAAACGCAGCTATGATACTTTCTTAGACACAGGCTAGCAGCGTAGCTGGTGCTTTATAATATTAATTAATACCACTCGGATAGTAGTCTTGCATACAACTAAAATTTGGTCAATGAGTTAAATTACATAAAGGCACACATTTATTTTGTTAGACAGAGGTAGAATAAGCGATTTGGCCAGAATCACATGAGGCTTTTTGGCGACATTACTGAGACTTGAACTGTGTTCCCTAAGCTTAAAATAAAGCGCTTTAGTCTATGATGAAAGCTTACTACGTAAAAGTGCGATAGCCAATGCTAATAAATAACGTATTTTCTTGCCTATGGTAAAAGAACTTTCCAAAAACTTCATGTTAAGTCCTAATTAAAGCTTGCGATTAACGCAAGAAACTACGTTTATTTTGCAGACTTTTATATTGCGCGACCGAGACTCAAACTGAACTGGGTTTCAGAGCGCTTTACATAGCACTACTTACGTTACACAAAGACACACATTGATTTTGTTAAGCGCAAGAAAATGAAGTAATTTGCCCAAAATTACAAGACACTTTTTTAGCAACATTCTTCAGACTCGAACTAGGTTTTCCGAGCTTAAAGTTGAGCGCTGTTGTCTATGATGAAAGTTTGCCACCTCAAAGTGCGATAGCAAATGCTAATAAATAACGTATTTTCTTGCAGTAATAAGCTATTCTGTAATTATAATTCATTAGCGTTCAAATAGCCTTTGTCAATATTTACTTAGTGCTGTACAAATGCGCCATGACTACAAACGCAGCCGTACTGCAAAACAAGTCTTATATACCATAATCTGCCACAGAACAAAAAACGCAGCCATGATACTTTCTTAGACACAGGCTAGCAGCGTAGCTGGTGCTTTATAATATTAATTACTACCACTCAGATACTAGTCTTGCATACAACTAAAATTTGGTCAATGATGTGCTGATCAATGCCTACCTCAACGCCGCGCTGAGTCGGCGTCAAGTCGAGTCAAGTAAGCACGCAGATTTCATGCGATGCTACTCTCGTGGTGAGCTGCCTGCTGTAGCGGTTTTGCTACGGCGTGGTATCAATGCAAAAAAAAAAATGCGCACATTGTCGCACAACCTACCAAAGAACAGCCCAAACTAGTGTTTTCTAGTATGCTCAATACAAGCAACTGCCTTAACACTGCTGCGGCCTACAGTGCAGTACCGCTATTAACAATTAACAGAATCATTCTGATTGTGTGAATTTCCTTAATCTGGGGGCGAGGTTCATAGCACGTTAAGTGCAGGGCAGCTCGTAACTTCTAAAAGTAATAGAACTTAATTGTGCAAACTACCGAGTGAAGTGCTCTGCAGCCGGCAAGCACAGAATGAGAGTTAAGGAGTCACTCTCATTGCCAAAATAGAGGAAAAAAGAAGTAACATTCCAATTCACATTACCCCGTGCCTTTTGCACTTTCAAGTTAGACATGAAATGGCATAATCAAAATGCTAAAAACGGTGAAGTTTATTTTGCAGAGTTTCATATAGCGCGAAATAGACCTCTTATAACAGAAATGCAACACATATTGCATTACAAAAGCTATAAATGTCACATTTGCAAAAGTTACAACTATTAACATTGTAAATGCCAAAGCTATTAATTTATCTATGTAAAAAAAAATTGCTATTTACAATACTAATGGCTCAATCAAACTTTTCTACTGCGAGACCTATTGCATTTCCACCATCACACACCCTCACATCCTCTCACCCACCCTCACACCCTTACCCACCCTCACACCCTCACCCACCCTCACACCCTCACTCATCCTCACCCCCTCATCCTCACACACCCTCACTCACCCTCACACCCTCACCCCCCCTCACAACCCTATCACCCTCACTCAGCCTCACACACTCACCCTCACACACCCTCATACCCCCTCACTCACCCTCACCCTCACACACTCACACACCCACTCATCCTCACCCTCACACCTCCTCACCCTCACACCCCTCACCCCACTCAGTGCTACAACACATATTGTGTTGCAATAGGTGTCACATTTGCGAAAGATAAAACTATTGGCATTGTAAATAACAAAGCTATTAATTTGGCTATTTTCAAAACAAGCACATAAATAAAAAATGTGTCCTTTACAATACCAATAGCTCAAACTTTCCTATTGCGAGAACTATTGCATTGCTGTGCTTCTCTCCCCTGCTGCACTCTCCTGCTCTATAAAGATGTGGCCTAACGACCAGAGCTGCCATCTAAGTCACGTAAATACAAAACATGTTGCATTCCAAATTATATAGGCGTCACATTCGCGAAAGTTATAACTATTGCCATTGTAAATGACAAAGCTATCAATTTAGCTATTTTAAAAACCAACAAATAAATAAAATATTTTTCATTTACAAGACCAATAGCTCCAACTTTTCTAATGCGAGACCTATTGCATTTCCAATGCTTGTTTATGTTCTCAACTATACCTTTTCAGTCTTTGACTGGCAGCTCACCGTATTCTTCCTCAATTTCCTTCTCTCTTGAATAAGCCTCTCAGTTTCAAGGAGTCTGAGTCCTCAGTGCAGGGTAGGATACCAAGCCTACTCCAGCACTCTCTCTTTCCTCTCAGTGCATAGTGTTAATTCATTCTGACGGTTCAGGTCCGCACCCTGTCTGCTAAGTTACAGAGTGAGGCCCATTGGTTTGCATCCATGATCCGCTCATATCCACTGTGTGCACATTCAGACTTACTCCTGTACATTCTGTGGAACTGCCCATTAAGCGCCTTGCGCCCCTTTCTGGCTACTAGTGTTGCTCTAAGAGCATTGCGGGTATCCGTCGCACATTTTTGCCTTCCTAGGCACAACAAAGTTGGGGAGCTTGTGAGTGTGAGAGACAAGGTGTGGCCCCTGTACACCCCCATATTCACGACTGCTGCACTTGTGCTATGCCAACCAGGGATAGTTGGAACTGTTCACAGGGTGGCAATGAGAGGCTGTGACCCGTCTCCTCGCAAATTGCTCAGTATTTCATGTGCTGCAGTCTTTTTACAAGATGGCGATGAAAGGTTAGAGGCGAGGGGCAGCTAAAGTACCCGTGATTCCAGCACAGTGGTCATTTTCTGGAGGAGCTACTACAGTAATGGTAATGCTCAGTTCGAGGCATATGGGCTGCAGACCACACACTGTTGCATTAGATCACCATCTGGTGGTGGGCCCGTATGAATACACTTTGTTGTTGTCTTGGAAGAGTCTTTGTCTGCTAGGTGACTCCTCCCTTAGATCGTAGTGCGCATCGGGCTCGGATGTGTTCATCGTTCGGTCCCGTTACCGATCTCTTCTTGAATCCATAATCAATCTACAACATCAATATCATCTTTGACATTGATTCCGGTCGCCCGCGTCTAAGCGAGGATCCACTTCTCCATTCCAGCGCTCTTTGGGGCCGTTGGGCCCAACTGCGCCATTGGGCCTTTGGCTCATGGAAAGCACACCGTTCAAGAAGTGCCCTTTGTGTGGACACAAGTTTCCCTACACCGACCTGCATGAGGTTTGCAACCTGTGCTTGTCTCCAGAGCACGAGAGTCGAGACTGTGAGGCCTGCGCTTCGTTTCGGTCCAAGAAAACAATCGGGGACCGTCGAGCTCGAAGAGCTATGGAGCAGTCATTGTCGTCGACACCAGACCTCATCATAGACGAGGCACAGATCGAGGTAGACGTTGAAGAACAGCAAGAAGACGTTGCTTCCGAAGCAGAGGACGCAGCTTCTGGAGCAGAGGATCGATCCAAAGATGAGTCGTGAGTAACAGCGTCCACCCTGTTCATCCCCCCATACTGGGACAAGCTTTGGTTCCACCCCTCCCATTGGGACTGGGTGCACACCGATCGAAACCTTCCGCGCCCCGCCTTCAGGCTCGGCAGCGAAAAGTATTAGAAAGCCTCCAGTCGACTCGGGCTCGAGTCAATCTGTCGGTCCTGAAAAGCAGAAAGTGCTTAAACCGACGTCAACACCGGCACCGAAGCACCTATCGATATCGAGAGTTACCGAACCGAAGCCAAGTTGGGCACCAAAAGAGATTTCAAAACCAAGTTCGGCACCGAAAGAGGTTCCAAAGGTTACCGAAACAAAGACGACTCCGGTAACTTAAAAAGCCGACCCGAAAGCGGTTTCCATACCGAAACACACTTCGGCACCAAAAGCGGACAAGTCTAAGCACTCGGCAGCCAAAGCATCGGATCTGAAAGGTACAGATCCAAAGAAAAGACAAGGAAAGTCTTCGGAACCGAAATCAACAACTGTTCCAAAGGTAATAGACACTGTGAAGCCTAAACCAGATGGTTCCGAACCAGAAAAATCGGCGCCGAAAAAGGATTTACCTGTAGAAGAGCTTTTCCAGCCTGACGTAAGGCAAAAGACTCTAAAAATTAATCCAAAGACTGGACAGGTGTACACAGTGCCTGAAAAGAGGAGAATGGACTGTCCTAAACCATCTCCTGTTCCTCCAAAGAAACATGTTCAAACTTCCCCTATAAGACTCCCTCCATCCGAGGTAGAAATACTATCAGATATTTCTCCTGTGCACTCACCAGCTAGCACACATAGTATAATACCACAGGAGGAGGACTATGGGGATACATACTCACAACAGAGTTATCAGCAAATGGATGACATAAATGACCCAGATGATATGGCTGGGTCATCAGGTGACCCATGGGAAGATTACAATGCACCAGATCTACCACAGGACGAGGCATACCCGTCTAGGCCATCTCCACCAGATTACACCATTGGGTTCACACAACTCATCCATAGAGCAGCTACTTTCCATGGAGTAGACCTGCATACAGATCCAATAGAAGAGGATTTTCTTATGGATACGCTGTTAACATCACATAAAACCACTACCACACTTCCAATACTTAATGGAGTGGTAAGACACGCAGCAGAAATATTTATAGACCCAGTCAGGGCCAGGGTAATTAACCCCAGACTGCAAAAGAAATATAAAGCAGCTCTCTCTGATCCTGCATATATTAAGAGACAGTTGCCACTAGACTCGCTGGTGGTGTCAAATGCGAGAAAAAGAGCCAACTTGCAGACAGCTGGGGATGCTCCACCCCCTGACAAAGAATCAAAGCTTTTAGATGCTTCAGGGAAACGCACACTCACAAGCGGCCAATATATGGAGGATTGCTAACACTCAAGTTCTGTTAGCAAGATATGGCAGAGCTCATTATGATGAGTTAGAGACACTCATGTATTACCTGCCAGAACAATATAAGGCTAGGGCTGCTGACTTGATACAAGAGGGCAAGGTCATAACTAATACATCCATAAGATGCGCGTTAGACACTGCAGACACAGCATCTAGAGCAGTAAATACAGGGGTACTGTTGCGCAGATATGCATGGCTAAGAATCTCTGGATTCAAACCAGAAGTACAAGCCCAGTATATTAAACCAGCCTTTTGACCAACAACATCTTTTCGGTCCAAATGTAGACAATGCAGTAGAAAAGATGAAAAAAGATACTGATACCGCAAAATCAATGGGAGCTTTACAAATACAAGCTTATAGACCTTCCTTTTGTCGCTCCTCGTATAGGGGCGCATCAAAGGGTTTTCAAACTGACAACAACTCCTCTACTTACAAACAGCCCAACCAAACCTCGCCCGGTAAGGGATACTATAGAGGAGGGTATAGAGGAAACAACAATAAGGGTAGATGCAGAGGCAACAACAATCACAACGCCTCTACTCCCAAGCAGTGACTTCCCTTCCATCCCCCCAGACCATTCCACTCCGTTCGGGGGAAGATAACAACAGTTCCTACCTGTCTGGAACTCCATCACCACAGACAGGTGGGTGAGACAAATAATTCAGTCAGGTTATTGCCTGAAGCTCACTTCCACTCCCCCAACAATACCACCCAGACAACATCCCATGTCAGAAGAACACCTCTTACTACTAAGGCAAGAGATGGAATCACTACTTCAAAAGAATGCAATAGAACCAGTACCAAAGGAACATCAAAACACAGGGGTTTACTCCCTTTATTTTCTCATACCAAAAAAGGACAGGTCTCTCAGACCAATTCTAGATCCAAGACCCCTAAACCAGTACATACATTCAGACCATTTTCATATGGTCACATTACAACAGGTTTTACTGTTACTAGAGAAAGGCGACTTCCTTGCCACATTAGACCTCAACGACGCCTACTTCCACATTCCCATTCATCAGTCTCACAGAAAGTAACTAAGGTTTGTGCTAGAAGGTCAGCACTATCAATTCAAGGTGCTCCCCTTCGGAGTGACAACAGCACCTCGAGTATTCACAAAGTGTCTAGCAGTGGTAGCAGCACACTTAAGAAGGAACAATATTCACGTATTTCCATATCTAGACAACTGGCTAATACAATCCAAGTCATACAACCAATGTGTACAGCACATGCAGCAACCAATCTGCCTACTGCACAGGTTGGGGTTTACAGTGAATCAAAAGAAATCACATCTACAGCTATCCCTATCTCAGCAGTACCTAGGTTCCACAAAAGTTACCTCCAAGACAATAGCATACCCCAACTTACTGAGAATACAAGCTATGCAAAATCTCATAAAAAAATTCAAAGCACAACACTCACTGGAAGCTCGAGTGTTCATGCAGCTGATAGGAATGATGGCATCTTGTATTTTCATAGTACCATACGCAAGACTACAAATGCGCCCCATACAAGAATGCTTGGCAGGTCAGTGGAATCAGGCTCAACAAGAAATAACAGATCTGGTGGTGGTAGACGACCGGATGCATCGCTCTCTGCAATGGTGGAACAACAAAAACCTTTCTAAGGGCCGGCCGTTTATAGAACTTGTTCCACAAATAATACTGACCACAGACGCATCTCTCACGGGATGGGGAGCGCACTTACAAAGTCACACAGTACAAGGTACGTGGACAACGAAACAAAAAGTACTCCACATAAATTATCTGGAGTTACTAGCAATCTTCCAAGCTCTAAAATCGTTCCAACATTACATAACAAACAAAGCTGTACTATTCCGGACAGACAATATGACAGCAATGTATTACATTCAAAAGCAAGGAGGAACACACTCCCTACAGCTCTCCTGGCTTGCGCAGAGCATTTGGAGATGGGCCATTCCTCAAAACATTTTTCTGTTAGCAGAACATCTACCAGGAGTTCACAACCAATTGGCAGATCTGTTAAGTCGTCAGAGACAACAGATACACGATTGGGAGCTTCATCCTCAAGTTCTTCAGCCATTTTTTCAAATGTGGGGACAACCAGAGATAGATCTGTTTGCCACACAAAGCAACTTCAAATGTCTAAGCTTCGCCGCCAGGTACCCACACCCATTATCCAAAGGCAATGTGGTATGGATGAACTGGTCAAACAAATTTGCGTACGCTTTTCCACCTCTCCCACTAATTCCATTAGTGGTACGAAAACTAAGGCAACATTCTCTCACATTGATTCTCATAGCACCAACGTGGGCGAGACAGCCATGGTACACAATGCTACTGCAGCTCTCTGTAGTACCACATCACAAACTAAAACTCTCCCCACATCTACTAACACAGAACCATGGAGAGATTATGCACCCAGATCCAATGCAGCTCAATCTAGCGATTTGGCTCCTGAGGTCTTAGAGTTTGGATATCTGAACTTACCTCCTGATTGCATGAATGTCATTATAGAGGCAAGACGTCCTACCACTAGTGCATGTCACGCAGCAAAATGTAAAAGATTTGTTGTTTATTGCACAAATAACAACATTAACCCCTTAGATGTTTCCATACAAAACATCATATGCTATCTTTTACATCTACAAAGATCTAATTTACCATATTCTTCAATTAGGTTACATCTTGCTGCTATAGCGGCATATCTCCAAAACAGACAACATTTGTCATTGTTTAGGGTACCTCCCATCAAAGCGTTTACGGAAGGACTTAAAGGAATAATTCCTCCGAGAATACCACCCTCTCCAGTATGGAATTTAAATATTGTGCTCAGAAGACTTATGGGTCCACCCTTTGCACCATTGCATAAGTGTGAGTTACAGTTTCTTACATGGAAAGTTGTTTTTTTTAGTAGCAGTTACATCACTAAGAAGAGTGAGTGAGATACAGGCATTAACAATTCAAGAACCATTTATACAACTTCATCATAATAAAGTGGTTCTCAAGACAAATCCAAAGTTTCTGCCGAAGTTCATTTCACCGTTCCATCTCAATCAATCCATTGAGTTGCCAGTATTTTTTCCACGACCACAAACGGTTGTAGAAAGAGCTCTATATAAATAGGATGTAAAAAGAGTGATTCTCTACGACCTTGATAGGACAAAACCTTTTCGTAAAAGTAAACAACTGTTGGTGTCCATTTCTCCTCCACATTAGGGCAATCCTATTTCTAAATCGGGCATTGCCAGATGGATTGTTAAGTGCATTCAAATTTGTTACCAAAAAGCAAAACGCACTCTATCAATCCCTCCTAGGGCTCATTCTACCCGCAAGATAGGAGCATCTATGGCATTTTTAGGAAACATGCCACTAGATGATATCTGTAAAGCAGCCACATGGTCTACTACGCACACATTTACAAAACACCACTGTATAGATGTGCAGGCAAAACAACAAGCAAGTGTGGGCCAGGCTGTACTAAAAACATTATTTCAAACTACTGCAACAGATGTGGGTGACCGCCGCTAAGGGAGAAACTGCTGTGCAATCTATGCAATAGTGTGTGGTCTGCAGACCATATGCCTCGAACGGAAAATGCTACATACCAGTATGCATCTGTTCTTGGCATGTAGGTGCTGCAGAACCACACACGCCTCCCCGGCTACTCATATCTGTTCCAGTATTATCTTATTTAAATACACAATACATGGTCATCCTTATCTGTAATGATACAACTCCATCATTTGCCCAATGGCGAAAACAATCTGAGGATGGAGTGGATGCCCATGCGCACTACGGTCTAAGGGAGGAGTCACCTAGCAGACAAAGACTCTTCCAAGACAACAACAAAGTGTAATCATCCGGGCCCACCACCAGATGGTGATCTAATGCAACAGTGTGTGGTTCTGCAGCCCTACATGCCAAGAAAAGATGCCTACTGGTAAGTAGCATTTTCCTTTTGCTCCATGCTAATTGGTTGGTGGTAAAGATTTGGAGCTGAAAGTTTTGATATTTTCACTTTTGAAGCATAGTAACATTGCATTTATTTACCAGAACATGCAGCTCTTGACCAGCCCCTGGTGTGATGCGTCATAACCAACGGATTCCTACAAAGGAAAAATTAAAAAAAAGAGAAGTAATAGCTTCATGGAGCTATCCCAGGAGCTGTCTAAGATTGTGGGTGGGCAGCTTGCCAAGAAACAAGCTGATATTTTCTTGTTGTGCTTGTCATGGCTGTCTTAGTGAGCAAGCCTGGGACAGTCACGAATAATGCTTTGAGGAGTGAATTGTTGCACCTGGCTTGTTTAAGACATGTTATATTTGACTTACGGTTAAGACACATCGGACTCTCAAAGGTATATTAATGGCACTATCTGCTTCTAAGAAAAATTGTGGCCATTCAGTGTAATTGAATAACGTTCAGAGAAGTTCACCAACAAAAAGAAAGAGCTCCCATTACAGTGCAACAGTGTCCCATTGACCAAGTGCCAGCTTGACCTTCTTCTAAAAGGAGGGCATGGATTATGCTTGGTTCAGGAAATCCGAATTGGCTGGTCTCCCATTTAGGGCAGTAGTCTTTTTCTATGGTATTCCCGGTTCCAGACACTCAAAAGAATTACAAATTTGAATTTGCAAGGCAATCGGACGCATCGTATGTGTGCTTCCACTACTTCAAATCCACTGCATTTACATGGCACTACAGAGAAGGCGCTAGTTTGAAAACACAGCTTCTGAGAACACCACTACTTCCTATCAGACTAGAGCAAAAGTTAGGGTTATTGATAGTCGTGGGTTAGGTTTTAGGGCAAGTATTGGTGTGTTTTAGTGTTATAGTTAGGATTTTGAGTAGGGGCAGTCTTGGAACAAGGGCAAGGTTTTCATTACATAATCCAAACAATCATTGCATAGTTTCCTTCATTATTATTTACTTGTTTTCTTCAAAAAGTATATCACTTGATAACCAATTGTAAGTATCATTGGATTACATTTTTACATTTCTAATTGTGGCATTAACATTTTTAAACTTGCTTTCGACGCCCTATGCATTTCGGGCCCCTTGGCCCTTCCTCAGGGGCTGTATCTAGAAAAAATCAGAATAATTCATATTGTTTGTTGAGGTCCTTCAACAATGTAGAGTATGCAGTCAAAGAATATTAAACAACATAAATCTGTGTGCAACTATTTATATGCATGCTATTATTGTGAGAAATGACTGAAGTGAAGAAATAGAAAGATTAAAAGTGGCGGAAAGAGAACAACTTGCTGCGTCGTATTTTAATGTGACTGGTGAAAAAAGAAAGAAAACCTTATGCCATACACTGTGCCCTCGTAACCCCGGGGGATATGTGTACTACCCGTGTCGCACACTCTTAACTAAGTATGTGCCCTTGCACTCTTGTTACCAACCTCAACTCTATGTAAACCTGGAATCAATAGTACTTCACTGGGCGCGTTCTAGTATCTGAGCTGGTTCTGAAATGCACAGAAAATACCACTGAGTTGTCACTTCACGGTTACTTACACTTCTTACTACAGAGGTGCTACAAACCAGTCGTACCTTGGTGTTTACGTATTGATCCTAGTTAGTCTTAATGAGATTGCCGTGTTGCATCATGGGACGCTTCATCGGATTAATCCTCGTGCTAAAAAATACGGAGGACAAAGTTCAGTGACTGCTCCGTAGAAGGATACAAACTCTAACATCTACAGGGATGTAGCTTACCTTTCACTACTCCGATAACTCCGCGGAACTCCGCTGGGAGACGCCGGAGTTCGTGCTAGCTTCTAGGTGCAGGGTCACGCATGCGTGTGCGGTACATTTTATTCCGATACTAAAAACGGACTCAGGCTTATGCTACGGGGTTCTTGCGTGTATACGCCCGCCATTTGTAAGCAGGCGAGTTAACTTCAGAAGTAGTATGTAACTGCTAAAAGATAGATAAGGGTTGAAAATAGAAAGAAAGAATAGCTTAAAGGTGTGTGCTGTTAGTTGTGGTTTACATGAATTATATATCAACATTCAATACCATGCAAAAAAATATTTTAGAACTCATGACATTTCAGCATAATTACATTCTCGTGTTTTCCTTTACATATAGAACACAGGTCGCACGCAGGCGACTATGGAGCAATTATTACAGATAACATCCTAAATCTACTCGGTCGTTGATCCCTTTCGGATCTTGAGAATCTAGTTTCTTTATCCAAAATACTTCCCTTTGCAGTAATGATTTAGTCAAATCCTTACCAGGGGTGGAATTAACTACCTCGAGCACCTGGAATTTAAGCTGTGCTATAGTGTGCCTATTTTTGGTCCAATGTACTGCCAAACTGCTATTGGGATTGTTATTACGTATAGTACTTTTATGTTCTGATATACGTGTTTTTATCTTTCGTTCTGTTTTGCCTATATACAGAAGCCCGCAGGGGCATTTTATGGCATATATCAGATTCATTGAATTACAGTCTGCATTGTGCCTTGTTTTAATGGTTTCCCCTGTGTGGGGGTGCTTTACAGTGTCACTTACTTTTACGTTATTGCACTGTACACAGTTGTGACATTTCCTTGTGCCTCGATAAATTTCTTGGGGGTTCTTTGTTGGTGATTTTAGCAGTTCTTTGATATTTCTGGACCTTTTATACGCAAAAATGGGTCTTTCTTTGAATTGTCCTTGAAAATCACTTTCATTGCTGAGCAAGTCCCAGTGCTGATTAATGCTCTTTTTGATTTCTCGGGAACTGGTAGAATATTTTGATACAAAGACTTGGCGTTTTTTCTCAGGTTTAGTTGTGGATGTTAATAGTGATTCCCTGGTTTTTTCTGCTACTTTGTGTTTAGTGTCACCCAAAAGTGTTTCAGGGTATTTTTTATCCAGGTATTTGTTTGTGATGATTTCCAAGTTTTGCGCAAGTGATTGCGTGTCCGTGCAAATCCTCTTGGCTCTCAACATCTGTGAATACGGCAAATTTTCGATTAGATTTCTAGGATGAAAACTGTTGTACATCAAAGCTGTATTCTTATCTGTCACTTTATGGTATACCTCAGTCTGAATTTCCATATCTTCTATTTTTACTAAAACGTCCAAGAAAGGAATCTTCGTGTTTTCTATAGTCTTAGTAAACTGCAGATTTTCATCCTGTGTGTTAAGTTGAAGTATTTTCTGTTCGAGCATTTCTTTACTGTTGTGCCATATTAAAAAGATGTTGTCAATATAACGACATATTGACAACATCTTTTTAATATGGCACAACAGTAAAGAAATGCTGCATCTGTCCATTTATTAATTGGGGGAGCATTTAGGACTGAACACCCCAAATAGCATCCAATCACTATTCCCTCCCGGTGGAGATTCGGTTGTTGGAGGATCTTTTTTCCTTCCGTAAGGCTATTAAAACTCTCTTATTTTAACTTGGTTCCTCCTCTTTAGCTGTTGTGTTTCCTGTGGTTGTTGCGTGTTACCTTGACATGCGCCGGGACGCCCCTTGGCTGGGGCAGCTGTGCGCAGTACAAATTCACGTAACATAACATAACACTAGTAAGACTTCCGTCCTCTATGCCGAGTGGCTCGAACCTGCAGTTGAAATCCCCCGCAATAACCCGATTGCATGTCCCTTGTAGTGATTTAAAATAAGTTTCCAGGCTAGAGATGGTTGGTGAGGCCTTCCCACCCACCATCTTTCATAGATATTAATCAAAATAAGGTTGGGCTCATATTCGGGGCTTATTTTAATAACCTGGATGTCTGGATTATCAATCCCAAATTCTTCTACCTGATAACCCGCCAGCTGTCTGACCCAGATGGTTAATCCTTCTGAGGTTTGCCCTTTAGAAGTTGCAATTGCTGGTTTACCTAAGACCAAATAACCAGGCCCAAAAATCGTACTCAAAGACCACGTGTCCTGAAAAGCAATGATCTCATAGGTCTCTATAAAAGTAGACCAATAAGAGGAGCTAGTCTTCGATAGTAGTCAAGCAATGTTCCATGATAATATACTTAGTGTGCTGAGAGGTAATCCTTCTCTTCATTCTCTCTGTATCAGATCTTTAGTGTGCACTGACCCACTAGTTATTGCTGAGGGCTTGAGTCTACCACAGGGGAAGCGTTGAATTGAATAATAGGGTTCTCTGTCACTGGTGGAACTACAGGTAACAGTCAATCACAAGCATCCAAGCCAGACAGAGGAGCAAATCTGTTGACTAGGTTTAGGTCAAAGGGTCTGCTTATGGGCCTATAGGGTGCACATCGAACCCCCCCCTCCTGACAGGGAATAGTATTGGGGTCGATTAAAAAAAAAAAAACGTAAAGGCAGGAGGAAAATTTTCTCAAAATGGTACCCTTGATTTCTACTCCCTAGGTGCTCTAATAAAAGCCTAACCATGTGCTCGTTGTTAAAATTATCAACCACACAATCACCCCGCCCGTCCTTAGTGGAGTGTCCAAACCACAATGAGCGTCTGGCCATTATCAATTGATTGCAAATACCCCAACTTCCTTCAATTGTACAGTAAGCCAGTGCATTGTTTTGGTCATTAACTGATCTGTCGATTCCACCTGCCCAGCTTGTAAGGTCGGTACATTCCTCAGAACCACCACTAAAGGAGCGGCGGCCAGTGGGAGATGTAAACTATAGATTAGTTTTCGACCAAACTATGGGCCAATCCATAATGCACTGCTGGGGGATCACGACCAGAAGACCCAGGGACAGTAATACATTGATTGTCTAGACCACGATTAGAGTGGTCTGATAGGATATTACTTGCTGTCCTAACACAGGTTAAACTTCCCTCCACCCTTTGGTTACTCGGAATGAGCTGGGCGAATTCACTAGACTTATTCCCTGTCTCACCCACATAGCCTCCCATGAACACTACACCAACATCAGAATCAGTGCCAACCCCACCATTCCTACTAGATGATGGAAGTATTAAATTAGATGTTGAAGGAATAGTGGGTGGGGGGTTAGGGATTATAGGGTTGCACAACATGTTTGTTGAAATTTCAGAGGGCCGATTAATTTTTGCCAGAGAGTTCTCAATAGTACCAAGGTTGGATACAACAAGCGTTTCAAAATTAGTTAGTCTTTCCTCGATCAGTGTCAGTCTATTGGGGATAAGGATGCCGAAATTAAAGCCCCACTTTGACCCATAGAGCCTCGTAGGCTTCAGGCGGGGGAACACCTACTGGGTCAATGTTTGAAACACCTAGGGTAGAAATAGCGGATTGAGACTCTGTTAAGATTGGGGGAGTTGAAGTCACAGTCCTACCATTTCTTTTAGTCTTTTGGTTCTTTGCATTTTTTTGCCTTTGTGGGCCCCCACCCCACTTCCTCTTTGTAGTTGGCTCTGATGATGGTTCCATAATTTGAGTATTCGATTTGGGCACAGACCTTGTAGTAACACGTGAAAATGTGCTACATGCTGTGCCCACATGCACCACCTCAACAGACGGAGAACTAATTGAAGCCTCTGTTATTGCAAAAGTGTCCAGCGGCACGTGCAGGGACTGGCTAACGCCTCCTGCCAAGTCAAGTGAGTCAGTGTCTATGACCAAACAACGATCTGGTGAGCATGCAGACATCAAACCACCCAGTGATGATCGTTTTGACTGCAAAGGATCTAGAGATAGGCGTCGCTCAGTCATGGCAATTTCGTGGGCTAGGACCAAATTGGCTCCGATTAGAAATTGGTCCATAGTCCTTGCCAACACTTCCACCAGTTAGAACGCTTCTCCCCTTCCCCTCGCGAATATTCATCGTGGTCTGGGCATAATAGCAGCAAGAGACCCAAAATATTAATGCCCTCAGGGCGACAGCAGTAAGCAGATGAGGTCTAACCTTGACGAGCGGCAGGATTTAGAGGGGGGGGGGGGTCCAGCGCTCCTCATCCGGTCTCTAATGGGCTCAAACGGGCCCGCCCTTGGCCCGTGCTTCGTCCGGTGCGTGCCCGCGCACGTTCCACGAAGCGGAAGCGACGAGCGGTTAAATAGTAGCATCAGGCAAGCAGGTTCAGGGGAGGGCAGAGACCAGCAGGCTCCCTGGGACTTGCAGTCCCTCTTGGTACAGGCGTCCTCCTTTGTGCTCGAAGCTGCTCCTGCGACGCGGGAGCGGCGAGCAGTTAAATAGTAGCAGGCGGGCAAGCCGGTTCAGGTGCGGGCAGAGACCAGCAGACTCCCTGGGACTTGCAGTCCCTCTTGGTACAGGCGTCCTCCTTTGTGCTCGAAGCGGCTCCTGCGACGCGGGAGCTGCAAGCAGTTAAATAGTAGCAGGCAGGCAAGCCGGTTCAGGTGCAGGCAGAGACCAGCAGGCTACCTGGGACTTGCAGTCCTTTTGGTACAGGCGTCCTCCTTTGTGCTCGAAGCGGCTGTACAATAGCTAAATGCCATCATCTCTCCTCATGATATAACAATGAAATGGCATTTTTTCACTGAGTTCTGTGATCCCAGAAAAGAAAGAAATCAGTTACTTAATAAAGTCCCCAACCGCCTCAGTATGGATCAATACCCTCAGCCTGCTATAACCTGCACAAACCTTTTTCAGTACATCACTTCATTCTGTGGCTGGTGCATAAAGAGATTCACAAATAAATTACTTAAAAATAAATTTTTGTTCATCCAGATTTCCAAACTAGCAGGTAAGCGTTACTGACTTTTGGGGAGTTTGGGTTACAACATTTATCTTATCCTTGCTACTCTTACTATTTTATTAACATATGAGTTTATCACCTCAGAAGCTACAGAAGTAGAACTAGAATTCCATTTGAATAGAATGTAATCCCAGTATCCCAAATCATGCTTTCTCATTGTGTGTGCTTTCTGGTTAATATTTATGCAGATTTACTGTTTGCAAATAAATTAAAGGGAAAATAATAACATAAATCAATTATCCTGACAAGATTTGTTCATCATTGTTTGGTTATGGGCCTGTCTTGAAAGGTTTTATATACTTGTACACACTTGGCCCTCATAACCTGTTCGCTCGCTAATCTTGTTACTAAAGCAAATTCTAAATTGTGTTTGATATGGGATCTTTAATTGTACAAAAATTGCGCCCAACCCTGGTGTTTATTTGCATGGTTTGCTTCAGTTAAAACCTGCCAGTTGCACAACATATTTAAGAACCAGGAAAACCATGTACAATTACATATCATTCTCCATTTTAATGTCTGCGACTCGGAATTTGCTGCAAATTGTGCACCCTCGAACTACTGCATGACACAGAAAGGTAACATAGAGGGTGCACATTTTGCACCTATATTTGTGCACTTATTATGATCAACTCATCAGTGGGAGCCTATCTCGTTAGCATCATACCTGGAGGCAGAAGTGAAAACACATGTTGAGTATTTTCAACAAAGAAGGTGGCCAAAAGAGATATAATGTTAAGGTTAAAGTTGGACCAAAGTTGTGCTGTCGGTGGCAGAAGTACCCCTGAACCCCTTACTTTAAGTTACTGCGCCAAATGCTCCATATAAACTATCGACCAGTGTCTCCTGCCAATCCTGTCTGATCCACCATTGAATCTATCTTGTATCCTAAAATGACGATTCGGGGACAACAAAGTGTGTTGAAATTTTGGCACTAGCTGGTGAGCAGTTACATTTGTGCTTGTCTTATCCCTTACTAATGAATATCTATTCTGTGTGTGAGATTCATATTCCAGTGATTGCTATCTGCACACTTCAAGTTTTGTTACTGTGTTTTCCAACTCTGCTTTGCGGATTGTGCATGCCTTGCTGTTGCCCTCTGTAATAATTTTCATTTACTGACGCATGCAGGTGCATGTACACTTTTTGCTGGACTTCCCTGATAATGCGTAATTAAAGAGTCAACATTTATTATATTATTCTGGCAGAATGTTCTCACCAATCAAGCTTCAAATTTATGTGCATGTGTATGAAGATACCAATGATGGTAATTTGTCATTGGACCTAAACTCTGCTTTTCTATTTATTGTCAGTTACAGCTTGGGATATATTGAACTGTGTATCATTAATAATGTACTGCTGATATTAATGCTGTGTTTTTCCTTTCTTCTCCCGCTCCTTCTCTGCTCCTTCCTTGCTCCTTCCTTGCATGCCACCTGGATCTGCAGATGAATTTAGTGGGGACGGTAATGCTATCTGTGTTTTAATAATGAAGCTTTGTCAGATGTTTGTGTTAATAACTTGAATGTGCTTGTCATCTATGTGCTTAATTTATTTTCTGCAAGTGTTTATTCTTGTGAAGGACTGATAGCTATACCAAACTGTGTTATTGCCTCCCTTCATGTTTACACAGGTAAGTTTGCATCTTTGTCCAGTGCCAGACCAATAGAACATCATTGCTGCCTCTTTGCTGACTTACACTTTCTATAAAATATAAGCTTCTAATGAATGCAAGTTTGAGTGCAACTATTTTTCATTATCATTGGAACCTCCTTTGCCTAAGAAGCAGACCAACAAACAGTAAACTAACACAAGAGGACAGTTAACCGCAAACACCTGAGAGAGCGGAGGGAATTAAGGAAGTAGGGATGGATGTAAGGTGATATGAATTCACTTCAGACTTGTTGAAAAGTTTTTCTATTCTAGCTTGTCATAAAAGTCAACAGATAGGCTCCGTACACAAGCAAATTGATGCAAAGCATTCCAGTCTGTGTATGGATGTTTCCATTGTTGAAATGCTGTCTAGAACTTCTTGCCGAGATTCTGCTGTGCATTCACGGTACATGACCACAACATCAAATTGTGAGCGAAATGGGTCAATGAGTTACGCGATCTTAGCTGATATCTTCTGTGATCTGGGCAACTCCGCTTTTTCACCTGTTGGGATCAGTAGACTGAATACTATTCAGTTAGGTAATAGTAAAGCCAGTTATTGACCATCCTCCTGATTGTGCAGTATGAAGAGTTACTTAAAAAAAACATTTATCATCATCTTACCAAGCTAACTGCATTATGTTCCATGCACCTCAACTACCTACCAAGCTGACCATTGATTACCATAATGATCCCCTTATTTCAAAGCCACTGATACGATGCCGTTTTTAGCATATTTGTTATTTTTCAATTTATTTCGTTTTTTTGCGGAATGCTTGTTACCACTATGGAACTGTCTCATAGCACTAGACAGGGCAAGCAATATAGTTGGAAAAAGAAAGAAGAAAATATGGTTTGAGCTCGAAACTGGAACATTATTGACCATATTCTTAACAGCCATCTTCATGTACGAAAATAGTGAAGCCTTTGAGGTAGAAGTGAGGATCTGCCCGTAACTTTTAGGTAACTGGAGCGGAACCATTTGTAGGCATTTAGCAACCAGGCTGGAAGAGAGACACAGATTCAAGAAGTTAATGCATTCAGTGAAGAGCAGCGCCTTTGCAGAAAATAATAGTAGCTCAAAAGAGGTAAAAATGAAGCCTTTTAAGAAATGTAAAGTAAGCCACACAAGATGAGGTAGAAGGGAGTTCCTCCATGCACACAGTCTTTGTCATTTATAATTCTATTGCCAAATTGTATGTACAGGAATTGGAGGGTGACTAGTAGTGTCTGGAATGGGGACCTAAATCTTCTGACTGGCTGGCTATAATGGGAAATCTTTGATAGGTAAATATGCATGTGTCAAGGGATTGACTGATATTCAAGGCAAAGATTCTCATGTATTTTTTCTTTTACCCCGGTGTACTTTCAGGGCTGGCTAGAGGTGGTTCCCTCTTTTCAGGCCTGATAGCCAAAGAGAATACATGATTCTTAATTTTTAGTAGTATATTTGTATCAGTTTTTGGAAGCTCTTGTTTTCTTCAAAACTACATTACCTATAAATTCAATGATTAACTTCAAAGGCTTTCTTTCACCCAACACTCATCATCTGGCAAATCCACACTCTTATAGCATATCACTTTACAACACTATTGGTGCACGGTATTCATAGGTTAACCTAAACGTAAACTCATTTACAACAATTAAACAAAGTTTATCCTACTAGACAGGCTTTTTCCAACCAAATATTGAACACCTCAACACACATTGTGGCTGTTCCTCCACATATGAAATTGAAGTGAAATCTATTTCATTAGTTAGAAATATATCATACTTTTAATTCCAAGCCTACGAATAAGCTCTTTAGTAGCAGATACATGTTTGAGTTATAACCATGCATATGATACCCGTCATGATGCATAGAGATATGGGTGAAATTGCTTTTAGCCCATATTTTGTATTTTTGAAACTTTCGATTGGTAATACCTTTATTTAGGATATAGCATTGGGGTTGATACCTTTACAGGCGGCACTATAAACTACAACAAACATTTTGTCACAGAAGGCCCGAAAACAGTGAAAGGGTATTAGAACACTGACTGGCCAGTGAGCTGGCAACTATAGTGTATCATAGTAAAAGGTCATGCATTACTCACTGGGTCTTTTGACAATGAAGCCAAGTCTGTGTTCTACACCATTGGTGTCAGTGGTAGTGCCTGTTGAAGAAGATGTGGTTTAAAACTGGTTTTGCAGTCTAATCTGGTGAATCTCTCAATTGTTTTTTGGTAACGGATGACGATCAGACAAAAGTATGTTATCTATTAGCTGCATTTGATGTATGCCATCACCTAGTATTATCACAAGAGATAGATGGTCAAAAAATGGCACGACCCTTGCCAAAGCGTGCCATTGATTTAGATCCCTTTATCCGAGACCAACAACACAAGATCCTGTCCCTGACCCTGGAGTTTAGCAGGGAGTAATCACCACTACCCCTGGTTTTTAACATCCTTGTAAGGGCACTGGCTGAGGTGGTGACAAAAAACTGTATCGATGTGCATATTACTCTCTTCACAGGTGCGTTGTCTGGAGAAGAGCTCAGTGTCCACCAAGAACATTGCTTGTCTTGTTGAAGCTGTGTCTGGTGGCTTGATGGAGGCAGAGTTTTGGATGCAGACTTAACTGATTGATTGAGTGTAAGAAAGAGATAGATCTTGCTTGAAGAACTATTTCTTGTGGGCAGTTGTAATTTGCAGCTTAGAATTCGATTGGGGAGAAATTTGAACCTGGAGCCAAGGCCATTGGACATGCAGAGCTGGTGTCCTGAAAAGTGGGGTGATCACCTTGATGGGGACCAACACTGACCTAGTCAGTCCGACCCAGCCACATCTGGTGAATTTCACCCTTGAAGCTCTTCATGTAGTGAGCCATTGAGGCAGTTGTATGGTGTACCCTTGTGATTTGTCAAGGTTTTTATAGTGCACTATTAAGGTGTGACTTATTGTGCAGTATTGTGTACCTTTCTTTTATGTACCGAGATCCTTCCTGTTGTGCTCCATTGAGTTTATTCCTGTTGTCCACCATTTCAAGTCCTTCCTATGGTGCAAGCCATTTGAGATTCTTCCTATTGTGCACCATTTAGTAGTGGATGATGTTGCGCACCGTTTGAGAGCCTTCCTTTAGAGTAAGTTCCATTTGGGTGCTTATTATTTTGTACTTTGGTGTGGTTCCTGTTGTCCACCATTGTTGAGTTTCTTTGTGTATTCTTCAGTTGTTGGGCCTTGATATGGTCTTTATAGTGTACTTTTAATGTGGCTCCTGTAGTGCCGATTGAAACGCTTTCAGTAATGTTTTTAGGATGTTTATCTTCCTGGGTGTGGCGATTAATGTTAAATAGATTAAAAGTGGTATAGGCTAGCATTTGTGTTTATTTTTAACTTTGGCGTCTTCTAAGATTGTTTACAGTCGTTCCTTGATGAATGTTGATTTTCGGGAATGTAGGTCACTGGTGAAACCTTGGTATGAGATAACCACACTGGCTAAAGATCGAAGCAAAATTCCTGCTAAATATTTAACTGAGGCAAGGAAGCACAGGGCAGCTTGTAGAGAGGCTAGCAGTTTGTTTTGAAGTAATATGTGTTACCAACAAGGATAGGTTTTTTTAAGCACAAGATGATCTTGGCTATTGCTTTCATAAACAAGAAAAGCAAGAGCAGCGTAATATACCACAGGACCCTAGGTGAAAATTGTTCCTTGAAAAAGTGGTTCATCATGGTGTTATTTGAATATATACTTTCAAGAGTCGTAGGATCAAGAAATGTGATCAACCAAATCAATGAATTCCAATGATATAAAACAGTTAACTAGTGATAGGTTCAGAAGTTGCTTTTTTTTAATGCATAGCTACAAAATTGGAAAATAGGGGTCAGTGCTCATAGTGGATCACATGGTGCTTAACTTGAGATGTAAATGTGTGCGTACCAAATACCACAGAGATAAAACTGATTGGTAACCATAAAAGGTTTACTACACATTTCAAAGAGTTGTTTTGTTCAAGTATATAATAGCCGTTGGCGTTTCAACCCTGTCATTATGAAAGGGTCTTCAACAGGATATAGATATATGTAAAAGACCCAAAGGAAGGAGTAGTGGACACAAGCAGCCATAGGAGCTAAGAAATGGAGCAAGGAAAGTTTTTTAGGGGCACTTTGTTGAGTTCTCAGTAAGAAACATTCCATTGGCAGGTCTGTGCCACCATAACGAAGCACTATTTCCTAATGCAGTTGTGGTTTGTAAAGGCACCTCTTGAGCAGTTTTGTTGTCTTCCTGCACTAGCGTAAATTTGCATTCGTTCATTGAGGTAGTATGCAAGGACTGTCACAAATTCAGTCTGTATGCCCTACCTCCTTTCATACTAGCTACAAGGATGTTTTCGATAATTATTCCCTGCGCTTCTTCTGCACACTTGTATCTATCAATTTTGGTCAAACTAGTGTGCCAGACTGTCTCGGCTTTAGTGGAGAAGACTGAAAAGCATCTCCATTACAACCAATGGAAAATGCATTCACGTGGGAGGTGTGCACACGTATTCCCTACACAAGAAAAGCACCCTAGCAAATGCAGTGATGCAAAATAATAATGCATTTTCTGCCATTAACATTTCTTTTATTTTTTCAACAGAAACTGATGACTATGCTGAAATTATAGATGAAGAAGATACTTACACTATGCCCTCCAGTAAGTAAGCTACTTCTAATGTTTCTGTATGCAGTTTAATAAAATATGTATTGATTACAATACAGGCGATAACTTCTAACATTTATAAATCACTTTCAATGTTACTTTTGCATCGGGCATAGCACTGCAGCAATAAATAAAATCGACATCATACTTGTGCATCACACGTTACAGATTATTAATAATCAATCATGTGATGCAGCAGAGCTATTAATACATTATTTCCACCAATATTTGCCAGCAAAGGTAAGAGTCAAAGGGTTGTCGAACTTTTTGACCAGTTGTTACCCTTTCTCACTCAAGCCTCCTGCGTGAGATGACTTGAGGATGTGAACAAGCATTTCCCCTTGTTTTGCTTTGTTTTGAAATCAGAGGAACCTGCCTTTTTTTTGTTAAGCGGAGCCTAGGCAATTCGCATACGCGGTCTTCGAGACATGCGGTAATCACTCTATGTGCTTTGAACACACCCAGCACTTTTCATTGGTTGTTTCCTCTGTTTTTCGAAATCCCTTTGCTGTTGTTGGTGAATGTTTACATTTGTTCCACCTTGTGCCTATTTTGTTCCCTACTTGGAGACTGCCTCACTACATTAATGCTTTCACTATCGGCAATATGTTTGGCACACAATTTTCTTTATTTATGTAGCTGTGGTTGCAACTTTGGCTGTCGTCTGTCTGAAGTCTTTGAGTTTCCCATGATCAGAGTGGCATGCCGTGCTTTATCTTCTTTAAGTATGGCGGGCGCGCATTTCTTTTGTTCTGCACAGCACGCCCACCTGTTTTTTATTTTGAAGAGATTTAACATATTTTCACTCAGCGCTGCTCCTGTTTGACGAGCGCCGTGCTTTATGTACCTGCTTTGTCACGTGGACACCACAGCACCATCTGCTTTTACCCCCTTTGTGATTAACAAGGGCCAGGGGCACCCAAAATAACTCCTTCTCGGGCAGGGCCTCCTTCGGTCGTTTTGCGAACAGATAAAAAAATGCCAGCAAAAACCATCCATGATGAGGGGTATGCGGGTTAAAGGGAGAGGGGTGCGCACCGCTGCTCCTGAGTTTATTTAAAACTAAAACAAAAAAAATTTACTGCAGAAATGTGGGAAGAAATGTTTGTTCTTTCCTATTGTGGTCCCTGTGTGTGTGTTTGCCTACATTTAGACATTTTTCTATGGCTTGTTGCCCTTCAGCAATGTATATTCTCGTAACTGCTTGTTATTCGTGATCTTATTTACTGTAATCATAATTTCTTTTTCTTGTCTGTGAGTTTTCTTTACTTGGTACACTCTGCTGCTAGTGTTTCAAAGTGTGTTATTTAGCTGCTTTTACGCCGTACTGTTAAACTCCGGTGACAGTTTGTTTATCCTCTCAAGTATGCGTTACTTTTAATCCTTGCCATCATGCATCACCATGTACACCATAATACTCCCTCTTTTTTTGCACCTCTTTCTACCTTCACAAACCTGTCCATCTTTTCATTTTCTACCTCCAGTTATTGCTCTTTGTGGAATCAAGGAAACGCGGTTACAAAACAACTGCTGTAACATGACGAGAACCAGTGTGCCCTTCATACTCGTTTCTAGGGCAACTCCTCTTGCTGTGTAAATCACAACTACAACCACCAAGAAAAAAGGTTGTCTGTAAATCCTCTGCTTTACTTGAAAAATAAAGGGGTACAGAGGACCCTTCATACTCCTAGGTCGCGGTGCAGCTGTTCCCCCTGCACCTATGCCAAAAGCATCCCTGCCACACATTAAAACACACATTTTCATAATGATTTGCTTTTCTTTCTTTAACCGCATCGCTGCTGCAGTGATTTTTGCGCTGTGCTGCAAATTGCCATTTTGCTGCTGTCATGACGAGCTGAGCTCGTCATCAGCACACGACACCCGTGGGTGATGACGAGCTGAGCTCGTCATCAGCATCGAAAGGGTTAATAAAAAAAAATTGTCAATTTTCTTTTAGACCTATTTAACACGAATTGCAATTCCATCCAAATTATTCCAACTACTTTGGGGATTCATCATTTTAAATGATTCAATCCATAGAGTTGTAACACTCCCATTCTATAGCTTTATTTACCCACTTTTAAAAGTGAAACAAAAAAAATAAATTTCAACATTAACACTCCGAAAAAAAGATCACTTTGCAATTCGCAAAGTTTGTTGACATTCCTCTTGGCACTCGCTCAGTCCTTCAACCTTCTGAGGTCGATATATTAGGTTAGGTTGCATTGAAAATAACATATTTTATTATATCATTGGGGTCTCTGTATCGTTTTACTCTACACTAACAAAATCTTCAATGGCTGGGTAATTTATAAGCAGTTTTGGTTATTGTTTACATTAAAGTGCTTGTTTATAACATACAACCAAGGAGCAAGTAGAAGATATAATGTCGGGTCCTCAAGAATGCACATCTCGGTCCCTTTTCTAAAAAAAAATTCAGGGCTGGAAGCAGACCGGTGCGGCCGGCATGGCTCATGGGTTAGGGTGCGGGCGTGGGGTTGGTGGTACAGGCGAGTGTTTCTTATCAACGAGAGAGGGAGGGAAGCTAGAGTACACTCTCAGTCCCCCAGGTAAGTCAAATTAAACAGAACAGTGTAATTCATCAAATGCATTGAAGCACAAATGGAAAGAGAATGAATATGCAAATCTATTTGATTTGTATAGAAAGCCCTCACTCACCAACCTGGTTGGTGACATGCTTCATTATCTGGCCCACCGGGAGAAGCCGAATGCCTCCCTGGTGTGCTTCAATGCCAGGTTACTGCAGAGCTGGTTACTTGTGAAGATTGTGTGAATGTGATAGGTTAAAAATGTACAGATTGTGCCTCACACAAAAAGATTTTTATTCGGTGGTCAATCTGACATATTAAAAACGATGTGTTTGGATATTACCAAATTAATTGTTCGGCTATTTCCACTTAAAGTGGGGTCAACATGTTTCTGCCCTCAGTGTATGATTTACAGGGCATTTTTCAATCTGCTGTGTACGTGGCTCTTCCTCCCACAAGGTGTGCCATTTTCACCTCCTCCCCCCTCCCGAGACCTATGGGGCGTGGATCTTTTACTTTAGAAGTGAGAGTCTTTTAATTGCAATTATTATACCGAATTTGCTGGGTTATAGTAAAGTCACTTTGATCCACATGCACTGCATAGTGGCCCATTGATCTCCAACCCACACTATTACCGCTAGAACGCCAGAATAGGCGTGCAGGTGTCTTTATGTGAAACAGTTTGCATGTATCCCCACCAGCCTTCTTCTTCAGTGCTAGTACACCTATCACTGTAAGATACTATTACAGTTACCATTTGGCAACCACCTTTCTGGTAGTCAGAAGCACATTTTGTAGAGCATGGTTTAATTTCAACAAACCAGCGATGCTTTGAAATTAATAACGTGTTTTGTCTTTTTATATGTGTGTCAATTTTTCTTTTGCAGACTAAACAGGTTCCTCTTATTTTGAGGTAATTTACCCCATAAACGTGTTGGTTGTGTTGCACCTTTTTACACTTCTTTTTAACTTTCACGTCCTCAGGTAAGGGTGAGCCTTAGCGTGCCCATTCCGCCGAGGTACACTCCCCACGGTCCTGACGAATGCCCTGTAAATCATACACCGAGGGCAGAAACATGTTGACCCCACTTTAAGTGGAAATAGCCGAACAATTAATTTCGTAATTTCCAAACACATCGTTTTTAATATGTCGGATTGGCCACCGAATAAAAAAATGTTTGTGTGAGACACAATCTGTACATTTATAACCTATCACATTTACACAATCTTCACAAGTAACCAGCTCCGCAGTAACCTGGTGTTGAAGCACAATGGGGAGGCATTCGGCTTCTCCCGGTGGGCCCGAGGATGAAGTATGTCACCAACCAGGTTGGTGAGTGAGGGCTTTCGATACAAATCAAATAGACTTGCATATTCATTCTCTTTCCATTTGTGCTTCTATGCATTTGGTACAGGCGAGTGGTCATGAGGGAAGGGGGGGTTGCCTAGGGAGGAGGGGGTACATAATAAAATAAAACGTACCTTTCCCGGGTCCCACGTCATCACTGCTGTGTCTGCTCCTGCTTTCCTGCCTCCGCAGGAACAGGAGGCAGGCAGCCTTTCTCCCCTCCCCAAGCCAATCACAACGCTGCAATGGAAAGCTGTTTCTCTGGTTTCTATTAAATCTGCTTAGAGGGTCCTTCTTACAGTGTGACACGTGTTGAAATATGTTGTGCACTGAGGGTTTACGTTTAATTTAAATAGACGTACTTGGGGATTTTTCCTTCCTGTCTTTAGAAAAGTTATATGTTTCAAGAGAGCATTTTGTTCTTCGCTTGTCCAGTTGCAAAACATCTTTTAACAGACTACTTTTGAATTAATTTGTAAACAGTCAGTGTTGTAACTCGTGATCCCACTGCCTTCTTTTTAAACAGTATTGGTTTTGACGCCTGTCAATCTCCACTGTTTCTTTTGAGCTCCCCTTCCCTGATAACTTCCCCCCATTATTCCCTCTCCCAGTCTGCTCCAACCACACTTGAGTCACAGTCCTTTAGCATAAGCAACCACAGTATGGACTATGAAATTTTAAGCATTCTTTTATAACCTGCTTCATTTTTATTTTTATTTTTTTAAATAGGACTTCATTTCTTTGTAACTGCCTCCTTCGCAATTTCCTCCTGGCTCTACCATTTATTTTCTACTTTATGTATTTCTTTATTGTGCCATTTGCAATGGTAAAGTGCTTTCATGAAGGCCATAGAAGCGCCATAAAATCAAAGAAAAATACATACATATGGTGTTTGAAAGTACTCTGGCTTGCAAGTGTTTTTTAGGATCTTTGCTTTCGGTTCTGAGATACTGTAGCTCTTAATATGTCCGATAAGCAGGTGGTATAACCTGGGCCATTACGGAGCTGGCCCACATGCCACTAAATATTGACTTACTTACGATAGCTATTACAGACCATATTGTCTGTTTGGTCTTCACCGATTGTTCTTTCTCCTGTGGAGTACCACTCGACATTTTAACAACACAGTGGTAGGCCTCGGAGTAAACTTCAACAAGTCAATCAGTGAATAATTCAAAATCTTTTTAGCACATACACAATTTGCATCTTCTATATTAAAGGCATTAGAACAATTCATATTTTAAGAGGAAAATCCCACATTTGGCCCACCACTTGGTAATATGACGTAGAACCAAAACATGTGGGTGTGGATGAGGTGCCAGTGAACATTGTGTAATTGCTATGGTTTCCTTCTGGCGGCAACCAGTGGCCAGGAGAACTCACTGGATAATAGCTCCTTTTACAGAGTAAGTAACTTGTAAAACCACTTCTTCGCTGTAACTATTTATGGTTAGTTGGTGGTACAGCCTATTTTTGGAAAATAGTATTCTTTGTCATATTGTTGATGTATCTTGGTTTTAACACATCCTGGAATTAATTTATTTTCATTAAGCAAGTTCTTTTTGAGATTTAAAAAGTCAGTTTTATCTTTCCTCTGAATGCAATGCAGAGAGCTATGGATTAGAAGAAGGTAACAGGATTTCCTCAAAACACCTACGTTTGTCATTTGCAGAATGCTACACCTTTTTTTCTTTGGATTTTGACTTATTCATCTTTTAAGAAGTGTTTGTTTTTGCATTTTATTTACGTAAATGTGTATATTTGATGGGGACTTGAAAGAGGAAGCTGTGGCCTTCGAAAGAACTGCACTACCTTCACCATGACTCTTGTGTTTACATAGCTAAAGTAACACCACTCATATCAAAAGCTGCTGAATAAAATTATGAAGTCTAGCAATACTACTCTATCCTTGCCCTCCATGCCTACAAGATATTAATACTGCAAGACAAAAATTATGCATTTAGGTAAAATCCTGACAAGCTCTTTCTCTCATCCAGGTCATTGTCCAAAATGGTCTTGATTGATTATTAAATAATACATATTTACTGGACGATTGCGAGTGCCCATTTTTCTTCACTACCAGACTAGGTTCATGTTGGGTGCCTGGCTCAAAATTGAAAGCAGGTCATAGTTCTCTTAGTGATGCTTGCAGCCATAAGGCCTGTCTCAAATGAAGGCGTTTGAAGGGCATTATTTATATTCTATTCATTTCACTGACCAATAAGAACAAAGCATGACCTCCCCAGACTTGATCAGTACATGAAGTAGTTTAAGAATGCGTCTCTCCTTATCTCACCTTAAATTCTGACTTCCAGGTTACCGGTCTTCAAAATTGAAGTATTTATTTCAACTTGGCTGATGTGACTCTCCATCGATTACTTAGAAGTTCAGGCTGTCTCAGGTCAGAGCAGATACATTGTTGGCTGAGTGTTCTTCGCTACCTTTCCTCCTAAAGGCTTAATTTAATACCTTCACCCCAGCTCATAAATTCTGACTCTGGTTTAGTTCTTGCTGGTTGGGATAGACAATATCCAAAAGTGTGGCAAAGGAAATTGTAATTTTCCGGTATTGAAGGCAGACTTTGTCCACATCTACTCGTCCCTTGTCCATGCCCTCACAGCTTTGCTTCATCTGTAGGTTGAAGAACCAGCAAGATAACCTCTTTTGTGGAAGATGAGGTTCTTACAGGTTACGGGGTCATGCATGTGCAATCTCTAGATATTATTTCAATTACTTTTAAACAGTAGCTGTTGATCCCTAGCACTGACCTCAGCATTCTCAGTGGGTTAGTTAAAGTGAAAAGCTTACACATATCTTAGAAGCACTGACGTTACGGTGAAGTTATGGTTGTATACACGTAGTTGGTTTGATCATGTCTTCCTAGTGTTTACAAACAGTAGAATTCACAGCTTGACTGACTACGGACTTGCTCTTCAAAAAAATGAAACTTTTTGTTTGCAACTTTTAACTATTTATATCCGTATAAGTAAGGCATACTCTATCACGTGTATATCAATGACAAGTCAATAGAAATGATAGTTTACAAATGATTGATGGCTTCCAAATACACATTTAATGCCAGTGCCCACTAGTATGTTACTAAACCCCTTCTGCGCTGCGTGAATTTTCATGCTGTGCGGGGGTTTTATTGAGTGGGCGGGAGTCGGACGGTCGTCGTCAGCACACGCCCACCTGACATCGGACGGCCTGGGGCCGTCCGAAGCATACAAGAGGTTAAAAGGCTTATGAACACTTTATTTAAAAGTGGGGTCTATACAGCTTCCTTTTTTTAAATTCCCAATTAATTGTCTATTGAGTAAGTTGTGTGTCATACATTATATGTCAGTGTGAAGATCACTCAAAGAAATGCTTTCTTCTTCAAAAAGATATATGCAATGAATGATGCCTGACGGGATGTTAGGGGTTATGAATAGGTTCCTGGTGGGTTATGTTATGAAAGAGTGTGAGAGCTTTACTATTTTATTTGTTGCCTCTTAGACTGTATGTCCCTGTTTCATCTTCCATACACTGAGTTTTTTTCGCAGTCATATTTGAAGTTCTCAAAAGTATTTACTTTGGTTGATGTCAAGTGACCTTAATAAAATAATATTGCATGAAGAGTAAGTAAGACCTTATGCTTATTTATAAAATGGCATCTTTGCTGGTTCTTGTTATTAAAATGTGTTTTGATGTTCAATGTAAAACTTTTACAGCCAGGGATTATGAAATTCAGAGGGATAGAATCGAACTCGGCCGCTGCATTGGTGAAGGGCAGTTTGGTGATGTACATCAAGGAGTTTACATGAGTCCAGTAAGTGTTATTGCAATAAATGCGGTATTTCCATGTAATACGTGTTTGTATTTCTATCTTTATTTAATGCGAGTACCATTACGGCTGGTTAAAATGAAAGATAAAGCAGGAAGGCAGAACCTTTATACCCACAATAAAATGTTTCAAGAGCATTGTTTTAATTGTAAACAATGAATACCTTGTCATTATTCTGAATACCATAACTGCGGCTGCACACGAGCAAACCTAATGGAGGAAGTAATTTAGATCAACATTTTCTGCAGTGCTTAAAAGTTTTGCACAACTTTAAATGTCCTCCGCTCCCTGTAGATTGTTCATTGTGCTTGTAAGTGCAATCCTGCCCATAACTATGAAAGTGTTACCTCCAGCTTCTTGCCTACTTTGTGATGGATGGATGGATGGATATATATATATATATACACACACACATACACTCTGGTCACTCAGTTACTGGTGTTAGAATATATATATATATATATATATATATATACACACATTCTGGTCACTCAATTACTGGTGTTAGAATATATATATATGTGTGTATATATATATATATATATATATATGTGTATGTAGTGTTTTGGGCCATATTGTTCACTCCCCCTTTATTGTCCGCCTTCCCCAATAGAAATGTTGTCCATTGAATTAGTAATTGTTTTCCATTCCTTGAATTTGGGCCATTGCTTCCAACATGGTTTAATGATCCCGCTCTCCAACATGAGAAATAGGGTACGCCCTTCCTCAGTGACCTTCGACATAAATCTGTAGAATTAGGTTAGAGAGTTCATTGATGCTGTGGTCTAATGTACCACTATTAACACACTTTATAATCAATATAAACTTTGGGTTATGACTACTGTTACTGCATCTTCCCTTCCGATTCCTGCATCTTGCTTTCTCATACCAGTCAAATGCGTAGAAAAAGCGCCACAGATCCCAGTGCAAGGGAAGAAAATGCCCCACCACCCAACTCCCCAGCTGCAATGTAGTGTAATTAAAGGCTGTTATTCTTAGAGATTCCGGTTTGCCTCATGCCACCGTGCCATGGTGCTAATACACCTGCTACAGATATGATAGCTAGAGTCCTGCCTTAAATGTAAACTGAAAATTTCATATAGACCTCTTGGTCTGAAGGTCATGTAACTGACCATCCATGGTCCTTCAGATACTCTGGCATCTCGTGAAATCGTGTTATTCTCCTTATGGGCTGTCCTCCTAGGTGTACTCACTGCCAGCTCACCCAAGCTCCTGGACAGGGTTGTTGCCTGCTATCCCTTTGAAGTATGAGTGAGGTGGTGGTAGCTTTGTATGAGGCAGAATGTAAGCAGAGCTGGATGGAGAGCAATGAAAGAAGCGCTGGCAAAAAACATGAAGTAATAAAGTTGTAATCAAGGACATTACAATGATAAACAGAGCCCAAAGACCTATTGAGGTAACATACTCATCCAGTATAGTAAGTAAAAAACATGGTGATGGATGGCTCAATGCCCCTTCCTGGTACTCTGCTGTTCAAGCAAGACACCTCACTGTTATTGCCTGTTACAGAGCTGTCGGAGTGCAGCTCTTGAGCAGAGGACGGGGGCTCTTGTCCACAGAATAGGGAGCACACAAACAGCTCAATGACTGGGTATAAGCTGAATTCTTCCCTAGATGCAGGACAGGTGCACACGCTTCCTTGAACTGCAGTTGCAGGGCATGCATAAGAGCGCCCTAAAAATCACTAAGCCATCAGTGCAGGGCGGTCACAGCAAGCTTCTATAATCCATAGGTGCTTGCAATGCAGAGCTATCTTCTCTAGATACTATGGGCTGCAAAAGTGAACAAGCATATGAGTAGAAACTTCCCTAAACTCTAGATACAGAAAAGCTGGATCAGGTTGCTCCAAACTATGAATGCTCTACAGTGAGCGCAAGCTTTGTGGTATCGTTAGTGCAAGACAGACACATTTGGCTTCCCTAGATCACAGGATAGCAGTGCTGGCTACTCTACAATGTTGATACGGGAAAACAAGTTTCTCCATAGTAAAGGTGCAGGCGGAGCAGTCCTTTAGCCCTATGTCTAGGGATAGCAGAGCAAGCATTCCTTAACCATAGGAAGAGGAAGGTTCATTAAGTAATAGGTCCTGGACAGGCAGAACAGACTGGCAGGCTACCCCTCACCAGTGGTGCTGGACAAGTGTAGAGCCCTAGTCTCTAAACTCTGTGCTGGACATATACCTAAGGCGTCTCTAAACTACAAGTGCAGAACAGGCAGCGCAAGCTCCCCTCAACCAGAAGTACAGGACAAGTAGAGCATTTGTCTCTAAACCTTTTGTGCAGTATACATACAGCAGGCGTCTAACCTTCAAGTGCAGGACAGGCAGAGCAAGCTCTCCTCAACAAGAAGTGCAGGACAAATAGTGCACTCAACTCTACACTCTCTGTTCTAAACACTTCCAGCAAGTGTTTCTGAACTTCAGGTGCAGGAGAGACAGAGCACATTTCTCTAACCATGGGTGACCAACTAGTAGAGCAAGTATCTTTATATTACAATAGTAGGGCAGAAAAAGTATATTTTTAAATTGTGGGACAGGTATTGCAGTAATTCACACATAGGGAATAGGGCGAGCAGGCTTCTTTAAATCAAAGGTATGTTAGAGGAAGAGAAAGTTTCTGTAGATCACAGCTACTGAGTAAACCTCTGTGAATGGCAGACAGAAGGCAAGCCAGGCAGAGCAAACTTAATTAAATCAGAGGTACAGGTCCAGCAAAGCGACTTTGTTAAACCACATGAGCAAGAAAGGCAGAGCAAGCTTCACTAAGTCACGGTCATACATTTCTTTCTCCAGATTCTGGTGGTCATATGATGCCCATGGTACTGCAATGCTAAAGGTGTAATGATTCATCCTTCCTTACTGATCCATGGTTTGAGATATTAGGTGTGCTGCAAGTCATTATTCTTTAGCTTGCTTAACTTTCCTGTGGTAGAAATGTGCAAGCCTTTATGGTTAAATACAGAAGTGTTGTCGAGGTTTGTACGAAATACACAATAACTCACGTTATCAAAATCAACCAAGTTCAATGTTCAACCAAAGGTATTGCTTTTACTACTATTTCCTCTTCATTATACATATAAACCAATTCATCAGTTAAAATTATTTTAGTCAAACCCATACAGTTCATGCAATATGACTTGAAACAAGTTTTCCTTGATGTAGACTACCAAAGATGCCAGGTGCTGCTTATGAAATGAGGGCCATTTTCAGCTATGGGCTGGGTTTTTTAAGCTTCAGAAACAAACTTTTTCACAATATCAGTGAAGCATTCAGGTTCATCTCTTGGTAGACAGGCTAGTGTTAGAAAGGGAGAACACAAATGAGCACAAAATGATACCAAATCCTTGAATGTGGCTCTAGGTAACGGATTGTAATTGTGAATGGAGCACTGGTCAAACCACAATTGTTTTGAAATGATGGTGAGATTGTATCTATTTCCACGGTACCATACACATTGTGTACATCATTTTGACTGCGCCAGCTAGAGGTATGAAGAGAGTGGCACTTAAACTAAATGCTGTAGTTAACTTTTGGCTAATGGGATACTCTGTCAAAACGTGGAAGATATCCGGTCCACCGTACAAGTGTCATAGACTATTATGAACTTGTAATTTGGCAGGCGGTTTATCTGCCAAGTTGTGATGGAGTAACCCGTCTGCCAAACTGTAAGTAATGTCTTTGGTTGAAAACATCTTCCGTACACAACTTGATCAGGCCAAAAATAGACCCAGAGAACTGTTCAACATCCTCTGCCCCCCCTCCCCCCAAAGCTGACAGCCTCAACTGAGAGATGCGAAGAAATTGCTGACTTCTTCTCAGAAAAAATCGCCAAAATTGATCGATCCTTTAAACTCAGATCCCAACAAACCCCCAATTGCTTCAAAATCTCCCACCTTATTAACCCTATCCCCTGATTACTCCCATCACCCGCTCGTTACTTCCCCTCCTGAACTCACAACTAAAAAACAATGCCTCCTGGCATAACTTCCACCCCGTAACCGAACCCGAAGTCTTTAACATCATTGCTAAACTAAAACCATATTTTCACGCTAAAGACCCTCTCCCTTCTAACCTTGTCCAAGATCTGAAGCACATCATTTCCCCATATTGGACTACTATCATCAATTCCTCTCTGGCCACGGGGTGTGTCCCTGTCTCCCTCCAACTCGGGCAAATCACTCCCATTCTCAAAAATCCCAATGTTGACCCTAACGACCCAAACAATCTCCGCCCTATCGCTAACCTCCCCTTCTCTCTGAAGCCCTTGAAAAATGTGCCCTGCTCCAATTGGATAAACACATCGACACTTTCAACCTACTGGACTCCGTACAATCCGGCTTCAGAAAATGCTGTAGTACAGAAACCGCCATGCTTAATATAGTCGATGACATTTATCACTACCAGCAATCTGCCTGCTAATTCTCCTCTGCGCCTCTGCTGCGTTTGATACAGTTAACCACTCTGCCTTACTTAACACACTCAAAGTTGGCTTTGACCTCAATGGTCCTGTCTTCAAATGGCTTGCCTCCTTTCTCCAACACAGAACTCAACAAATCAAACTTTATGACTGCCTGTCAAACCCTACAACTGTCTCCCTAGGTGACCCTCAGGATCTATTCTCTCTCCCTCTCACTTCAACCACTTTATGAAACCCCTTATCCTCATATTAAAACAAGCAGTAATCAACTACCACCTCTATGCCCATAACATTCGACTTTACTATAAGATTAAATCCCACTATGATGTTCTGCGCCTTAACAACACCCCGACTAAGATCCAATCCTGGTTCCACTACAATCATCTCAAACTCAACCCTAAAAAAAACAAAATCATTCTCTTCTCTCCAAAAAACAACCCGCTCCCCATCCAAACTTAGATCTCCGACCTTAATGCCCTTAACTGTTCGCTCTCTCTATCCAACTCAGTAAAATCACTCGGTATCACCATCGACAACAGACTAACTCTTAATGCCCACATAAAAAACTCAGCTAATGGAGCACTCTTTACTCTCTGTCATCTCAAGAAAATTAAACTCTTCATTCCTGCTGATGACTTCAAATCGGTTGTCCAATCACTGGTCCTCTCGAGAATCAACTATGATAAAGCTATCCTATCCGGAACACCTAAAGTTCACCTAGCCCGACTCAAATCTGTGATCAACCTAGCAGCCAGGCTTATCACCGACTTCAAGCATTTTTACGACATCTCCCCTGGCCTTAAAGCACTCAAATATCTTCACATCGAAGGCAGATCCTCCTACAAGATTGCTTGCATTACTCACAAAGCCCTTCATCAAAACACCCCTCTGTACCGCTCAAATACACTCAACAAAGCGGGCTGCTCCCGTCCAATGAGAAGCACCAACGCTTTCCTCCTAGTCCCTCCTTTTTTTTAAAAGAAAATCACACAATCTCGCTCCTTCTCCGGAAACACCCCAAACATCTGGAATGCCCTCCTTAAAGACCTGCGATGTAACCCCTCCTACTTCAGCTTAAAAAAAACTCCAACTGCACCTTCTCAACAAATGTTGTAGTCCTTAACCCTCGCCTCCGACTCCTCACTCTGCTTCCCCCTGTCAGGTTCCCTTCTACTGTCCTCCTGTCTCCCACCTCTACCTTTAACCTCTTTACATATTTCACTTGTGCTACTCTCTCCCTTCCCCCCTAATTCCCCTCCTTGCCTTCACCTACTCTCACCTATCCCCTTCCATAGTCTCTCTCCATTTATACTTCCTCCCCTATCTATTTTTCACCCCCTACCAAAGCCAAATTACTTATTACTCGCTAAAGTTTTTGATTACCTATATCCATATTATGTATGTAGATAGCGCTTTGTTTTTGCATAGCTGTTAACATAACTTTTATCAACCAATTTGTACTTTTTAGTTTAAACGGTCTGAATGCTTTATTATTGAAAAAAAATGTTATTCCTGTTCCTCCTTCAAACTCTTGTAAAGCGCTCTGATACCCCCGGGTCTAGCAGCGCTATATAAAACCTTTTAAATAAATAAACTTCAGTAAATGGAGCCTAGCTTTGATTTTACTGGATCTGTCTGCGGCATTCTTCTACAAAGTTGGAGGATATAGGAGTCGGATCTGGCCTGGATTCGATCCTTCTTAGACAATAGGAGTCAGGAAGTGTGGATTGCTCATCACTTGTTTGCCCCCTGAGCTCTTTATTTCGTGGTACCCGAAGTCTCTGCTTTGAGCACTGCTTTATTTAACATCTACATGTCACCTTGGTCACTTGGTGGAGTCATATGAAGATAGTCTCCTACCTGGGTAACATGCACCTGTTCCAATCTTTTGAGAATGAGGTCTCCGATGCCCAGGGTGCTTTCAAGGGCTATCCGGGGTGGTAAGAGATTCCTCTTTATTCTCTGACCCATCCTTATCTTGAGACCTTCACTGACTGCCTGTTAAACAAGCATTTACAATGCAATGGTTTCGCCTTTGGAAAAGTTAGAGCTATTGGCATTGTAAATGACAAAATGTGTATTTATGTGTTGGTTTTGAAAACAGATAAATAAATGGCATTGTCATTTACATTGCCATTAGCTTAATCTCTCGCAAATGTGAGACCTATTGCACCCTACGGACGAGCTCAGCAGACAGCAATTAGTACCACACACACACACCCAGAGCCACACACACACACACACACCCAGAACCAGCCACACACACCCAGAGCCAGAGCCACACACACACCCAGAGCCACACACACACACACCCACCCACCCAGAGCCCCACACACACACCCACACACCCAGAGCCACACACAGACACACACACACCCAGAGACTGCCATAGTGTACGAGCTATTACGCCTGCAGAACGCAATGTGGTGTGCCTGTATCTTGCTGCCTATATCTTGTCTGACTTTTTTTTAACCTTCACATATTTTGTGTGCTATGAAAATCGAGAATTTAGCTGAGCAATTAGCATTTCGGTCACTTTAAGGTGGCAACAGGGCACCCTCGCTCTGCCCCATCAGCCCAGCCACTTCTAGAAAGTTATCCCAAGCACGTGGGCAGGGTGTAAGCGCTATGAGACCCGGTGCTTGGTTCATCTTTAAATAGACATTGATGCTCCCGGTCTCATTTTCTCATAAATGTATTGCATGAAAGACGGCAAACTCCACCCCTGCACTGGGCTGTGCAGAGCAGGCGGGCAGCCTTCCTTAATCCCTGTAATGTGGAGCACGTCTTACTGCAAACCACAGAGAGTCATCGCGTCTAGGCCAAAGGGTGCCGATACTGAGTCTTGGAAAACAGGCTACTAGTGTGTCTTTTCTTGCTAATATTCTTAACATAAGCGCAGCAGTGGTGTTGTTACCTTTACCTCCCACGTAAACCCGCTGTACGTCACTTCTGAGTGTCCAACTGGCTAACAGGGCACTGGCACTTCAATGACGACTAATCGAATTACGAAATGACACAAAGTCAATACCCTGGACGGCCGTCTCGTAAGAGAGGTTCAGCTGTCTTTTGGCAGCTGCCTGAGCTCAAACACTTTCTCGCCCAGCTAAGCAACAGCGTAATAAACAAGTATATAAACAATATATGCCCCTTACCTGAGGTATGTTTAGAAAGGTTAGCGGAAAGAGCTTAAGACAAACTGACTGTTGGACAGAAGTGTGAGAAAATATTTTAAAGATGTAAAATAAATTAACTGAGGAACGAGTGAGTGAGTGTGTGTGTGTGTGTGTGTGTGTGTGTGTATATATAGCGTAACTTACAATCCAGTGTGTGCCTCGCAAGAGGAAAGGGGCGGAGCTCGTATTGATTTTGGGCCCTGATAGTGTGGGTTCCTGTCTAGAGGCTGGAAGTCCTCGGCTCGACATGTCGTAACACGCCGCCTCCCACTCAAACACACGCTGTCCGCTCTGCCCTGCGGCTGCCTGTCCCAGCACAACAATTACAGCACGAGCCGACACTCACCAGCAGTCACTGGTAATGGGGAGCAGGCCCCCAGCTCCAGAGGGCACGCTCGGCTTTCACTTTTAGCGCCGAGCCGTGGTTCTTACCAGAAAGAGAAATCCGTGCTCAGAAATTATTGTTTTAATTTACCAAACGGCGCACAACATTCCCATGTAAGGAGCAAATAAATTAAGTGCTAGATATCGATAAAAGCCATAAAGGTCTGTCCCATAATGCCGGAGACTCCAAAGCTACAATCCGTGTCCTGTGCGCACCCAAGCCGCCCTGGACACTCTGCTTTTACATCTGCGGCTCAGCTGTGCTGACCGCAAGCGGCGTAAAGCGTGCAAGCAGGGGGCCTGGGTCCGCACCTCGAAGCCTGTGCCCAAGAGTCCTTTCAAGAAGTGACATCTCGGGTCTGAAAGACCTCGCCGGCTAAAAAACCCCGACATTTCACGCAATCGGACCTGAGGCCACCCCCCTTCCCATCAGGGAGTGACCAGAATGGCAACAACAACAAACGAGCATTAAAAACGGACAGCGGGAGGAGGGCGGGTTAACGGCACGAACATAATAATGTCGGGAACGGGCAAACGGACAGCGGGAGGGGGGCGGGTTAACGGCACGAACATAATAATGTCTGGAACGGGCAAACGGACAGCGGGAGGGGGGCGGGTTAACGGCACAAACATATTAATGTCTTGACCTGTACAAACAAGCTACTGCCCGGCCGCCATCTTAAGAGAAACGCCGAAAACAAACCTTGACGACCAAAAAAATAAACCCCGCCCACCGCCGCACTGACGTGATAAACGGGGCCGGATGAGAAAAAAATCTCAGGAACGCCCACGAGTCGCCTCGCAGAATGACGGACGCCTCTGTTTTCCAATGGCTAGCCTCCATTTATGGAGCTAGCCAATGGCAAACAGGGGCGGGACAAACAGCCATACTGTAACTCAAAATATTTCGCCTACGCGAAACGCTGCTTGCACAGCTTTCGACAGGCGAAACCTAAAAAAAGGATATTGTTTAAAATGTTGGTATTGGCGCATTGAGCCTTTTATGGCCTTGGTCCCAGGTAGTTATCTAATAGACTCATACACTACTGTCCTCTCAATCTTTGCTCTGTGAATGCAGGCTGTTATGCATCCCAAAAATCAAGCAAATGAAGAGGGGGGGCTCTTTCTTCGTACTCCTTCCTGGCAGTTCAAGCCTAGAACAATCTTCCTTTTCAGCTTCGGATGAGAGATAATAAACTTCAATTCTGCAAGCTTTTGAAAACCTGTCTTATTGCGTTAGCATACTGAAGCAGGGGTATAGAGGTTGTTTGTTTCAAAGCGCCAAGGAGAGGCTGTGTGCTTTAGGTATTGGTTCATTAATTCATTATTTACTGTACATCCTGAACTGATTTCCTTCAAGTTGATCTCCGATTTCCCACACATTTAAAATGAGGCACAATGAATGTGATTTCCATAGAATCAAACAATTTGATCAAGTGGGAAAGCTGGGATTTGAATCCAGTTTACCTAATTACATATTGTTCTTTTTAGCCACAGAAAAATTATCTTTTTCTGTGCCATTAGCTCGAGTGGAAAATTCTTTGTATTTACTTCTTAACACATGCTCACTAAACATAGGAATCTCGTGTTAGTTCAATTTGACTAGATTTATTCACAGTAGCAGTCGTCAACATTAAAATATGGTGGTGTGCAATGCCCAAAAAACTCACAATATGTGTGTTGCATTTGCTGGCACAAAGGGTATGGTTGCCGTCTCTCTTTTTCCTGGCTTTTTCCTTGGCTGTGACATGGGGCGGAAAGGGAAGGACATCCTCCCTTGTGCAAAGTGAAACCAACCAATCGTAGAGCTGCAGCCTAGCTCCAGGATTGGTTGGAGCAGGCTAACCCAGCACTCATTTTGAAACTGGGGACCTGCTGCTGCAATCCCTCACCTGTTTTTCAGCCCAGGGATTGCTAGCTCTGAAGTGCTCATGTCAGATTGGCCTGCTTTAGACAGTCTGCCAATCTGACATGCACACTGGCAAGGGCTGAAGTAAGATTGGAATTGCACTAATCGGTGCTGCCCCTGCTCTCGTGCTGTAACAGCGCAAGCCCACAGCACATAATAAAATGGTATTTATTACCAATTTGTTAATGTGTGTGCCTGCTGCACTTGAAGCAGGCCGGGCGACACTCCTAGGCCATAATGGAGGAGCCGCCGCTGTTTACACATATGTCAAATTGTCTTTTTTTATAACAATCGTAGTGTAGGGCAGAGACTGATTGATGTTAATATCACTGCCTTCCCCTGAGTTAACCGGCATTAAGGATGGGGCAGGTCAGCACCTCATTGACTGTTATTGCGCTAATTAGCAAAACAAAGGGAAATCTGATTTCCCACAGCATTCAATGAGACGCATGTGAAATTTATTGCAGACACACACAACAGAAAAGCTGATTTTTAGATTTTGTGTATGCAGTCTTTCTGCTTTTTTTTACTGCAATAGGCGATGTGTAGTGCCTAGAATGATTGACTCATCTCTGTTTCATCATGCCATTTTCCATGGGATAGGAAAGGTGGACCAGATCCCGAGTCCAAGCCAGAATTGAGCCTTGCTTGGCTCATCCCCTTCTTGTTATGTGCCCTGTGGTCCATTTGCTAAGATGCCTCAAATTGAGCTGCTTGCAGGTCGACTCGACTATACTTCCTTATCTTGGCTTGTGATGGCACTCTTTTTTTCTGACGTTCTCACATTTGAAAATGACTAAATACTGGACCATCCAACATGTTACTTCTCTTTTGAATGGAGACATTATGTACCCAGATATTGTTATCTTCAGCTATAATATTCCCTTGTTAAGTAATACTGCTCTAAGGGCGTTAGCTTGTTTTTTTTATTTACAATGATTTAATTATTCTTGTTTTAAAAACGATGGCCATAATTGTATGTTGGCTGTTAGTGCTCAGACTTTTTCTGGGGCAATGGCTTCCTACTATAAGAATTGCCTGTTGTTTTTTGTTCAGGATATTTTCATCATTACAGGTGCAAGTAAAGGTTAATCGAAACGTCCCCCACATTTGCTCACACAATACTTATTTGGGTACTGCTGCATCTTTGATTGTCTTATAAGGTATCTTTATGTGCTCACTAGCTGGGTCGGTGAGTTACTTCATAATCACTGGTCTCCTTTCCAATACTGCTGCGTTGTCCTGAAAATTAGAAATAGAGTCCCAGTTATTTGGGTAACAATAATGATGTGCGTAACAATAACACCCGTTCTTTGCAGCACTAGAAGCAGCACATTTCGCTGTGGAAAGTACTTTGTGACCAACCAGTATTTTCGCAGATAAATATAACTAAAGGGTTAGAACTCCTGAGTTGTAAATAACCTTGAACACCTTTGAATCAAATTAAGAGTTGTGTCTATGTGTTCTTCTGGAGGTAGAGTCACAGGACCTTTAGTAGGAGAGGAGGACTTGAATTTGGTTTTGATTGTTTACAACTTAAGAAAAATAAATGTATCACGCCACTTCAAAAATACTCAAGAAGGTCTGTAATAAAGAAGCATTAGCCACACAGTTGAGTATCTGTGTCGGGCCTTGTTCATACTACTACTGAAGTACTTTATTATACACTTATCCCCTCTGAACAGGAAGGATGTCACAAATCAAAATATGTCCACCTAGAGCAACATAAATGAATGCAGCTTTTGTGAGGCAAAAAGACACCAAGAAAGTGTCATAACAATAAACATGCAAGTCTGGAGCTAAGTAGACTGCTGGGAACAAGACGTGTTTAATAGCGTCATGTACTTGAATGCAGTGATTTAACAGCGCTATTGGATTTTGTTAAATATAGTAGACCTGGAAGAGCAGCAACCGCTCCATAATCATTCCAAAATGGAAGCCCCCAACAATCAATTCAAGAAATTTAGAGCCAACCAGGCTCCCAACCTATCTATAATAATATATAATTTACTAGGCATGACCAGGATTTTCAATTCACCATAATTTCATCCTACATGATTATCCCAGGTCTTTGAGGGTCCCCTCCTGCAGTATATTGAACAATTCTGAACATTCAGTAACCCCATCCGCATCTCCCATTGCAGCATTGTACAAGACAGCAGCTTCACAATAACTGAAAACACCAGATCAAATGAATGTCTTTCAGTGCTCCTCAGGTGGCCTTCTAGCTTCTCACCCTTTCAGTCTGGAAAGCATCAGTTTCCCTTCGCTAGCCCGTTGAGTCATATTCCATTGCGTGGCCCAGTCAAGTCAACTTACAAAGGAAATCAGAAAAAAGTGTAGTGTATTCATAGTGTTCTTTTAAGAGGTAACAATCAGCTGTGTACATGTCATTTTGCCCTCTGCCCTGAAATCTTAATAATTAGAGTGGTACCACAGCATCCAAGACCAGTAACACAAGGCCTTGTGGACGTGTGAAGATGAAGCGGGTGCAGGTTTCACAACAGAAGTGGTGCTGCAATGGACATAACTTGCTCAGTACTCGTGATATTTAACCAAATAATTGACCTGCTTGGAGGGGAGCATGAGCCTACAGACTGTCCACCTTTTGGAAATGTTAACAGGTTTTAAAGACATGGGGCTTTTAAAAGTAATGTGACCAGCCATGACCTGAAAAAGAGACTGGCTGTGGTAAAAAAGCAAATTTGGGCAAATCAAAGCATTACTCCCATTCTTAGGCAACCTTTCTAGAGATTGTATAAATGATGGGATGGAAGAAAGGTTTGATGTTGCTCTATCGAGACCGGGCTGGGTGCATTGAGTCTTCGTAGTTATATGAAGAAAATGGAATGTGTGAGATTCTTAACTGGAAGCCTGTGTGCAGTGCAGCCAAACCAAATATCAGACATGGAAATTAAACAGAAAGAACCACTTTGTCGTAAGAGAAAATTGGAAATTAGTTTCTCTGAACATTGATTTTTTCAGAAAAAATGAGGATATTGCCGATTCAGTCCAAAAGAAGTATCCGTTCAGGCGGTGAATGGCGTTCACTGGTTACTGGATGGGAAATACAGCATCCAGCGACCAAATCTTTTGGGTTTGTGTGAACGTTGAAAATTAATGGAGATAAAGAGGATTTAAAGGGAGTTCCATAGGAGGAAGACACCAGAACAGGATGAGTATGGTTTGAAAAAAGACAAGCTCTGAAAGACATAGGCTGCCATCCAGATCGCTTCGTTTAAGAGTGTAGGATAGAACGTTGATCAAATGTGTCAGTCATTCTAGGGGTGCAATGACCATAGCTGACGGCTATTACATTATTTTTGCTGTAAAGGAATTTGTCCATCCTCGATGCTGCAACAGGGCCAGAAATACTTAGGGGTCCTCGGTTTGTATGAGATGACTCTAATGAAAGCTGCTATGATCATTCAACCTGAAACCTGTAGAGTCTTGATTCATCTAAAGCTGCTGAGATCAGAAGTGTTTAGTTAAAATTATTTAGCAGTTGAGCAACCGGACTAATCTTTAAAGTAGAAGGAAAGACATCTTGCTTAAGAGATGGGTTAACAGTACTGGGACGTAAGAAAGGTAGTAATACTGTTCAATACTTGCAGGTGTCCTGAAGATTGAGGAGGTCAAAATCATGTATGTAGGGTTTAAGAGTTTCTGATCTAGAAAAGTGTTGCTATTGCTACCTACAGAGAAAGAGGTAAGAGAAGCGAGGGGGACATCAGTTGTGAGACTTGTGATTCAATGTCAAGACACACTTTGTTTTAGAGTCAAGAAGAGTCAAATAACACTGTTAGTGATCCTGTTGCTTTCCCTTGGAAAGGAAGGACTTGGGCACAATCTTTTGAGGGCATTAGCAATCGAACCAGCCTGATTTTGGACACTGTATAAATCCTTTGATAATGTATGAGGTCTTATCAGGGGGATGTGTATGATAGTGGCAATTCCGCATCATTGATTAGGCAATATTGCACGAAAGACCTTCTGGAAGATGATAGGGTAAGGTTAGATGCGCCTATCACTCTGGAGGAATTGGAAGCAGCGATAAATGGATTGGCATTGGGCAAGGCTGCTGGCCCAGATAAATTACCCTTAGAAAAATATAAAAAATGTTTGCATTTCTAAAAAACGACCTTTTGACAACGATGCTCGCAGCACAGAAAGGATTTGCACCTAAAACTTGGCAAGAAGCGACTATAGTGGTGTTTCACAAAAAGGGCAAGCCACCAAATCTACCGGGGTCATATCGCCCTACATCGCTACTAAATGTAGACGGTAAAATTTATTCGAAGATTTTAGCAAATAGGCTTTCTGGGGTTATTTCGGGTCTTGTTTCCAAAATACAACATGGATTTATTCCACAACGTGGTACAACTAATCATGTTAGAAGAGTGATAACACTACTTGATTATGCTAAGGCAACCAGGGAACCATTTTGCTTAATTTTATTGGATGCCCAAAAGGCTTTCGACCGTGTGGCTTGGCCCTTTCTGTGGGATAACTTGAAGAGTCGTGGTTTCGGTCCTGAGTTCATCAAATCAATACAGGTTCTGTATCAGCAACCGGTAGCCCGGATTAATGCCATGGGCCTGGAATCAGCAGCAGTGCAAATAGGTAGGGGGACCAGACAGGGGTGTCCCTGCTCCCCCTTACTATTTGCTCTATACATTGAGCGTTTCTTAAGAATGCTGGACTCCAATGCTAACATTACTCCATTAAAAGTACATATATATCACGCTAAGGTGCTAGCCTATGCTGACGACGTAGCAGTGGTCACGTCCAAACCTATCATGGCAATGCAGGCTATAGAACATCTGGCCCTAGAATTTGGTAAATCATCCGGATACAAATTAAACGCAGCAAAAACCCAGTTACTCAGTATAAATATATCAAACTACACTGATGCTAGACTTTGTCAGGAGGTGGTATATTTGGGAGTCACGCTGCGGGCAAGTACAACTGCCTTAGTTAAAACTAATTGGGATCAGCTCCTAGTTAGTGCTAAGAAAAAACTAGACCAGGCAGAATGTTTACACCTGTAGGTCGTTGCAATTTATTAAAAATGCTGATTCTGCCTCAAATTCTATATTTTTTCCGATGTATACCCCTAGAAGTCCCGAAGACCAGTTTGGAACAACTGCAGACAGTTTGTATGCGCTTTATATGGTCTGAAGGGAAGGCTAGAAGGGCTAGGCGCTTCATGATTCTCCCAAGAAAGGTGGGAGGTTGGTCGGTTCCAGATTTCACACTTTATTATTATGCCTGTATGTTGCAAGGAATAGGAATTTTACTAACTGGAAAAGATCCTGCAAGACCTGCAGATTCTCAATCGATCTATCAAATGCTGCTGGGGGTAAAAGTCAAGAATTGTTTATTTAAGTATCTTGAACAAAGCTACTACAAACGTACTCGTTTTAAGACAATGACAGCTGTAAATAAGGTCTGGCATATAGTTCGGAGGCTACTGGGCCTTGGGAAAATAACTTGGTATACCCCATTTTTATTGTCGTTTTTCCTACCCTTAGATATCTGGGATAGAATTGTACTTAATTGCAGGGAGAAAGGTATTAGAGTGGTGGAGGATTTGTATGATGCTAGTTATTGTAAATCTTTTGAACAATTACGAGAACAATATTCTCTCCCTAGAGACCATTTCGCTAAATACTTACAGATTCGTAATTATTTAACGGATTTGGGAGGTAATTTCAAACCGGATTCTTTAATTGAAGACTGTAGTATTGAAGTTGGATGGACAACAGGATTGGTTTGTAGTTCAAGTTTATTCAGCTTAGGAGAAGCACAGCGACAGGCAGCAGGCAAAGCTATCAACTGCCAGAAGGCAACATTCTACAACAAACCCATAGAACATGAGAACACAAGGGTTCTAACTACAGGTGCCAGGAAGGCACAAAACAGTGAATACTACATTATCCTCTTTTCAGTAAAACAAAAGAGGAAGCGTTCGTACTAGGAGAAGGAAAGGAGAAAGGAAAAGAAAAGAACAAAAGAAGCAAGAGAAAAGAGGAGAGAAGTAGCCAGAAAAATAGAACGAGAATAGGAGAAGGAAGAAAACACAGCTGGAAGTGAAGGAGAAAACAGAAGCAAAAGGTTATCTGAACCTGGCAGGAACCTTACACACTCTATGACTCCTGCGAGGTCCTGGAACAGAAGCATCAACAACATTTCTGCCATTATCATTGATAGCAACAGTACTAAAACGTTTGTCACTTGAAACAGAGCTGGGATTGGGCTGAGAAACATCAGTGTAGGCATCATCACTACTAATTTTAACAATTTTGCAGATGTTCCACCAATCCTTATTATTTACACGTACAGCATTTCCACAGACCTTGTCAACTACAAGTGGTTGAGAGAATTTGCTCCTACCTTTAGTGACATGGACAGGATTTTTAATCCGAACCACATCACCAACACAGATGTCAAGGGCAGCAGACCTCTTCCTTTCATCAAAATAGGTTTTCTGCTTCTTCTGAGCTTCAGAAACATTGTCTCTGACAAAAACATCAACTCCATCCATAACATTCGTTTTTACCCACTTGGACATCCAACCCGGACAAATTTTGGTGGAGGGTTTCCTACCCCTCAGGAGCTCAAAGGGGGAGACCCCAGTAGAAGAATGAGCTGTTGTACGATAAAACCATAGCATGGAACGCACAGCATTCTCAACCACACACTTGCTAGCAATGGCCCACTGGATACAGTTGTTGAGAACACGGTTCATCCTCTCAACGAGACCATTGGCCTGGGGGTGGTAAAGGGAACTTTTCTTATGTGTCACACCACCTTGTTTGAGGAAAGATTCAAACTCACAACTGACAAATTGGACACCATTGTCAGTCATGACAACAGACGGAAACCCCTCTCTCAAGAAGATGTCTTTCAAAAAAGAAATTACGCTAGCAGAGGAGGCTTCACTGACGAAGCGAATTTCCGGCCATTTGGAGTAGTAATCAATGGCAACAATGGCAAAGCGGGAACAAGAGGGTAAAAGATAAAAAGGACCGACCAGATCAACCCCAATCTTTTCCCACGCCCTTTCCGGAAGTTGAACAGGCTCCATAGGGGGAGACCTAACCTTATGACTTTTATCTGAGGACTTACAAATGACACAGTTGTCAACCAGAGAATCAACGCACACGTCCATCTGTGGCCACCAGAACACATCTCTCAACCTACGTTTGGTGAAAGTCTTCCCTAAATGCCCTTCATGTGCACCAGACGCTTCCGCAAGCTCTCAGGAGGAATAAGCCTCCCACACCGCATGAGTATGCCATCTTCAACAGTGAGCTCGTCAGCAACCTTGACAAAAGTTTGGAAAAGCCCAGTAACATTCTTCTCTTTGGGCCAACCAGACTTCAGATAGTCGACAACCTGTAGGAGAACCGCATCCTTCAACAACTCTTTTTTCCACTCACCCTCACTGATCGCACACATGCCTTCAAGATCCAGACCCGCAACAAAACAATCCTCAAGGTCTTCATCTTTTTCAACCTCAGAGTCATTATCAGTTAAAGGAAAACGAGAAAAATAGTCGGCTCTGACATTCTTTGAGCCTGGCAGATAAACAACCTTAAAATCATACTGAAGAAGCTTAGTGGACAGTCTCGCAATTCTAGGGGTGTGCTCCTTAATTTTTTCCCCGGACAAAATAGAAACCAGGGGACTGTGATCAGTACGAATAGTGAAATGACTACCCCAGAGATAAGGATTGAACTTCCTGACCGCCCACCAACAGGCCAAAAGCTCTTATGAAAGGGGTAAGAATCGGAGTACTATATAAACATTTGTTAGACACTAAAGAAAATGATCTTGAGCAACAGAATATTAAATGGTGTGCTAAACTAGGCAGACAGGACATCCAAATAGAAACTTCGTTAGTTATGGCTAAAGATTTATTCTTGTCAGCAAAGTTGGTGGCTCAACATTTTAAATCAATTTATAATTTATATTATACCCCAGATAAGGTGTCTAAATGGTCGGGTGATGCTATAGGTAAATGTTTTCGGTGTGGGGTTATCTCAGCGGATGATGTCCATATATTTTGTACATGCACTGTGTTAGCTCCCGTGTTGTCTCAGATAGAAAAATGTGTCTCGGCAATAGTCGGTAGCCCGATACAATTAACAGTAACACAGATATTACTGGGTGTTGAAATGGGCACAGAGAATACTAGTATCTCGAAGAAATATGCTAAACTTATTTTTTTAGTAACTGCAGTGTACAGGCTATGTATTGCATCAGCATGGTTGCAACAAGAACCGCCCGCTTTTGAAGCCTGGCGGGCTCGCTTTTTTTCAATACACAATATGGAACATAGTCTCTATGCCTTAAAGAGCTCCCGTAGAAAGAAGATTGGGGAACAGATTTGGGGGTTGGTTACAAACTATCTCGAGATGTAAATGGGGGGACTTATCTTGATTTTGTATAATTTCCTGGTGGATTTAATTAAGTTTGTCACGTATATAACTTTGTTAATTTATAATGTCGTTTTCTATTGTTTTGCTGCAAAATGTCAACTGTTGGAGATGTACTGGATCGAACAAATTGTTTTCCTCTGTCACTGTTGTTTTTTTTGTTCTCTCTCTCTCTGTGTTTCTGTCTCAACCGACTCATGTGTTTTCGTATAAATAAATAAAAAAAAAAAAGATAATGTATGAGGTCAGAAACGTGGCAGTGGTGGCTGGTCCTTCATGCAGGAGGAGGTGCAGGTAGGCCACATACATACACTCACCCATCTACATGCACACTGACTCTGACACCCATGCATTCACTAGTGTGCACACATACACCCTACCATTCACGAGCACACTCACTCCTATTCACAGTACCCACTCACAAATACACACACATGCCCGCACTCTTCAAACATTGCAATAAAAATAACCTACCACTCCAGCAGAGATCTTGGCCTCAAGGTTCCTGTAGGATTCGGACTGCCGCCACATCTCACTGGTCGACCTGTATGGTCAGCCAGTGAGAGGCGTTGGCTGTCCCAACTTTGTTACACAATGGGATAGGGTACTTGCTGACCCCATACCACTCTGTGATGAGGCGTCCATGATAGACACTTGTCCTGGGCACTTCGGGGCTTAAATCTGAAGCGCCCGGGTCCAAAGTTATCAGTGACGCTCCCACTTGTTATGAAGGGGAAGTCCTCCAAACGATTTGTCAAACTGACAAGGTCGTGCCCACAGAAGCGGTGACATCTTCAAGCCGGCAAAGTCCAGCTCAGGCAGCCATGCGCCTGCGCATTTAGCGCATGTTTAGTGCCTGACTGACTGACCCGAACATAAAGAGTGTCTGTCAGGCTGACCTTTATTCTGCCTGACAGACACTCTTCATGTCAGCCAAAAGGTGGGTGGTCATGGCTCCTCCACCTTTTAAGGACGGGCCGCTACCGAATGTTGACTTTTTATAACTTTGACATTTTACAAGAAGCTGGCAGATGTGGTAATGGAAAAACAATGTGCATCACGAACACTTATTTTTGGGCAAGTGACAGCTGTTAGGAGACTGAGGCGGGGGAGGGGACGGTGGTGGGGGGAGGTAGGAAATAAATTTAAAAAATACAACTTAACCTGCCAGTTACCGTCACCAGCTGCTGTTGCCTCTTTCAGGAACCAAGAACAGGAAGCACCCAAGCTTTCAGACTCCCCTTACCAATCATGACGCTGCTGATGGCAGCGTCGTGATTGGTTTGAGCACTGTGGTTCGGCGCTCAGAGAGGGAGTGGAAACCTGGGCGTGTTCTCCTACCAGGTTGTAATGAAACCTGGGTGGAGAAAATGCAAAGTGCGCATGACTGTTTGCCAGCCCAAGCAGTTATGCACACAAGAGTAGAGCAACCACTCCTTCTCCCTGTGACGCGCGAAGCTCAGCCCCACCCCACCCTAACCTGGCAGCAACTACAATCCAAAAAATAAAATAACGCTCCGTTATTATCATTTTGTTTTCTTTGCCTACTTTGAAGCAGTGGTTCGACGCCCCTCCGCCTTAGCGGGGAAGTGCCTCTGCTTTTGACTACTAATCTTGTTTTAGAACACACCATCAAATGTAAACCAGAACACTGTCCACTTCCTCATTTCCCTTGCTTTATCTTATTGTTATTTACATGTGGTCAGTGTGTCTTTCACGCCCTTGGCTTTTTAGCAGCTCTTGAACATGCATTTCGTTCTCTTTGGGACCCGGGTGATAAGATTTTGTTAGCTGTTTAAGGTATCTAATTTTGTGATGAGTATCACGAATCAGCGCACACTATACTATTAGTAAATTTCAAAATATATGTCGAAACGAACAGTATAAAATAAATTCCCTGCATGCAGTTGTTGTATAAAGGTTCTGCTGCCCCTGCTCTGCCTGTAGATCTTATGCTGTAATCTGAAACGTAAATACAATTACCTATTATTGCTGTTCCGAGGAAAAGCGCACAGCCTGCAAAACACAATCCTCGTTTTTCAATGGAAATTGTCCATTTAGTTAGTCACGTTTAATTATCCAATTAGAAATGGTAAACTTTAGAGAGAGTGGTTCCTTGTAGTGCTGATGAGGCTAATCATCTGTTCAGGGAAATAAAAATGCTGCAACTGCATTTTCTAATGGAAGAATTCGGGAAATATTAGGAAGCGGTAGGAAATTGGATCATCAGCGACTTGGTGTCTATTGGATTATTCATCGAGATGCTGAGATTGTAGCCTCGTTGTGTTCCCAGATGGAGGGAAGCGTGCACCTGATGTTCCTTTGGGGAGGGCATTGAAATGATCATTATTCATGGTTTGCTAAGAGTTGGCCAATACCTATTAAAGATTCCTAGGAGTTACCTGGCCTCGGTTTTTGGGGCCTGAATTGTCTGTTGCACAGGTTATGGTGCATTGATGTGTGTCTGCGTGTGTCATGCAGTTCAGAGGTTTAAGTTCTACAAGACAAGCTCATCCTTGCACGCTCTTCAGTTTCATAAATTGAACCCAATTGAGGCATTTTACTATATACCCTGCGAAATAGGATGGAGCTAGTGCTCTCTGTTTGGGTCAATTGAGGCCACATGTAAGGGTCATTCTGCATCAATATTTGTAGCTGCTTTGGGCACGATTTACTCTATTGACCCCTTTAAGGGTATCACACCAGTACACAGAGGTAAACTCTGCATCTTTCTGTGATGAGCATCTTATCGGGGTTCACGTCTCTGAGGTTCGCCTGGTCCTGGTTGATAGCATTGTTACTTTCCTTCACCAAAAAGGATTGACTTGTATACTTATGATGCTGATATCCTTAAACACCGCTGTAAAGATGTACATATGAACCCTCGTGATTCTATTGAACCAGGAGAAGCACTATCATGGAAGATTATTGTGTCCATTTGAGACAAGCGAAAATTGTGTAAGTTACATTAATGGGTCTTAGCTTATGTAAAGTTTGCTGACCTCTTTTTTATGTAATTGATTGATCATTATTGTAAATGTGTATGTATGTTGATTGTTGTAATTGTAGACTTGTATGTGTTTTTTGGATGTCACATTTGGTAGGGATTTTGACATGTTGTATTATGCATTCAGACAAATTTGTCAGTAGTCGACCTTACCATAATGCGTCTTTGTTGCGCACGTCTCATGGAACCATGGAACTTTTTTAGATTGGCTCAAGTGGTTAATGTTTCATGACCCAGATAGTGATGTTTGCCTTTGGAAATCCTGAAGCATTGCTTAATATTCAATTCTTGGAGAGTCTGTTTGCACTCCTTTCTTTTCCTTGTGCAAAGAGTTCAAACATTCCACTGCTTTGAACTTTTTCCCCCTAAAGTGTCCAGGTTTCCATGGTTACTGCTTTCTCTGTCAGATTATTGACATTTTGGGGGGGGGGAATCCTTTTTAGGTACATGATTGTCTTTTGACACTGGGGAATGCAGATGTTGTAAAAGAGTGCAGGATCTAAGCAGCGTAGAGAACCTGACCTATGCTACAGTCCCAGCACAAGCAGACGTTTCAGAAGTTAGGTGTGTCAAGACAGAAGAGGCGCAGAGTGCAAACATTACTTAATGGTTTGAGCAAGGCAGTTCAAGTCAGTGGCTAGAAACCCTGAAGCTCCTGCTTTATAAACTCAGACCATAGTGCAGCTTCTCAGTGCAGGCCTCAGCTTTGCCACGAATCCTAGAGGGAGTGTATGATTGGATAGTAGTCTGCCAGCGATGGGTATGGAAGAAAGACTGTTGTCCAGGGCACAAATCCTAAATAAAGAAGTGGGGGGACGCTCAAATACAGGAAGTTACGTCACGACAGAAAGTGACGTCACGAAATGTAAAAACATAGAAGTGGGGGGATGCTCAAAGGCATGTCGTGACGTCACGGCCGGAAGTGACGTCACGAAAGATAAAAATTCGAGCACTCCTTTCACACATATCTGCACTTCGAAAACACATCTATGTAAATTAGTCCTACAGTGCAGTACATATATGTTGAAGAAAGAGAGCCTTTATTTGAAAATGTATTTTGAAAAAGAATAAAAAACAAAAGATGTTTCTGTAATTTCACAGGCAGCCTAGCACTGTGGACCCAAGGGTTTTTTGCAGGGTGTAGAATCAACTCTTGCAATGTTATTTGAGCAGTCCTATATACATCTGTAAACATGGCATTACATACTTCACCTACGCCCGTCACATTAGTGAGTTAGATAAAAACGTAAAAAGCAGTACCTGTAGGCTGTTCAAAGAGCCCTTCCCAGGCGGAGGATGGGGAGGGGATGTAGCGTTTTTTTGTGAATAGCTTCCCTGGGCTTACCATGCTTGTAACTACAGCTTCTATCGGGAACAGTCAGTGGTGGGACCGCAGGGCGTTCCCGCCCCGTCTTTATATTTGTTGAGTTTTTGCATGCAGTTAATGGCAAGAATACACGATTCCTTAGCAAGGGCATCTTTGCAGGGGGGACGGCGTCCACCTGGTAAAATAAATTAAAATAAGTGGGGGGACGCCGTCCACCTGCGTGGTACCCCGACTCGAGCCCTGCTGTTGTCGCTTCAACTCTAGTTGAGCCGCCAGCTGCACATAGAAGAAAGAGAAGAAAGACTTCTTAATGTGCAGCACAGGCACAAACACTACAAAGCTCACTGGCAAGCCCTAGTAGTCATTAAGGATGTAACTGATGCATATGGACTGATGAGGCGAACCTAGCCACGTGCCAACAAAGGGTGTATGCTCGTGCAGCCTAGAAACATAGCTTTCATAGTCACCAGGCCCCCTGGGTCGTGCTGAATGTGTGCTGTGAAGCTATTCATAGGCTGAGAGTGGACAGTATGGACACAGTAACATTCCAGTTCGAACACATGCCTGCCTTTTCTCGTGAATGTTCGCTTCTGTGTATTGTAAAACGTTGCCTGCGGGGGAAGCACATCTGGCAAGAAAGGAAGTAATTTGCAATTCTCACTATGCGGGCTTCTCCGTGCCAACTAAATTGAATGGTTGTGAAGGCACTGAGGTACAACTGGATGGTATTTACTAGCTGAAAATGCTGCTCTAAATATAATTAACACAGCACACTGTTTTGAAAAGTGGTCTAAACAAACAATCGGGGTGCATTTGTATTCAACCCCATTTCCTTCAATTGCAAAAAGTCTTTTTTTTATGAAGGTTACAATGCCGTTTTCAGTGAGTCGTCTCTCTCTCTAGGGTGAAGCTCGACATTCATATGAACTGTTTATTGTGCTGTCTTCGAATGTGGATCCCTATTTACTGTCTCTTTTCGCTGTACAGGAAAACCCCGCCATGGCTGTCGCCATCAAGACGTGTAAAAACTGTACTTCCGACAGTGTGAGGGAAAAGTTCTTACAAGAAGCCTGTAAGTATCACTTTTCTCCGCGCCCTCCATTTCAGCTAAATTTGTTGCATGTATGAATTTAGTGACCATTTTTTCAAACCCAAAACCGTAATGTAGCATTGAAATAGGACTATAAGTTGGTACCAACGCTAGACATAGAAAGGATTACAGTGTCAGAATACACAGCAAAGGACTGCGGGCACATCTACAGACTTCCAGTGGTAACTAGACCTAACACAGGCAAAAAAAGACCAGTGTTTCGGAGACTGTGTACTTTCACATTTCAGAGGCTTATGGGAGCCCTAAAGAAAGGATAATAAAGATCTGCTCTGTTACTCTTTGTTCTAGTTGCATTCTGGGACGTGTAGTCCTGCTTTTCCAATGGTAAACTTCAAGCTCCTGAAAGTTACTTATAAAACCTATGAGGCAAAGGGGGATATGGTAAAGAAATACACAAGAAATCGTAAAGGCAATTGGAAAAAAACTGGTTGGGGCTCTTTTTCTAGAATTAATATGGCCTCAAAATGGTGCCATCCTCTGTTAAAAGTTGGTTGACAGTAGTACTGCAAAATGATGTTTTCCTGAACAACCCCTATCCCTCCACCATCCTGTGATTGAGTCCAGGGGAAGGCCAGTAAGATGTAAGTGCCCTCAAACTCTGGCCACAGATCTTTAATGCCTTCTGCGGTGTATGGATGGGCAAGGCAGCAGAGTAGGGATGCAGACACTTACCCTGCTACCTGGTTCTGTCCGGGGGCTGCAGGACACCTTGTCACCCTAGTTTGAATGTATATAGGTGCGCAGCACAAACTGCCCCAGAGGGCAGATCTAGCAAGGTTTGCAAGAGGTTATGAGTTCTTTTTGGTGCTGTCTGCATTTAAGGCTCCAGGACATTTCCTGAGGGTGTATAAGAGGTTTGTTAAATGGGTCGGGTAGGGTGGGAGTTCATCTCCCTCCCAAGTGAGGGAGGGGAGAGTCAGATCTGCAGTTGGGAGTTGTGACGGGTGGGAGGTGCGTAGGTTCACAAGCCTCGTTTTGTGATCTATTCCTTTTTACATCCCTTGTTTCCTAATCTCGCAATATGAGGACTGCGTATGTGTTGGCCACGGATATGTATCATGTGCAGCCTACTCTTCCACTGTCCGTTTACAAACAACATGCTAAATACTCTCTACTCAGACTTCTGGGCGCTACACTTCACAGAAACTGTCCTCACCTGTTATTGCAGCAGCACACCACGAATGCTGTTCTGTATCTTTAGTCATCAGCGCAGTTGGCCCCACACCATGCTCACACGTGCCGCCAGTGCTAGACTCTACTCTTCCTAACTTTCCGCCAGTCCTTCAGCCTCGTGGTGATGCTCAGAGCTCCCCAGGGCTCCTGAATGCTGATGTCATTATCACTGACGCTCTCCACTCCTCCCTGTTGGCATTGCCTTTCAAGTTTGAAGAGCACTTGGACCTTTTGCTTGTTCCCATTTCGCTCTCCTGTCTCTAGTTTTCATCCCACTGGATGGTCCTTCTTTCCCTAGGCTGACCCCCTCCTTACGCTGATCTGTACCATACTTCCCTCCCTCCATTAAACCAAGCAGCCTATTTGACGCCGTTCTCTTCCAGTCAGGGGGCCACGTTGCGGATAGTGCTATGAGGCACAGTGGGCGTCTGCGCTGCTTTTTGCATCCCCATGGCTCTTTGATATTAGACAAGGGCCACCGCTGCTTGTCTCCCCCCCCCCCCCCCCCACACACACACACACACACTCCCCAGCCCCAACTACAATGTATGGCCCCGTGCAAACGAGGGAGCCCCGTGCGTCTGCATTTATGAAGGAGAAGCAGTCGCAAAGAAGGTATTTGTAGGCACACTGGCTGTGCACCACATATGAAATGGTGCCGTGTCAGGGTGTGCTCGAGGGAGGGCGGAACTTGCCAGGGTGCAAAAGGGGGTCCCAGGAACTTCCCAGGCACACCTCTAATAGCAGGTGTATTAATGTACTGCACCCGTCTGCCGGGGGTGCCTCCCCCTCTTCAAACAGAGGCTGGTCTACGTCTAGTGAGAGACAAAGCTGCTGTTGCCATCTGCAGCATTGGCTTTTGTGAATGTGCTCTCCTAAGCGCTGATGCAAACTGTCATGGTTCATGCATGCGCTAAGCAAAGTGCATTTTTTTGTATAGTTAGGTGCACTCTTGCTGTCTGTGCTTGGTGTCCTAAGTTGAGTGTGTGGTACAGCGAAACGTGGACAGGGCGCTAAATTTGCGCTCAGATCCACAAACGCCATCCTCCTCTTGAAGAACCCTTAGTATCCTCTCTCCAGATACCATATGCTGCACATCCGTGCGATCTGCCACCGTCCAGATAGTCATGGCTGTGATCAGTCTGCTACTTATGAGCCACAGTGAACTGTTGCAGCTGCCTCTTAGTGGGCTAGAAGAGTGTGTATTCTTAAAATGAGCAGCTACAACATCCTCTCAGCAGAAACAGCATCTTTTGCATTCTTAAAATTCACTACTAGAAGGGCTAGTCTACTGTGCGTTCTTAAAATTCACTATAAATCCTAGTTGAGGTCATTAGCTGATCCCCACACACACCACTTTAGGCACCCCTGGACACATCTACCTACCCTCTGACAAGTAACCTTTGCAAGCCGCAGGCCCTGGCGTTCTGGACAATTCGCGTATCGAGCTTAGTCTGCCAGCAAGAAGTTAGCACCTATGATTTCTCTGAGCTGTGCTGAAATAGCAGTCATTCGTCGTCCTGCGACCTTTCCAATAAAGCTCACTCAATGAGGCTCCACCATCAACCTCCCACTCACCTCCCCCAGTGACACACCCCAGCGCTGATGACCCTATCACCTCCCATATTCCACAGCCAACCCCACTCGCCTCTCCACCCATTTCCACTCTGCCACTTAGTCTGACAGATCCGGGAGAATTCTATTTAAATATGTATACATTCGGGCTTAATGCCATTGTAGTATTAATGTCTCCCCTGGCCATCTTGCTTCTGTACCTCCCAGTCTGAATATATTCTCTTTTACTGCAACCCAGTTAATGCTCAGGTTTTCGCAGGTTTTCCGCTTGAGGGCTATGCCTTTAAGAAAGACCTTACTTCCGACAGAAAGATTTGTGAATAATATACGTAGTGCACATAAAGGACGTTTAAAAGCAGCCCCCGATATCTGTTTCATGACTGTGAGATGCCACTCGAACTTGTAAACACTTCGTGGTACAAATCAGCACGTGTGCTTGTCTCCTGCAGTGACCATGCGCCAGTTTGACCACCCGCACATCGTGAAGCTGATTGGTGTCATAACGGAGAACCCGGTGTGGATCATCATGGAGCTGTGCACGCTGGGAGAGGTACGGAGGCCGCCCCTGCTCATCGCTCTGTACTGCGGAATATTGGGTCTGTTGTGTTGATCAAAGATGACTGCTGCTTTTATAGCTGAAGAATGTTTTCTCTGTAAAGTGGACAAATGAACATCTGAGAAATCACTGGCGGATACACATGTAACATACTTTTAAACATTTATTTTGCATCCAAAACGCAAGCGAACACTGCCACCTTGTGGCCAGGATAGGAAACTAAGTCATTCGCCTCTGAAAGTGTGTTTTTATTTATATAGCGTGAACATGACCCGAAGTAAGCACAACCGATAACACGAGGAACATAAAGAGTAAATAAAAATGCATAATAAGGATAAAAAAACTAAACGATGTACTGTGGAAAATGTAAATAAAATAACAGCAATTGTTCGGGCTACATAATCGTAAATAACAAATACAAAGTGACAATATAAAATATGTACATAAAACAAAATACAGTCGAATATGTGAAAGCTAGGTTAGTAGAAGAGGGTGGGAGTTGCAGGGTGAGGAGAGTAGAAGCATAGTTTTCCCCCAGGTAGTGATGGGCAGGATACTTGGCGAGTGTGGGGAAGGGGTACCAGTGGCCTAGTCCAAGTGAGAAAGAAATTTGTTAGATAGAAACATTTTTACTTCTTTCTGGAAGAGGCATGTGGATGGGTTGCATCGATCTCCGTGGGTAGAGAGTTCCAAATGTTTGGGGCCGTTCCAGGAACGATTGTAGATTTTCTTTTTCTATGATTTTTGAGGCTTGAGAAGCAAGGTGCTCATCCTTTTGGAGGATCTATTTCCTCCCGATATGGACAGTTTCTGGGATAGGTAGGAGGAGGTATTGTGGTGCAGTGCTTTGAGTTATGTATGTTTTTCTCTCTCTTCCTATCTATGTTTGCGCTTAGTAAATCGGAGATCGGTCCGCCCATAACTTGCACTTTACTTGATGTTGGCACTGCTTTGCATATATTCCTATAGTTTAGATGAATTTAGATGTCTTTTAATAGTATATTTTTAACCCTAGCTTCTTTTTATTCAGTTTCTATCTATATTTATTAATATGTTGTGGAAATGAGTTATATAATTGAATATGTATGTATGACCTATTGTACTTTTATGATCTTAATGATTAAGGTTGAATAAAGTTAATCGAGTCATGCAGGCGATTTTGAGATGCATCCTGGCCTCGAAGGGAAGCCAATTCAGTACACGAAGGTCAGGAATGATGGTATCACTTTATTTTTTTTAACCCGTGATGAGCTTAGCTGCAGCATAAAGGGTATCCTTGAGTGGTTCAAGTGAAGTTTTCGGTAGGCCCACGTAGTGCTACTGTAGTCAAGTTTTCAGAGAACAAGTGCATGAGTCGCAGTTGTGAGATCAGCCATGGGGAGGAAAGGTTGTAGTTTCCTAAGGATATGCACTTGATGGTCAGCTCCTCTAGTGATGGCTCTGATGTGTTTTTGCATGGAGACAACTTTGTCTAGTATTATAATTAGGGATTTGGCGCAGTCGATGGAGTGCAATTCAAGGCAGAGACAAGAGGGAGCCAGTTGTTGACGATAGGAGTGGTAGTGGGTGGAGCAATAAGAAGTCTGTTTTAAGGGCATTGAGTGAGGTGGTTCCAAATTAGCCATTGTTGCATTTTTGTTATTGATGTTAAGGGTGTGGATGTCCTCGTTGGAAGTTATTCTCATGTAGAGTTGGGTGTCGTCAGCATACATATGGTAGGAGTTGTGGGAGAGTTTGAGGACTTCAGAAAGGTGCTCCATATAGAGGTGAACAGTGTCGGGCAGAGGATAGAACTTTGGGGGATGCCCAGCAATAGCGGAGACTGCTCGAAAAAAGTGTGATTGATTAGAATGCACTGCGATCTGTTGTGTAAGATGGAGGAAAACCATTTTAGCACGGTGCCGGAGAGGCCCATCCTAAGTTTTAGACGGTCAAATAGTGTAGCATGTTTGATGGTGTCAAAGGCTGCAAACAGATCCAGCATGATTAGGAGGCAAGATAAATGTAGAGTAGACTCAATCAAGGGCTATTTTACATTTTATAGATGGATGTGAGCAAAGGCATGTTCTAGTCACATACTTATTTCTGGAAGTGTTAAAGACCACCCTGTCAAGGGCTTGCAGGACTGAGAGACTGCTCACAGAAATGTGACCGCAGATAGAGAGCACTAGCCCGGTCTACTCTGCTCATTAACTGTATGTTTGCTGCAAGTGCAAGTCCTATTCCTCTTTCAACCCCTGCCCTCCCTTTAACTTAGCTAAGTGACATTCATCCATCTGTCCCATTCTTAGGCAACAGCTTAGTCTTTCAGGCACTTTTTCCTTTGTCCCCTTGATCTGGAAATCTACCCATGTAATCCTTTTAAAGAAGCCAGCCTCGTATCCCACCACCGTATCGAACTATAGGCTTGCAGTTCAGCTGCCACTACCCACAAACTATTTTTGAAAAATAAATAAATAGGCTATTATCTAGTTATCTGGATATCAATATTTTCCTGGATGACACATACATTGTCAAGCTTATGCCAACACCACAGCACAGAAACTACTCTTTCAGCTGATCTAGAAGTAATCCAAGCCCGTCTGGACCGAGGCTCTTCGGCCACCCTTATTTTCCTAGTCCTGTCCGCAGTCTTCAACGCAGTGTAATGTGCTGTACTGATTGACTGTTTGTCCACTCTGGTATCTGTGAAGCCACCTACGATCAGCTCCTGTCCCTCCCAACTAATAGTTTTCAGACGGTTTCTCCATCTCCCTTCCTGTCAGGATCTATAGACCTGCCTTACGGAGGCACTTATCCCAGCCCTCTTTAACGTATACATAACACCACCTGCTAAATTGATGCAATCAGTGGCATCTAAATAGTATTTTATGCAGATGACAAACACTGACGATAGCCCTTTCCAAAAGGGATGTTACGCTGTAGCACAATTTAAAGTAGTGTCTCTGTTTTGGGACAAATGTATGAATCTCAGTTGTCTTCTGTTTAGCTCGGATAAGTATGTTTTTGTTGTTGTTTTTTTTACTTTTTACTTTTTGGACCCTCTTCTCTTACTTGGTCCCCTGCCTGGTGGCCTGGTGATGTGGGTTCCTCTCCTGTGTCCATCCCGTTATCTAGAAGTCTGGGCATCAAAGTAGACTCCAGTCATTCCTTTCCCACACAGATCTGTGCTGTGTCCACCACATGTTCCTTCGTCCCTACTCAAAGGCCATAGGATGGTCTTCTAGCTTATTGCCATGGCTACTGGAAAACAGTGGTCCACACACGGATAGCGTCCTCTGTAGTGGGGGAGGGGGCAGAGGAAAGTGGGGGGGTTTAGAAAATACAGAAAAAAAGAAAACATGACTGCTGATTGTTGTCGCCAGCCATTGCCTCTCCTTGTAGGAACAGGAAGCACCCAGGCTTCCAGAATCCCCCGACTAATCACGACGCTGCTGATAGCGTTGTGATTGGTCTGAGCAGAGGGAAAGGGACCATGTACATGTTCTCCTCGCAGGCAGTGACCGAGACAGCCGGCCAAACAGTCATGCGAACATTAGGTGCAGCAGCAGCAGCCACTCCTTCTTCCCGACGTCATGGAGCCCAGCCCGCCCTAACCTGTTGGCAACTGGAATTCTACAAATAAAATGATAACTTCTGTTATTATCATTTTATGTTTTCCTTTGCACTGCTTCAAAGCAGTGGGGCGACGCTCCCCCGCCTTGGCAGAGGAGCCACTACTGGCTAGGGTGTTCTCGGAGAGTTAGGAAATCTTCACAGCAACAACTTCTCGCTCAGCCCTCTGACTGTCCCTACCTCAGTCCATTATCCATTGCTAAAGTGGAGATTTGTGTTTTCTTTAACTTGACAAATAGTTCGACAATTTGAACCCGAATAGAAGACAGATGCAACGTTTCTGTATTAGTTATGGGTGCGCTTTTCTGGCTGTGATAATATCAATATAGGAGGTTGAGAGAAAATCAGGCTTTATTCGTAAATTGACCTTAACTAATGTTGTTTCAGAACCTCGGTAACAATAATAGATTTTTCTGTTGATCAAACCAGTGCATTTTCCATGTGATTCAAATGGAAAGAGAGATAATTCTGTTTTTGAGGTGGTGTCAATAGTAATAAAACAAAATCATTTCTACTTTTCCTCTTGAAGCACAGCCAGAAGCTAGGCTGCATATGGCATATACTGATGGATTGTTCATCGCTTTTAACGGAATTCTTGCACAGCTGCTAAACAGCTAAGCAGTGCATCAAAAGGATGTGCTTTAGAGGAGTAATGCAATCACGATATGACTCACTATCAAGACATCTTTACAGAAGCAATTTCAAGACCACTTTACAGAGCCAATGTACAGCTACCTCATGGCACTCGTTGCACACATTTGCAAGCCACCTCTGTCTGTGCACATGCAAGATGGCGCACAGCTTTGCTAATCCGTTTGAAGTGATATAGTTAACATTGTCAGTAGCTCTGTCCCTGCCACGTGATTACTGCTTTTCTGTGGATGTGAAACAGAAGAAAATAAAACGTTATTCAGATCATTATAATTCTGGATCTCACCACTAGGTGGCAGAATTATGTGAATCTTATGACGGATCCTAAACCATTTACTGGCATTCAGACGGCGCACCTGCTATTCTGCTAGCAGGTGCGCCGTCTGAATGCCAGTAAATGGTTTAAGATCAGTCATAAGATTCGCATAATTCTGCCACCTGACTTGTGTACAACTCGCAAAGATTTTAAAGGCAGGAAGCAACCAAATCCACACTACTGGGACAATAAACAGAAGTACAGCGATCACATCTAATCGAATCTAACCTGGTGAATGGAATCAGTTTGCAGTTTGGAAAAGATGGATAGGACTGTCCCTTCGGCTATTTAAGATGAAAGTGATGTGACAGACACTAGATGAAACAAGCATTGACATAGCAATTAGGTCTCGCCGTTTGGATCTTAAAAGTGCTTAGTCTGAGCTATTGGCTTTACCAGTGTATTTAAGATATGCTGTAGAGTAGTGTGGCTGTTGTGCAGCATGTTGCAAAGTTATAATAAAAAGCGTTATAAGCATTTTTGTTACCTTGTGTATGGTTATAGCAGAAAACATATAAATCACCATGTATTATTATTAGTACGGTGCAGGTTCGGAAATGGTCCTAATTATCCTGAATGAACAGGAATCAAAGCGATATGTGTCATAGTATCGGGGCATGCAATGCAGCAGTTTAGGGAAAAAGAACACAATAATCGTAATGCATATATCACCATAAAAACACAGGCCATAGCGCTCTTGCTCTCTATTATACCCTTTGCGGTACCCAATACGCCATGTAGACCGCAGAAACCTCTGGACGCCTCCTACACAGACTGTAGTAGTTACTGAGTCCCAAAATGATGACGCGGGGCTTCCGTGAAGGACTCACCAGTCATGTATCCGCAAGACCTAGTGCCCCAGGGTACGGCATATAGAGGCATTACCACAGCACAGTGGGTGGGTGGGTGGAGGAAGGGCCCACACTGAAAATCCCAGAGGTGCAAGTTAGCCACGTGCAGCTGCCCGCGAGCGCGCACGGCAGCTGCAGGACTTGCAGGAATAATGATTGGGCTGCATGTGTGGGAGATCTCCTGTGATCTCCCTTAGTTGACCGCTAAAAATACAAGGTCACCTTATGTCTAGCAAAATCCGAGGTGCGCCGCATACTTCCTTGGGGACCGCTCGGGCCAAAAGGTGTTAATTGAAGGTTCACCGCTGCGGCCGCGGGACAAAAGAATAAAGCAGTTGTCTTATTTGCACACCCTAAAATAAATCTCCCTCGCGCTCAGGTGACGTCTACTTAGTATGTTACGGGTGAGCGCGCCTCGCAGTGGAAGGCTCAGGGACTACTCAAACAGCGCCAGTGGGAGAGTGCGCAATGCCCAACTTGGAGCATGATCAGCAACTAGCGCACCCAAACCGAGGGCTTTCCCCGGCCCTAGCAGAGCAGCGTGGGAACTGAAGTCTTGAGCTCGCAGTCACAAGGGAGAACAAAAGAGGTGTCCTGCTTCTCGGAGAGCGGTGCAGGCGGGGTCTAAAAGGGAAGCAACGAGAGCAGGGCACAATTAAAGTAAAGAGATAAAGTACTCACCATGCGCTAGGGGCCAGAGAGGGAAAGTGAAACTCTCCGTCGCTTTTTTCGAGACAGGCAAATGTAAACAAGCACACACGGCCACGCGAATTAGAAACAGATGGCCTCTGCGCGCCGCTGCTCGCTCCCGCAAGGTGGATGCCACCACACGCACGAGTGTTGCAAAAGTGCAGACCCATTCCAAAAAGTCATCTCCTAGAGCAGGGCATGCATACTGCGCTATGCTCGACCTAAAAAAGAACTCGCTTTCACCTCGTATTTTAAAGAGTCTGCCATTCAAGTAGTAACTTCGGCTTAGGGTGACCATGCGGCCTTATTTGGCAGATTTGTGCGCATTTAAAACAGTGGGAGGCTCGTTTTTGTGTGTTCCAAAGCATGAGTAGTTGGCAACTCTTACTAGAAAGCAATGTAAATAACATGCTTGACAGTGGGTTAAAAAATTGACTTTTTATTTATTTCCTTAGAACCTCGACTGTGTTTCTATGTTGACAAGCGCTGACATTCTTTGCCGCTCAGTTGATGCAAAATTGTAGTCCTTATTCTATTTATGCAATATCTCCCAGTTTTTGGTTTTCTAAATCTGGTTACCCTACTTCAAATAGGAAAACAGATGATGAAATTATATTAAAAAAGAACACTGCAGGCAAAGATTAAAACAAGTAAATGCATTGCAGTGGAATGAATCTATAAAAATAGGCAACTTTTTGTGGTTTTGCTCATAATTAAATTCTCTATTAAACTAACCTTAATTACCAGCCACTCAATTGGAACATTGGAGACCACGAAAACGCATTGTTTCCACTTGTTATTGAACTGTTGAGGGGCATGCAGATAGTTTTCTTCCCTTTTAGTGAACAGTGGGACCATTCCCCTTTCTTGGTAGCAGTGAAGGCCCCTACTGTAACATACCCAGTAGGTAATTCCTCCTACTAAGTCATTTGTGGCATTTGAGGGCAGATTTTTGTGTCCCCTAATAACCTTTGTGCTGTGGTAGATGCCACAGAGAACATGGCGCGGCCAGTCCGCAGAGATGCTAGCAGCTGCCTTTGTGTGTTTCCCCAAAATATATACTAATTGCTTTGATCAGACCATGGAATGGTTTCTCATCACAGCAGTGAAAGAAATGGGAAGAGCCAAATATGCAGTAAAGGAGGGATGGTAGATTGAGATCATGTGTTCCTTATCGATAATAGTCTCTGTTGCTCCGTCATTGTCCATGGCATAGATAGGCGATGCTCCCTTTCATTTTACTATTCTGGCATCCTCCACTCACCCTAGTGCACATCTCTTTCAGCATAATCTCCTAAATACTGCATTCTATAGCCCTTTTAACACCCTTATTTTATCGCCCATTAAATATCTAACGCACAATGCACTAGTGGCATGTATTTTTTTTTTTTTACCTCTGACAATGAATTGTTTGGAGCCTTTGATGGCATCATTCCTTGAACCAACTCTAAATTCCAATAGTTCATTTCTTTGCTTATGTATGACCTAAATGTGGCAGAGATCTTAAATCCTATCTCTGAACTCAAATAGCATAGTTCCCGCTTTGCTGAAAAAAAGTGACATGTATCCATGATATCTTACATTCTCCAACAATATGATTGGGTGGAAAAATAACAGCATTCCTCCTGCTGGGACTAGGAAGCTTCAAGTTTGCAGAAGTTATTTTTAATAATAAGGTAAGGGACAGCCGATTCGCCTAAAAAATGTATGTTGGGATTTCCAGCAAAAGGCCATGCAATTATTGTCCTGTAGCACTTGTCTGGTCTTTAATTCCATTCAGTGTGGATCACCATTCTCACACCGCATCATGCTGTTTTAAGCCATTAACTGTTTATTGGGCTTCAGTTGATGTTACCAAGCTTTTTTTGTGTCTGACAGAACCCATGAATTTCCCTTTCCGTCCATTCTCTCACAAAGCTTGAGGTTTTGTCATAAGAGTCTATTTGATGTCTCCTTCACTAGCTCACTCACTCTGTTCAGTTTCCTTTATAATGGGTATGTTTCAGTCTCGCCTGCCGTGGATGTTGCATCATTTCAGGGAGGGTATGACCATCTACTGATTCCTACAGGATATCCAATAATTTCTGTGACTCTGACCTCAGCTTGCATGGCAAAGGTTTTAGGTGTCCTCTTTGATTCATGTTGATCCTTTGTCACTAAGGCGGACCAAAGACTGTAAACTGGGTCCTGAGGAAGTACGGGATGAGAGTAAATATTTTTTCATATTGCTCATAAGTTGTGCAGACTCATGGCCGAATTCTCAAAGACTTTTCAGCACCCACGTTTGATTTAAGCATGTTGGAAAAGGAATGCTGCTTAAAAAAAATATTTGTAATATGCGTGTAGCTGAATTGGTTTTTTATGCAGGCAAGGGTTTTTATAAGCTGAAATTGTAGTGAATCCATACAATTATGAATTTGCTACGCCTTACTAATAGCACAATCTGAGAGTAATTGCTCTGTTAGATGTCTGTGCATTCCATATGATGCACATGTGCAGGTATGATGACATGGTTATGCTATGAAAGGTTATGTGCTAGTGGTTGTTGTTGTATGATTATGCGTTTAAACCAGATTTTTTAAAGGATAAAAAATAAATGCCAAAGAAAGGTGCATTGGTCAGAACTGTGTGGTTGATGTAAAAAAGCTGTTTCTTACTGAATTGCTTGCTTGTGTGTGCAATCTGACACCTTGTTTATTTTCTTTACCCAAAAAGCTAAGGTCATTCCTGCAAGTGCGGAAGTACAGTTTGGATCTGGCCTCTTTGATTCTGTATGCATACCAGCTCAGCACGGCGCTCGCCTACCTGGAGAGCAAGAGATTTGTACATAGGTACAGTATGCTTACACCATTGCTGTCTTTTTGTTGAGGGGTGGTGGCTGAAGAAAATTAATAAAATCAAAAGGCGTGGAAGAGTTGTGTTGAGAAGGGGGGCTGAGGGGCAAACCAAAATTGTTGTGAGGCTCTCAACAGTGTTGTTCCGCCAAAGGCATGTCTCCCATTGGTATACTTAGCCACTGATCGTTACATCATTGGATCCTCCACAAGGAGGGATTGTCCCTTGAATCAGAGACCATAAGGGTTCCACCAGGTGAGAAAAAAAAGGTTTAAAACTACCTCCTACCTTTAGAAAGGACTCACTTTATTAAGATCAAAGGTAGTGGTATGATTAAAAAATGTGGGATGTGAAAAAGAGGCATTAGGTGTGTCTCACATCTATCTCTGGAAGAGCCAGGTCAACATGTTTCAGTCAACTTTGCGCCCTATGTGTCGATGGCTTTCATCAGGACCAAAAGGTTGCTATGTAGCATCCCTTCATGAAGTCAATTTAAATCAAATGGGACACTTTATCTCCTATTTTTGAAGTATTCTTCTTCTTTTTTTGGTCATATTAGACTCTTTGTCCTGTTCTTAGTTTCTCTTTTGGAAGGTCTCCTTAGGACTGGGCAAAGGCGAGGTATTACTATTTCTTTCATTAGAGAGGAGAAGCTTAGTCTTTCAGTGCACACTCCACGATGCATCCTCTCCAGCTTGCACTAGCTAGCTTTGATTTTTGAGGGCTGAAGAGAATGGTCACATGCCATTTCAACTAGTGCTCTAGGAATCTTGCCTTGCAGTCACCACAAGCTGTCTGGTTGCGAAAGTTCTATTTTGAACTTAGAGTGGACTTGCATCCCGTCCATTGCTTATGAGTGGTTGACTTTGTCACTGTCATTTGCTTGCTCTAATTAATGGCTTACCCACCTCTTCTCCTCTTTTTGTGTTTGTCCCTCTACCGAAACATAGTCTCTTTAGAATCCTTTTGATTGGTGACATGTATCCTTCCTATTTTCACCACATTTAGCCCGTTAAGTGCTCCCGTCGGCCGACGCGAGCACTACCTCCCTGGTGCTGTGCACGACCAACGCATCACCGTCCACTTCGTCGAACGCCCGCACGGGTTAGGGAAAAAAAATTATTTTGATTTTAGCACTTAATCGGAGTGCATGTGTTTTCTAGCTCTGTTCTCTCTTTTCTGTACTGCTCAGCCCATCTAATTATCGCCTTCCCCTGCACTGCTCCCTCTCCTCCCAGCTTGTCTATAAAAGCACAACAGCGGGTATATTTATGCTGCAGTGAGGCTGAAGAGCTGACTTCAAATGTTTTTATTTCCTCTTCTGCATTCCACATATTGTATGAAAGCACAAGGTTTGGCACATAAACTTTTTATGGCCCGAGGGTAAGGGCCATTTTCAACGCTCACTCAGCTAGCATCTGTTGCAAAAGATGTACTTGCATGACCCTTATCCTTGAAGCCCATAAACCTGCTCTCTTGGCTACTACAGAGGACCAAACGGCTGAATCCTATGGGAAGTAAATGCGACCTTAGCAAGAGATTCCCTTTAAATTCTGAAACTGTTCTGCATTGTTAATTCTGTTCCGTGTTTTAGTTTCCTACAATATTTTGAATTTGTTGTTGTTTTACTTTTCTTAAAGAATACTTGACAAACATTGGCAAAGCCAACACCTTGACACTTTCATTATTAAAGTGAGAGCTATTTGCTTTGTCAGTGCTTGTTAGTGTCTGGTGCAGACAGCTTTAGCTGGCTGTTTTCAAGGCCAAGGTATTTCACGGATGATTACACTGCAGCATTGAGTTTACAATTCCCTACTTATCATTTTCAGGAAAGCTGACCACACTTTCATTAAGATGAATTTGCCAAATCTTAGTTTATTTGAGCCTATGAGCTCAGTGGCTGTGACTCTCCCACCTCTAGAAAAGTGATAGCTACTATACTGACACAATTCTGCCAAGTACTCTGCTTTCTATGCCATCAATATTTTAGAGTGTTTTGTATTTCATGAATGTTAACGTGTCTTGCATTGGGGAATATGTTAGCCTTTCTTAATCTTGAAACGCCTATTTCAGGTATTTAAATTACATCAGCAGACACAACCTTTTTTCAGGCGTGTTGTTTCAGTCGCATATTTTGATGGACCTTGATAAACTCCCGAATCTCGAAGTATTCAATCTTGCATAGAATTTGCCATTTGTTTTTCAGGGATATTGCTGCTAGAAATGTACTGGTTTCTTCCACGGACTGCGTAAAGTTGGGCGACTTTGGTTTGTCGCGGTATATGGAAGACAGTACCTACTACAAAGGTAACCTATTCTTTTCTAATTGCATTTTCTGGTAGCATGTTTTTGCTTGCTTTTTTCTTTTTTTTAAGTCTTGTTGGCCTGATGAATACCATGACACGGATTGAAAGTATAGGCCCAGCATAACACTTCAACTGTAGCTCATCTATAGTAAAGCATACAATAAAAGTGTACTTATTCTTAGGTCTTCTCTTTTAACAGTGTTTAGCCTAACTTATGTAGAGCATTTGTCTTCTCAAAAGAGTAGAGTCATCCCAAGGCATAGAAGTGAATTCGTTTAGATTTGTTGTTTGGAGAGTACAGACCCACCTAATAAAGCGTATAATGGTTATTGTTTTTGCTTGCCTTTGCTTTCACTTATTTAAATGCATAAATCATAAATCATTACAATTTCTCCAGATTTAGTGTAAAATATGCCATTGATCTTCGCCGTGAACCTCAGCCGAAGTCTGTCTCTGCAAGTCCATTCACATTATACTACACTTAATTCAGTGTCTGCTTTGCACTTATAAGTGAGCGACTTTAGAGCTTAACCGTGCTCAGTCCATGTTTTGTATGAACAGGGGCCTGATAATGTGTGGGGGTGTGAGCGTTGCCTACTACTGTTAAATCCCTTATCTTTTGTGTCTTTGTTGAGGGTGTCGTCTAGGGCGTTGTGATATACTCTGTAGTCTACAAGGTAGAAGTGTGTATTTTATGAATGTTGGGCAACTACAGCCCCCATAACATCTAAAAACTATGACATTGTAATAATGGTGTCATCACAATATGGTGCTTGAGCACTCAAGCCAGGTCTTCAATTTCACTGATTTTTCTTCATAGAACCCTCAATCACTGAAGCCAAAGCTAGTTCATAGACAGATGGCTCTCTGGTTGTAAATAAGAGAAAGGGGGGGGAGGGGGGTTTACCCAAATAAGTCACTAGGGACCTGGGTGCTATATGGTATATGAAATGAGGGTCCCAGTGAACTGTTCAGACATTATTCACATTTATTTACACCGACAATAACAAAAGAATTAAAGCAAACACACTGTAAATTAATCACAATGGGCAAGGTCTACAATATATAAAATTATGATAACAGTGCCCCAAGAAAAAAGGAAAAGAGTGAAATAGCATGATGCTGTGAAGAAGAAAAGGAATAGATAAGGAATAATAATAGTTGTGACAAGCAAATATTTCAAAATCCTAAATTATTTACAAGCTAAATCGGCTTCAGATCCCTGAGCCAAAGTATGGAATCACGAATTTCCAATTATTTATCAAGAAACATCTATTTGACGCTGGTATACTATATCCAGAAAAATGAGGGCGGCGTCAACTGAGATGAAATTAAGGTAGCCGTCGACGTTTCGACCCCACGCTACGACAGTAGGCGTACTTGAGGCCTTACATCGGGGTCTTCATCAGGACAAGGGTGTAACCAAGGGTGCACTACAAATTCTGTAAGAGTATAAATAAATAATGCGACATAAGTAAAAAAATTCTCCATAAAATTAGGAGAAATTGAGATGGCATCACCCACAACGCAAAAGAATTGAAATGTTACCATGGTGCGTGGAGATATTAATTTCACACGGTGATAAGTTGAGATACTTCCTTCTTTTCAAATTCGTCACTATCTGAAACAATAGAAATAAAGTTCCAGATCGGCTATATTATGCCACTTCATAATGGAACAGTTCATGATATCGTCTTTTCATCTCAGTTGACGCCGCCCTCATTTTTCTGGATATAGTATACCAGCGTCAAATAGATGTTTCTTGTTGGTGTAAATAAATGTCAATAATGTCTGAACAGTTCTCTGGTTGTAAAGGCGCGGTAATAAACGTTAGCCTGGTAAGGCGCTGCCTGGGTGCTGGAAGATTTGGGAGGGTTGTCCCTGCTCCTCATATGATTCTCTGAGATTTACAGAAGAATGCGCAAAGTCAGTTTGCTTCAGTCCTTAATTAATATCAGCAGAACTGGTGCAAGATGTGCTTTCTTGCATTTTAAGCCCGATGCTCTGATGTGCCCAGGATTGCAACCACAAAGGGTTCTTATGAGGTTTTTATCCCCTTTAAAGTGACTTAAGATCAAAATATTGCAGTAATCTCAGCACTTCCGCTTTTATAATTGGTGCTGTCACGTATAATCAGGAAGTGCAGAGCTGCTATTCAATTTCCACCAATAAGTGTCTTCATTGCTCATAATGTCTTCTTTTTCAGCTTCCAAGGGGAAATTACCCATCAAATGGATGGCTCCAGAGTCCATCAACTTTAGACGTTTTACCTCAGCTAGTGATGTGTGGATGTTTGGTAAGTTTTGTCAGATATAGTGCTCACGAAAGTTTCATGTATTTTTGGTTTAAAAATTGCCTTTTTTGGTATGTTGAAGTAAATTGTCTCTTGGGTTGGAGTAAAATAAAAACCAATAGAAAAAAAATCCCTCCACCCTGCATACCAGAATACTTGTTATAGATTCATTTAAGGTAAGTCATCAAGGCCTTCAAGAACAAAGCCCTGTCATGTGGTACGGTGACACTCCTCCTCACACTGTTCACACTGCTACACCTCAGTGGACGTCTTACCAGAGTATCCTACCCCAATGTCATCAGTGTTTTGGGGCAGACACCCCACTTGGAACCCAGAAGCAAATGCTGCATCTATTTCGCCTTAAAGTTGTATAGTTGATCCTTATTCCTACGTGGTGAGTGCAGGAGAATGTATATCCATCTTGCACGTATCTCATTCGAATAAATATTAAACTGGGCATCATTGTGGGCTGATGATACATAGATCCCGAGAACACTTGTCATATGTCCATGCCCCCTTCATATCCAACCCTCTCAGGAGTTCAATCACTTGAGGTTTCCTTGGAAGATCTCTACAGAAAATGATAGCATTGCATAAATGGGCATGCATGTCCTTTCAAATAACCCGAAATCTGTTAATTATGTGGTCAAATGTGTTGCCTCCTGCCATGTGCCAAAATCCAGTCCTTGTGTGTTCAGCAACTTACATACTGAGTGTGTCAATCAGCATATGTATTCTCCTCACCACTCCCTCGAAAGTCCACTTTTAGACCGTACAAAAAACTATGACAAGAATTTATAACGTGTTAGTAATAATATAATTTGCTGCCTTTGTGACAAAATGATATTGTGGGTCATCCCACTCTTAAGCTAAAAAGTGCAATTAAACAGTCTAAATATAAAAATGTTCCATTCTGTTAATGATAAATATGTCAAAAGGCAATCATTTTGAGAAATCCATGAAGGGATAGTCGTAGTCACTTTCAGTAACTAACATTTTCTTCCTTTAATGTGGTTTATACAGTCATGGAAACAAAGTTTCCGACTTCTGAGAACGTGAATAATTGAAAACCCATTTAGCGGAAATTCACATTCCTATACATACATTTTGGTCGAGCATTCACATACATACATTTTGGTCTAACATAAAAAAAGAAACCAAGAAGAGTTCATAAAAAAAAAATATTTAAAATTAACTAAAGCAAATCCCTTCTTAAAAGAGAAGCATTGTGGACCACACGGTTGAATCCAGGTTATGGAACATAGTTCTAATATTAAAGCAAGGTTAGAAAACAATTCTAGAGTGATGTAGGTTAGAGAAATGGTTAGGAGAAGGAACCCAGGTCCATAATGGGGCATTAAAAAAACGGCTTCCTTCTCCTCAAAAAGCATAAACAATGAGTTGTTATGGGATCAGAGGGGATGAGAAGAGAAAAAAAGCAAGGAAAGGAGAAAAGGCAGGTAAAAGAGACACCCATTGACAAGATGTGAGGGTGGGGTAAATGAAAAAGGCAACTAGTCAAAGGTTGTTACAAGAACACAAAAAATAGATAATAATGACATTTAGATCTTCCTAAAAAAAAACATGTAAAAGGTAATTTCTCTGATTTGATTTCTGCCGAATAGTAATTGCCAGTCAACTTTAAAATATTGATTAACTAGATTAAATGCTTTCACAAAAATGGTATTCTTTGAATTAATTTTTCTATGAAATCACATAAAAGCCCTTTCATAATTGCCCTGTGCTCCTTGTGTTTGTGAGGGATGGATGAGAAGAGAAGGAGGAGGATGTCTAGTAAGTTTGTGTGAGAGAAGTAGATCACTTACTCCCTTTTCCTTTGATTTGAAATTGACTCATGACTAGGTATGTCTGGTATGTCCCCCTACGTGACTTAACCCCTTCCACGCTGATGACGAGCTGGGCTCGTCATGGCGTAGCCTTCTCGCACGCTGATGACGAGCCCAGCTCGTCACGTAACATGCGATTTAAAAAATCTCAGCGTGCGAGCGGAATTCCGCTAGCGCGCATGAGGTTAAGGTCCGCTAATGCTCATCTGGTCGCCGTCCCTAGGATCAGAAAGGCTACGTGGTGAGGCAGGAACATCTCCCACCTGGCAGCCAAACTCTGTAATGCCTTGCCTTCCTCCCTCACATTTCAATGTAATAGACGCTCTTTTAGGAAGTTGCCTAAAACCAGTTTTTCCCCCCTAAGTCTATGTAATTCTTCCCCAAACCTAGCTGAGGCATTGCTTTTTAGGGCATGTCGCGTCGGCATACATTGCACTTGAGAATTTTTTTTAAACTTTATTTCTCTCCTTAGCAGTCCTTTATGTCTTGTAACATGGTGGAGCAAGGGAAGGAGCCTAGTCTGCATAGGATAAAATGCCAGTTATCCAGAGTACTATCATCTGTTGTGTTTAAGTAATACTTCTGTACGCTATTGTTACCTCGCCAGCAGACACCCAGGACAAATACTGTATGATACTTCAATCACACTAACATAATTTTGTGAATTTCACTATACACTTGTTTCACAAAATTTTAGAAATTGCACCACAATGCCTCATCCCTCAATTATGTGGTGTCCGCTGCAAAAAAATGTTACCTCGACCGCGCAGTAACAAGAAGAATTGCCAGATCTTGAGCAGTTGTTGCTCATGGCACCTGTGTTTTTGCAGTATGTTTTAGCAGGAAATATTCTTTGTTTTAAAAATTGATATGATGGCGCATGTCGCACTAAAATATAGTGTCAGATAACAAATTTGCATTTTGCACTCAACATTGCACGGAACCGATTTACCAATCTCACTCACTTGAACTCTTAAAGACTATCCTGAGATTGTATCAAAATAGCTGAGCCTTTTGAGTTTCTGCACACCTACAAACTTGGGTCCTCTCCGTATGGATTATAACATTTTTTTATATTCTATGTCAATTTAAGCATACATGGTTTTAAAACCAAGATGTTATTAATGATGGTGACTGTTGATATATAACTTTCAACTCTATTCTAACTTTTGGCTCACACACGATTGTGTCATCAGATGGGCCATTAAAAGGTAGGTTGGATGTTTCCCGCAGTCTGGAGTGACTAGCCTCAAACAACACTCCTTGGCCCCACGTCAAGCTCTATATTAATAGTCGTGGAACAAAGACCGCCCTTTCCAGTATGAAGAAAAGCTACTGTGCACTTTAAAAAGAGGAATTCAAATGTCCCCCTTCCACTATCTTTTCAAAATCTCTGCAGACCCTCAAAGGACATCCCTCCAGCTTCACCCCTAACCTGTCGTGTTTATTGAATCAAGCAAGAACTCACCCCCAAAATGTCTCTAATCAAAGCACTCACGGAAATTCAGGCATCGTTTAAACTAAGCCCCGTCCCTTCAAATAAAGAGAAGGGTATGCTTATGGTGATTTGGGATGCTTTAAGGTGGTAATAGCGTTTCATGGTATTTTACTCTGTTGCCGCTCTCTCTGTCTCCCTTCGTATAAATGAAGTGTATTCAGTGTGCTAAATCGCCAATACCTCAAAGCTCCAAAGACAAGTTCAACAGTGAAGCCAAATGTCAGATGAAACCGCTGTTCCAAATAATCCTGAAGCACACTACCTATTGAGGGCAGTGGGTAATAAGTATATACATTACCATTACATAGCAATATGGACTACTCACAACCCTTGGTTTATTCACCATGCAAATGTTGTTTCCACAAACACTTTTGTTACTGGACCAAATTGCCACTTTTTGTAATACACTGAAGATGACGTTTACAGAGGCAAGATTGGTCCTTTAGTAGAGGCAGGGGAGGTGGCAGTCATTGGCCAGTGATACAATAAGGAGGGCATATGGGGGGAATATTTATTGACCTTGCATTGACCAGTGCCTTCTGTGTGCCCAAGCGAATTATGGAAAGCGTGCAGGGGCAAGCATTGATTGTAAAATAACACGTACACATGTGTAAAGTAATCAGAAAAGAGTGCTGCTTCTTATGTGTAGTCAGTGCCTCATTTCTAACTGTGGAGGATGGTCAGCATGTGATAAATATATATACAGAAAATAACCACATTTGAGAAATGAATGCACAGGTAACATGACCGGCTATTCCAGTGACTTCCGCTACATCTCCCTGAAATGTATGCATGACTGAATTTTCCATGAACTATTTGCAATAGTGAGTCAGTGTTTTGGAGGGAAGGGATTAACACCCCTATTTCTGTTTTTACATATTGTGTAATGCCTTTTGTTGGAGATGTCTGAGACTATTTTACCTAAAGCACCTTCCTTTGGAGTTAACTGCTCCTGTTTGATTCACAAGTGCATTCTTTTCAGCTGATGCACTCTTGCTGTTAGAGCAAATTCTTTCCCGTTAAATGTGATTTTCTAAAAGGTGTATGCTCTTTCAGTGGTCTTTGTACTCAATTGCATTTTCTTTCTCTAAAGGTGTGTGCATGTGGGAAATTTTAATGTATGGTGTGAAGCCCTTCCAAGGAGTGAAGAACAACGATGTGATTGGTCGAATTGAGAATGGAGAACGGTTACAAATGCCTCAGAACTGCCCTCCCACTCTCTACAGCCTTATGACGAAGTGTTGGGCTTATGACCCCAGCCGAAGGCCCAGGTTTACAGAGCTGAAAGCACAACTTAGGTAAGGGGAATGGTGCACTCGAGTACTATCAGTCAACGAGTCTTTGGTAACACTTATATTGAATGCTTAGAGGAAAACGAATATATGTAAGGAGTGTTTTGATTTATTTTTTGTTCGTTTTAAAGAGGAACTTTAGTAATAGATATATGTTCGAGGCATATGAGCTGCAGATTATACACTGTGCATATATGGCCACCTAGTGTTGGGCCCGGATGTTTGCAGTTTGTTTTGTTGTAGAAAAGTCTTTGAAAGTCACGGGATAGGTGACTCTTCCTTTAGATGATACTGCGCAAGGGCATCAGCTCCATTCTCAGATTGTTTTTTTCCGCCACCGGGCTCGGATGTGTTTCCAGCGCACCGTGTTGGAACCGATTTCTTTCAGCGCGCAATCCTCACCAACTTATAGAAAATCGTCGACGGCCTTCGGGCCTGACTAGGCCTCAACTCCAGCTCATGGAAAGGACGCCATTTAAAAAGTGTCCTCAATATGGGTCAAAGTTTCCCCACACCGACCTTCATGAAGTGTGTAACCTTTGCCTCTCCCCAGAGCACGAGACCAGAGTCTGTTCCACTTGTGCCTCTTTCCGCTCCAAAAAGGCTATCTGGGACGAAAGAGCTAGGAGAACAATGGCTTGATCTTCAGCTCCGATTCCGGACGACATCTTTGAAGAAGTCGATGTCCCAGAACAACACGACCTCAACAGCAACTCCGAGGCAGAAGATTCAGAAGTCGAGGACATCACTCCAGCACAGCGGGTCGTAAGTAAGATCGTCGACCCCGACCCTTCCTCAACACATCTAAAAAAGGCCCCGGTCACTCCCACGCCCTCGGGTGCACACAATGACACGCTGCTTCTACTGCCCCACCTTCGGGCCCTGCTAAGAATCTAACTAAGCCTTCAGGCGACTCTGGCTCGAGTCGGCCTTCCCACAGTGCCGGCACACACCTACCGGCACCGAAAAAGACAACATCACCGGCCCCGCCGACATCCAAACCACAGGCGCCGAAGCCTACCGCTACTCTTTCGGCACCGAAACCCAGGTCGGAATCAAGCAAAGCCGCTTTGGATTAAAAAAAACGGAACCGAAAAAAAACATTGGATCTCAAAAATATACCGGAGCCTAAAAAATCATCGGAGCTGAAAAAGACTCCTGCTTCTCCGGTTAAGGACATTGTCAAAAAAACAAAAGAAACCGCTTCAGTGCCAGAGCCTCCCTCCTCACCAAAAGATCGGCCTCCTGCAGAGGACTTATTTCATCCAGACCCTGCAAAAAAGACTCTAGCTAAAGACCCAATCACTGGGCAGCTAACTTTAGCTTAAAAAAAGCGACCACTGGATACACCAGCGCCAGCTCCTCATTCAAAGAAAAAGGACATGGCTACCTCGCCTTTAAGACTTCCTTCCCCTCCTCCTCCACATATACCATCACCACCTGCTCCCTTACCACAACATTCCCCTGCATCCTCTATCATACCAGGCGATGACAATAGGGATGATAGCTCTGATGATATAGGGGCTAACATAGATGATCCATCTATTCCTCCAGGCTCACCTGACCCGTGGGATGACTATAACACCCCAGACGTCCCAAATGTCCCTCAAGATGACATATACCCCTCAAGGCCTTCCCCACCAGAAGACACTATGGGTTTTAATCAGTTGATACACAGAGCCGCGCAATATCATGGAGTAGATATGCATACAGACCCTGTAGATGAAGACTTTCTAATGGATACCTTTGATAGTGCATAAAGGTCTTTATCCATTTTACCAATGCTTAAAGGAGTGATTAAGCATGCTCCTGAAGTCTTCTAGGGCCCAGTCAGAACTCTGGTCATTAACCCTCGAATAGAGAAAAAGTATAAAGCTGCCCCTTCAGACCCATCATATATTAAAGGTCCAGTACCACTAGACTCACTTGTAGTTTCCAACACACGCCAGAGAGCAAACTCACAAACATCAGGTGAAGCTCCCCCACCAGATAAAGAGTCTAAGCTACTTGACGCATCAGGGAAAATAACTGCGTCTCAAGCAGCAAACATGTGGCGTATTGCCAGTACACAAGCATTATTGGCAAGATATGACAGGGCACATTATGACGAATTAGAATCACTAATGCGACACCTCCCTGATAAATGCAAAGATAGAGCAAATGAGCTTATTCAAGAAGGAAAAAATATTACAAACACCTCTATTCGGTGTGCACTTGATGCAGCGGACACCGCCTCCAGGGCAGTTAACACCAGTGTTTTATTACGTAGACATGCCTGGCTACGCATATCAGGGTTCAAACCTGAAGTCCAAAGTGCTATACTTAATCAACCCTTCGATGAGCAACACTTATTCGGACCCAATGTAGATGTATCACTTGAAAACATGAAAAGGGATACAGATACAGCCAAATCTATGGGAGCCCTGCAGTTGCAGGCTCCCAGACGTTTATTTCGCCGCTCATCTTATGGAGGCGCCACCAGGGGCTACTCTTCAGACACACCTTCTACCTCATACAAAGCCCCTACACAATCCACCTATAGTAAGGGCTACCAAAGGGGAGGGTACAGGGGTAACAATAATGAAGGCAGAGATAAAAAGAACAACTCCCGCTCTGCCTCTACCCCCGCCCAATGACTTCCCTTCCCCCGCCCCATTCCACTCCTGTCGGGGGAAGACTACAACAATACCTACCAGCCTGGGAAAACATCACATCAGACAGGTGGGTGCTTCAAATAATTCAATCAGGTTACTGTCTAGAACTAACATACACCCCCCCCCCAAACATACCACTCAAGCAGCATCCATTGTCACAAGAACATTTAACACTGCTCAGACAGGAAGTAATATCCCTCCTGCAGAAAAATGCAAAAGAAATAGTCCCAAAGCATCAGCAAAACAAAGGAGTATACTCCCTATATTTTCTAATCCCAAAGAAGGACGGGTCTCTAAGACCTATCCTAGACCTCAGACCTCTAAACATTTACATACAGTCGGGTCATTTTCATATGGTCACACTCCAACAAGTCTTTCCACTCCTGTTACAAAACAACTTCTTTGTCTCTCTAGATCTCAAGGACGCCTACTTCCACATTCCCATCCACACAGCGCACAGAAAATATCTCAGATTTGTGCTAGACGGGCAGCACTACCAGTTCAAAGTGCGCCCATTCGAAGTTACAACAGCGCCACGGGTGTTTACCAAATGCCTAGCAGTAGTAGCAGCACACTTAAGAAGCCAACATATTCACGTCTTACCATACCTAGACGACTGGCTCATAAAAGCCAGCTCATACAGCCAGTGTGTACAACACACTCACGCTACTATTCAACTGCTTCACGACTTGGGATTCACAGTAAATCACACCATGTCACATCTGCAACCTTCACACATACCTCGGCGCTACAATAAACACCCAACTAACACTAGCCTATCCCTCTCCAAACAGGATAACACGTGTACAAACTCTCCAAACAAAATTCAAACTGCAACACTCGCTTCCAGCTCGAGTGTTCATGCAGCTCATAGGAATGATGGCATCTTGCATATTTATATTACCTTACACAATACTGCAAATGCGTCCACTTCAAGAGTGCCTAGCATGCCAATGGAACCAGGCTTGTGGTCAATTAACAGACCTAGTGTTGGTAGACAGTCTGGCTCATCGCTCTCTGCAATGGTGGAGCACCAAAAACCTTTCAAAGAGCCGACAGTTCATAGAGCCAGTTCCTCAGATAATCCTGACTGCGGACGCATCGCTCTCCGGCTGGGAAGCTCACCTACTGCATCACACCATGCAAGGCAGGTGGACACCGCAACAAAAGTTACTCCACATCAGCCACTTGGGGTTACTAGCTGTTTGTCTAGCCCTAAAAGCATTCCAAAAACAAGTATCAGGCAAAGCTGTCTTAGTCCGCACAGACAATATGACAACCATGTACTACATAAACAAACAAGGGGGAACACACTCTCTGCAGCTTTCTAAGTTAGCATAGCAGATATGGAGATGGGCTCTACCACTAAAAATCTTCCTCTTAGCCCAACACGTTCCAGGAGTACAAAACACCATGGCAGATCTGGTAAGTCGATAGACACAGCAGATCCACGAGTGGGAAATTCATCCACAAGTTCTTCAACCGTTCTTTCAAATGTGGGGACAACCTCAGATAGACCTCTTCGCAACCCACGAAAACGCAAAATGCCCAAACTTCGCCGCCAGATATCCACACCCGCTGCCAAAGGCAATGCACTATGGATGAACTGGTCTGGAAAATTTGCTTACGCTTTTCCTCCTCTCCCACTACTTCTGTTAGTGATATGCAAGCTACAGCAACATTCCCTAACACTCATTCTAGTAGCTCCAACTTGGGCCAGACAACCGTGGTACACCACACTGCTGCAACTATCTGTGGTACCACACCCGAAACTAAGCCTATCTCCACATCTCTTAACACAGAACCATGGAGAGATCAGACACCCGGACCCAGCACAGCTCAACCTAGCGATCTGGCTCCTGAAGTCATTAAGTTTGGTTACTTCAACCTGCCTCCAGAATGCATGAAAGTTATTAAAGAAGCCAGACTTCCACTATGAGAGCATGTTATGCTGCTAAGTGGAAATGATTTGTAATATACTGTCAAAACAACCACATAAATCCTTTAGCTGTGTGTATTCAACACATCATAGGATACCTATTACACCTTCAAAAGTGTAATTTAGCTTACACGTCTATCAGACTACACCTTGCTGCCATTGCAGCATATTTACAAAATAGACAACATCTATCTCTGTTTAGAGTACCTGCTATAAAAGCTTTCATGGAAGGACTCAAAAGAATAATCCCTCCCAGAACTCCACCTTCACCAGTGTGGAACTTAAACATTATTCTTACACGGTTAATGGGACCTGCCTTTAAACCATTACATAAATGCGGAGTGCAATTCCTAACTTGGAAAGTAGCTTTCTTAGTAGCTATTACTTCTCTCAGAAGAGTCAGTGAACTACAAGCATTTACCATTCAAGAACCCTTTTTTGCAAATGCATCATAACAAAGTGGTTCTACGCACTAATCCTAAATTCCTTCCAAAAGTCATTTCACCATTTTATCTAAATCAATCTGTTGAACTGCCTGTTTTTTTCGCGCAGCCACAAACATTCGCAGAAAGAGCTCTACACACCTTAGACGTCAAAAGAGCATTACTGTACTACATCGAAAGGACATAAACTTTTCGTAAAACTAAACAATTTTTTGTGTCTTTTTCACCACCACATAAAGGCAACCCCATATCAAAATCGGGGATAGCTAGGTGGATTGTTAAATGCATACAAATATGTTACCAGAAAGCCAAACATATGTTAACAATTCCTCCAAAAGCCCAGTCTACAAGGAAAATAGGGGCTTCAATGGCATTCTTAGGGAACATTCCCCTAGGTGATATATGCAAAGCAGCTATATGGTTTACACCGCAAACATTCACAAAACATTATTGTGTAGATGTGCAAACTAAACAACAAGCCACTGTGGGCCAGGCTGTACTAAAAACTCTGTTTCAAACTACTGCAACAGATGCTCGTGGTATCCGCTAGGTGTGGGTACTGCTATACAATCTATGCGCAGTATGTAATCTGCAGCTCATATGCCTCGAACGGAAAATGCTACTTACCAGTATGCATCCGTTTTTGGCATGTAGAGCTGCAGAGTTACACACGCCCACCCGCCTCCCCGGCTACCTGTATCTGTTCCAGTATTATCTTAATTAGATACAAATCACATGGAAGTCACTACTTCTTGTACAACTCCATCACTTCCCTAATGGCGAAAAACAATCTGGGGATGGAGCCGATGCCCATACGCACTATCATCCAAAGGAGGAGTCGCCTATCCTGTGACTTCCAAAGACTTTTCTACAACAAAACAAACTGGAAACATCCGGGCCCAACACTAGGTGGCATCTATGCACAGTGTGTAACTCTGCAGCTCTACATGCCAAGAACAGATACATACTGGTAAGTAGCATTTTCCTTTCCCTACACCACCTCAAATGGCTTTTTTAAAGTACTTTTTCTAAATTGGTATGCACAAACGCACCTTCTGCCAAAGTTATGTCTTTTTGTATACTGCTGTAAACCGTGGGGCGTCTAAGCTTCTTAGTATGAGACAAGTGTGAAGTGGTCCGTGAACAGCAAGGAACACAGGAGGCTGTTGGAAGGAGGTACTTGTGATATCCTACATAACTCTCTATGGTAGTAGATTATGTAGGTAACCTCTATGGTAGCATGTCATATAATTCTAGAGCTGAGTGATGTAATCCTGTGTTAGGGCCAGATGTCAGTTGATGTTGGCCTGGATGGATGGGATCCTTTGTGGTGAATAAACCTACTTCTTGAACTGCATTACCTGTGAAGAGAAGTTATTCAAATATTTCACTGGCGTAGTCGGCAACTCTACAAAGGATCTCAACACCTGAAAGACTCTGATTATTCATGCGGTGAGAGATTTTATCTTTTATTTCTGGAAAGGGAAGGATCATCGTTTCAACTCAGTGGCAAACTTAGTTTCAATTGTGTTTGGAGCAAATTTCGGCACATGTTCATCTGTATGTATGCGTGGAACTATGTATTTCATGGATTGACATATTAGATTGGGAGCGTTTCGATGTGCTTTGCCTCATTGCTTTTCGCATGTGAGAGAAACCAAGAAATTGTGCACTAGTGTTATTATTTTGTGGATAATCGGAGTATACATTGGAAGTTGAATTAAATGGATGAGCGGAGTATCGAAGAAGCGTCATTTAAAAAATACAGTTCAGGCACGGACTTTAAACATTCATAAAACAACATTCAAATTTACCGCATTCTGTGTGCCATTCTCTCAGTGAGTTGACGCTGCGCACGTTTTTTCTGACGCCTCTGTGTTTTTACTTACTGTTGAGGTATGCGCATGTCATGACGTTGCGCTTACGTCGTTCCGCGTGAGGCTGTTAAGTGTTTCAACGTTCGGCTTCATCATTGCTGGGGCTCAGATGTAGCGTAATCCGTCATTACTGTGTTACCGAGAATTACTGCGTTTCCAAGAGCAACAGGGATTTGGCATTTCCTGTTCGAGTAATCTTCGCAGAACAAAGGAAAATGCGAGCACTTTGTCAACAGCTACTCGCACGCTTAAGATACTTTTGTGAGTACACTACATCAGCAGCGACTCACATGCTTAAAATTTGGGAGGTAACCTTTAATGTACTACGTTTTGATAACTTTATGACAGTGACTTATCTAAGTTGAAGCGACTTCCAATGTTTTAATTATCAGCAATTTGCACGCTTTCTCCTATTTAAAAAAAAAAGAGAGGAAGAGGAAAGATCTTGTGCGAGTTGCTTTATTAAATTGTATTCTTTTACAGCGATTCGCACGCTTCCATGGTTTAAGGTTTTACATTTTACATGTATTTATGTTGATTCAACAAACGCCACGATCTTATAATTTTGCTTTCTGTGGAATTTGTGATATAGTTAATTTGCAGTATTTATTTGTGGTATAGTTACCTCGCAATATTTACTCGTTAACAGAATCATACGTATGAAATACATTTATTCTGATATTAGAGTCTTAACGAAGGTGCATATTTATTAAAATATTCATTATAAAATTTAAATAAGGTGTATATTTATTATACCTTGAAATTATTCCTTCATCTCGGTTAAACATGCAGAACGTTACTGCAGCGCCTTTCTTTTTAGAGAGTCCAGGGGATCCTCCCATCAAGTGGAAAAATGGAAAGGTGTATTTGAACGTTATGACAAGGTTTGTGGCACTTCATTGAGTCCCGAAAGGAAGACTGCTCTTTTGCTGCATTGTCTAGGCTCTGAAGGGCAGGATGTATTTGACCATCTCCCTGAATTGCTACCTGCAGAGTCTAATGGTCTCAATGAATATGAAATTTGCATTCGTAAACTGGACATACATTATCTTCCCAAGGTTAGTACCATTTTAGAGCGGTACAATTTTGGGAAAAGAGTACAGAAGGAGGATGAAAGTATTGAAACGTATTTGACTGATTTGAGGAGATTAGCATCATCATTTCCAGGAAACAGTTAAAATCAATGTGTCTGAGTCACTTGAGGGAGTTACGGAACCAAGCTGAGATCTTAAAACCATCTAATGAAAAAATCTGGGCACAACAATCTGGCAAAGGCATACAAGCATATTTGACGTATTTCTTATCAAACCACGAAAAATTTTGATTAACAAGACTTCGTTTTAACATCTTTTTCCGTTTAGTTTCATTTCCGGAAACTCAAATTTGGTCCCGTGATTTGATGTACTGTCCATGTGATGGAATCTCCCAACAGTCAACGATCCACGTTGTTTTATTTTGCAAATATTACAAACTTCCACGAAAAACGTGGATTATTCCACTTCTCCGATCCAGTGGCCATAGACAATGCTATTCTCCGTTTCTCTTCTTGCAGTCTCTGAACACGCCACATGAAGCTAAACTTATAGTGACTTTTCTTAAAGCAGTCTTAACAATACGTCAAAATATTCAAAGCTAACTAGAAGCATACAGAACTGCAAATTTTATTTTTAGCATGTTCTTTTATATCTCGACTCATTTTTTAAACTCATTTATGCGCTGAAAAGCCTTTTCTATTGTATGTACTTTTTATGATTATACAATTGATAATCGAATAAAAGTTTATGAAACTGAAACTGCATCATCATGCAAATTTGAAGGTTTAACGGATGAGCATAACAGTGATCAATTTATATTAGGGTGCTCTATGGATAAAATTAGAGAAGAGTTATGGTTACGCGATGAGCCAACTCTATATGAGGTTATTGTGGCAGCGAAACGGATTGAACATTCATTAAAATGTGTAGCCATTATCAAAAAGAATAATGTAAATTAAAATAATGTTCAAGTAGTAAAGGCAATAGGGCAAAGCAACAGGATGACAAAGGGTCAGTCTAGTAAAAGTAATGTTCACGCAAAAGAGGATGCAAAGAAGGATAAGCATAATGGTAGCAATGTAGTTTTAAAATGTTTCAGATGTGATAAGATTGGGAACTTAGCTAATAAGATGTGTCCTGCTCTGGGAAATACCTGCAAGAAATGCAAAAAGGAGGGTCATTTCTCTTCTGCTTGCAAGAGTAAATTGAATCCTAAGGTAAAAAAAAGGTTGCAGTATTCAATGATGAAGAGAGTACCTCCAGCCCGGAAGAGTATGAATGTGGGCAAATAGTGTCTGTTGTGAGCAATGAGTCATCTACAAAATCTAAGCCATTTCCTGGAAATGTTATCAAAGTGGATGGTTGTGACACCCGTGTGTTTTGATTCAGGTGCGAAAATAACTATCATCTCTAATGATTTCTATGCTAAAAGAAAAGATCAACATTTTAAAACCTGATATAATTCCGTTAGCGTACGGTAGTGAGCCGATCAAACTGCATGGTTATTTTTACGGGTTAATAGAATATAAAGACAGGATGATTTCTGGTAAAATTTACACTTCAAAGAAGGGTGACAGCATCATCAGCTGGATTCATCAAGGAGAGATGGGAATATATTTAGACCCGAACTTTAATCAACAGATTTTGTTGAGAGATATGAGTCAAGGGGTGGAAAAAGTGTTGTGTGGATTTAGCTAAGTCTCTCAAAAAAAGAATTTCCTAAGGTTTTTAGGAATGAATTAGGGTGCCTCAAAGGATATAAACATAGAATTAAACTTAAGAAGGATTCTACACCGGTTTCTTGCAAGCTGAGGAATGTACCTATAGCAGTAAAAGATGATATGAAAAAAGAGATCATTAAATTAAAAGACAGTGGGATTATTGAGGAGGTGGAAGGAACAGAATGGCTTGCTCCGGTGGTCGCTGCACACAAACCAAATGGTGACCTTCGTTTATGTATTGATTTGCGCCAATTGAACAAGTGTGTAATTGTGGACAGGTATCCGTTGCCTAACATTAGCGAGCTGTTAACGTTATTGGGTGGGGCAAAGATATTTAGCACTATAGACTTGACCTCAGCCTATCACCAGGTGGAACTTGAGGAGACATGTAGGGATTTCACAGCGTTTATAACGCCATTTGGTACTTATAGGTTCAAAAGAATGCCTTTTGGGCTAATTTCTGCCTCTTCAGTTTTCCAACGTGTTATGGAAGGAGTTTTGAAAGGCCTGGAAGGTGTGTGCATCTATCAAGATGATGTCCTCATATATGGTGATGATGATGATGATCAACACAATGAGCGCCTCAGATCTGTGTTAGGTAGATTGAGTGACAGTAATTTATCTGTGAAATTAGAGAAATGTAAATTTGGCTCTGATCTCTCTCAATCATTTAGGACACAACATCTCTGCTAACGGTATTAGACTAAAAGAAGATTTGGTTGATGTCATAAAAAAAATGTCCGCTCCTACATGCAAGGAAGAGCTTATGAGTTTTCTTGGCATGATTGAATATTATGCTAAATTTGTAAAGGGATTTTCTGATATGACCTCTAATTTGAGATCATTATTAAGGAAAGGAAAGTGTTTTGTGTGGTCAAAGGAGTGTCAAGATGAATTTTTGGAAGTAAAAAATAAACTTTGTTGTGCGCCTTTTCTCAAAAGCTTTGATCCTAGGTGTTAGTCCATATTAACCACGGATGCTAGTGAGAAAGAATTAGGGGCGGTATTACAACAGATTAATTCTGATGGCGAAAGTACTGTGATGTTTCTTTCAAGAGGTTTGAAGGATACGGAAAGCCGATATTCTGTGGTGGAGCGTGAATCCTTAGCCATTTATTGGGCTATTAAAAAGCTAAGAACGTTTTTATGGGGCTCTGAATTTGAAGGTAGGTCAGATCACAAACCATTGGTAGAGATCTTTGAGAAGAATGGTTTGGATCTTATTTCAAGTCGGATTACCAAATGGATTATTAGTCTCCAAGAGTATTCATTCAAAGTCAAGTATATTCCTGGGGTGAATAATATGATTGCTGATACACTGTCTCGCCTGATATCTTCTGAGTATAAAATTGAGGATGATTTTGATGACGTATATGATAGGGTGTGTGCTCTTGATTTTTAATATCTTTCAAAAGGAAACTGGATAGAGGAAGTTCAATCTGACAACACGATGAAAGAAGTCATGGATTTAATTAGGGTGAAATGGGATAATGTAAAGAAAAACTCTGAGAATACTAAACATTTCTGGTGTGTGAGAGATGAATTGAGTGTTGATGAGAACATTCTATTTAGAGGTACCAAACTTGTTCCTCCTTGTAATATTAGGAAAGATATAATTCACTTGGCTCATCAAAGTCACCCTGGAATTACCAAAACTAAAGAGAGGATACTTATTGGTGGCCGGGAATGGATAAAATGATTGAAAGAATCATACGTGATTGTGATGCTTGTAAGAAGAGTGATAAGAATGACTAGAGTACAACCTATGATAATAAGAAACCATCCAAAAGGTCCATGGGTCGATGTAGCATTTGACTTAGTAGGTCCTTTACATTTCAAAGAATCTTACATTTTCATCTTGGTTTTCATTGATCTGTTTTCTCAGTGGCCTGAGGTTTTTTTCTTGACCAGCATCAAATCTAAGAGCATCATTAAATGTCTTAGGTCATTATTTGCAAGAGTAGGCATGCCAAAAACTGTATTGTCTGATAACTGGATGCAATTAGTTACGAAAGAGATGGAAACATTCTTGAATGCATGTGGAATTGTACATAAGAAAAGCTCTCTTTATCATCCCTAAGGGAATGGAATGATGGAGAGATATAACAGAGTGATTAAGGAGTCGATAAATTTGGCTAAATCTCATTTATTAGATTGGAGTAGTGAGGTGACCAAAAAGGTTGAGGAATATCGGATTACTCCACACTCTACAACTTGTAAAACTCCTTTTCTTTTTAGAGGCAGAGAACCAAACACTTTACTTGAACCATTTTGGGTTCACGAATATGCACTTGCTAAAGGTAAAGAAGAAAAATATGATCATAAAGAGGTTTTGGATAAGGTAATACAAAAAGCTAAGTTAGGAAAAAGTACTTTGATAAAAGGAATGCTGTTAAGTCCTTTAAAGTAGAATTTGGTGATTTAGTTGGCATTAGACGTTCTGGCATTGTCACTAGTTGAAATTCTAAATATATGGATCCCATGGTTGTCATCAAGCTTTTCACAAATGCAGTTAAAACTCAGGACCATCGGGTTTGGAACCTTAATAGAGTGGTGTTGGTCAAAAGGAAAGGAAAGGTGGAAGGAGGTCAGGATCAAGAAGATTTGGTTGAAGAAGATGGGAAAACATCCAACTTAGATTAATCTTCATGAGAACTAAGAAGATCTAGATCCACAAGACGTCCATGTCATTTAAAAGACTATGTTTGAAAAGTGGTAAATGACTATGATTGAAAAATTGTCATAATGTTATGTAGTTATATTATTATGGTGTTGTAATTTGTTTTTTTCTTCTCAAATTAAGAAAGAGAGATGTGTGATATCCTACATAACTCTCTATGGTAGTAGATTATGTAGGTAACCTCTATGGTAGCATGTCATATAATTCTAGAGCTGAATGATGTAATCATGTGTTAGGGCCAGATGTCAGTTGATGATGGCCTGGATGGATGGTATCATTTGTGGTCAATAAACCTACTTCTTGAACTGCATTACCTGTGAAGAGAAGTTATTCAAATATTACAGTACTTTAGAGTATGTGATCAAATGGCATAAAGGTCTGGAGTGGTTCCCTGTGCTTAGGCCCACATTAGGCCCCACTGTGGTGTTATGTGCACTTTGGGCACAATGAAGGTCTTAATAGGAGAAATGCAGATTGTAGTGTGAGAGGAAGAATTTTAGATACCGGTTTCATTCTGGGAGTTTTTGACGCATGCTGCTTTACGAATATTTAAATAATCCTTGACTAGATAGGAATCTGAAATTTCGCTAAAATTGTGTTACTGACTGTACGGTACCATGTTGAGTGGCACTTTTAAACATATTGCAACTGGATAAATACAAATCAGGATAGAGGAATTGTATGGGAGCAGCAAAGAGCAACAGCAATTCTATGTTTGAAAAAATTATTGTATATTTTTATATACTGACCTGTTATATTTTACCTGTGAATGTATCCTACATAATCGTTTTTGGAAAAGGTGATGGACAGAGTTTCTGAATGATGCAGAATACTCCTACCCAGTCAAGAGATCAGGGCTTGATCCATCACAGTTTTTTAGCTCACTGCACCATCCCTGCTCAGAACCTGGCTATATGCAAATTAGTCTGTTCCTGTCCCAGTGCATGATGGGAACAGGGCAAACCAAACTACCAAGCCAATTCTTATACAGGGAAGGAGACAAGCTTCCGGGGACCGGTTTCTGGCATTTCAGCCGTCGTCGGCCCGGCTTGCTTGAATTCTGATGGTGCAATGGGCAAGGGACTCACGTCTGAGTATACCCTCCCACACTTAGTGTGGATAAAATCGTTTTTGGAAAAGGTGATGGGCAGAGTTTCTGAATGATGCAGAATACTCCTACCCAGTCAAGAGATCAGGGCTTGATCCATCACAGTTTTTTAGCTCACTGCACCATCCCAGCTCAGAACCTGGCTATATGCAAATTAGTCTGTTCCTGTCCCAGTGCATGATGGGAACAGGGCAAACCAAACTACCAAGCCAATTCTTATACTGGGAAGGAGACAAGCTTCCGGGGACCGGTTTCTCTCTCATCAAAGGCTTTTCAGTAAATTGTTCATGTTTGTTGAAGTTGCTTGTTACAAAGTAGGTTTATGTGATCTAACACTAGTTCTCTCAAACTGATAGTTGACACCCTACTGTTCGATAATTTGTATTTATTTGCACGTCCCCTGCCCCCCCCCCCCCCCCCCACCCCATCCCCCCACCCTCTCCCCGGACTAGTAAATCTATACTTTGCAGAATAACTTGACTTAAGAGGAACAGTAAAGTGTAATGCGTCTACCAGCAACAGAGGGCTGTTTGTTAGGTCCCAGTGTTTAACAGGTTACTTATATTCTATGATTTACTTGATGCCCCTTGCCATAAGCCAAGGGTCCCTGCATCTTCAACATGGATGCCAACAGGTGCACCTAGAAATCTCCAATAAATGTTATGCCTTTCCAGCACTTTACTAACACTAAATTTATGAACTGATTTACATCTCTGAAGATCCTGAATTTAAACGTCAGGTCTGCGCTGAAACACTATCAGCACATCTATGACCTCATTGAGGAGGAAGCTCCAGACGTATTTGCCATGACGGAAACATGGCTTCAGGACGCTGATACCGCTATTACCAATCTAGCCTGCCCACCCGGCTATTCTATGTACACCTTGAATAGGCTGTCTAGGGGTGGGGGTATCGCGTTAGTGGTAAAATCTATCTACCCTTGCGTCTGGAGTGCCCTAAACATGAAAGTGCCATGTTCAAGGTCTCTGTCAGCCCTGAGTTTACCCTGTCCGGGATGGTCGTTTATCGCCCACCCGGCAGCGATGTGGCGTTCAGAAATGCCTTCCCTGATATTGTTGGCCCTTTGGTCGCCGACTGTGCCAACTTTTCTATCATGGGTGACCTAAATCTACATTTCGACACCCTCTCTGGCCTGACAGTGCGTTCCATCTCTTCTGACCTGGAGGCCTTTCAACTTCCCCAGATGGTTTCCCAGCCTACCCACCTGGGGGGGCATATTCTGGATCCCCTGTTTACCAATCTGTCGGGGATTCAAATTACCTCCGTCTCCCCGGTGGAATGGACAGACCACTTCTTGGTGTCCACCCTCTGCCCTGTTTCGGCCACTCCTTCCATCTCTACGGCTAGACGGGTTCAGAAGAGGGCTTGGAAAAAGCTTCGGTTAGAGGACTTTCATCGTCTTCTATTAGAGGAGCCGCTGGGCCCTTTGACGGATGTGGAAAGGGGGTATGACCTCTTCTGTTCATGGATAACTAGGGCCTTGGACTCTCTGATACCTATCGTTTCAACTAAAATCAATCCCAGAGAGTCGAGTCCCTGGTACGATGGCACTCTCCGGGCCCTAAAGGGTGCCTGTAGACGAGCAGAGAGGGCTTGGAGGAAGACCTATGGGGCTGATCTAAAAGCTGCATACGCCAAGTCCGTTAAGCTCTACCATCGAGCTATCTGCCGAGCTCGTGTGGCTTTTTATGCCACCGAATTCCGGAACAGTCCGAATCCGTCAAAAGCTATCTTTAAGGCCGTAAAAGATCTCACGGCGAAGCGGACAACATCTACGACCGTAAGCTCCCTTTCCCATTGTGAATCCCTTGCATCTTACTTTTTGGGGAAGGTCCAAGCTATATATAGGACATTCCCTAGCATAGGGTTCACTGAGGAAAGTATTAATGGGTTCCACCATCAGACTACACTGCTTGTTTCCCCCCCCCCCTCACCTTGGATGGTTTTGACAAACTTGCGCTGCAAGTCAAATCTGGGTCTCCATCCGATCCAGTAAGGCCTGCTCTCTTCCGAGACCAAGCTTTTATGGGGCGTACAGCTGTATGCTCCCTTGTCAACCTCTCCTTGGAAACGGGAATAGTTCCATCTAAGTGGAAACAAGCTGTGGTGTCCCCGATCATTAAAAAGCCCACCCTGGACCCCTCCAAGCCTGAAAGCTATCGCCCCATCTCGTTGTTACCCTGGCCAGCCAAGATCACTGAGGCCCACGTCAACCTGGCCCTGTCTGAACATCTGACTCGGACCAATGCCCTCGACCCCACACAAAACGGATTCCGTGCTGGGCACAGTACGGAAACTGCGTTACTTGTGATGGTGGAACATCTCCGGGCAAGGTTGGATGCTGGTCAAACGGCGGCGCTTATTTTGTTAGATCTTAGCGCCGCCTTTGATACGGTAGACCACAGCATCCTCCTGCGTCGGCTTGAGGAGACTGGCATTGGCGGTCGGGTGCTGCAATGGTTCCGCTCCTTTTTAGATGACCGCTCCTTCTGTGTTGCCATCCCTCCCTTCAAGTCCAACTACCAACCACTGGCCATGGGGGTTCCGCAAGGGTCCTCGCTGAGTCCCATGTTGTTCAATCTTACGTGAGACCGCTGGCGTCGCTAGGCAGTGGGGCCTTACTTTGGTCTCATATGCCGACGACACTCAGCTGGCGGTTACTCTCAGCGGGGATGCGGAGATTGAGGCCCCCAGGTTTCAGTCCGGACTGAAGGCGGTGGCTAGCTGGCTGACAGGCAACTGCCTTCAGCTAAACGCCACTAAAACAGAGGTGATGGTCGTCGGGAAGGGAGTGGAGTTGTGGGGTGACCGCTGGTGGCCCTTAGAGCTGGGACCTACTCCGATCCCGGTATCGGAAGTGAAAAATCTGGGGGTATGGCTGGATGCGGGCCTCTCCTTTGTAGGCCATACTAAAAGAACCGCGGCCTGTTGTTTTGGTCTCCTGAGGGGCTTGAGACCTGTTCTCAAGTTCTTTGATGCCCCGACCAGGCAGCTGGTGATCCAGGCTACTATCATCTCCCGCCTGGATTACGCCAGCTCTCTCCTGGCTGGGGCTAACCAGGCTGAACTAACCCGCTTACAACGGGTTCAGAATGCTGCGGCGCGGGCGATTGTTGGCTTGCCCAGATTCTGCTCAGTGACAGGTGTCCTTCGCTCCCTACACTGGCTTCCGGTTAGGAAGCGCATCCTCTTCAAGGTTTTGTGCCTTGCTTTTAAAATCTTGAGAGGTACAGGCCCGGAAATCCTGTTGAGTTGTCTGTCTTTTTATGTCCCTGCCCGTAGCCTTCGCTCTCAGGGTCTGGCCCTTGCGGTGGTTCCCAGATTCAGGCTTAGCCGCATGGGAGGCCGCTCGTTTAGGGTAATGGCTGCGTCAGCATGGAACTCCTTGCCTGTTGAAATCCGCTTGCTGGAGGACCTTCTGACCTTTCGGAGGGCTATAAAAACCTTCTTGTTTTAGCTGTTTCTTAGTTTCTGTTTTTAGCCTCTTGTTGTGTTACGTGCTACCTTGTCTCTGCGCCAGGACGCTCCTTGGCTGGAGTATCTGTGCGCACAATAAATAGTCGTAACATAACATAACATAACATCTAACCAAATAAAGACACTTATTTGAGTAAAGTTCTGATTTCATGTCAAATATTGGTGTAATTCCTTTCAATTGGTGTTTTTCCTGTAATGAAGAGCAAGGACTGTGGTGTAAGTTAAAAATAAAAAACAACACTTTTTTGAACCCCCGTACCTCCAAACCCTCGCCCCTCCCCCCCTCCCCTCCATTTTGGATCTGCACAAAACTTGGCATGTTGAACCTAAATCTGATGGGTTTTTTTCTTTTTAAAGTTTCATGAAGGATCATCAAATGAACTCTAAAGTTATTAATAAAACAAAAAAACGCTTTTCAGTGGATTGTCTTGCCTAATTATAACTACACAGGGACCATGCCACCTTTGTTTAATACTTAAATATATGTATAATCATAAATGTTAGAAAACAAATACACCTTTAGCGCCATAAGTAAAGGACGAACTACTGCACCCTAGCCCCAAACCAATTTCCAAATTTCATTTTTTTTGTTCTCTAATTTGTGTATTGTAGGTTAAAAAACCTTAATGTCAAAGTCAAAACTACTTTGCGGGATATTCCTAAACAAGAGCGGCTCCTACCGGTTTGGGGGAGGGAGGAATGGAAAAAGAAAAAAAACACTTACCTGGCTACGGCCAGCCGCCGCATCTCCTCCATCCTCGTCTTGTCTTCTTGTCTGCAGTCCGGCAGCAGGAACCACACAAGCTCCCAGCCTCCTCGAAATCAATCACAATGCTGCAGTGCAGCGTTGTGAATGGTCTGAGTGCCGTGGTTTGGCACTCCGAGAGGGAAAGGGAGCCTGGTCATGTTCTTCACCCCGGCTGTAATGGAGCATAGGTGGATAACAGGCAAAGTGTGCATAAATGTTTGCCCGTCCAAACATTCATGCGCACGTTGAGTTGGCAATCCACTCCTTCCCTTGACCCCTGCTCTGTCGGCAGAGCAGCCCCACCCACACCAGGAAATGGAAAACTAAAATGATAATAACATTGGTTATTATCATTTTCCTTTAACTACTGCTTGCAGAGCAGTGGGGCAAGGCTCCTCTTCCTTAGCTTAGAAGCCGCCGCTGTTCCTAACTTGCGTCTCCTGAATTCTCCTCATAAACATGTCAGAAATTGAGAGAAATGCAGCCAGATAGGTAGCAGTCAAGTAGAGTTGAAACCCTTCCCTATCCCATCATTTATTTATTTATTTATTTGCGAGTTTGTATAGCGCTGGAATCGACTCCAACTGGAGTATCTCTGCGCTTTTGGGCCGGTTGACAACCACAGAGGAAGGAGTAAAGGTGGAGCTAGATCTCATTTATAAACAACAGGGTTTTAAGGTGTTTTCTGAATTTCAGATGTTCAGTGCAAAGTCTGAGGGTCAGAGGGAGTCTGTTCCACAGTGCGGGTCCTGCAACAGATAAGGCTTTCCCTCCGTGCCTGGCTTTTTTGGCACGAGGTACTACCAGTAAGTGACTTTTCCTGGATCTGAGCGATCTAGAGGGGATGTAGGGAGTGAATTTCTGTTCTAGGTAGGTAGGGCCTTGTCCGTTTATGCTTTTGTGAATGATACAGAATATTTTGAATTTTGCCCTTTGTCGGATGGAGAGCCAGTGCAGTTTGTTAAGGAGTGGTTTCGATGCTGTTCTTGGAGGGGCATTTAGGACAAGGCGGCCGTGGTTTGGGCTACCTGGAGTCTAGCCAACACTCCCTCATTGGCGGAGAGAAGCAAGCCGTTACGATAGTCAATTCGACTTAAAATAATGGCCTGCACTAGGATTTTCCTGAAAGAATCTGGTAGCAGGGGAAAGATTTTTCGCAGCATGCTAATGATGTGAAATCATGAGCCTGCCACAAAGTTACTGTGTTGCTTAAGCGACAGTTCTTGATCGAGGCGGATCCCTAGGTTTTTGACGACCTGTTTAGGCTCTGGGACAGTACCAAGATCAGATGGCCGCCAATCCGGGGTCCACAGTATTTTGGCCTCTCCGAATAGCATGACTTCCGTCTTGTTGACGTTGCACTGTAGATAGTTGGTTGACATCCACTGTGCAACGGCTTTCATGCCTGCAGAGAAGGAGTTCCTTAGTTCAGCGGTGAGATTTTGAAAGGGAAAGAGGTGCTGCGTGTCATCCGCATATGACACGGGGATAAAACCAAATTTGCGCATCACTCTTGCCAGGGGTGCCACGTAGATGTTAGAGTGTTGGGCTCAAACAAGAGCCCTGTGGCACCCCTTTTGAAATCTCTACCTCCGCTGAACGATATTCACCCATGGTGACGGTCTGGGTGCGATCGGATAGGAAACTCCTTAGCCAGGCAAGGGCTTTGTTCTTAATACCTACGTTCGACAACCGGTCAATAAGGATGTTGTGTGACACGGTATCGAACGCTGCCGACAGATCTAGTAACACTAGGATCACAGAGTAGCCTTTGTCCTGGAACATGTGCAGGTCGTCGGTAACAGACAGGAGGGTGGACTCTGTGCTGTGTTTCGGCCTGAAACCAGATTGGGAATAGTCTAGGCCGCCAGCTGTTTCAATGTAGCTGGATAGATGTCGGTTTATGTATTTCTCAGTAAGTTTTCCTAAAAACGGTAGCAGGGAGATGGGCCTGAGATTTGCTAATTCGGTCCACGGTGTAGCAGTGCCCCTTACTGTCAGTTTATGGCGAGCGCCAGTTATATTTTTGCCAGATCATGCTTAGATTTTGGGATATGAGACCACTTGTAGGATTTTACAATTCAGTTTTGTTCTTAAAGATTTTTCTACATCCTTCCCTGAAAGTGTTCACTTGATGCCTTTTTGAGATTATAGGTTTTCCCTGACAGGAATTTTGTGTTTTCCCACTTCTTTATCACTATCTAGAAGCTATCCCAGTTAGGTGCCCTGGCATAGGAGATGCAAAGCAGCCAGTGACCCAGTGTAGGGGTTCCTTCCGCTGGGATACAGCTATTGACCCATTGATCGGCTAGAGGGAGGCCCAAGAGAGGAGGCAGCACAAGAAACAATACCACGCCAGATTAAGGCATCACACCCTTTGACATCAAACATTTTGACATCAAAGGCTTCTCGAATTGTGTATACTCCAAAATCTGGTATTATTCTTGCTGTGGAGCCGCCATCCCATGATAGTTTATCTTCATAAAGAAGGTCACCTTCGTCGTCCTCTTCAAGCATTCAGTCACACACTATAACTAGTATACTGCAAACTCATACATCCCAACATCATCTTCAGGTTCTCCCTGTAAACAATATCTCAAGATTTAAGGAGGTTCTTCTGAGAGATGCGGCAAAACTCAGCGTTCTGTTAGAAATCTCACAATCCTCAATCTCTGTAATTATGGAAACCCTACAAAAGAGAATGTAATCCGTACCATAACTTTCCTTGATGCCGTGATTTGCAGCAGTTGAAGAAGCTTCATTTATCACACCTGCAAATGAAAAAAAACAGCCCCCTAGATTCTAAAGAAGTGTAGACCACCAGTGCAAGACTGCGTTTCTGAAAACTGATTCAAAATCAAACTCCGCAATTCTTAGGAAGTGGCATGCTTTGGCCCTGGAGACAATCATTCCACCAGACAGAGGAAGCAAGAGGCAGGATATCTTAGTATGGAAAATGTGTGATGCAAGAGGCGGGATATCTTAGTAAAGAAAATGTGTAGAGCTGTGTGAGCAGCTTTGAAAAAGGCTAGCATTTCAGCCCTGCAACGCCGTTCTGGTTAAGTCTTATGGGAGACAGTGCAGGTGTTTGTTTGCTGATGATCTGCAGAAGGACAGAAGTTCTGATTGAAAGCCTTTTGGTGTCTGACCAAGTCATTAGCGCCTCCCTGTATTCAGCCACAATGTCTGCATCGCTGTAATGTCATAGCATTACCCTTAGCAGAGCTTCTGGCTTGTGGTTACTTGCAGCAGAAGATCTTTAACCTTGCATGATCAGGCCCAAGGCAGCTCGACCACACTGCCCCCTAGAAGAGCACCTTGGGGCTGTCAGAGCAAGCCCATGTCCACTTGTAAGGGAATACTTGGGCTCTTTGAACAGTATACCTCTTTTTGGTATTCTATATAAGGAGCCAGCTTCCTACAGGCCTATGCTATGCCACTCAGTATATGCAGAATTTGTCGCATTTGCAGGGGAGTTTATTCTGTTTTTTAAAAAGTCAAGACCGAACACTATGCATATTCAGCAAAAGGAAGTGTACATCTGCCAGATAATAACAACTTGACTGTTCTGCAGGCGTTTAGATTGTTTGCAGAATTTGATTAAAAAAATGCAATCCGGAGTTTTCTGAAGCAGCTTGTTAGTAGAGCCGAAGGCATAGCAAATCACTGATAACCACTGCACACGTGAATAGTTAAGAACATTGTTTTTCAAAATGAGTATAAACCGAGGGTACTGCTAAAGGGAAGTTGTGCAATATTTTTCTTGAATTTGAGGTCCATGCTCGCAGGTTTCCAAGGCAACTGCTCGTGTGTACGCCACAGGCTGTTCTTGTTGCAAGACTTGGGTGTCAGCCAGTCAGAACGAGGGGTTTTACTCTGAACATTCCTTTCGGTTTGAGTTCAGCCTTGCCTTCCTTGCCATCCAGCTGGTGCCAGCGCGACCAGAGGCTGTCTAAAGACCTGGGCCACGGTGCTCTGCTTTGATAGACGGGGTGCAGGCAGCCGACCCCACCTCTGAAATGGTGCAGTCTTGTCGAAATAATGCTACTCACCCATAGCTGCCAAGTTTTAAGTGTGCCTGTGAGTGACATTTCTGTGGTTTACTTGTATTTGTGTGACACTTCAATGTCATGCATGTGACACTTTGAGCGGCTCTTCGACAAAGCAATTATTCCCAATTTCATTAGATACATATTAGAAATGGTCCCCGTTGGGGCCATGCAATGGGCGAGAACCTGCCTTAAGCATCCCTACGAAAACATTAAAATTGGAGGAACATATATGATAGACAAGCCAAGAGGATGGTGGATAAACCTGGCATGGTCTTGTCCCTCTGCCAGACCCGATCCTCTCGCTCTTCGCCTCCTCCACGCACACAAGGATTGCAGATTGCTCTTTTTGGAATGTCGGTAAAAAGTCTTGAACTTCCAAATATCAATTTATTGTCAGAAAATCAAAGGGCAATTGAAGAGAACCAAGGCTCTATTTCACGAATGCATTGTGTAATGAACGCGCAGGACTAGGCTGCTGAATTGTCAATTAAATAATCTGGCATGTTATTGCCAAATTTGGACATTTTCTCGACCTCTTAAGATAGGAGCAGTGTCCTCGTCTTTATTCCGTATCAACCAACCACAGTGCCGGACTACAGACTGGGCAAATAGAATGGTATCTCTCAAGAACCTCATGTAACGTTACCATAAGTGCACCTAAAACACACCCTATACTTGAAGGAAAGGAGTACATACGGGCCCGGACATATGATTTAAGTTATTTGACAATCCTGCTGCTCCTCAATGCAGCTTTGCAGCCTGGTCTGTCATGGATTACATTTGGTGCGAAACACATCCGCGTCGTTCGGCCGATGTTAAGGTATAGCTCCTCCATGAGTACGTCATGTGTGACACTAATCTGAAAGAAACACGTTCGTGATCGATTCCTTACCTTAGAATTACCCCCAGGCATGAGACTGGATCCGGAAAGTTTTCGTCAGCAGTACCCCTGCACGTCGGTAGGTGTCTTCGTGCGGCTCAGCGAGCATCGTTGGCGTCGTAGTCGCCCAGATGACGTCAACTGGAGCTACTTAGACGCACCCACGCGCGCTAACGCCAGTTCTGTTCTCTCTTTTTCTGCTCCAGGTCTGGAAAGAGCGATACCCCCAGTCACTTTTTGACTGAGTTTTTTTGGGACATTTGTCTGTTATTCGAGTCTTTGACTCCTGGTGTATAGGGATGCCCGGTTTTAAGTCTTGCGCTGCTTGTCCCCGCACGATGTCGGTGACGGACCCTCACCATGAGTGTCTCTACTGCCTGGGGTGCAACCACGACTTCGGGTCGTGCCCTGAATGCCGAGGTATGGCTCTGAAAACTTTGCATGAGCCGTCCCGAAATTTGCTGGAGGCCTGGGAGTCGGCTCGGCGCTGTTCAAGGTCCCGGTCCTGTGGAAGGTCGAGGGACTGGTCGCGGAGCCGCCATCACCATCGTTCGACAAAGTCTTCACACTCAAAGTCAGGTAAGGCAAAGCACAAGAAGTTGAAAAAGCGTTGTCGATCTTCACCTTCCCCTTGCCTGTCGCGCGACACGGCTGAGGCTGAGGGTGTGGGTGGTGCCACCCACTCCCGCAGCTCTGGCGGAGCCTAAGCAGTTGCCGATGGCCTACACGCCCTTTCCGGGTCCATCAGCGACTCCGGCCCAGCTGCAGGAATTCCTGTCTGCCATGGCACGCGTATTTGGGCACGGCTTCAGGCCCCTCGGGACCGACTGGGGGTCCTCGCTCTTCTGCGTCATCAGCCCTGGCCCAACGTCGTCAACAACTCCGGTCTCAACGCCGAGAGAACCCCATGGATCCATGCATGGATCCCAGCCAATGTCGGTTGGCCTCATACGACCTCCATCGACTCCCCGGCCGACGCCGTCCCCGACGTGGAGACAGTGGTGGACCAGTATCGATCGATCGATGCAGATTCTGACGCTGTTAAGGAATTTTTATCCCTTTCTCCATGCGTCTCCCTCTTTTCCGCCTGTTTGGCAGGCTGGGAAGGACTGGGAGGGTCTGAAGACCCTCTCGCAGCCCAGTTCGAGTTAGACCCGGACTGGGAAGAGGATTTGGAGGATGCCGGTGACTTAGATTTTACTCCAGAACCTGGCACACTGTCTCCGTTTACCGTGGCTACGGAGGAAGGTGGTACATATTCTGTGGTGTTGCGTAGAGCAGCTGAGGCTCTACACCTCGAGATCCCTACAGTGGTCGTTTAGGACTAACCTCCTGACAGAAGTGCTCTGGCCAGCATCTTCCTCTACAGAGCCGCTGTTGCCCTTTAATGGCGCAGTTTTGGACGTTCTTTTGGGCACCTGGTCCAGGCCAACACAGCGGCTCCTGTGGATAAGAACGTGGCCCAACGCCATCGCCCCACCCGGGGGACCCCGTTTTCCTCTCCCAACACCCTACCCCTGAGAGCTTGGTTGTCCAAGCCTCTACATCCCCAAGCGCATTACCTTCCGCGCCTCCGGACAGGGAATCCAAGAAATGAAACAGTTTGGGAAGAAAATCTTTACTTCCACCAGTTCACGGCTGCGGTCTGTGAACAACGCATGCCTCTTGGGCCGTTATTCCCATTCTGTGTGGGACACGGTTGCGCAGGTGCTGCCTCAGTGTCCGGAGGAGGCCAGGACTCTGCCCTCCCAAGCTATTGCTGAGGGGAGAGAAGCAGCCAAGTTGACAATTCATTGTGGCCTTGACACCACCGACTCGCTGGGCAGGGCGATTTCCACGGCAGTGGTGCTACGCCGTCACGCCTGGCTGAGGACAACTGGCTTTTCCGGGGATGTCCAGAACACTCTGATGGACATGCACTTTGATGGCACTCACCTTTTTGGCGGCAAGGCAAATTGTGCGTTGGAGCATTTTAAGGACTCACATGCTGTGGCCAAGTCCTTAAGCTTTTAGGCCACACGCACTCCTTCTTCTTTTCGCTCCTTTCGTGGCCAAGGAAGGGGCACCAAAACACGTTTGTTTCAGAGCCACAGGCCTACGCAGCAACAGTCTCAGCGCAGCCGTGGACCTGGGACCTGTAGAGGTGGGTCACGGGACCAGCAGGCGGGTCAGTCCACCACCTCCCCTGCCGCCACTGCCTCAAAACCTTCCTAGTCAGGTGTTTCGGGCCCACCAAACACCAGTGGGTGGCATGATTCGCCATCATCTCCCTCACTTGCGCACCATCACTTCGGACAGGTGGGTGTTAGATAGTTCGAAGGGGCTACTCCCTCCCCCTCTCTCCAGCCATGCCACCTCAGTACCACTGCATGTCAGGGGATCACTAGGAGCTGCTCCAGCAGGAAGTTGCGGTCCTTTTGGCCAAGGGAGCCATCAAGCGCGTTCCGACGCGAAAAGTAGGTTGTGGTTGTTACTCCCTCTACTTCCTGGGTCCAAAGAAGGACAAGGGCTTGAATCCTATCTTAGACCTTCGGAAAGTCAATCACTTCCTCCGGAAGGAGAAGTTCAAGATGCTCACACTTGCTCAGGTCTTGTCTGCCCTGGACCCGCAAGACTGGCTGGTAGCGTTGGACTTGCAGGACGCTTATTTTCATATCCCCTGTCCTGCCGGCCCACCAGCGTTACCTGCGGTTCACAGTAGGCCACGAGCACTCTCTGTTCACCGTGCTCCCTTTTGGCCTTACTAGTGCCCTTTGGGTGTTCACGAAAGTGATGGCGGTGGTCACAGCTCATCTGCGCAGATCAGGTGTTTCAGTCTTCCCCTATCTCGACGACTGGCTGTTGAAGGTGGGCTCGCCCCAGGCAGTTGTCTCCCACCTCCAGAGTACAGCTGACATCCTTCATTTGCTGGGGTTCTCCATCAACGTGCCGAAGTCGCACCTGATTCCCTTTAAGACGCTCCTCTTTGTGGGAGCGGTTCTGGACACCTCGCAGTTTCGGGTTTATCCTCCCGAGCAGCTAGTCTGGGACATTCAGGCTATGATTCCGATCTTTCGGCCCTTGTCCTGGGTTTCAGTCAGGATGATCTTGAGGCTGCTGGGCCTCCTGCATTCTACTGACCAGTCATGCAAGATGGCATATGCGGGCTCTGCAGTGGGACCTGAAGTTCCAGTGGGCGCAACATCAGGGTAATCTTTCCGACTATGTCTAGAACTTGGAGGGAGCTGCGCAGCAACTTCAGTGGTGGCTGGCGAACTAAGATTGGGTCAGAGACCAATCCCTTCCCCTTCCCCAACCACATCTGACGGTGGAGACAGATGTGTCACTCCTGGGATGGGGTGGCCACCTGGGAGAGGCAGAGATCAGAGGCATCTGGTCTCCGTCATAGTCCGGTCTCCATATCAACCTTTTGAAGCTCCAGGCAATCAGGCTAGCACTGAAGGCATTGCTTCCCTGTCTCAAAGGGAAAGTAGTGCAGTTGTTCACGGAAAACACTACCGCCATGTGGTACTGCAACAAACAGGGCAGGGTAGGCTCGTAGACCCTTTGTCAGGAGGCTTTCCGCCTCTGGGCGTGGCTGGAACATTAGAACATATCCCTGGTGGTTCATCACCTGGCGGGTTCTCTGTACACCAGAGCGGAAAAACTCAGCTGTCTGTGCCTGGTCGATCACAAATGGCATCTCCAGACTTGGTGGAAGCTCTCAGCGGTTGGGAGAGCCTTGGTTAGAGCTGTTCACCTCCAAAGAGAATTCGCAATGTCAACAGTATTGCTCATTGGAGTTTTCAAGGCAGCCCTCGCTCAGCGACGCTTTTCGTCTCAAATGGAACTTTGGCCTCCTCTACTCCTTTCTGCCTATACCACTTCTGCCCAGAGTGCTCAAGAAGATCAGGGGTACCTGTCCGAGTACGTCCAGCTCTCGAAGGGCACTGCACCGCAGTTGCAGTGCTGGCTCACGGACCAACATTGGGTCAGTGGCAGATCCCTCTCCCTTCCCCAACTGGACCACACAGTGGTGATGGATGCGTCCCTCCTGGGATGGGGTGGTCATATGGGAGAGGCGGAGATCAGGCGCCTCTGGTCTCCGGCGGACTCCAGGCTCCGTATCAATCTTCTGGAGCTCCGGGCGATCCTACTTGCACTGAAGGCAATCCTTCCCTCTGTCAGGGGGAGAGTAGTGCAGGTGTTAACAGACAGCACCACCACCATGTGGTATTGCACAATCAGGGCGGCGTGGGGTCATGGACCCTATGTCAGGAGGCTCTGCGTCCCTGGACATGGCTGGAACGTCAAGGCATTTCCTTGTATTTTCAACACTTGGCAGGTTTTTTGAAAGCCAGGGCTGACTAACTCACCCACAGGTGTATGATGGATCAAAAAATGGCGTCTTCACTCAGAAGTGGTGCAAGGCCTCTTTCAACAGTGGGGATAGCCTTGGTTAGATCTATTCACCACCAATGAGAACGTGCAATGTCATCTCTTCTGCGCATTGGAATTTCCAAGGCAGCACTCGCTCAGTGACGCTTTTCGTCACGAGTGGAGATGCGGTCTACTGTACTCTTTTCCGCCTATACCACTTCTACTCCACATCAGGCAAACAATCACCTTGCCCACTTTCTTTCCGTCCCCACACCCTCCCAGAGAGGAAGAGAGGCTCCACTGTCTAGACCCAAAAGGTGCGCACTCTTTTTACCTGAATCGCACACAACAGTTCTGTGTGGATGACCAGCTCTTTGTTGGCTTCATAGGTGCCAAGAAAGGCCGAGCTGTACACTAGAGTACTATCTCCCGCTGGGTCGTCTTGTGTATAAAAAGCCTGTTATTCTCTGGCTAAAAAGGAACCTCCAGTGGGGTTGCGCTCCCATCCTACCAGGGCGACAGCAGCTACTACTGCATTGGGACGTGGTGTCCCCCTGCAGGACGTCGGTCAGGCAGCCATGTTGGCCTCGCTGCACACTTTTGCTAAGCATTATTGCCTTGACAGTCAATTCAGGAGAGAGGCCTTCTTTAGCCGTTCTGTTCTCTGTGACTTTCTGGTGTGATCTTGGTTTACAGACCCACTACCGGGGTTGGTATTGCTGGGGTATCTATTCTAAGGTAAGGAATCTACCACTAACGTGTTTCTTTCAGATGAACAAGTTACTTACCTTCGGTAACAATATATCTGTAAAAAACATTAGTTAGGGATAGATTCCTTACCGCCCCACCCATCTTCCCCGTTCTGCGAACTGATTTCTAGGGTTAAGGTAATCCCTTTCAGGGCCCTAGTTTCAATGCACCAGTGGTCAGTATCTTGCATTGCTCTGCGTTCCTTGCTCAAAGTTGTGTACAGAACTGACATCAGCGCGCGTGGGCGCATCTAAATAGCTCCAGCGACGTCATCTCGGCGACTCCGACGCACTTGGAGCTGCATGACAATGCCTACCGATGCGCAGGGGTACTGCTTCCGGATCCAGTCTGACGCCTGGGGGTAATTCTAAGGTAAGGAATCTATCACTAACTAATGTTTCTGACAGATATATTGTTACCGCAGGTAAGTAACATGTTCTTCAGTGCTGGCCTTTTTAAGCTGCGCACAGGAGCCAAAAAGACAGAACGCAAAACTGAAACCTGAGAGTAGGTGGTCATTGGTGATTGTTGAGTACGTTTGTACATCGAGAGTTATGCCATGAAACAAATTTACGCAGCAGCACATGAGTGTCAGATGATGTATTCACTACAGAAGAATAAAGTCCACCAGGAAGAAACTGAAACATTGCGCCTCGACCACTGTCTTGAATGTAAAGTGCGATCTTCAAATACCAGACCCCAGAAGGAACGAGGGAGCGCCCAAATGCTATAAAGTTAAATGAGTGACAATAAACAAGAATACACAATATAACGACGCATTAGGATTACTGTCCACGCCAGAAATCATCCTTCTAAGCACATCTCTTGTTATAGGTGCTGATTTAGAAGAGCAGATTACCACGAACATCAACTGTGTCTGAGGGATTCGTACCCCCGCACCCCTTTCACTCTGCAGGGCCCTCTGCATTGAAGAACAGACTTCAGTAGTGTGATGTCGCCACTGGGGGTACACGTTCACACATGTACAAATGGCCGCTGACAGCTCTCAATATTTTGATCAGGTGCAGCACCCATCAGGGATTGCACAGCTTTAGGTACGTGCATTCAAAACTTTTTCAAATAGGTTGGCACCTGTGTGCCTGTTTAAAGCATAGTTACTTACTGTGTGCTTCTTCAAAAACAGTGGCCTCCTGGTTACAGCAAGTCCTCAATATGTAGAAAACCAAAGAATCAACACAAACACCTGTCACCGAGCGACAGCAGCTGGACCATCAGGTTTTAGATGTGGAATATCACATGAGAATGGCATCAGAACTGACTTATTAACTTACTCATTCATCATACATTCGTCTCAGTGACTTAAGCACACGCTCAAGATATCGGTCTGTGACCTACATGCCACTCATGCTAACTGTGCATGTTCTGCGAGCATTGAAAGCTTGTACTAGTCTGACCTGCTGAATCTGGCCTGCTGGGAATGCAAGAATGCACGTGCAAGACAGGATAGTATGCTTTACTACTGCCTTTGTGTATCTCTTCTTTGAGGAAGTACTGCTCCTGCCCAATTTGTATCTATCCTGAGATGGAGAAAGCTTGTGCAGTGCTGCTCCTCTGATTGGGGGAAGCTTGCACAATGTCTGCTCAAGGTCCACCTCTTCTATGAAGAAGGGGTGTTACCACTACAATTGCCCCAAAATATGAAAATGACGAAGTATGTTTAAATGCCCATTCATAAAATGCCAAGGCCAGGCAAGTCAAATTCAACTTTATTCGGCATATTTGCTATGAAAGCATTAAACCTATAGAAAAAAAACATGACAAAATATTACTTCTTTAAAAATAGTCATTTTAAAAGATTTATCTCAAAAGGACGAAAACATGAGCATTTGTTAGTAACTAACAATAGTACTCAAAGGGAATATAAAAAGTAATCATATAAAATATGGTTTACAGCTAAATTAAAAGGTTATCCGCTCATAGCGTCTTTGAATATTTAGCGCACTCTTAACAAAATTTAGAACTGCATGGCACCAGTCTTTTGAGACAATTTTTTGTAAGCACTCCATTGCAGGCAGACAAATTGTAATTCCTGCCGGACACAGTGCAGGAACTAGGAAGGCAACTCTTGGACTCGAGTATAAAGGACAAAATAAGGTGAAGTGGCATGTGCTCTGTGAAGACACATTGGTGCAATGACATGGGGGTAATTCATAATTCTATGTACATGGTGACGGGAAAGCAAATTTAAAATGAATAAGAATGTCTAAAACATGTTAACAACTAGCGGTGAAATGTATTATCAATCCAGATCACGTAACGTTCGCCATTAGTGCCCGTTGATATATGGGCATACAACTCCACAGACCTCATTTTGAACACGCTCTGTATTCTTTTGTCCCTACAAAACTCTGCATGAAATTATTTCACAATGGCCTTTGCATCGGCCTTAATGCCCCGGGGATGTGTGAACATATCAGTAAGGCCCAATTTCAGGAAAACAGATTTAATATTAACCAACCACAGGATTCTTTTAACATTTTTTAAGACTAAGCAGTCAGAGATAAACTCTACCAGCTCTTAGGATTCAGCCAGCATTTGATCCACAAGAGTGGGGTGCTTTATATCTGGTCCCCTATAGACGTGATACCCAGCTTCTTGTGGTACATAAAATTGGCAGTGTATTTTGGCACTGCCAGGATCTATGATTAAAACAATTTTCAGTATGCAGTTTATCCACATTTTGGAACTTCCACACAGCAGCCGTAATACATTCTGATTTAAGCAAGGCCATCATCTCAGGCAGGGGACTGTGATTTAGAATCCTTGAAAAACGGAAGATGGCTCCCGTATTTCTGCCCATTTATAAGAATTTCGTTTGAATATGTGCCTTCCATCTAGAGTAGAGCTACAAGTTATTCCTAAGTAGCAAACTTGATTTGTCTTTGTAAGTGTAGACCCCCCACCCCCATATTCTCATGCGCTTTGTTTTTGTGTATATAGACCTGCATGTCATGGAATAAGATTTTGCATGAAACATTTGGAAATCCAGGCATTCATTGTACTCCATAAAGTAATTTACCAGCTTCTGGAGACCAATTGGCATGCATGCAATCAGAACCGCATCAACTGCATAAAGAAGTATGGGGATAGAGCGTTCATCTATCGTGGGCACGTCCGCCCCAGCCTGTGGAAGGTGTTTAGTTATGCCATGTAAATATAGTAGGAACAGGACTAGAAAGCAGCCCAGGCTTGCTCCTCTCAAGGATGATGTTTGGGATGTTAATTCCCCCTGCGGTCCACAGTGTACTGCTACGTTCAAATTGTAGTGCAGACGTTTTACTAAGGTAAGGAGATCATGTTTGACCCCTGTATTCTGCATTAAATCCCAATGTTTTACCCAATTGACCAAATCCAATGCACCTTTTTGCCTTTACTTATTTGCTAGTTGTATACGGTGCAGGTTTAATGATTGCTCTATAGTGCCTATGCTCGGTCTGAACCCAAACTGCTGTGATTGAAACTGAATGGGGGTTAAAATTTTATTCTCAGTAGCCCAAGTTTCTAGGCGGCCAGTATTACCTTCCCCAAGATTTTTGCAGTAGCATCAGTCAAAGAGATTGGCCTATAGCAGGCCGGGTCTGATTTATCTCCTTTTTTGAAAAGGAGAATTGAGGTGGCAGAGCGCCACAACTTGGGTATGTGGGCTTCCACTAAGCACCTTAAAACGTTTAACGCCGGACCCCAAATGTATATGTTTCAATCAATCAATCAATCATGTCATTTGTATAGCGCGCTACTCACCCGTAAGGGTCTCAAGGCGCTGGGTGGGAGGGGTCCGTTACTGCTCAAAAAGCCAGGTCTTGAGTTGCTTCCTGAAGGAGAGATGGTCCTGGGTTCGCCGAAGGTGGATGGGGAGGGAGTTCCATGTCTTGGCTGCCAGGTAGGAGAAGGATCGTCCCCCAGCGGTGGCTCTGCGAATGCGTGGAACGGCGGCGAGGGCGAGGCTGGTCGACCGTAGCTGGCATGTGGGCATGTAGAAGGTCAGGCGGTTGTTGAGGTACTTGGGGCCCAAGTCGTGGAGAGCCTTGTGTACGTGGGTGAGGAGTCTGAACGTGATGCTCTTGCTGACGGGGAGCCAGTGCCAATGTTTGATCTAAAGACATCAACTGGCACCCCATCAGGGTCCAGGGGCTGAACGGTTTATTGACAAAACTACCTCTCTCAATTCAATAGAGCTGAGCAAAGGGGCCTGAGCTACATCCTACTCTACAGGCCCAGGTGGATCAGCAATGTGGAGTCGACCTTCCTGATTAGTTAGGAAAACTTCTTTAAAATGGGATACCCACTGAACTACAGAACTTCAATCTTGGGGGTGTCAGAATCTGAGCAGAAAAGGTGATTTACTACCTCACAGAATTTTGTGCTGTCCCTTAAGGAGGCAGCGGCTGTCAAGTCTTCCCAGGCTTTTGTTCTTATTTCCTTTTTCCTAGCCTCCGGTATGTTCTTTTATGCCCATCTACCTCTACGAACAACCATAGTGCATAGTGGGGTAGATTTTAATGCAAGCTTTAAACGCTTATGGGTGGCAGTGCATCCAGCATTAAACCAACAATGTAAAAGGGCCTCTTCTGTTGTTCTATTAATCTTAGGTTGTGGGTGGGCTTCCGCAGGTTGAATGAGGCAATATGGGTTGATCAACACCCTTTACCTAATATCCATGAACTTGTTTCACTTTTATTGGAGATGCAATTTTCATCACTTTAGATTTGGCTAGTGCTTATCACCAGCACTAGCGGTAGTGTTACAGATAGATAGTATCTTACCACTTAAATTACATGGAGGGTTTATTTCAGTATGAACACATGTTATTTGAATTAGCCAGCGTCGCTACTGCAATCCAAAGAATTATGAAGGAGACTCTTTAAAACATTAAATGAGCTGTCACTTTCCAGGATGACATGTTTGTTTTTAGAAAGGACATGGAGGAACATAACAAAAATTTGTGGAACGTTTGGGAGGCTTCGCACAAGAAGGGGTTGGCACTCTGAATAGAGAAATGTTGTTTTGCAAGTGACAAAGTAGAGAACTTAGGAAATTGCATTTCATCTGAAGGAATTACACCCAAAGATCATGTTAAAGCTATTTGAAAAACACCTGTACCGCAGTCAAAGGATCATTTGTCGTGCAGCTGGTTGTAATATTTGGTGCAGCTGGTTGTATCATCTGTCGTACAGCTGGTGGTAAAATTTGGTGCAGCTGGTTGTATTATCTGTCGTACAGCTGGTTGTAATATTTTGTGCAGCTGGTTGTATTATCTGTCATACAGCTGGTGGTAATATTTGGTGCCGCTGGTTGTATCATTTGTCGTACAGCTGGTGGTAATATTTGGTGCAGCTGGTTGTATTATCTGTCGTACCGCTGGTGGTAATATTTGGAGCAGCTGGTTGTATCATCTGTCGTACAGCTGGTTGTAAATTTGGTGCAGCTGGTTGTATTATCTGTCGTACAGCTGGTGGTAATATTTGGTGCCGCTGGTTGTATCATTTGTCGTACAGCTGGTGGTAATATTTGGTGCAGCTGGTTGTATCATCTGTCGTACAGCTGGTTGTAATATTTGGTGCATCTGGTTGTATTATCTGTCGTACAGCTGGTGGTAATATTTGGTGCCGCTGGTTGTATCATTTGTCGTACAGTTGGTGGTAATATTTGGTGCAGCTGGTTGTATCCTCTGTCGTACAGCTGGTGGTAATAATTGATTCAGTTGGTTGTATTATCTGTCGTACAGCTGGTGGTAATATTTGGTGCAGCTGGTTGTATCCTCTGTCGTACAGCTGGTGGTAATAATTGATTCAGTTGGTTGTATTATCTGTCGTACAGCTGTTGGTAATATTTGGTGCAGCTGGTTGTATCATTTGTCATATAGCTGGTTGTAATATTTGGTGCAGCTGGTTGTATTGTCTGTCGTACAGCCGGTGGTAATATTTGGTGCAGCTGGTTGTATCATTTGTCAAACAGCTGGTTGTAATATTTGGTACAGCTGGTTGTATTATCTGTTGTACAGCTGGTGGTAATATTTGGTGCAGATGGTCCTATTCTTTCGTACAGCTGGTTGTTATATTTGGTGCAGCTGGTTGTATCCTATGCCGTACAGCTGGTGGTAATATTTGGTCCAGCTGGTTGTATTATCTGTCATACAGCTGGTGGTAATATTTGGTGCAGCTGGTTGGATCATTTGTCGTACAGCTGGTTGTAATATTTGGTGCAGTTGGTTGTATCCCCTTTCGTACAGCAGGTGGTAATAATTGATGCAGTTGGTTGTATTATCTGTCGTACAGCTGGTGGTAATATTTGATGCAGCTGGTTGTATCATTTGTCATATAGCTGGTTGTAATATTTGGTGCAGCTGGTTGTATTATTTGTCGTACAGCTGCTGGTAATATTTGGTGCAGCTGGTTGTATCATCTGTCGTACAGCTGGTGGTAATATTTGGTGCAGCTGGTTGTATCATTTGTCATATAGCTGGTTGTAATAATTGATGCAGCTGGTTGTATTATTTGTCGTACAGCTGCTGGTAATATTTGGTGCAGCTGGTTGTATCATCTGTCGTACAGCTGATTGTAATATTTGGTGCAGCTGGTTGTATTATCTGACACAGGTGCTCATGGAGCAGCTGCTTGTATAGTCTGGCACGGTGGGTTTATCCTCTCACGACTGAGCTTCTTCTCTTGTACAGTTGATCTCTTGTGCTGGCGCATTTGAGTTTGTTGTATAAGCACAGTTTTGGGTTCTTTAAGATACGTTGATGCTATTCTTTATACATTTGAACACATCCTTTGAGGCAGGTTCTTTTTTCTATGTCAGTTTCTCATATTCTCCTGCAAAATGTTTATTGGTTGTCACAATTTGGCCAATCTCTGGCACAGTTTAGAAGTATTCTCTGACATAGCTATGCTTGTTCTGGTCCATTTGGGTTACTACCAATGGACTTGACCTTACTTTGTTCAGTGACGCAGGAGGGGATGCGGTACGGTTTTTGCCAGATAGAATTGACCTCATTGTCTGCTGTGGTGAACTTATTCTCCAGACTGGTGTCGTTAATTCCCTTGCACAGTGACCATATTACTTGGTGCAGTTGGACCTTCTCTGGTACAGTTGTGATCACTGCCGGTGGAGCTCACCTGATTTTGTAGCACTGCTAGACTTAGTGTCTGTGGCACCATAGGCTTACCCCGCAAGCTTAGTTGGCGGCACAGTTTCACCATTTCTCATTACCGGTTATGGTTATTCACACAGGGTATATCTACAACGCCATCACACATATAGAGGTAATAGCAGCAGCAGGCTGGACTACGGCAACGCACTCAATGCAGGAACCTCGGCCACACTCCAGAGGAGACTCCAGCGCATACAGAATGCCTCTGCACGCCTCATCCTCGAACTCCACAGCCACATCACCACCCACCTACGAGACATGCATTGGCTCCCGGTCAACAAAAGGATCACTTTCAAACTCCTAACCCACGCTCACAAAGCACTCCACGACGCCGGACCAGCATATCTCAACGAACGCTGTCCTTCAACACCCCGAACCGCCATCTGCGCTCCGCCGACCTCGCTACAGTCCCCCGCATCTGCCGAACGACCACCCGCGGCAGATCCTTCTCCCACCTCACTGCAAAGACATGGAACACCCTCCCCGCCCATCAACGGAGGACCCAGGACCTGCTGACCTGAAGGAGACGCCTCAAGACATGGTTGTTCGACCAGTAGCTGCCTACCCCCACCCTTAGCGCCTTGAAACCCTCCCAGGTATGTAGCATGCTCTACAAATGTTATGATTGATTGATTGAATATGTGCTTGTCCAATAGGTGCACACAGTCCTCCTACCTTTTCTCTGCCGTGCATTGTGGGAAATAGTTTTTAAGGGCAGTGAATCCCGGCTTCATGTTCATTTGGACATTACTTGTGCAGCTCTCGGGCCTCCTGCTTTTCCGTTCCTCTCTCTAGCATTCCTGCTTGAGAGATGTAATGCCGCCGCCCCTGCTCCTCGCAGACTATTCTGTGGTTTCCCGCTTTATTTCCCCTGGAAACTGCTGCTCTTTTCTGACAGTGCCTTTCTCAGAAATCTGTAAAATGATGACGAGTGGACGGCGAAGCCGTGCCTAGGATTATTGGGGCAGAGAGCATTCTAATGTTGCTTTGTCGGTAATTGCCACTGGGCATTCACGGAGCAAACGAAAGCGGAAATGTCCACTCATTGTTTCCCGCTGCGCTCTGGACTGACATCTAGGATGAGTCTAAAAAAAATACTGTTTTGGCAGATGAGAAAATTGAAGCATGCGGTTGTGACGTGATCTACCCAGGATCAACCGAGACTAAGTGGAAAGCCAGGGACATTAAGGGCCTGGACCTCAGAACTGTAAACGCTAGACATCTCTCCCTAGTGAGATGGTTTGGGTACCATTCGGGCAACAGGCCGAGTTAAATGTATGCAACAGGAGGGCACAGCTTAGCACGCGCTGAAGCGGTCTCCATCTCTGACGCTGGTGCAGGTATATTTCTTAAGGGCGCAGCCTCTGAGAGGCTAATGTGACTGCCAGTTATAGCCCAGTCTGGAGAAAGCAGCGGCCTGCTCTGAAGCTGGTCTCCAGTGACCAGGGGCTCATGATGGATTGTGAGATCCCCAGAAAGTGAAACCAGTCCGGCCCCTTCTCAACACACTGCTGATCCCCGCGCACCAGTGTATCCAAAATGATGGTTCGTGCTAAGCCAGCGTCAGGAGCCATTCAGCTCGCCCATGCCTGCATCCAAGAAGAGGCAGCTCGGTGCAACTTCTGAGCCTGCCTGTTCAACCAGGCCCCATGTGGGGCTCTCCCAGCACTGCAGACCTGCTTTGTCATTTTGATAGAACGCTTGCGAACTCGGCAAAACCCTCGCTTCTACGGCGCCTGGGCCGGCCTTCAGCGTGTGCGATCTGGGCCAACGCCCAGGGCGGCGACCTCCAGAGCGGGGCAGGGTCCGTCTGCAGCAGTGTCCCTCCGAATTATCCCAACTACATTTGTTTGAACCGTTTCTGAAGCCTGATGGCATCCACATTTGCATTTTTTTTCTTTTTATGGCGCAACTTAAACTTTCCCTTCCCTGCAAATGTTTGACACACAGACCCATTAAAGTTGGTTCCGCCTTAAGCGCTATCCGAGCAAAGGCCAGCTTTAACCTCCCCCACTTGCAGCAGGCCGTGGGCTCGTGAGCATTTCCCAATACGCCCGATCGAAGGAAATAATAAAACCCTAGGGGACATTAAAACCAGGTGGCATGTATTAAAGCAACAAAACACAAAAAATATAATAGAGCAAATGTCAGTTAACAATGTGGACACCGAAAAATATGTAATCGTATTATCCTCGGCTGTATCCGATGCTGTATTTCAGAAAGGCTGGCCTGAGAATAATAGTGCTCAAGGTAAAATAATGCGCGGTATGAGGGTCTCGCCTAGCTGATAGGTTTCAAGCGTTCATCCATATCTCTGCTCATGCGTGTGATACAATTGTACTTGAGTGAACTTAATTTACTCACCACTGTTTCCTTCTACCCTGCCTGGTCTTATGGGATCTCGTAGAAATTGTTCGTGTATTGCCCAGATTACGCGCGATTGCAACAGCCTAATGCTTATTTTATCGAACTTGGTAGGATGAAGGCCTGCGCCTCCCGGGATTCCAGTGCGTGGCCTGTAAACTCCACGGCTCCTGCGGACGTGTTAACCCACTGTACTCGATTACAAATATTGATAGACTGCTTGCTGGCATATGATTGCGCAATGACTCCTATATATCGAAGCCTCGCCTCTGGAGACCAAGGCCTGCCCCCGCCTGTCCACCGGGAGCCGGTGACTCCAGGCCGTCTGAGGATGCGTGAAATGGCGCAGCCCGGGGTGGACTGGCACTGCAGTGAGTCAAGAGAGGGCACGGCGCCCATCCCACCGCGTCACAGGGCGCCGGGGGCGACGCTCCGCAGGCTGCGCTGCATCATTCATTAAGTATTTAGGTTGTGTCTGTGGAAGTGATTTACATTGAGTTATGTTAGCATAATGTGACCGTCAAGTATTTGTAATATGTGCTGGAAGGTTGATGGGGCATGTGGTAAGCAAAATGAATACCCTCTTGTGTAACCGTTTGTGCTACCTTGTTGATGTTTTTGGCGCTAAAGGGTTAGGATCTCAGATGGTAATGGCATTTTAGTGTCTGATATTGAGAGAATGAACCGCCGAGTTGGGCCTGTTGAGATTATGACTCCGGTCCTGCAGGTTTTCCACCGGCGCCTGTAGGCTTGTTTCATTGTGTTGAGTGTGTGGTCTCACGGCGGTAAGAGTGTTTGTGGTGTCACTGTGTTGAGTGTTTGTGGTGTAAACAAGCGAACGCGCTGGGGGAAGCACAGTATTGAAAACCTACAGCCAGTGACTCAGCACTAGCAAGAGTGCCCTGGACCCCAATACAAGCAAGAACTCCACCCCCGGATAGTAAAAAGCCAGCAATAATGGGGGTGCAGCCGAGCCCTCACAATCCTGGCGCCTCAGCTTTTACTGCACAATTTAGTCGGTTGTGGTAGCTTAGTGGATTATTCCGTTCACTGTAGCGGCCTTTGTTCGACCTCATTGTCACAGGTTCAAATCCCAGCGGGTTCACACAGCCTTTCATCCTTCTGAGGCCGATAAAATGAGTACCGTTGAGTTGGGTAACAATAAACTGTAATTCAGCGCCAAGATACACTTTGGTGAACATGCGCTTTACAAATGCACGTTCTGTTTTTTATACCTACAGCCTACAGAATGCCAGCGTAAACCCTAAGCGAGAGTTAAAGATCAGGTATGAGGCAGGCGTAAATCTACTGAGGTGGGTATCGCTGCATCTTGTAACAGGCTGGGGCAGTGTTCAACCACCTCCTTTCACCTGAAGTGATCCCCGGCAGCCCTCTGTTCCTGAACCACCTGCCTCTCCCCTGCCTGTGGAATGAGGGCACCATGCCAACATGGTACATCTGAGACAGCGCCGAAGGAGGCCGATGTGCAGCGCTGGCGGGGCAAACAATGGCACGCTTGTTGCAGGGAGGAAAGCTTAGGAAGCTGTTTCAAGTTTTGTTTTGGGTTTGACCAGCAGAGGTTAGGAGTAGGTCGTTACCCAAGGTGCCCCCTGTTAAGCCGTGCTGGAACTTAGAACTGTTTTGTCCGGAAATCCCTAAATCGGAGGTCAGGGTGTGACTGTGGAAAGGGTGTGGAGGCTGGAGTGGCGGAGTTGTGAAAAGTGAAGTGTCCCAGTAAAATTACACATTTCTATTTTTTTTTTAAACTCTTGGCACAAAGACATTGACAAGGACAAGCGGGACAGTAAATCTATTCTGGCTTAATTAATTGGTCACAAAAAGACTGCATTTTGAAATATCTTGCATGGTAAAGCATCTTTGCATGCCCAGCAATTTTCTGGGGCTGATCATGGTAAGATAACTCTGGTCGTTCATGCATTTGCTGAAGAGATCTGTGTTTGTGTAGACAATTTTGACGCCTAATGTAGCATAAAGGCTTAATGTGCCTGCTGTCAAATACATCTGAAAGAAACAGGTTAGTGTTAGATTCCTTACCTTAGAATATACCCAGGCGTCAGACTGTATCGGGAAAGTTTTGCGTAGCAGTACCCCTGCGCGTCGGTAGGCGTTGTCTGCGGATCGGCGTCGTTGGCACCGTGATGACATCGTCAGAGTACTTAGACGCTGCCATAGCGCGCTGACGTTAGTTCTTTTTTCTGCCCCAGCAAGCGCAGATCCGGAAAAAGTAGTACTTCTTAGTCACTTTTTGACTAACTTTTTTGGTCTTTTTGATCCTGTTTCGAGTCGTAAGACTATCGGTGCCGGTAGGGATGCCTGGGTTCAAGCCCTGTACCGATGTCGGTTACTGGCCCCCATGGCCGGTGCCTGTGCCTGTATTGCCTTGGGGCCGACTATGACGAAAAGTCGTGCCCCGACTGCCGGGCCTTGACGTCGAAGGCTAGGCGGGAGCAGTCCCGTAAGTGCCTCGTGCTCCGGCAGTCAGCCCCGCGCCGTTCATGGTCCAGGTCGAGGAGGTCTAGGAGGTCTAGGGACGTCGCGGGGCCACAGTCAGCGAAGCGCGGCGAGTCGACACCATTTGTCGGGCTCCAAGTCCTCAGGTAAGAGGCACAAGAAGTCGAAAAGACGACATCGCATTTCCGACCCCCTCCCCCCCCCCCCCCCCCCCCCCCCCCCCCCCCCGACGCTCGCGCGATGCAGCAGCGGGTTCAGGCGACATCGCCCACGCGGCTACGCTGGAGCCGCAGGCGCCGCTGCCAGCTCCATACCCGCCGGTCCCTGGGCTGAACGAGACACCGGAGGAGATAGATACCTTCCTCATGGCCATGAGGTCGCTCTCTACTCCGTCGGATCCCGCTGTGGCGCCTTCGGGCCCCGCGAGCACTTTCAGTTTACCGTGCTCCCCTTCAGCCTTACCAAGGCCCCTCGGGTGTACACGAAAGTGATGGCGGTGGTCACAGCCCTTCTGCGCAGATTAGGGGTGTCAGTCTTCCCCTATCTCGACGACTGGTTGTTGAAGGCGGGCTCACCCCAGACAGTCGTCAGCCACCTCCAGACTACGACCGACCTCTTGCACCTGCTGGGGTTCTCCATCAATGTGCTGAAGTCACACCTGTGTCCCTCTCAGAAGCTCCTCTTCATTGGAGTGGTTCTGGACTCGGCGCAGTTTCGGGTTTATCCCCCCGTACAGCGGGTTCGGGATATTCAGGCTCTGATTCCGATCTTTCGGCCTTTATCCCAAGTCTCGGTCAGGTTGACGCTGCAGCTTCTGGGGCTGATGGCCTCCTGCATCCTTCTGGTGCATCACGCCAAGTGGCGGATGCGGGCTCTGCAGTGAGACCTGAAGTTTCAGTGGGCCCAGCATCAGGGCAACCTGTCCGACCACATCCTGATCTCGGAGGGCACTGCGAGACATTTGCAGTTGTGGCTAACGGACCGCGATTGGGTCAACGGCAGATCCCTCTCCCTACCCCAACCGGAGCACGTAGTAGTGACTGAGGCGTCCCTCCTGGGCTGGGGGGCCACATGGGAGAGGCGGAGATCAGAGGCCTTTGGTCTCCGGCGAAGTCCCGGCTCCATATCAACCTTCTGGAGCTGCACTGAAGGCATTCCTTCCCTCTGTCCGGTGAAGTGTAGTGCAGGTGTTCACGGACAACACCACCGCCATGTGGTACTGCAACAAACAGGGCGGGGTGGGGTCATGGACCCTTTGTCGGGAGGCTCTGTGCCTCTGGCAATGGCTGGAACACCAGGGCGTCACCCTGGTGGTTCAACACCTGGCAGGTTCCCTGAACGCCAGGGCGGACAAACTCAGTCGCCAGTGCATGATGGATCACGAATTGCATCTAAACTCGGACGTGGCGCAAGGTCTCTTTCAGCGATGGGGAGAGCCTTGGTTAGACCTTTTCGCCACCGAAGAGAACTCGCAATGTCATCGGTTCTGCGCATTGGAATTTCCAAGGAAGCACTCGCTCGGCGATGCTTTTTGTCGCGAGTGGAGCTGCGGTCTGTTGTATGCCTTTCCGCCTATACCACTTCTGCCCAGAGTGCTGAAGAAGATACGGCGCAACCAGGCCCAAGTTATTCTTTTGGCTCCAGATTGGGCACGAAGATACTGGTATCCCGAGCTACTCAGCATGGCGATCGATCCCCTGATCCAACTGCCTCTTCGGGAGGATCTTCTGTCGCAGCAGCAGGAGACGGTCCTCCACCCAAACCTGTCCAGCCTCCACCTCCAGACGTGTAGATTGAGTAGCAACAGTTGACCGCTTTCGACCTTCCTCCCAAAGGTTTGTGATGTCATTCTGGCAGCCAGGCGTCCCTCCACTAAGACGGTATACGCCTGCAGGTGGAACAAATTTAAGGCATGGTGCACAGCAAAGGCTGTGGATCCCCTTTCTGCCCCTCTTTCTAAGGTCCTTCTGTTCCTTCTCTCTTTGGCACAGCAGGGCTCTGCTCTGGGCAATATCAAAGGTTATCTTTCGGCCATCTCTGCCTTTCTACGGCTTCCAGATCAGCCTTCTCTTTTCAAGTCCCTGGTTGTTAATCGCTTCCTCAAAGGCATTACACACACATTTCCTCCTGTGCCTTTTAAAATGCCTCAATCAGACTTAAATCCTGTCTTGACTTATCTGATGTGCTTTGCCTTTAAGCCCTTTCATAACTGTCCGTTACGTCTTCTCACTCTAAAGGCGGCTTTCCTGGTAGCTATCACCTCTTGCAGAAGGGTGAGTGAGCTCCAAGACCTTTCTTCTAAACATCCTTTCCTTTCTATTCATCCGGACAAGATGGTTTTAAGGACCCGTTCTTCTTGCATGCCAAAGGTTGTCACGCCATTCCACATCGGGCAGACCATCACTTTGCCTGCCTTCTTTCCGCCTCCGCATCCTTCCAAGGAGGAAGAGAGGCTCCACCGTCTGGACCCAAAACGTGTGCTCTCGTTCTATCTGAAGCGCGCACACAGTTCCGGGTAGATGACCAGCTCTTTGTTGGCTACGTGGGCGCCAAAAAAAGGTTGGGCCGTACACAAACAAGTCTTCTCTCGGTGGGTTGTTCTGTGCATCAAAGCATGCTATTCATTGGCTAAGAAGGAGCCTCCTGTGGGGCTACGTGCCCACTCTACCAGGGCAACGGCGGGCACTACTGCCTTGGCACTTGTCGTTCCCTTGCAGGACATTTGTCAGGCAGCTATATGGGCCTCGCTGCACACGATTACCAAGCATTATTGCCTTGACAGTCAAGTCCGGAGAGATGGCTTCTTTGGCCATATTGTTCTCAGTGACTTTCTGATGTAATCTTGTTCGCAGACCCACCACCGGGGTTGGTATTGCTGGGATATCTATTCTAAGGTAAGAAATCTATCACTACCGTGTCTTTTTCAGATGCACAAGTTACTACTTGTGTAACAATATATCTGTAAGAGACATTAGTTAGTGATAGATTCCTTACCACCCCAGCCATCCTTCCCGTTCTGCAAACTGATTCCTAGGGTTAAGGTTATCCTTTTCAGGGCCTTAGCTTCATGGCACCAGTGGTCAGTTTCTTGCATGGCACTGTTGTGTACAGAACTGACGTCGGCGCCTACAACGCCAGCGACGGATGCGGAGCCGCAAGACGCCACCTACTGACGTGCAGGGGTACTGCTGATGAAAAACTTTCCGGATCCAGCGTGACGCCTGGGGATATTCTACGGTAAGGAATCTATCACTAACTAATGTCTCTTACAGATATATTGTTCTGCAAGTAGTAACTTGTGCAATAAAGTTGTATTTGTACAGACAACCACAGCCACTGCATTACATTTTAAATCCTTACTGTGTTTCTCCTGACCATGCACTCTTAGCATATAATGTCTACTATAATAGGCGATATGCTTATTTATTTATCCTCCCAATAATACACCCCCCTTAAACTGCTGTCACTAGATTATTGGGGCATGGGTAAATTGATGGGTGTTGAGGGCTGGACATGCAATGTATAATTGTTGAGAGAGAGTTGCTCACTAAACAACTGCTCAGCTGTTATAATTGAACTGTATTGTAGGGGTGGGTTGAACTCGTGAAGTTTCACTCCGGAATTCCGCACAGTTACTTTAAAACTCAGTGAGATTCGCAGAGTTCAGCGAACAGGCGGAATAAGGCATGTTGCGCTGATTTTTAGCCCAAGGAGCTTGTTCTGTGCTAAAAAATCAGCGCAAATGGCACCGCGCCATGCTACTCGAGTTGATTTTGCTGCTGTTCGAGTAGATTTTGTACTCTAATGATTTTCTACTAGAGTATTTTTCTATTCAAGTGGCATCTTTCTGACCAAGAACGGTTGTGGCCTTCCGCATCGGGGACATCTCGCTGGGTCATCTCCTAGTGACCGAAAATGGCGCATGAGAGCTCCAAATCTAACTCGCCAATTTACCGTTGGTGTGTCGCACGTCAGAGAAAATCTCATTGTGGAATTTATCGTCCACCCCTACTGTATAGACGATGGTTTTAGTTCCTTATGTAACTGTGATCAGTATGTTTGTATATTGAAACATTCAGTAAATCTAGTTAAAAATATATATATATATATATATACATCCCATGTAGCTATGTTTTTTTGCCCTGGATTTCACAGTGCGATGAAATTGGGTTTAGCAGGGGTTGCTGAAATTAACCCCTTCGATGCTGATGACGAGCTCAGCTCGTCATCAGCCACAGTGGTCGTGTGCTGATGACGAGCTGAGCTCGTCATGTAACGCGGCTTTTGGAAAAAAGCCGCGTAGCGCAAAAATAACCCCCGCACGCATGTGGTTAAAACCTACGTTTCCATGTTTCACACCTTAAGCACTAGACCACCGTCAATAAGTATGCAGCTCACTCTGTGCAGTAAACACTGTAGTTCGTTAGTAAGTAGAATTTCCACCTTTGATAGGTGCTTCTACCTTTCAGCCAACTACCTCGCCCTCGGCGACTACCTGTACACCAAAATGATTTGACCGTGTCCAAGAGAAAAAATAAAAACCTGCCAGATAGCTTTTAGTTTGGAAATTTAGAACTGTATAGAGTTGTCCTTTACTTTTAGATTGGAATTATTTTTGAGATTTGAGGCACAGGCCCTTGTTTACTGAGTTAAAGGGCAGTAGCTGCATGTAAGGTTGCTTTTTCCAAAGAGCACAATTAACTAGAAGTTGGGGTGTACTGCTTTTTGAGGTCTGCTCTGTTATTTACACATAGTTGGTGTTCTACTGTGATGGCAAAAATAAGTTAATAGTATGGCCACAGAGTGCTGTTCAGATAAAATCCATGTTTTTTAAAGACATATTTCTTTAGGCTCGTTATGTTGGAAAAAGTGAAATCAAACCGGTGCCTGTTAACGTAAAGAATCAACAAATACTGATAACGTCCCATTACGCAGTCATAAGCGCCTTTTGTTTATTGACCCTTAGGCCTGATTGTACGTTGAAATCATATTAATTCTCTGCATACAATGACATTAGGTATTTCCTTCTATTGACTTCTATCGCCCAGCTTGAAAGCTCAACCCTGAGTTGGCACACCAAGGTTTCCATGACCAGAGTAAATAATAGCGGGGACGAGAAAATCCATAGTTGTATGGTTTTTTCAAGCATTCAGTGATGAAGAGGCCTCAAATCTCACTTATTGAATGTTAATTGCCATGTTGCTGAAAGAATATGTGACATCGCTTCCAGTGCTACCATCAAATAGGAAAAATAGGATTCCTAGGGTTGTCACTTTTAGTTTAAGGACTCTTCCGAACTAAGTTGAAGTCCTGGCCAAGTGGATAGCTCCAAAGACATTCCCCCATCTTATGTCTCATTCAGAGATGTATTCTCCCAAAATGGCGCCTCTGGTCTCCATGACAAAGATGGAATTCTCTCTCTGATGCAAGCTACGCGAACGGCGAGAATTACTAATGTCTGGCGGAGCCTGGCCCAAGTCATCTGACTTTGAGAGATTTGTGATACCTGGCGTCACATTTCACTGCTGGATAAACACCAGATCCAAGGTACACAAGAAGCATAAACTCCTGGTTAGTAAAATCGAACTGTCATAATAAATGTCTTTCTAATTGTGTTCCTGGCTCTAATACCTTTTACTGGCTGCTTGGAATAAAACATTCTTCTAAGATGGATTGTCTCTGCTATGCTTGTGTTTTGCCAGAGAACAGTTTCTGTTGCTTACGTTTTTGTGCTTTCCCGTCTAAAAATACCCCTCCTTTGGGAAAATATGTCTTTTTCTGACTTGTGACCTATGATTTATTAAGCTGGCCCAGCGATCCCAAACAGCTGTCAGAGGTCAGCTCACGAATGGCGTCGAGTGTCTTTACTCCTTATATGGACTGCTCTTCTCATTGACAAAACAAGGTTGTGTGCGCTTTTGAAACGGATTTACTTGCATTTGGTTATTAGATTTACCCCCTCGGTTATTTAGTTATGCTTTTTGTTTAATGATACAGTTCCAGGGTGGGCTCCACGGCGGCAGCCAAGCTGTTTTTGATGAAGAGAGGCTCTTTCCCACAACCCCTGGGCACTCTCTTGGGAAAGTAATCAGCTGGCATGTTTGGCGGACATCTTGGCTTTCATTGTTCTTCTCAACGCGCAATAGGACGCTCTAGGTTTTTCTCATGTACTCATAGTTTTGTTAATTTTTGTGTGCTGTCAAAGTAGTAGTCACAGGTGTTTGATGGTACTGCTGGTGTTTACATATACTACAGCTCTGAATGTGCGACTTCCTGTGCTGCAGCATTGGGACAGAGGGATGATTAGCCAGTGATGATAGCTGATTGAGTGGTATACAGAGGTACCAGTGGCATATTTAGATAAGAAGACTGGGCGGGGGGATGGGGAATATAGTTCCTCAGATGGAGGCTTTCCAGAACGGATTCCCGCGTTGCCAGCTCCATCCACACAAGTTCACCCTAAGTTAGTCGGTGGTCACCAGAGCAGATGATGTTGAGCAGGTTATCCCAGCGCGTGCCTTAATAAGCACCTTTGCGGTCTTCGATGCACTGCCTTTTGCATACATTTTAGGCAGAGGCTGTGTGAAGTGGCTAGTGAGGTATCCATCAGTGTTAACAACTTTAGGTCTGGCCTTGAGATAGATGTAGCTAACTCGCTAGTCTCGCGTTTCCACAAAAAAATGTGTATTGACACATAGAGGAGCCGTTGGTGTGCTGTCTTCACCCTCAAGTCTGTTCAGGTGTTATTCTAATTTTATTTCCTCCCTTCGCACCATAGAGCCAGGCGCAAGGAGTCATCCCCCTTCATCCATTGGCTGTCTTTCAATGTGAGTGACGACCTCTTGCTGGATGAGCTGTGTATAGCTGCCTAAAAATCTGTCCAACTTGGTGCTTGGCCTGCTGGAGCACTCCGTTATCTCTATACTTCTTTTGCTTGCCGAGTTTTTGTTTCATTTAAATGTTTGAAACTCGTTTAAAAAAATCATGCTTTCAGATGGCAGGCCTGCTGGTTTTACCAATGCTTGCTTTTTTAAAGAGATTGGCCACACGGGTGGGATAAGTCTGACTGCACAATGCAAACTTCGCTGGTGATATAAAGACGCCCTTTGGTTTGGATGCTGTTCCTCCTGCGGGATACATGCATGCTCTCTAGCTCCCCCTCCTCTGCAGGCCCGGCTCTAGGATTCTTGCTCAGGGAGGGCTGTAGTATGCCAGTTATACTTGAAGTAGATTACAGGATACTAAATAGATGAATTCAAATCACGTTTATTGAAGTCTGAGGACAACAACCCCATCCAACATCAGCTCCTACAACTGTCAAGTGACTGTTGCCTACATTCTAGATCAGAGTGAGTTTTTTACATTCCACATTCTTAGTTCTAATCACAAAGTTATCTTTCAAGAACACTACATTACCTCCCTTCTTAACAACAACTAAAGAAAACCAAGAAGAGTGAGGAAAACATTGAATAAGATTTGAGAAATGTGCTATGTATAAAAGACAAACATAATTTTCAGATAAAGCCTTGAAAATATCTAGACATAGTCTTGAAATCTAGCAGGACGTTGAATTTCTCTGCGAGGTCTAACATTATTTTGAGATGGAACCACCTCAGAATCATTTGACACATTTCGTGGATGACATTTAACCACTCTGTTCAAATTCCAAACTTTGTGATTGCTAATTTTCACGGCATTTCTGAAAACTTGAATGACTCTGAAGGGAATGCTAAATTTAGACTTTGCCTTTCCCAAACGAGGATTTTATCTTTACCCAGTCACCCACGGAAACCTTTGTGTGTTTGACTGCTTTCCTCAGAACATACCATTTCCTCCTCTTCTCTTTAATTATGGTTTCTCTTTCCTTCCACCCAGTCACACTATCAGCGTGCTCATCCACCAACAATCTTTTGGCAGAGACCCATGAAGGATAAACCTCCACATTGGCTACCCTTTTTTTAAATAAACGAAAAGGTGAAACACCTTTGGATAAGTGTGGAGTGAATCTATATTCCCTAACTTTTCTCATCATAGCCAACTCCCAATCTCCGCCAGTAGCAACACCCTGTTGCAGAGTCTCCTTTAACACCTTCGCAAACCTTTCCACAACTCCATTGCTCTCCGGATGATAAGATCTGCCTTCTTGTGTTTTATACCTCTGGATGACAAAAACTCCTCAACCACAGCAGAGATGAATTGTACACCATTATCAGACAGCACTGACACTGGAAAACCTTCTCTTTCAAACAGACTCTCCAGAAACTGAATCACAATTGAAGACTCTATAGAGTTTACGATTTTAACATCAGGCCAGCGAGAATACATGTCCAGACAAACCAAAACATACATATCACGTGACTTCAATTTAATAGGGCCTAAAATATCAACGGCAATATCAATCCATGGAGCATTAGATTGTTCCCTCACCACCATGGGTTGGTTTCTACACTTCAGTACCTTATCACTGCAAGCACAATCTGAACAATTTCTTACCTCCCTTTCAATCCAAACATCCATAGCAGGCCACCAATATGCTCCCCTTAACCTCTCCTTTGTTTTTACAATTCCCGTATGACTGGCATGAGCAGCTTTCAATAAAGTATTCCACAAAGCACGCAGAGGAATTATTCTGCTGTCTTTTAAAAGAATGTCATCTGCAATAGATAAATCATCCTTAACTTGCCAAAAACCAATCAAGTTATCATCACATTGTCTCATGTCACACCATCCTGCTGAAATCATTGTTATGACCTTCTGTAGAAGTTCATCTTCAAGCAAAGCTTTCTTATAATCCGTTTCAGATACAATACCATCACTTACTAAACGGACATCGACTTCTTCCTCAAATTCTTCACCACCAAACAAATCACATTCCAAATTTTCCTCACGTCCAGTACCAAGTCTTGATAGACAATCCGCAAGCATATTAGATGTACCTGGGAGATAAGAAACAAGAAAATCAAATTCCTGCAGTGGCTATGAGAAACAAAATCAATTCCTTTTTTTTTTAAACTTCTTTCAAAGGTTTATGGTCTGTTAGGACCTGAAATTTGCTTCCCCAAAGAAATGTTCTCAGTTTACGAATAGACCAATATATAGCTAAAGCTTCTCTCTCTACTACAGAGTAGTTAAACTCCGCCACTCTTAGAGATCTAGACATAAATAATACCACATTTTCTTTCCCTTCTGATTTTTGAAAAAGAACAACTCCTAGGCCTTTTGGGCAAGCATCAGTCATTAAATATGAATCTCTTCTCGGATCAAAACTGCTAAGGTCTTGTGCACGATTGAGAGATTTCTTGAGATTCTCAAACTCATTGTTACAAACATTTGACTATTCAAATTCACATCCTTTCTTTAGAAGATCACGAAGATGCCTAGTCACACCTGCAAAATTTGGTACAAATTTATGATAAAATTCTTCTTTGCTCTGGGGAGCATTGAGTTTACAAATAGCATCTACTAAAGAGGCTTTAGGCTTAATTCCTTTCTCTCAGATAAAGTCACCTAAATATTCGATTTCTGGTACATCAAATTTACATTTATCAGCTCGTAAAGTTAGACCAGCTTCATTTAGTTTTGTCAAAACTGATCTCATTCTGCTATCATGTTCTTCAGAATTCACACCGAAAACAAGAACATCGTCTTGATATATTTTTATACTCTTGATATCTTTCAAGACACGTTCCATAACCCTTTGGAATACAGACGCAGCAGAAATTAAGCCAAAAGGCATCCTTACAAATTTTAAAGTACCATAGGGTGTAACAAATGCAGTTAAATTTTGAGAAGAGGGATGTAATCTGACCTGATGGTAGGCCGAAGAAAGATCAAGAGATGAAAAATGTTTACCCCCATTGAGAGAACACAGCATCTCATTGATATTTGGTAATGGATAGTGATCTACAACTACTGCCTTGTTCAATTACCTCAAGTCAACACAGCGTCTTGCCTCCCCATTGGCCTTCCGGGCCATAACGATGGGAGAAAGCCACTCAGTCGACCTCTACCTCTTCTATTTTCCCATTTGTCTTTAATTTGTCAAGTTCAGCCTTCATACTTTCTTTTGCCAACAATGGACCATCACAAACTCTTGCTACTTTAGGAAGAAAACCCAGTTTAGTTTTGATTTGGTGCATTTAATTCTTAAGACACCCCAATTTCTTATCAAAAACACCAGGAAATGTTTTCACCCAGTCTTTACAATCTTGTGTCACATGACTGACAGATGGCATATCTTTTAGACACAGAGGGATTATTATTTGGATCTAACAGAACATACAGATCGCGTTGATGAAACCAACTCAACAGTGAGTCACCTTTCATCGAAATGTATATCTTGCCAGGAACTATTCTTCCTTTATAGTCAATTGTCCCCCAGAACCAGCCTAGCAGATCAATGATTTCTCCACTGTAGCCCCTTGGTCTTATGTCAGGTTTCATTATAGCAACCTTATCTAATAAATATTGATCAAAAAATTCTTCAGAATTAATTTTACTTTTACCCCTGAATCAAATAACATTTTGACAGGTGCATGATTTATCAAAACATCTACGTGTCCACCCGACCCTTTAACCTGACAAATTTAACTTTCACTCGGTCCATCAAATAAACTCACTTTTTTAATCTTCTTTTGTTCCCTTTTTGATCTACAACATCTTGTAAAGTGACCTTTTCGACCACATGAATTGCATAAAGCTTTCCACCCAGGACAATCTTTAGAATTTGCTACATGTCCTGAATTGCCACACCTAAAACATTTAATTTGAACATTCTTCGAAGTATTTGGCTGAGAGTATCTAGTAGGCTGAAAACTCTTCGAATATGTATCTAAAGAATTATTACCTTTGGACTTTGCAATATCTGATAAGTTCTTTTCTTTGTCACTATATTTTCATTTTAGAGTTGTTACCTTTGTCAATAGAGACTTTATCCTTTCGAATTGTTTTAAGACATACTTTTGCATGTTCATATGTTTTTGCTATGGTAACAGCATCATGCAATAAAGGATTATCCTTCTGCCATAAGTTGTCTCTGGCTTTATCTATATTACAACCTAACATCATTTGATCTCTAAGACGTTCTTCTAATGAAGGACCAAAATTACGAGTAGAAGCTAACTTGCGTAGTTCTGTTATATATTGTTCAACGGTTTCTTCATTCTTTTGCATGCGTCTCCTAAATTGATACCTTTCAAGGACTGTGCTCACCTTCAGGAGATAATGTAAGTCAAGTTTTTTTATAGCAATTTCAAACTCGTTGAGACCCGTTGAATCACTATCCAATAGATCTGGAAGATGCTCAAAGCCCTCTTGCCCCTCAGATCCCAAACAATGCATTAAGAGAGAAGTTTTTCTCTCAGCACTGAGAGATGTTCCACAAACACGAGCGTAGTGACTAAATACCTTTTCCCCATAATCCATGGAATTGTGGGTTCACCTGGTGACGACAAGAAAAAGGTCGGAGCAGGAAAATTTTGCATGGTGGAAAAAAATACTATTTATATATTTTTTTTAAACCCAAAAGAGAGCAAAGAAATATTCTTAATGTAGATATAATAAAACAATGTAATAAATCTTAAGTAGTAAACACAAACGTTGAAAGGATTTTAAATCTAGATCATTTGAATTGAATGTGCTGTATTGTCAATCGTTAGTCAAACATAGAACCCCCCGGTTACTATTGAACAAACGAAGATAGTGTTGTAGATAAAGGTGTGCGCATCACCGTAAATGCACAGTTGTAAATACAAATATATATATATATATATATATCAGTTAATCCGTGATGATGTTCGCATTACCATAAAAGCTCATATCACTGTTGCACGTAGAGGTGTGCGCATCACCGTCATTGCGCAGTTGTGTATAAATACTTTGCTGTCTGGTGAAAGAAATTATTATAGAATGTCAAGATAAGGTGTGCGCATCCCCGTAATCGTGCATTAAATAGCAAACCACCTACAAATAGAGGTGTGCGCATCACCGTGAATGCACATCAAAATAAACCATTGCTTTATCTAGAAGTTAAATAAGTTCGGCGAAACGCTTAAATAGAAGGTGTGCGTATCACCGGCAATACGCTTTGCTAGGCAGCAAGAAACTACAGGGGTTTCTTTTTCTTTTTCAAAATGCCCACTACGCTACGTCTTGACATTACGTTTAATGAAGCGGGGAGACAGAGCAGGGACGTGATGAAGGGAAGGTTCCACTCAGCAATGAAGAGGCTCGCGCTAACGCAGCAATAAAGAGGCTTGCGCTATCCTCAAGGGAGCAAGGATTCCACGCGGGGCCAATTTCAATTTTCCTTCTTCATACAGCGTGAGAAAACTGTACTCGCGATGTTCCAATGTCCAAAATTGAGTGAGGCACGTCAACCGAGGCTCCCCATCGGCCGGAAAATTAGGGTGAAGAATGCTGAATAATGCAGATTGATGTGTTGGGGTCAAACTTCTTCACGCAGGTAACGACACAACACAGGCACAACAGGTCCCACGCCGGCTCTGACCAGAAATCCTGGTCAACCCCATGCCACTTCAATAACCTTGAAGCCATACCTACCTAAAACTAGCGTGATCTTGAGAAGGGAATCCCCCCTCTCACAGTTAGATACACTTTAGGGCGTGTAGACACATAGCCTGCACTACACATCCCCTAATTTTAACTACACACACTTTTATCAGTCCTGAAGAAAGCCAGATTACAGATAAGGCACTGGCTGAAACATGTTGACACATCAAAGGACTTAGGAGGTCGTAACCCGCCTCTAACGTCCTACTGCCTTATTTTTAACCGCTGGCGGAGGCCCATTTAATAAAGTGTTCTTACCCTTTGGGTACTGGGACCCCCGCCAAGCCGTTTTAAACTCACTTACTTAACACCCTTCACCGCACACACAGTGACATACCTGCTCCGCTGTAGCCAGGCGTCGTAGCACACCCGGGACACGCTAGGTGTCACTGGGTGGGCCCGATGATGAAGCATGCCACCAACTAGGTTGGTGGGTGAGGGCTTTCATAAGACACCTAACAGGTGCCATCTCCTTCTGACAAAACAATACTGAGTCACTATTATGATTATAATATAATATCATACCAACCCCATTCCAGCTAGTCCTTTTTTGATTAATTAAACGACCCCATCCAACATCAGCTCCTGCAACCGTCAAGTGACTGTTGTCTACATTCTAGATCAGAGTGAGTTATTTACATTCCACATTCTTAGTTCTAATCACAGTTATCTTTCAAGAACACTACAAGGGCCTTGAACAAGGATGGGTGGGCCACGAGGATGAATGGGCAGTGGTACAAAGTAATCCTGAAATCTTAAATTTTAGATACTTACACTGTCAACTTTTGCCATTCTAACACCATAAACACCATCCAACGAGGTACCTACTTCGCTGTATCTGCTTCGCTTCTGGCTTTGTGGAAGGGGAGGGACGCAGCACATACATTAGCTGCAGCCTGTTTCTGCTCATGTGCCACAGCAGAAACATTCCTGCTGCAGCACATCTCTGCAGTTTATAATGTTTTAAAAAAAAGAATTGTCAGCTTTGCAGTTTGCAAAGCACTGAAGTTTAAAAATGTGGCGTAGTAAGCCATCTGACAACTTTGCCCACCCTTACTTAATAAAATAATGCAGGCTTTACAATTATTTATCCTCTCTTTCTATGCACATCTTCATTAAAAACACAGTTAAAAACGAAGTTATGGTTTTGACAAAAGTGCAAAACCAAGGAAACCCACTAGTTATGGTAACCAACACACACAATACAGGCCATATCTCATGTTGCCCGTCAAGCTGAAAACCCTTTCTCAACCTGGCCAGGGGTATTATCCCATCTGTTTTGAGGCCATGCAAGCTTTTTCTGAGATATTCCACAATGGCCATTCGAGCCCTGGCAGCCTTCCCTGTAGTGGTAATACTTCCAGCATTCACATCTCCCACTTAGTGGAAGAAGTAACAACATGCTTGAACTGCTAGTATTGAGTTGTCAGGTGAGTTGCTTTGCAACTCTAAGCTATTGCCATGCACAGCAGTCTTTCTTCTATGGAGGAGTCGGGACTACCATGTTAATGACAATAAAAAAAGTGGTGACGCAATAGAGTGCTTTTCATGCTAACCCCGACCAGCTACTTTTACTGAGCTTCACGACAGCAGCCATTCTGCGCACCAGGCATCTGCAACTTGAATGTAATTTAGGATTAAGTCCCAGTTATCCTTTTATTTCCCTGTAGGGAGAGCTGCTTGTAATTTTCACCAGCATTACTCTCTCAGCCTAGCCTGTCATCAGAACCATTATTTAAGACGATATTTGTGATGTCACACTCAAAAACGCTTGCCAGGACCGTGGATTATTTATTCACTAGCTGCAGCCTGGTGTTTCGGTGAAAGATCCAAACACCAAAAGCGTATGTACAGCTGCATTGCTTTATTTAACTACATTGCTGTTTAAACTGTATAAGTAATGCAGAGAGGGAAGTTCAGCAAGGAGCTGTGGAAACGGAGAGAATGTCATAAAACGGCATCAGAGGGAAGGCACAGAAAGGATAGTTTGTAGAATATTATTTACAATGCAACATGGCATTGTAGATTACAATGCCTTTTTTTATGAGCAAAGAAAACCTGCAAAGTACAAAGTGCGTGTTTACACACCGCGTGTAGGTTTTCAAAACACATGAATAAAAGGCAGTGTCATTTACAAAGTCAATAGCTCAAACTCTCGCAAATGCGAGGCCTATTGCATTACAAATGCTTGTCTTTAACCCCTTCGATGCTTCTGTCGGCCAGCGGCCGTCGCAAGCACCACCTCTGTAGTGCTCGAACGTCCGTTGGCTGACGCGCCCACTCCGCTAAACCGCCGCTCGGCGGCGGAATTTCTGCCGCGGTTAAATGTAAAGTTATTTCAGTCCTTAGAGTTTTTCCTGAAGTTCCATCACTCTTAGCTGTGTACAGCACCCTCCCCAATCTATAAATGGATGTAATTTCATTAGAATGAAACTTCCAATCTCAAACTTTTGTCCCTGCACAGTTTTTAAATTAAGAATGCTGGCACTAGCCAACCCCCCAGTAACTTTTCTAGACGATCCTTGAGGCCTGGTGTAGGGCCTTAAGGCAACATCCCCCGCCTATGACTTGTTAATTGTGCTGCTCAAGAGCATCAGGAGCTCCCCTAGGAATCAAAGTCGCCTCCTGGGGCCTGGGATGGGTGGAGATGCACCATGCTGTGCCTCCTCCGTCGGCCCATTGTCATTTTGCCCATGACAATGGACCAGCCTACTCTGTGGCTTGCAGAGAGTCCCACTCGAGCTGTAGCAGCCTTTCGGGTTTGCTGGCCAGCAGGAAAGCTGGCACAGATATGCACACCTGGTTTTCCACTTCTGAATGGCCTTGGGTGGCCCAGGATCTTCTTTGGTTGGGCCTGGCACACCCTCTAGAACCGGGCCTGCTCCTCAGTGACCTCCGTGGCCCCTCGTGGGAAGGTTGTCTGAGAGGGAAGACGGGTAGAAGTGAAGGAGTGGAAGGAAAAGATGAGGGCTCTCGGGAATGGACAGTGCCGCCGAGCTGTTTGTAAAGGGGGAGACCAGCACAGGGCAAGAAGTTGAAGTGAAACAGTGACTGCGCTGCGGAATGGAAGGGCCTCAGACAGGGGGCAAGAAAAATACAGGGAGTGGAGAATGTGATGGGCGCATCCGCCCCAGGAGCTGGGCCTAGGTGTGTGTGTCAAAGACAAGGCCGAGTGATTCATGGGGTGACTGTGCCTTCTTTCCCGCACAAGAAAGGCTTCTGAATTTTATAATTCTACTTTGCATGCGTTAGATGTGCTGTGCTAAACTGCCCAAGTCATTAAGAACGGTTTACAAGTCATGATGGAGCCAGTTACAATCCAGCCACTGACAGGGGACATTAAGTGGGAAAGAAATCCATGATTTATTATTAAACTTGTTTTTGAGAGCTGGTTTACTGGGGAAAATGGATTACCCAAAAACTGGAAACTGCGTAAACGCACCCCAGTCTTCAGTAATGTAAGGAAATGCTTCTCTTTGCATGATCAACCCCAAAGTTTTGGACTGCTGCTGCTGGTTTTTGCACTGAGATGTGATAACCAGACCTTTGTGACAGTCCTCTAATCCCTAAAAATATATGTTGGATTGGCTTATTCCCAATTGGCATAAGTTAACTTTTAAGTCTTTAGTATGTGGTACCAGGGGTACCCAGGGCTTGTAAGTTAGTGTCCTTCAGGGGCTACTGCACTTTCAGTGCCACCTTAAGTGTGACAAAATAAGTCTCCCAGCCTGCCACTGCAGACTGGTAAAGTGGTTTTAAAATGCTAACTCAACTTTCCCATTTAAACTAACGAAAAAGTACATACCTCTATTTTTAATATTATGTCACCCTAGGCTGCCTTGGAAGAGATGTCACTGTTCCCTGGCAGGAAGCCACACGGGGTGTGAGCTCAAAAAGCGACCTTTAAATGGGAAGCTGCCTTTGAAGGGCAAATAATGGACACACAAGGGGTTCCTTTTGTTTTTTGTTCTGGTAGCCAGGCGGGCGACAGGGACAAATGCGAAAACAGTAGTCAAACCAGGTTTTACATAGATGTGTGGCCCTCAGGTAGCCACACTTCTAAGGTGAGCTACCAAACTTGAGAAGAGGGCCTTCCATCTTGGAAGTGGGAAGAACGTTGCATTCTGTGATCGGTAGATGCCACTTATCGCAGAAAGTGCTCATGAGACAGAAAGGGACCTAGTAGCCCATTGGCTAGTTGCCACCTCATCCTCCGAAAGGACTTTCTGGGCATAAATATGGCACCCAGTCATCAGTTCACGTCTGCACTGGAGAGAAGACCGATAAAGTACTGTCCTGCTGTTCCCTGGACCTGGCAAAGAGAGGCTGCACCAAAGACTGGACTGCAGTTGCTGCTCCTTGGCTAGCTAGAGAAGACTGTGTCCTTGGTCATCCTGAGCCCCAGACATAAGAAGGGAACTCCAAGAGTCAATTGGCTGACATTCTGTTACTGTTACATGTCCTGACCACAATCTCTTGACCACTACTGACGGCCGACATGCAGCATGGGAGACCGAGTCCACTGGACCCAGGAGAGTCATCGGAGTACAGTTTAATCGCCTCAAGGGCAACACTAGCCTTCACCATAGGGAACCACTGGTTTAGTTGAGATCGAAAAGTAGTAGACCGGTGGCAACTGGACTTTTGCTGGACCCACCAGGCCTTCAAGGGAAATGGACCCCTGTGGTCAAAGATGTTCACCAAGGTAGTAAAATTCAATTGAACATTGTGTCAGGACTGTTACTGCTGAATTAATTATGTTTCTATTTGTTCTGAGAAATAGCCTCACCTTGTTTGAGTTAGCGAAATACGAATCTAATTACTTGAACACAAATGTGCCTGAGCTGGTGTTTTTAGAACATATTTGACTTTTGTTTTCAGTTGTGCCAGTTCATCCCACATACCAGTATTCAATGAAGCCATGTGCGCCGCAGCTGGAATTTAAGTGCAACATTCTGATGCACTGTAGTTCTACCGTTATACGCTTTACTGTTAATATTATGTGCACAACACGTGTCTCAAAATGGAGTCATTAGGGTTTAATGCTATCTGGTCTAGTGTATTGAACGTATAGATTCTGCCACCAGGAGGCTAGATGCAACGTCCACTGTACGAAGAACACAATTTGGAAAGCATCTGATTAAATGGTCAATAATCCGGAGGCAGGGCGATTATCTGTAGCATCATTTTTCAATCCGGGTCTGTGACACCCACTCAGGGGGTCCGCAGCTGCTTAGAAAATGAAGCAATATGAGCAGGTTAATAATGTCTGTGAACATAAGGCAACATTTTAAAATGTTCTGTAAACACGAAGGAATTTGATATTGGAAGCAAAAAATTAGGTTGGTATCTTCATATTGATTCGGAGGAACAATTCGATCAGATATAGCAAATGGAATCCAGTATGGATGACTCTATGGAAGCACTGGTATGCACTGCCAAAAACAAGGGCATGCATTAAATTAAGTACAAAAAAGTGATATTCCAGAGTCTAGCATATTGCCTCCTCTGTTAAAAAGAAAACCTCATTTTTCAGAAGCTCTCATCTTCCCTTAAGTTTCGATTTTTGCCTGGGTTTAAAATGAAATAAAATAGTTCAAAATGTGTGCTGTGTCATGCATACTATGCTCCGTATTTATAAGTATTCCTTTGACATTCAAATTGCTTAGGCAGGGGTCCCCGGCGTCAGTAGAGATTCAGTAGGGGTCCATGGAGGTCAAAACTTTAAGAATGGGCAATGAATAGCTTATATTGGGATAAGTGAGTGTTGTGGCGTGCAAATAGAACTGTCTGCCTTGTGCACAGTGTGAGTCCTTATGAGGCTTGTGTTGCTATCTTAAGATTTTCAGGGATGTGTAGTATTGGTTGACTTTACGGATGCATAAAAGAAGGCCATGGACTGTACAGCTGGCTTTGAAATGAGTTATTGTGGCTACAAAAAAAGCAGTGGTGGTAACAAAGCACTGGCAAGTGAGCGTCAGTGACTTTTTATGTGGAAGTGTGAAGTCTTTCATGAAACACCCTGACCGGGTGCGGATGATGCAAGTAAAGGCTTTCTCCATAGTCGAGTCAAGAAGTTAAGTCGTGATGGGGAATGTTAGAAGTTAGAAAAAAGAACAGTGTTCCAACTCAAGCTTGAGTTGGGACAACCAAGGAGGTCTAGATCTGGTGCGATGGTTTTCTCCTACCTATCAGCAGAACTCTGAAACTCTCTGGCTCTTGACCTCCAACACACTATGAATCATCTTAGACTCCATAAGAAACTTAAAAGCTGGCTTTTTAAACTGTTTTTCTTTTAGGGGCTGCTCTCTTCAGCTAGCGCCTTGGGGTAATCGTGCACGTTATAAATCTCAATAACAGAACATCTCATTTATTATGCGAACAGAAATTTGAATGGCGCTGTGTGGCAATTAGTATTGCCTCGCAGTGCTTTTGGGTGTGAATACTTTCATGCCCTGGTATCAGATATTTATTCCCAGACCGTAGTCTGTTTTTTGTTTGAGTGGCATTATCTGGAGTGTAGATGCGGTCAATAATTTGTGTACTTGTAAGTTAGTATTGCTTGGAGTATGTGTTTGCGTTTGTGTGTAACCAGTTCGAATATCTGTATCTGAAAGGTCGGTGTATGCCTTGCAAGTTGTGAGATGGTGTATGAAGCAAAAGACTATGGTATTTTGTTAGGGTTGGGGGTTGTTCGTTGTCTTGGAGAGGTAAACTGTGTTACGAGAAGTGGTGTTGTGTCACATTAAGATCCAAAAATAAACAGTGCCTCTGACCTGTGTATGCATGTGCGTTTTATGACTGATATACTGGGAATTTTTATTACTATAGTTGGTAATGTGAGTTGGGTAATGGCCAATTCCATGGAATATCTGAGCTGTGTTGCAACGTGTGCTCTCTGTGCCAAACGGAAATGTAATTGGTAATGACTATTTAAATAACACACAATGCAATGATTTGCCACTTGACAATTGCTGGATTTGAGCTAGAAGAAACAAAACATTACGACGAAACCTGCAAATATTTAAACGTAGCCCTTTGTTTACATGTCTACTGATAAATTTTACTATGCTGTGCAAATGTGATGCTGTTCAAAAGAAGCATTTACCCGATAAGAAGACTTTGTAGGAAATGAAACGAACACGTTGCATGCGATGATTAGCAGTAGGGGTGTAAGCCTTCTTTGGTATTTTATGATGGTTCAAAATTGTGATCCGTAGATTATACACAGATCGCTGCAGTGGGTGTATTACCTACCTGAGTGCTCTTACTGCAGTATATGTGAGACTTGATGCATATTAATTGCTCTCTGCAATTAGAGTCTTTACTCTCTAAGTTATTTTAAAATGCAGTCTCTTTTTCACTAATTTGGTAAACCAGAACAGTTGTTTTGTTAGCGTTACAGGCAGAACCTCAAAACATTTTCGAAAAGCACTATGCTTGGTGGTAAATAGTGCAGTTATTGGCTCAAACACCATTTACCATCACATGATGAAAGTGAGTTTCAGACAGCAGTACTGTAAGACTAGTATTAGTGCACGTTTAAGCAACTAATTTAGTTGAGGTTTACAAGCACAACACATGAAAACATCACCAAATTACAATAAAATCCCTAACAAAACAGTAATATAACAGCACAAAATAATGACACATACCATCACAACCTAACACAGCAACACGATACAGCAGAATAACACCACACAGCGACAACATAACACAGCAAGAGCGTAGCACAATGACATAGCTCAAAAACAACACATAAAAACGAAAAAGATATGATCAAGACAACACCACAGCCCAGAAAAGCACAGCACACCGAAACAACACAGCAAAAAAGTAACGCGAGCCAATGCAACAGCACCAAAATAGAAAGCATGATATAGTAACACAACACCAAAGACAGCACATACACATAACAGCCAGCTGCTCAGCAGAGAACACTAACTCAGTCGTGCACCAACACACCACAACCAAAAATCTATGAACACACACCAACGCAAATCTCAAGTAATTAGTGCAGTCATTTGCCTGGCAAGCCCATTTAACCTGAGAGCACCTCAAAATCGTTGTCAATTGGGAGACAAAGAATGACCAGTGGCATACTTGATCACAACATGTTTGCCAAACCATTCACTTGCACTTTATTGCACTGTACGTACTGAACAAGGATGTAATTGCGGCCCTCACGGAGTATCTCTTAATATCTGAGACAGTAATCAATATTTTGAGGGCTGACTGTGGCTTTGGCTGACTGGATTAATGAAATTGTATTTTACGGATTGTTAGACCCGGCTTCCTGGGCACTAGGGCACTCGGGGTGTTCATGGGCTTCAATCACATCGACTGGAGTGTTCCCCGCTTGTGTCCTGGGGCCTCAGTACTAGTGGGCTCAAAACTGAATAACCAAGTACTCCTCTCCAGTACTTGACTCTCTCAGGGTAGCGAGACAGATTAGTCCAAGCTTACTCAAAGAGGGGTTAGACATTCGGAATACAGTGCACACCATACTACCAGCTGATAAAATTAATGTCCAGTCGGGGGAGGAGCCAAGCCGGCGACCGCAATGGCCGCCTAGTCCCTCGGCTCCGATCACCATCTCCTCCCGGGACCACATCCTGCGTGAATTACCGCGGCAAGACGGAGTGTACGGGGATATGAAAGCGCCCGATCACCGAGGGCGCAATCCCGAGGTTCGTGCCTGCTTGTGGAGGCGAGATATGGTCGGCGACGTTTGCGGCCCGCAGCAGCCCTGAGACCGGGGACTCGGCCAGTTCGTGAGGCTGGTCCCCGAGTGAACAACAACGGCCGCCGTTGGCCTGGAGGGACCGGTCAGCTCTGAGGTGGCGTGTAGCGGCGGTTTTTCTGGCAGGCTTATATTGGCGGACTGTTACTACGTGTGGGGACCGAGACTCTCACTGTGCCCCCGTGTAAACGGATAGTGCGACACGATTTTCACTTGCTCTCCGCCGAGAGGTGTTTCCCTAACCGTCCCGCTTCTGGCGGGAGGCTCCCGAATTTCTTGCGAGCCGCCCTTCAGCTGCACTGCCTCCAGCGGTGCCTTTTGATTGATCTTGGTGGCCCTGCCGGGGGAGCTACACCGCTCGCTGCCCTGCTGCCTGTGCCACGGCCCCACACCGGACCTGCTCTGATCCGTGCTACTATGGAGAAGGGGACCATGATACACGGGGGGCACGGAACTGGTTTGCACCTGGACGCTTTGCTGGCCTCTCTAGCTGCCCTTCATGACACCTTGGTGCAGGGCGCCCGATTATTGGGGGGCAAGTTGGATTACATGACCCTCGCGGTGGAGCGAATGAGATCGGCTGACCCGTTCATGCACAGCGAGACGCCATCTCTGGCGCCCGGATGCTTCAAGATGGCGCCTACTACTGCAGCTGGAGGGTCGGGAACACTGTGCCTTGGGACTTTCCATACGTGTACTATTGGATGCACCGGACAGTCTGGAGACGCTAGCCTTGACCTGGCCGCTATACCCTTTTCCAAAGACCTGTTGCTTCAGATCCTGGTGCTGTTCCTACCGTATTTGGACATTGACTTGTGGTTCTCCTGTGTTGCTTCGTTGCATGGAGTGTGGAAGGCCTGTCTCACTGCCAGGTCTTGCCCGTCGCACTTGCTGGAGATTGGTACTGTCGCTTGTTCTGGTACTATAAGCAAGACTGGACAAGGATAAATGTCTCCCCTCTGGGTCATCGTCCTTTGTGCTGGGGCTGTGAGGGCTGCGCAATACGTTGTCTTATTTGATGCTGCGCCAATTTGACTCTATCCCTTGCGACATGTTACTTTGATCTGATTCTTGCTGCTTTAGTTCACATTCTGTGCTGATATAATATCATGTATGGGAGAGGCCGAGGGACTGCTATAGGTTGGCTTTCATCTTTGTTTGTGACTTTGGTTGCAAGGGGTACCGCTTTCATGACGTTGTTACTACAGTGGGTGTTGATGCTTTGGGGGGCAAACTGTACTGTTTTGTGCTCAATCCTGTTTCCGGCGTGCTACAGCCTACGCTCCGCTCGTAGTGGTCCCGACTGTGTATACCCTGCTCAATGATGACCCCTTGTACCTATATGTTTTAATTGCCGGCGAGGGGCACCGGGTGCCCGGGAGCGCGTCTGCTTCTCTCCTCCTCCATTCTCTATATTTTCCCTTCTGTGGGGCAGTTCCGGGGCGACAGGCACGCTGTTAGTGGGTCAGGCCGTAGCCATTACAGGGGTGCAGGGTGGCGGGTGCGGGGGGGGGGTTGTTGTTTTAGTTTGTTTTGTTCTATGGTCCCTATCGCTCTTTTCCGGCTTTGGGAGGGTCTTCCTCTTTAGTGGGGCTGGCTGTCTCTGGGTCTCGCACCTTTTTTTTTTTTTTTTTCTATTTCCGGCATTTCAATACGCCTTTGTTTCCTGTTTTTGGGGGTGGGCTCTCGGGGATCGGACTTGGTAAAGTTGCTTTCTGCACCGTTGCTATCGTTTAGTCTTGTCGCTGTGGCTGCTTTGATTGTATAGTTGCTGGAGTCATAGCCTATCTCCGATTGTAAATGGGGTACGTCCCCCCTGTTTCTTTTTTGTCCTTTATGTAAGGTGTGCAGTCCTTGTTGTTGCAGCCCCCTCTCTTCTTCTAAAATTAAAAACGAAAACCTCATATTCTATGTCGCGCACCCCGCAGTCCTTATAGTGTATTTTGAATTATCCTGTTTGTATATTGACCTATTGCCTACGATTCTCCTGTCTTTAATGACTGTCTTTGCGGCCGGCCATGTTGGTTGTGGGCTTGCGCATGTATCTCCTTAATTTTCCAATAAAGGTTTAAAAAAAAAAAAAAAAAATTAATGTCCAGTCAGTGATTTACTTTTTAAAAAGAAAAGTACTTTAATATACACAAGAAAATTATACTACACATAAAACTTGGATAAACAGTGAATCCCAGATGTCTCTACAACCCTCTGGGCCAGAGTTCTGACCCCAAACAGTATTATAGGTCCTAGATGCTAAGCACCATAAAACACAGTTAATATGCAGACGGACAATTGGCATTGCATATTACAAACCATGTTGCACAGAGTTGCTCTTATTAGCTGAAGCCATGATACCAATCCTTATATTGAAATTATACAGTTTCAGCATTTGATGTGACGTAAAATGTTCTTTATCAGCCCTTAACCTCCCACCCAAAGAAACAGAAGTGCCCTCCCATCCTGAGCGGGCACATAGCTCTATTGGCATCTGGGCTGATCACAGGTTCCTGATATCTTGGCACACCGGACACTCTTCACCAGCTGTGCAGATTGTAATTGGAAGTACCACACAGGCTCCCACAGCACAGGGGGGGGGGGGGGGGGGGGGGGGTGTGTCTGGGAAAAGTGATCTCATTTTCAAGGCCTGGGATCAAGCTTCCCTGTCTCCCTTTATCTCTGCTGATGTTCTGCAAGCTTCCTTATCTTAAGCCGCTGTCTGCAACTTCCTTGTTAAAAGCGCCAGCTCCACAAGCCTCCCAGGAACAGTAGGTTCTCTGACCGATGCTGCAGATGCTCTTCCTCCATCTCAAACCGGCCAATTCCTTTGCAGCATAATCCATCAGTCATAGAAAATACTTCAAGTTTCAGGTGCGGTGAGCAAGCTTCTTATCTTGCCTTCACACCGCGGGCCTTGACTGGCTTCCTTGGACGGGCCTGGCGTGGGCTGGCTGCTTTATCAATCTTTTTTTTAAAATACGTTTTTTATTTTGAAACCATACACCATTAAGGCAGCGACAACTTCTCAATAAAAAAAATTAACTTACAAGTGACGAGATATGCATTGCAGGGCTTTTATCTCACAATTGTGATATATAAACAAATGCAGGTTTCTGCTTTCACAAAAAACCTCCCTTCTCAGTTACTGGGATTCGCCCCGGCCCCAGAGCGTTACCATGCTGTGTCTTCGGGTTTGCCGGTGTTTTGCTTTAGTTGACAGGGCATCCCCCTGCTTTTGTTCCATTTCCCCCAGATCTTTGTTCATTTGTGTGGGCACCCCCTACACTCATAGACCACCCTTTCTGCTCGCATAGAACATCGGACTGGACTCGACTCCCCATTTGCGTGCTATGTTGCTCTTAGCTATCATAATGCCTAGTGTGGTCCAAAGTTTCTCTCCCATTGTGAGGTCTGTTTTGCCTCAGACGTTTAATAGGCACTTTTTGGTAGTATCTCTAGGTCTTTGCCGCATAATTGTTGCATTTGTGTGGCAATCTTATTCCAGTATTTTCCTATTTTGGGGAAGTTCCACCATAGTTGTAGAAAGATGCCTTCTTGACCGCAGTTTTTGGGACAAAGTGCAGAGACAAGTCTGTTCATTTTAACTAGTGTAGCTCGTGTATGGTATGCCCTATGGAGTAGTTTCAATTGAATCAGTCTTAATTGGGACCGGATCACCACTTCTCAGGGGGACGCCAGTGCCTCCAGCCGATCCTCATTGTCCAGACTGCCCACATCTTCCATCCCATCTGGCTCTAAATTTATCCAAAGTGTCTGGGGAGTTATTTAATATTTTCCGAGAGGTTCGTGATATTGCTTTTTTACTCAGATATTCCTCTAAGAGTTCAGTCGCAACCTTCTTGAAATATCCCGGGTTCGCTATATGTGGCTTATTTTGTAAAACATATATAAAGCGGGGGAGTGCCATCATTTTGTAGAGGGTTGCCCTAGCCCTTCCAACAGCGACAAGGGTAAGCGAGTAAGCGATAGACCAATCTTGAGCAAAAATTAAAAACTAATGCCAGACTTTTATCACCTGTGATTGATGGGCTGATCCAATCAAAGGGTCTTCTACTTTTGAATCATGGGTGCCCCTTCAGTCGTGAGGCACATTTGTGGCATGTTCATGGTGTGTCCAAGGCATGCAAAGAATGACATACTGTCTCCCCTTGTGCCCACCCGGGCTATTCCCAAGAGAATCATTTTAATTAACTCCAGACCAGGAGGCCTGATAATCCCCCAACAGAAAAGTGGAAGAGGGTCCCTCCTAGCAGAGTTAGTGCTGGTAACCCAACCTTCTTAAAATACAAGGATACCTGAATATAGATTATTGCTGCTACCACTATCCAGCTACCTCAGCCTGGTTAGAGAGGGCAGTAGCCACTCTCTGTGAAATAGGGATGCATCAGGCATGCCCCCCTTGACCTCAGAACCAAGCTCTAGGTTCTCAATCCATGTAAACTGAGAAACCCTCAGTGGGCATGCATGATTGTCATGCTCACTGAGTTGGGGATCTAGAAAACATACAGTAACTTTTAAGTGACTTGCTTGGAAATGAGCATAAGACAGGGGAAGCACGGTTTCCAGAGACATGCAGTAAGAAGACCAGGATTGATACATTTTACTGTGGTTTGAGCTAGCTGGTTTCGTCATGGTTTGGTTTTTAATTTTAAAAAGTTTCAATTAACTGATCAATAAACATTGTCACTCACACCAGTGCCAAACATACAAGAAGGCACAGAACTCATCAACAAAACTATAACCTAACAACTCATGAAAACAAAACATTAATGCACCACTACAATAACAATATTAACCCCTCCCATGCTGATGACAAGCTCAGCTCGTGTGCTGATGACGAGCTCAGCTCGTCATGGCCATTAGAACGCTCGCACGCTGGGATAATTCCCCTGCTGTGCTGAGTGTTCTATTGAAACGGGTGTGGCTGTGACGAGCTGAGCTCGTCAGGAGCACTGTAGCTCATAACGACCTCAGCTCGTCATGAGCACCGGGGCGCTGTGCGCGCCCCCCAGCACAGCAGGAAAATTACCCCAGCAGCCAAGGGATTAAACACACTAACACAACAAAGTTTTCAAATCCAAAACATTCTAAATTTTATTAGTCAAAGACTCGCATAAAACGTACAAAACTTAAAAACACTATTTTTACAGCAACGGATAGCATGCTTTAGGAATGATCCAACAGCACTTCATATTAATTCATCCCCAAACATTTGTAGGTAGCATAGGGCTATATGATATTGGTAAAATTGGCTCCCTCCTGCAGCCATAGAACCCATAGTAGCTGGGGCCAGCTCTATGGCGCAAACTCCGATCAATACCCTTGAGTTAGGCATTGGGCACAGGAGGTAGTGATTAGATGGGGTAGCAGGCCACACCAACTGCTAATATTTAAGTTTAACACACCTCTGCAGCTTACCTTTAGGACATCACTCTGGTGGTCAGACAGGCCTCTTTCTACAAGGACGTCACACTGGGTTGGGGATGCAGGTTCACTATTTCACCCTGCAGCGGACGGCATGGTGCTGCAGCTCCTGGTCCACAGCATGGGATACCCCCTTGATGCCTGATGAAGAGGAGCAGCTTACTGGCTGGTCTGGTTGGAGAGGGCCTGGGGACCACCCTCAGGGATGCCGATGGTTTCACTTGTATGGACCAAGTAGAAGAGATCACAATGGGCCTGAGCGCTGTGTAATCATATCATGCAATCTGAAATTTTATATAGATGTAAATAATTTGGGTTGATTTAAGAAGATGCAACTGTTGGGTAGTAGAGTCTCATTTGCTATGGTCTATGATATGATTAAAATGTCATGTTGATTTATTTTTATGATATCTTGAAATAACAATGATACAGTGTTTTGATGTTATGTTTGCGTTCATAAGTATGACCTGTGTTAATAAATATGACCTGTGTGTTCCCCAAACCAAGGAGACTAGATACAAATCATATCTTATTGATTCGGTTGAGTTGGAAGGGGTGGGATTCACAGCCATGAGCCTCCTGGGCATATTCCTGTACTGACACACTTTATGCCCGTAGGCGCAAACTTGAGCGTTTCATTCAGTGTTTACAATCCATGAAAATTGTGGTCATTTTACAGTCACCTTGTGTCTCAGTCACAGCTGTGGACGACCTCCCACTGAACATGCTAACCTTAAAAGTCACTTTCAGTTAAAGAAATGTGTGCATACCAGGGCTTATTTCAAAGTTGAACTGCCAGTCTGTGCACCGGAGCAGCCTCGTAGCACTGTGAGTGCTACAATAATTGTGTGATTAGTTCAATCTGGATTAGGGTAAAGCAAAGTATTTGCAGTGTACAGCAGAAAAGACCTAGCTTCTGACAGGCTAGGGTAAGGGTGTTCATTGTGGGTCCAGAGGGCTGGAGCTATAACTGCTATTCAGAATATCCTCATGATTTTTTTAACACTTTATTGTGTGCTTCTCAGTTTACACTGCCATGTGCCTACAACCCTGAGGCCGGCGGCATGTCATTCCGGAGGAGAGTACACAGCTTTTGTTTGGCCAACATCCCGGAGGGCAGGCAGCGGATTATGACCAGTATACATCAAACCTGAAGAAGTCAAATGCAGCACTTTCTAATATATCGAAACATAAGAACCAACTTAACCACTATTCCCCCCCCCCTCCTCCCAAATGCCATTCTGTCAACTCAAGAGGTAACCCCCTTCAAATATGACCTTCAGTCTGCCATGCCACTGACACTCCCCTAGTCTGCGCTTAGTCAACTGTTTGCCACCCATTCAGTCTGTACCAATGTGCACGTCCATGTCCCAACTCCACTCATGTTATCATTGGTGTCCGGCCAGACGGGTCTTCCCAGCCGACAACCTTATCCTAGTCCCTTTGGAGGTCTATTCCGCCCGATCCCAACCAGTTAGCGAAGGGTTCCCATATGTCTGATGGCCGAGATCTACTTGGCATCAGGTCCCAGAAGAAGGATAATTGGTCCTAGCAATACGTGACAGCCCTAACCCAGTCTGCTATCGTAGGAGGATTCTGCTTCTTCTTATTCTGGATTGCCACCTGTCTTTACGATAATATCAGCATCATGACCGTGAGTTTCCCGTGTTCCGTCGGAATTTCCTGCACGTACCCTAACAGTGCTCGGTGCTGCCAGTAATGAGGTATTTATTATGTGCCCTATATGCCTAAAAACGTCTGTCCAATATTGCGCTACGGGTCTGCAGTCACAAGCTAGGTGAATAAATGTGGCGTTCTGGGCGCCACATCTCCAACACCCTGCATCTGGGTGTAGGCCTATGCGATGCAGCTGTGACTGTGTGCGATATAATCTATGCAGAAAGTTAAAGTGGATAAGCCTCAATCGATAATTCGGTGAAAGGCGTTCCAGCTGGGGGCAGCAGAACTGCCACTGTTTGTCAGTAATAGTTAACGCAGCATCCCCCTCCCATTCCGCTTTGGAGGTAGTATAAGTAATTGGAGATTCACCCTGGGTGATGCTGTAGATGCGTGTGATGAGTTTGCGGGGTGAGGGATTCAATAAGACATTCTCCAGCGCAGGCAGGGTAGGCGGCTCGCCCAGAAACTCCTTTCACCTGGATCTGCATGCTGCCCTGATCTGTTAATAAAAGAGCATGTCTGACGCAGTGGGTGGCTGTGGGTCGCACATCTGCACTAGTGTTAGAAATTCGCCCTCCGGAAATAGGTCACTCCCTTTCTCTAGTTTGTGGATTTTCGCCCTCATTTTAATTGCTTTGTCTAGTAGGGGGCTCAGTAGTGGAATATACCCTATGGGCATAGATGGTGCATACAGCTCCTCTTGTCGTGCCCTCCTTGCGATGCCCCTCCACCCCCATCTCACTACTTCCACTGTGTCTATTTCCTGTTGTGGACGTTTATATGGTTTATATATGGCCGTGTTAAGCAGAAGTGGTGCTATTCTGTCTATTTCTATCGCCATGTGCGGTTGGAATGGTGTAGGGTGGTGCCAAAAGTGCAGCAATTGCGCTTGCGCACTAAATGCATACAGTTCGAAGTCCGGGGCACCCAACCCCCCCTGCATGAAAGGCAGCGTCCGTATTTTCCAAGAGATGCGAGGTTGCTTACCCGCCCATATCAGATCCAATATGTTTGAACGTAGCCGTTTAAAAAAGTGGACGTTTAACGGCATTGGATTGTTCACGAATAAATATAGAAATTTGGGCAGGATTACCATTTTTGTAATAGCTATACGCCCTGTCAGGGACAGCGGGAGACCCTTCCTTCTTGGTATCTTGCCCTCCAGCCAGTCCATTGCCCTTCCGTAGTTAGCCAACCATATTTCCTGCATAGATCTGCTTATTCGAATACCCAAATACCTCATCTCCCCATCGGCCCATGGTACCAGGAATTTGGAGTCAAACGGGGCTGTGGTATCGGTGAGCGGCAGCATCACTGATTTCTTCCAGTTAATCGGGATCCCGGTCAGTCCACTGTATCGTACCAGTTCCCTCATTACTGCGTCAAAATTGTCTCTAGGGTTAGTCAGGTATATAGTCATGTCCTCTGCATACATCGATATTAAGAGTTCTTTGCTGTGTATGGTATTGTCGGAGCTTGGCCGTGAGCGGCTCTGTGGCTATAGCAAAAAATAGTGGCGACAGTGGGCAGCCCTGTCGTGTTCTTCTAGTGATGTTGAAGGGTTCATATATCTGTTCATTGATCTTGACCCTCGCTGTGGGGTTTGTGTATAGTATTTGGATTTGTTTAATAAATATGGGGATGAGGCCTAGACGTGTCAGCAAGACAAAGAGGAACCTCCACTCTAGGGAGTCAAACGTTTTTGTGGCATCCAAGAGTGCCGCCATTGCCTGCACATGGGGGCACGGTAATGGAGTACACCAAAAATCGTCCTCGGGTTGTGGGCAGTGGAACGGCCTGGTATGAATCCCGACTGGTCTGGCAGCGCTATCTGCGGTAGCATTGGCTGTAATCTATTCGCTATCAATTTAGCGTATATTTTGGAGTCCAAGTTTATCAGGGATAGCGGGCGGTAGGAGTCCGGCTTGGTTGGATCTTTATCCGGCTTCAAAATGGTTATTATGGTGGCCTCACGAAGTGTCGGAGGGAGTACACCAGTTTCCATTGCTTCCAGGTATACCTGTAATAGTTTGAGGGCTAGGATATCGGCATATTCTTTATAAAATGCTGCCGTTAAGCCGTCCGCCCCGGGGGGCTTTGTCTGATGGCATGCTATTTATGACTTGCTTAACATCTTCTGTTGTAATTGGTAGCTCCATGTACTCCCGGGCACCATTGTTGAACCAGGCTAGCGATATATCATCCAGATAGTCAACTATGTCTGCTTGCGACGGATCTGTTTGGGAGGTGTATAGTTGTTTATAAAACCGGGCCATTTCCCTCAGTATGTCGGGTGTTGTTCTAACTATTTCATGACTGCCCGTATGTATTTCAGTTATGTAATTGGACCCTGTAGGTGTGCTGAGTAGTCCTGCTAGCGTCTTCCCCGGTCTCTCACTCTCCCCGTATCGCCTAGCCTGCGCATGCTTATTTAAATATGGTGTTTCCCTCTCCGCTACGTCCTGGAACTCTGTCAGCTTAGATCTTATCTGTGCTGTAATCTCAGGGGATGGGCCAACCATTTGCGAGTGTTCCAACTCGAATTTCTCGCTCAAGTCTGCTAAATGTATTACGGATATCTTTAAGGACACCAGATTTAAGCTCTATGCGGTCGCTTCTTGTGACAACCTTGAAGGCTTCCCAAAGCTTGACCGGCGAATCTACCCTGCCTTTGTTTAGCGTGAAATATTCAGTAATCTTATTGCACAATTCTTCGCGTAAAACTAGGTCTAACAGAGCGCTAGAGGGGAGTCTCCATGTAAATGGCTGGTCGTATGTGGGAGGCACGCTCAGTCGTATCTGGGCAGGCGCTTGATCTGAGAAAGTGCGGGAAAGATGTGTGGCATCCGCCAGCCAGGTGTGAAGGTCCTTAGAGACCAACCAGTAGTCCAGGCAGGACCACGCATTCCTATGGTGTGTAACACAGGTGCCTGCTCAAACTGATGGGTGTAGGGCCCTCCAGGAGTCTACTAACTGGAGATCCTCTATAATGTTGTGTATCATTGCTGCTGCCTTTGAGTGATGTGCGCGAGATGAGCCCTGTCTACCTGCGTCGACAGGACCACGTTGAAATCTCCTCCCCACAGAATCGCAGTGTTCCCCAAAGCTTGTATCTTCTGCCATATATGTTGGAAAAATTCCAGAATGTCTGTGTTTGGGCCATAAGTGGTAACCAGTGCTCCTGGGGTATGATATAGCTCACCCTGCAATATTATGTATCTACTCTCTGTCTACTACCGTGTTGTGTGTACGCAAGTGTAGTCCCCTGGGCATGAGTATCGCTACTCCCCTAGAGTAATTGGAATATCCGGCCTCCACTACCACCTCCCATCTTCGGTTCCTAAGCATCCCCACTGACATGCTTGTGAAATGTTTCCTGTAGGAAACATATATCCACCATATGCCGTGTGAGATAAGAGTGGATCAGCCTTGTCTTTCTGGGATCATTTAGCCCTCCGACGTTCCACGTAAGGCATGTTAGTGAGTTTGTGTTAGTGTGTTGTGGCATGTCTATTCACAGAAGACTAGGTTTGTTGCATACCTGCTGCCAGGATGCGTTTTGGTGTTGTTTGTTAACTCATGCGGATATAACCAAGCGCCATCCCTCTGCAAACAGAAGCATATCACAGTACATGGCAGACATCCATCATGTGTGCAAATGTGTGCATTTCGGTGTAGTTCAGAAATACGAAAAAAGGCAACTGTCCCCCCATCACTCCCCCCCACCCACACCAACCCCCCAAACAGGCTGTGTAAGCCCCCCACCCTGTACCCATAACAATAAACCATCTATAGGAGGCACCCAATGAAAGGGAAACATCCTGCGGGGCCCGTGAGGTCGCCGGCACTCTCCCCTGCACTTGTGGCAGGGTGGCCGAGCTATAGGCTACACGCTCAATCACCCTGGGGCCCCCCATCATGGACAGATTGCATACTTCGCCAGGGAGACTATTAAATTATATAAAGCAGTATGTCACCTCTACATGAGAGCCGAGCACCCATCTTACCAGGCATCTTCAGCACTCAGAGCTTTGAACCTCAGCCAAGCCACCCAATTTACCAACACTTATTGTGGTCCATGTACAGTCAATCATTGTTGCTGAGCCTGTCCTCCGACTGTCCGTCACCTGAGGCTTTCTGCTGCTTGTGGTCCTTCTCCATTTGTTTCGCGTATGCCAATGCTGCTTTAGCGTCCGTGAAGAAGGTCGGTTTGCCATGACCCTGGATACGCAGCTTGGCCGGGTAGATCAGTGCATATTTTGTTCCGAGTTGTTGAAATATTTTCTTTGCCGGAATGAATTCTCTACGGGCTGCCTGTACTTGCAGCGTGAAGTTAGGGTACAGTGCAATGTTATTCCCTTGATATTGGATGGCGCCCTTTTCTCTAGCTAGGCGGAGTATTATATCTCGATCCCTGTAGTTGAGTACTCTCGCCAATATCTGCCTCAACGGCACTCCCGGCCGTGGTCTGGGGCCCAGTGATCTGTGCGCCCGTTCTATAGGGAACATTTGGGATAAGTCAAACCCGAATATTTCTCTCATCATGGTTTCTATATACTGCTCCATGTTCTGGATGTTGGTTGTTTCAGCAATCCCCATTATACGTATGTTATTCCTTCTCGATCTCGCCTCCAAATCCTCGTTCTTTTGTTGGATTACAGCCAGCGCTTTGTCCATGTATCTTATTTTCTTCTCCATATCAGTCTGTCCCTCCTCTGTCTCCGTCACCCAGCACGGGGCGTCCAGCCACAGCAGCGCGCAAGCTGTCTCCACAGGCAGCACTGCTGCTCCACAAAATGGCGGTACACCCAGCGGGTCCAGGGCCACAGTGGTCCCTCGCTACCTCATGTTGTCTCTCAGGTGCAAGGATGTTAATTATGCGCACTCACCCCTGGCGCCTGGTCTTCTCGACTGCAACTGTAGGCTGGTTCCGCAGTCCGATCTCTAACGCCGCCTCCGGCGAGAACAGGGTTCAGCCACTCACGCATGCAATCAGGTGTGGTCCGATCCTCGGCCGCTTCCCGGTCCCGAACCTCGCCTGACCGTGCTGTGGGACTGACGCCCACTCAAAGTCCCGGCTGCATTAGTCGCATAGATCCCCTGTCGGCCCTGGATCTCCTCCAGCGAATTCTTTGGTCTCTGAGGGAATTCAGGTGCGGCCCGATCCTCGGCCACCCCCAGGGACCCCGCAACGGCAGTGGTACACCCTGTCTCCACCTCCGTATCTTCCTTGATCAGCTGGGAGGGTGGTCAGCCAACACCACCAAGGCTGCTCTCCGGTCCCGGACCTCATCTAACCGTGCTGCAGGGCTAGCTCCCATGCATTTCCCAGGCTGCATTAACTGCGTAGGCCCCTCGTCAGCCCAAAATCTCCCTCAACAAGTGCTTCGGTCACCAAGGAAATTCAGCCCAACGACCTGCCCCGATGAGCCTTAAGTCGGTCTCCGCTCCCTCTGCAGTGAGTAGCCCCTGGCATTCGGCATTTTAATCTGATATTTGCCAGATTTGTCAGGCTTGGCCGGCGGAGCCACGCTGAAGTTCGCCCATTTCGCTGCACAGTGAAGCCACGCCCCCCAATATCACCATGATTAATTTTGTGTAAATGTAACTGATTTACACACGCACTGGTTATCCTGAAAATCATACCACTAGTCCATCAAACTGTTTACATCGTCTAGAAATTAGATTAAATTTGGTAAAAATGCCCCTTTTCTTCTAGATAAAAACCCTCACTCACATGTTGTGGCATGCTTCTTCATTGGGTTAGTATCTCATCTTATGTAACTGTTGCTAGGATGGGCTCAGCCACAGTTGAGGAGCTTTTACTTGATTGTTACAGGAACCATGGGTAAGGACATGGGTTACTGGAAGGCAAGGTACCTTAAAGACTGACTTCAGATAAAGTTCTCAACTCCATCCCAGGAAGGCTTTCTTCCTTATAATCTAGGGAAAAGAGGACTATAGAAATACAAAAAGGACTTTTTCCCCTGTAAAATATTTGTCATTTTTCTATACTTTCATTCGGAATGTAACCGCACTAGATAGGGTGAGTTTAGGGTAGGTTAAAAAAAAACTTGTGTTGTCCTGATGAAAATCACTTACACCGAGAGGTTTTGGATGTGGCTGAAACATGTTGACTCAGTGTATGCGGGAACAATTCTGATGGCACTACACCTATACTTTTGTTTTAAATATTGTTGAAGGTATCCTAATGAAAACAGTGTGGGTATCATAACGTGTTTTTCACTCTTTTGCAATCCCAGTATTTTCTTTTAACAGTCCTGGACTACAGTTGAACCCTTCCTAGCTGCAATTACCTAGGATGAATACTAATCCTATGGCGCAGCCTTTCACAAAATGTGGGTGAGAGTTTTCATTTGAAAGAAATTGACCCTTTAACAAATGAAGCCTACTTAATGTGGTTATACTCCTAGACTATGTAAACAGTTACCTGGACTTGTGGTCTGACTCATTGGATAGATGACCCAGCAAATAGTGGCCCCTTGCTCCATGGTATATATGGGTTAGCTCCTTCTGGACCTATGTTGGAAACCCTTGGATTAGTGCATAGGGGCTGAGTGATACGTATATGTGACGCTGACGCACAGATGAGTGTAGTGGGTCGTGAGTGTGGTACAGCAGTGGGCGGAGATGCCGTGCGAACGGTGTACTTTTATGAACGACTGTTGTAAAGTGCACTTTACCACCAAGCTGTTAAATAGTTATTGCCTTTGCCGCGCGGAGTGGCCGCCTCGCTCGCGCGGTGCATACTTCCCGACATTGCTCTTGCGGTGCAGGTGCTCCCCGGGAGCTGTTTTGCCTGCGCTTCTCCTCTCCGCACGCAGGCGGGCTCTGCTTTCCATCTGCAGGGGGAGGCTTGTCAGCCAGGCCGCTCCAAGAATGCGAGCCGCTCGCTCGTTCCTCGTCTGAAAATAAAACATCTTGACGCGGGCTCTGGGAGCCAGGCCGCGGTGCCACTGAAGGGACGGTGCGCCCCCTCCGCAGTCAATCATAGGCAGAGCCGCCCGGCGGCCTCCGCCTCTCATGAGTAATCCAGGGGCCGCCTCCGGAGCCGGCAGCCAGCAGCGCTGATCCCGCCGCGGCCGCACCGAGCGATGCTCCTCTCCATGGCGTGGTTCAAGGCTCCTCGACGCAAGGCCAAGAAGGCGCCTCGAAGGTAACCAGCGCTTTCTGACTCCTCGGGGTGGCGGGGCGGGGTGAGGCGACTGGCGGGGATCCTGGGGTTTAGCACACATTGTCGGGTTTGGAGGAGGCGCGGCGGGCGCTCTGAGGCGGCGGCACGTCGGGCAGGGGTGATAACCGGAGAGGGGACACCTGGAGGGTGTAGGAAGGGCGCGAAGTCTGACGGGATACAGCTGTTGGGGAGAGAGTCACCTGGAGGGGCGGAAGGGCGCTAGGTTCCCGGAGGAGAGACATCTGCAGAGTATTATAGCTTTTATTCAACCTACGCATAGACCAGGATGGATTGATGGTTCTGCCTCTCGGAATATTCATAAAACTGTCAACAAAGCACGTAATTCTCCGCTGTGAAGTCCTATTTCAGTGTACACCGTTTATTTTACTCCATGACTATAATTGAAAGAATCCAGAACAAAATGCATGCTCGGTGAAAGAAATGTTTGTGCATTTCACTTCAAATAATAAATGATGTTGTCAGTTAAGCTTAAGTGTGTGTTTTGAGAATAGGTGTGAACACGCATTCGAGACGGTATTCGCCAAGTTGTACCCCGAGCAGTAATACCAAAGGGTGAACAACATGTTACATCTCTGCGCTCGCACGGATTCTCGCCTTCTGTTTTGTGTGTTGTAGACTGTGCGTGGCAGACCGCACATCTGTCTAGGGCTCTAGGCGCTGGATTCAAGGGTGCGGTGAGAGCCCTCTCTACAGCAGGCACGCCACTGATGTATGAACAGTAAATATATTCTTTTGTCCCTTTATGAACTTGTGATTTCTTGTTGCATATTTTTTCCCGTTGCAAGTGAAGCAAAAATTCTTTAGCAAAATGCGGAAGGCGTGCAATAGTTTCCTAGAACAGTGCGAGAGTTCCCACCACGAATAAAGCACAGGCTGCCCCAGGACCAGAGGAAAGGCCTCACTTCAGAGGAGTGAAGGCTGAGTCAGTCTGGAGAGAATCCAGACCTGCGATGTGCAGGAAGACCGTAGCTCTCAGCACCGAGTCCTTAACTTTTAAGCTGTTCTCTGTAGTCATTGACTTTCGGAAGTCAGGCTTGAATGCAGGTCTGACTGAGCCAGCGCACCCCCAGTAGACACTGCTCCCTATGCGATGTGGCCTCCAACTTTCACTGCTTTAAACAGCCCACCTCACCATATCTGTACCCGAAGCTGTGTGATCTCTAGGAGTTATCACGGCTCCACCCAGCCCCACTAGATCATATCTGCTTCCTTGCCCGTACCACATTTACTCACTAAGTGGTGCAGTCTCCTAATCTCCCCTCCCCTCGTGAAAGGGATATCCGACCCTCTAAAGTAAAACTTATTCAGTGATTAAAACCTGATATATCGTTTGAAGAAAATACACTCTGTGTAAGGTGTCTGGTTTGGTGACACAAGTCATGTACTACTTCACTACGTTTCAGACCACAAGGCGAGACCTATTAGCTTTGCCAATGATTCGCTTTTGAAAGAAGCGCAAATAGTCTTTTCGTTTTTATTTGAAAGGTTTGCTCAATCTGCAGTTGCGCCTCCGGTAAAATTGGCTCAGAGCTGCCTCTGTTTCCATCTGTGGATTATTAGGAGGCGCACGGAGAGCTCTCAGGCACGCGCCAGAGTCTTTCTCATAGCAGCTACTTTCCATCCCTCTGACCACAGACCCGGTCTCTGTGCTTATCCCCAGAGTTCCCCTTCTTTCAGAGATGCGCCCGCCTAAGTTATATACTGCACGATTCTACTAATCTTTAAACCCGTTGGGGGCAGAGAGGGTGGTCAGAGCAGGCTGTGGTCAAATCAGATTAATTTACTACAGTTTTTCAGTGCGCAGACTTAATCCAGAATGATGCTAAAGTACGATACAGAGATGCATGAAAGGAGTAGGTTTCCACTTTAGCAACTACCGTGGCCATCAAGGTAAACGTGTAGCTATGGAACCAGATATTCCTGCAACATATGGTGCAGTAAGGCCACAGAATAGTGCCAAGGTGACTTCTGTCAGTGGAGAGTCTAGCAGTATCAGTATTCTGAAAGTACTGCGATAGAGGATGCACGATGCGTCAGAGGGGGAGGACAGAAGGAGAACAGAAAGCAGGCCCTCTCCGTTGAAAGTCCTTGCTTAGGAGGCAGGCGTCAGTAATTTGCAGGATAACATGACTCTAGTGCCAATTCCTCCAGATGCTTAGAATGTCAAAGAAGTGCTTGAAGATCTAATAACCTGTTATGTGCATTTGATTAGCATAGGATGCATGGGAAGTCCCAGCCCTTATGCAGTCCCCAGTTCCTCTAAAGTTTATTGTTAATGGTCCATGGTGATTGTGAAGCACATCTTTCAGTTCGGTACATTGAGGTCGGCAGTCTTCTGCGCCAAGATGCCATATTTAATTATTGGGTGACGTGTCCCATTTTTGGCATTCCTGTCTCCTTCTTCCCATGTCCTACTGTCTCTGATTCCATGAAGGTGTCCACCTCTACTCGTTTTGCAGTATCTCTGTCCCAGTGTCTCTGCATTTCTGTTGCACTGTCTCTGTTGCTTCATCTCCCTGTCTGTGTTTCCCTGTCCCAGTGGCAGTGTTTTTGTGTCTTGGTTTATATCGTCCTGCTTCACTGTTTGTTTCCTTTGCCAGGTCCATGTCTCTCTGTCCCACTCCCGATTCCTTAAACTAAGCATATTACGGAGACTTAAACATAGTGAAATCGTTCCTGATGTCTAAATGGTCACAGTAAAAGTCGTCACCCTATTGATCAAACTTACCTGTTGAACTCTTATTTCATTGATCACGACCTCCTCCGTCTCGTCTCCCAAAGAGATCGTGCACCTAGATTTTGATACTCTTCTATGTTTATATTTTATGTCGTAAATGCACTTTTTTATGTCTTATAGCGATGTATCCAATCCCTCCCCTTGTAAAGCGCTCCGATACCCTCATGGGTCTTGTTCGTGCTATAAAAAACGTTATAAATAAATAGTGCAGGTATGGTGAAGTATTCTGTTAGAGTTGCCTCTCATGGAAATCTGTTGCAGAGATGTCAGTCTCATTCCTGTTTTTTCGTCTTCACAGCACTATACTGGAGGAAGAGAAACTGCAGCAAGAGGAAAGGATGAGGATGGAATCCAGGCGGCAGATCACGGTGTCCTGGGATTCTGGTGGCTCTGAAGAAGCGCCTCCCAAGGTACTGTGGGATAGCACACTTGCCCTGCTTTCACAGGGTGCATAACCCTTTTTGGAGTTAAGATGGAGGACGTGTGAGGGAGTGCTTTGTATCTGCCACAAGTGCTGCTGTATTTATTCATATTTCCATCCATCTCTTCAGTTGGTTTGCATCCACCCTCTACTCCTGCTGTGCCAAGAGGAGGCACTTCTATGCTGTTACTAAATACCAATGTTATCTAAGTAGACAGATGTTTTTAAGTATATGTCTACTATATGAGAACTACATTCTGGTGAATAATAATGCAGCTTTTGTTTCCTTGAGATGTCTCAGTTACTTAATGGTCCCTGCTGAGATTTTTTTGTAATTTTATTTATAACTAGCTGTATTGAGTTTAGGCCAACACCATGAAATCACATCACTTCGGGTAGTTCTATCCCATCCATGTAAACAAATGTTGCACAGCTAATCTCACACGGAAGTTTAAGTCTACTATATTAGTCTGTACAAGTGTCCTCACTGCACGGTGATTCAGACAGGACCTAATTTTGCGTTTTAAGGCAATTGTCATACAATAGTGATGTTAAGCGATGCAGACCCTAGACTTTAGCCCTCTCGCTTGCTTTCTCTGTGTCTCTCTCAATTTCACGGTCTCTTATTAGCCTCTTTTTCTTTCACTCTTTCTCTGGTTTGCCTTTTCGCGCGTTCCCTCTCTCGCTTTCTTTTTTGTACCTATCTTTTTCTTTCTCCCTCAGTATCACATGGCCTCTGCCCCTCTCTCTTGGTCTCTATACCTTTGTCAACAGCATTCTCTTCAACGTTATTGCACTCTTTCTGTCCTCTGAGTCTCTCTCTGCATATGTCTAATTTCTTACTCTCTCATGGTCTCTATCTGCCTTTTCTCTCTCCGCCTTTTCTCTCTCCCCCCGTCACTGTCCTTTTCTATTTATTACTGTCTTTCTCTTCCAGTGGACTTTTGCATGCAAACTTGGAAAGATGGAAGGTTGAATCTGCCTTTAAACAGAACAGATTCGATCTAGTGACCTTCAGATCACTGCAGCTGTCAGTAGCGAGTGTTAAGTCACAAAGCCATCTTGACAGAAATGAAGGCAGACACGGAAATGTGTTTGTGTGTATACTAGAGGGAATAAGGAATAACTGAGCTGGAATAGATATTAATGTTCTTAAATGCAATCAGTGTCCCGTAAAGAGTAAAGCTCTTTAAATAGACAGTTCTGTATGGCAAGAGGTTGCAATATAAGAAAGAAGGATCAGGAATAACTTGAGAAAATATATTTCACAAGGAGAGCAGTGGATTTAGGTAGCAGCCTCGTGAAAACTGCAAATGCATTTGAGAATGCCCAATAGGAAAGAGGTGTCCCTTCTTCATGAAACGTGTCCTCTTCTTCTCGGTTTGGTCGCTGGTTGAAATTATATCAAACTTGGTTGTTTGCAGAGGTAATCGCACATTAAAGCACCCTCCAGTTCAAATGTGATAAAGATCTATACTTTTTTTTCTCGGAAAATGAAAGTAATTCGACTTTATAAATCCTATCTGCTACAATTTGCTTGTTGCCAAAATTGTTGAATGATTTCATGCCATGCTAGATATGCCTGGACAATTTTCCAACCTTCGCCCATCATATAATACACAGATATAATTAAACATGTTCATGTCTCATTAAAACTGGAACAGCTCACTAGACCTAAATTTCCTTAGTAATTTTTAGGTCGAGCATCGGCGCACTATGCTGTCTGTTACTGACGTTTTGTAGCACTCTGACACCTTCGGGTAATGTCCGCACTATTCAAATCTCTGACTGACCACCTTTGTATACTGTGTTGTATTGCTACTTGCCTTTGACATTGTACAATATCTTGTTTAGCTTCTTACTTGTTCACATCTCATCACCTTATTTTTATTGCTGATGAAATTGATTAATATGCAAAAGTTTTTGTGGAGTTCCCTGAGCACAAATATACGTATCTTGAAAAATTCACAAAGAATGTCCATTCAAACAATGATTGTCCATATCTGTATAGCCAAGTTGTGAAAAAAATCCTTATTTTATTATCCAATCCAGATGATCACGTGGACTTGTAAAAACAGCAATGCAGTCTTGATATAGTTTTACAACAGCCAAAACGTCAAAACGCCAAAACGTCAGAACGCCAACACGTGTTTCGTCAAGGGTATTCACCCAATGACTTCCTCAGGGCATAATATGGTAATCACTTGTAGTACAAAATATTATCCAGAATGATATCTAGAACTATAGTCCATCAATTCACCTTTAAATGAATTTGTAAGGGTGTTGATGACTAGTTTCTTCAGTAGTATATTCCTTTCGCCTGCGAGCAATGGGCAGTATTAAGCCTATAATTCCGGAACCATCATGTGTAGCTCTGGTTCCCGTGCATACGCGTGGTCTCGGTCCCCATGTAGATACGGCGTGCTGCCTCACCACCCATTCATTAAAGTGTTGATTAATATGCAGTCTGTTACTGCGTTTTGTAGCTCTCTGACACCTCTGGGTAATGTCTGTGCTATTCAAATTCGCTGACTGTTCAGCACTATGTAGAGCTTCAAATGCGTACTGTTATTACGGGGTGCACTTATTAGTTGCATATAAAGTTTATATCTTCAGGTACCAGTTTCAAAATGTAGTTAATGTTCATGACACCAACTGTTCGCGTTTCAAAAGGCGAAATATCAGCATTCCAAGATGGCCATCTTTATTACAAAAAGTAGAGGAACGCTCTTATCCGCTAACTCGCAGATCCTTCGTCGCTGTCTGCCTCTCACAAAGCACTCCTGAAAAGCCACTCCCATTAGTAACGATTGTGCTCATGGTTTTGTTCTGCAATTTGTGTTGAATGATTTGTATTCTTTTGAACAACACACCTACAGTTCAGGAATTATATGCATAGCTGATAAGCTGATACGTTTTCAGATTATTTGTGTGTTTTGAAAGGGGGTCAGTGATCTTCCGCAGCCATACGTATGATACTGCAAGTGATGCTTTTTTTTTGCAGATTTATATAGCGCAAACTCGACCAGAAGGTACTGGATCGCTTTACATGGGCACCAGTTACGTACACAAGGACTTATTCATTATTTGTTAGGCATGGTCGTATTAAGTGATTTGTCTAGAATCACAGGCTGCTGAGCCGATGCCGAGGCTCAAACCTGGTTCTCCAGCTCCAAAGTCAGCAGCTCTGGCCGCGAGACTCATGCGTTGTCACAAATAACCAGCATCTACAATGCAATAGGGCTTGGATTTGCAAGACTTTGAGCTATTGACATTGTACATAATAATGCCTTTTATTTGTGTTTTGAAAACCTGCATGCAGTGCCTTAACACTCGCTTTGTTCTAAGCTATTTACTTCAATAGGTCTCACGTTTCCAACTATAAGTACAAAGTGAGTGTTAAGGCACCACATGCAGGTTTTCAAAACACATTAATAAAAGACATTGTCATTTACAATCACAATAATCACAATGACCTGACAAAGAAGTGCACCGAATCTACACAGCTTCCTTAATGACACTGGGAGGGGGGAACAAAAACTTCTATGTCCTCAAACCCTCTGCTGGTTACCGGAAATTTACCAGTCCCAACTGCCAGAAAACCATTCCTAAAAACAATTGTTTACCAGTCCCCTCACTGCAGACATTCCCCCTTATAAAAAAGTGCATGAAAGCAAACAAAAAATTGTGTGGAGGTGAGAGAGTCCCTCATGTGCGCTTCACCAGAGGAGCTACTGGTTAGTTTCCACGTTTCTCATCATCGGAATCTCTCACCAGTGAAGAAGAAACAGAAAAATGTGTCCAATGTAGAAAAAAGAGGTGCAGACTGTAATATATATGTTTAAAACAGGCCCCGTGATGTGGAAAGGACACAATTCATCCCAAATAAAATTGAGTTAAGGCTCACATATGCCAAACTTCAATTTTATTCCAAATCATGAGCCTTACTCAAAATTAAAACCGAATTGCACATATAGACCATTTAAAGATGGGCCAACAGGTTTTCTTGCCTCTCGTTTTTTGCGGCAATTTCATCAGGGCTTGAGGTCATCATTCACCTCACTGGACTTCAACTTTCATGTGATGAGTGGCATGTGGCAGCCAAACTCAATCGTACCGGCTTCCCACTATAGTAAGGAGCGTTGTCTTCAACCGTAAACCTCCCTCACCCTTTTATCCGGCACACTAGGTTACCAAAATTATACCCAGTCTCCCTGAACTGTTAACCATAAATCGTTCCGGCCCAATGCCAATAGTTCAAATTGAGACCTATTGCATTGCAAATGCTTGTTTTCTGTGTCATCCACAGTATTTTGTGTTGTCAAGTTTGTAGAAATGGCTTGATTGAATGATAACATTTGGGTTTATATCTGGATTTAACTTGCTATGTCTTGTAGTGGGTGATAACTATTATGTAGACTGGAAAATGACCACAAAAATATCACTTGTATGTGTTTTGTTATCATGGATTTACAAGTCACGATTTACCACCGGTGAGTCTGCTTACTGAACTCATCCTAATTGTTTTGATCAAATAAAATGTTTTGCTCGCAGCAAAATGCAACATTCACTCTCTGAGTGACTTGACAATACGCAACCTTATTTCAAATGGAAGCGATGAGCTTCGACTTTTCTCTCACAATACCAAAGGTAATATTCAAATGAATCCTTTTGTGTATATACAATGAGGGGACGCTTCTATCTATAATGTTACCTCAAGTAACATGATTCCTGCCACGTGCGAATGAGCACAAAAACGTTGGCAAGTAAAATTCTTCAATTCAGTTGGAGGATAGCATTTTACATTGCTAGAACTGCTCCTCAGTCCTATATTTTGCTCGGTTTATTACACCTAACGACTAGTCCTGATTTCTTTGGGGTCTTGCTACAGTATCAAACCACTTTGTGGCCCAGAGATGATGTAACCTCAAGAATACTGTCCTGTTTGGTGGCATCTAAAAACCTTGGTTACCAATTTGTACGCTCCTCCGAGTATGGAAGCAGAAAGTGTTAGGCTTCGCTTGTAAAGTCATTAGAAGTTCTTGATACTTTCTTTAAATAGGCCTGTGTTCATTCCACCTCCAGTGTAATGTCACTAATGAATGGACTTAGTACTGAACTCTGTTCCTGGTACCATGAAGACCCTTCATTTTCTTACAATGGACTTACAAGTATTCTTTGCCATCTACAGCAATGCCAAGTTTTCTAATCTGACTCCGTGCAGAAGCTACTCAAAAAGTTTGCTAACTATCAGCATACCGTGATAACAAAGGTTTTACTGCATTCTGTGTAGGTAACACTTATTTCTCTGCTTCTATTTGTCAAACATTCCTCCTTAAATCTTTATAAATTGGATGGATTTTCACGATTATTACACTATTATCCTTGCCAGAGAGTAAACCTCTGCCCAAATTCACATTCAGATCTATTGCACATTTAACTTCAGTAAGTATATGGGAGCGTTTAGCTATTCTTCTAGTCACCGTAATTATTCCCACACCCAAAGAACTTCAGATTCCTTCTCAGGAAATGCGGGACACAGAGCTGGCAGGGTGCCTAGTGGGTAACATTGTTGCTGAAGAAAAGCCTCTGTGCCACTCTGGTCACAGGTTCAAAACTGGGCAGGAAATCAGTCCCGTTTTATCATTATACAGGTTATTATTGCTATTAGGACGAAGAAATATTTGAGTTTGTTGCTTGTGCTATTTAAATAATTGATATATGCTGAAACAAGAAAACTTGTTACTTTTGATATGACATCAACAACAAAATCATGTGACATGTTGGACCAGTTCCTCAGTTTGATATGTACTTAATAGAATGTTATTATGACACATCTTCCAATGCATTATTTCAGATGTTTTCCTTTGCTGCATTCTTTAAAGTACTGTTTTCATTTTCAGCCGAGTAGACCAGGTTACCCCAGTCCACGGTCCAGTGAAGGGTTTTATCCCAGTCCTCAGCATATTGTGCAGCCGAACCATTACCAGGTAAATATTACTCTTTTTAAAAATCCTTTTATGTAACCTTTTTTTAGATTTCTGAGGTTTCTGCTTCATGTGTGTGAGAAGAGAAAAACACTTTTTACTTTGTGTCCTTTGCACACATTTCTAGGGGCCTTGTTTTCAAGCTCTTCAGCTCACAGTTAGCAGATAGTATAGAAGTTTAAGTTAAACTATAGCCACTCAGTGGAATTCCGACTGCTTGCCTACTGACTTTTGTAGTGTCAGAGCCCACTTCAGCCAGGCGCTGCCCCCTACTTGAATGTGGCAGTCTAAACAACGGAGTGTCCTGCATGATAACGGGGTGTCACTTTCTCAAACAATTTCATGCAATGGTGATGCAGTAGGGTTCTGAGAGTTGCCGGTTTTCTAAAGTCTCTTTTAAGCAAGAGAGTTCTGCTCCGTTCGATCTGATAAAGTTCAAGCTTCTTTCTTTGGTGAGGCTTCCCACTTTGGAATGTAATCCTCATAGCAACCCACCCTAGCCCTCTCATTAATATCCATGAGCCAGCTTCCAACCACTTTGCTGTATGAACAAGGCTTGCCAGCGCCAGTCCTTTCTTCGTATTTCTTTTTGTGTAGGTAACTTGTTCATCTGACACGTTTACGTCTAACTATGATGCATTGTTGGCATCTATCATTACGTTTTCATACGAACAGTCCTATTATTGACATTTTTTTATGTTTACATTTTCTTGTTGTTTAGGTCTCTGGCTATCCAGTTTCCCATGGAATGCCAGCAATGTCTGGAAGCATATACCCTGGTCAGGCATCCCTAATGGATCATATTGATTCTTGTTATCATCGGACTCAGGAAGTTTCCATGTGGCAACCCAACATGGAGGTAACATATGCTTCAGTTAATATTTAGCTGTATTGTTTTGAATGAAAAATTGTGCTTTGTCTGACATTCTTAAACTTGCCACTATCTCACAATCTGAAAGATATGGCAAATAAAGAAAATAGAAAAAAACATTTATGTTTGTGTGACTTAGAAAAGGATTAGTCTAAGTTTCACATTACACAATACACTCCTGCTACATTTGTTTAGAAATATAATCCCAGGATCAAGGCACAAGGACCAGTTGTGGGTAGGCAAAATCTCCTTGAACACCACTATTTTTGTTCTTTTTCTTGGAACATGTTCTATTGAAGTCTGTACCAGATTATAACAAAAGAAGGCCATGCATATGACACTCGTGTGTTTACAAGTACATCTTGTTATACATATCTGATAAGCGGATGGTAGCCATACAGATCATATTAAATAGCTGTTATTACTAGGTACAACTTCATTACTGATAAACTAGCTGACACATAGGAATATTGGCAGCAGTCTATTAGCAAGGCAACTCTCTTGGGGAGGGACGGGGAGTGAACTCCCAAGAACCCCAGAATTTAACTTTAATAGAAGTGATGCCTATTAGGAGATGCCGTCTCGTTGCTCAGCTGTTGGCTGTGGATCATTAAAACACAATTATAATCCTAGCTATACCACTTCGTCCAATAGTTATGTTGCACTCTCCCTAATTTCACTGTCCCTAATTTCTGTCATTTTCCAAATTTGAAAGAGGATATCTTCTGCATCGTTTTGCAAACTTGAGGCGCTGCCTGCCCATAGTTGCCAAACTGCATGTATCCATGGTATTTTGATTTTTAGTGCCTAGCGCACAAATATCTTGCATCCACACAAACCTTGTATGTGTAAAAGATACTGTAGACCGAAATAGGGCCTCTGATGTTATTTTGGGGCATATCCAGTATGGCTTCTTTTTACATGTGACTAGTGATCATGTATTGGTTCAGACGCTTAACTGTGGTGGCAGAATACCATTAATCTCTCTATCACCAGAAAAGCCTTGTTCCTGTCCCTCGTAGCAAGCAGGAAGTCTACAGCTTCGCTCTTCAAAGTTCTGCTGAGATGCTTTAACCGGGCTAATTTCTGAATCCTGTGTGTATGGTGTGTCTGCAAGGAGTATCAGGTGACTGGTATTATGAATCTGTATGGCAATAAAGTGTGTGGTTATGGGACAAGGGCGGAGTTCAATTTTGGAGTGTTTCACATAACGCATGGCACAAGATGGAGGCCGGATAACTGGCTCCCAAATGAGCAAAGTATATTTTTTAACATTCCTGATGCTTTACTGAAGCACCAGACATTAAAATGAACTCAGGTGCTTTGACCTTCCAGCACTGGCCTGCCTGACTGGACCTTACTAAGCTTTTTCATTAGAATATTTGGAGGGTACTGGTCAGTGAAAACAGTGGTCGTGTTTGTAGGCCAGGATGAGCCTTTTGTTTCTCTGAGGTGCTTGTGCAAAAGGTAGATAACTGTTGTGTTTGAGGACTTCACTCCTCTTGTTTTGGTTGCTGTTCCTTGAGACACCCCACTCCTTGTTGTGGGGCATTCACCTGAAGACAAATGATATGTCTACTCTAGGGGGATACAAGAACTGAGTGAAACAGTTCCAGAAAAGGGGAACCAACATATCCCTGTCCAGAAAAGGACTGTAAGAGAGAGCTTGAAACATCTTCAAATGTTCGCTTGATTTTTCTCTGAATGAAGAGGTGACACTCTGCAGGGTGTCATGGAAACTCTTGAGATCCAAGGATCTGTCAATAATAACAGCTAGACTCTCTGAGGTTAGGTATTTCGCCTGAAAGTCTGCAACTTTGGCTGGAGGCGAGCCTTGAGTCTGTCTTAAAAATAAGTCTACCTGGCCTGCTGAGAGGGGAGAGGAATCAATCACAATCAATCAGTCAAGACGTTTGTAAAGCGCGCTACTTATCCGTGAGGGTTTCAAGGCGCGGGGGGGGCGGTGTTACTGCTCGAGCAGCCAGGTATTGAGCAGCCTCCTGAAGGTTAGTAGTTCTTCGGTTTGCCGTCGGAGGATGGGGAGGGTGTTCCAGGACTTTGCGGCGAGGTGGGAGAATGATCTGCCACCAGTGGTAGTTCTCCTGATGCGGGGGACGGTGGCAAGGGCGAGGTCGGCGGATGCAGGGTGAAGTCTGCCCAGAGAGAAGCCCAGCTAATGTGACCAGGAAGAGGAAACTGACTGGCTGCAGGGACATTCCAGGACATGGCTGGAGTGTCTTCATGCATTACCCTGTTTGAGTCGAGTGTGCTGCTCCAAAGATCCAAAACATGACCGTTGTTTGTGACCACCCAACCAGGAGGAACTTTGCAGGAGCTTACCTGAGTGTTTGAGTGGTCCTGTCCCTCCCTCGTGAAACTGTCACACTGCTCCAACACAAAGATGTTTTACCACTTCCTGCAGTCACGCTTGTGCTGTGTCTTTGACCCACCCGGACCCCAGACTAATTCACCAGCGACTCAGGCACCTAACCTGTGGGTGGGCTTTCATCACCATGTGGTTTGGGATATGTAATTGGGCCTGATTTGCAACTCCACTGGCAGTGATGAGTGAGAAAGAATGTGGCCACCTGCTCACAGCCTATCTAGCAAGGTGTTTGCTCATGGAGACCGCTTTACCTCCGCAGTAAATGCTAACTGCCCGAGGACATGAGTGCCTTAAAACTGAGAATGGATCTATTTTTTTACCTTTAAGGCAGTGGCCCATGGATTATAGTCACAATAACCAGCCAGCATTTCCCATTGTTAGCCTGCATCTGATATTTGTCTCAATTGATCGATATTGCTTTACCTGTAGTACCGTGTTTGATCCCTGTGTTTGCATTATCTGTTTGTCTTGTATTACATAGTTGGTGTAAAAAAGTAATTTTCCTTTTCTTAAAATTAACCACCAGCTAGAACAGTCATTATTGAGTTCTGTTGTATGGTTTTTGAATTATTTCGTACACCGACTCTACCTTCTTGATAAGCCTTGAACTGCTTTTCTCACTACTGAGTACAGTGCAGAAAGGGTATGCTTGGTGCTCATTTTTCAGAACCAAAGTATGTCAGGCCATGGGGTATCTGTGGCAAAAGGATTAATCCGCCTTGTGGTGCAGTAGTCCCTGCGTGCTGCAAAACCCCCAAAACTATTGTGACTGGAGTATTTAAAAGCAGGACTAATAGCTAGGGTTAAGATGCTTGCAACAAGACATTTATGTAATACTAAAGTTTGGAATGAAAGTAATTGAAAAATACAGTATTCTTAACATGCAATATGGATCATATTTTTACTCCTTGCAAGACGCCCACAGTAATAAGGGTATAAAAAAACAAAATAACAGTTTTGTTATTTCTATGTTTTTTAAAAAATGTTGCGCTTGTATTCACATTCGCTTTTTCTTTAGGATTCTGGAAGCCTGGACATGAGGAGCATCGGGCAAGTCCTACCTACCCATCTAATGGAGGAGAGGTTGATACGGCAACAACAAGAAATGGAGGAAGATCAACGCTGGTTGGAAAAAGAAGAAAGATTCTTGGTATGAGCATGTCTGGTTTTGTCTATTAATCTACTCAGTGGGTGGATTTGCTTCTCAGTGTCACATCTAACGTGAATCATAGGTACGCGTACAGTCCTGCTGCACCTATTTTTTAGGTCTCGCCTAGGCAGCGCTTGCGCTGTCTCTCCTATACATGCTGTATAGAGAATATGGGCTTTAATTTTTTTAATTGGCTCCTTTGACTTTCTTTTGGAAATATTGCTTTTTAAAAAATTCATTTCTGCAGTAGTCCCTCAGTTTTATTTACAGTTTCCAAGCACTCTTTTGTTAATTAATTTTTTGTCCCAGCTGGCGTTGCAGGCATGACAGCTACGCACTTCCCCAACCCGGACTCATCAAATGCTTCCAAGGATGCCTGTTCCGGGCACTTCTCCCTCCTGCATTGGCTTTCAACCTAACAAACACATGGTGCATTTGCATCTCATCAGACACGTTCTGAGGCCGCCTGTTCCATGCACTCCCCGCTCGTTTTCTTTTTCTTCTGCATGGTTTCTTCTTTGGTCGTGTAATATACACATTCACCCATTGTTTAAGTATATGTATTATTAGTTTAAATGTATTTTTTACCATTGCCATGTTTTTCGTACAGTCCTCGCCAAGACTGTAACCCGGTTTCCCTGGCGCAAAGGCGGGAATTCTGTTTCTTAAGCCACATCGCTAAGGGTCTCCTGTTTCTACCAGGCGCATTAGGCCACGCCCAGCGCCCACTTCATGGATGTTGTGCTTGCATTTTTTAATTATAATCAGCGACTCCTGCCTCACATTATCTTTAAGTACCACGGCAGCATGCCTTTGCTGCCTGTAAAAATACAGTGCAACATAGAACGAATCACAGAGAGACTTCAAGAGGGTGGGGGTTACAACCACCAGCCAGAGATTCTTAAAACACCATGCTTCTGCAGCAAAATTCCCTGATAACCAGGACTGACCGCGCCAAAGGGATCCATTGTGCCCATGACTTCATAAGGATTGTGGAAACACACACGTGTTTCAGCGCGGTGCATGCTGGGACCTGCAGGGGTTCGCTTGTATTGGGGAAAAGGAAACTTCCTGTCCCCAGAATATGCAACCATTATAACTACTTCTGCTCTAAATAAACATTGTGTTAACGTAAGCTTTTTTGTTGTTCTGTAGAAGTGGTCAGGGAAAGTGCTTATTTGCAAGAAGGTCATCAGAGCACACGTATAATGTGCGTCGTCTATAAAATTACTTTAATTAATCACGTTAAGGAAAAGCAGTGTTAAATGCTTGTTTGAGTTCTAGATGGTTGTTGCTTGTCCTTATTTTCTTAGTAATTGTGTATGACATTTTAGAAGTTTGTATTTTTGTTTGTTTGCATACATTGTGTCTCATAATCTACTTGTAGGTGAGTGCATGTGTTGTCAGTGCCTCGTGTGTGCGTGTACACGATTGCCAGGGTGTCATCAGTTTTTTACTGTTAGTACATTGTCATTGTCTTTAGTCTTTTATGTGTGTATGTCGGTTTATGCAGCCAACATCTCTAAATGCTTGTGTGTGTACGCCCGCTCGTGCATTAACAGTGCAGTGCCTCCAAATGCTTGTGTGTGTGTGTGTGTGTATGTGTTCGTACATTGTCAGTGTCTCCTAATCCTTTTGGGTGTGATGTTGGAGTTTTACAATTCCCTCCTTCTGCGTGTGTGTGAGACTGCGTGTGTGTGTGTGTGTGTGTGTGTGTGTGTGTGTGTGTGAGACTGCGTGTGTGTGTGTGAGACTGCGTGTGTGTACATGCTGTCAGTTACTCAGATATGGCTCCTGGAAAACACCATGTTATCAGCATTGTAACTTCCTGTCAGTGAAACCAGCCTTGAAGCGTGCAGATGCCTTTCTCCTCGTGTCTGTGTGTTGGTGTGTGTGTGTGCTCGCGCTGGGAGAATCCATCAACAAGAAGGAAGCGCTATCAATGTGTACTATCAGTGCCAGTACTCTGTGTAAACCCACAGGATGCCCCTTCACAATACGTGCACTGTGTGTAACGTCGTCTTACGATAGAACTTCTCTGTAGCGCCTAACCTTGATGCTCCCTGTGCTAGATCTTCCACAGATTCCTAAGTTGCAGACCAGGGGTATCAAGTCTTGGTGCACAATGCTGCAGCCCTCCCATCTTTTCATGACACCCTGGTGATATTTAAATTCACTGTGTATAAGTGTATCTCTCGAGTAGCCAGAATTTTGGCATGACATTGTCCCCGTGGATAAATATTGGGAATCTCTATGCAGGAGGTCTTCGGCGAAGAAAGAGTTACGGTTCCTGCAGATCTTTTGGTTTTAATGTCTCCGCAAGAATGCAGGGTCCACTAGTAACCTTCTTTTCATCATTTTATCTGCTTACTGCTCCAAAGGAGCCCAAAGCCAGCAGCTTTCAGCCCCGCTCCTGAGAGGAGCAATGCCAGGATTGTAAATGTAATGGTGTTTTCCTTCCCTCTAGTTGTTGCTGAGCACCAAGGAAGTGTACCCTTGGGTGACTCTCCATGGCCTGCTCAAGTTTGCCAGTTCATCTACTCAATCAATCAATCAGGGGCGGTCTCAAGGCGCTGGGGTAGGTGGGGGTGTTGCGCAGCTCCATCTAATCCAAAGAGCAAGGTCTTTAAGCTCTTCCTGAATGCTTGCAGAGTTGGGGATTGTCTGATGCTGAGCTGGAGTTTGTTCCAGGTCTTGACTGCAATTTAGGAGTAGGCTCTTCCTCCTGTTCTGGCTCTGCGAATGCAAGGGGTTTCGGCCAGGGCGCGGTCCGTTGTCGTGGAGGGATTTGTAGGCGTGAGTGAGCAGCTTGAAGGTCACTTTTTGACGGGGAGCCAATGGAGGTCCCCTAGGTGCTGGGTGATGTGGTCTTGTAGTGGGATGCCGAGGACAAGTCCGGAAGCTGTGTTCTAGATGGTCTGGAGTTTGCAAAGTACAGCTTTGTTGATTGTGGCTTAGAGGGCGTTTCAGTAATCCAGTCTGCTGGTTATGAGTGCGTGGGTGACGGCCTTTCTGGATTCGAGTAGGGGGGGGGGGGGGGGGAGAGTCCATTTGAAGGTCTTGCGAAGGGTGTTGAAGCACATGGAGGAGACTGTGTTTATCTGTCTGGTCATGGTGAGGGAGGAGTTTAGTATGATGCCAAGGTTGCAGGCGTGGTCCGTGGGTATGGGGACACTGATCCTGACTTATATCCAGCGTGCCCCTCACCTCCTGATGATTCCACCACATACCAGGAGTTACTAGACAAGGCTGCTTCTTTCCATGACGTCCAATGCACAAAGACCCCTAAAGGAGGATTTCCTTTTTGAAACATTATCATCCACACATAGGGGTACTTGACAATGTTAAAAGGGACGCTGCGTCACACAGACATTTTGAAAGACCCTGTTTGGGCCCTTATAATAACACACCTGGTCAACAAAAAATCCAAGCCCTCTCACTCACATTCTGTTTATATCAGAGGACAAGTGCCACCTGGCTCGCTAGTAGTCCTCAGTGCTTGTAAAAGAGCAAACACTCAGGCAAGCGGGGAGACTGCCCTACCTCAACAAGGAGAACAAGCACATTGACGCAGCAGGGAAAAGAGTAGAGGCCTAATCTGCAAAACCCTGCTGTATTGCCAACTCACAGGGATTACTGGACAGACACGACCATGCTTACTGGAATGAGATGGAGTGCTCCTCCAAAATCTCGCAGATGAGCACAGAAAAAGGGGACAAGAACTTGTCGCCGAGGAAAAACGTATTTCTCACACTTATATAGGTTGTGCCCTAGACTCTGCCGATACAGTGGTGCGAGTAATTAATACAAGCATCCTACACTGCCGCCATGCTTGGCTGCGTAATTCTGGCTTTAAGCCAGAGGTAAAACAGAGCATCCTAAATGTTTCTTTTGATAAGGAACAAATCTTTGGGCCCCAGGTTGACGAGGACCTAGAGAAAATTAAAAAGTACTTTGAAACAGTAAAAGCCATGGGGACCCTTCAAACTCCTTTACCTGTTTTGCCGTTCCAGCTACAGTGAGGGGCTCCAAAACTATAAGTTCAGAAACCTCCACCTTGTACCAACGTGGCCAAAGTCAGTATCCCTCCTCCCGAGGTTACGGCAGGGGCTCCTACAAGAGTAACAATACCAAGGGTCTAAAGGATTTTCTACCCATGTGGCAGTCAATAAAATCAGACCAGTTGTTGTTGGACATTATTCAATATGGCTGCTGTCTGGGGCTCATTACCGTACCTTCCACCATACCACCTCGCACTCAACAAGTTATCACCACAACATAAAACACTACTCAAACAGGAAGTGGAAGCTCTTCTTAAAGGAGCTATACAACCCGTCCCACTACACCATCAAGGGTCAATAGTATACTCCATATACTTTGTAATCCCCGAAAAAGGCAAATCTCTACAGCCTATTCTAAATCTAAACCCCCTAAACCACTACATGTTGTCACAACATTTTCATATGGTTTCACTCTAAAATGTGATCCGACTCCTTCAACAAACCGACTTTCTCGCAGCCCTCGATTTAAAGGCTACCTATTTCCATATTCCATTACACCCAGCACATTGCAAATACCTGAGATTTGTAAAAGCAGGTAAGCACTACCAATTCAAAGTCCTAACCTTTTGGGTCACTACTGCACCACGGGTATTCGCCAAGCGCATAGTAGAAGTAGTAGTAGCTGCAACAGCATATCTGCACAGACAAAACATCCATGTTTTCCCTTATCTGGACAACTGGCTCATCAAAGTCAGTACAAATCATCTGTGCCAGCAACACCCACAAGCTACCATAGATCTACTTCATCAGCGGGGCTTCACTGTCAGTATAACAAAATCTCACCTTCAACTTCAACAAATCCAACCGTACCTCGGGGCAATCCTAAACACACAACTAGGATTAGTATATCACAATAAAACAGGAATTCAGAATATCCAAACATTGATATCCATTTTCAAATCAACTCGCAGTCATGCTGCTTTTAGGCATGATATTTTCCTGTATTACAATACTACCACATGCTCAACTTCACATGCATTTTTTACAGGAATGCCTAGCATAGTGATACTCAAAGTAAGGCCCGGGGGTCGCATGCGGCTCTCCTGACCATTACATGCAGCCCCCTTAACAACAGCACTGGGCTGCTTTTCATTCGACTCAGCACTAACATTAAAAGATTTTATTTATACAGGCCAGCATTTATTTAAAGGTTAGTTGAAGTTAAAGAAAGGAAGTACCTAGGTTGTCCTGCACCAATTAACTTTAGAAACATGTTAATTTTCTAAGCCATCTGCTGCAAAAGTATAAAATATGATACAGTCTCTTCAAAATTCAAAAAGTGTATTTCAGTAACATGCACAACCTTAATCAATGAATTGATAAGTTTTTATTTTAAGTGATAGTTTAAATGAATTTAGAAACATTCACCCCGGCACTGACTAGAATGCCATTAGAAAACTAAGAGCAAGTCAGTTATGTGCACTCTTAAGGTGGGCCAGGTTCCGATTATACATGAATAACGTTTTAGTTTATTGATTAAAAAACAGGAAAAGGTTTTGTACAGCACACATACTGAAGTCTTGTATTTCGAAGTCCTCTTATATGTAATACTAAAAGAAGAAGGGGAGAAAGTGGAATAAAACAATTGCCCCAGACCACACAATTTAGCAATGTGTGGAAGGTGGGATAAATTCCTGGTTTTCTGGTTTCACATTGTGCAATTCTACCACTAGATATATATATATATATGCTTCTCTTCCCCTATACACACCTTTTTACCAACTTCCTGCCCCCACCTTTGTAGCCCTTGGGAAAATGTTTACAAGTACCTATGGCCTAGAACAACAGAGGTCTCAGTCACAGGGTTAGAAGATCTAGTGTTGATATACAGCTGCAAACATCACTCTCTGCAGTTGCCGAACACCAAAAACCTGTTAAAAGGGTGGCCTTTTCTAGACCCTGTTCCCCAAATCACTCAGACAACGGACCCATCTCTCACAGGCTAGGATGATCACTTAAAATACCTCACAGCCCATGGTCTCTGGGATTCCAAGCAACAGGCTCTCCACATCAACTACCTACAAATTCAAGCTGTTCACCTAGCATTGAAAGTGTTCCTACTATACCTCATTGGCAAGGTTGTTCTAGTCTAGACGGACCAGACAAAATGGGGGTTTGGGTGGCACTCCACAGCTCTCACACCTATCTCAGTCCAATTGGCACTGGGCTCTACGTCATAACATGCATCTGTTACTGGAACACTTTCCAGGAAGAGACAATTTTGTGGACCTCAGCAACAAGTCCACAAATGGGAACTCCCCCCACACCCCCCCCCCCTCCCGCCCCCAAGTCCTTCTCCCTTACTTCCACAAATGGGGATTTCCACAAATAGATCTGTCCGCAGGCAACGCAAAATGCCCAGACTTTGACTCCAAGTTCCCACACCCAAGAGCAATGCTCTATGAATTAATTGGGCAGAGATATTTGCCTACACTTTTCCATCTCTCCCTCTCCTTCCCGGTTCGGAAACTCAGGCAAACATCATTCACACTCATACTGGTAGCCCCTACATGGGCCCGCCTGTCACGATACACAACGCTACTAGATAACTCAGTAGTTCCCTAACAAGCTCCCCATCAGGCCGGACTTTCTCACTCAGAACCATGGGGAAATCAGGCATCCAAATTCAAAAGCAATCAACCTAGCGACATGGCTCCTGAGGTCATAGCATTCGGATATCTCATTTATCCACCTGATGACTGTTCTCAAAGAGGCACATAGACCCACCACAAGGATATGGTATGCAGCCATATGGAAAAGATTTGTTTGTTACTGTCATAATAAAAAAAATAATCCATTTGATGCCACTGTACAAAACATTATTTGTTATCTACTGTATTTACAGATCTCTGGACCTGTCTTCATATTCATACGATTACACCTGGCAGCGATAGCTGTCTAATCACAAAATAGACATCACCGGTCTCTATTCAAAGTACCTGTTATTAAACCCTTTATCAGAGGGCTTAAAAAGGTGATTCCACCTCCAGTTCTACCATCCCCATCCTGAAATCTTAACATTGTTCTCACAAGAATCATGGGTCTCCTATTTGAACCCCTACATAACTACCAATTTCAAATTCTATCATGGGAGGGGACATTTCTTATCGCCATCACATCACTTAGACAGGTTGATGAGCTCCAGGCCTTAACTTAGAAAACCTTTCTTCCAACTCCACAGAGACAGAGTGGTCCAACGGACCAGCCCAGAATTTCTTCCAACTGTAGTATCTCACTTTCATCTCAGCCAATCAATTGAGTTGACAGTTTTTTCCCCACAACCAGACTCAGTAGCATAAAGGGCTCTCGATACATTAAATGTCAAAAGGGCCGTCATGTACTACATTGACAGAACTAAAGCATCTAGGAAAACAAAACAACTTTTTGTGTCCTTTTAACCCCCACAAAAAGAGAATCCTATATTCAATTTCAAAATCATCAGATGGATAGTTAAGTGCATTCAAACTTGTTAAGTTAAAGTCAAAATAACTTTACCTACAACCCCTAGAGCACACTCCACTCGTAAAATAGGGGCTTCTATGGCTTTACCATGCAACATTCCGCTAGCTGACATTTGCAACACAGCTACATGGTCAACACTGCACACCTTCACAAAGCACTGTGTGGATGTTCTAGCAAGCCAACAAGCTGATGTAGAACAGGCTGTGCTACGTTGACTCTTTTAAACAACTGCAACACCCAGAGGTTGGCCACCGCTTTGCGAGAAGATATCCAGGAAGAATATGGGTCAAAACGAGCAGCTGGAGCAGTGACGGCCATGGAGACTCAGATGGGGCCGCGCCGCCCCTGAAGTATCCCAACTAGAGCTCTGCTATTCCCAAGCATGATATGATGAGATGGCCAGAGGTGGTCAAAGTCTGGTGGAAACTAACCCAACATACCCACAAGAACTGGTCTCTTCCCTCTGCAGAAGGAAATACAGGGACATGAACAATGTTGCTAAGAACGTTTGAAGGCTTAATGTTAGTTCTGGGGGGGTGGGTTACACGTGCCTCTGACATCGAATAAGAGATTATTTCTAAACCCCCAGCATGAGACAGTAGCGGGGGGAATTCCAGGATGGAAAGACTCCTTTGCATCAGTAGATAGACAAAGGGAAGACGGTAGAGGGATAGAGTAACATAACAAGATTAGACAAATGCTAATGGTCTGGCTTGAGAGGGTAGGCCTTAGTATACCAACGTGGAATTTCGGTTAGAAACTTACGACAGCAGATTCCTCAGAATATTCTCCAAGCGCTATATTCTCCAAGGATCTGGAAGTTTTCACAGCAGTGCTTATGTGGTCTGCCAAATGGCATTTTGCAACTCTGCATTTGCCAAATTATGTTTCAGAAGTGGCAGGGCGGAACCTCATATAATCTCCACCCCTGGACGCCAATGTCCAGTCCTGTCTTTTGGTGCCTTCAAACACAGATCTGAAGCTCAGCTCTCTTTTGCGTCAGTTAAAGAACCTTTTTTCCCCCTAGTTTACTTCTTCACCAAAGATTACAGCCTCAAACCGTGTTGTGACTGTTGGAAACCGATGTAGGTGATGTATCCTTATGAGGTCTGCCTCTGGTGTTTGGGATCGAGAGCATGACTCCAAGATGTGTGAAGAATGTGCCCTCATACACCCGAATATGACCCAGGGCAATGAAGCGAAGTTATATGGTCACAGAATACCAAAAGGAGTCATGGACCTTGCGTAAGTCCTGCTCCAAGACAAAGGCAAGGACCCACTCCCACTCATGAAGAAGTTCCAGTAACCGGTCTTCATGGTCAAAACCATCCTGCAAGTCATAGTCCAAGTCAAAGAAGAAGCATAAGAAGTCAAAGCGAGACTCAACTCCATCCCTCCACTTTTTGTCCAAAGGGAGTTGGGAGGGGATCCAAGGGCCAATCTATCTCACTCCTGATCGAGGAGCCAACTGATAAACCCATACTTTGCACCATCTGAGCCCCTAGGCCCCAGCCAGGTTCCACACGGCTCTGGTGCTGACTTCCATTCCATCTCCAAGACCTCCTCCCCAACATTACGATGATTACAGTGTAACTATGGCCTTGCAGAAGGCCAGTGGGCTTGATACTTCCCTTGAGGCACAGTTGAGTTTGCCCCTCCTCCCCCTAATGGAGAAGAGTGCTATATTTGCTGTACTGATTAGATCTTTGACTGAGGTCCTGGACCTACAGCTGCCTTCTGATAAAGTCAAGAAAAATGTCCTAACTGAAGTTGTGCACTGTGGGACAGGCTCATCTGAACCCTTACTTCCATTTAATGAAACCCTCACTTGACACCCTAATGGGTACTTTGGCTAATCCTTGCACTTGCCCACCAGTAAACAAGCAAGTGGCTAAAAATCATGTACTGGCAACTGGCAAGACAGATTTTCGTACACAGCATCCTTCTCCTGAGAGTTTGCTGGTCCAGTTTTCCACCAGTCCACTCCTCCAGACAGGGAGTGGAAAAGGATTGAGGTATTCAAGAGACAAATGTTCTTTTCAGACTGCTTGACATTGAGGTCAGTCAATGCTGTCTGCCTGTTGGGACATGACTAGCTACATATTGCCAGCAGTCACAGAGCAGTTTCAAGCCTCTTTGGCTCAAACCATTCAGGACGGCCAGGATGCAGCCAAGTATGTAATATGGCTAGCTTTGAATCTCCTGATTGCTTGGGGCATGCAGTGGACACTAGTCTGGTGCTCTGCCGTCATGGGATCTACTGGCTTCTCTGGAGATGTGCAGGCAACCCTTATGGATATGCCTTTTGATGGGTCACCCTATGTGGTGAACTGACTGATTCTGCTCTCGGGCACTTCAAGGAAACCAAAGCAGCGGCGTGTTTCTTTCTCCTTTCTATTCCTACTGATAAGCTTTGCTCCTTCCAAGGCTGGTGGATAGACAATGGCAGACCCCACCACCTCCCCAAAAGCCATCACAGTCCTTTCATGGATAGGGACAGGGACAGGGATCAAGCAGACATTGTGCAGGTCACCAGCAACAATGTTCTTCTCGATCCCCCAAACTGCTTTAGTTTCCCCTTAGTGGCCCACAACCACACTGGCAGAGGCAGTATCAGACATGCGCCAATTCATAACCTTTCCTCCTTCGCAGTGAGTACAGGACATTCGGCTATGATCTCAATGTTTCAGCTTTGATCATGGTGAGAGCACCTTGAGGCTTACTGGCTACAGGCAGCCTTCTTGTCTTTGTCACCAGGTGGCACATGCAGGTTCTACAGTGGAATCTTAGTCTTCGTGAGACCAGCACCAAGGAAACAGGTTGATGTCATCCAGGTTTCAGAGGAGACTGCACAAGATCTGCAGTGATAGCTGCTCAACCACAACCTGACCATTGGCAGACCCGTCTCACTTCTCCACCCAGAGCTGACAATAGTGACTGATGTGTTACTGCTGGGCTGGGGAGGTCATCTGGGAGAGGTGGAAATCAAGACTCTAGTCTCCGACAGTAACCCAGCTCCACGTAAATATATTGTAGCTATGGGCCCTGCTTCTGGCATTGGTGGCCCGTCCATGAAGGGAATGCCAGTGCCGGTTCTCAGGGACAGCATCACTGCCATGTAATACCCCAATAAGCAGGGCGTACTGGGATCTTGTGCAAAGAGTCCCTGTGGCTATGGAGTTGGCTGGAGCCTCAGGGTATCTCCCTGATCAAGAACCACCTAAGGGATCTTTAAGTGAAAGAGCGTACGAGCTCAAACGGCAGCGCATTGTGGATCATAAATGGCGGTTGTGTCCGAGGTGGCGCAGGACATCATCTAACAATAAGGAGAGCCCTGGATGGACCTTTTCGTCAACATCAGGAGCGTGCTGTGTCAAAACTTCTCTGCATTGAAATTCCCAAAAATGCTCTATCAGAAAGACACACTCAGACAAGAGTGGACCACGGCACTCCAGTATACCTTTCTGGCTGTGCCACTGCAGCTCCAAGTTCTGAATAGCATCAGGAATGACCAAGCCTAGTGGCTCCAAATTGAGCCAAGAGAGTGTGGTACCTGAAACATCTAGACATGAGCATCTGCCACCTATCAGGCTACTGCTACGGGAGGATCTTCTTTTGGAGCAGCAGGGAAAGGTTCTGCTCCCAAACTGCTGGGACAAATGTGGGGCGGCAACTGCAACATCAACAAGGTGATGGGTGGAATGCTTGAATTGAACCCTCTAGCAATCACTCAGGGCCAAACATCCTTCCTTCATTGTGCTTGGTTTCTAGTAAATCAACCTATGTATATTTTCCATCTTATCCAACAGAGTTCCATATGTTAAGTAGTTTCAAGACCACTCATTTGGATTCCATCCTTTTCTCACTTGTTCTCAGTTTCTTGTGACAGCCATATGTGTGGAGATTTCATATAGCTATGTATCCCCTTGTGGATCGTGGTAAGGAGTGTGAAGTCAATTTTAGAATTTTAATAGAAGCAAATGTGCTCTTCTGAGTATGTGGTGATATGGGATTTATCATTGCATTTCGTGATTTTGTTGTAGTTGACTTGGGTGGAGACTTTTCCAGCTCTTATATACAAAGACTAATAGTAGTCCGTGTTAAACTCTGAAGTGGCACAGGTGGTGGTTGCCAGATGTTGTTCGGAGAGAAGAGACTGAATTCACCTGAAGTGCATAAACCAGTAGCTACTGTATCTGATTGTTTTGTTAAACTAACATTGTTTTAATAAATACACATTCAGCAAGTGTAGATAATGTTTTCAGGATACACACCCTATGCCAAATAATCTCTGATGTATCATAGGATTGATTTATTTTGGCCTGCACCAGAAAAAATGTAATAAAGATGTCATCTGTAAGCATTGAAGAATGCCTAGACACTATTTTTGCCTAGGTGTAGGAAAGCAAGGCCAACTCTGCATAGTTTCGGTTACCACAGTTTCTGGTTTGACCTTTTTAATGAAGACATAATCACATGCTATATCTGTTCTAAATCCCTAAATCATAATTTATATCTTGTCACCAATCCTGGCCAATATATAACAAAGTTTTTCTGAACCTAATTTATTCAAGTTGTCATAATATAAAGAATCAGCGATTGAAATGCAAGCTGCCTCTTTGCGACAAAAGGTCTTCTGCACCTCTGCAATACATGTGGTAGCAGTTTTAGTAACTTTTGATCTGTTAGAGCTAGAAGCATTTTTTTGTTGAAATCTTCATAGTTTGCAGACAATGATGGGTTATGTTTCACATGCGGCAAATCAATAATTATGCAGAAAATGTTGCAGCTGTAGAATAGCACGTATTGCTGTTGGCCCTGCTCGTCAGGAACCCCAGTGGGTTCAGTCAGCCCTTTGTTCATGCTTATGCTTTGGAGATTATGGGAATGCTCACATTGTATCCCTTTCTGAAACAGCATCCTGGGTCCCATGCGCTAACCAGACTCTGTTGTACCAGTAAACAAATGGACTTGAATGGTGAAAGGAAAGCACCGAAAGCAGTAAAACGTACTGTGAGGGAATCCTGATTATCCATTTCTTTTTCCACTTTTATGGATATTTAGCTAAAGCTTGGGGATTCGTTTTTTCACTACCTCGCATTCCTCGACTCATTCTCTGTTAATTTAGCCTATTTTGGTGTAGCCAGCAAATTTGTTTCCAGAGTAAAATAACATCAAAATAGTATAGCATAGTATAGCTATTTGCGACAGTTTTAAAGCACCTCTTATACAAAAGATGTGACCAGTGTTAGCTGTAAGCTAGGCCGTACTTGGAACCAAAAGCCACTATGGCAAATTTTGACAGACCAGCCCCCATATGGAGCTTAGCGAGCGAGCCTGACCACTACAAAGGTGCTTTGGGGTTCTCACTCCCTAAATATTTATTTGGGGGAAAATTACGATAAAGTTGCATTCTACAACACATTTTTCATTATATATTCAATTGTTTTCGTTTTTAAAACACAGCAAAGGATGATTTTACAGTGCAAAGGATAGACAATCTTTGTTGGGGCCTTTTACCGATTCCCTCACTATCACCCTCCAACAGTGCTTCCCGTCTCTCCATATCCCTTCTCTCAGATGTATTTCATTTGTTCTATAGTGCCTCATACCAGTGTAGGGTTTTGGAGCACTTTACATTACACACACATGCAAAGAATCATACATGTGCAAATTAGTGTGTAGAAAATGTTGGTAAGGCAAAGGGGACTACAAGGTGTAGGATTCACATGTCATCCATAGTGTTAGGCATTTTTTAGGAGTGTTTGGTCTGAGGAAGCACACACTTAGGATTCAGAATATAACACAGTGGTTAGGGTTGACCTTACTGATAAGAATGTATTTCTACCCAAACAAACCTGTTTTAGCTAAATTAGGATAATGAAAGACTGGGACAAAAATATACATTTCTAACCTACATTACGATTGTAATTTATGAATTGCACAGTAACAAAAGGATAACTGACAAAAGCAGCAGTACACTGAGCTATGCAGATAAACTACTGTTCTGTGATCTGCATAGTACATGCTATTTGCAGCAGGCATATTAACGCCCTGCACTACCTTAGATGAGTCAAAGTTGCCACTAGACTAAACTCTGATCGGCAAGTGCATTAATCACCAGAGTCATCTTGAAACTTGTATCGTTGCCTGAAAACTTATGAATATACAGGGAATTCTGCAGTGCTTTTAAAACTGCAGCACTGCCCCAAAACCAGCCCCTAGTAACAAAAGCGGCCCTCCACCCTCCCGGGGAAATGCCCGGTACTGCCAGTACTTGTCTTTAAGATGTATTTTTCTAGTTTGCTGAGGATTGGTACAAAATATGGGCCCATTGTTTTCAGTGGTTTTTGAAGCATCAAGAATAGTTTGTTGTGTACTGGAGAGGTGAAAACACGTTATAAAAGCAAGCAAAGGTAGTCCTCACTATTTGTGGGAAACCTCCTGAATAAACAATACAGCTCTTGAACTGAAGTCTTGCATACACTGTAGGAACCCACTATCAAGGATTTTATGTGTCTATCCTGCCTAGACACGCATCTAGAGATTGTTTGAGCCCAAAGTATTGTACTGAAGCTTATTTCAATTTCCAGGATGGACACTTAAGAGTTCTGAATACCCAGTAACCTAACCCGGAGACGCAAGCCACACTCTATTGGTAGCAAAGAAGGTATAAAGTTTTGATTGACCTTAACAGGTTTCAGCATTGGTTATCTTAAACTATCAACTTCACTTCCTGTTGAGTGCTTCTGATGTAGTGTTTGTTCCTGCTGCAAGGAAGTCTTGTGTTACTTGTGCATCATCGTTAGGACGGTGGTGCAGCTTATGGGAGGCCTATGGGTGCATATCTGACCTTTGGTTTCACTTCTCAGTTGCAGAATCCATTACTGCTCACAATAGATTCTGCGCTTGCAGTCATTTTACTCTGTTTGAGGCAGTTCAATAGAGCTTGTTCCAGACCCCTGCACGATCATAAGCATTTGCTGATCTGTTCTCCACTTGCAACTCTGTTACTGCCTGTATGGGATCACACTTTCACAAAAGGTCTGTGTCTGTTCTATATTGGTTCTCCACTCACATCTCTGATGCTGCATGTAAGGGACTACCACTTTCACGAAAGGTCTCTTTGTTGGTTCTGTATCAGTTCTCCACTTGCATCTCTGATGCAGCCTGTAAGGTGAAAGCTGTTAGTTATCTTAGACTGGGAAAGTAATCTAATATTCTCTCTCAGGGGATCTCCATTGATAGCCATAATCACTGAATAGTCCCGTTTGTGTGTGAAGATCGAATCACTGCACGTGGACAGGACTATTCAGTGCTTATGGCTTCAGTAGAGATTGCCCTGAGAGAGAACTGGGATTACAGCTAAGAAGCTATTCCTTCTCTCTCCGGGGAGTCTCCATTGATGGTAATAAGCAGTGAATAGTCCCGGCCATGTTCAGGGATCTGACCACCCCACGTGGGCAGGCCTATTTAGTGCTTATGACTTAAATGGAGATTCCCCTGAGAGAACTGTGAGTACAGATAAGAAACCATTACTTTCTGCTCATATCTAGGTCACTTTTGTTCTCTTTAGCTTTTATGTTTACAAATAGGCTCTAGTTTGTCCTAAAAATTAGTATTCAAACTCGTTAATCGATTTTAGTCTTCTGAAAAAAATATTTTTAAGACTTTTGTCATGATTTTTCTCTAGTCAAAAGAAAAATGGTCTCCCTAGCTACCATTTTCAATGGCCAACTCTCCGAGTTCATCGAAACTAACTGCATCCTGGGCCACTCCCAATAGGGCTCCAGAAGCAACCAAAGCACTGAGATCGCTCTCCTTGCTGCTACGGACGACATCCGCCCCCTCCTCGACAGAGGCAAGACTGCTGCCCTCATCCTCCTGTACTTCTCAGCCACCTTCGACACTGTCTCACACCACATCCTCTGTGCAAGACTTCACGACGTGACAAATCCCTAGAATGGATCCGCTTCTTCCTCACCAGCTGAACACAGTGTCAGACTCCCACCGTTCAACTCGGATCCCACAGAGATCAGCTGCGGAGTGCCTCAGAGATCCTCCCTGAGTCCCACCCTCTTCAACATCTACATGGCCTGCTTGCTGCTATCGCCAGAAGCCACGGACTCAACATTGACGACACCCAGCTAATTATCTTCCTCACAGACAAACCCACAGCTGCCAAGAGCAAGTTCCACAACGGGATGAAGGCAGTCGCCACCTGGCTGAAGAACAGCTGCCTCAAGCTCAACTTAGACAAGACCGAAGTCCTCATATTTGGCTCCGCCCGGGACATATCTTTGTGGCCCGCACGGCTCTGAACCTCCCACACCCATGGACCACGCACGAAACCTCTGCATCATCATGGGCTCCTCACTCTCAATGAACTGCCAAATCAACTGTCTCTTCCTCCTGCTTCCACACGCTCTGCCCGCTTCATAAGATCTTCAAGTGGATCTCACTGAGTCCAGGAAAACGGTCACCCATGCGTTCGTCAGCAGCAGACTCAACTACGACAACACACACTATGCCGGGACCACCCAGAAAATCCTAAAGGAACTGCAGAACTTCCAGAACAGCTCGGCAAGACTCATCCTGAACATCCCATGCCGCAGCCACATAACTGACCATCTGAGAGACCTTCACTGGCTTCCTATCAACAAAAGAGTTACCTTCAATCTCCTCATGCACGCCTACAAGCCCTCAACAATGCCGAACCTGCATACCTCAACCACCGCCTCTCCTGCTACGCTCCAACCAGACATCTCTGCTCCGCCCAACTGGCCTGACCACCATCCCACGGATCTGCAACACTGCGGCTGGAGGAAGATCCTTCTCTTGCCTCACTGCGAAGTCATGGAACTCTTTGCCTCTACACCTCAGGCAATCAGCATCACTTCAGCAAATCAGGAAGGACCTCAACCTGGCTCTTTAACTCTCCCTCTCCCCACACTTAGCACCTTGAGACCCTAATGGGTGAGTAGTCGCACCTGACAAGAATCTTCATTGATTTGGATTACTGCCTATAATGGAAAGAGACTAGTGTTTTCTTAGATATTTAAAATGTGTTATTGTAATCTATAATCAGGAACAATTTAGAAAAATACAATTTTGCTAGGGTTTAGGGTTGTACTGTGAGGAAAGTCTTAGTACCTAAAAACAATTGTATACTAAATCCTTTTAGAGGCCTGAAGGTTACCACTGGGCCTTAGGTTGGGAGAAATCCCATCTACCATATGGACAGACTCACTTCTTTCAGCTCGCAGGTTTAGTATGTTTTTGTTTTTTTGTTTTTTGTAATTACTGCATATTTTTGCTGTAATGTTCTTTTAGTGTTAGGGTGACCTCCAAAGAAGTGCATTCCACGGCATAACATTTCGACATCAGCCCTTGGGGCTGACGTGTCAGTTTTGATCTTCGTCATCGGGATCGGTCGAAAGAAATTTGCAATATAGTGGACCTCTTGGTTTCAGAGCAATTGTGCTCTTTTGCGACATAATTATGACTAATTCCTTTTTCCTGGCTCATCAGAAGGACGCATGAACATCCGAGGAGCGAATACTAAACATTAGTGGCAGCCCAGTGTCTCAATGACCGCATCATTCGCTGCTCCAAACATTTCTGGATTTCGGCAGCATTAATCACGTTTCTGTTTCCCTTCCCAGCACACCATAAGGGCAGCGAAATATGAATTTTGGTCGTTGCACTCATATTGTGTCCAGATTTCTTCATTCGCGCTTACTGCCTCGAAAGGCTTGTGCAATGTTTGGAGCGCCTCAGTAATTGGGCCCATTTGCCGTTTTGCAGATACAGCCAAGTACATTTAAGCCGTCCCCCAGCAGGAAACGGGGAAACATTTCGCTTTTTTTTTTTTACCCTGTGTTTGGTCGTTTCGCTGTGAAGTAGTCACAGAACCGCGCGTCCGCTGCCCAAATGCAGCATTTCAAATGTTGTGTTATGAAAATGGTAGAGTGCGTTTTTATTTTTTTATTTTTTTTAAATATATGTATTGGGCAGCGCGGGATTGCGCGGGTGCGCCACTGTGAAGAGGGTGGGAGTCGGAAACGGGGCGGATTCCTCTGCACCTGTGACAGCTCGGGGGTTGAGGGGCGTTGATGTTTGCCGTTTTCGTTTTTTTGTTTTGTTTTGTTTTGTTTTCACGCCGGCCCCGTTTTTGTCTTCCTTTAGAAGCCTGACGGGAGGATCTCGAGAGGCAGCATCGAGCGAGAGGACGGCGGCCTCCAGGGCCCGGTAAGTGGACCCCAATGCCGCATTCCACTGTATTACTGCACCTCTCCCCTTCTCAAAATTAGCCTTTTTTAATCTCATTCCCTCCCGCACGTACTCTCTGCTGTCTTCTCATCAGTATGGTATTTATGTTTTTCTTTATCCACTGTTGCAGGTTCCGTGTATTTCTCTTTTGCTTTCCGTTCCTCTTAATGTCGTACCTCATTTCCCTCCTGTTTTTCATCTATCTCTTTAATACCTCTGTCTCAGTCCACTTTTTTTCGCATCACATTTCCTTTGCTTGCCCTTTTCTCGCTTCTTTCTCTAATTCTGGTGCCTGCACGCGCCTTTAACACTTTCGCTCTTGCCTCCCAATCTTTCTTGTGTCCTATTCTATGCTTAATCATTTTACCTCGCTCTCATTTCCCTTTCCTTCTCTTTTGTCTGGTGCCTGCTCCCTTCTCTCGCCTCTTCCTAGTACTGCTTCACCTTCTCTCCCTTCAGATCCCTCTTCACAGTGTTGTAAACGTATGCAGGAGCCGCTTCACACATGGAGTTTGTAGTACTTTTTCTGTGCGGAAATGCGGTAGTAGTGATACAGAGAAATAGCTACTGTGTTGTGCTCGGATCTGGGTTTCTTCAGTGTGTTTGCTGATGAATGGAATGTAAAACAAAAAAAGACCGAGCAAAACGTGTTCGTTCTTGTTGCTGCCATTAGCTCAAGTACATGTTTTTATAAGTGATATCTCAGTCATTACTCTATTTGTATTTAAGACTACAGTTCTCGAAAAAACAAATAAAATGGACTTCAATGGTTATCTTCCCTGTTTATTAAGTGGTGAAGTTTGTTTTACTATGAAATCAGAATGGGAATAAGGAATGCCTTGTAATGATATTTGAATGAGATCGGTTTCCTCAGAATGTTTTTTTAAAACTTATTTTTAGAACACATTCTCAGTTGTGATGGTCCATGTGAAATGTGGCTGCCTGGGAGGTGAAGTCAGTTTCCCAGGACTTAAGCATCCAGACAGGGAGCGGGGCTGGGACTGGTGCCAAAGAACTCTTAACCCGTGGTGTTGTCTCAAGATGTTGTTGTACGGGTAGTGTATGGTGGATGTTTAATCCAGTAACAACTTGGAGCGCATCGCGTCGAAGGGGCTTCAAACCGTTCGCCCACCACTTAACATGTAGCTTTTTAATGAATCCACTTTGAAAAACATACAAGAAAATCACAAAATGCCTATAGTTTTGAATTTCAGGTAGAAATACTAATTGGACTATTGGATTAATCGGTGTTTTGTATTAAAGGAAAATTAATTTCTTAATAAAGTCAGTGTGTTGTTCAAATGACGACGCCAGCTCTTCACCACATCAACTGTGTCCATGAATTCAGCGGTGTATTCAGGGGAGATGCTGTTCACTGTCAAACAGGTTGACCTATCTGCCCCAGTTAGTGAAATTGTGTGCTCCTGGGAAATTCTGCTTATCACTGCTGTGCCTCTGTTCTCATAAGATATAAAACCTGGGATGCTGAGATATATAGTCTATTTCCATTATAGCGTTTTATAGCAAATAAAGGTTATGCATGTACATGTTTGTGAGAACTCGGTTCTTTGGATTTTTCAAGTGTCTCATCTGTTTGTGATGCTGTATCACTGTGAAGATAAAGGAATTTTAAGCAACTGACCAAAGACACTCTTTGGGTTATTCTTTTATTATTAATAGAGACCTAAAACAGATGAATATGCAATTGGATAATTGTGATGTTGGATCATAATGAATACTTTGTTTGGAAAAACGTGTGTAATCTGTAGGCCATTGTGTGTGATTTAGCTGATAATTTCACTTGTCTCCGGAAAATCATATAAAATAGGATGGTTCTCATAAAAAGGATGTCCTGCTGGTCCATATAATATTATTTTAGCATTCATAAAATATCTAGCAAATATTTAGAAAAATACTTGATAGGTATATCTAAACATGAATCAACTCTGTAGAGGCGAAAGGAACGTTTTATTGGGCCATCACAAGTGATATATGAAGGTTATATGTTTGTTTTAAGCTTTCCGAACCCTCAGGACCCTATTTCTGATCTGAAGCAGCAGAGTGTTCCTGATGATTTGGACAGTTCAGTGAACACTAGGGAATGCAGAGGCAGAGTCTGACCGAGATTGTAGGCTAAGGGGAAAGAGGGCAGCTCACAGCTAAAAACCAGGTCTTTCCGCAGTAAGTTAACTTAACTGCAGTGCCACATAAGCCAGTTCTTATGCTTTTGGAAGTTCTAATTCCTTCTAAGATGGCTCTTTCTGCACCCTTGCACTAGAGTAGAAGTGAATTGAAAGGGTGAACAGTAGTGCTGCAGGAGTATGAAAAAAATGCCTTCCTCTCTTAGCTCATCAGCTAAGGACAGTAACCACATTTATTCTCAATTACCCTACTCATAAATATATGCACGAGTAATACACAAAGGTACACAGTCACAACCAGCTGTTTGTTTAGGAAGGTGTTTTGCACAATGCTGACATGCCACTTCACCACTAAGGGAAGCGCCTTCAGTTGATGTTGACTGGCCGCTTTGCGTCTTCTTGGAGGGGGTGGATTGTGATAGTGGTTCGGTTGAGTTCTTCACGTAAGGCATTGTGGGAATGGGGTGCAGGGGTTTCACCCTACTGTCCATTAACATGTCTTTGTCAGGAAAGCACATCAGAGCAATGAGGATGGGCACTACTTAAAGGGGTTTCACCCTGCTGTGGCATGTTACCTGTTGAAGAGTTTTGAGACTAAGGCTCTTTCTACTCCTTCCTGGATTGCGGGGTGCATCTAGGCCCTCTTTGATGGAGCTCGCTGCAAATAAGGCCCCATATTACATAATCAGACTTAGCTAATGCACCCGCATTAATATTGCTGGATTTCCCACCTAATAGAATGAGATGTGTGTGTGTGTGTATATATGTATATGTATGTGTATATATATATATATATATATATATATATATATATATATATATATATATCTTGTATATTAATTGATAAACTTCGACTTTCTGTCGAACTCTGTCCATGGAAGTTCTACCATTTTTTGGTTTCACAGAAGTTCTTTATGATAGCTCCCTATTTAGTTACACTGTTAACTTAAAGATGTTCAAGGTCTGGTGTTTGGTGGTACGCAGACATTTAGGTCATAAAGATACATTTGTAGGCTGCATTACTGCTAGATGCCCCCTTCAGAGATTCCCTGCAGGCCAGCGTAGCGCAATACTTCGAAGACAACTCAGATACAGCATCCTCCCCGAGAGTAGAGTGGGACGCATTCAAGGTGGTGGTACGGGGACATTGCTTGAGCACACAGGGGAGCATACGGTGGAAGCTGGAGGAGGACTTGCGCAGGGTGGAGGCGGACCTACTCGGCGGGGAGCAGGAGGCGGTGGAGGGTGCAGGTGACCGGCTGCAGGCGGCCCGGGCGGAGCACGAAACGCTACTGGAACGGCTGCGGCACGTCAACTTTGCGGCCCATTCGGCGCGAGTGCACCAGCACGGGGACAAGCCCGGCAGGCTATTGGCCTGGTTAGTCAGGCAGGAGGAACGCACGGAGCCGGTCTCCGTCATCCGCACGGCTGAGGGAGACCTAGTGTACACCCAAAATAGGATACACCAAGCGTTTGTGGGACACTACCGGGCCCTATATAAGTCGCAACTGAGAGTAACTGCGGCCTACATAGCAGACTACCTGTCGGGCATCCCGCTGCCCTCCCTTATAGGCTCCCAACAGGACGCCCTGGGGGCGCCGTTCTCCGCGGACGAAATACGCGAGGCCATCTTCGCACTGTCCAACGGCAAATCACCTGGCCCGGATGGACTGCCCGCCGAATTTTTTAAGGCGTGCTCAGACACGCTGGTTCCGGAGTTGCTCAAGTTGTACAATACAGCAATGGAAGAATCAGCGCTCCCAGACTCGCTTAACGAGGCAAACTTGGTCTCGCTGCTGAAGCCGGGCAGAGATGGCGCACTCATGGGGTCCTATAGACCGTTGGCCATGCTAAATACTGATTATAAAATTTTCACCTCACTCCTGGCCCGCCGCCTGGCCCTGGAGGCGCCTACTCTGATACACGCCGATCAAAATGGCTTCATGCCGGCGCGGAGCACGTCTCGTAATCTACGCCGCCTCTTCCGGATTCAGGAAGCGGCTCTGACGCATTGGCCTAGATCGGGGTGCCTGGTCCTGGACCTGGAGAAGGCCTTCGATTCGGTAGAATGGCCATACCTGGGAGCCGTGCTGGACAGATTTGAGGTGGGAGATGCATTTGCCGACATGGTCGGTCTGCTCTACCAGAGACCCAGTGTCCGAGTGAGGACGGGAAGGCTGCTGTCGGAGAGGATCGGGGTGCGCAGAGGCACCAGGCAAGGCTGCCCCCTGTCCCCCCTCCTCTTCTCCTTAGCCATCGAACCACTGGCAGCGCTGCTACGGGACAGAGGAGCGGAATGGGGGATCCCATTGGCTGACGGAACGCACATAGTCTCACTCTACGCAGACGACCTGCTGCTTTATGTGCGGGACCTCACCGCGGTGCCAGCCGAGCTATCGGACGTCTTCCAGACCTTCGCAGAGGTCTCGGGCCTCAGGGTCAACTGGGCCAAGTCCGGGGCATACTCGTTTAGCCGTGATCAGGAGGAATGCGATGTGCATCTTGGAGGGGCCAGGCTCGCTTGGTACCCGACCACGTTTAAATACCTAGGACTACACATCTATAGAGACCCACAGGACTTACTAGAGGGCAACCTGGTGCGCGCCATTTCTTCTCTGCGAGCTCAGATGTCCTTCTGGAAAACCCTTCCGCTGAACGTGCCCAGCCGCATCGCTCTTACTAAAATGATAGCGCTCCCTAGGCTGTTATACTACTTCGCGAATATCCCCACGTATGTCCCCACGCGGATATTCCGCGATCTGGAATCAATGATCCGTGGCTTGATCTGGAACACGGGGCGACCTCGAGTGGCGCTGGCCAAACTGTACTCCCCGACCGCGGAGGGAGGACTGGCTGTCCCCAACATGGAGCTGCATTACCTGGCCGCACAGCTCCAATGGGTGACGTACTGGCTCAGCGATGCACATCTGGACGATACGGCCACTGCGGACTACCAGTGGACACATCTCCAGACCTGCGCCCTGTTTCACCCATTGACCAAGGGGCCCCGTCCCCTGCCCATGCATGTGGCCGTGGCCCGCAAATGTTTTCTCCGCAGCCTGAAGCTGACGCACAATACCAGGCCATATGCTCCTGCCCTCCCCCTGCTGGGCACCCCCAGGAGGGGCGGGTTGATTACGCAGCGCAATCTGGACCACTGGGTCACGGCTGGAGTAGAGACCATGGGTGACCTGTATTCTGACGGAGCCCTGCTCTCATTTGCGGAGTTATCTGACACCACGGGACTCCCGGCCGGGCAGTTCCTACTCCATGCATCGGTACTGCGGGCATACACTGACTCCTGGGGTGACATCCAGGATGAACCGCCGATGCACTACCTGGTCCAATATCTACATGTAATGGGCAGAGGCTCGCACATCACACATTGGTTGGCGCAGGCGCTTCTTATTCACACGCAAAAACCCACGCAGCAGATTAGGGCTAAATGGGCAGCGCACCGTGGGAGGGATTGGACGGACAAGGAGTGGAACCTAGTACTGGCTAGCCCCGTGAAGATCCCCCGCAACTCCCGCTTCCGTGTCATCCAACTATACATCTTGCACCAGGCATACCTAACGCCAGATAGAATAAACAGATACTTTGCAGTTGACACTGCTGTTTGTCCCAGATGTGACCTGTTAGGCGCAGATATCCTGCACATGCTTTGGCACTGCCCAACCCTGACCACGTACTGGGGGGAGGTGACCTCACTCCTGAATCACAGCACGGGCCCGGGCCTGCCGGACACGTGGGAGGCGTGCATCCTCGGCCTCTATAAAAGAACCAAGCTAAACAAAACGCAGGCACGGTTCTGGGATCTGGGCCTCGTTACGGCCAAACGGCTGATTACGCGATACTGGAAGCGGCGGGAACCACCCACCCCAAAACACTGGTTCGCCTCCTTTACAACCTGGGCCGGAGCGGAAGGCACGGCGCTCCACCGGGAAGAAATAGCGGGCCTGCGGCAGTTCCCGATCGCTCAGCTCTGGGATGGCATCCTGGGGTCCCTGAAGGGGGAGGGCACTGTCAGAGGGCTCACGTAGACTGGGTGAGGCCAGAGGTGGGTCCCAGGGGCTAATGCTGTATTGCAGGAATCATCGCAAGCGGCGCCACCCCCCCCCCCCCCCCCTGACGCAGACAAGAAACAGCCAGCGCGTAAACCTCGGACACGACCTAACACCCACGCAGGCGCCCATCAGCGGCCATTGCCCAGCAGCGCGCCCCAAGCACAAAGCCGCTGACAACGCCCCCGCAAGCACACTCCACCCCCCCCCCCCCTCCCACCCACTATCACATATATGTTTACATGTTTGTAGTATCGGACCCCTGCTCACGGACGGTGGCCTCTCTGCCCCCCCGTGTTGAAGTGGGCAGAAGCCGCTGACGGCACTACAGATGGCGACTGCAGGCGTGGACGCTGGTAGCCGCACCGACAGCAAGGCTCCTCCACCTGAATGCCACATGATCCACTAACAAGGCCGGCGACCGAAGACACACCATGGCCCGCAGGGGCTGTCCCACTCCAAGTCCAGGCACACTTGTGCGCGCACACCTCTGACCTCCAGTTGCACTGTAACGGCAGCGGCAAACAACGCACCGTACAGAGGTGGCACCTACTAACACCGTGCCTGTGGGACAGACTTCGGTTGGGAAGCCGCGATAGGAACATTGGGACACACCGATACGAACTGTTTTGTTTAGTTTGCCGATTTCATGGCTCAGTTCTAGAAAAAAATAAAAAATAAGGCGTCATTTATGGACATTTCCTTTCTTGACTTAAGAAAATGTGATTATTTTCTCCATGTCCTAGCACACCGGGGACACAAGGGACGCAGTGACATGCCCTTTTTAGGTTGGCCCACACCCCCACGATTTACCGTTCATTTGCAGCCGGCCCGCAGGGTTGTAGGCTTTGCTATGTGTACTGTACCTTTGAGCATTAATAAACGTCTTGGGTAGGCTGGTTCAAAAGAAGCTACAAACCTGGATAGTTGACAAGGACATCCTTTCGCCTTACCAAGCTGGATTTCGCCCTTCAACCAGCTCTGTTGATCAAGTGTTCCATTTTCTAACTATTTATTGGAAGAACGTCACCCTGCTAAATGGTCCCCTGCTCGCTGTTTTTGTCGACCTGAAGGCCGCATTTGATTTAGTTCCCCGACAAAAACTTTGGGATGTTCTAAGGGATCTAGGAATAAGCCCGGAATTACTAACCTTGCTTGTAAGACTCCACGAGAATAACTATGCCCGGATAAGATGGGGAACCCAGGGGGAGGTCACGGAAACCTTTCCTGTGGAGAGAGGAGTAAGGCAGGGCTGCGTCCTTGCTCCCACGTTATTCTCCCTCTACATAAACGGTATCGTGGATTTCCTGAAGCAAACTCCGACGGATGCCCCATTACTGGATGGGAAGCGAGTACCAGTACTTATGTTCGCGGATGACACCTTGCTGGTCTCGCGGACCCCCAGCGGTCTACAAAAGACACTAAACGCTTTTGGAGAATTCTGCCGGATCCGAGGCTTAGAGATAAACACATCTAAAACAAAATTTATGAACCTGAATCCCTCTAAGAAATACAAGGGGAAAATGGTCTACAATGGGGCTTTCTTAGAAGAAGTTGACGCCTTCACCTATCTAGGCATTTCTATGAATGCTTGTATGAATTGGAGATCTCATATGGACCTTGTAATGTTAAAATACAATCAGTTGGCAGGGGTAATAACAAAGAAGTATAAAACTTCATTTTCAAAACCAATCCAGCCAACATTGGAGATCTATGGCATGAAAGTGCTGGGTGCATGTCTTTATGGGTCAGAACTTTGGGGCTTCACCAATTTGAATGCTCTATCAGCGGCAGAAAATAAATTTCTCCGAGGCTTAATCGGAGTCCCCCAGAGTACTCCCATCACCCCTCTCCTTTATGATCTGGGGAGAAAAAGGATTGAGGACTTGATTAGACTTCGCCCCCTCCTTTATTGGAGGCGTATAAAAACTACTCCGGAACTGAGCCACTATGCCGCTGCCCTATTGGATGTTGTCAATTCTGATACCTTTCATAAAGTAGTTTGGTTAAAAGAGGTGAGGAAACTACTTCAAAAATTGCACCTCGAACACTTGTGGTCCGAAACCGACCCAGATGTCTTTCCTTCCAAGAATGTATTAAAAAAGCTATATTGGGAAATGATAAATAATGCCATATTGGTCTCCAGCCAATCCCCTGCCTTGACATCCCAGTTCTTAGACATAAAAACACTTCCTATGTTTGAATTGTTCTGGGATTTGATCTCCAAGCCTCTAGATAGGAAACTGTTCTTTCAGTTCAGAGTTGGCACCCTACCCCTAAACGCCTTTACTGTAAAATGGTCCCCCGATAATGTTAGCACATGCTCTTATTGCAAATCCCATGCAGAAGATACTTTGCACTTTTTATTCGTATGCCCATTATACGCTGCCCCAAGGAGCAGATGGCTGAAACCTGCATGCAAAAACTTGGGCACAAGGAGGTGCCTCGAGGCTTACAGGGTCCTGAAATCAAACTGTGCCCCTCAACTTGTAATAGCAGTCGCCAAGTTCCTGGGCTGGGCTTGGATAATACGCACACGCACTTTAAAACCCCCATGATCTACATGAACTTCCATTGGACTGTGATGATTCTTTTTAATGATACATTTTTTTAAAGACTTATTCGCCAACAAAGCAATATTGCATGTTATTTAATATGTCTTTTATTGTTAGATTAGTATTTATTATGTTTAGATAGGGATGAAAGCTTTTATGACCATGTTGTCGAATAAAGCATTTAAACTTGAAACTTGAAATAAACGTCTTACAAAAAAAAAAAAAAAAAAGATACATTTGTAGGTATCTTTAAACAGCGAAGCCGGTTCTGTCTGCTGCCAGCAGATTTTCTCTCCTAAATACTTATGAAGAGTGTTATAAATATTGGCAACTACTGGAGTCATAATGTTTTTTCTTAGTTTTCTTCATGAAAGATCACCAAGGATATTTTGCACATATTATCCCTTTATATGGAATCCCTATCCTGGGTGCCTATCCAATACATTCCTACATAACAAGTACACTTGATAAAGGTACATCTTTGAGTCTTGCTTCTTAGGCCCATTTACCTCTCTCCCTTGCTTCTGACAAATAAAGTAACTGCTTCTTCAATGAGAGTATCTCTGCAAAACCTGCTTCATAGTTCTAGGCATAAACTGTTTGGCCTGTATTATCGCTGATATCCCCCTATGAAAGGACACTTTGCATGATTGCAGGAACCACGCCTACTTTGTTAAAATGTTACTACTTATTATTTGGAGAGATCCAGTCTAAATGGAGGGAATGGTACTGTTCACTCTCAATCGGTTTAAAGTAATCTTTGGTTTATGATGTTTACACACTGTGCGCATCAGTAATCCTAGGTGTAGATTTTCCGCAGCTAGACATACTGTTTTTTCCACACAAAGTACTCAGTAAATCAATGTGGTTCTCTCATATTTGTGTCACATAATGTGTTTTATTGCTTACTGTTAGCTACTCTGATACAAGCTATGGGAATCTACGAAAGTTCCATTACTGGGACAAGAAAACAAGTTACTTACCTGTAACTTTGCTTCCCCGGTATTGGTAACTTTCATAGATTCCCATGCGCCCACCTTCCTCCCCGGGGAAAGCTCAGCCTTCAGCAGATGTGGTTACTGTTACACAACGGCTACGAAAATCTGAGGTTCCTTCAAGAGGGTTCTATGGGGTGAGGCTCTTCTGATTGGCTGATGCTTAGTTTGGTCTCTTTTACAAAAAGAGGCGGATAGGCTACAAAAGGGAATGAGGTCTAGACCTTTTTTCTTTCTCTTTTGTACCTACTGCTGTGTTATTTTTGTTACCGAGATTCCCATTCCGTCGACGGGGAATGATACAAGCTATGGGAATCTATGAAAGTTACCAATACTGGGGAACCAAAGTTACAGGTAAGTAACTTGTTTTCTTGTCCAACAACTTTTGGCATGGGGCCTGTTCGACATAGGTTAACTGTGTGTGTGTGTGTGTGTGTGTGTGTGTGTGTCAGTGTCAGAGAGAGATGGAGAAAGAGGAGAATGTATTCCTCTATTGTCCATTAGGTTTATTTAGCACCCACATCAATGCCCAGCCAATTTTCAATATCTACCAACCATTTGGCATTCGAGCCAAGCTTTCATTTTTCTTCGCCCAAAAACTGTCTTTTCTTAACAGTGCAGTTTTTTGTTACAAGTACCCCCGCTTCTGTCATATTACTAGTTTGATCCAGTATGCAGTTACAGACCTTTGTTTTTGTGTCCTTCGCAAGGCCTCAGAATGATGGGATGCCAGAAAATGCTTTGGAATGTTTGTGGTTGGAACACTTTGCAAGGACATTTTCAAGGGTTTGATAGTACACATAAATAAAACAGGATTGCTACATGCCAGTTTATTTTAGAATGTCATGATTGTGGTGCATGTGACTAAAATAATCAGACTTAGATTTTAAGTTTTTGTAATTTTGTTTATTTTTTTAACAGACTGCTAACCAGCACATATACCAGCCAGTCGGTAAACCAGGTAAGACAGACTTGAGCATTCATTGCTAGAATGAAGAAATATTACAGCTTTGAATTGGTAAAATACCAACCAAGCCAATCTGAAATGAATATAAGCAACCCCTGTTCAAAGCTGTAATACTGTGCCTGGAGTGGTAAAAGTCCTTTGTCATTTTACATCTTGGCATGAATAGCACTGTGCTAGTCCTATGCTTATAAACGTTGCTGTACATGTCTGGTTTCAAACTAGGGGTGCAACATCTCCTTAGCTAACCTTTTGACGGTGAGCACCACTTTGGAACACAAGTTCATTGGCTGTTGGAAAAAATTAAGAAGGACACAGAGACAGCTAAGGCAATGGGTGCCCTGCAGAAGCCATCTGCCTGCTGCTCTTTTCACTGCACGCAATATCTTGGGTTGTCCAACACCGCCCCGCCCCCAAAAAAAACTTCTACATCCTTTAAGGTTACTACAGGGGAGGATACACTGTCCCTGGTTGCGCCCGGTGCACCTGTTTAAGGATGTTCTGTGACACAAACAAGGACAGTGTTCTCATTGCATAATAACAGGCCCTGTAGGCCATATTGGACTTTATGTCAAGGACCTAAGAACAGTTTGGCCAATTGAAGAGGACAAGGAGAAGCAGTGTCAGTGCCTAAAACGGAGACAGTTGATCGGTCTGCGGAACTGGTGAGCAAGCCAGCTTATTCAATCATAGGTATTTAAAATTGTTTGACAGGTGTAAGCCTTCACATAATTATTTACCATATCAGTATTTAACATTTTCCATTAGAGACATGGCGCACATAGCACACCCTCTCTTCTCATTTTTAAGTGTTTCTGACATACTGTTGTTATTATTATTATGGAAACTTATAGAGAGCGTGACTACCCAAAAAGGGTCTCCTGGCGCTGGACAAGGAAGCAAGTAGAACCGATGTGGGCAGCTAACCGCAACCTGTATAGCTGAAAGTCAGACATGACCGCTAAAAAGCAATGTCTTCAGGTTCTTGCGAAAGATAAGCAGAGAGTGACAGTTCCTAAGAGCAACCGGGAGGGAATTCCAGATTTTATGGACCAGGTAGGAAAACAAGCGACCCTTCATGCGAGCAAGACAAAACCTGGGCATTGTAAACAATGAGAGGTTGGATGATCTCAACTGTTGGGTGGTCACATATGGTTTTATCAAGCCTTGAATGTATGAAGGGGCCAAGCCATGTCTGGCCCGGAACATATAGCATAAGGCCTTAATTTGATATGCCTATTAACCCTAAGCCACTGTAGTTTGTGAAGCAGCAATGAAACTGAAGCATATCTAGGCAGCGGAAAAAGAAGACGAGCGGCCGCGTTCTGAATGATCTGCAGGAGACGGATCGATGATGTCTGCGCCCAGGTATAGTGCATTGCCATAGTCCAATCTGGACGTCACCAGAGCCTGCTTCACTGTTCTCTGGATGACTGGAGGGATTAGCCAGAGCATCTTCGTGAGCCATTGGAGAACAGAGAAGCAGGTAGCTGTGACCGTAGCCACCAGAGGCTTAAGAGAGAGGTTGTTGTCGACGATGAAGTCAAGATTCTTAACCTTAGTTAACATATAACTTAATCAACAGCTAAAGATCTGCCTACTTAGTTTTATAGGCCCAGTGAAGACATTGCACAATTTGGATTTACGAGTAGCTTAAAACCTGCATTGTAGGCCCATTTAGAGTTTTTAGAGCCTATACTGGAAAAAAAACCTCCTGGCTAACAGAGATGCACTCCTTCCCCGTGCCCAATTCTTTCGGTTCCCTCTAAAGTTCAATTTTGTCCTTTGATAACCAAATAGAATTTAGAGATACTCTGGAATAGCTAGAATTGTGTAAATCTGATAGTGTCTGAATTTTCCAGTTTTGTGATCCTCCCCAGAATATGCAAGTCAGTATTTTAAAAGTTGTATGTATAGCAAGATTCTATATCACAACTAACCTGTGTGTAGTTTCGCTAGTCTTAGCTGATTACCTCAGCAGGAGAATGAATTGTCTCCAGGCATCGCCAACAAGTAGCTTATGAGCTACCAGTAGCTCTCCAGCTACCTGTGAGTAGCTCTCAACTGTGCGGCCCAGACTACTAAATTTGAAAGTTTTGATTGTTGAATTATTAGTTTCCCAATACTAAAATGCATGTACTTGAGATGAAAATATGTATATTTTCAGAACTCCTAAGATAATGATTGGAGAAAAATGGTTAATTTTCAAAGTTAGTTGAAAGATATTATTTGAGTTGGGGAGATGTATTACTTATTTATTTATTTATTTTATTTTTTACATTTGTAGAGCGCTCTGTTACCCGGAGGAGTCCTGGCGCTAGCATAATTGAACCAGTGTAAGTGGGTAGCTGAGAGCTTAATGAGTAAAGAGCCAGGTCTTGAGCTTTTTCCTAAAAGCCATCAGGTCCGAGGATTGTCTAAGGTAGAGTGGCAGTTTGTTCCAAGCCTCTGCCGCCCCGAGGGAGAAGCTCCTGCCTCCCCAGCGTGCTCTCTTAACTCTGGGGACCGTAACCAGCGCCAGTTCCCCAGATCTCAGGGTTCTAGCTGGTTTATGCCAACGGAAGAGCAGTTTCATGTATCTAGGACCCATGTCATGTAGGGCCTTGAAGACCATGCATAGTGCTTTAAAAGCAATTCTCTTGCGCATTGGCAACCAGTGAAGGTTCACCAAGTCCTGAGCTACCGATGCAAATTTGGGGGTGTCGGTGATCAGGCAGGCAGCTGCGTTTTGCAATAACTGGAGTTTATTAAGAACGCTCTGCTGGGCATTTAACATCAGGCTGTTACAATAGTCCAAGATTGAAAGGACTAGACCAGTAACAACAGTTTTCCTATGCTCCTTCTCCAAATACGGAAGAACTTTCCTGATGGTTTTGAGGATGTAGTGCATAGAGGAGGATAGTGCATTAATCTGGGGTTTGAAGGACAAAGAGTCGTCCACCAGTATGCCCAGATTTTTTACTTTTTCCACCGGGGAGGGGAGAGGTCCCATTTCATCCGGCCACCATGTCGGGGACCAGAAGTTGTCCCTGGCACCAAAGAGCAGCACTTCTGTCTTAGTGGAATTGAGTTTTAGACAGTTTTGAGCCATCCAGCAGCCCACCTCATGCATGCAACCTCTAAACCTGTCTGCTGTACTGTCTGTGTTGCCGGGTAGTAGTGACACCACTATCTGTGTGTCATCCGCATATGCTGTAAGGTGAAAACCAAACGATCGAATCACCGGGGCAAAGGTCGCAACGTAAACATTAAAAAGGGTGGGACTAAGTGAGGACCCCTGGGGAACTCCACAGGGCAACACAAACGGACGCGATTCAGTCTCCCAGGGCCACCGACTGAGTTCTGTTGGAGAGGAAGGCCTGTAAGATCTTTAGTGCCTTTCCCTGAATTCCACAGGCCCTCAACCGGTCCACCAACAACTTGTGGTGGACCGTGTCGAAGGCCGCGGATAGGTCCAACATTACTCATATTATGATTTTGGTGCTGGAGGGTTGTAGCTATGAATGGTTTTTATTACCCATGTAAATGTATTAAAAATTGATGGTGCTGTTTTACTTTAGGGCAGACAACCCTGACTAATACACCGGTGTGATCACTGCAGACAGTCTGGATGGGGTGCTACCTATCACTACCCTAACACAGTAGTTCGGGATGACTTTTCTTGAACATAAGTAGCTCTTATTACACAAAAGGTTGGAGACCTCTCTGGACCATTAAGCTTAACTAGACTGGGATATGGGTATAATATAAACAATATCCTTTATTGATCTGTTTGCTGTATTGTCATTTTTGTGTTTTTGCCATATGAAGAATTGTATCTGAAATATTTTATTTAATTTCCTCGAAGAGCAAGTTTGAGCATATACACATTTTATTCACTAGATCATGCAGCTCCACCAAAGAAACCACCTCGTCCTGGAGCCCCAAGCCATCTGGGTAGCATTGCAAGTCTTAACAATCCAGTAGACGGCTATAATGAAGGAATAAAGGTAAATTTATTTATATGTCAACGAAGGGATGACAGCTTTGTTCAGAATCGTATGTATAGCATTCTTTACATGTAAAAAAAAAAAGGCTGAAGGAGGCAACAGCTTTGAGATATCAGCCAAGTCTCTGAAATATTAGGCAAAATAGCCTGAAAACTACATGATCGAAGAAGAAAAAAACTTCAGTCGTTAATGAGTGATTGCTGTCGTGATTTACACGTGGTTAAAGAATCTGCAATTGATATGGACCTGAAGGGTTTTAACCCCTCCCGTGCTCGTGACGGAACCGTTCCGTCACGAGCCTCGGGTGGGCTGTGCTGGTGACGGAACGGTTCCGTCATGGCCCGCTCGCCGCGCCTGCGCGGCGCGAATTCCGCGCCTGCGCTGACGTTCTGAAGCGCGGGCGGGGCCGTGACGGAACCGTTCCGTCACAAGCACAGCTCACCCGCATGCCGTGACAGAGCGGTTCCGTCACGAGCACGAGACCGCCGCGCGGCCCCCTTAGCACTGCGCCGGAATAGCCGCCGCAGTGAAGGGGTTAATGCAAACTGTACAATAGCAAATGTTGTAGCTTAATCACATCACGGCTATGTCAAGCATGCTAGGCACCCAACATGTCAGCTGGCCAATAACTTCATTAAATTGTACATTAGTTGTATGTAGATAATGAGATGCCCCACTCAAGATCTTTCAGTTTTGCTTATGCCCACTTAACACAGACTCCTAACAAATGTCAGTTTTCAGCATCTCACCTGTACTAAATCCCTCTTTGAGCGAGATATGTGGATTTAGAAATATTAGCCCCTCCTTTTACTGGGTTCCTGTCGACATTTGATATTGGGAAAACTCCATTGAATCTCGCCTTGTCTTTACCACAGTCTGACATTTCCCATATTGGTAAATCTTACCTATTTGTCATGTCTTGCTTTTCTTTGTTGAGTATATTGTTAATAACATGGGTCTATACCATAATGCGTTTTTTCATACTGGATCACAGGCTTTGAAGTTATTTAAGGGCCATTTGCTGCTGTAAATACACATGCCCTGCATACTCCTGCAAATGTCTGTTGGATCTGGACATTGGCAACTTGTTTTTAGTCAAAGAAGTTGGATTCACAAGACTTCACCATCTGTCCGAAATGCAACAGCACACAAGCTTTACCTTAGAGTGTTTTTTCTTGCAATCCGGCATGGACAGTCGAGAATGCTGCTCCAGAGCCAATTCATTTAAATGCACCTGGACTCCTATTTCCTGCTTATGCTTTTGTTCCAGCAGCTCCCTTCAGCCATGGGTTGGAGGTTTTTTTTTTTTTTGCAGCAAGAAAGGGCTCCATTCACAGTAAGAGGTCCCAGAAAACAAAGGCCAATGCATGGGGCATGTAACTGGGCTGCCTCTCCAGGGACAATCAATCTCATTGGAAGGAGATGGAGAAGTTGATGAAGCTCCTAATACGTGGGGCTTACTTCAGGGAGTACACACCACCCAGTCACACAACAGCTTAATATTTTAGGTATCAACAAAAAACTCATTAGAAGGCGAAGACACCCTTAACCTGCTTTCCGCGTTTCCTGGGGATCCCTAACAAACAAGTCCGCTTGCAGAGAAGGAGAGGCCAGCAATCCTGATGCACGCTTAAGTGTCAACCGTGGAGCAGGATGCCCTCAACCCGCTTGATGATTTCCCTAAAGACTCCAACAACCTGGAGCCCGCTTGCCCAAGAGGAGGGGCAAGCAATCCTGCACTGCTCTTATGCGCCAACTGAGACCACAGGCACGTGCCTGAGCATAGACATCACCTGAAGGAGGGTGGGCTGGATCACCCCTCCAAAACAACACACACTCGCACTCTGTTTATTTTATTTTTCTTTCTTTTTTCTGCCAGCGTTTGTTTTGACACTTTTCCTTGAGCATAGGAAAACGTAAAGCACTTGCAGATACTTCGAAGCCTAACACTATTACATCGCTGGGAGGGTTCTTGCAGCGTGCTGTAGTGGTTCTCAATAAGGAAATCTCTTCCCATCCCTCCACTACCATCAATTAGAGCAATTGCGATTGCACCCTTAGCTGGGATTACGACTGGAGACCCGTTCCTTATTGGATCAGGGGCTGATTATTCTTACATACGGCTCACTTCGGCCTACTGCTGGAGCTCCAACGAGGCCTAGCAGAGTCCCACTTCCTTTGGAACCTGAGATACTGTTGGATTCCATGGCTGGTATTTGGTATGCAGGGAAAAGAAAGAGGGTGGATACCTGCTCCAAATCTATGCGCCCGATTATCCACCACCAAGACGATGGAGGTGGATGTGTCTGACAAAGACTAGAGGGGGTTAGTATTTGATGCTTTCTTCAAGAAAAGTATTGGTGCTGTGGACCGCAAATTGCAACCAATATTTGACCGGCTGGTGGCAATAGAAACTGAGAGAATCAATTGTAAATTGCCCTGGACACTTCCCAAAGCACCAGCAACCATCTCTCTCCCAGTGGCTATCCTCCTGGCTGTGACCTCTTTTGTCAGGAGTGGGATCCAGGGAATAAGGTGAGAATATGTCAACAACATAGATTCGACACTGCAACCCCCACTGTTGTCAGTCCCCGCTCTACAGGACAATTTAATCCCCCAACAGGCTGTGGGCGCTAAAGCTGTTTTTGTTCCTAGTTCGGAGGGGCCAGGCAGGTCCAACATTGGCAGTAAAAACTTGCAGCATCCCTTGCAGGGAGTGATGGTAGGGAACTTTGGTAATGTAAGATGTGCGCTCCTTTTTCATTCTAACAAAGATGTGGTCATTAACCTCCCACCAGAAGCTACGCCATACGTTGTGGTGCTGGGAAATCTGACCCTGCTTAAACCTCCTATTTCATAGAACCATATCCAACTAAAGAACAAGGTAACTCACTGTTTGGTGATGCACTCTTCTCTGTGTGCACATGAAGGTGGATGGATTAATTGGCCGGGTCTAATGCAGGGGCCTGTGTTTATTCCTCATGGTCACAGGTTCAAATCCCAGTGGGTCCACTCAGCCTTTCATCCATCTGAGGTCGATCAAATGAGTACCATTGAGTTGGGTAACAACAAACATCTGTTGTCAAGTGCCAAGATACCCGTAGTGGTGAACGTGCGCTTTACAAATACACACGTTATGTTATGGATTAACTCAGTAAAGAGGGTGAATTGGATTGGAAAAGACGTGAAAGTATCTGAGGGGGACTACCTGATAATAAATTTTATTAGGCCTTTAGCTGCGGGAAGAGTTCTTGCATCCTTTGAGCATGCATATAACAGCAGCATCTCTACTGCAATCTTAGCCCTTTGGGCTTTTTTTTAGGCCTGAGGCTCTGTCTTCTCCCTTCCACACTGCAAAGTATCAGGCCCAGGAGCAGCATGGTGAGCTTTCAGCTTCCTACCAGATGGCCATTTCGAATAGATAGGCTCCCTAGAGTTCCCTTGATGCTTGTGAGTGACTAATAGTGCAGGATGTTTTAAGCAATGGTTTCCTGTCTCCACTTGCACCCCCTGTTTTGGACTTAGCTGGATCCAATCTCAAGATGCTGAATTTAATAAGCTGGAACATTGCAGGACTTTTGACCAGATTTAAGGAGGATAACTTGATGAATTTATTAGAAGATTTGTGGTCATCTCTTTACAAGAAACCTGGGTTACTACCAACTGTTTCTTCCTGGAGGGATACATGTCTTTCTTTGCTCCTGCCACTGAGTCCCAGGCCGGTAGACCCTCATTTTCGTATCCCTGGCAGTTGAAGGAAGGTTTGAAGTACTATCTACTGGGGTTTCCGCTCTCCGAACATTATTATGCTGTTCTGCAGGGTCTGTGAAAACTCTGTTGCTGAATTTTATATTGTCAAAGGCCTGTTGCACGATGTCTGTAATATCCTCAGGCAGCAGGCAACAGCACCCAGTATTGTATGTCTCCCTGGGGTTTGCATGTGGAACATTCTCATCAAGGCATAGTGTTAAATGGGATTCTTAATCCGTTTAATCTTAATTTTTCCTTTGACAAGCTTATTGCTTCTAATGCACCGGATTGAAGCCTCATCTTTACAGGCAGAGGGAGCGATACAATCATTGATTTTATTTTTGTTTCAGCACCCATTTTCCCTAACACATGACATATTTCAATCCTGCGGAGCCCAGTTTGCTTATCCATACAATGATCAGAGGCAGTGCGAGTCATTCCCCTAGCGATTAATTGTATGTGTGAAGTAGCCAGTCAGGAGCGAAGGCTCAGATGATCGCAAGTAGTGCTGGAAAGCTTTAATCAACCCCATTTTTCTAACTGTAAACTGAGTTTACAATCTGTTTGACTAGTGATTCTAACCCCAGAGATATCTTGGTGGTGGGCAAACTCATCTCTCACGATATGTCCACTCACTTGGATGTTCCCGCGCCACTAGCAGGGCAATATGGCACCTAAATGGTTTGATATGATCTGTTCCTAAGCGTTATACCATTTTAAACATGCCTTAAATGCCAATCCCATGGATTCTGCCCTCATAGAGAATTGCCATAAGATGTACAGGGCAGAAACTGGGACACGCAAGAATGCTTTAGGAGAAAAAGCAATAGATAACTTTCTAGAAGCAAGCCCGCTGAGAAGTAGCGACATATTTTGGAGTATTATTAACAACCCCCTATTTGCATCTGATGACATAGCATCTCTTTACTCTCACATCAGTGAAAATAGCTGGATTTTAGTTTTTGAGGGAATGTACAGCAGTGTTCTCCTCACCAACGATGGTAATGAAGGTAATCAGGAGGATGGGATTTCCAAGCTGCTATTTACTTTAGATGAAGTGAAGAAGGGTATAGAAGGTTTATCCCAGAAAAAGGGCACAGGAACAGATGATCTACCACAAGACCTATTTAATAATGACAGAAGTCTAGGCTCCAGTATTGACCCAAACTTTAAATGCTGCAGTTGTGTGGGCCCTCCACAGCCGTGGGCTACCTTTATTATTGTACCTGTATTTAAAAAGAGTGACTGGGACAACCCCCAATGTTATAGGCCCCTCTCACTGATTGATTCAGTGGTTAAGGTGGTGGGACGGGCACTCGTGGACTAGTGTTGTGGATGGAGAAAAGCAATATTCTATCTGAAGTGCAGTATAGTCTTCGATCGGGCAGGTCGACAGTGGACCAATGTCTGACTCTATATCTGGTCATCAACAAACATACTGTTACCGGCTCAGGTTCTATCCATTTAGCTTTTATGAACCTCACTTCGGACTTTGATCGGGTTAACAGAGACAAATTGTGGCAGCGTATGTTATCTGTAGGGGTGGACGGGGACATTGTTTATTTTTTAAGGGACCTCCTCGCTAATATTGTGGGTTTGGTGCGTTATTCTTCAGATTTGAAATGCACCTGTTTTAACCCCTTAAGTGCTGCTGACGGCCAACGGTCGTCAGCAGCGCTACCTCCCCAGTGCTGCGCACGACCATTGGACGTCCATTCAGCACTGGTTCCAATGGACAGCGCAGCACTGGGGAGGGATGTTTACACGCAGCTAAGGTGTTAACATTGGAAGAGGGGTGAGACGGGTGTATTTTTACCCCCTCCTTGATTACCTTATACATAAACAAGCTGTAGCAGGCCCTGATAGACACTCATGCCGATTGCCCATGGGTTGGGTCTCGTCCACTGCCTGTATTACTGTATGCTGACGATACAGTTTTAATTGCCAAAACTGCAAGGGGACTGCAAGCACTGTTGGACTCCTTTGCTGCATTCATGGAAGGCCAGGATGTATCAGTTTACTTTAACAAATCTAATGCAATCTTTTATGCTGGGAAGTCACACATTACCTCAAGACCAGGGTAATTTCATACTTGGGTATATTGTTTGACTGTTCCCTGAGCTGGCGTCCAATGCAGCATTTATTAAATTTTCTTCCAGATTGGGCAGAAGACTCATCAATGAACTATTGCAGGTTTACCACGTCAAATGTACCTCTAAAGGGATTCAAGGGAGTAAGGTTTAGGGGTACACCAATCAGAAACAGTTGCAGACAGTTGAAAATACTTTTTTAAGACAACAATTTTGTGTTCCCCACAGTGTTTTAACCTTTGAATTACATGAGGAACTGGGAGCAGGGTACACAACTGTTTTAATAGCCACATGCAGTTCCCCACTTCTTGAGCTGGTGATGGTTTCTTCCCTTCTGCCTCCAAAACACACTCCAGCGATGTTGTTTCCACCTTGAAACTGTCTACTATCAAGCACCTGGCTAACCAGAGTCAATCATAATGCTTAGCAAAAATATGTTCTTTAAGAAAACTATTCCGTAGCTTTTGAAGTTTCCAAAGCGTCTGAATATTGGAGAATTAAAACAGTTGTTTTACTAAACTAAGCTTATCCAGTATTAGGGTATCTTTCATAGATTCAAATGCCTAAATCATTCCCCGTCGTCGGGATGGGAGTCCCCGGTACATAAATAAAGTAATGGCTCAGACATATATATAGCAATAGGCCAAGGGCCTCACATGACTAACATATCCATGTCCTTTTGTAAAAAGGACCAAATTTCGGAGAAGAGCCAATCAGCTATCACCGCCCTCTGGAACCTTCCTGGAAGGAGCTCTAGTCCCTCAGATTTTCTACCGCTTGTCGTTCTAAGGGAGTCTCCACTGAGCTCTGCTCAGCTTTCCTTGGTTTCTGGATTTCCAGTGCTCTTTTCTTCAAAATTCTTTCATCTGTGTGTATTTCTCAGGTTCTTAATGGCAGATACTCCTAAGAAAGGCCTTTTTAGGTCCTGCGCTTCCTATGGTAGAAAGAGACTTCATGTGGATGATCAACACAAGGACTGTCTCTATTGCCTTTACCCATATCACTCTTCAAAGGACTGTAAGGTATGCTGTACCTTTTTTTCAAAACCCCTCAAAGACCGGGAGGGACACCTCTTAATTTGGCTGCAAAGGCTTAAAGACCCAGCTGTGTCCTCTTAGGAGAGTGATTGTTCCTCGAAGTCTTCACACTCCTCTCAGAAAAGACCTAGAGTGGCCTCTCCAGGACCTTCATCGCACCCACCTCCAAAGAAGACGCACAAAAAGTCTTCAGAGGTGCATTCTAAGACTCTGCCAGCAAAGGTTTCTCCTCAGGAAGCTCTTCACACCTTCAAGAAGCCTGTTTTCACCTCATCGACGATGGCCTCGTCAACCGTGGCTCAGTCTACATCTTTGACTGTAACCTCGCCGACGACGACAGTCTCAACTTCGGTAGCGTCTTCAACTTTATCCACGTCGCCGACGACAACTTCATCGTCGACGGCTGGTAGGTCTATCTCGTCGATGATAAAAATAAAGAAATCGTCGACGTCATAGCCAGCGTCGACACTAAGATCACCGACGAGCGTGTCCACGTCGACGAAAGCTGTTCCGTCAACGTCTACCCCATCGTCGACGATGACTCCAACTCCGACGGCACCGTCGTTGAGGACCCCATAGGCAATGTCAACACCGTCGACAACAGCTCCGTCGACGGGAGCTCCGTCGACGTTAACACCGGTGGTGCCCATCGACGTTTCGCCGTCAACGGGCTCGTCGACTACAACAGAACCCAAATACATAGTGCGTATGTCCACCTTAAGACACAGAACGCACGCTGACACCGACCTTGACTTCACCTAGTAGGGTCCAGCCTTTCCCACCTACTCACCTCGTGGAGGAGGAAGATTCTGACGATGGCAGTATGTTCAGAACTGCAACAAGCCCATCTGAACTTCACGTCAAGTACCACAACAGCTCGGACTATGCTGATCAAGAACAGGAGGACCAGGTGGATTATCCTGAAGAGTGCCATCTCCCTCCACCTCCTATGGTTTGCCTACCGGCGTCCCTGGTTTCTGACCTCCAATTTCTAATCACCGATTATAAACAGAGGTTTCCAACTTCGGCTACGTCTCCACCTCCTCCAGTAACCTCTCCGCCACCAAGACTACGGCCTTCGCCCCTGATTTTACAACCTGGCCCTTCCACTTCACAGCCTCCACCTTCCACGGATGCCAAGGAGGAGGATCCACATGAGGAATGGGAACTTCAAGATTCCCAATAAACAGATGATGAGTGGGATGATTGCGTAATTCCCTGTCCATCATCCCTGGTGCCTACTCAAGCTGACTCGCCTCCTGACGATATTGGGGGTTTCCATAACATCCTAGAGAGAGTGGCACAGAGTTTCCAAATACCTATGCCTTCCCACCAACCGGATTTCTTCCTTTATGACTTTAAGGAACCTTTCAAAAAAATCTGTCAGGTCTATACCTATTATTGATTACATAGGGGACCAGGGTGTAAAGATTATGAACAACCCTTCTTCTCTACCCCCGGTGCTACCTAGGCTGGACAAGAAATACAGGGCTCCGGAACCGCTCCAGCATGCCTGTCCAGACACCCCAAACCTGACTCGGTCATCACACAGGCCACTCAGCAGAAATCTAAAAATCTTCCGCACTGCGGACCGCTCCTCCAGCTAAGGAAGGTAGACAGCTCGATAATATTGGGAAACGTTTTTCATCCATGTCAGCATTAACCGTGCATGCTTCCAACTCCTTGGCACTGTTAGGACACTATAATAGACAGATGTGGGCAGACATTGCCCCATACTTGGGGCGTTGCCGGACGATTCAAGGGAAGAAGCAAAAAAGATCTTGCTGGAGGGCGAACGTTCAGCGTCCGAGATCATCAATTGTGCGATGGATATCGCCTCTACTGGCTTTCCCCAACTGGCCGGTGCTGTGGTACTACGACGCCAAGGTTGGCTAAAGGCAACGGCATTCCGACTGGAAGTACAAACTAAAGTTCTTGATATGCCCTACGACGGTCCGCTTCTATTTGGCACACACATCGATGACACTCTTCAGGGCATAAAAAACGATGCCAATACGGCTAGAGCTTTGGGTACCCTTCAATTCAAAAATCCTCCTTTTTGTGGCTCAAGAGGAAGGGGACAGTCTTCTACGAGAGGAGACTAGCAGCATTACCGATTTTCCTACTCTTCCAATCAACAGTATCGGCCACAGTACCAGCAGCGTCAACAGCGACAACATTCGCCTTACACTAAGTCCTCCTTTCGAGGAAAAGGTGGTTGACAGAAAGACGCTGCTCGGCGACAATGACTTTTCACTGCCACCGGTCTCCACTTCCTTTCCACCCTCCAGAGTTGGAGGAAGAATTTCTCATTTTCTGCACAATTGGAAAAAGATAACAGACCAGTGGGTCCTCCAGCTGGTTCAATTTGGACACTCGCTGGAGTTCATAAAAATTCCTCCTCAAACCCCTCCCCGACCTATACTTCACAAGAACGTACGTCTTCTACTCCTGGAGCTTTCACTGATGCTCCGGAAGGGAGCTATAAAAAGAGTCCCTCCTTGTCAACGGGGGAAGGGGTTTTACTCCCTGGTGCGAAAAAAGGAGAAGAAATGGAGACCAATAGTAGACTTGAGAAGTCTCAGCAAATTTATAAAGAAGCAGTCGTTTCGCATAGTGTCCATTCAAGAGGTGCTGCAACTTATCAACGCAAACGACTACATGGTGTCCTTAGATCCTCAGTATGCCTATTTTCTTTCTTTTTTTTTTTTTTTTTGAACCTTTATTTGTAGTATATGCAATTACAGGTATGGGCCTACAACCATCCCGGCCGGCCGCTAAACATAGCGGGAGTAAAGCAAGCACTATACGTAATTATAGCAGTTCGAGACCCGGGATAAGAAAATAACAGTGCGTAGCTTGTAATCATACACAACAGCTGAAAATCAGGATTGAAGAGGTTCATTTTCTAAATAAGAAACTAAAGAGGTGTCGCACAATCATACACAGTCCCACAATAATGTGCAAATCAGGATATCTGCAAACAATAGTGATATGAAGGAGTCATCGGGGGGGGCAAGATATACAAAGCAGGAGAAAGGTAGGCATAGCCCCATCGGGTAGCAAGTCTAACTCCCGCCCCTTAACACCAAACATACCGCAAAGAGCATGAGTGACGACGACACTGAAAAGGAAGAAAGACTAAAGGGCCATAGAAACAAATATCGATCAAACCACCCCCTCCCCACCCCCCCCCACAGCAGCGTGCCTGTCGCCCTAATAGAGACCCGAAATATAGAAAGACAGAGAAAGAAAGCGAAAAAAGTAAGCGGAGGAGGGCCCTCATCGTGCCGCCCGGCCCCGCCCTTCACCCCTACACAACGGAAATCCCAGGATGAAAGTAATACTGTACTGGAGAATAACAAACCCCGAGCATAAGCACGATGAAATATCGATCGAACATACCCACTGCACCGTCTGTAAATAATATTTCCAATAGACCATTAACACATCATCCCTGACCCTGTCTGGCAGTGGCACCGCCAGAAGTCCTCTCATTAATCAATTTATTGCACAATCTTGAAGGTCCAAACAGTATGAGCGAGTCCGGCTGGGGCGCAGCCATAGAAGAGTACAACAATCCAAGCCCATCAAAGTATAAACAGCAAAGATCCGACAATATCAACGCCTGTCCCGGGAGCCTCCCGAAGCTCACAAACAGCGCCATCAAGGAGAGGAAAGTCACACAGTCCAGCCACCGCTGCGACACGACCAGGCCAGTCCGAGAGGAAAAACAGCACTCCACCCCCAGCCGCCAGCTGGACCAGCGTCCCAAAGAGACATCCAGACGAGCAATCAAGTCGGCCCGCTCGGGCACGGGAGCCCGATCCTCAAGCGTCCCCCGGGGCCCCTGCGGAGCCGAAACTTCCTCCATGGGCTCAGCAGCAAGTTCACCGGCAGACCCGTGGAATCGGGCGTGGCCACCAAGGACTGCGAAACAACAATGGCGTCCATTCTTCCGCCCAAGTTTCGAGCATGGCAAAGCATAGTTTCGTGCAAAACTGTTAAAGCAGCTATCACGTCTCGGGAAATGAACTCCTTCGTGTGTTGCGAGCCTCCCGGCCCCATCCGTACATCAGCCGTCCAACTTGGACTCGGGTCGTAGAGGAGGGCACCAGCCGCCATCTTGATCCAGCAGGCCCCGTCCCTCTTCCACACTCAGGGACTAGGCCTCACCACGGGGGCACCGCGGGATGCGTCTCCAGGGCAAACAAACTGTGGGGCAGGCCCCAGAAAGGAGAGCCACCAAAAGGCTAAAGTCCCGGCCGGGCCCCGGGAGTCGCCCGCCAATATCGGGGGCAGACCTTGGTTATGCCCGGGCAACAAAGTTTGGGGAGGGGGGCAGGAGTCAAGCGCCCCCTCCGATCCAGTGCCACCCCACTGCTCCTCGAGGGTCGCCGACCAGCGGACCGGGTCTTCACCGCCAGAAGCGGTCTTTCACGTCAACGGCACCCACCGGCAGGCCCCTTATCGTCAGCAACGGCCGTTGATGCTACCGCCGCGGCCGGAGGCCCCGCCGAGGCAACGCCCCGGTCCCATCACCGCGTAGGCCGCGGAGCAGACGGGGACAGTTCTCAGGATCCGCTGCACACCGGAGCTCCGGGAACAAACGGTAGGTGTTCGTTTTCCTTCTCCTAGCAAAGTATGCCTTCACGGCTTAGGATAGACGTCAGGATAGACGTGTGGGGCGAAAGGGCTCGCGGAGCCGAGCGACTATGCGGCCATTTCGAATGCCTGCTTGGCTCCTCCCCCCAGTATGCCTATTTTCACCTCCCTATCCACTGGAATCACAAGAAGTTCCTGAGGTTTGCTGTGGCGGGCAGGCACTACCAATTTCGGGTCCTGCCTTTCGGACTCAAATCGGCGCCACGCATTTTCATGAAATGCCTTTCTCCGGAGGCCGCATATCTCAAACAGCAACACCATCAAGTCTTTCCATATCTAGACGACTGGCTTGTCAAAGCACCCTCTCTAGAAGGGGCGACCAGGTCTTCCAACGCCTGTCTACAGCTTTTCGATCGCTTGAGACTCACTCTCAATCAGGACAAGTCCGTCCAACCTTCTCAGCGTATAACTTTCCTGGGCGCTATTCTCGACACGACCCAGAAGAAAGCTTTTCCCCTCACAAGAGCGGCGAGACAGGTTTGTTTCCTTGGCAAATCGCATAAGATCCAAAAAGTATCTCACAGTGCGCATCTTCAAATCCCTGCTCAGGATGATGTCTTCCTGCATTCTACTGGTTCCACACTGTCGCCTCCACATGCTCCCTCTTCAAGAGGCGCTATCTGCTCAATGGGTCCAATGTACAGGGTCATTCGACGACGTCATCCGAGTGACCCCTCACATGGTCAAAGCTCTAAGGTGGTGGATTCGCCCTCAGAACCTTTTGCAAGGCTTGCCTTTCTTGCTTCCAGCTTCTCCACATACCATCACAACAGATGCTTCCCTGGAAGGTTGGGGAACTTTCCCCCAGGAACTCCAGATCAGCGGAAAGTGGTCCCTTTCCAAGCGGAAACTTCACATAAATCTCCACGAGATGTGAGCTGTCTACCTAGCTCTTTTGGCATCTTCCAAGGATCAAAAATTCTCTAGTGCTTGTGTGGACGGACAATACCACGACAATGCACTATCTAAACAAACAGGGAGGAACTCGTTCTCTGACACTCTCTCACGATTCACAAAAAATCTCAAATTGGTTACTTCATCACAACATTTCCCTTCAGGCAGAGTACGTCCCAGGAACAGACAATGTCCTCGCAGACTCGCTAAGCAGACAACAGACAATGTGCCACTAATGGGAGTTGAATCAACGGACTCTCAACGGCATTTTCTCCCAATGGGGCACCCCTCACCTGGACCTATTCGCTACCAAGCAGAACGCCAAATGCCAATACTTCGCAAGCTGGTGACCCCAAAAGGGATCGCTAGGGAATGTCTTTTCGATCGCATGGTTCAATGTCTTTGCGTACACTTTTCCTCCATTTCCCCTGATTTCCAGGGTCCTCTGGAAGTTGAAAGCGGAACCTTGCACTCTCGTCTTGATAGCTCCACCGTGGCCGCGCCAGCATATGTTCACGGAGCTTCATCTTCTGTGCCTGGAACCGCCGATCCCATTGTAGCCGTTTCCCTCTCTTCTCACAATGAGCCAGCAACAAGTCCAACATCCGGATCCAGCATCACTCAAATTATCGGCTCGGCTCCTGAGTTCAGAGAATTCCATGACCTAGACATTCCTCCGGCCTGCACGGCACTTCTGGCTCGGGCTCGAGCCGACAGTACCAACAAATCATATTCCTTAACATGGTAAAGGTTCTGCATCTGGTGCAAGTCAAAAAAGATACACCCTCTTTCATCTTCTCCAGAACAAATATTTCCTTACCTTTTCCATCTGGCGAATTCAGGTCTTGCACACGCTTCCGTTAAAGTTCACCTGGCAGCAATATCTTGTTTCAGAAGATCCTCTACAGGCCCTTCTCTTTGGTCTAGTAGGTTAATTAAACAGTTTATTAAAGTCCTATTCAGGACATTCCCTCATGTGAAGACTTTACCTCCCACTTGGCAACTTAAAACAGTTCTTGCCCAGCTTATGAAACACCCTTTTGAGCCGATACACAGAGCTGATCTTGAGTATCATTCCTGGGAAACGGCACTCCTTCTAGTCCTTACCTCGTCAAGGCGAGTAAGTGAGCTTCATGCATTCTCAATTCAAGACCCTTACCTTCAATTCAAACACGACAGGGTTATACTACGAACAAATCTTAAGTTTGTGCCTAAAGTCCCTTCGGACTTTCATCTCAATGAGCCTATAGTCTTACGATCCTTCTTTCCAAATCCTCAAACGGCAGCAGAAAGAACTCTACATTCTCTGGATCTTAAACGCTGCCTTAAATTTTACATTGACAGAACAAAGACATTTCGCGAAACCTACCAACTCTTTGTGGCTTACAGTCGACCTAGGAAAGGTCTTCCACTAACTAAACAAAGTATATCTTGATGGATCTCTGCAGCTATTACTTTCTGTCACCAGCAAGCAGGACAAGCCCTGCGTTCCAAGGATCGAGCTCATTCCACTAGGGCGATTTCGACCTCCATTGCGCTCTTGCAGGAGTACCGATTACAGACATCTGCAGAGCGGCAACATGGAAGACGCCGCATACATTTACCAAGCAATACTGCTTGGATACAGAACTCATGAAGGATGCAGCAGTGGGACAAGCAGTGCTCCATCGTCTATTTCATTAGAGGTGAGTCTTTCTCTTCATCCCACCATCCTCTTGTGTATACGCACATTTCTCGCTTATGTTCATTACTATTATCTTTAATTGCATTTTGGTACTTTCTATGTTTTCACATTGATATGTTACCATCTGGTGAATTTATGATACTGTACCATCCGAAATGTGCTTATCATTGCTTACTACTCTGATTCAGGCATGTGAATCTATGAAAGATACACTAATACTGGATAAGGAATGCGTTACTTACCTGTAACTGCTGTCATCCAGTATTGGTATCTTTTATAGATTCACATGCAACCCACCCACCTCCCCTGGAAGGGCTCACCTTCGTTCTGTCAGTAATACACCAACTTATCACTGTGCTTACGAAAATCTGAGGGACTAGTGCTCCTTCCAGGAAGGTTCCAGAGGGTGGTGATAGCTGATTGGCTCTGCTACGAAGTTTGGTCCTTTTTACAAAAGGACATGGATATGTTACTAATGTGAGGCCCTTTGCCTATATATATATATATATATATACTTTATTTATGTACCAGGGACTCCCATTCCGACGTCTGGGAATGATTGAGGCATGTGAATCTTTGAAAGATACCAATACTGGATAACTGCAGTTACAGGTAAGTAACGCATTCCTTTTGCACAAAGCAGTAATTATACTAATGCTATAGTGGTGTAGAAAATAATATAAATTGCTCTCCTTACTGGTCCAGTATGGCGTTATTTTAGCAGAAAGCGTTTTGACATCTCAAATGTGAATCATCGGAAGTCCGTGGCATCAGACTGAAAGACATACTGCGAGGGAAAAAATAATGGCTCAGTTGACTTATATTTTTTCCTGTTCGGTTGCCAGCTACTGATTCCCACTTAGTACTCGAAGATGCATTTATGTGTGAGCATGATATGCTTTTTCATTTTTTTTCCAGGTGTCACACTCCTTTCTTTTTTTTCCGAAACATTTATGTTCGAGGCATGTGGGCTGCTGAATTCATATCTCTGCATAGATCCCCGCCTAGTGTTGGGTCCGGATGATTGCACGTTGTTGTCCTGGAAGAGTCTTTGAAGTATCATGAGATAGGTGGCTCCTCCCTTGGACTACAGTGCGCATGGGCATCCTCTCCATCCTCAGATTGTTTTTTTGCACCATTGGGTTCGGATGTACTTTCCTACATTCCAAGTTTGGAATTGACTAACTTTTCTGTAAAGGCCAAAAGGCCTTCGGTTCCGTCGGTATTGTTTAGTGCTCGGTAGCGAGACACTTCAGTAACATCTATTGCACTCCGGTCGTCGAATCGGGCCGTTAGGCCTTCTCGACACCACGTGGACCGACCGTCGATGGAACGAAGTCCATTTAAATACTGCCCGCAGTGCAACTCGAAGTTCCCGCACACTGATAAGCATCCCGTGTGCAACAAATGCCTATCTCTGGACCACAAGGAAGATAGTTGCCTAGCTTGTGCCCAGTTCCGGTCGAAAAAAACTATCCAGAATCGACGGGCAGCAAGGCTAGAAATGCAGAGGTCGGCACCAGAACCAGACAACATCTTCGACGATGAGGAAGAACTAGGTAGCGATGAAGAATCGGATCAAGACGAAGAACAATACTCTGAGCACGTGTCCGAAAATTACTTTGAGGAGGACGAAGAAATCGTCGATCTCGAGAAATACGATCAAGACTACATCGTAGCTGTTAAAGACGACTCAGATGACGACGAGGGGCGAACCGTGAGTACACCGCCCCATATAGACACTACACGAATATCAGAGACTCCGGTTGAGGCATCGCCAGTGGGCCTTAGCCAAGATCAACACTTTCGTTCTACAGCCCCGCCGTACCGCCCTGCTAAGAACATATTTGAAAAGTTCTCTGAGACACGCCATACGGCACCGGTTCCATTGAAACCGAAACTCGTCGACAACACCGCTTCGGACCGAATGTCGTTGATCCAAAAGTAGTTAAGCAGAAGGTCCTCGAGCTGTAGTCCAAACACAGCCTTCGAGGCCAAAGACCGTCGAGTCGACATCGAAAACAAAACCTGTCGAGCTCGAAGCCAAAAGCCTTCGAGTCCACTTCGTGGCCCAAACACGTCGATCCGACGCCAAAGAAAAAGCACGTCGAATCAACCTCAAAACAAAAGTACGTTGAATCGAGCAAACAAGCCTCAAATATCGACAAAGGGAAAAACACTATTGACGAAAGTAAAAGACCGACGCCCAAAACTAACGTCGAACCGAAAGTGAAACCTACTGTGGACAAAAACAAATCGGTCGAACCGAAGCCCCTCGAACCGAAAAAAAAAGGCATTGAGCCAAAACCACATACGCCTAAAACACCTAAAGAGACTGTCAAACCGACCAAACCGCTCAGTCCAAAAAAGGGGGTGAAGCCAGCTAAAGACATCCAACCGACAAAAAGTGTCGAGAAACATCAAAAACCCATCCAACCACCAAAAGCGGTCGAACCTAATAAACCTACAGACCCCAAATCTGCAAAACCAAAGGCTACAGCACCAAAGGCAAGGACTGTGGAGGGAGAGCTTATTCACCCAGACCCCTCCACAGAGGACCAGTCAAAGCTGTATATTGACCCAGCAACTGGCAAAGTGACTGTGTACACAAAAAAAGTCCTCTGCCAATAGCAAACTTTCCTAGAATACCACTCAAAAAGAAACGAGACTGTGCTACCTCTCCTATCCTTTTTGAACCTATCAATCCAGCCATGCCTATAACCCCATATGCCCCAATGTCACCTGACTACAACCCAGATGAAGATCAGGATGCAGACGTGGGGTTTGGTTATCCACAAAACCCAACTGGAGACCCCAACCTACAGCCATGGGGTGCAAGAGGAGAACCAGATAATGAGGGGACTCTGCCCATTACCGAACCAGCAGTTTACCCATCTAATCCATCACCCACTGAAGATACAGTGGCCTTTAATTCCTTACTTGATAGAGCATCTACCTACCATAACGTAGATATGCACTCTGATGCCATTGAAGAAGACTTTCTCTTTGATACACTCACAACATCTGAGAGACATGTAAAAACACTCCCCATGTTAAAGGGCATCTTAAAACATGCACACAACATTTTTAAAGACACTGCTAGGGCACGGGTCATTAACCCTAGAATTGAAAAGAAATATAGGGCTGCACCTATCGATCCTACATACATAAAAGGGCAGCTACCCCTGGACTCCCTAGTGGTGTCCAACGCACGTAAGAGGGCTAACTCCCAAACTACCGGAGAGGCTGCTCCTCCAGACAAAGAGTCAAAAATCTTTGAGGCATCAGTCAAAAGAGTAGCAGCTCAAGCAGCAAACTCTTGGAGAATTGCCAATACACAGGCCTTGCTGGCCAGATATGACAGGGCGCATTATGACAGCTTAGAAGAAATTCTCCAACACTTACCTGACCCTTATAAACAGCAGGCAGATGAACTAATACAAGAAGGGAAGCTCATTACCAATGCCTCAATTAAATGTGCTCTAGACGCGGCTGATACAGCTGCCAGATCCATCAATACAAGCGTGCTGCTAAGGCGCCACGCATGGCTTCACATTTCAGGTTTTAACAATGAAGTCCAATCCACTATTCTTAATCAGCCCATCAACCCAGACTTTTTATTTGGTCCAGCAGTTGATTCGATTCTGGACAAAATGAAAAAGGATGCGGAAACAGCGAAGTCCATGGGAGCTCTCCAGTCCCAACAACACCGGGGCTCCTTTTGTCGCTCCAATTATAGAGGAGGAGACAGAAGTAATACATTACAGCAATCCTCCACCTACAAAACCAATACGCAATCCACGTACAACAAAAACACCAACAGGGGTGGATACAGGGGCAATAACACCAAAGGAAGGGGTCGTGGAGGCAATGCAAATAGATCCTCCACTAACACCAAACAGTGACTTCTTGGCACTACCCCCAGACCATATAACACCGGTCGGGGGAAGATTACAACAATTTCTGCCAGTCTGGTTAAATATCACTACAGACAAGTGGGTCAGGCAAATTATCCAACATGGCTATTGCCTCGAACTCACTTCAACACCTCCCAACATACCACCCGTGCACCGTCCAATGTCACAGGAACATATAACATTGCTACAGCAAGAGGTCGTCAGTATGCTGCAAAAGGGGGCCATAAAACCAGTCCCACTACAACATCAGGGAACAGGAGTATACTCCCTATACTTCCTAATTCCAAAGAAGGACGGGTCTCTCAGACCAATATTGGACCTCAGGCCCCTCAGCCTGTACATTTTGTCGGAGCATTTTCATATGCTCACTCTCCAGCAAGTCTTACCATTGCTTCGCAAGTGAGACTTCCTAGCAACTCTGGACCTCAAAGACACATACTTTCATATACCAATACACCCTGCTCACAGAAAGTATCTCAGGTTCACCATTCAAGGACAGCACTACCAGTTCAAAGTCCTACCATTTGGTGTCACAACAGCTCCACGCGTCTTCACCAAATGTCTAGCTACAGTGGCAGCACATCTCAGAAGGCAACACATCCATGTGTACCCATATCTGGACGATTGGCTAATACACGCGCCATCGGCCCAGCAGTGTGCCAACCACATGTCAAAAACCATCCATATCCTGCACAGTTTGGGCTTCTCGTTGAACTACCCAAAATCGCTTCTGCAACCCTCCCACTGTACCTGGGAGCAACAATAGATACACTGGCAGCAAAAGCATATCCCAACGCAGCAGGGATCAACGGAATGTAAACATTGATCCAAAAGTTCAGACCACAACACTCATTACCAGCTCGAGTGTTTATGCAACTAATAGGCATGATGGCCTTGTGCATATTCATAGTCCCTCATGCCAGGCTACATATGCGTCCGCTCCAAGAGTGCCTAGCAAAGCAGTGGAATCGGACTCAGGGGCAATTACAGGACCTAGTGTTGGTGACCAGTCGTGCATACAACTCTCTGCATTGGTGGAATCCACAACACCTTTGCAAAGGTCGACTGTTCCAAGAGCCTGTCCCACAAATATTGTTAACCGCGGATGCATCCCTACTAGGGTGGGGAGCCCATGTCCTAAATTATACAGTCCAGGGACTCTGGACTGTACAACAAAAGAAGATGCACATAAACCTTCTGGAGTTGATAGCAATCTTTCTAGCCCTAAAATCGTTCAAGACACACTTGTGCAACAAAACTGTGTTGATCCGGACGGACTACATGACAGCTATGTATTATATTCAAAAACAGGGAGGAACACACTCACCACAGCTGTCGCACCTAGCTCAAGCAATGTGGAAATGGGCCATTCAGAGGAACATGTTTCTCATGGCAGAGCACCTCCCCAGCAAGGAAAATCAAGTAGCCGACCTGCTCAGCAGGCACAGTCAACAAATGCACGAATGGGAGATTCACCCCAAAGTGCTCCAACCATTCTTCCGGAAGTGGGGACACCCGGAGATAGATCTGTTTGCCACAAGCGAACACGCAAAATGCCAATACTTTGCCGCCAGGTTCCACATCCACAGTCTCAAGGCAATGCAATATGGATGAACTGGTGAGGCAAATTTGCGTACGCTTTTCCCCCAGCTCCATTAATACCGCTAGTGGCACGCAAACTACGTCAACATTCACTGACGCTAATCCTAGTTGCTCCCACATGGGCGAGGCAACCATGGTACACAACGTTCCTAGAACTGTCAGTGGTGCCTCATCAGAGACTGAGATTCACACCAGATCTCCTAACTCAGAGCCATGGAGAAATCCAACATCCAGATCTGCAACAGCTGAACCTGGCGAACTGGCTCCTGAAATCCTAGAGTTTGGATACCTAAACTTGCCTCCAGACTGTATGAACATTATCAAGGAGGCAAGAAAACCCACTACCAGGGCGTGTTGTGCAGCGAAGTGGAAAAGTTTTGTCATTTACTGCAGTAACAGTGATATAAACCCACTTGATGCTTCAACTCAAAACATCATTTGCTATCTCTTGCACCTACAATGCTGCAATTTAGCCTATTCATCCATCAGAATACATTTAGCTGCAATTAAGGCGTTTATGGAAGGACTAAAATGCGTAATTCCTCAAAGACACCCACCTTCACCAGTCTGGAATCTGAACGTTGTTTTAACCAGACTTATGGAACCACCTTTCGAACAACTACACTCATGCGAAATACAATTTCTTACTTGGAAGGTGGCTTTCCTTATTGCCATTACTTCGCTTCGAAGAGTTAGCGAGCTGCAAGCACTAACTATTCAAGAGCCATTCATCCAAATACACGCAAATAGAGTAGTTCTCAGAACAAACCCTAAATTCATGCCAAAGGTGGTATCCCATTTCCACATAAATCAAACCATAGAACTGCCAGTGTTCTTTCAAAATCCACAGACAGTAGCTGAAAGGGCCTTGCATACTCTAGATGTCAAAAGAGCTCTGCTATACTATATAGACAGAACTAAGGCATTTCGAAAAACAAAACAGTTGTTTGTTGCTTTCTCAGGTATAGCAGGATGGATCGTTAAGTGCATCCAAATATGTTATTTAAAAGCCAAACGCACCTTAACAGTTCCCCCTAGGGTGCATTCCACACGCAAGCTAGGGGCATCCATGGCTTTCCTGGGTAGTATTCCTTTACACAAAATTTGTAAAGCAGCCACATGGACAACCACACATACATTTACAAAACACTATTGTGTAGATGTACATTCAAAACAGCAAGCTGCTGTAGGACAGGCTGTTCTCAAAACTTTTTTCCAGACTGCTGCGACTGACACAGGTAGCCACCGCTAAGGGAGATACTGCTATACATTCTATGCACAGATATGAATTCAGCAGCCCACATGCCTTGAACGGAATATGCTACTTACCAGTATGCATCTGTTCTTGGCATGTAGGGCTGCTGACATTCATATCGCCCACCCACCTCCCTGTTGCCCATCGCAGCCGAAGCATTCACTCTTCGCATGGACATCTCTTACTGTACTATACTCCATCTCTGCCACAATGGCGAAAAACAATCTGAGGATGGAGAGGATGCCCATGCGCACTGTAGTCCAAGGCAGGAGCCACCTATCTCGTGATACTTCCAGGACTACAACGTGCAATCATCCGGACCCAACACTAGGCGGCGATCTATGCACAGATATGAATGTCAGCAGCCCTACATGCCAAAAACAGATGCATACTGGTAAGTAGCATATTCCTACTTACATTTGCAATGTTCTAAAAAGTTTGCATGCCCTTCTGGCGATTCCAGTGTTTGTATTTCAGAGGAAGATGATTCTATTTTATGTACCTATATTTTCTTAAGTTTAAATTTCCTCTGTAATGAAATACATCATCCAGTTTCCACTGCAAATAGTTCCATTTGATGACCAGTTTTAGAAAATATTCTAAGGCTGCTTGAGCAGCGCCCAAGGACCAGAGGTGTATATACATCCCTTCTATCTCAAAGTGCCCACTCCATGTTTGTCACCTTTGTAACTCACCATCATTTACTTGTTTCATTCTAACCCTAATGTGCTAGAGTTGTGCTGCTCTTCCAGATTTATTCTCGTATCGCTCTTTTTGCTGGTAATTTGTAAATTTATTCATATTTTGACTAACTTAATGTTAAAGAAGTGCCACGCTAATATCAAAGATGGCACTGGTGACGCCTATCGTGGTGCTTGAAATGTTTTAGTCCAGAATCCAGTACACATACTTTTTTTATTTTTGCGTTCTTCCGTAAGTGCAATTTTTTGTAAATGTCATGACCTTGACCACGCCCTTCAACATGTCTTTATCACACTCGGCCAAGATATTGATCTGGCCTTAAAAGTGGCAGAGGATGAACTGCACTAGACTTAGAACACTTTTCAGAGCAGGGTGCTGGTCTTAGACATAAGTTGACTAAAATCACAAGGTTTCTGTAAAATCTTGATACCAGTGAACCTTTATGCAGCACAGTATTGGGGTAAGGCCTCTCAGTCATTTTTGTATTCAAAGGAAAGGCTAGTGGTGTATTTTCGAGTGAAAAAAAAGTGTATATATATATATATTTATATTGATGCCCAAGGACATTTGAGCGCCTTACATGAGCACCAGATTACATTACACAGCATCAGGTTAATTAAGCATGGAAGATTACGTGATTTGCCCGTGTCAACCTCAAACCTCGAACCTGGACCCCCCAGATCCAAAGTTTGCAGATCTTACCGTTAGGCCCCCACCATATTCGTCATCAGTTTTTGTGTGAAAATCATATACAAGTGGGATGATTGAGTAGGATTACATATAGTGAGCACATTCCCTGTTGAAATGGATTTGTGAAGTTAAAAAAAACAGCACGAAAAAGTTCTGGAAGGAACACCCAGTTTCTTGCTTGGGAAAAGGGTTTGTTTGAAAACTGAACTTAAAGACATAGTTAAGTGTCTCTGCACAAATGGTGCTGGAACAATTTTCAGTGTAGGGGTGCTAATGTAAATGTCACATCACTGATGTCATTGGGATTGTGAAAAATCTTATCTTCTCACAAAGTGTAGCAAATATATTCTGCAAGCCAGTGGTATGGATGTAGCGGAGCATTTTGGAGCACCCTATTGCAAATATAATATGAAAGCATTGTGGGGTAGTGCACTGTAATTTACAGAAAGCACATTTTCCATTGAAATGACAACTAAAATAGCACCCAAATAAAATGTGTGTGAATCAGGTTTCAGTTAATATTTATTATGTGTGCATCACGTACCATCACACTTCAAAATTACAAATGATGTGCTTCATGTTTGCTATTTTAAACTGCTGATAGATTCTGACTTGCGTACAGTTCTTTTACGTCTATTTACATTTTGTTGGGTTACAACAAATGACATCCTACGACCTTTCCTTTCACACTCCATGTACAATGTTAGATTGTCACATAGTATACTTTACAATCAGAGAAAGAAAAGTAAAAAAAACAATCCCCATTTTAAAAGAATAAGTAGTTTGTCTGAAGACATAGCCTTTCATTGACCTCTGTCTGATGCATAAATACAACCTGTAAAGATGTTTTTATTTATTGCTCTTTTGTGACTCACCAGAAATCGTCTGGCAGCCCACCAGTGGGTCGTGACCCACAGCTTGGGAAACTGTGACCCATTGACTTTGCTGAATTGAAACTAGAGCCACAGAGATCTATGACATTGGAGGTCGTGTAGTAAACAATGGTGGATGATGCAGGGGAAAGAAAAGGATAAAGACTATAGACTCATCAGACTTATGTTGCAGTCAAGAGGGCTGGAGAGCCAGATAAGTCCCAGTGTTTAAAAAAAAAAATGTTAAGTAGCACGGTTCTAGGAAAGAAACGTAGGTGCCTGTTTTGCTTTGCACATAACTTTCCTTGCAAACATCTCAAGCAATATAGATATTTTCCTTTGGTGAAGTCTGTATATTTGTCATCAGATGCAGACAATGGGGATGTTCTATGTAGAGGCCATGAACACCTCTCTGAGTGAAGCCTGTATGTCCAATACGATTAAATCCATGGGTTGAACCTCTATTTTCTTCAAACATGTCTCTTAGGAAATCCTAAGGAACAGGTGCCTGAGTGCATTTAAATTCTAAGGGGTCCACTTGCAGCTCAGTCCTGTGCATCTAATGAGTCCTGTAACTGGAGACCAATAGTTGACATGTTAAATATTTGCCTTTGGATTGAAGACTGTAGGTGGTGGTAAAGGAATGTCCTAAGGTTTAAAAAGATCATCTCTAATAGGTGTTAGTGGCTCAGATTTTGTTGCACCATCTTACTTTTTGGTTGTCAGAAGAACTCTGAAAATCAAAAATAATCATACAAATCCTATTTCGTTAACTGTAAAATGACCACAAGTGACTACTTTGTGCTAAATGCAAGGATTATTAGAAGTACGGCAACTTATCTGGAAGACCTAAGACTTGAAGCCAGGTCTTGAGTAGCAACACTGTTCTTTTGGGATGGAATGTTTAGTGTTTCTCCTTAACCAACCTAACCCTATTTCACATTCTTAGCCGTTTTTGAAATTCGGAAACATTGAGACTATAGAGGAAAGGATGTTGTCAGTGTTACTATACCACTATAATTCATTGAGTATATCTTTTCCTTGACCAAAAGTCTTTATGGACAGACTCGAATGCTTAATAAGCAGGTGATTCTGCTCCACTGGCACCCAATGTGTCTCATTCAGAACTATAATTTAATATGCTGCTGCTCCTGTAACTAGACTTTCATCCTTGTTCTGAGGAAGTTAAAACCATTTTTGTATTTATTAAACATATTTATATAGTGCAGGCCTCACAACTTGAGCAGCTGAGCATTTTACAGTTAACCTGACCCATGAGACCGCTCATATATAGCAGTCGGTGACATTCAGCAGCTTATATCAATCAAGGCACGAGATCTCCGAAGAGGACCTTATCCCTACCATTAATGAGGATAATACAATCCAACTACTGTTAAGTCTAGACATTCTTGAAATTTGTCCTGCCAGAATTTCGCATGGCAGAAATAGTGACGCTGACAGTCTGTCATTCTTGCCAGGTTGTAGTAAAATGGAAAGAAAGTATAGTCAAACCTTTGCTGAAAAAGGGAGCCATATCTTCCCAGGTGGCTTTCCAACATCTTAGTACAAAATAATCTATTAAATGCGTCTCAAACTGGGGTTCAGACCTCAGATGGGCACTGAAACTGCTTTGGTCTTCATCTTGAATTAAGGCGGAGTCTGGGCAGTTGACATCCAACAGGTCTCATCCTCTTAGACTTCCAGCATTCAGCACAGGCGATCGTGCTATCATGATTGACTATTTGGCAGAGGTAGACCTTTCAGAGTCTGCCATTGCTTGGTTCTCTCGTTTCAGGCAAGTCGAAGTTACTTGTTACCAATCGCCACTAATGGAACTAAAGTAATTCAGGTGAAATGCTCTGTCCCCCCAGGACTTTTTATTATTCCCAATTTTATTAAAGATTTATGTTCGATCTTTGATTCTTCTTATAGAATTCTTTGGCCTGGACTATATGATGTATTCTAACGACACTCAGTTTTTTACGCAAAGAGATTCAGCACTGTCTTGTTGGATGAGCTCGATGAGATAACACTTGCTAAAATAAACATGGACAAAACAGAAATTTCAATATGTGGCCCTGACTCCTTGTGGAACACATTTCTGGCATTTAAACTTTGGGTTTCCACTTAATCCTGACAATTTGGTAAAAACGTGGGCCTTAAGATTGTCAAAGACTTGTCCTTCAAAACACAAATTAACGCTGTAGTGTCTGCATGCTCCTACTAAATTAAACTACCCAGGAAAAGTATGTCATCTTATTTCAGTTTTGGGTTATGCTACTTGCATTTTCTATGCTTTTTAGGATCGACTTTGTGAATGCCTGCCATCTGGGCTTGCCTGAAAAATGTTTGTTTAGGTTTCTACTGATCCAGAATTTAACTGTAAGGCTAGCTCTTGCAATGCATACATTCCGACACATCACTAAAATGCCAGCATTTATCTGTATTTTGGTCAAAATATAAAGACCATTTTGATCAGCCTGTTAAGATCTGTTCCAATTAGCCTAATGGGTACGACATCGGAAGATATAGGCATCGGAGTTAATGGAAAAATTCAAGACATCCTATATATATGATTTTAATAGGTTGGGCTGGTTTCTTCCAAAGGAGAGCCAGCACATCCTGGGAAGACCCACAGAGAGGGAATTGCAATAGTCAACTATCAGTGAATGTGTTATAGTAGAAGTCTTTCTGTGTGTTTAATGTTTTCTGACAGCATGGAGAGAACTCAAAGGATTTTAAGATTTAAGTGGCAGGATTTGGCAATTATCTCTTTTCAATAGTGGACGGGTCCATGGTCTAAAGAGGTCTCTCTTTACCAACACAGAAAAAAACAACAGCTTCTATTTCATCTTCACTTCGATTTATTTGCATTGAATAACTTAAATGCTGGTAGGCAGATGTATTCTGCTAAAGAGTGGGGTCAATAGTTATTGGGTATCATCTACCGGTGTAAAAGTTAGCAGCATTATTAGAGCTCTTACATCTCGCAAGGAAACTGAGCATAACTTTGTTTTAAAACTGAAAAATTTCACTTTGCTTTTAAAATCACTCACCTTCCCTGTCACGTCACTGTAGTGTGCAGGCACCCTTTCCTGCTGAAAAACGAGCACTGGTAAGGGCAAAATCGCCCTTTTCCCGCCAACTTCATTCCCTCTCCCTGACTGGGACACGCCCACTTCGATGCCACGCCTCTTGCATTGCTCCCTCCCTACAAATACGTGCATGTTCCGGAAGCGCAGCGGGCGCGACGAATGCATGGCGAAGGTGCGCATAAGGCAAGCTCGTCTGCGCTCGTCCGCGCCGAGTCCGGGCCCTGGTCCACCCCCCCTGCATCTCAGCCACTACAGCACAGATGCTACAACATAGAAACCTTCTATGGACTAAGGCCCTCTGACAGTGTCTGCACCGGCATATTTATCCAGCCGAGGATCTGCCGCAAACCTGCCCCACTTGCCGCCTCCCCCTCAAACACAAACCTAGCCCTGAGGCCACACACGACTTTCGCATGTTCCTACTAAATTGCCGCTCCCTGCCTAAGCACAGCGCTGAAATAGCACTTTTGTTACAGGAATACACTCCTGATATACTGTTCCTGACGAAAACCTGGCTCACCTCCGACTCCGATCCTGCGGTAGTAGATGCTCTACCGTCTGGCTTCCAAATCACACGGCAAGACCGACCTAAAGGGAGAGGAGGAGGCCTGGCTATTATCTACAAGGAACAATCCGCCTGATTCATGAAGCAAAATTGCGCCCGCAATCGCTGCGAAAATGCAATTGCGGGCGCAATATCCGTAATCGGCATTCAACATGAAAATAGCGAAATCGCAAACACATAATAGCGAATTCGCAATTATATTCGCAGAATCCCGGTAGGAGAGCATTTGCGAATCGGAAAATGCGACAATCCACGGATTCTGCGAAATAAATTGCGAATTCGCTATACTATCGCAATCGGCATTCATGAAAAATAGCGAAAAACCCAAAAATCGCAGTTTGCGTGGCGCAAATTAAGGACAACTCAAAGCAGGTGGTAACCATAAAAGCCATTAAAAATTTTCTTTTAAAAAACCGTTGGCCAATCAGTAACAGGTTCAGGCCTGACCAATCACACATAAGGACAATCAGCAGCAGCATAGGAGTTCCACAATGCCAAGAATGTACATGGTGGTCAGGCGTCGAAGGCTACAGCGAGCAGCACGGAGGAGACGCAGGATCCAGGACAGGATTTTCCGCCAGCGGGTCACCTTGCTGGGCCAAACCAGAGAGCAGATATATGCAAAATACAGGCTGAATGGGGAAATGATAATGCAGCTAATACAGGACCTTGACCCCCTGATGCAGCACCCAACAAGGCGTACCAATGCGGTGCCTACACATGTGCAGGTATTGTGTAGCCTGCACCTCCTGGCCTCCGGGAGCTTTCAGGGGATAGTAGCGGCTGCTGGGGGGATATCCCAGCCCACCATGTCACGCTGCCTCCAGACTTTTGTTGACGCTATGCTCACCCAGCTACACCGTCACATCGAATTTCGCACCAGCCAACAGGATTTGGACTTGACCAAGCTACAATTCTACAATGTAGCCCATTTTCCACATGTACTCGGATGCATAGACTGTACCCACATCGCCATCTGCCCACCAGCTGCCACGGAGTATATGTTCCGCAATCGCAAGTCCTACCACTCCCTCAACATACAGATGGTCTGCAATGCTAAGACATACATCACTGACATTGTGGCCCAGTACCCAGGGAGTAGCCATGACTCCTTCATATTCCGGCACAGCGGCCTCCACACACGACTGGCCAGGGGAGACTTTGGGGAAGGACACCTACTTGGTAAGTACACTTTGTCGTCAATGTCACATTGCTATTAGGTAGCAGCGCAGCACAGGCAATTACCCTCTGCTCCTCTCATTCAGGTGACAGTGGCTACGCCCTCCGTGAATACCTCCTCACCCCATACCTCAACCCTGCTACACCCCAGCAACGGTGCTACAATCTTGCACACATACGGACAAGGAATTGCATAGAAAGGACATTTGGGCTGCTCAAGAGCAGGTTCCGCATACTGCACAAGACAGGTGGGGCCATGTATTACAGTCCTGCAGTGTGCTGCCGCATTGTGGCTGTCTGCGCAATACTACATAACATTGCAACCAAGCTCCGGATACCTGTCGACATCTCTGGCAGTGAATCTGAAGGGGACAACCGGCCACCTGCACATGCGCGCCATGCACGCGGGGAGAACCCAGCTGAAGGACACAGACGTCGCAACCACATCACAGTGAACAGTTTCTAGTGCACCCTCTTCCCTCACCCCACAAATCTCAAATGCATGCAAAATGTAATAATGACACAACGCTAATGTGTGCTGCAAAAATAAATATAATTGTTTCTTTCACAATAATGGTACAACTTTAACTTTCTTCATTGCTAACAGTATTACTGCATACTGCTGTGTGAAAGGACAGGGCAGGCTTATACTCAGCCTGTGCCTGTAATAGTCATATGTAGTCAATTGCGCCTCCTGCGCGTACCACTCAAGCGCCTCTAAGGCTCATCCTCTTCCGGGGCACGTGTACCTGCCGTGGGCCTGGTGCTGCGCCTGAGTGGCCCGACTTGTGAGGCAGAGTGGCTGCTCATGCTCGATATCCCCTCACTGACATCATCACCCCCGACAGTGGCAGGTAGAGCAGGAGGGTGTAGTGCTGTCACCGCCGTGGTCAGGTGCTACAGGACCCTGGTCACATCCTCACAGCACTGGATGAGTTGGTGCTGCTGTGCAAGGGACTGCCGCGACAACTGTGCTGTTGCATTGCCTACAACATAGTTGGACCTGGTGTAGGCCGCCAGCCGGGTCAATAGCTGATGGTGGCGCCGGCGTGCTGCGTTGTGCTGAGTTGTTATCGCTGCAGTGTTGGCCTCCATGGCTGCAGTCATGCGGGCCATTCCCACACCTGCCATGGCCGCCGTCATGCGGTCCATGCGGTCCCCCATTCCGGCCACATTGCGCCCAATATTGTACAGCTGTAGCTGTATGGCGCCTTGCTGCCGTGCCTGCCGCTGATGAATACGCAGCATGCATCTTTCGACGCTCATTCGCGCCAGCCGCTGTCCATTGCCCCTCCTGCTGATTGCTGCATTGGTGTTCTGGCGAGACCTGCCACGCCTGCTCTGCTGCCCTGACACAGTGGCTGGCCGCTGTGTTGCCGCTGTCGCAGGCCCTGATGTTGTAGCAGCAGCTGCTGGTGGTGTCACAGCAGGCGTTGCTGGTGCGGCAGGGACTGGAGGCACAGTAGTCGTGGGCCTGGCTGCGGCTGGAGTTGCTGCGGCGGGGGGCACACTAGTCGTGGGCCTGGCTGCGGCTGGAGTTGGTGTGGCTGCGGCGGGGGGCACACTAGTTGTGGGCCTGGCTGCGGCTGGAGTTGGTGCGCCAGACGCAGGGGGCACACTGCTGGTGGACCTGGCTGCTGGTGTTGTTGCTGCGGCAGGGGCTGGTGCCTGTGTTTGTGGCGGCACCTCATCATGGGCCTCCTCATCAATTAGCAGCCTTTCGCTGTCGCTGCTTTCAGCGCCACCTGTGAGGGTAAGTGGACGATCATTAGTTGCATGTATCTGTCAGACGTGCAGTTGCTACATGCATGCTGGGTGACATTCCCTGACTGGCTATGGCTTTGCATACTTTGGAACCTGTCTGGCTGCATTGTGGTACTACTACACTGTGGCCACACTACATGTCCCACAATGCTTCAGGGCATTACCTGATGTGCAACAATGGCATGACTATGGAACATTATGGGAGCCTATATGGTCATGGACATTCATAGGGGACAGGGTCGCAGTCGCATGCCACTTACCTTGGGTGTCTTGGGTGGGGCGGGATGAGTCCAGACGCGTGAATCCAATGCACGCCTCCCTCTCAAGCGTGTCTTCCACTTGGTCCTCCAAGGCTGTGTTTGGAGGGACTGTAGGTCCTCCCCCTCCAGTGCCCGATGCCTCTCCAAGGCGCTCCGCCACCTTCTCTTTGGCACGACCTCGGAGGTCGTACCATCTTTTTTTAAGTTCGTCCAGTGACTTATCGGCCACACCCACGGAGTTCACGGTGAACGCTATTCCCTGCCAGATCCTCCTTTTTTCCTGCTCCGGCACCCTCCTGGAGTCCTTGCCAAACTGTTTGGAGTGGTTGGCCACCACCCCTTCTATCAAATGCTCCAGCTCCTGTTCTGAAAATTTCAGCTTCCTCTTCCGCCCTGTGGTGTTGCTGGGGCCAGGAACAGCTTCCTCAGACATGGCAGCACTGTTGTTGCAGAGTAGGATTCAAAAATAGAATGGCAGGAGCTCTCACAGTTGCTGACTCGAGGTCTGCCTCACTGTGGTGAATGGGGGTGGGAACTGGCTGCTTCCTGGTTGTGATGTTATCACTGTGCTCGAAATGCGACTTCCCGTTTTCCCGATCTCGCGATTTTGCGATCTCGCAATTAGCGATATCGCTATTTGCGATATCGCAATCCCGACACGGATTTAGCCGAAAATAGCGATTTTTCTGCGATTATCGTTAATCGCAAACGGAATTTGCGCATGCGTGCGAATTGCATTTTATTATCGCTAAACATCATGAATTCCGATTTGCGATTTCTCAATAGCGAATCGCAATTTTTCGCTATTTGAGAATCGCAAATCCCGTTTTTCATGAATCCGGCTGAATATCACTGCCGAATCACCTTTGAAACCATCCCGGACTGTGAGAGTCTTGGCTTTAATATCGAACTCTCACCCAACAGTTGCTTCTCTGGTACTCTTATCTACCGCCCCCCCGGCCTCCCCCAAGCAGTTCCATGAAATATTACCATCCAGTGTGGCCGATAGAGTCAGTACCACCTCTAACTTCACCTTGCTAGGTGATCTCAATTTCCACTTCGACTCCCTCTCTGACCATACAGCCGCCACCCTGACAGACGATCTAGCGGCCCTGCAACTCACCCAACGTGTCACCTCCCCCACTCACGCCAAAGGCCACTTGCTGGACCCTGTCTTCAGCAACTGCCCCGACCTCTTAGTCGGCTCACCAATCCCTCTGCCCTGGACAGACCACCTTTTGGTCCCCATCAGCTGGACTTCGTTCAAACCACCGTCACCCGCCCCTACCTCAAGGCTCAGGCAAGCCTGGTCGCGCCTCGAGGTTGACAACTGGTCTACCAAACTCACCAGCTCTCAACCCAGTGATCAGAAAGACCCTGTCCTAGCAAATCAAGCCTATGCCAACTGGATCATTTAAACTCTTGACGCTACTCTCCCAATGAGCAAGACTATGCTGAAGCGTTCCCAAAAAACTGCCCCTTGGTACACGCAGGCTCTCAGGGACAAGAAACGCCTATGTAGAAGGTCGGAAAGACGCTGGCTTTTAGATGACTCAGCAGACAATAAAACTCGCTACCGAGAATCTATCGGAGACTACAAAGTTCAAATAAAAGCAGCCCAGTCCACCTATTTCGCCGAAAAAATTCTACAGGCCAAGTCCAAACCTAAGGAGATCTTCCAGATCGTTAAAAAGTTAACGAACCCCCCCTCCTGCATTGCAGGTCGAGAAATCCGTCACTCATTGCAATGATGTCGCTGAATTCTTTTATCAGAAAGTAAACACTATCTATTCAGCCTTCCCCCCCCCAAAAAAATAAACTCATCTACCCAATCCAACTCTCTATCTCAACACACCATGTCCCCCTAGACCTTACCACCCTTGAACCACTAGCGCGCAGTGTTAAGTCCGGATCGCCGGATGATCCTGCTCCACCAGACATAATAATGGCTGCTTCTCAGATCACCCTGCCTATTATTAGGGAGGTACTAAACGCATCCATCACCTCCAGCACTGTACCGACCGTCTGGAAACAGGCCATGGTCAGGTCGCTGCTTAAAAAACCCAATTTAGACCCGTCTGACTTGGCCAACTATCGCCCCATCTCCCTGCTCCCATGGGTGAGTAAGGTCTTAGAAAAATATATTAATCAACAGCTAGTGAACTTCCTGGAAAATCATCACGTACTAGATCCCACCCAGACGGGCTTCAGACCGAAACACGGGACCGAGGATGCTCTCCTCATGGTCACCGAGGAAGCTAGAAAAATCCTGGATCAAGCAGGATCAGTGGCAGTGATCCTCCTTGATCTAAGCGCGGCATTTGACACGGTCAGTCATGACACCCTACTGGACCATTTGTCCTGCGCCGGGATCAAGGACAAAGCCTGGACATGGTTTAAATCCTTTCTGGAGAACAGATCCTTCAGGGTCTTTGAGGGTGAGTCCGTCTCCTCTAGCAGACCTCTAAAGTGCGGAGTTCCTCAGGGCTCCTCTCTGAGCCCCGCACTCTTCAACCTGTATATGAGGCCACTGGCTGATGTCGTCCGCCCATTCGGAGTTAAGATCATCTCCTATGCGGACGACACGCAGCTGGTGGTCTCACTGGCGCAGGAGACTACCCGGCCTGCGTCAGGTGGGCTTAGAGTATGCCTAGAGGAGGTGAAGACCTGGATGTCTTCATCATGGGGTTAAAACAGAGCTGATGCTCTTAGGCCCCCCAGATCTTGGCCTCCCCCCTCCTTGTGGCCTCCTTGTCTGGGCCCCCCCAGCCCCCAAGAACAATATTAAGAGCCTCGGAGTGTGGCTAGACAGATCTCTGTCCTTCAACGCTCAAGCCACAAAACTATCAGCCACCTGTTTTGGCATCATGAGGATGCTAAATAAAATCTTCCCCCTCCTCCCCCTGGAAGCCAAACAGGTGGCCATACAAGGCCTCATACACTCACGCCTCGATTTCAACAATGTGCTCTATCTAGGCGCCCCAGATTACACTCTGCGCAGACTGCAGATAGTGCAGAACTGCGCAGCGCGCTTACTGCTCAAGATCCCTCGGAGACAATCAGTGAGGGCCGGTCTGGTCAGCCTTCACTGGCTACCGATTCGGCAGAGAGTCCTTTTTAAAGCTATGTGCATAGCCCACCAAGCATTCTGGGACACACAGGCCCCAGCATTTCACGTGATCTAGTTACTCACTATATTCCCAACCGAAGCCTTCGCTCCAGCCAGACCTTTTTAGCAGTGGCGCCAAGAATAAAAAGATCCAGGTCAGGCGGAAGGACGTTCGCCTACAATGCGTCCAGAACCTGGAACATTCTGCCACTACATCTCAGAGCCAATCCCAACCTCACTGTGTTTCGTAAACAATTAAAGACTTTCCTGTTTAATTCCCCCCACTAATCCCTAGCTTCCTCCTCATCTGCTCTTCGGTAGTTTCTGGTTACCCTAGCGCTTGGACGCCTCCGGGCAGCAATCGCGCTCTACAAGTCTACAGGTTTACAGGTTTACATGTAATAATTACAAAAAGTGTCTCCGTTATAACAGGCTAGCAGCTGAATTTCATAAGATGCTGCATCTTACTGCAGATTACAGTCCAGACATTTTGTCCATCCTATCAGAGTGAAAACTGCTTCCCTAACATTTTAGAGGCATATGCATCGCCCTGCGATCTGTAAATTAGTTACTTGATCTTACCTCCTAGACAAAAAAAACAACCACTTTGGACAGGTGTTGCTCCGAAGGCTTTTCACCTGTATTCATTCTCGCATGTTTTGTTTCCACCCTCACAGTAGTTTTTACTTTTGTAATTGTCCTATATTGAACGAATGGTAGTGGAACTTAGAAAAGCTAATTATGAATGCTTGTATCATACCTTAAGTACTTAGCCATGGTGGCTGATACAATTCTCTACTGATATGTATTTAGAAAGATGCTGGGGGTGAAGCATGTTGCTGTATTCACCAAGCATAGTTCTAGCAAAGTAGGAGCATATTTTGTTGGTGTCAGGTCCTTTATTGTGGCTTTGCCTACATGTCTTGGCTGGATGGAGATATGGATTAAACTCACTTGTTGTTCTTGACAAAAGGTTTACCTGAGCTGATTTATTTCGGACAACTTCAAATTGTATATGCTGTTTGTATATATTCCATACGTTCCACATGCAAACCAGCCTATCCCCTTCAAAGGCAGCCATCTCATCTTAGCATTTCCTGTTTATTTGCATGTCTGGAAAATAAAGTAAATACTTTTCCCTGACTCACAACTGCCAGTGGTTGGAACAAGAAAGCTGAATATTGTTTTTAAAATCTCAGTGTGCCTGGGGTTTTGACTTCCTATAAGGAATTTATTTTTCAAACACAAAGTGAGTTGTGTTCCTCGTGACACAAGGTTTTTTGGATAGCTTGGAGAGATGAGCCAGGTTTAAAAAAAAAAAAAAGTGTGTGAAGGAATTATTTGAAAACAATGACTATTTCACTCCCCTCGTAGGCAGCACACTCAATATGGGGCCATTTTCCCTTCATATTACTTTCTAATTTAAAAAGAATTCGTTCTCCCTTAAACTTTTCACACTTTGCCTGTTTTCAAAGCATTGCATGCAGCTTTCAGTTGATCTTGCATATACAGTTAGTATGCTTGCATGACAAACCAAGGTGTGTGTGTATATGTAGGTCCGTGCTTTGAACATGTGGCATATGTTCTGCTTTCATAACCGACTGTATGATTGCTAACTCCAAGGTGCTCATTTTTAATTGAATGCATTATTTTTGTATGCTTTTATTTGTTAACTTGTTGCTGCACAGTATTTTGTTGCATTTCTTTGCTGGATTTATTAATATTGTGTTTCTTTTTTCCCTTTCCTCTGGTAAATTTCTGTAACCTCCCCTCATTTCGTTCAACACTAGCCATGGCGGGTAAGCACATTACGTGTGTGTCTGTATACCATTATTAGCATTCATCATAGTTTCAATGTGCGTTACTCATAAGTTAGCTTAACACCACATACATGTTGTTGTTATATTTTATTTAGATCCTAGCCTGCTTATGTCACCCGTCCAAAATCATTCAGAAAATTCAAAGAAAATACATTTATTTAAGATCAGGCTGAGCTTGCTCTCTCTTGCATTCAGGTTGAAATCAAATGGATGGTTTGTATCCATGACAAAGCAGCGATTTTAGGCCCAAATCATCACAGCATATTCTGTGATCAGTTCCCTTCTCCATAAGAAACATCTAATGAAAGTTTTCCCTGCTTAGCTATCTATTTCTACAAATCACAGCACCAGCATGAGAATACATCTGTATGGTGGAAGTTCCTATGCTAAAATGTTAGGTGTTGTCATCCTTTCTGTCCTCGTCACTATACTTTAGGGCTCAACACATCCACGCTTTTTGGGCTATAAATCAGAAGATCCAAAGGGTATGATGCTTTTCTAGCCCTACTGTTGATTCTTGTGGCCACTATGCTGAGACCAGATAATTTGTAGTTCTTCTCTACCATAAATTGCTGCAGACCTTTGGTGGTGCAGGCTCACTTCGCCTTCCCATTTCCACTGGATGCCGAACTTGCACTGCCAACAGGCCCGATCAATGCCATGCCAGATATTCCCCTGTTCCTGGCTCGGGCACTAAGCATCTTCTGGACCCTAAACTAACTTATGCAGGCCATTTTCTGCCTGCAACAGATCCTCCTATTCAACCCTGAACTCACTAAACTTGGCTATTAAGCAAATGAGTGCCCCTCTCCTCACACAATGCTGCATCTTAATTTGGGAGATGGCTTTCTTTTACCATACTTTCCGTCCTTCCTACTCCTGATTCCAATGCCATGAGATGTCCTTTTGTTTTGTCCTTTCATGCAAAACCGTGCTGTCGATATGTACTTGACAGTAGATCGCTGCCTCACAGCCACCAGTTCCTGACACCCATTCCTTAGGGCATTTCTCCTTACAAAGTTCAGTTCCCCAGGTTTACAGTTACATTCTTGCACATGTTACTTCTCCTTTCCTTGACCAGTTCCCACTCGTCTTGGACATCCACTCACCTAATACTGTGCCTACCAGCCTACACATACTTGATTTTCTTTGCAGTACCTTACATCCACCCTCACATACACCTTCTCTCCCTTCCAATCAGGTCAATCCCAAAGCCAATGCTTGCTTGTATCCCAGACTGGGCGAGAAATAAATATGCAAGCCCCAGGCCTAGCCCTATTCTTCATCTGTGTGACTACACAATTAACTGTACTGCCTCTACCTAAAGAGGCTGTGATTATTCACAAAATGTATGGAAGGTGCATAATACCAAGATTCCTTGGAATTTAAATAATTATCTACCATGTTATTGTATCCCTACCACCTGATCTCCTCACTGGCCTTGAACAGTGCTCAGCCACAATCTTAATTGCACGCCACACCTGGAACCTCTTTTTTCAAACACAACTACCTGAAATCTCCTGCTGAAAATCGGCTACCTAACTGAATGTGACGCACATGTCGCTAACATACATACCCTCAATTCAAGCAGTTAGCTGAAAACAAATGTTTATAGTTGGGCTAAACAAAACGTTTGTTGAAGATGACCATCTTCCAGATCAAAATCATTTATAAAAATATAGAAACCAAAAGATAGGGTGTGAATTGTCAGGTTTTTGTACTCCTCAGGGATGATGCACTATTGGGTCCACCCCTTGACATCCCCGAACTCCAACAAAAATGTTTCAGAGTATCAAAACGATCAAGTGAGGGATAGGAAAGGGAGGGAACAGCAAGGATGAAAACCTAGAAGAAAGAACATATATCAACAATATATACCTAAATGTGTCTACTCTCATGTGATCTCACTAAATAGGATGTAAATACCTTATCCAAAGACTGACCAACTAACTCCTGTAGTTGGCGCAGAAATAACACTCTATGTTTTTCCTCTGGATAATCCTTTACAAATATATTAAGACATATATTTGAGAACACACTTGTACCCTCTACAGACATCACCTCCACCTCTCACGAACCTTATCTGGACCACGCATGCAAACAAGGAACTGCAATGCTCACCGGTTCTAATTAATGAATCAATCAAAAAGTAAATCCCAATGTCACACAAAAGAAATAAGAGAACTGATTTTTCAGTTGAATCCAAATTTTTAGCAGAAAGAATCTGAGGATCAGAGTGAATACCCAACACTTGCCTAATACACTATAATTAGGATATCTATGCAAAAGAAAACGAAATTCCAGCTGCTCCTTAATTCAAATAACAGTCAAGAACGGTTACCTCACTGCTGTCCTCTGTTATCGTGAATACGGTCTCTGAGCCAGGATACCGGTATCCGCGATTCCTGACTGCTGCCCAAAACCATTACAAACTAGATCCTTAGTTTCCTTCCAAATCAGTGTCGGCGAGGAACACGCCGCTTCTTGCGCCGTGTCAATCAAACGCTCAATCTGAAAACAGGACGTCCGCGGTTTCTGTACCGCTGTCCCCCTGACTGATGAAGCCCTCACCGTCCTTCTTCGTCCGATACGAACGTGCTCTGCCAGAGCACCTCGACCACAGCGGTCACCTCCAACCGCATAGGAAAATTCTCTAACACTCAATCCTGAATTACGGCCGCTGGATTAGCGTGCAACGCGTCTTCTTGTAGGCGCTGGCTGTTTTCCCTTAGCCTTCTGGGAGTTGTAGTCCAGCGTCTAGGCAGGTCCTCCATGTCACGCCAATCCTGACATGAATATCACCTTTAAACTCTTCTATACTTACCTGCATGGAAAAAAAATCAACAAATAATTGTCTTCCACTTCTGAATGCATGGTCTTGTCACATGTAATAAACAAAAATAGCATATTTATCATATATGGAAAGTCCAAGCAGATTACAACACTATATTTTTCGGAACTAAGTTGCTGGGACAGATGGTGGGCTACCGACCTCTCATTCTCCTCTGATGAGCGGTTCTATTTTTTCACACTCGTGTGGGTTTCATGGGGAGAAGTGGGTGGAGGGGTGTGGGTTGCTTCTGAGGGTTAGGGTTCTAATTGTTCAGGGAGGGGAAGTGCAGAAGTTTTGGTTGCTATACAGCCCTAGACTGGGACGCATTAACATATTAAGCAGCTATACACTGACAAGGCATATAACCAACCCTTGGACACCAAGCTAATCTCGGTTTGTCATGAAATGATAATAGTCTGGTTGACAAAGTAAAAAGGGATTTGGTGGCCCAGTACTTAAAATGGCTGAAGCCAGATGTCATCCTCCTAGATGGAACTCACTTCCAGGGGACACTGTCAATTTCTGGGGAGAGTGACTTGTACTTCGCTGACACAAGCCAGTGTACTATTGACTCAAGTGAAGTGGCTATATTTATTAAAAATAATCTCCCCCCCCTTTTCAGGTAGTGAAGCAGTGGATAGACCCCTACATCAGATATGTGGGAGTGAAAGGGCTCTGAGGAAGGACTGATGACACCCTGCTCAGCGTGTATGCACCCTCAAGGCTGCAATCATTCTCAATGACTAAACTCACTGAGATTCTGTTGGAAGCCAATTCCACGCTGCATGTAATGGGAGAGGTGACTTGAACGGTGTCTTGGTGGTGGACTTAGATAGATCCAGAACACCACAGATGGCCCCACAGGATACCCCTCTATTGCGCTTTACTGCTAAGATTGGTCTTTCAGACCTGTGGTGTCACAAACACCCCACAGATAGAAGATACTCATATTTCCACGGGCCCATAGTGTTTTTTCTAGATTATCTGGGCACCATACAAGCACTACAATGCCTAGATCTAATAGAGACTACTAGCCGCAGATTCCTTAACATAGAATTATTCCCAGGCATGAGATTGGATCCGGAAAACTTTTTGTCACACCATCCTGCGCGCCGGGGGAACGACATCACGCGACTCCACCCAGGCATCATCCGCGTACGTGACGTCAGCGAAGTCACATTAGTCCCACCCCGGCGCTTCTACGTCAGTTTTTTCCTTTTCCGCGTGTAACGCAGATCCGGAGTGTGCAAATGCCTTCGGGCTTCAAGACTTGCACATTGTGTGGGCGTCTTATGTCCGAGACAGACCCTCACCTCATTTGCATGTGGTGGTTGGGGGAAGATCACAGCACCACTGGTTGTGAGGTGTGCCAACAGTTGGAGCCGAAGTCGCGGCGGGAGCACCGGATGAAACAACTATCAGCGCGTCTCTCAAGTTCGGCTTCATCCCCTCGATCAGCCTCGGCGGACGGTTTCAGAAACTGTTGGCGTCCTTATCCCTCTCCGATATCGCGAGAGCGTCGCTCTCCGGTGGGTAAGTGTCACAGCAGGGGGAGTCTCAAGACGATCCCCAGCTATCCAGCATCACATGTACGTAGGTACTGGCTGCTTTAGAAAGAACTCAAAACACAGAGAAGAAGAGGGGAAGGAGATTATAAGCTACCAAATGTCCTCCCAAGGTAAAAACACAAAAATGTATGGCAGTTATCTAATGCTTTTTACATCAGTGTTATATGTACAAATTACTGATACCTAAATGACCAATCTTTTTGGGAGAGGAATCCTCGTTTATATAATGTGACATGCTTCATCATAGGCAACCTCTTCCCACTCATAGGACAATGGAAGGTGGAAAGTCTGTCGGAGGCATTGTGCTCTCATTTCATCACATAGTTTGTTTTAAAGGCACCAGAGGTTACCATTATGAAAGGTGAAAATCTGGTTACCTCTAGGTACTTTAAACTCTATCTGGATCCCACTATATTGTCCAGGAAAATGTCTTATCTAAGACCTCCCTTCATCGGGTCCAGTAGGAGGTTGGGTCCACCCTGGAAGTATTGTACTACCAGGGTGGGGAGAGGTTGCCTATGATGAAGCATGTCCCATTATGTAAGAGAGACTTCGTCCAAAAAAGATTGGTCTCTCTTCTTCTCTTGTGTTACTCCCGTCTACATCAGAATCTTGGTAATTTAGGTATCCGTGATTTGTGCATGTAACACTGATGTAAACAAAGCACTACATAGCCACCATACCGTTTTGTGTTTTGGGTGCTTTAGAAAGATTGCAACTTACTCTGGAGAACAAAATATATTTAGTCTGAATTGAAGTGCACATCCTGTGCATAGATCTCCCCAAAGTTACTGAAAGTTCGCTTGTCACGGAAAAGTGTGGGCTAGCTCTAAAAACTGAAATGAAGGCTTTAACGACCGTGGGTCTCTCCATATGGGACTTGTTTCACCACCTGAATACTAAACTGGAAGCCGTGAAGGGGAGATCCTGTCACAATCATCTAAGATTTGTTGGATTCCCGGAACGGGCTGACCGCAAACACACAGAACAATTCCTAGAACATTGTAGTAGAAGCATTTTGGATCCTGAGGGCTTCTTTACTTCCTTTGTTGTAGAACGAGCTCATGGGGCGCTGGCACCCGTGCCCCCTCCTAGCTCCTACTCAAGGGCAATCATAGCATACATCTAGAAAGATATGTGATTGAGCAACATGCACTTAGCTGTGATGACCAGAGATACGAGGATCATGTCATAAGAAGTTTCCCTGGTTACACGCAAAATGTGCAAAGACTTTCGGTAATCGTTCAACTCTGTAAAACGGAAGTTGACAGCTAGGGGACTGAAGTGCATGTTGATTTATCCAGCCAAGCTGTGGGTGCTGCATGATGGGAGATCATATTTCTCTATGCATCCTGCAGTTCTTTGGGACTGGCTCAAGAGGGGTAATACTGCAGCCAAGAAATCCATGGTGTCTTCTCAGATCAGTTACCGCAAACAATAACATTGGACATCTAACAGATAAGGGTTGCCCAGACGCTGATGGAGCGTGGTATGCTGTCCACTCGGATAGCAGTGCAAGATGACAGAAGGATAAAGATGGAGACCTCAACAATACTGAGGTGAGACAGGAGTTCAGATCATAATAGTTACTCATCAGATAGACCTGAGGCTGGAGATCCCTCCCTAAGGTCTGGCACCCATGATGGCGTACATGTGCTGGATAAGGCATAGTCCTGATCTTGATTGATCTACTGCAGTACACTTTCCAGTATGGCTCTTTATCAAACTACTCAGTATGCTGGGAACTATATTTGAAGATGATATTGTGGTCTGTACTGTAGGGCTGGAATCTTGATAGTCATTGGTTAAAAAATTGATATTGAAGAATGTTGCTGTTAAACCATTGTTCTCTTCCAGGACATCCTCAACAATATTCATAAGCACTGAATATTCCCGCCCATGTGTGGTAAATAATAAAAAAAATTATATATGGCAACCATATATGTAACATATATCATATACAAACATATATCATTTTTTCCCACACCAATGCAGCCCCCAATGGAGGCTAAACAATGTAATTGCACATATAAAGACTGCATTTGCCAATACATAAAGACACAAGAGGGCAAGTAGTACTTGAACTCAGTCTTTTAATGAGTAAAACACTCATAAAAGCAAAAACCTGCAAATAAGCAGACATTGTTAGCCTAAAGGCTGCACTGTAAAACAATAGCATGGAAAATGAAAGCATTTTCAACAAAAACTGTCACTGTGCCTGTAAGGCAGCCATGACCCCTAGCTTCCCATCGTGCCTCAGGGGTGACAGTTGGGTCAGTTGTTCTTTCCAGCTCCTTCTGTCAGGACCCTGGAGTCACAGCTCTCTACTTTTAGGCTTTTCAGTCTAAAATTCTCTGATTTTTTGGGGTTTTCTTGGCCTCACCCGACGTCTTTTGGCATTGGAGTGCAGGTTTACCCATTTTTTTGTGAGACAAGTGATTTTTTTTCTGTCAAAAATGCCTTCTTTATTCGACCCTTGCCCTGGCTGTGGCTAGAAGAAGGCCAAGTCAGACACACATGAGTTGTGTATTCTCTGTCTGCATGATTCCTACTCTCCTTCCTCATGTCCACTACAGGAAGCTGTCGAAAAGAACTCTCAAAGACAGGGAGAGAATCAGGATCTATGGCCTCTGAGAAAGAGGTAGGTCTCCTATGAAGTCGAAGAAAAGGGCGCGAGCTCGACGTCGAAGGACCCGGCTGTGGGATTGTCGTCGAGGGACCGGCCGCAGGAGGGCCGCTCTTCAACATCCAAGGCCAACATCCTGCCGCCGTTGGATCAGCGTCCGGCGTCTAGAGAAGATCCTCCGCTGTCGACTCTTCACCGACGGTAGACGTCGAGACACCGATCATCAACGCCGAGATGTAAGTCAACTTCTTCGAGGTCTCAGCGTAGATCGCCGTCGAGACAGGGATCGTCGGACATTTTATCGGCGACGCCAAGGCAGGGCCCTCCATCGACGTCAGCAAGACACTCGACTTTGAGGCACCTGTCTCTGTCGGTTCCATTGTCGACGTCGAGACACAGCCCTCCGTTGAAGGAAAGAAGATTGATGTCGAAGCACCAGTCTCCGTCGGAGGAAAGACTCTCGACGTCGAGGCACAGGGCTGTGTCTCGACGTCTGCGCTTGGACTCGAGGCAGAGGTCTCCGTCGAGGCATCAGTCGATGTCGAGGCACAGTCCTCCGTCGAAAAGAGCACGGTCGACGTGGAGGCAGGAGTCTACATCAGCGAGAAAAGTATCGACGTCAAGGCGCAGCAGTCAAAGTTGAGGCGCAGTACTCCGTCGAAGGATGTTTATTTATTTATTTTGAAAGTTTTATATAGCGCGGACAAGATCCTTGCAGATATCAGAGCGCTTTACACAGAGAAGTACATGAGCATGGTTAAACAGATACATCAATAGGTCAAATGATACAAGAAGGTGGCAACTAAGCCCAAATAGGTGGCTACAAGGCCACACATGTGAGTAATAGAGCAGTTAATGCAAAATCAAAAGGGTCAAACAAGTAGTATAGATCGGTGCAGAGTACTAACAGATAGTAGTTCAGGTGTATTTAGCCATGAGGATAGCTTTTACTTCATTTTTAAAGAGTGTGGTGGAAGAGATAAGTCTTGTTTCGGGCGGGAGAGAGTTCCAGATCCTGGGCGCCATTCCCGAGAAGGAGCGCTTATATGTTTTTTCCTTCCGGAATCTTCGAGGTTTCAACAGAAGATTGTTTGAGCCTCTAGTATTTCTAGCTCCTCCAGAGATTGTCAGTTTCTGAGCGAGGTATCTGGGTGAGTTTAGATGTACCGCCTTGTGTGTCAGGCAGGCGATTTTCAGATGTATTCTAGCTTCAAATGGCAGCCAGTTCAGGGATCTCAAGTCCGGCGTAATATGGGAGTGTTTTTTTGACCCAGTGATGAGTCTCGCTGCAGCGTTTAGAGAAGCTCTTAGGGGTGCGGTTGTAGTTAGGGGGAGTCCACAGAGGGCGATGCTGCCGTATTCAATTCGAGGGATGACTAGTGCTTGTACTGCAGTTTGGAAGTCTTTGGCTGGGAGGAAGGGTTTAAGTTTCCTCAGAGTGTTGATCTAGAAGTTTGCTCCCTTTGTTGCCTTGCTGATATGTTGCTGCATGCTCAAATTGGTGTCGAGTGTTATGCCTAGGGATTTTTCTGAGTCCACGATGGTGGGTTGGACATTGAGTGCAGTTAGGTCTTTAAGCCAAATTTGAGTGGTGGAGGCCTTCGCTGGAGGTGCGATCAGAAGGAATTCTGTTTTCAGGGCATTGAGTTTGAGATGATTATCGGCCAGCCAGGATTGGGTGCATCTGATCGTTGAGTTCAGGAGCAAGATGTCCTTGGGGGACTGTAATTTGAGATAGAGTTGGGTGTCATCTGCGTACATGTGAAAGTGTACATTGGATGCTTGTAGCAAGGTGGTGAGAGGTTCCATGACTAGGTTGAATAGAGTTGGGGATAGCGAGGATCCTTGGGGGACACCTAGCGTTACGGGTATTGGCGTGGACATCCTGTTGTTGCTCTTGAATTTCTGCGACCTGTTGTGAAGAAAGGAGGTGAACCACTTGAGAACAGTTCCAGATAAGCCCATTCTTGTGTTTAGGAGCTCTAGTAGATTCTCATGTTTAACAGTATCAAATGCTGAGGAGAGATCAAGGAGGATGAGGAGGCAGGTGTCGTTCCGGTCTAGCATTTGAAGTGCGTCGTCAATTATGTGAGTCATAGCCGTTTCTGTACTGTGCCCTGCTCGGAAGCCTGATTGATGCGGGTTGAGAAGATCAAATTGATCAATGTGTTTGGCCAATTGTAGTTGTGCACATTTTTCCAGCAGTTTGGCGAGGGTGGGAATGTTGGTAATGGGACGGTAGTTGTTGAGATCAGAGGGGTCGGCTGTAGGTTTCTTTAGGAGAGGTGTGACCTGACCAACTTTTAGTGAGTCAGGTATGCTTCCCTGTTGGAGAGAGCTGTTGATAATTTTAGTCCAGAGAGGGATAAGCAAGGGGGTAAAGTCTTTAACTGCTGCAGCAGGAAGGGGGTCCGTGAGGTGATTGGATGGTTTCAGGGTGCTGAGCAGTTTGCCAATTTCTTCTTCTGAGTATGTGCCAAAGGTTGACCATGTGGCATTGTTTTTTGGTTCAGTGGCTGCTAGGCACTGTGGTTTGGAGTAGAGGCTTGCGTCAATAAGGAGGTCGCTCTTTATGTTGTCCGTTTTTTGGGAAAAGAAAGCAGCGAAGTCTTCACAGGAAGGCACCTCACGCGCAGTGATGAGTGGTTGGGGTTGATCCTTGGGTTGTGATCTGATTAGCTCAAACAGTTTTCTCGGACGGTTTTTTGCTTGGTCGAGCTGGAGGCTGAAGAAGTCTGATTTTGAGCGTTTTATTTTCCTGAAGTAGGCGTTTCTCTTTTCCTTTAGGTCTTTTAGGTGCATTGCCGATGGAGCTGATCTCCAGGTACGCTCTGCCATTCGCATGTCTCGTCTATCTTCATTGAGTCTCCCGTCGTACCATGGTTTGGAGATTTTAGTAGAGGTTCTTTTTAGCTGCAAAGCTTAATTATGGAGGTCATAGCGTTGAGATACTGGTCAGTCAGTGTTTGAACGTTCGAATCGCCTGCCGGTGGCAGTAGGATATTGCACCTGTTAGGGGGCAGAGAGTCTGGGTTGAGTTTTTTCATGTCTCTTTTCCAGACTTTTGGCTTGGATACTTGAGCCGGGTTAACTTTTTCATTGATGAAGAATGTGACAGTGTGATGATCTGACCAGTCACAGGGTTGGATGGAGTCGAGTTGGATGGATTCCTCTTTGGAGATGACCAGGTCGAGGATAGAACCTTTCTCGTGGGTCGGGCTGTTACATATTTGGGTGAGGTTGAGGGCATCGAGGAAGTTTTTAAGACTATTTACCACCGCGTCCTTGCCATCATTCCAGTGGAGGTTGAAGTCACCAAGGTATATTTGGGTGAGCTGCCGTCCAGAATTGTTTGAGATCATATCCATGATTTGTTGAGAAAAGGTGGAGTTGGAGTTGTCCCTGGGTGAGCGGTAGATGCTGTGAAGAGAACATATCGGTTTGCCCTCACTGATAATGTCAAGGCAGATGTATTCCCAGGTTGTTTGGGATGGTAGGGAAGTAGAATTGACTTTCTGAACAGAGAGGTTATTCCTGTAGATGCATGCGATTCCACCACCTAATTTGCCTGTTCTGTCTAGCCTGATAATGTGGTAGTTGGGAGGGACCAGAATGTCCATTATAGGTGTCGAGGATTCAGTTAGCCATGTTTCGGTCAGGATGATTAGGTCAAGGTCCGTTAATAAGAGTAGATCAGCAATTGCGGCAGAGTGTTTCGAGGCCGATCTACAGTTGAGGAGGGTGCATTTGAGACGAGGTGTGATGCGGGTGGTAGATTGTTCTAGCGAGAGAGGGACTTTTCTGAGGTTATTGGGGATGGAGAATCTGCTGTTTAGTGTGGGGGGTCTAAGGGGATTTGAGTGTATCGTGGGAATGTTGAGGTGTGGGGTGGTTATGTGATTTTGGGGGGCTGGGTCGTAGGAGCGTAGAAGGGTGAGAGTGTCACGGTCAGAAGTAGAGTTGTGGGTGCGACGGGGGCGGTTGTTGCGATTGCTAGCTGGGAGTGAGTTCAGGTTGGGGGAGAGTTGAGTGAGAGAGTTAGTCGGAAGCGTGGGGGACCCGTTGGGCGGGGAGGTGTAGTTGTGTGAGGGGGGTTGTAGGGGCGACGAGGGAGACTGGGGCAGTTGCTGCGCCTATGGGCAGTAGTTGACGCCCGGTTTGGGGCGTGTTGAGTGGGGGGAGTCAGCTGGAGGGCAAGGGGACAAGATGGGAGGGGAGGTGGGTGCTGGGTGCATGGGGTGGGTGGCGAGTAGTTCCTTGATGTTGTGTATGTCTTCTTTGATCTGAGTGAGGGTGGCCATGATGATGTCCATCGTGGGGTAGGTGGTGGAGGTGGGGGCGGCAGTCGGAGGTGAATGGTTGACCAGGGAATTCGTGTGCAGGTGGTAGCGTGGGCTGGTGTACGAGGAGGTATGCGTTGTGTTAGTGTACGGGAAGGTGTTAGGGAGGGGAGATGTTTTGGGCGGGAGGGGTGTGGATGAGGTAGGGAGGAGGTTGGTGGTAAGAGTGAGGGCATTGGTGGTAGGCGGGGGGGTCAGGGTGTATGCTGGGAGATTGAAAGTCGTGGTTGGGGAGCAGGAAGGGTAATGGGGGCTGAGAGTAGGAGGGGAAATGGGATAGGGGATGGTCCTGTTGTGGGGAGGGGGGGGTTAAATTAAGAGAGGAGGTGTGTTTGGCTAGAGGGTAATGGGGACTGAGAATGGGGAGGGATGAAGGGGGGGATTCGTCGCAGTGCGTGTTGTCCTGGTGCTGGACTAGGTTAGGAGTGTTGTGTGTGAGAGCTGTGCTGTTAGGGGTGAGCGGAGTAATGATGCCCGCTGTAGGTGTGAGAGGAGTGTTGATGGTATGTGTGGAGGTCTGGGGGTTGGTAAAAGGGGTGGGGGTGTGAGTGGAGTATGTGGGGGAGCGCTCTGTGTCTTTGTTTGAGGCGTGTGTTACAACTGCATGGTGCTGAACTGGGATAGAGTGGTTGTGGGTGAGAGATGGGCGATCAGGGGTGGTAGGTGTGACCCTCATTGAGGGGTATGTGGCTGTGAGGTCATGGTCGGTGGGACTGGAGGGGATATGAGTGTTGGACCGCGGATGGGAGAGGTGCTCTTTGAAGGTGGGGAACAGGTTGTCTAGCAGTTCCAGGTTCCTGTCTGTGGATTGAGCTAGAATAATCCCGTTATTGTAAATGGTGATGGTGGCTCTGCCTGGAAAGAGTTGGGATGATGTGATGGAGAGAGTTAGGCTGTGAGCGGATTTCCTGGTGGAGGAGACGGTGAGTAGGGTGAAGAACGCTTTTCTCCATTGCGCTCTGCGTGTGGTATGGAATAGGATATCAGTGTTCAGGGATCCATTGACCGGTGAAAAGTAGGTGTCAGCAAAGGGCGTTTCAGGGTGTGACCTCAGGAAGTTGTGTTTAAAGCGTTAGGCGGCTTTTTTGGTGAGTGACGGTGGGTAGTTGATTTTATATGTGTGATTGCCGATAGGATCCATGTTGCGAAGATGGTTTAGGAGGGAATGGGGGAATGTAGTATAGTGGTACACATGTGCGGGAAAACAAGTACATACATACAGTAGGTTACACAGTGCAAGAGTATTACTACTGATCAATCAGCATAGCCCACATGTAAGAGTGTGCATAGGAACATAGGAACATATACATACAGTAAGTTATAGAGTGCAGGAGTGGCACTAGTGATCAATCAACATAACCAGGATAAACGAGTGTGCAGCATAGCAAATACATACGATATAAGATCGAGGTCGACTTCGAGACGCAGGTTTCAGTCTAGACAGTCAACGATGGGGCACACACATTCCAGATCGGCGTCGAAGCAAAGATCCCCTTCACAAGCAACGTCGAGACAGAGGTCTCTGTCTGTGTCAGCCCCAGCAAGACTCTCTCTTTATCTCCTTCATCGATGTCGAGAGCAGGTTCACACCGGTACATCTCCAGGTCTCGTACTCCGGAGGTGGTGATCTCATCCTCAAGCAGCCAGGGGCCTCACTCGGATTCTCATCAGGCTGCAGAAGCTCACCAGGAGGTGAGGAAATTTCCATCACTGTCACCTGATAGAACACAGAGGCCTGCATCTGTTCATCTCTCCCCAGATGGTTGCAACCCCTGCATCATTGGGTGGATCGTACTCATCCTATGGAGGTGAGAAAAGAATCCAGCCTGGCTCACAGGTCTCCCCTGGCTCGGCTAGCTCAGGCCGCAGAGCTGTCGCCTCCAAGAGGAAGAGCGAGGACTCACTCCCCGGTACCAGCACCTAGGAGGAGGTCAAGATCTCGCAGTGAGAGGAGAAGGCACAGGTCCCCAACTCCTCCTTCCTCCTCAACGTACTCCTCAAAAAGAGAATATTCACCCATGCTCACGGATAGCCCACCGTCGAGGATATCACCGGTGGATGACGTAAGCACCTTTCAGGACGTTCTGGCCAGGGGGGCTTCCAAACTAAACATCCCCATGCCTGTCCAACAGAGTACTACTTCAGTCATCTTTGAAACTCTGAATCAGAAGGTGCCCTCTCGCTCATTACTGCCTCTGGTGCCGGGCTTGCTAAAACCAGTAATGGACATTTTTCTCACGTCAGCCACCCTCAAGACAGCTCAGGCGAGAATTCTCAAGAAATATCGCCCGTCGGTAGAGGATCCTGAATTCTTAAAGTCAGACCCAAAACCGGACTCAGTGATTGTGGCTGCAGCCAGAAAAACACATTTGGTTGTCTCCTCGTCTATAGTCCCTCCGGACAAGGAGAGCAAGTAGCAGGACTCATGGGGTAGGAAAGTATGTGGTACCTCCTCATTCATGTTAAGGGTCTCAAGTGCTTCGGCTCTATTGGGATGGTACGATAGAGTATTATGGGATTCACTACAGCGGTTCTCTGAGAAGTTACACAAGGAGTACCGGAAGGACTTCGAGGAAGTCCTACAAGAAGGCAGCTTGGTGGCGAACCAAGTAATAAGTGCGGCGGCGGATGGGGCTGCGCTCTCTGCACATTCGTACGCACACGGAATTTGTGGAAGATCGTCATGGCTTTGTCTAACAGCTCTGAAGCCAAAGGCGCAATCCCGAATAGTCAAGCTTCCATTTTCCGGGTCATCGCTGTTTGGGCCGCACACCGACAAGGAGATGGCTCGGATGATGATTGAGCGGTGCGATAATCTTCTTTTGACGGGGGTATTTTTCCTTCTTTAATTTTGTTTTTAGAGGAAGTAGCACAAATTATGAATAATATTTCCCACGTATTTTTGGTGTCTCCGTGTGAAGGAGGCAATCCAAAATTTCCCTGATACATTGTTGTAGAGAAAATGCTACAACAAGTTTATATTGGGGGTTTGTGGGGTGATTATTTTCCACTACACTAATGATGGTTGACTAAAGGTTGGTCCACCAAATAGGCAGATGGGGGTTTTTCATAAAGAAATGCCTTTCCTAATAAAAGCTCTACTATACCCTGTAAATGAGTTTGTAAGTACACCAGGGTGTTTGATTGTTGGGACGTTATATGTTTGACAAACTGAATGTGGTGTTAGTAATGTCAAGATCGTTTGTCCTTCACTGTCTGTTTGAATATGAGTTTTTTTCTTTCAGAACTGTAGGCCTTGGGAATTCCGAGACTACCTACATCGGGTAAAACCGTGAGTTTACCTCTACATGCACAAACATCCTAAAGGTTAGGGTACGCCTTAGGGTGCGTAGACCGCCTGGGGATTTTTTATTTTTCAACTTTGGTCCTAAAGAAAGCTTTGCCAAATAGGCAATTATAAGCAGAAACGTGTACACCTATGGATATCACAGGACACATTTGGCTCAGATTAAAGACAGTAGTGTCCGAATCACTTGTTTTTAATAATAGTGGCCTGGCTCTTCATTAAAGTTGTTAGGAGTTCAGTCTGCCATTTTTTAACCTCACTTAGTCTTTTGAGCACTACCTCACACGTCCTATACACACCAGCTCTGCTGTATTCAGGCGTGGTAGCACACCAAGGAGACATTCGGTCTCCTTGGTGGAACCCTATGATGAAACATGTCAGCAACTATGTTGATGAGTGGGGGTTCTACTTTTCAACAAAAGTTGATTTTTCATCGAGTCATACAGCCTGACGTTGTTTACTTACTTTTCTTCCTATTGTTTTTCCTTACATGAATTGAGAATTGTCACCCTGAGTCAAGATCATCTTGGGTTGGTTTTCTCCCCTTTCATTGTTACTCCTTTGTTGTTCTAGAATTATTAATTGGGCAATAGAAGTGTTCCTTCATCCCTACCTCTCTTGTTGTTTCAATATACTGATAAATCAACATTACCTGCAATATCTGAGATTTGTCGTCGGAACATCCCATTATCAATTTAAAGTGCTGCCCTTCGGACTAAAATCAGCTCCCCGGGTGTTCACAAAGTGCATGGCGTGGTAGCAGCTGCTCTGAGGCGCAGAGGCATCTTCGTCTACCCTTATCTAGACGATTGGTTGATCAAGGGACCAACTCCACTGGGAGTGAAGAATCCTTTCCAACAGTGTCTACAGCTCTGTCAAAAGCTGGGGCTACAGGTGAACTATCAAAAGTCGACGCAGCAACCCACTCAAACTATCCACTACTTGGGGGCACGGATAGACTCCGAGCAAGGAAAAGTGTTTCCTTCGGAGAAGAAACAGTTAGTTGTCCTTCATCCAAAAGTGCAGAAAAATTCTCAAAAGCGACTGGTTGTCAGTGCAACAAACAGCATCTGTGCTCGGATCGATGGCATCATGCATTTTTCTGGTGCCCAATGCCAGATGAAAAATAAGTCCTCTACCGCAGGATCTGCAGGACCAGTGGAATCAGCGGTCGTCGGGCTGGGAAGACAAGATCTGTCTATCGAAGGCTGCCAAAGCGTTGATTCCGTGATGGATGAAGAGACGCAATTTGGAGGTAGGAGTTCCGTTCCATCAAGCTCCTCTTGCTCAGACTCTGATCACAAAAACATCCCTAACAGAATGGGGAGGCCACATGGGCACTCTTCAGGCGCAAGGCCTATGGTCCTCGAAAGAGCAGTTGTACCATATCAACATGCTAGAGCTCAGGACGGTGCATCTGGCTCTCAAGGCGTTACTTCCGTCTATTCAGGCGAATTTCATCCTAGTACAAACCGACAATACCACCACAATGTACTACCTGAACAAGCAGGGGGGAACTCGATCAAGGACTCTGTCATTGAAAGCACAGTTCCTTTGGAACTGGCTGCTGAGGAGGAAACTATCCATCACAGCAGTTCATCTGCTGGGAGAGCAGAATTCACAAGTGGACACTCTGTTGCCACTTCGCAGAGCAGCAAGATTGGGTTCTCAACGACGAGGTGGTCGACGACATCTACCAAGCTTGGGGCCATCCAAGCATAGACCTTTTTGCTGACTAAGAAAACAGAAAATGCCAAGACATCGCCTCAAGATGCTAACGGCCAGGATCGAAGGGGAATGCCCTTTTGATCAGCTGGTCCGGGGCATTTGTGTACGCTTTTCCACCCCTGCCTCTCATCCCGAAAGTGGTGACCAAGCTTTCACTCTCGGACACCACAATGATTTTGATTACTCCAGAATGGCCGAGGCAGTGGTAGTACCCGGATCTTCTGCATATGTCACTGAAGCCACACAAGAGGCTGCCGTGCAGACCAGACCTGCTGTCCAAGATGGACGGGAGGATTCAACATCCCAACCTTCCATCACTGAACTTGGCAGCATGGCTGCTAAGGTCCTCCAGTATGGACACTTAGGTTTGTCACAAGACTGCATGTCTATATTGAAAGAGGCAAAGAGGCCTTCCACCAGGCACTCTTATGCATGCAAATGGAAACACTTCTATATATGGTGTGTAGAGAATGATTGTAGTACCACCAGGGGACAAGATCATGTAATCTTGCCATATCTGCTTCACCTTGCAAGAACAGGTTTGAAATTCTCCTCCATTAAGGTGCACCTAGCGGCCATTACGACTTATAGGCGTTGGCCTTCACAACCCTTATTATTTCAGTTAAAAGTGGTGAAGGACTTCCTTCAGGGCCTTAACAAGGTGTATCCTCCAATTCGGCCCCCTTCGCCCCCTTGGGAACTGAACTTGGTACTGTCCAAACTGATGGGTCCACCCTTTGAACCGATCCACAAGGCGAACTTCAGTCCTGCCAAGTATCACGCTTCAGGTGTGACACTAACGCATTTCCGTGCTGTGAGAAGTTGGCCTGATATTAAGTGTTCACTATTCTAGTGACCACTATGTATCAATCCAAACAACCCTTATGGTGATTGGTTGTAAGTCAACCGATAGACCAGCTATCCTAGTAGCATGGACAAGAGCGGTCTTCGGGCTAAACTCTAGAGGGCGTGTTAAGCCAGCTGTTATACCATCACATATACCCCTTGAACACCAAGTGAAAGGACACCACACAAGTGTTATGAAAATAAACAGTGTATTTATTTAGATCACAACAGCCCTGTACTCTTTATGAGGACAGGGTACTAAGCACACAACAAAACTCTTACGAAAATACTTTAAGTTGCACAATTTACACAAATGCCCGAGGGGCACGAAAAACCATATACTATGGAAGTGGAATGCGAAATTACTAGTAGGTAAGTACTGGACTAATAGGCTTTGGAATCGCTGGGACTAAGTTACTGAACCTTCAGATTACTAGTAGGAGGCCTAGGGGACTCGGGTGCAGAGTGTGCACTCTCACGCGGGATGCGGGACAAAGTCTATGGAGGCTAGTAAAAGCAAAGTTAGTGTTCTCGGGCGAGCCCGACAAGGTAGGTTAAAAACGACAGTGGATCTGGACCCTTGGATAGTGAGGCTATGCTGGGGCACCGAAATGCCGAAGTTACCTAGCCCAGGGGCTGCGGCTGCATAGGTCTGAAAAGACGTCGGGAATCCTCGTTGACGAACCAGGAGCCTGAAAGAAGGAGTTGCTGGCAGGCGACCAGTGAAGATTGTTCGGTGGATCCAAGCCTGGATCGAAGATGGAAGACACCTGAAAGCAGAGGGGACCAAGTTCTTAACCACTAGCCAGTGATCAGATGGGCACCAGGATGGCACCGGATGGTAGTCACCTCGACCAGGTGAGTGGGCGACGCTGGGCTCTGCAGTCTCACGGACCAGGAGGCGTTGTCGGCGACCAGGATGGAGGTGCGAGCTGTCCCACGATGGTTGATGCTGTCGACGTCGCTGGACCCAGGATTGGGGCAACAAGTCTTGGCAAATTCAAGCCCACACGGTGGACCTAAAATGGCGTCTGGAGTGGACCAGGAGGGTCCGGGGTGCTCCTCTTTTGGGAGGGAGCAAGGGCCAGTCTGGAGCAACCAGACCAGCAGTGTTGTCGTCGTTGGTCGTCGTCGGGAAGGCCACAAGCCAGCGGGCTAGTAGCCAGACAACGCGGTGAGCAGCCAAAAAGCAGAAGGGCCCCACGCAGATCTCGTGGATGCTGGGGGGCTGGTCTTCGGTGCTGGAGCTGCTCAGGGTCGGGGCTTCTCGGACCCCAAAGCACTCACCAGAGGATCCCTCGGCGGTCGTGCTGGATAGAAGTCGTGCAGTTCTGATGATGGCCGTTCCCTCGAGGTCTCGTCGCACCTACGGTTCTCAGCTTAGCTGTAGAGGTAGGTAGAGGTCAGAAGTGCCAGGGAAGCCGGGTCTCGTCGTGCTGGTCGGTCGGATTCCGGAGGAAGGACGTGCAGCAAACCGCAGAGTTCTTAGATGGTGCCTGCGGATGCAGGGTGACTACTCCTTAGCCACAAGGGAGAAATCTTGAGAAGAGTCGAGAGTTCCTTTCGTAGAAAGTAGTTTCTTGATTCAAAGATCTAATTTGGAAGGGTCCCCGCTCCTGCCTTTATCCTAAAGAAAGGGGTGGGTACGCGACTAGGTCCTGCCCTAGGGGTGGGACCAGGAAGGGGGGTGGTTACACCCCTCTCCCATGCCGGACTTTCCCCAGCTCAGGGGCTGGTGTGCCCCTGGAACTGGTTCTAGCCGGCAGATGCATAGTGAGCACCGGGGTGCCACTTGCAGTCACCTTCCTCTAAAGCCCTGCCTACCCAGGATACACAAAACCCTGTCTGGGATGGTGCTAGCACCGCCCCTGACAGGAAACCCTTTGTCCAAGCTCCCCTCGCTGGAAGGACTCCCAGCTGCAGGGGGTCAGACGTGTGTCTGTGGTGGCAGCATCCATTTTGTGATGCTGAGGCTTGACTTAACTTTAACCGGGGTTCACAGTTACATACATGTCGTGTCCCTCTAGAAGGGTGGAATGCTAACCCCGTCGCCAGAATTGGCGAAGGGTTAGTATTCCAATTCGTATGACACCTTACTCGACATGTTTTGATAAAGCGATACCAGAGTTGGCATTTAAACGCGAGGATTATAATGCACTTAAGAGTATATGGTATGCGTTATCATGGAACAGCTATTAGGACTTGGTTCCGCAAGCTGCAAACGGGCTCAGCTCATGCCAGAGCACCATCTCACACGATTCCAAGCACTCTGCCTTCAGGATTGTCAAGGCCTGCCATAGGAGTGACTGATAGGAATCTGTGTGTCCATTTTAGGGTTAGATATAGGTATACTATATCTAAAGCAAAGGGTGATTACACCACCTTGCCCCAGCTGTCGTGCAGCCAGTTGTGTCAGATTTAGATGGCCAGCCAGGGGTGGCATAATACATGCTTCAGCCCCTGGTAGGCCCTGGGTACACCTATGCCCTGAGTTACAGGGTCTGATAAGGTGGCCCAGTACCAATTGGATATGTACCTAAGGTACATGGAATCCATTTTACAGAGAGAGCAGTAGGCCTGGGGCCCTGAATAGCAGGGTCCCAGGTCAACTAAGTCGAAAAACCAGCAAAAGACCAGGCAAAAAGTTGGGGGCAACCATAGTCAGGTATCCACCTTCCTACACAACTCCCCCCCCAAACGAAAGGAGATAAGGCTATCCTTGACCAGGTAAGCCTATATTGCCTGAGTGGCCATATGAGGTGGTACCTGCACTGGCATGGTTACCCCCTATATCATGGTCCACTAAGCAACCCCTCACCCTAAGAGTATCTGAGGGTCTCCACCATAGGGAATCACTACCTGTGGTGTGTTTTGGTAAAGTAAAAGGCTGGTGTGGGAAGGGAGTACTGAAGTGAGACTCCACTACTGTTGGGCTCAACTTCCTCCAATCACCATCCACCATATGTGCCTTTCTTTCCAGTACTGAGTTGCTATGAGCTCTCAGGGTCAACCTCTGGCTACCTAAAGCTGGAGGCTGAGTCCCTCTGTTTGGCTTACTGGAGGGACAGGTCAGGTTTGGGGTTTATAGGCCCCATGTTTGGCTGTGCCCAACAGTGTCCAGCTGTGGGAGGTCCCTAACTACTTTTAAGGGGGATCCCTCAGGAGTCTGTTTTATTTTCACTTGGCTAGGTCTACTAGCTTCAGTGATCCTAATCTGTTGATTGGGAAGTTCTTTTGGACAGGGGGCCCTTTGGGGTCCACCACTGGCCTCCCTGACCTCCACAGCCCTGGGCTGACTGAGGCAGGGTAGAGAGGTGCAGGCTACTTGCTCCAGACTGGGTCCCACCTGGGAAGGGTCCACTGCCATCAGGGGCTCTGTCAGGCTAGGCCTGACTACCTCTGGGGCAGTTCCTTCACCAGGGGTAGAGTCAGTTCCCTGAGGAGGCTGGCTCTCACCTAGTGTCTGGGAGGGGGAAGACTTTTCTTCCTCCTCAATGCTCTCAGTTTGGGTGGAGTGATCCATTGTTTCAGGCTTCACAACCCCACTATCTGTTTGAGTAGAGACTGAGACCATTAAAGCCTTACCAACCTTTTCAGGAAGGCACTCAGTTTGTGTTTGGGCTGTGACTGTCACAGCCCTCCTATCCTGTTCTGGAAAGTCTGTCTGAGCCTGGGCAGTGGCTACCACTGCTCTTCCAACCTTTTCAGGGAGGAATGGTGCTTGGACTGGGGCTGTAGCTATTACTGCCCACTAACCTTTCTGGGTAGGCCTATCATCCTGGAGTGGGTTTCTTGCTCCACCTCAGCCCATGCTGAGAGTTCTAGGTCATTCCCCAGTAAGCAATCTACAGGTAGGGTGTCTGTCACTGCCACTCTCATGGGCCCTGTGACATTACCCCAGCTGAGCTCGACTACTGCCATGGGATGCCTTCTTTTCACTCCATGAACGTCTGTCACCTGATAAATGAAACCAGGGGTCAGTTGAGCAGAGGGGACCAGATGGTCAATCACCATGGTGATGCTGGCCCCTGTGTCTCTGTATGCCTCAACTTTCTGACCATTGATAAAGGGCTCTTGTCTATACTTCCCCAAAATGTGGGTACCAGTAGTGAAGTTGGCAAACCCCATGCCAGTCTCACAGACAAGAGTTGTGTCGGGGGATCTGGCTAGGCCATAATCCACCTGGTTTCCCAAGGTAATGCCCACTACATTCTTGGGGCCACTCCCACCACCTGGGGGATTACCACTAGTGGTAACAGGAGGTCTGGGAGTATTACCTGGGGGTATGTTCTCCTTATTGTTGTTGGCCTTTGGGCAACTGCTGTCACTTTTATAATGGCCTACCTGTTTGCAGGTATGACAATAAGGTTTCTTTTGGGTTTTGGGAGAAGTTTGGGACCCACCCTTTTCAGAGGAATTTTGGGGCCCTGTGGTTTGATCAGAAGATTTATTCCCACCCTTCTCTTGAGGCTTGGTTGATTCCTTCTTTTGGTCACCACCCTGGTTCTTAGGCCTGACCCTGGTTCTGACCCATTTGTCTGCCCTCTTACCCAATTCTTGTGGAGAGGTCAGATCAGAGTCTACCAGGTGCTGGTGTAATAACTGGTTCTGACAATTACTTAAGATTTGCTCTCTCATAATTAGATTATACAATCCTTTGAAATCAGTAACCTTACTTCCCAGTAGCCAGCCTTCAAAAGCCTTAGTGGCACAATCAACAAAGTCAGCCCAATCCTGGGACTGAGTTTTCTGGGTGTCTCTGAACATCAACCTGTACTGTTCAGTGGTTAAACCAAACCCATCAACCAGTGTATTCTTCAGGACTTGGTAATTGTTAGCATCCTCAACTCTAGTAGTGAGGAGCTTATCTCTACCTTTGCCTTCAAAGGAGAGCCACAAGATAGCTGCCCTCTGACCCTGGGGGACACACTGTACAGTGCAAGCCCTCTCCAAAGCAGTTATCCATTTGTGGATGTCATCCCCTTGTTTAAAGGGGGGCACTATCTTACTCAGGTGTCTAGTGTCTAAATTCCTGTCTTTTTCTCTTGGGAGAATGCTGCCACCAGTGAGATCTAACCCACTTAACTTTTGCTCTCTAGTAAAGGCAAGCCTCTCTTTGGCCAGGGCAAGTTCTTCCCTTTCAATCCTCAGATTGGCTTCCCTCATCTTAGCTTCATGCTCCCTTCTCTTAGGGGATGACATCCCTCTATGAGAAGAGGTCTGAGAGCCATTGGTTCGAATGGATCTGTTAGAGCCTCTGGATAGAGATCTATCTCGTCCATTCCCAATGTTAAGTCTGCCTGAGAGTGGCCCTGGGGGTCCCCCAAGTCCATTCTCATGCCTACTTAAGTTGGTCCTAGTAAGTCTACTGACTTCTACCTGACCTTTGTCTGCCTCATCCTCTGATAACTCCTCTTCATCCTCCTCCTCAGCATCATCTGCTGCCTGGAGGGGGTGGTCCGGGTTAGTAAAGGGTCCCTCTAAGGGGGGCAGATTCCCATCTGGATGAGAAGGATCTGTGTTGGCAGACCTCCTGGCATCATAAGTCTCTAAGAGACCAATCAGAAAAGGAATGGTAGGGTTAGAACCCTGTTTTATCTTCCTGGATGTACAGATTTGTCTCATCTCCTGGAAGCTAAGAGCAGCATATCTGGAAGGGACCTGTGGAGGGTCCACAACCACAAGAGGGGTCTCTGAAGACTCTCCGTGGTTAGACCTGCTTCTAGTGTGGTGTAAGTGATGCACCTACCTACACTATTTGTTTTGCCTACTGATCCCTTGCTAAGAGTTGTAGTCACGGTGTGCTAAGCCTTGTTGAACTACAACAGCTGGTTCAGTAGAACTCAGAGTATTCTAAGCTAAGTTATATGTACCTTAAATACTTATGTGATCTTTCACAATGATATTCTTAGGATACGTGTGGTAAAACAACAGCAAGCTCAAATCCCAACCGCTGCTCACCAATGTGAGAAGTTGGCCTGATATTCAGTGTTCACTATTCTAGTGACCACTATGTATCAGTCCAAACAACCCTTATGGTGATTGGTTGTAAGTCAACCGATAGACGAGCTATCCTAGTAGCATGGACAAGAGCGGTCTTCGGGCTATACTCTAGAGGGCGTGTTAAGCCAGCTGTTACACCAAGTGAAAGGACACCACACAAGTGTTATGAACATAAACAGTGTATTTATTTAGATCACAACAGCCCTGTACTCTTTATGAGGACAGGTTACTAAGCACACAACAAAACTCTTACGAAAATACTTTAAGTTGCACAATTTACACAAATGCCCGAGGGGCACGAAAAACCATATACTATGGAAGTGGAATGCGAAATTACTAGCAGGTAAGTACTGGACTAATAGGCTTTGGAATCGCTAGGACTACGTTACTGAACCTTCAGATTACTAGTAGGAGGCCTAGGGGACTCGGGTGCAGAGTGTGCACTCTCACTCGGGATGCGGGACAAAGTCTATGGAGGCTAGTAAAAGCAAAGTTGGTGTTCTCGGGCGAGCCCGACAAGGTAGGTCGAAAACGACAGTGGATCTGGACCCTTGGATAGTGAGGCTATGCTGGGGCACCGAAATGCCGAAGTTACCTAGCCCAGGGGCTGCGGCTGCATAGGTCTGAAAAGACGTCGGGAATCCTCGTTGACGAACCAGGAGCCTGAAAGAAGGAGTTGCTGGCAGGCGACCAGTGAAGATTGTTCGGTGGATCCAAGCCTGGATCGAAGATGGAAGACACCTGAAAGCAGAGGGGACCAAGTTCTTAACCACTAGCCAGTGATCAGATGGGCACCAGGATGGCACCGGATGGTAGTCACCTCGACCAGGTGAGTGGGCGGCGCTGGGCTCTGCAGTCTCACGGACCAGGAGGCGTTGTCGGCGACCAGGATGGAGGTGCGAGCTGTCCCACGATGGTTGATGCTGTCGACGTCGCTGGACCCAGGATTGGGGCAACAAGTCTTGGCAAATTCAAGCCCACACGGTGGACCTAAAATGGCGTCTGGAGTGGACCAGGAGGGTCCGGGGTGCTCCTCTTTTGGGAGGGAGCAAGGGCCAGTCTGGAGCAACCAGACCAGCAGTGTTGTCGTCGTTGGTCGTCGTCGGGAAGGCCACAAGCCAGCGGGCTAGTAGCCAGACAACGCGGTGAGCAGCCAAAAAGCAGAAGGGCCCCACACAGATCTCGTGGATGCTGGGGGGCTGGTCTTCGGTGCTGGAGCTGCTCAGGGTCGGGGCTTCTCGGACCCCAAAGCACTCACCAGAGGATCCCTCGGCGGTCGTGCTGGATAGAAGCCGTGCAGTTCTGATGATGGCCGGTCCCTCGAGGTCTCGTCGCACCTACGGTTCTCAGCTTAGCTGTAGAGGTAGGTAGAGGTCAGAGGTGCCAGGGAAGCCGGGTCTCGTCATGCTGGTCGGTCGGATTCCGGAGGAAGGACGTGCAGCAAACCGCAGAGTTCTTAGATGGTGCCTGCGGATGCAGGGTGACTACTCCTTAGCCACAAGGGAGAAATCTTGAGAAGAGTCGAGAGTTCCTTTCGTAGAAAGTAGTTTCTTGATTCAAAGATGATCTAATTTGGAAGGGTCCCGCTCCTGCCTTTATCCTAAAGAAAGGGGTGGGTACGCGACTAGGTCCTGCCCTAGGGGTGGGACCAGGAAGGGGGGTGGTTACACCCCTCTCCCATGCCGGACTTTCCCCAGCTCAGGGGCTGGTGTGCCCCTGGAACTGGTTCTAGCCGGCAGATGCATAGTGAGCACCGGGGTGCCACTTGCAGTCACCTTCCTCTAAAGCCCTGCCTACCCAGGATACTCAAAACCCTGTCTGGGATGGTGCTAGCACCGCCCCTGACAGGAAACCCTTTGTCCAAGCTCCCCTCGCTGGAAGGACTCCCAGCTGCAGGGGGTCAGACTTGTGTCTGTGGTGGCAGCATCCATTTTTTGATGCTGAGGCTTGAGTTAACTTTAACCGGGGTTCACAGTTACATACATGTCGTGTCCCTCTAGAAGGGTGGAATGCTAACCCCGTCGCCAGAATTGGCGAGGGGTTAGTATTCCAATTCGTACGACACCTTACTCGACATGTTTTGATAAAGCGATACCAGAGTTGGCATTTAACCGCGAGGATTATAATGCACTTAAGAGTATATGGTATGCGTTATCATGGAACAGCTATTAGGACTTGGTTCCGCAAGCTGCAAACGGGCTCAGCTCATGCCAGAGCACCATCTCACACGATTCCAAGCACTCTGCCTTCAGGATTGTCAAGGCCTGCCATAGGAGTGACTGATAGGAATCTGTGTGTCCATTTTAGGGTTAGATATAGGTATACTATATCTAAAGCAAAGGGTGATTACACCACCTTGCCCCAGCTGTCGTGCAGCCAGTTGTGTCAGATTTAGATGGCCAGCCAGGGGTGGAATAATACATGCTTCAGCCCCTGGTAGGCCCTGGGTACACCTATGCCCTGAGTTACAGGGTCTGATAAGGTGGCCCAGTACCAATTGGATATGTACCTAAGGTACATGGAATCCATTTTACATATAGAGCAGTAGGCCTGGGGCCCTGAATAGCAGGGTCCCAGGTCAACTAAGTCGAAAAAAACAGCAAAACACCAGGCAAAAAGTTGGGGGCAACCATAGTCAGGTATCCACCTTCCTACACGTGCCATAGGTCAGAGGATCATTTGGCATACCTCACAAGGAAGTTACGTCTCTCTTGGCCAAGGGGGCCAAAGAAAGGGTCCCTGTGCCAGAAGTAGGACGTGGTGGTTGTTCTCGCTACTTTCTGGTGCCCAAAAAGGGCAAAGGCCTGCGTCATATCCTAGACCTCCAAACCCTCAATTTCTTCCTTCGGAAGGAGAAGTTCAAAATGCTCACTTTGGCACAGTTCCTTTCTGCCCTAGACCCATTAGACTGATGGTAGCATTCGACTTGCTCAATGCTTATTTCCATATCCCGGTCCTGTCTGCCCTCAGACGTTACTTGCAGTTCACGGTGGGCCACGAGCACTCTCAGTTTACAGTGCTTCCCTTTGGCCTTACCAGTGCCCTTCGGGTGTTCACGAAAGTGATGGCAGTGGTCGCAGCTCATCTGCGCAGATTAGGGGTTCCAGTCTTCCCCTATCTCGACGACTGGCTGTTAAAGGCAGGCTCGCCCTACCTCGAGACTACAGCGGACCTACTGCACTCGCTGGGGTTAACTATCAATGTGCCAAAGTCACACCTGATTCAGTCTTAGACGCTCCCTTTCATCGGAGCGATTCTGGATACATTGCAGTTTCGGATCTACCCTCTAAACAATAAGTCCGGGATATTCGGGCTATGATGCCGATGTTTCAGCCTCTATCCTGGATATCGGTGAGAATGACTCTGAGGCTGCTGGACCTCATGGCCTCCTGCATTCTACTGGTGAATCATGCCAGATGGCATATGCAGACTCTGCAGTGGGACCTGAAGTTCCAGTGGGCGCAACATCAGGGTAATCTTTCCGGCTACATCCAGATCTGAGGGAACTGCGCAACAACTTCAGTGGTGGCTGACGAACCAAGATTGCGTCAGAGACCGATTCCTCCCCCTTCCCCAACCAAATCTGACAGTGGTGACGAATGTGTCACTCCTGGGATGGGGCTGCCACCTGGGAGAATCGGAGATCAGAGGCATCTGGTCTCGGGCGTAGTAAGGTCTCCATATCAACCTTTTGAAGCTCCAGGCGATCAGACCAGAACTGAAGCCATTCCTTCCCTGGTACTGCAACAAACAGGGTGGGGTAAGGTCGTATACCCTTTGTCAGGAGGCTCTCTGCCGCTGGACGTGGCTGGCACAGAAGGACATATGCCTGTTGGTTCATCACCTGGCAGGTTCTCTGAACACCAGAGCGGACAAACTCAGCTGTCAGTGCCTGGTCAATCACGAATGGCGTCTCCGAAGTTGGCAGAAGGTCTCTTTCAGCGGTTGGCAGACCCTTGGTAAGAGCTGTTCGCCTTCTAAGAGAATTCGCAATGTCGGCAGTATTGCGCGTTGGAGTTTTAAAGGCAGCGCTCGCTCAGTGGCGCATTTCATCTGGAGTGACGCGTTGGCCTCCTCTACACCTTTCCGCCTATGCCACTTCTGCCCAGAGTGCTCAAGAGGCTCAAGCGCGACTGGGCTCAAGTCATTCTTGTGGCTCCTGATTGGGACAAATAGTCTGGTATTCCAGCCCCCTGAGCATGACCATCGAGCCTCCGTTCAGACTGTAATTTCAGGAGGATCTCCTGTCGCAGCAGAAGGGGACGGCTCTTCACCCAAACCTGTCTAGTCTCCACCTCCTTGCATAGAGATTGAGCGGCAGCAGTTGACAGCTTTAGACCTTCCTCCCGAAGTCTGTAATGTCTTCTTGGCAGCCCTACGTCCCTCCAAAAAAACGATATACACCCGTAGATGGAACAGATTTGTGGCATGGTGCACAGCAAAGGCTGCTGATCCTCTTTCTGCCCCTCTTTTGGTGGTTCTATTGTACATACTTTATTTGGCCTGGCAGAGTTCTGCTTTGGGCACCCGTCTTGTGAAAAAGGGGTTCTGACATCAAACCAAGTTTCTTGAAATTAGAGTGATGGAGTAATGGGGTAAAGACAAGTACATGGCCATCGACCACACCTCAAGCTAAAAGATCCTTATTGTCTAGCATACCACCGTGATTGTCATATTTTAATTTGAGTCCTCTCTTTCATATCCAGGAGTCATCCGTGGTAAGTTATATGAAGTTGCCATTTATGAACAGAGACACTCAGCACTGTAATTGTAACCATACAAAGCCAACCAAGTTGGCATCAGCTTTGGTTCCTTAACCACATGGCTGCTGGGCGTTTTCCCCCCCTGTGCTGGGAAACTCTTGATGCCATTTATTCATGACGAGCTCAGCTCGTCATCAGCACACGACACCCGTGGGTGATGACGAGCTGAGCTCGTCATCAGCATCGAAAGGGTTAAATAGACAGCAGGCTGAAATAATTGTGTGCATTACAAAGTCAGCTGAAATAGATGGCCTTCCATTCGATGCAATTGACATTCACCTGCAGATTTATTTACGTGTGAATTAGTAGAGGATGTTGGTGTAATTAAACTTTCCTCTGAGATGCAAAGGTGTTATACTTTTAACTGCTCACACTACCTCTCCAAGAAAAGTGATGAATTTTGGTGCATTTTAGAATCCTGCATGTATTTAGTAAATGTATACCTTATGTATCTTTTTTCCATTTGTTGCCTTTGTCTGGCACGTGTACTGCCCTGCAGCCAATTTTAAGTGCACTTTCAGATGGGGAAGTGGACTAAGCTTCCAAGAAAATAACATTGTGCAATGGCCAGGTAGTAGGAGCCCTGGTCATGCACTTGACAGATGGAGCACATTTTCAGCTCTTACCTGAAGTTCATGTAATCTGCTTTGGGATATGTAGAGTACATTTACACATTATTTCCATTAAGTGGTCCCTCTCCTGGTTGAAGCACCGGTTATGGTAAATTAGCTTACCCGACCATAGCATTTATGGGAGATATGAGGGGGTGCGAGGAAGAAGGGGTGTGTGTGTGTGTGTGTGTGTCTGTCTGTCTGTCTGTCTGTCTGTCTGTCTGTCTGTCTGTCTGTCTGTCTGTCTGTCCTACGAATATGGTTTGAAAGTCACCCACAGGCTCATATTAGCTGTTGCAAAGTTCAAGTTCGAAAATTTGTATAGCGCACTACTCACCCAGAGGGCCTCAAGGCGCTTGGGGGAGGGGGCGTACTTTATTTATCGAATATCCAGGTTTTTAGTTGCTTTCTGAAGGAGAGGTGGTTCTGTGTAAGGCGGAGGTGGGTGGGGAGAGAATTCCAGGTCTTGGCCGCTAAGTAGGAGAAGGATCTTCCCCCCCATGGTGGATCTATGGATGCGCGGAATTGCTGCGAGGGCTTGATTGGACGATCGTAGTTGGCGGGTGGGGGTGTAGAAGGACAGTCGCGTGTTGAGGCATTATATCCTCCTATCTGTCTGGTTAAAGATGAGATGAGCAGCACAGATTAGGCCAGTGTTTTGTCTGGAGACGGTCATGAATCCCAGTGAATCTTAGGCATTAGAGCCACAAACCCACTGAAGAGGCACCTATGGTAAAAGGTGGACTTGGTTAATAGTGATGACTTTTAATTCCTTTAACAGATCCCCATTGAATGGAACTCTCAAATTGCAAAATGTCTGCTTTGTCTGCAATAAGTTCATATAAATTTGAATTTGAATTTAAAATATTTATATAGCGCAGCGTACACCCAACGGTTTCTTGGCGCTTTGGAGGCATGGAGAGCTGAGGCAAAGAGATAAAAACAGGTTTTACTGTGGGAATGCTTGGCTGAACAAAAAGGTTTTCAGGTCCTTTCGGAAGAGGGAGTAATGTTTGGCCGATCGTAGATGGTCGGGGAGGGAATTCCAAAAGGTGGGTGCCAGAAATGAGAAATTGGACCCTCCCCACTTCTTCCTCCTAAAGCGGGGTACCTGTAGGAGGGATTGGGACGATGACCGGAGCTCCCTGGTGGGGACATATTCTTTTATCAAGGAAGAGATGAAGGCAGGGGCTGATCCCTGGCGTGCTTGAAAGACCATGCAGCCGGTTTTAAAGAGGGAACATTGCCGGACAGGCAACCAGTGTAGCGCCTTCAGAAGTGGCGTTGAATGGTGGGAACGGGGAAGGCCGTACACTAACCGAGCTGCCTGGTTTTGCACAAGCTGGAGGTTTCGTAGGCTATAGGCCGGGATGCCGTTGTACAGGGCATTGGCATAGTCCAGCCGGGAGATCACAAGGGCAGACATGATTAACTTTAGTGCCAAGGGGGAGAAAAAGCGGGAGACAGTGCGGATAGTGCGAAGAGTGAGAAAACAGGAAGAGACGACAGAGCTGACTTGTGAGTGAAGGGTGAGGTGATTATTCATTTTGATGCCTAGGGTCTTGACTGTGGGAGAGGGAGTGGGCGGGGAACCTAAGGAAGAGGGCCAGAAAGAAGTAGTCCAGGGACTGGAGGAGCCACCAGTGAGGACCAGCTCGGTTTTGTCCGGGTTCAACTTCAGATGGTTGTGGCTCATCCAGTCCCTGATGAAGATCATGATGGTTTGAAAATTAGAGATAGAGTGAGAAGAAGAAGAGAGATTGAAGACGAGCTGGAGGTCATCTGCATAGTTGTATACAGTGACCTCCAGCTGCTGGAGCGCGAAAATAAGAGGGTAGATATAAAGGTTGAACAAAAGAGGGGAGAGAGAGGAACCCTGGGGGACACCACAAGTGATCTTGAGGGGGGTTGCAGTGAAATCCCCTAGCCGGACCGCCTGGGTGCGGTCCCGCAGGAAGGACGAAAGCCAGACCAGGGCTGAGCCCCCGATTCCCGCCGCTCTGATACGTGAAAGCAAGATGGAGTGGTCCACCGTATCAAAAGCGGCTGAGAGATCGAGGAGCACCAAAGCCTGATGTTTGTCCTGGTCCAAGCCCTCCCTGAGTTTGTCCTTGACCGACACCACGACGAACTCAGTAGAGTGCCTGGGCCGAAAGCCCGCTTGGCAAGACGCCAAACCGCCGGTAGCTTCCACATGGGCGCTAAGTACCGAGGTGACGTGTCGCTCAAGCACCTTGCCTAGGAAGGGCAGCAAGGAGATGGGTCGGTAATTAATTGGGATAGATGGATCGGCGCCAGGTTTCTTTAAGATAGGCACAATAGAAGCCGATTTAAGGGCTGGGATTACAACCCCTTGTGCAAGGGAGCTGTTGAGGAAGGTGATCGGGGGCTGAGTGCAGACGGAGTAGATCCGTTGGAGAATACCGGCCAGACAGATATCGGTAAGGGAACCTGACTTAACTTTAGGGAGTATTTCCAAAAAGACTTCTTCCGTGAGAGGGGGAATCGAGAGTAGACAGGATTGGACAGTGGGAGGGAGGGGATCAACATAAGTCGAAGAGGGGGGGGGAATGTTAATCTTGATATTGGAAATTTTGTCCAGAAAGTAGTGGTTCAGTTAGTCACACAGAGATTGGGTAGGAGGGGGTTTGGAGATGGTCCTCTCTGAGAAGGCTAAATCATGAACAATGGAGAAGATTTCTCTCGAGTTGTTCTCTGCCGCTAGAATTTTTGATGAAAAATTGGCAGTTTTGGCTTCCAAGATAGCTTTTTTGTACTCCTGCAATAGTGTGAGGTAGTGCGTTTTCTGTAGGGGACAATACTCCTTTCTCTCAGCTCGCCGGAGGGACAACTTTTTTTCCTTTAGGTCTTCGTTGAACCACTGGTTCGCCTCCTTAGGTCTTTTGGTTGATATCCGGCGCAAGGGGGCTATTGTGTTACAGCCTCCCGTAAGCCAGGTATCAATCACAATGGCTTGTGATGAGGAGGGTAAGCCGGCCAGGTCAGGTGAGGAGTTTAAAAGGGAGGATGATAGTGAGGTAAGATCAGCGCGATTCCAGTTCCGTGCCCAGGTGTTTTTTACCAACGGGACCTTAGTAACAGGGTCGAGGTGTCGGGAAAAGGAAATGAGGGCGTGATCCGACCATGGGCATGGGGACACTGATATGGAAGAGATGGCATAATTAAGGGACCAAACTTGGTCTAGCACGTGTCCACGTACATGTGTCGGGACTTTAATGTGGGGAGTAAAGTTCAGTGCTTGAAGTAGTTCTGTAAATTGCTTGGAGGCTGGGCATTCAAAGGGATCATTAGGCCAGTAGTTAAAGTCACCTAATACTAAAACTGATGCATGATTAACCGCCAGCGTGGCCAGTACGTCCTGAAAGGCAGGTAAATACAAAGGAGTGGGCTGGGGAGGTTGGTATGTTAACAAGCAAATGAGTGGGGGAGAGAAGGTGGAAGAGCGGTCCACGAGGTGCTCGGTGGAGTCGATAGTGGTGGAGGGGAGGAGTTGAAAGTTAAACTCCGACCTAGCAATGAGCGCCACGCCACCCCCTTTCTTGTCTGCCGAGCGATCGGCCCGGAGGGCCGCGTACGCAGGGGGGAGGGCAGCTTAGAGGGATGGCAGGGAAGACTCACAGAACCATGTCTCGGTAAGAAACAGCATGTCCGGTTTGTGGGAATCAAGTAGGACAAACAGATCTTGATGGTGTTTCACCGCCGACCTGGTGTTGAGCAAAATAATGGACAGGGAAGGAGAGGGGAGAGGAGGGGAAAGGCGGGGCGGCGCAGATGGAGGAGTAAGACCAAGGGTGGAGATGGTACTGATGGTGGAAGTCGGAAGCGACCAGTTACCTTGTAGGGCTTTAAGGCCCTCGGAGGAGTAGGAGATGAAACGGGCATAAGGACGGGCCCCTAGCCCCGTCAGGCCGCGGACGGGCGCAGACGGGCTTGACTCAGGCGCGACTTCGGCGCGCATTTGACGCGTCCGCTGCGCGCACGGGGACACATCGCAATTTATGGGAGTCACCCCCGAGCAGCTGGACCGCTAACTGCGGTCTGGCAGCCTTCAGGCTACACCCAAGATGGCGCCCGCCCTCAACACAATCGGCACAAGCAGCTGTGATGGACCGGGGCTGGGGAGGCCACACAAGAGGGAGTAAGTGCGCAGTAAGATGTGTTTTTAAAATAAGTTTACATAAACAAGAAAAACAATGTTAAAAGGGTAGTAGGGTGTCTGCATCGAAATCATGCAGGAGCACCGCTAGTAGTCCAGTAAAAACCACAGTTGTAGTCACTGCAGCCACACGCAAATCCAACGCCCCCAGTGAGGAACAGGAGCTGCCACCGCCTGCTGACCCACAGCGAGCACTGGGAATCCTGTCAATTTATGGGAGTCACCCCTGAGCAGCTGGACCGCTAACTGCGGTCTGGCAGCCTTCAGGCTACACCCAAGATGGCGCCCGCCCTCCACACAATCGGCACAAGCAGCCGTGATGGACCGGGGCTGGGGAGGCCACACAAGAGGGAGTAAGTGCGCAGTAAGATGTGTTTTTAAAATAAGTTTACATAAACAAGAAAAACAATGTTAAAAGGGTAGTAGGGTGTCTGCATCGAAATCATGCAGGAGCACCGCTAGTAGTCCAGTAAAAACCACAGTTGTAGTCACTGCAGCCACACGCAAATCCAACGCCCCTAGTGAGGAACAGGAGCTGCCACCGCCTGCTGACCCACAGCGAGCACTGGGAATCCTGTCAATTTATGGGAGTCACCCCCGAGCAGCTGGACCGCTAACTGCGGTCTGGCAGCCTTCAGGCTACACCCAAGATGGCGCCCGCCCTCCACACAATCGGCACAAGCAGCCATGATGGACCGGGGCTGGGGAGGCCACACAAGAGGGAGTAAGTGCGCAGTAAGATGTGTTTTTAAAATAAGTTTACATAAACAAGAAAAACAATGTTAAAAAGGTAATAGGGTGTCTGCATCGAAATCATGCAGGAGCACCGCTAGTAGTCCAGTAAAAACCACAGTTGTAGTCACTGCAGCCACACGCAAATCCAACGCCCCCAGTGAGGAACAGGAGCTGCCACAACCTGCTGACCCACCATATAGGATCCATAAAGCCCCACAACTCAATACCCAGTGTTTCAGTGGAGCATGTTTCTATGTATCTGTAGATAGTGAGTTCCCATAGCATTTTCCATAGTCTAAACTGTGCAGTATGATCACATTTGTTGCAGTTCCCTTACAGTGAAAAATTAAATACTGCAACAAATCAAAATTTAAATTACTCAATCTTACTGCAAATTATATTGGTTAGAATACTGTTAGTTGTGGCCAAACTCCACCTCTGCTTTACAGGGTCTAAAATTCAGCTAAATGTTTTCAAATTTAAAAATATGACGCTTCAGGGCAAAGTAGTAAGCATAGAGAAATTTAGACCATGAAAATCCAAGAATCTAGAAGATTTAAGATTAAATATTTAGCAAGATGCTGACAAACAGTGAATATTTTAGATACACAACTGAAAAGTTAGTTGTTTGTTGAGCACAAAAGGTGTGTTATTAAGATGGTCTTGGCGAAATGGTCCAACTGGAATGAGTATAGGGGAAATATTTGTGAACCCCCATGTACTGTCCATGACGAAGAGCTGACCACAATCTGACTAGAGAGATCCAGCACTCATCCTGAACTTGATTACGATTTGGCCACACTGTACGCCCTGTGATTCTGATACTTACTGATGATATGTCTGTAACCTTGGTAGTGACAACCTCTGTTTCTTTCTATGCAAATAAAAAGATTTATATTTAAAAAAAAGATGGTCTATAGATCAACATCATAAACACTCCTTTTAGATGTGAAACTATGAAATAATGTAGGGTGCAGAAGCCCCACCTTGAAACATAAAAAGTCCTTTAGAAAGGATGTCGCCTTTGTCTTTTAGACCTATTTCTTAAGCAAGCTTTTGTTATCTCAATGAGATGAGGTCTGAAAGCATCATGTCATGTTGATGCAAAACCAGACTTAGATACAGGAGGTTCAAACTTTTCATTTTAAACCTGTTTTACTACTGATAGAGCATTTTTCAGGCAGCATGTGTAAGGTGTTTTATCAATCTGTTGGTGATAATTTTAAAATGTCGTAGCAATGGTACCGTACTCCTGGTATTAACTGAGTGCTCTTCTTCAAACATCAGGAGGCGCAACACTATTTAGATTAAATTTGGCCCTTCCAAAAGACTCTGCGTTGGGCCTTAAGCTTTGTGTGCTATTAAAAATGCATTGCCTGAAAATGTACTTTAAACCTCTTGATTCATCTTGTATTTGTCATTTTGATTCATTTTTGCACTTGTCGTTTTTTTTTAGATAGTACCAGGCTTTTAAAGCTTTGTCTGTTGTACTTCTTCATCAGATGTTGGGTTTTCTCTTTACATGATTCATAATACAAACCACAAGTAATCCCATGATTTTCTGAGGTCATGTACAGATGAGTCACAAGTAAAAGAAAAAGGGAGGTCTCCTTATTAATCCACTTCGGGACAAGGAGAATAGAAGTGAAGAACTTAACAAGTCCCAATATTCAACTCTTGAAAAGCCCTCTTGTATATTCCCCTCATAACTCAAAGTGCCAAATGCTTAGAAAGGTATACAATGTTAAATACACAGTGAAAACAAGAAATTAAAAAAACATTGTTTGATGTTTAAAAATTGAACAATTACAAATCAATAAAATAGATGTTAGATAACATCAGTACAGTGCCATACATTTAAAAGTATGTGTTGTTTTTTAAAAATGTGCTGCTACACATAGAACATTAAAAAATCACAAAGTTCAGAGTTGTCAAAGTTGTCGACGCAGCGTTTCGGTGTATTGCAATATCACCTTCATCAGGACAAACAATTCTATACAGAGAAAACATACAATTAGATACATCCATAGATATTGTTAAGAAACATTTCTTTTTCATTTTCAAAGGCACAGTCGTGTTTTCACAAATCGTCATACTTTATTTGCTACACCAATATCCATTCCTATTGTTTGAAAACATAGCATTTGAGTTATTGGGACTTGTTAAGTTCTTCACACATATACAGATGATACATCTCAGGCATGCAAGAATTCAGGTGTTAAATCAAAGGCAAAGATAGTTTTGCCCAGATCCTATATGTATTCATTTAATAGTAAACTAAGCAGTGTGTAATTTGTTTTTCTTCATTAAATTTATTCAATTGAATTACTTTCAATATGTGGACAGTTGTGATGATGGTTTGTGTTGAATTACTGTTGCAAAGTCATCCTGTGCTCTGGGCACCCCCCAACTTTTTCCTGACTGGAACTGGTGGTAACTGACTCTGACTGACCCTGTGCTCTGTTTAACCAGGCCCAGGGCTAGTGCCAAGCTAAAAGGAACACATTAGAATGCAGTTAAGACACCCAACATACACTAGGGTACACTATGGTATGGTGGGGTGCCCCTGTAATTGGCATGACCTACCCCCATAAGCCCCTAGTATGTAATAGTGCAGGGGATTGAAACTACCTAGAAGTCTCCAGTATTCTGGGGCATGTCAGTTTAGAGGCCAGCAGATTTTCTGCACCAGCATGTGTGCAGTGCTAAAGCCTGAGGTCAGTTTAAAAGCATCACTGGTTGCCAGGACAGCTTTTAAACCTTAGATTGTGCCCAAGCTCGACTTTGGGGGTAGGGGCCCTTAAAAATGACTACCATGTTTTTGCATATTACGCCCCCCCCCCCCCCCCCCCCCCCCCCCCCAGGGTCACCCCAAGGTATCCCGGGGGGGAGGGGTCAGTTATTTATAAGGCACATCCTTATAAAATGAGTTTTTATATGCCTGGGTAAAGTGACATTTTACATTTCACTCCCCAAATTGTATTAAAGAGCTGCTCAAATTTGAATTTGATGCTAGAAGAACTGGCTAAGGAGGATCTGCATTATTTCTGCAGATTCAGAACCCCTGAAGTCTCCCCTAGTTGCACAGGGGCTGGGGGTCCTGTAGAGATTAGGGAAATACTTATAAAATATGTTTTCATAAGCCCTGGTGCTAGAAACTTGGCCGAAGTCATTTTACCCGGTTAGCATGGTAGGAAGTTATTGATTAATAAATATTAATAGGAGAGGACTAGCTGGACCATTCAAAGACTTCCCAGAATGGTAGTAGTAAATCCAACAATATTATATTGTTGAGTTTCTCCTAAAGTGTACATACAAGAAGTTATAAGACTTTCTTGTTTGTAAGTCCAAATTCAGCCTTTTAGTGGTCTGCCCTGATTGGTTAGAGTTAAGTGGATTATCCAGGCTGCCTCGAAGAGGTGATAAAGAACTCCTCTGCTGGGAGGGCAGTGTGCTGGTCTGTAGGAATGCCAGGCCAGGAGGTGGCGTCGTAAACTATGCTGTTCAAAGGCAGAGGGAAGTTGTTAAGAGAGTTTGGGGTTTGAGCAACCTGTGGGTTTGGCTGACTTGGTCGTCAGGGTTCGCAGACCACCTTCTTGTCAGTTTCCCTCGAGTTTCGGAGCGGTTTCCTGTTGGACCTACGTTTGAAACTCTTCCAGCTCTTCTGTTTTTGGCTTTAAATTACAAGGTATTTCTCCTTTTTTTTTGTTTTTGTTATCCTGTGCAGCACTTACACGGTGATCTGCACACCTTTATCCTGAACTTGTTTATCTCTTCGAAATTTAGTTTCTCCTACAAACTCAGTGACGCTTTGCAATTTTCACTTTGGCTCCTCTCCGACTTTTGTTCTTCAACACAGAGACGCTTTGCAGTGTGATTTGAATAATATCCTCGTGCAACACTTTCACGGTGATTTGCACACCTATTTTGTTTTTTTTTCTTTTCCTTTCATTTCACAATGGCTGAGTCCAATTCAAATGTTATCATGCCTCCTTTGTTTCTACCAACTCCTGGTCCTCCTAAAATTATTTGGGAAGATTGGTTATGTATGTTAAAAAATTATATTGTGACCCTTTGGTGTCTGGAGAGAGGGTGGTTGTAGGGCCCTCACCCACCTGTTTCACGGTACAACGCCTCTTACCTTCCATAATTGTATGTGGGACTATGGTGTTATGCCTACTGAGTGCTTTCGTCACCTTCAGCTCCTCCACTGGGCGACGTCACCTGGGGTGGTGGATGCCGCTACTAGACCATTGACGAAGTTTGAAACCTTTATTCTTCGCACGTCCACCATGAAGGGGACGATCTCCTTCCTTTATGGGTTGCTACTAGACACCGCGGTGTCCCCCCGACCTCGCTATATGGACCACTGGGAGACTACATTAGGGAGGGACATTTCTGACAACGAATGGAGGAGCCTCTGTCGAGATGTGGCGGCACATAATCATTCCACAGATCTTAGAGAGGCTCATATGAAGCTTATATTTGATTGGTATCTGTATCCATCCAAGTTACATCGGATATTTCCAACGACCTCGGATAAGTGCTGGCGAGGCTGCGGGATGTTGGTTGACTTCAGCCACATCTGGTGGGATTGCCCCACCATCCGGCCATTCTGGTCCGAGATCCTCTCCCACATCAAGGATGTGATGGGTTACCCAATCCCGGATTCAATGGAATTTGTCCTGTTGGGACTTAAAGATCCGCAGGTTGAACATCAAACGAGAGCTGATAAACGCATTATATGGCTATGCCTGGGGGCGGCCAAATTGACTTTGGCGGCCGCTTGGAAAAGCCCGACAGCTCCGGCCATTTCTTTATGGCATGCACGGCTGTGGCGACTACTGAGTATGGAGAGACTTTCAGATATCTTTATGGGGAAATTTAAAAACTTCATTTTCAACTGGGGACCCTTGGTTAGGTTTTTGTCTCGAGGTTTGCCTTCTGCAGTTTGCCCCTCAGCTCTTCGTGCGCTACACCTCTTCCAAATTTAATCGCCTGCCTGTATGATGATGTTCTGAATGCATGATGGTCGCCACCACTAGGGACAGGGCGGGGGCTGGGGGGGAAGTGGGGTGGGTGGGGTGTTGAGTTGGGATTGTTGATCTTCTTTTGGTTGCGACACAAATCGCATATGAAGACGGACTGCACGGCCTTCCTCTATGATTGTGATCATGATTGGGACACCCCTTACTTCTGAGAACCTTGAACTAGCTGCTGAGACGTGGGTGCATCTCCCGATCGATGGAGCTTGGCGAACAATAACACTTGCATTGCTTTTGACAACGCTAGTTGCCGTCCCTTCTGATGTAATTTTGGTCTTTTTCTTTGCAGTAATGTTCTCCAGCACCCCCTGTGTGGGGATTTATGGCGGAATGTCGCCTGTTCCTTTATTCTCATTCTCCTTCTTTTTCTTGCCTTTTTTTCCTCCCCTTCTTCTACTTAAAAACCTTGCAAAATAAAAATTTTACAAAAAAAAAATTATATTGTAGCTTTGGATGGAGGTAATTAGGGCTCGCCTGCTGATGCGCTTGCGCATAGCTGGCGAAGCTCTATAGTGGCTTATCTAAAGTTTAACCGCTGGCGATTCCATGCAGTGCATGTGCTTTTTAACTCATTGTGCAAGCACAATGAGTTAAAATGCGCGTGCACAGCATCAAATCGTCAGCTTGGTGCCGCCAGCCCAGCCATTCTCTTCCCGTAATTGCCCCCTGCTGCATCAAAGGCTTTTTCACGTCGGCCGGCCGTGCTTTCAGTTTCACTGCCGCCAGGCCGTGTCTCCTTTCTACGCATTTCTCTGATGGCACTTCCTCAAACATAAAACATTTGTTAGAAGCTCTTCACTTCATACGTTCCCCAACCGTATGTACCTTATTACCGGTAGGCATGTGGTGACTTTAAAGTGCGTGAGCTTGCAGGAGAAATACGATATTACCTCTCGTTACTATTGCAGGCAGGATAATGTGTCAACATACTTTATCAGCACTGCGCCCCTTTTACAAGCGCCGCGTTGGTTTCACATTCATTGTTGCGTATCTTATCTGGTCTCCCTTCCTCTCCCCCAATTAGTCATCAGGCTCCAGCACAGCCCTCCCTCTCCACCCGCTTGACTCCTCAGCTCTGCTGTGAGACAGTCGAGGCTGGAGCCCCAGGACGGTGCTCTTTCATGAATGTCGCGCTGGTTTTGCTTTCGTTGTTTTGCCTTTACCCCCGCCACTCTACCCAACTCTATTCTCTCCCTCCCTTCTCTCCTCCCTCCCCCTCCTTTCACTCCTCCCTCCCCCTCCTTTCCAAACAGTGAGTGAACTCCACTGTTTTCGTCGGAGTAGACCAAAGTGGACACAAGCTTGTTTTAATAGGGATTGGGAGAAAGGGAGACTCGAAGTGGTCCGCAGTCCACATCAGTACGGTAGGGACAGAAGATAATGACGGTGAATGCTGACCTTCGCTTCGGCATTATAATTTAGCTTCCCCCGTCCTGCTTCGCATTACCAGCCCTCCCCACCCTCGGAGCACAAATGGAGCCTTTCTTAATCAAGTGTCAGCGCTTCCTTATTCGTCCTTCATTCCCTGGTCTGCCCGACCCTCCCTGACTCCCTACACCCCTCCTACACAGGTCCAGCGGGCACCTATAAGGTACGAGCTCCGCAGACTTCACAGACGTGCACGCAGAAGACAGCAATATACTGGCCTGGGTTCTCATCAAGTATTTTACCAGAAAAGTCCCAGCAATGGCTCCGTTTTTCACCCTACTCGTCTCCTCTGTGCACAACCCTCACTCACCCTCAAACACCCCCACTCACCCTCACACCCCCACTCACCCTCACACCCCCACTCACCCTTACACCCCCTCTCACCCTTACACCCCCACTCACCCTTACACCCCCTCTCACCCCCCTCACCCTCACACCCCCTCTCACCCCCCTCACCCTCACACCCCCTTCACTCTCACACACCCCCTCACCCTCACACACCCTCGCACCCCTTCGCACCCCTGACCCTCTCCCACCCTCTCACCCTCACTTACCCCCACCCACCCTCTCACCCTCACTTACCTCCACCCACCCTCTCACCCTCACTTACCCCCTCACACCCGCTCACCCACCCTCACACTCACACACCCTCACACTCACACACCCTCACACTCCCAAACCCTCACACACCCTCTCACCCTCACACACCCTCACCCTCACACACCCTCACCATCACACACCCTCTCACCCCCTCACCCTCACTCACCCCGCTCACACACCCTCGCACACCCCACTCTCACACACCCTCACCCTCAAACCCCCTCACCCTCAAACCCCCTCACCCTCAACCCCCCTCATCCGCACATACCCTGACCCTCACACCCCCACGTCCCCTCACACACCCCCTCACCAACCCTCCCTCACCCTTACACCCCCACCCTCACTCACCCTCTCACCCTCACACACACTCTCACCCTTACACTCTCACCCCCTCAGCACCACCACATTATCACTCAGCACCACCACATTATCACTCAGCACCACTCAGCACACTTGCACACCCCTTCACCCACCCTCGCACCCCTGACCCTCACTTACCCCCGCCCACCCTCTCACCCTCACTTACCCCCACCCACCCTCACCCTCACTTACCCCCACCCACCCTCTCACCCTCACTTACCCGCTCACCCTCACTTACCCGCTCACCCTCACTTACCCGCTCACCCTCACCCGCTCACCCTCACTTACCCGCTCACTCTGACACCCGCTCACCCTCAGACACCCGCTCACCCTCAGACACCCGCTCACCCTCAGACACCCGCTCACCCTCAGACACCCGCTCACCCTCAGACACCCGCTCACCCTCAGACACCCGCTCACCCTCAGACACCCGCTCACCCTCAGACACCCGCTCACCCTCAGACACCCGCTCACCCTCAGACACCCGCTCACCCTCAGACACCCGCTCACCCTCAGACACCCGCTCACCCTCAGACTCCCGCTCACCCTCAGACACCCGCTCACCCTCAGACACCTGCTCACACCCTCTGACCCTCACACACCCTCTCACCCTCACACACCCTCTCACCCTCACACACCCTCCCACCCTCACACACCCTCTCACCCTCACACACCCTCTCACCCCCTCTCACCCTCACACACCCTCTCACCCTCACACACCCTCTCACCCTCACACATCCTCACTCACCCTCTCACACACTCAGCACCACCACATTATCACTCAGCACCACCACAGCACCACACAGCACCACCACAGCACCACCTCAGCACCGCCACTCAGCAGCACCACCACATTATCACTCAGCAGCACCACCACATTATCACTCAGCAGCACCACCACATTATCACTCAGCGCAACCACAGCACCACTCAGCACCACCACAGCATCACTCAGCGCAACCACAGCATCACTCAGCACCACCACAGTATCACTGGTTCAAATCTGTTCTCAATGTTTCAAGCTTTATTACAAATCACAAAAAGATGTTAATATTTCACTTCTGTTCTTGGATTTTCGTCACAATAAAAAACACTGAACATAATCTTCACAAAAGTTATTTACAAAAGTTTAAGCTATTGCCATTACAAATTAAATACATTATTTAAGTATTAATTATTTAAAAAAATTAAAAGCCATTGTTATTTGTAATATCAATACATCTAATTCACGTAAATACAAAACATGTTGCATTACAAATGCTATAGGTGTCACATTTGCGAAAGTTATAACTATTGGCATTGTAAATGACAAAGCTATTAATTTAGCTATTTTAAAAAATAACGCATAAATAGAAACATTCATTTATAATACCAATAGCTCAAACTTTCCTAATGCGAGCCCTATTGCATTTCCAATGCTTGTTTTTCTTCTGCTAGGAAAAAGGCACTTATTTTGAGCGCTTTGGGGAGTGAGGGTCAACGTATATTCAAATATCTTCCTGTTGCTATGGGTCCCAACGGACAACCTATGGACAATGAATATTTTGAGGCTATTAAGAGATTAGAGGTTCGTTTTGCTAAAGAAGTCAATGTTGTCATGGCTAGGTATAAATGTATACCCAACCTCAACTTGAGAACGAAAGTATTGATGATTTTATTTCCAGATTGAGAGAACTTTCTGTGAAATGTATGTTTGGGAACATGTGTGAGTAGTTAATTCGTGACCAGCTGGTTGTACAATGTATGAATAAAAAGATTCAGGAGAGACTTTGGGCTGCGAAGAACCCCACACTAAAGAAGCTATAGACTTAGCCAAAGTCATTGAAAAGTCACAAATTTGTATTAAGGAAATAAGCAAAAAAGACAGGTCATCTAATGAAATTGCTAGCACCAGTGTTGAAGATGACTGCGAAGGTAATGTAGTTGCTAAAAGAAGAGTAGGGAGTTTTTCAGGGAACATTGTCAAATCTAGAAACGAGGAATGTTCTCATTGTGGTAGTCAGTTCCATTCCTCTGATTTAAAAAAATGCTATGCTTTAGATCAGAATTGCAACAAGTGTGGTCGTAAGGGCCATTATTCTCGTATGTGCAAAAGTTCAGAAACCTCTGAAGTCTAAATCGAAAGTAAATGTTGTTCAAGAACTTCATATGACCAAAAGGATTCTAGCTTTGGGTGAAGATTTGGATCTCAGTTTGGTCTCTGAAGTTGATTCTCAGAGACTTATTAGACCTTCTGCCAACTTTAATGTGTGTGGCAAGGATGTGTCCCTGATGGTAGATTCTGGTTCTATGTTCACTATCATACCTGAATCTATTTTTAACTCATTGTGGCATGATATTACCTTGTCTATCAAGGATATTAATCCTGTGAGTTGTCAGGGCCAACCTATTGACATTCTAGGCTTCATGAAAGGTCTCATAAAATTTGGTTCTAGGTGTGTTGAAGGCAAGGTGTATGTATCCAAGGATGGTCCTCCCATTCCTGGGTGGATGCACCAGTTTGACCTAAATATCATTATCAATCCCAGGGCACCTAACCAAATTATGGTTGTTGATGAAGATATTCAACTTGATCAGATTCTTCAAAATGCCCACAGGGTTTTTAAAGATAGATTAGGTTGTGTAAAGGGGTATATGCATAAAATCATTCTCAAGTCCAATGCATGTCCTATTCAACACAAACTCAGATGAGTTCCTTTCGCTGTTAGAGGTAAACTCAAGGATTTGTTGAATGACCTTTTGAAGTCTAGTGTGATAGAACCTATTGAAGCGTCAACATGGATTTCTCCGGTTGTTTTGACCCTCAAGGCGGACAGCCGTTTGAGATTTTGCATTGATTTAGGATCTCTTAATAGAGATATTGTAATGGATACTTTCCCTTTGCCCAATATTAACGAATGATTGCAGTCAATTGGTAATGCCAAATTTTCCTCAAAAATCGACTTAAGGAGTGCATACCATCAAATTAAGCTCCATCCTTTTTCCAAAGCACTTACAGCGAAACAAGTAATTTGGAATTTGGAGCACATTAGTCGGACAGTCAACAAGGACAAGTGCAAGTTTTTGACTGAGAAAATCGAATATCTTGGTTACACTGTTTCTAGTGGGGGTTTTTACTCCCAAGCATGATTTATTGTTGGCTATTAGAGATGCTCCTCATCCAAAGGACAAGGAGCAATTGCTCTCTTTCTTAGGATTAGTTGAATATTATTCAAAATTTGTGAAATCCTTTGCTGATGTTGTGGAATCTTTGAAATGTTTGTTGCGCAAAGGTGCTAAATTCTGTTAGGCCAAGGAACAACAATTAGCATTTTCAAGTATAAAGGAGAAGATTTGTCATGCTGGGATTTTAGCTCCTTTCACTTCTAACTGCAAAACTATTTTGACTGTTGATGCTAGTCTTACAGGTTTAGGTGCAGTGCTCTCTCAAGTTCAAAAGGGGGTGGAGAGAACTAATGCATTCGCTTCAAGGACTTTGACACAAACTGAAAGGAATTATTCAGTTATAGAGAAAGAGGCTCTGGCGGCTGCATGGGGTACTGAGCACTTTAGAGTGTATCTGTGGGGGTTACGTTTTTGTTTGAAAACAGATCATAAACCCCTAATGAAGATTCTATCAGCTGGTGGTGCGGGCAAAAGGATCTGCTAGGTTGCAGGAATTTTCATATGATGTGGTATTTATTCAAGGATGGAGGAAATAGCAGGCTGATTGTTTATCCAGATTGTCTTTGGATTGGGAGGTTGTTGATAAAGCTTTGATGGATAAACTTTCATCTGAGGAAGCTGTTGCCTGAGTGAATGAGATCATTGAGACTACTGGCAGTACCTTTTCTATGGAGCAATGGGTTAAAGAGATGCAAAATGACAAAGTTCTAAAACAAGTTATTGTTCTGATCAGGAATAGTGCTGTTCGGGAAAGTTTGGTTTCTATCCCTCTATGGCCGTTTTGGAAGCTGCTGGATGAGCTCTCTGTGTGTGGTCAGGAGGTTATTTTGCGTGGTGAGAGGTTTGTCCCTCCTTCTGGTTTGCGTTTTCAAATTTTCAAGATCGCTCATGAGGGGCATCTTGGTCAGGGCATGACTATAAAAAGAGTCAAACAAGAGTTCTGGTGGCCTGCCATGGACGACCAAATCCGTGGTTGGGTTGAAGGGTGTTTGTTATGCAAAGAGAGTGAAAAAAGATTGAGAATTGGTGCTCAAAAGAATTTTGGTCACATCCCTGATCCTGGTAAACCCTGGCATCTTATTTGTCTGGATTTCATTGGACCTATGTCAGACCTCACTTTAAATTTCCGCTTTGCTGTCGTCATTGTGGATGTGCATTCTCGTTGGCTTATTGTGAAATTTGTCAGGGAAATTACCACCTCGTCCACTATTGATGTCTTCGAGAAAATTTTCTTTGAAGAGTGTGTTCCTCATTCTTTGTTGACGGACAATGGGACACAATTGACGTCTGGTGAGATGCGCTGTTTTCTTGAGCGTTGGGGTGTTAAACACTCATGCATTTCTTTGTACAACCCTATGGGTAATGGCATTGTTGAGAGGGCCAATAGATTGGTCAAGGGTACCTTACAATTAGCTGTTGCTAACAGGCAGTCCCCCATTCAGCTGATTGATGAAATGTTGTGGGCCTATCGGTCCACTGAACATAGTGTTACTCATGTTTCCACTTTTGTCACCATGAGAGGTCGGGTACCTGGTTCCAAATTGGTTCCTTCTTGGCTTAAAGATTGGGTCGCTTCTGATGGCACTTCTCCTGAAAACGTCTTTGTTTCAGGTTGGTGATTGGATTAAGATTAAATCTGGCAGGGTTAGAGCTGGTTTGAGTAAATTCTCTGCTCCTTGCCGCATTATCAAAGTGGCTAAACATTATGTGGTGGTTGAGGGTGGTCACAGATGGAATCTGCGTAGGATTGCGCTTTACCAGAGAAAGGGTGATTTGATTAAGGAGGGTCCTTGTGAGGATACTTTTTCTGATGATGAATGTTCAGGTGCTTTGTTCATTCCTGATAAAAACAATGATGTTGTGGGGAGGGAGATGAGTGGTTATTCTGGTTCTTGTTCTGCTCCACATGGTGTTGCTCCACAAGAGGTTGTTCCTCAGGATTCTGGTTCTTGTTCCTCCCCTGGGGTTCCACCAGAGATTTTGGGGTTTGAGGAACCTGTGGGTTCGGCTGACTTGGTCGGCAGGGTTTGCAGACCACCTTCTTACTTGCAAGTTTATATTACTTCATAGAAGTAAGTTCTGTTTATTATCTTTTGAGCTTTAATGTGTTTTTTATCTAGTTCTTTCATTAGGGAAGAGGATGTGTATGTAGTCCTTATCTATACTCACTTCTATGTCTTCGTGCCCTTCTATCTTACCTCATTGTAGAATGCCCTGTGTTCTGTGATCTAGAATGTGAGGTTGACAAGACTCGATCTTTGGCAGTTTCTGTCGGATCGTCGAGGATCTTGGATGCCAGTTTCTTCTCTCTGCAATAAATGCCATGAAACCTTCTCCAGTCTTCCTCATTTCATCTTAACAGAAGGCCTGGGTTTCAGTTTCACTCTGACACTCTTGACCCAGAGTCAGGGCTAGGCTTAAGGAAGGTATGTGCAGATGGTAGGGGGAGAGTCCATGGAAATAAGCCATCTCAGGGGGTGTGTTTAGCGAGCTCTTACCTCCTTGCTGGAAAATCAGCCATTATGGATTTGGAAGAATGATGCACTCTGGGACCAAATAATGCCACACTCTACAGGATGTGGTCATAACGATGAGGAGTTGCCCTGCTCTCATTGGTCAGAAGTGACCTGGTGCTTGACCCAGAGAATTTTGAATGAGTATCTGAGAGGGGCAGAGCCCTCAAGATCTGCACCTTGAAACTGAAAGAAGCAAGAAGTGCCCTGCTGAAAAGGTTTTGCTGTGCTAGGAACGCTAAAGCCTGACCGCTGAAGACTGCACCAAGTGAAACTGCAGCCCTGTGGATTACCTTGCTGCAAAATGACTCGGTTACTCCCTGCAAGCTACAGGTTAACAGAGCTCACCTGGACAGCCCCACAAAGAATTCAAAGCCTGTAGTACCAGTGGATTTGTAAGGGTTTTGTTCCAGTGGATTGGATTGCGGAATTGAAGTTTCACACTTTCAAGGACCCTCTTGGAGATTCCAGAACCTTGTATTGTGTGTTAGATACTTTGGACCTGCAGGCAGAACTCCAGGAAGGCGTTCTAACTGGATCCCGCTTCCTGAAGAAGGTGGCCCACCGCAGTGGTGAGAAAATTCTTCAGAACAATTTATGAAGGAGTGTCCCTGACAGAGAAAACGAAATGACTAAAAGGGGCACTGTTGGTTTCTAAGCAGTAGAAAGTGACTAATCTTATATAAATTCATATCTCTGGTTCCCTACAGTGGATTTTTTTCGTTTTGGTGTCAATTAAAAGATAAAAATATTACCTATTTTTATAAATTGGTGTGGGATTTTTTTGTGTTGTTTCTTAATTATTTACTGAAATTGTGTTTATAAATGATTTACATACCTGTCTTTGAAGGTAAGCCTGTCTGCTCGCAGCCATGTTACCAAAGGTTTAGCATAGGAATAATTTTCTAAGACCTATGCTAAATCCTATCATGTGTTAGTGGCCTTATTGCCAGTGGCAGACCTACATTTGCCCCTACCAATAACCCACTTTCCAACAATTACAATTGATCATAAACTTTGAACCAGAATGATACATTCATTGTTTATTTGGTTTGTTCGTCCTAGCGAAGTCAGTGGCCTTGTGCCATTTGCACTTCATATCAGCTCTATCTACTTTTACATATTGGGAAACAATCGAAGCTGATGTTTTTGCAAATCCAGGGCATGTCTATGATGAAAATTAGGATTGAGTTAACGTTTTCTACTTCCCTGAAGAAATGAATTCTTATATTTTTTATAGATAAACCGCAAGTGCTAAGATATTCCTGCAAGGTGTAATTCAATTTCGACAAGATGTTCCTTACAGCTCAAGTGATTACCCTTTCTGCTCTATTCTCTTTTTTACTTTGTTGTACAATGATTAAATGTGCTCCATGGGATATCTGCTGTAAAGAGAGGATTGTACATCATCATCATCCTGTCTTATTTATTCTTTTAGATCCAGCCACAAGAAATTAGCCCTCCACCTACTGCAAACCTGGATCGGACCAATGACAAAGTGTATGAGAACGTGACGGGGCTGGTAAAAGCTGTGATTGAAATGTCAAGTAGGATTCAACCAGCGCCTCCAGAGGAGTACGTACCAATGGTGAAGGTAAGGAGATGGTGTTGTGTTTTCCACAATATTTTTGGTTGGTTTCAGAGCAATGAAGCTGATCTTTTCATAAAGTACATACACTGTAATGTTTTCAGTGGTTATCTTTAGTTCCAAGGGCCATATGTACAAAAGCATTTTTGCGGTTGAAAACTACATGATTCGCAGAATTGAGCCTTTTCCAACCACAGAAATTCTTTTTCAAAGTGTGATTCGGTAACATGTTACCAAATCAGAATTTGTTTTTAATGATTCTGTATTTGGAAGGCGCAGGTTTAGGATGTTCCTTCTAAAAATGTAATTGCTGTGCTATGTATGAATGTTTATCAACCGAATTATGGTTGCAAAACATTTATTTTTTACCGCACCTCAAAAAGTGGTAGTAACAATTCGGAAATGTAGTGAATGTTGAAACAAATTTTTTTGTAAAAGCAGGCAGTGGTCCAGGGGACCACTGCCTACTCTTACTAAATGAAACAAAGTTTAATTTTATTTTTTAAAACGCATCCAGTTGTCCTTTACGGAAAACAGGCTGCATTTAAAAAGCAATCACAGACATGATGGTCTGCTGACCCGAGCAGGCCACCATTCCTATTTATAAGTACCCTGATTTGCGACCCATTAGGAATCCTTATTTAACACTGGTACGTTTTTGTACATTGGGAATTGCAATTTCCTAATTGCAATACGGAATGGGTAATCCCTAAATTCCGTCCATATGGCACCAGATGTCATTCTATGCCTGCTCTCTTATTTGTCATGAAACCAAGACAGTCCTTTACTCAGAGGGAAAGGTTGGAAAGTGTATTTTATTTTGGTGCAATATAATATTTCAATCTGTGGTGCTCAGATTCCTAGGTGGCGAAATATATTCTCTAACTTGTGCACTAAACATGAAGCCAAGATTTAATTCACCAGTGTTTCTGGCACCTCATTTGAAACAGTAACTATTTTTTTAAAGATTCTGCCACGAAGAAGGTTTGCTTTCTTGTACTAATTAATAGTGGTAAAGTAATTTGAAATTCTAAGCTAAATCTTCTCCCCATCTATAGCCTTGTTGTTTTAGGAAATTATACTTATGGTCTCTTGTTCTTCGTAACAGGTTACTTAAACTATTTTTTTTACCTTGGTTTAAACTTTGTTCCTGCTTGTAGGTGAACAGGCAGTTTGACGGTGGCCATAGATCCGTGCCAGACACGCAAGCCTCCTTGATGGATATTCTGTTTTGTGGATTTGTAGCAAGAAGGCTGATTATGCTCAGGAGCACATCATGGAAAGTCAGGCCATGAGCGTTCTTTAGGGCTTACTACCCCTGCGAAGCAGTACAACAGTTTTGTCCCTATTGAGACTGCTCCAGAGGTCTGATGTACTGGCAACACCAAGGCTGTAAAGGGCAACAAACTTAATATTCCCCCCACCCCTGTGCCATTAGCTTCCAGGCCACTTTAGTTTGTACATAGTGACACACGACTACCCTGTGGGGTGACAAATAACATCTGGCAAGTGGATGTTAAGGTCGTTTAATGAAGCTATGCCCTTCCATTCCTTTTAGACCCCTTGCATCTTCCGCCCACAACAGAACGACTATCAGAGAAACACCTATCCATCTTGCGTTAAGAGGAGCAGGCTCTTTTGTAGGGGTGGGCAGAAAACTACTCTCTGACAACGTAGTGAATGAAGGCAGCCACCCATGCTCCGCAGCCCAGTCCCTGCTTCTGAAAGCAGCGAGGTCCCGGTGGACCCCCATCCCCAGCGCCCGGACCCTCGGCTGGCTTGCAGGACAGGGGGCTCACGCACCCCGGGGCCCGCCGGACGGAGCTCAAGCCCCGGTCCCGGCCCCAGCTTAGGAGGGCTCCCCAGCGCCTGGACCCTCTGATGGCTTGCAGGACAGGGGGGGTCACGCACCACGGGGCCCGCCGGACGGAGCTCACACCCTGGACCAGGGCCTGGTCCCAGCTTCCGAACCCTACCCAGTCCGGGGAGAGCCACCCCGGGACCCGGTGGACCCCAGTCCCCAGTGCCCGGACCCTCTGATGGCTTGCAGGACGAGGGGCTCACGCACGCCGGGGCCTGCCGGACAGAGCTCAAGCCCTGGGGCGGTCCCAGCTTACGAGCCCTAGCCAGGCTGGGGAGAGCCTCCGCGGGCCCCGGTGGACCCCCGTCCCCAGCGCCCGGACCGTCGGCTGGCTTGCAGGATGGGGGGCTCACGCACCCCAGGGTCCGCCGGACGGAGCTCAAGCCCCGGGCCCGGTCCCAGCTTAGGGGGGTCCCCAGCGCTCAGACCCTCGGATGGCTTGCAGGACGGGGGGCTTACGCACCACGGGGCCCGCCGGACGGAGCTCAAACCCTGGGCCCGGGCCCGGTCCCAGCTTCCGAACCCTAGCCAGGCAGGGGAAAGCCACACCAGGACCCGGTGGACCCCCGTCCCCAGCGCCCGGACCCTCTGATGGCTTGCAGAACGGGGGGCTCATGCACCCCGGGGCCTGCCGGACAGAGATGAAGCCCTGGGCCGGTCACAGCTTCTGAGCCCTAGCCAGGCCAGGGAGAACCCCCCCACCCCCCCCCCCACCGGCGAGGAAGAGGACTCCCAGTGCGACGGAAGCAGTGCTTCCCCGCAACTGCCGGTCCCTCTCGGGGACACCGGGAGGGACTACACAAGTCTTCAAACCCCTCGGCCTGGCCACACAGGACCGGGTCAAACCAGGTACCTGGCAACGAGGGAGGGTTGCTCCACCTGCACGTCAGCCATCCATCGCCAGTCGGCCCGAGCCATGCCGGCAGGCTGGCAATTAGCCCATCACCATCCTCGCCTGGATCGGAGGCGCCGGATGGGAAGAGCCAGGTGTCTCCCCATCCCACACGCCTCCCGAGAGGAGCCAAAGGTCCCCTCACAGGCCCTTGGCCCCTTCTCTTTCAGGCCGCACTGCCGCATGAGAAAGGCCACTCCCGGCCGGACCGGGACTCAGGCGTGGGAGGGCCCAGCCGGCGCCTAGGCCTTTAAAGGGAGGGGTGGTACCAGCCTGGGGATGCACTGCCATTCGGTTTCTCCCCCACCCGAGGGTATGTCGTGCCGGGTGAACTTGGGTTCCGTCTCGGACAGGGGCCGCCCCCCATCCGCAGTCCCTAACTCGTTGGTCAGGCCCTCCCCGGGGGAAGAGTCCCTCCCAAGTCCCGCTCCTCACCCAAGCACCCCATGTGGCTGCAGACCGCTCCGCCAGCTGGGGCACGCCAGGGCAGGTCCAGGCCCTGTGCCTACGGTGTGTGCTTTGAGGAGGCGGCTGAGGGCTTCAGGCTGGCACCATCGGTCACTCGGGCCCCTCCGCCGTTAATGATCCTTCCGCAGGTTCACCTATGGAAACCTTGTTACGACTTTTACTTCCTCTAGATATTCAAGTTTGATCATCTTCTCGGCTCTCTGCCAGAGCCGTTGCTGACCCCGGCAGGGCCGATCCGAGGACCTCACTAAACCATCCAATCGGTAGTAGCGACGGGCGGTGTGTACAAAGGGCAGGGACTTAATCAACGCGAGCTTATGAACCGCACTTACTGGGAATTCCTCGTTCATGGGAAATAATTGCAATCCCCAATCCCTATCATGAACGGGGTTCAGTGGGTTACCCGCACCTGTCGGCGAAGGGTAGACACACGCTGATCCGTTCAGTGTAGCGTGCGTGCAGCCCCGGACATCTAAGGGCATCACAGACGTGCTATTGCTCGATCTCGTGTGGCTGAATGCCACTTGTCCCTCCAAGAAGTTGGACGCCGATCGCTGGGGGTCGCGTAACTAGTTAGCATGGAGGAGTCTCGTTCGTTATCGGAATTAACCAGACAAATCGCTCCACCAACTAAGAACGGCCATGCACCACCACCCACAGAATCGAGAAATAGCTATTAATCTGTCAATCCTTTCCGTGTCTGGGCCGGGTGAGGTTTCCCGTGTTGAGTCCAATTAAGCCGCAGGCTCGACTCCTGGTGGTGCCCTTCCATTAATTCCTTTAAGTTTCAGCTTTGCAACTCCCCCGGAACCCAAAGACTTTGGTTTCCCGGAAGCTGCTCTGCGGCTCATTGTAATAACGCCTCTGGATCGCTAGTCGGCATAGTTTATGGTCGGAACTACGATGGTATCTGATAGTCTACGAACCTCCAACTTTCGTTCTTGATTAATGAAAACATTCTTGGCTTTCGCTTGGCTTTTCGCTTTTGCTTTGGTTCGTCTTGCGCCGATCCAAGAATTTAACCTCTAGCGGCACAATACGAATGCCACAGGCCGTCCCTCTTAATCATGGCCCCAGTTCCGAAAACAAACAAAATAGAACCGGAGTCCTATTCCATTATTCCTAGCTGAAGTATTCAGGCGACCGGCCTGCTTTGAACACTCAAATTTTTTCAAAGTAAATGCTTCGGACCTCCAGGACACTCAGTCAAGAGCATCAAGGGGGCGCCGAAAGGCAGGGGCTGGGACAGGCGATAGCTCGCCTCACGGCGGACCGCCAGCTCGATCCCATGATCCAACTATGAGCATTATAACTGCAGCAACTTTAATATACGCTATTGGAGCTGGAATTACCGTGGCTGCTGGCACCAGACTTGCCCTCCAATGGATCCTCGTTAAAGGATTTAAAGTGTACTCATTCCAATTACAGAGCCTCGAAAGAGTCCTGTATTGTTATTTTTCGTCACTACCTCCCCGAGTCGGAAGTGGGTAATTTACGCGCCTGATGCCTTCCTTGGATGTGGTAGCCGTTTCTCACGCTCCCTCTCCGTAATCTAACCCTGATTCCCCGTTACCCGTGGTCACCATGGTAGGCACAGAAAGCACCATGGAAAGTTGATAGGACAGACATCCGAATGTATCGTCGCCGTCACGGGGACGTGCGATCGGCCAGAGGTTATCTAGAGTCACCAAAGCTGCCGGGCGAGCCTGGATTGGTCTTGGTCTGATAAATGCACGCATCCCGGGAGTTCAGCGCTAGTCGGCATGTATTAGCTCTAGAATTACCACAGATATCCAAGTAACAGATGGAGCGATCAAAGGAACCATAACTGATTTAATGAGCCAGTCGCAGTTTCACTGTATCGGCCGTGTATACTTACACGTGCATGGCTTAATCTGTGAGACAAGCATATGCTACTGGCAGGATCCACCAGGTAGCTGCACCTGATGACTTAGTGGGGGCCACATGCCTATCTCCCCGACCGGCAACCTTCGCGCAACACTCCATCTCTCAGGAGCCTGCCAGGGGAAGGAGCCCACCTGCCTGGACGGGAGGGCTCACTGGAGGGGTGGGGGAACGGTGCGGTCACACAGGCACCGGCGGGCCCAGCCGTCTCCCCCGGGATGGAGATGCAGGCCGAGGCACAGCCTTGGAACAGACGGCTTTAGTATATATTATAAAGATAAGGAATATCCAGTTAGAAGTATCCATTAGAAGTAATAACACTTTTTGGTGGATACTCTGTATATCCACCCTATAATCCGGTTACTCCACTCCTGATTATCACTGCTCCAGGCCACCTGCTCCTCCCACCAGCCTACAAACAAGTTCGCAAAGGTGGGGGCGGAGCAGGCTCCCATCGCATCTCCGGACATCTCTTTATACAACTGTTTGCCGAAAAGAAATATATTGTTGTTCAGGCTAAACGTCATAAACTCTAGTAACATTTTGTTGTGCTCATACAAGTGGAGTAACCGGATTATAGGGTGGCATCGTTACATCGACGATCTTTTCATTATCTTAGAGAGCCCCATAGAAATAGCTAGCACTTTTGTTGATGCTCTGAACAGAAATGATGTGAATCTTAGATTCTCTGGTCATATTAGTCGTACTTCTGTGAATTATTTAGATCTCACAGTATATATAGACAATGATGGCAAAATGCAGACCAAATTGTATAGAAAAGAAACTGCGGGTAACTCCACGCTCTTTGCTACGAGTAGTCATCCTCGACAATTAATTGACAGCATTCCTTACGGAGAACTGTTAAGGTTAAGACGGAATAATTCTAATGATGGTGATTTCGAGAGGGCGGCCGACGCCAGCCTGCAGAGATTCAGGATAAGGGGTTATAGTGACAGTGTTCTGGCACGCCCCTATGAGAGAGCTAAAAAGATGAGAAGAAATTAGTTGTTACAGCCTAAAAAGGCAGTGAAAGCTAATAATGGGTCTTTTCGTCTCATCACTACTTTCTCTCAGAATGCAGGGCAAGTCAAGAAGATATTAAAGAAAAACTGGAATATCTTATTGACCGATAATGTAATTAAGGCTGACTTACCTTCTAATCCCCTAGTGACCTTTAGAAAGGCCAGATCACTTAGGGACCATTTGGTCTCTAGCTATTGCCAAGCACCAGCGGTAACCCCGAAATTGCCTGTTCTCAGTGGTTTCTATCCGTGTGGCTGTTGCAAGGCTTGAAAATTTAGTAAGCGGACGCTTACCTACAAGGTACCTGGCTTGGCAACTCCTAAACGGATAATGAAATTCTTGACATGTTCCACGCCATATGCCATCTACTGCCTCACTTGCCCTTGTGGCCTGAATTATATTGGCAGTACAACTAATGCAGTGAAGTTAAGAATTTTAGAACACATGCGTGCTATTGCCAAGAAAGATGAATCCTACCCTGTAGCCAGGCATTTTGACAGGATGCACAGAAGTAACAGGGATCTGTTATCATATGTATGCCTTGACAGTGTACCGGCTAACATCAGGGCAGGAGACCGCCTTTTAAAACTCAGACGGCTGGAATCCAGGTATATAATTGATTTACAAAGCAAAAATCCTAACGGTCTCAACATGCACGAAGAGTTATCAGTACATTTGGGCTGAGGACTGTTGGAACTGATCTCGAGATATCTATAGAACATTACACATAATGACTGTACCATTGAGCTATTTCCCTGTATTTATTAATTTTGCTGATATGATGATTGATTTGATGAAAATTATGTATGAGAAACAATTTCTTATGAATAGGTGTCATTCTGATTGATAGATGAAATTTCTATATATTTGAAGCTGTCAACTCAAATATGCCCATCCAGGGCGTGATTAGTACTTGAGTGTGGTCATATGGGCAACAGTAGTAGCAGCATTTGAGTTTTACATATGCATTCTTATTCATTTAGAGCGCTATCGCGCACATGAAAGTGTTATATTTATAACTTGTGTTCTTATGCTGTGATTGTGATTATGTCACCAGAGGGCGGCTGCTCTCGGCACTATGTATTATAATCCATTCCGCACTCGATTTCTGTGATGACGTTTGTGCTTTAGGTATGCCTGGGCGTGATTTTACTTATGTGCATGTATTTGGACTATATTAGCCCATCCAGGGCGTTATAAACATTGTGTTTGGATTATGGACAGTAGTTGAAAATGTATATATGTATTTACATTGGCCATGCGATATATCTTGGTTATTCAAACCTGAGGTGCATGTATGATTACTATTCAGTTATATTCACACCGTCATAAGATGGCGGCCACCTTTGACACATGTATCATAGTCCTTCTTTGCACTTTACATCATGTATGACGTCTTTTAAGGCAGACGGGCGCCTCGGCTCTCTGCACAATTTGACAAAGCCCGAAGGCGAAACGCGTCTTGTTGCTGTAAAGTTCCCACAATAAATTTTTTGTGGAACTACCCCCTGTGTGTGCTACGTTCTTGAAGGATTAAGTATCCGTGGATGTTGGAAGCGTGGATATATATATATATATATATATATATATATATATATATATATATATATATATATATATATATATATATATATATATATATATATATATATATATATATATATATATATATATATATATATATATATATATATTTACCTTTGGATACCATATTACTAACAATTCAAGAGATACCCCATCTCAAAAATGTATATGACCTACCCAATGAGCTGGAAGATGACGAGAGAACGGAAATCACAGTACTTCAAGACTTAGAGATTCACACTAAACAACATGAAAGAAGTGGACTAAAAAAGAAATCACTGTCCACAACTATCGCCGGGCAACAAGATAAACTCCTTCTCAGAAGCTATCATGAATGAAATTGATAAAATGGAGAGACTGAGAAATACCAAAACAAGAGACTATCTATCAACCTGTGAAAATCAAGCAATCCAGGCATTGGCAAATAACACCAAAATAGTGATTAAGCCCTCAGACAAGGGCGGTAACATTGTTATACAAAATGTGGACGACTATAAAACAGAGGCATATCGTCAACTCCTCGATCCTAGCAAATACAGGAAATTACCAACAAATCCAATACACAAAATGATCGATGAATTCGGAAAAACCTAAATGAATGGCATGAACATAAACTCTTAGACACTGAGGAACGTCAATTTTTATTTAAGGAGAATCCTACTATTCCAACAATTTATTTTTTGCCAAAAGTGCATAAAACAATGATAAACCCTCCCGGGAGACCAATGTTGTCCTCATGTGATTCAGCCTATGGAAATATTTCATCCTACATTGATCATTACTTGGCACCTATGGTCACAAATTTAAATTCGTATATTCAAGTCACAGGAGATTTCTTTCGTGTTCTTTCAAATATATCATGGAATTCGTCCTATCTACTAACCACAATCGACGTAGTTTCTCTATACATGTCCACCGAACACTCAGTGGGCTTAAATGCATGTGCATATTTCCTAAGACAAAGAAATATAAATGAATTAGAACACTCTGCCATGCTACTCACCATGAATCAATTATGTCTCAACAATAATATTTCCTTCTTTAATCATGGGGGGTCAGGACGCTCAACTTTTCGCGGCCAAGACGTCCCCGACAGAGGATTCGGCGGCCTTCAATGCCCTGATAGAGAGGGCTGCTGCTAACCACGACGTCGAGCTGCACTCGGACCCCGTGGATGTGGACTTCTTATTCGACACCTTCTCGGTAGCCGAAAAGTCAGTCAAAACGCTACCGATGCTGAAGGGGGTGCTTAAACATGCAACGGAGGTCTTCAAAGAGCCCACCCGAGCGCGTGTGGTCAACCCGCGCATCGACAGGAAATATAAGGCAGCGCCCACGGATCCGACATATATCAAGGGACACTTGCCATTGGACTCCCTGGTCGTTTCCAATGCTCGGAAGAGGGCGAACTCTCAAACTACTGGTGACGCTCCTCCCCCAGACAAAGAGTCCAAGATCTTCGAGGCCTCAGGCAAACGGATTGCTGCACAGGCAGCTAATATCTGGAGAATATCTAACACCCAAGCCTTGCTTGCACGTTATGATAGGGCCCATTATGACACGTTAGAGGCCATACTGCAACACTTGCCTGACCAATACAAGGAGGCGGGGGAAATGCTGATTCAGGAGGGTAAACTCATTACGAATGCATCCATCAAATGTGCGTTGGATGTGGCAGACACAGCCTCCAGGGCTATCAATACTAGTGTGCTGCTTAGACGCCATGCTTGGCTTAGAATTTCGGGGTTCAAACCCGACATCCAAACCACTATACTGAATCAGACAGTGAATCCTGACCATCTGTTTGGCCCTGAGGTGGATGCCACCCTGGAGAAAATGAAAAAAGATACGGAAACTGCCAAGTCCATGGGGGCTTTACAAAGTCAGCAGTTTCGGAGTGGTTCCTTTCGCTGCTCAAACTCCAGAGGCACCTCAAGAGGACAAGCATCCCAGTCCACACAATATTACAAGACTAACACCCAAGCCTCGTATAACAACAAAAATAGAGGTGGTTACAGAGGCAATAATGTCAAGGGCAGGGGACGTGGCAACAATAGCTCCAGGTCCACCGCCACCAACAAACAGTGACGTCTTGTCACTGCCCCCCGGCCATGCAACACCGGTCGGGGGGAGGCTCCAGCAGTTCCTGCCGGCGTGGAAGTCCATCACCACGGACAGGTGGGTGAGGTCTATTATCCAGTACGGGTACTGTCTAGAGCTTACGTCCATTCCACCGGACATACCCCCAAGGAGCCGTCCTATGTCAGGCGAGCACTTGACCTTGTTGCAGCAAGAAGTTCTAGTCATGCTGCAAAAAGGGGCGATAGAGCTCGTTCCAGTACAAGAGCGGGGAACAGGGGTTTACTCCCTGTATTTTCTGATCCCCAAGAAGGACGGATCCCTCAGGCCTATCCTGGACCTCAGGCCCCTGAACTGGTACATCCTCTCGGAGCACTTCCATATGCTCACGTTGCAGCAGGTGCTTCCCCTGCTTCAACAGGGGGACTTCCTGGCTACGCTGGATCTGAAAGATGCCTATTTTCATATTCCCCTGCATCCTTCCCACAGGAAGTACCTCAGATTCACGATCTTAGACCAGCATTACCAGTTCAAGGTTCTGCCGTTCGGGGTCACCACGGCACCGAGAGTGTTTACCAAGTGCCTAGCAACCGTGGCGGCGCATCTCCGTCGCCAGCACGTCCACGTCTTTCCCTACCTGGACGACTGGCTCATTCAGGCAAGAACAGAACAGCAGTGCGTCGACCACGTGTCACGCACCATTCATCTCCTGCACGATCTGGGATTCTCTCTGAACTACCCGAAGTCCCATCTCCAGCCCGCCCACGTGCGACAGTACCTGGGCGCGACAATCGACACTCTGGCAGCCACCGCGCAGCCGAATTCAGTGAGAATCGCCAGTATCCAGGCGCTGATCCAACGATTCAGACCCCAACACTCGCTTCCGGCGAGGGTGTTCATGCAGTTGATAGGCATGATGGCCTCCTGCATCTCCATTGTCCCGCACGCGAGACTACATATGCGTCCGCTTCAGGAGTGCTTAGCACGTCAGTGGACTCAGGCTCATGGGCAACTGACAGACCTAGTGTTGGTGAGCGGTCGGGCATACAACTCTCTGCATTGGTGGAATCCACACAACCTTTGCAAGGGCCGACCATTCCAAGAGCCTGTCCCACAGATTATCCTGACGACGGACGCCTCTCTCCAGGGATGGGGAGCGCATGTACTCCATTACACTGTGCAGGGACTATGGACACTACAGCAAAGGAAGATGCACATCAATGTGTTGGAACTGATGGCAATCTTCATGGCCTTAAAGGCGTTCAAAGTACATCTGTGCAACAAAGTCGTGTTGATCCGGACGGACAACATGACGGCCATGTACTATATTCAGAAGCAGGGAGGCACACACTCTCCACAGCTGTCTCATCTGGCTCAGAGCATGTGGAAGTGGGCCATTCAGAGGAACATCTTCCTCATGGCAGAGCATCTCCCGGGCAAGGACAATCAAATGGCGGATCTGCTCAGCAGGCACAGCCATCAGATGCACGAGTGGGAGATACATCCATCAGTACTCCAACCGTACTTCCAAAGGTGGGGTCATCCAGAGATAGACCTGCTCGCCACAAAGGAGAACGCAAAATGCCAAAGCTTCGCCGCCAGATTCCCACACCCCCAATCACAGGGCAATGCGATGTGGATGAACTGGTCAGGCAGATTTGCGTACGCTTTTCCCCCAGCACCTCTGATACCGCTGGTGGCACGCAAACTCAGGCAGCACTCGATGACTCTCATCCTGGTTGCTCCAACGTGGGCTCGCCAACCATGGTACACCACGTTTCTCGAACTGTCCGTGGTGCCGCATCAAAGGCTTCATCTCACTCCCAGCCTTCTGACGCAGAGCCATGGCGACATTCAGCACCCGGATCCGCAACAGCTCAACCTGGCGATCTGGCTCCTGAAGTCCTAGAGTTTGGCTACCTCAATCTTCCTCCCGATTGCATGAACATCATTCGGGAGGCAAGGAAGCCCACTACCAGAGCTTGTTATGCGGCTAAATGGAAGAGGTTTGTCATCTACTGTGCCAACCACAATATTGACCCGCTAGATGCTTCCATTCAAAACATCATTTGCTATCTTTTCCACCTGTATCAATGCAATCTGGCATACTCTTCCATCCGCATTCACCTGTCTGCTATGGCAGCTTACCTCCAGAGTAGACAACACCTGTCACTCTTCAGGGTCCCTGCTATCAAGGCCTTTCTGGAAGGACTCAAGAGGGTCATTCCACCAAGGACCCCACCAGCTCCAGAATGGAACCTCAATGTGGTTCTTACAAGGCTGATGGGTCCTCCCTTTGAGCCACTGCACTCTTGTGAGCTTCAGTTTCTGACTTGGAAGGTTGCGTTCTTAGTAGCAATTACTTCGCTACGGAGGGTTAGCGAGCTGCAGGCGCTCACCATCCAAGAACCTTTCTTCCAGGTACATGCTAACAGGGTGGTGCTCCGCACTAACCCTAAATTCTTACCCAAAGTGGTATCCCAATTCCACTTAAACCAGACTATCGAATTGCCGGTGTTTTTCCAAAACCCAGAGACGCTGGCGGAGCGCATGCTCCACACTCTTGATGTTAAAAGGGCCTTGATGTATTATGTAGACAGAACCAAAGATTTTCGCAAAACCAAGCAGCTTTTTGTTGCTTTTGCCACTCACCACAAGGGAAACGCTATCTCTAAAGCAGGGATTGCTAGGTGGATAGTGAAGTGCATTCAGATCTGTTACGCTAAAGCTAAGCGCACTCTCACTATCCCACCGAGGGCCCACTCCACCAGGAAGTTGGGGGCCTCTATGGCTTTCCTAGGTAACATTCCCTTAGAGGATATCTGTAGAGCAGCCACATGGTCTACCACACATACTTTCACTAAACACTACTGTGTAGACGTGCATTCCAAACAACAGGCAGCTGTTGGTCAGGCTGTTCTAAAAACGCTTTTTCAGACTGCTGCAGCTGGCACGGGCGGCCGCCGTTAATGGAGGGACTGCTATGTATTCTATGCACAGATATGAATTCAGCAGCCCACATGCCTCGAACTGCAAATGCTACTTACCAGTATGCATCTGTTCTTGGCATGTAGGGCTGCTGATATTCATATCGCCCACCCTCCTCCCCGGCGCCTGTAGCAGCTGCAGGATTCATTCATTTACATACAATATGCTCATAGCATGGTCATCACTTACATTCTTCACTCCATCTCTGCCAATGGCTAAAAACAATCTGGGGATGGAGGCGATGCCCATGCGCACTGTAGTCCAGGGGAGGAGCCACCTATCTCGTGATACTTCGAAGACTCTTCCAGGACAACAATGTGCAATCATCCGGACCCAACACTAGGTGGCGATCTATGCACAGATATGAATATCAGCAGCCCTACATGCCAAGAACAGATGCATACTGGTAAGTAGCATTTGCATTACCAGTACAAGTTAGAGCCACCATAGTGAGGCGCACCATTCTCAGCCGCCTGGATTACTGTAATGCCCTGTTACTGGAGTCACCTGCCTACCTGATTTCCAGACTTCAGAGCGTCCAGGCGGCAGCAGCAAAAATGGCACTCTCCCGAGGGCGAAGATCCTCCACTACTTTTGCACTGGCAGAACTACACTGGCTGCCTATACACCAGAGAATCCTCTTCAAATCCCTATGCACCGTCTTCAAGGCAGTGCATGGGATAGGTCCCCTACCACTACAAAACAAATTCAAGTGGTATGAACCCACTCGGACTCTCCGATCCTCCTTCACTAACCTCATTAGCATACCCAGGATCAGGAAAGCCACCTATGGTGGCAGAGCCTTCAGTATAGCGGCAGCCCGGCTGTGGAATAGATTGCCTATTGCCATCAGGAAAATAGATGAACTGATGGCTTTTAGGAAAAAAGTAAAAACATGGCTGTTCCCTAAAATTTAACTGACCGGAAACAAAGGACCACCTTCTACTCAGGATGCACAGCGTTTTCAACTATATTCATGCAGCGCCAGGATATCCGTAGGGTTGCAGAGCGCTTTAGAAATACTATAAATAAATAAATAAGAGAACTACAAACATGCATGAAGAAAATTGAAAATAGAACACAAACTGAAATCTTGATTAAAAAACCGAAAGAGTCAAATGAAATCGACCATGAAAATGATCAACACATCCCAAGATTGATTCCATCATATAGCAAGTGTACAAAAATACTGGGCCCTTTTGAAACAAGACCAAGATTTTGCGAAACTCATCGGCACAAGTCCACAGATTACCTTCAGAAAAGCACCATATATCTAGGAAATGCTAGTCCAAAGCCACTTCAGTCCAAAAGCAAAAACACAAATCTGGCTAGAACAACAGAATGGCTTTAAGAAGTGTAATGTTTGTAAAGCGTTCAAGATTGGTGTAAACAAAAGAAATATAAGAGATCCAGAGGGGAGATTGATTCAAATCAATCAAAGAATTACATGCTCAGCGAAGTTCGTGGTATATGCCATTCAGTGCAACTGTGGAATGCTCTATATAGGCAGCACCATCTGTATGTTAAAAAAGCTAATCTTGGAACACATCAAGTGAGTAAAGAATAAAGATTTAACGTATGCTACAGCCAAACACCTTTTAACATGTCAAGGTGGAGACTGGCGTAACATGAGCTATTTTGCAATAGACCCTGTAGAACAACATAAAAGACTGGAGGATCAGAAAAAGAAACTGCGCCAATTGGAATCAAAATATATAATACGTTTACGGACAAAAAGCCCGAGAGGCATGAACTTTGATGAGAAACTTTATGTCCATCTAGAATAGAATGATACTACTTTGTTTGAAATATAAAATAACATTGTTCAAAGGGAACGTATGTCAAAAGCTCAAACGGAAAATGGGTTGCGGGGTAGGGTACTATATCCAGATTGCCTAAATATTCATTATTGCTTTCTGATCAAATCAATGAAGTCATGTACTATACATAAACGAGCTTTGATGCACAGTTACACAACTAAGGAATATATTATGACCCTTCTCTTTTCAATTACATAAACTAAGGAAAAGTGATATAACATTGATTTTTTTCCATTTGACGATGTTTGTTTTCAATAACTGTGAATTGCAAAGTACAATGCGTTATTTCATTTAACAACAGGATAATGTCTGTCATAGGTGATCTGTTCTTAAATAATTTGAACTACATGTCTCAGAATTCATGGGAGTGATCCAAACAGGAAATAGTATAAACAGTTGCAAAAAAGTAGTGCCACCTACCGTGAGCAAGGCCGCAAGACAAACACGTTGGTGTATCAGACTGGGCACTGAATAAATCTTAAAATCGAAGTTGCTGGGTGCGGCGTCCTTTGTTCTAAAAAAATATATATATATTTTTTTTTTCTTTTTTTTGAATAATCCACTTAAACTATGATGACACACGTTACTAATTTATGGCTGACTTCCGAATCTGTCCCAATTGTTAGATGTTTCTTTTAACTGTGCCGTAATGTTTGTAAATCCTGCATACAGTACTGTATGTTTGTCACTCCCTTACGTTACCACAAACTTGTGATTTGTGTTGGCACAGTAACGTGTCAAAACATGTTTTATAAATATCAAAAATCTTTCAAGTAATAAAGGAGCTCTCTCACCCTGAATCCCCCAAAAAACAAATCTCCCAGAAACCTAGCAGCATTTGGAACACTCGTTCACTATAAAATCAAGCAGATTAGAAAACAGCATATGAGAAGCTCAACTCTCTCAACTGCTACTCTATCTTCCCACTTCACAAACGTCTCATCAAACCAAAGACTTCATACACGCCATCTTGGAACCCACTTTGTCAAGGAACACAACTCAACCCTACTGTTTAAACGTGAAAAACACTTGAAATGTATCCCTCACCAAAGCTCAGTGAATGGTAAACTTGAAAAAATACCTTTCCTCTCCTGCCATCACATGTATTTAAATGCAATTATCCACCCCCTTGGCAACACTAGAAAGCTGTTTAGCTTTCTCTACCACAGTCCCATGCAGAGTATCCAAGTTTCCTTCTATACATTCGAGCACATGCCATAGTGCATGTTTACATTTATTTTTCACTCCGTATTTCACCCAAACTTTTCACTGTGTTCAGTATGTAAAAAGTGCAGTGTAAACCTAATTTATGTTGACAAATCGATAGACTGTTGTCATAAGAAAAGCCTTAATTGGGCTAACTGTCCCTCTTTGCCTCTGGCGCTCCCGCTTAAAGTTGCACCATGGCCCAAACCAGGACAGTGCGCCCTAAAAGTAGTATGGGCGCAGGTGTATTAGGTTGCAGTCCATACCTACTAGTGTTTGTTTGCTTTGGATTCTCATAACACATATAAATTGAAAGGCCTAGCAGAGTGGCTTACAATACTGACACTCCAATGTTGTAGTAACATTTTTGACCTTGAAGTCAGTCGGCTAAGCTGGTTATTATTCCTACTTTTATTTTTCCTCGCATATTCAGTGAAGGTTAACTGACTGGTGCATTGGGCAGTGAAGCAACAGTGGAAGTGTTGAATGTGTTACAATTCCTTACATCGCAGAAGTTAAATGATATTTGGAATCAAATATGAAGGGACCCAAAATAAGTACTGGATCCCTGAGAGCTGTACAGGGGCTTCAGATATTCAGTAACAGTGAAAAGACTGACCATTTTCATTTGTTTAATTCATTATAGTGTTCTCACTGTTCAATAGCAGTCTGAAATTAGAAAGTCAGGGATATTTCCGTTAGGATTTTAAAGCATTCACGGTTACACAGAAAGATGCATTTGTTAATAAATTCTGATTTCATTGTAAATCTTTCCCACAGGGTGTTGGTTTGGCACTAAGAACATTATTGGCAACAGTAGATGAAACCATTCCAGTTCTACCTGCAAGCACTCACAGAGAGGTACAGTGTAATGTTACTTGCTTCTTATGTGCATAGTATGTAAAATGGTGTAGACTGCACTACTAAAATCTTAGGTTATATCTTATAAAAGGATAATTGTACTGCTGAGAAATACATTCTCAATCAGAGCAGTATCTGCAATTAATTTAGCACTGCAGGGCTGTTATTATCGTAGTCTGAGTCTTTGAGATACAATGGTGTTCGCTAAACTAATGTGCCTAAAACTGATTTTAACGTACCTTCCAATCAACTTAGGTGATAACAATCCTGCATTTGTACAAATTAATTGTTTTATTTTTGGTCATTCTGGCAATAGCATAGTACTGCATTTTGTGTAAATGATGGCATCCAATGTTGTTGCATGTCCTAGATGCTTCTTCTGTTTATTATAAACAATGTGTCAAATCTGAAAACCTTCATCACAAAACACCTTTAGAATTAGTTGTAGCAAATGCAAAGCAGGTCTATGTGCATAGTTTCATTGGGGTGAACAAGGTTAGGAACTCAGCTGTGGATTGGTTGCCTGGTGCAGTGGCTGGAAGGGAGGTTTTCCTGAGCTTGAATGCTTCTGTGGAGAAATAGACTACATGTTGTCTGATAGGGAGGACATGGCATGCCTTTGGAGTCCCCCAACTGCTATGCTAGTCAAAGATGAAACGAGTTAAACAATTAGATTCAGAATCTTAAACAAGTATATTGATTGCTTTTCAGCCATTATCCTAGACCATGGGTACATATTATTCATCAGTTCTAGGCTGCTTTGCCTCTACAGGGCTTATTTAAGCTGGCTTTGGTCATATTTAAATTGACTATACAAGTGTGATCCTCCAGTCTAGTTTAGTTGTGCTGGACCTTGGTGGGATCTGCCTCTCACGATTATCTCAACCTTTGATGATACTCTGTATTGGGCATGTTTAAATTGGTCGTGAGTACGTTTAAAGTGGCTGAGATTCTTCCACAAGCCCACTTGAGTAGTTGTGACTGAGTTTGGGGGGGGATCTGTCTTCTGAGGTTATTTCAGCACTAGACCAAAGCTGATTCATTATTTGGAGGCAGGCTGTCCCTGTATTAGTAGTCTTTAAGTGACTTTTGGATATGATTAAATGAGTTATTCCCTTCAGTACTCTGGTTTATGTGACTGTTTGTACCTTGCAAACACAAAGAGATGATGGACGTAGAGCTGAAACATTTCAGACACTCACTCCCAGTCACAAATCTAGGTTGAATCCATCATCGTTCTTTAGGTCACTTAGCCACCCCTGTCCAGACACAGCCATATGCAAATCAGTCTTGACCCTGTTCCTCATGAGAACAGTCCAGCCCGAACTGCCAAGCCAGGTCTTTCCTGGACCGAAAACAAGCATCCTGGGACCGGTGGCAAAGTGAGCAAAGTACCAAGCCAACTTAGGGCGAACAAAGCAAACACAAGGAGATGATGGATGGAGCGCCAAACCTTTTCAGACACTCACCCCCAGTCACAGATCTGGGTTTAATCCTTGTGTTTGCTTTGTTCACCCTAAGTTGGCAGGGTATGAATGTCAATTTACATTCAAGAAAACATATCCAGTGGATCCACATTTCCTAGAGTAAAATGTGAGTTACATGTTTTGGGATTTTCTGTTTCTTTTACTTGTTCACCTCTTTTCTTTGGATTTTTATTTTGTTAAATGGTGCATGTATATGAAGGGTTTACACGTGGTCATATTCCCTGTGGTAGACATCCACACTGTATTAAACTCTAAAATGCTAAATGTGTGCAAGGACTATGGAAATTTGTTATAATACACCAGTTAATCTGCTGCTGATAGAACCAAGACTACAGTGGCAACCTCCAAAACCTATGAAAATATAGACTGTTCTTCCCTTTCTCCAAAGCATTGAGGAAAGACATACATAATCCTGAGTTAAAAGGAAATGGAAAATGAGACATATGCAGTCCAGAAAGTAATAGGAGTTTTCCCAGACACTTTTAGCCAAACCATTAGAAGAGGCTGAAATGACAATGTAGATAAGAGCCTAAAGAAATACAATTCTGATTAATGGATCTAATCACAGGTTGTGAATATTCCCTAAGCAGTTTTCCTCCACCACTCTTGCGGAATTATGTCAGTTGCTTTCTTTCTGTGCCTGCTGGCGCAGATCCGGGGTTACCCTTGGTCTTTTCCAGTCCTTTTTCAGTAAAATTGTACCAGTGTGCATGGGAAATATCACCCACTAAGACAACGTGGTTCCAGCCATGTAAGGACTATCGCAAACACGTGTATGACAGACCCTTACGAAGTGTCCCGTTGGTGCCTGGGTTCGGAGGCCAGAGCCTGTGATGACTGCACCCAGATGAATCTGAAGGCCATACGGGAGCACAAGGCAAAGCTGTTTGTCACCAAATACCAGAAGGCTCCACGCCGTGACTGGTTGAAGTTGAAAGGAAGTCCTTTTCCCATAGCAGGTCGTCATGACCAAAGTCTTCGGTCAAATCTAAAAAGAAATATAAAAACCTGCCCATTCCTGCCAATCTTCAACTCCAAAAAGGACACAAGGGCATATAGAAACAACCCGGTCTTGCTCCTGCTCTGCATTGGAGCGGAACCATAGTCTAGTCCCGATGCACCCTATGTTTTTGGGGTTGGTGAAGTCATAGTAAGTGGAGGCCTATAGAAAAGCTACTGGGCTTTTCTGCCAATTTACAGGTTCCCTCTGGCATGCCTTCAGGCCTCGATGATGCACAGGGACCTCCAGTCAGACTTTTGTTGGCAGGTTTGCCCTCAGTGCTGCCTGTGCCCCTCTAGCCCTCCTCCGTTCAGCACCAACTAAGGTGCCAGCCTTAGTTCCGGTGCAACCTGCTGCGCCAGTTCCCTTCAACACCGATGCCTTCTGCACCAAAGGAGGATATGCAACCTGTGCTCTCTGGGCAGAACCCTCCTTGACCAATGCCACGTCCTGATCCCACCAGAGCGCAGCCAGTCCTTAATCCTTCTGATTTTGTTACTTCGCCCTTACAATGCGGTAAGGCACAGACATTGCACAATCTTTTTGGCGCTGACTCTGATAACGATAATTTTGGTAAGTAAGGTGATTTTGTCCCAAACATAATGAGGATCATTGGTACTACAAGATAAGTCACGTGAATACTTTGCCAGACAATGGCCTGTTTTTTCTCTGGGCCCTGCCATGGAAGAAAGGACCTACTTTTCTTTTGTTATGCAGAAGTACAAGACCTTACAACCCGCTATGGAGGTGACAACAAATGTTCTGACGCAGTTACTCCAGTCGGGCCAAACATCTACAGACCTCTGTTGCCATTCAGTGAAGCCCTCACAGAGGCCATCTTGAGCACCTGGGTGAAACCATTTTTAAACTGCCAGTCAGTAAGGTCGCTCAGCACCAGCAAATGGCACCAGGTGACCATGACTTCCTCACTTAACATCGCACACCAGAAGTTGGTTGTGCAGGAGTCCACAAGTAAGGTTAATCCTAATGCCTTCACCGCCACCCGCATGATTTGGAGTCTAAAAGGATAGAGACCTTTGGCAAGTGTATCTTCTCATCTACAATCCCTGCTCTATGGTCTGGAAGCAGCAGCTGTCTTTTAGGTTTCCAATTTAATGCCCGATGGGACACAGTAGCTCACATTTCACCTGCAGTTCCGGACGACCTTAGAGCGTCTCTTCCAAAGCTATCCAAGATCGCTGCGACACAGCTAAATTTGCAATTCGCTCTAGCTTGGACAAGACGGACTACTTAGATCAGGAAATGGGTACAAGTGTGGCGCTTCAGCTCCATGCCTGGATAAGGTCTACGGGCTTCTCCAGGGATGTACAGATATCCTTAAAGTATGCAAAAAAGTGATGGGAGAAATACTTGAAATAATCATTTTAGGCCCCACCATATGGCCTGGCAGTTTGGGCTGGACTGATAGTATTAAAGCTGGGCCAGGACTGATTTTCATATGGCTGGGTCCAAACTGAGGTGGCACTGTGTGCAAAATAACGAACTGGAATGCGGCCCTGAATAATTGCTGGTGGCTAAGGTCCATTCAGGCATTTCATCCATCACTTTTTTTATACTATAGTATGCCACTCTAAGTGGCATGTTTATGTCAATACGTTGGTTAATTGCACCTTGTGTTACTGGAACCAACCCTAACTAGGGTGAAACAGGGCCTGGGTTGTTTATGTTCGATTCAGGGAGGACCTGGCCTGGAAATTCAGAGTGAACTGTTACCATTGGAGCAGGGTCAAGACTGATTTGCATATGGCTGGGTTCAAACCGTGGTTGGCATTGTGTGCGAAATAATGATGGATTGGGATGCAGCCCGAGTAATTACCAGTGGCTGAGATTAATTCAAGCATTGCGTATATCACTTCTTGCGTACGTCAGATATCCTTAAAGGACATGCCATTTGATGGCTCTCGTTTTTTTGTGGAAAAAGTGGATTCAGACCTGGAATGGTATAAGAAGCGCACATTCCAATGCTATGGCTGCTACCATCAGACAATTCAAACAGCTTTTTAACCCCCTCTGAGGATGTGCCTTGGGTTTTCAGTTTTGCCAACATCAGGCACGTGCTTCTTTTCGTGCCAAGATCACAGCTCATCACAACAATGCCCAGGACATCAAAAGCACTGTGCAGCCCAGTGCCCTGCACCACCAGCAATATCAAAACATGTTTACGGTGTCTTTGCCAGGACACAGCCACCCCCAGGGGTGGTGAGCTACCAGCTCTAACGAGTGGGTCTTCCAAATTGTACATCAGGGCTATGCCCTTCTGTTTCTTTTCACCCCAGTGCACCTTCCACCACCATATAGGTGGCTGGCGAAGGGCTAGTTGTGTGTCTTGCAGCAGGAACTGCAGGCCCTTTTGGTCAAAGGGGCTTGCCACTTCCTGGTCCCAAAGACGGAAGGAGCTTTCACCCTATTTGAGATCTCCACCATCTCAACACCTTCCTGCTAAAGGACAAAATCAAGATGTTTAAACTAGCCCGGGTCCTGTGTCCCGTAGATCAGGGTGACTGGATGGTGGCATTGGACCTGCAGGATGCTTTTTTTCATATCTTCGTCCTGTAGGCTGACAGGTGCTACCTGCTATTCACAATGGGCCAGCAGCATTTTTAGTTTGCAATACTCCCTTTTGGTTTCCCAAGTGCCCCTCAGGTGTTCATGAAAGTGATGCAATTGGTCGCCGAAAACCTTTGAAGGTTTAGAGTACTAGTCTTCCACTACCTCGATGACTGACTGTTGAAGCCAGTTTCGTCTCAGGAAATCGTCAACCACTTCCAGATGACGGTGAACCTCCTCATATAATTTAGGTTCACTATCAATGTGCCGAAGAAGCACATGACTCATTTGCAGTCAATCCCTTTCATCTGAGACATTCTGAATATGGTACGGTTTCATGGATTTCCTCAGGAGTGAAGACTGCAGGACATTCGGTCTATGATCCCAATGTCCTGGAAAGGCCATTTGAGCAAATACCTTTCTGACCAAAGAAGGTTCCATTTTATGTCCATAAATGGGCCTGTGGGGCAAAAATAGCTATTGTATTCATGATACATTACACGTTTTCAAGCAAGGATGTGAAATTAAACTGAATAAGGAAGATGGGCTAGTCCGTGAACGAAAAATGGTTTCAGTGGGAATGAGGAATTAAATTGAAGGAGTGAGGACTGATAAATATGTGAATGATTCTGGGAGGGGCAGAACCACAATGTCTATTGTCTAGTTAGGGGTTAGTTCCATTGGGAATGAGATTGGGAACAGACGTTAAGTTTTTTTAAATTAAGGCACAACTACACTAAAGTAGGAAGTGTGTTTTTAAGTGTGCTGGAGTGAGAAGTTGAGTGGTGGACTGGGGAGCTAGTTCAAAAAGAGAATCCATGGGACTCTGCCCCATGTGGAAATAACTGAATGCATTCCTCACTTGCACCATGACAGAAGAGGTGCTGTGTATAGCTAGGCAAATAAAGTAATGGAATGCTTTCTATGTGCATAGGGTCCGTGGAAAATCGCTCACCTGTGGGTTTTCTTATTTGAACCTGAATTATCGAGGCATTGCTGTCCATGCAGCGGCCAGCCATAGAGTGCATGCTAGACTCCATATTTTTATAAAATCAAGCCTCTGTAGCCATATGTTGTCTACAGAGCTAAAGAAAACGAGGCTGATGAGGATCAACCACTGTCAGCATTAGCCACATTACAGCAAAGAGTAATCGGTGCTGGAGCTGAGGAAGACCCTCCTTTCACTCCCACATAAAAAGATTGGTGCCTTACTCGAATTTATTGCAGGCCCAATACTATGACATTGAAAGATCTGCTCACTTAGGAATGTTAAAATGTTTGTTTGTAGAGAGTCATAAAAGAAGATGTATATCCCATGTTCTGTACTGGAACAACAAGGATGCTTACTTTCCAATTTAGAGTAAGCCTTCATGTGGATTAAGCAAGTGACTTTGTGTTTAACATAACACATTGATTCACCAGCGACAGTCAATTATTCCACCTTAGATTTCCACATTTGGCAAAGTTTGCAAGCATTGATAGACAAAATAGTTCAAGAGTGAGATGTGACCTCAACAAGTAGTATTTTAGAAAATATTATGTCAACCCATTGAGAGCATTGCACCTAGCTTGAGCTGACAGATTATCTGTTTGGACTCTGTCAAATGTGTTAGCTGTTGTTTTGCCACATTCAGGCCCATCTGATGAATGCTTCTACCTGATCCTGAAAATGTCAATAGCTCCCCTTCGCTTCCAGTGTGCTGGCTTCATCACGGCACTGGAAGTGATGCCAGAAGGATGTCACTAGAGCCATATAGCAAGAACCCTGTCCAATGCTCTGACATCAGTTCCTTTTTATTCTGCACTCTTCAATGCAGATCAGGAGCTTTTCTCTGAATCTTTTGATCACTTTGCTGGAAATTCAGAGGTCTCACAAAATGTGTTCCTTTTCAGTCCTTTGGGAATGTCACCTCCCAAGAAGTCAGTGTTCATGACCAACTGTTATGGGTAAATGTCCAATTCAAACCCCGTGAGGTCTGCTTGTGGTGCCTAGGTTAAAGGCATAACTCAGGGTCCCAAGAGCAGTGCAGCCTCATTCACCTCAAAGCCATAAAAAACGCAATGCCAAACTTTTTTTATGGCCCTCCCAACGATGATCATTCCAGGTTGAGCGCTCCTTCCACATGCCGTTGCTCACCTTTGCCTAAGTTTTTCAAGAGGAAATAGAGAAACACAGGGAGACACCTCTTCACCCCAAATGCTATTGGCAGACTGCATGATATTTTCAGCTCTGAATCAGATTTCCTTCAGGTACAAGAGAGGGTACAGCTTGATACTGATGACTGTCGTTAAGGAACCAATTTGCTTCCTTCCTTTACTTCTGACAGTGGTGTACTTAGTACTGCTAAATGTAAGTGGTCTGAACTCTTTCTCCAAAACAGAAATGAAGTGTCCCCCTGGAGGTGGCTTTTTTACGTTGTCTTCACGACTCAGATGAAGTGCTGAAGTGCCCTCTCCCTGCCTTGGAAACCAGAGCAAACATTCTGACCTATGTCCTCCAGACATCCGCATAGTCATTGAATCCTTTGTTGCCCTTTAGTGAAGCACTCAGCTGTGAACTGCATAATGTACAGGAGATACATGCCAGCACCCAGAGAATGTGACTTTTTGTCAGTCCGTGCTATATTCTTCTGGTATTGATTCCAGCATTGGTGCCAGGTTTTGACAGTGCATTCCTCTACTGTGATCTCTACAGCGTTCTCGCATCCCAAGTAACGGTGCATTGGGAGCAAATTCAAAGAGCAGATGACTTAATTCATTTTATTGTGAAGGATTTACCAAGCTGCCATTATAGTTGTGTCCAAGAGCAGTTGATTGTTGGACCTTGTCCTACTGTTTAGTCACTTGGCGTTCAATTGATTTGAAGACACAAAAGAACCCTCTGCAGTGTGGTGAGTTCTACAACCTCATCTAATACTTTGCTCTGTGCAACAAATACCTGACTTTGCTCCTGGTTCCATTCAATGTTAGTTGCCCTGTGCTAGTCAACTCTTTCATCTTTTTGAATTATCCCTCGTATTCTATGCTTACTCTGCTATTTCAGCCCTATGGTGGAACTTCGTTTCATCTACATAAGTGCATTCCTTAACCACCAGCTCCTATAAAATGTCACTTATGAATTCATTGGAGCAACCCATACAGGAAACTGATCAATTCCTCCTAAGTTTAGACTCGTGTTTATCACTTATTGCTTTCAGTTTTTGATCCATGTAATCAAGTTGGTAGCCATCTAAGTGATATGTAATTTGCTTATATGCCTTTTGTTCAGGAAGGGATTAAAGACGTTCATCTCCTCCTACTGAAATACCTCATTTTAGATTGATTGGATTACACCACCTTTGTGAGTAATAGTGCCAAGCATCTTGTAGCCAACTCTGGTTAATTTATTTTGTGTTTTATGAATTTACTCACTACACATATGATCTCCTTGTTTTCAAGGTCCTAGCCTATTCTTTCTGAATGTTTGATTTACAACATAAGGCTGTTCATTTGCTTATCATTGATGTACAGCTACTGGTCCTTAGTTACTTTTGCTTCTTGATTCCACTCTCAAGGAATAGGACTTCTGTGACAGCCTTACTCTAGCAAGCAGGAAAGTAGGGATTGTAATGGTTCTCCTCCAACTTCCCTAGCCTCCATCCTATACCTTAGGGTGTTTACCAGCTAGTCTAATAATTTGATTTCTTACATTATTCTACACACCCCAGCTAGCAACTCAGAATTTCCTCAGAGCATAAGTTAGGCAGGACTTTAATGACAGAGAGAGTGAGATGAGAATGTAACAGACTGTATAGTGCCTTTGGAGTGACGAGGGTCTATTGACAAGCCTTTTAACAGGCCCTTCTGGTAATGCACTACCCACTCATTACTCCAGTATTGGAGCTTTCATAGATTCACATGCCTGAATCATTCCCCGTCGTCGAGACAGGAGTCTCCGGTACATTAAAAAGCAATGCTTAGTAGTATAGAAAACTGAAAAGAGGCCTAGGCCCATTTCCCTTTTGCAACCCATAACCCTTGTTATGTAAAAGAAACCAAACATTTCCCTGAACCAATCAGAGCTCCTCACCCTCTAGAACCCTCCCGAGAGAACCTTCTGCTCCTCAGATTTTCTACTGCACGTTGTGCTAGGGAGTCTCCTATGAGCGCTGCTCAAACTCTTCAGTATATTCAATTGATATTAGACCAGAGTGTTTTTCCTTCTCCAGATTTAATTATTTGGAATTCTTCAGACTGTTTCTCCTTCTTCTACCATGGCTGACAAGGAGAAAAAATTATTTTTTAGAGCTTGTGCCTCCTGCTCTAAGAAAAGGCTTTATACAGACGCCCCTTTAAAGACTGCATCTACTGCCTTTATCCAGACCATCAGGCAAAGGATTGGCAAAGGATTGCAAGGTATGTCGTACCTTTTCCAATAAAACTTTGAGGGACAGTGTAGGAAGGCTTCTACTCTGGTTTCAAAAGGTGAAAGCTAGGAAGGAGATCTTATCCAGTGACAGTGAGGAGGAGTTCTCTTCTTCCAGGAGATCTCAGAAAAGGAGCAGATCTCCTCATACTCATACCTCAGGGAAAAGACCTGAGAAGGCCCTTAAAAAGACCACCCCAGGGTCTTCAGTGCTCAAAATCACCTTCAGACAAAGAAAAGGAGAAGGGTCATGCTTCGGGGGTTAAATATACCATGAAAACTCATTCAGAGCCCTCAAAATCTCCCCTTCCCAGGTCAAAATTTCTGTCAAGAAGCCATCCTCCACACCTTCTGAGGAGAAAGTGGAGAAATCTGCGTCGTCGACGGGAGCGTCGACTAAGAAAATAGTCGTTGTCGAAGAAACCTGAGGTAAAAGCTGTTTCTAGAGCTTTATCACCGTCGACAGTACCACCGTCGATGACCGTATCAGTTCAGCGACGACAAAGGCGTCTACAGCTACGACTACAACCACGTCGTCTACGGGATCGTCGACGACGGCGGCAGTGACAATGGGATCGTCGACGACGGTAACGACAACGTCGACGGTAGCGTCGACGACTATGATCTCGTCGACTGGCTCGTCAACGAGGTAAAAAATCCCAGAAAAAAAGTTTTTGGCCTGGAAAAGGACAATTACGCCAGAACTTACCTCTCCAAGTAAGGTGTCCCCTCTAGTACCATCTCACCTTCTGGAGGAAGTAGATTCAGAAGGGGACGAAGCTGATGGCCGACCTTTTGATTATGCTAGTAGCCCGTCTCAGTTGCAGGTGAAGTACCAAGAGGAGGTATCAGATGAATATAAATTTCAAGAGCGTCCTCAGCTACAATATCGCCAGGAACAGCAGGAAAAGATGACTATTCTACCATCTTCCTTGTTAGTCAGCTCCTATTATGGCACCTCCGGACAGGGAGGGTAGAAGGCTGGACAATGTGGGGAAGAGATTTTCCTCTATGTCGGCCCTATTAGTGAGAGCTGTGAATGCCCTGTCCATTCTAGGGTGGTACGATAGGCAAATGTGGTGTGACCTTTTACCTTACTTGGATCAATTAGCGGAGAAGAAGAGAAAAGTATTCAGGAATATTCTGCAAGAAGGGGAGAGGACTTCAGCCAAAGTCATAGATTGCGCTATGGACATAGCAACCACGGCATTCAGATCTCTGGAGGAGCTGCAGTACTGTATTGTATTGTATATGGACTTGTAAAGCGCGATTGCTGCCCAAGGGCGTCCAAGCGCTGAGTAAGTAGACAGAGATGGGCGGTGCAGAAGAGATTAGAACTCGGTGGATTTAGCAAACAGTAGGGTTTTCAGCTGTTTGCGGAATGAGAGCAGGTTCGAGTTGGACCGGAGTTGTAGAGGAAGTGCATTCCACAACTTCGAGGTGTTCAAGGAGAACATCCTGCCTCCGGCCCTAGAAAGTAAGGATGGTTGAGTGCAACAGCATTTAGACCGAAAGCCCAGAATAAAATCTTGGACCTTCCTTTCAACAGTTAAGATCTATTTGGCACGCATATAGATGATGCACTGCAGAGTATCAGAAAAGATACGGATACGGCTACGTCATTGGGAACTCTACAATACAGGAAAGCTCCTTTTCGAGGCTCTAAAGGTAGAGGGCAATCATCTTACAGGGGAGGATTCCAACAGGGTCGTTTTCCTCTTACTTCACTTCATCTCAGCAGTATACACAGCGCCAGTCAGGAGGCTACACAAAATTGACTCCGAGAGGTAAAGGAGGTCGTCAGGGGAAAGGCAACACCCGACGACAATGACAACCTTCTAATTCCGGCTACACGGATTTCTCTGAGATCACATGTTCCCCTGGGTGGAAAGATTGCTCATTATTTTCAAAATTGGTAACAGATAACTACGGACCAATGGGTCCTTAACATTATTCAATTCGGCCACACTCTAGAATTTCTACAGAAACCCACTCGTACACTGCCGATACATCAGAAATGCAAGCATTTACAGCAAATGCGAGAGGAGATTTGTGCAATGCTCCGAACGGGAGCAATAGAACTGGTACCGAACTCCCAGAGGGGAAGGGGGTTTTACTCTAGCTTTTTTCTCGTCAAGAAAAGCATCCTTAAATGTCGGCCAATTCTGGACCTCAGATTCCTAAACACCTATCTCAAAAAGCAATCTTTCAGGATAGTTTCTCTGCAAGACATCCTTCTACTGTTGAATCCAGGAGACCATATGACCACACTAGACCTACAGGATGCATACTTTCATATCCCCAACCATCCTTCACACAGGCAGTACCTTCGGTTCAGGGTAGCCGGAGAACATTAACAATTATAGGTACTGCCCTACGGCCTGAAATCAGCCCCAAGAATTTTTACAAAATGCCTGGCTCCAGTGGCTGCGGTTCTAAGAAGACAGAAACACCAAGTATTTCCCTACCTCGACGACTGGCTAGTCAAGGCACCATCAGCCGCGTTAGCCCAAGCATCAACAGAGGCTTGCATGCAGTTGTTTGTCAGGCTAGGTCTGACTCTACACAAAGAGAAGTCATCCCTTCAGCCAACGAAAAGCATCACTTTTTTGGGGCCAATACTGGATACAGACAGAAACAAGGCGTTCCCCTCCAAAGAAAGGCAGCTTAAAAAAATTGTTTCTCTCTTCAAAGATTTTACAAACAGAAAGTGTTTTCAGTATGCAAGTACAAGTCATTACTGGGAACAATGTCATCTTGCATTCCCCTTGTACCTCACTGCAGGTTAAGAATGCGTCCGTTGCAAAAGCAACTGGCTCTGCAATGGCGTCAAGCGGAGGGATCCTTCGACGGTTTTGTCCAAGTTACTCCGTTCATGGTTCAGGCATCAACATGGTGGACCCGGAAACGCAATGTCTTGCAGGGTCTTTCATTCCTCACAATTCCAGCTCCATTGATAGTGACAACAGATGCGTCCCTAGAAGGATGGGGAGCGTTCCTTCAAGACCTTCAAGTCAACGGTTGCTGGAAGTTGCACGAACAGCAACTGCACATAAACTTACTAGAACTCAGAGTGGTACTCTTCGCATTGCTAGCTTTCCTGCCAAGCATAAGAGGATCATCTGTGTTGATAAGAACGGACAACACAACTGCAATGCACTACTTAAACAAGCAGGGAGGAACAAGATCACTCTCCCTCTCTCAGGAAGCTCAGGACATATGGGAATGGGCGCTACGGCACAGGATATCCATAACAGCGGAACATCTCCTAGGGGATCAAAACATCAAAGAGGATACTCTCAACAGGCTCAAATCGTCCTGCCACTAGTGGGAGTTGGATCAAGGAGTCCTGAACAACATTTTTCAAAGATGGGGAGAACCGGCAGTAGACCTTGTCGCAGCAGCGGAGAACAGGAAATGCCGGTCCTTCGCAAGCTGGCTTCCCCAACGGGGATCTTGGGGGAATGCGTTTTCTATGGCATGGTCAGGCGTCTTTGCCTACGCCTTTCCTCTAATTCCCCTGTTGCCACGAGTGCTTGTGAAGATCAAGAAAACCGTGCAGACTAATCGTAATGTCCCCATGGTGGCCCAGACAACACTGGTTCACAGAGCTTCTTCTGCGTTCGGTGGTACATCCGATTCGCCTCCAACCAATACCATCGCTTCTGACGATGTCTTAGGGACAAGTGCTCCATCCGGACCTGAGATCCTTGCGCTTAGCGGCCTATCTCCTGATCACAGTGAATTTCAGCATCTAAACATCTCAGAAGAATGTAAAGATATCCTCTCCAAGGCCAGGGCGGATAGTATGAACAAAACCTACAAAATGAAGTGGAAGAGATTTTGTCTCTGGTGTCGAAGAAGTAACGTTCAATCACGCTACAGAAGGACTGCTTCGGGACCATCCTTAAGGTCGGCAAGAATTGTTAAACAATTCATGAAGGGATTATTCAGAGTTTTTCCTCCAATAAAGCCGCCGCCACCTCTTTGGCATTTGAACGTAGTCGTTTCACAATTAATGAAACAGCCCTTCGAACCTATACACAGGGCAGATCTCAAATTCCTATTGTGGAAGGTGGCTCTTCTCATCGCTCGAACTTCGGCCAGAAGAGTGGGGGAATTGCAGGCTCTCACAATTCAAGACCCCTTTCTGCAATTAAAGAGGACAGGATGATTCTCAGAACTAATCCGAAATGTATCCCAAAAGTACCAACTGACTCATTTTAATGAGCCATTAGTTTTAAAACATTTCTTTCCACAACCAACAACAGCAGCGGAAAGAGTTCTACATTCGCTGGACGTCCAGCGATGTCTCAAATTCTATTTGCAAAAGACTAAAAACTTTCGCAAGCCTTCACAGCTTTTTCTCGCTTTCAGCGCACCCAGGAAGGGCTTCCCTTTATTGAAACGTGGGATTGCCAGGTGGATTTCCAGTGCTATAGTATATTGTCACCAAGCTGCTGGGAAACCTCTGAACGCGCGAGTTTGGGCTCTTGCAACCAGAGCTGTGTCCACCTCCACTGCGTTATTTGCAGGAGTGCCTATCCAGGATATCTTCAGGGCAGCGACCTGGAGTTCTACGCACACATTCACCAGGCACTACTGCCTGCAAGCAGCCGTAAAAAACTGATGTGGCGGTTGGAGAAGCGGTGCTGAGGAATATTATCCAGTAACGGTGAGCCCTCTTTGAATCCCTCCATCCTTTTGTCTTTATTACAAGTGCACATATTTTCTATTGTTATGTTTACTTAAAGTGATTATAATTTTTATAAGCAGAATTCTAAAATAACTATGTACAGAATGATGCTATATTAAGTAACTATATATGTATATATAAAAAATTTGCTTTATGCTACTGCTCGCTATTCTGATTCAGGCATGTGAATCTATGAAAGCTCCAACACTGGAGTAAGAAAACAAGTTACCTGTACCTGTACTTCTACAGTTTAGGTAGCTTTCATAGATTTACATGCGACCCACCCTCCTCCCCTAAGAGGCTTACCTTAGATTTAGCACAAAGAGTGTTTTTATGCACAAGTGCACGAAAATCTGAGGAGTAGAAGGTTCTCTCAGGAGGGTTCTAGAGGGTGAGGAGCTCTGATTGGTTCAGGGAAAAGTTTGGTCTCTTTTACATAACAAAGGTTATGGGTTGCAAAAGGGAAATGGGCCTAGGCCTCTTTTCAGTTTGCTATACTACTAAGTATTGCTTTTTTATGTACCGGAGTCTCCCATCTCGACGATGAGGAATGATTCAGGCATGTGAATCTATTCAAGCTTCCAGTACTGGAGAACTACAGTTACAGGTAAGTAACTTGTTTTCTTATCCACTCATGGGTACCTGGCCCACCAGTTTGGTCTGGAGATGAGGGTGGGCATTCCAGAATGAGCAGGGTAAGAGCCAGGGAGCTTGGCCTTCTGCAGAAATATAGGAGGTGAGCCTGTAAAACCTTATAAAGTCTGTCTTGATTCTTAGATGGATGGGCAGGATATTTCCGGCTCCTTGTTTTCTTCTTTTTGTTATACCAGATAAATTCTGGATGTTAAGTATGCATCTCAAAAAAGTTCTTTCTATGTAAACATAACTCACTGAGCCTTTTTTTCTTACAGATTGAGATGGCACAAAAACTGTTGAACTCTGACTTGGCGGAACTGATCAACAAAATGAAACTCGCACAGCAATACGTAATGACCAGCCTCCAGCAAGAGTACAAGAAGCAAATGCTGACTGCGGCTCACGCTTTGGCTGTGGATGCCAAAAACCTGCTAGATGTCATTGATCAGGCCAGGTTGAAAATGATTGGACATTCAAGGCCGCATTAAGACATTTGTGACTGACTTGTAAATCTTTTACGGAAGCACATTCTTCGAGGATGACATCCAGCCTCCTACCAGCAGCGAGGATTATGTCTAAATAGTCCTGGATATCTGGGGACATCTGGTCCGATAGCCACGACTGGCAGCATATTCGTACCTCTCTCGTTTTAGAGTTATGGGATGGTTCGATATCCCATACAAGGCATTGTGAAAGAGCAACGATTGTATAAAACACACACAGATCATGGAAACCAGTTATTTTGGCATCAAGAACGCAGAAGTCCTGCCATGAAACCACAGAGCCAAAATTCTCGTGTGCAGCAGACAGTGAAAGTATTGGGGTATGGAGAATTCGGGGACACCTAAGGGCTGAGAATTCTTGCCCACACACTACAAGAAACTGTCAAGACTGGAATTTTTGTATTTCTGCAACACTTAAGTCACAATATGCTAATCACAATTTACAGAGAAAGAACATAAAAAGCTATATTTTCAAGACTTAAGACATTTAAAAACTAAAGGTTTTTTCATCTTTTACCTTTCATGTGGATATGTGAAGCATTTAATTGGATACTAGCGGTAGAACATGACTGAAACCCTTCTGCATCCTTTTCCGCAAGAATAACATGACAGGTTTTTTTGTACAGATGGACATGTTATTTCCTCCGGCAGCGGAACTTCTGCTTCATCTCCAAGCAGTGGAACACAGCATTTAGAAATGAACTTCTGTAACAATATGTTTCCCATTTTTATATAATTTATAAACAAAGATTAAAGCCATGTTGAATATTTTAAAATGTCAGTACTTTCCTAACCTATCTAAGTCTCTCTTTCCTGCAAGTACAAAAGCAAAGCGGTGCTTCTTTCCTACCCCGCACACATTTCATTTTCCATTGCACATTTGTTAAAAAATGCTCCCTTTAGTTTGTTGGGGGGATATAAATTATTCTCAGGAAGAATATAATGAATTGTACAGTTACTATGACCTATTAAAAAGGTGTTACCAGTGAATGATCTTGGAGTAATATATTTGCCTTTCAGTTGGGATTTGCTTCCACCTACAGGATTTGCCAGGAATACTAACAATATAAGCTGTGTTCACAACCAACTTAGTCTAGTTGGATCCACTGCTCTTTCCAATTTCTTCTCACTTTTGAACTCTCCGTGATATGTCATTGTCTACCTCAAAACTTTCACTTTTTTTTCATTGTTTTTCTCTACTCCTTTAGACCCTTGTTCATGTTACCGACAAACGGAAATGAAAGTATCCAGTGATCTTCGTACTGTGCATTTTTCTGGATTTGGGGATGTTTGCTGCCAAAAGAGTAGAGGAGGTTGCAATAGGGCACGGGAACATTTAATTCTTCGTATTGAATCTTGCATAGATTCACATGCTTGAATCATTCCCCGTTGTCAAAGTGGGAGTCCTACAGTACATTTAAAAGCAGTATATGTCATACATAGTCCAGAAGGGCTAAAAAAAACATTCACTTCAGTAACTGATCTCCATTATTATAAAAGAACCAAACTCCAGCAAATCAGGCAACAACACCCCAAAGAACACTTTCACAGATACTTTACTACCTCCGATTTCTACAGAACGTCGTGTGACGAGACTCTCCCCGAGCCCTGCTCATTTATCCAGAATTTTCAAATAAAAAATAGATTTACTACTATATTTCTTAAAGGGACTTCATCTGATATTTGAACCCGACTAAATAAAATGTCAGATTCAAGCAAAATATTTCTTTTCAGATCTTGTGGGACGTGTTACAAGAAGAGGCTGCACTTTCAGGACTCCATTTACTGCCTACACCCTTTTCATGGGGTAAAAGACTGTAAGACTTGCTGTACTTTTTCCTCAAACAAATTTAAAGATAGAGAAGAGGCTGATGTTATGGCTTCAAACACGTAACAGAAGACCATAGACCGGTCTCTTTCTGAAGAAATCAGAGCCTACAAAAACCTTCTCCGTGGTTGTTGTTACAGTTCATAAAGCCCTCCTCAGTGCCGTCAACAGAGAAATCCACTGTAAAGCGAATAACTGTCATCAACGACAACACTGTCGACAAAGGCAGCTCTTTTGATGAAATTCGCCCTGTCGACGACAACACTGTTGATTGTGATGACAACATAGTCGGTCATGCCACCTACAATCTCCCGGCCTACAGGGAATTGTCGACGAGAAAACTGTCAACATCTCCATCGATGGCAATAGATTTAACACTGTCGATGATGAAGACACTGATCATGCCAACAAGGCCTTCATCAACCTTCCTCTCCGGCAGGACGCAGCGGCTCAGACTTCCCCCTTTCCTCTCGGACCCCACACCTACCACCTGCGGAGTCCCCCAGGGCTCCTCCCTCAGCCCGACGCTCTTCAACGTCTACATGGCTCCACTTGCCCCCATCGTCAGAACCTACGGACTCAACATCGTGTCATACGCAGACGACACCCAGCTCATTCTCTCCCTATCCAACGAGCCCAACACCGCCAGACGCAACTTTCGAGAAGGCATGGAAGCCGTCGCCAAATGGATGAAAAACAGCTGCCTACAACTAAACACCAACAAAACAGAAGTACTCATCATGGGCCCAAACCCCGACGCCTGGAGCGACACCTGGTGGCCCACCGCCCTCGGAAACCCGCCAACCCCCACAGACCACGCACGCAACCTGGGAATCATCCTGGACTCCAAGCTCAAAATGGACTGCCAGATCAACTCTGTCTCATCTTCGTGCTTCCACACCCTCCGCCTCCTTCGTAAGACCTTCAAATGGATCCCCCTCGAACACCGAAAGACAGTCACTCACGCCCTGGTCACCAGCAGACTCGACTACGGCAACGCACTCTACGCAGTAATAAACAAAAACCTCATCCGCAAGCTACAGAAGATCCAGAACGCCGCCGCAAGACTGGTCCTCAACCTGCCAAAACACTGCCACATCTCCCAGCACCTGCGCACACTCCACTGGCTCCCCGTCGAGGCGAGAATCACCTTTAAGATGCTCACCCACGCACACAAGGCCCTCCACGGCACCGGACCAGCATACCTGAACAGCCGACTCAAATTCCACGCACCCCAAAGGACCCTACGATCAGCCCAGCTTTCCTACGCCGTGGTCCCCCGCACCAGAAAGACCAGATTGGGAGGCCGCTCCTTCTCCTTCCTCGCGGCCAAAGCATGGAACGCCCTTCCGCTCCACCTCAGACAGACAACATCGCTCCCAATCTTCGCAAGAAACCTCAAAACCTGGCTCTTCGACAGACCCCCTCCTTGATGGCATCGTTTCCTGGCTTTGCATACACCAAAAAGAATGCTGGCTTCAAGCATTGCAGTTCCTGATGGTGTAATGTCCTCTGATGAGGACCGAGAAGACGAAGTATCAGACGACCATAGTGCATCTATTGAATGAGACGATTACCTGCTATAGACTCCTTCACTGCCAGCTCCTCATCCAGTGGACTCCCCTCCTGGTAATATTAAGAATTTCCATACTCGGATGGAGTGAGCAGCAAAAAGATTTGAGTTGCCAATACCAGTGAAGCAATCAGATTGCTTTCTTTAGGATTTTAAAGAGCTGGCTAGAATACCCATTAGAGCTCTCCCGGATGTAGACTATATCTGGGAGGAAATTGTGAGAATTATGAATAATCAAGCAACATGTTCTGCAGTCCTAGCTAATTAGATAAAAATAATGTAAGGTGCCAGAACATTCAGCAGCATGTTTAATAGGACATCCTAAACCAGGTTCAAGCAACTCTGTGCCGCTCCAAGAACTCATCAACGCCTATATCAACACCGCAGTATAGAGAGGGTAAACACCTGGATAACATAGGAAAGCGTTTTTCCTCAATTGCAACTACTATGTTTAGAACGGACAATTCTCAGGCGATCCTTAGCAGATCCGACCGGCAAATGTCGTCAGATATTGCTCATTACATAGATCGGTTACCAGAGGATGTAAAGACAGAAGCAAGAAGGATTCTACAAGAAGGCGAATAAGCCTCTTCGGAAAATGATTGTGCACTGGATATCGCTTACACAGGCTTTCAGCATTTGGCAAATGCTGCTGCCCTCTGCAGACTGGCATGGCTAAAAGCTATTTCCTTCAGACCTGAAGTCCAGAGTAAGAATTTAGACCTGCCTTTTGATGTCGAGGCGTTATATGGAAGACACATTAATAAGGCGCTACAATCATTAAGAATGGACACCGCAAAATCGGTAGGTTTGCTGCAAAAGAGGCAAATGTCATTTTGAAGGGCAAGAGGCGGGATTATGTTCTCCTACAGAGGATGATCCAACCTTATCGATTTCAACAGTGCCAGCCCTTTCAGAAACAATACAGACCGTAGTACCCTCAACAGCAGTACAGGCAACCACCATCAGCGGCTACAACAAACAAACTGCAAGGAGGAAGCAAACTTCCTAGGGAAGAGAGACACATGTAGGAAGCAGTGACAGGATAAACTTGCCTGTTACAGGTTTGTTCCAGAAGCAATTGGGGGCGGAATAGCAATCTATTTGGCTCATTGGAAGTTCATCATAATGGACAAATGAGTTTTAGATCTATTTTCCGATGGCCATACATTGGAATTAACAAATTGACCATCTCATACGCCTCCTCCGCCAGTGATCCCCTCTCCATCTTACACATATGCATAGGGAAATGTTTCCCATGCTCAAGAAGGGTGCCATAGAAAAAGAATCCTTCAATTAGAAGGGAAAAGGGTTTTATTCCCACTTCTTGATCAAGAAAAAGACTGGAGAATGGAGGCCCATTTTAAACCTAAGGAAGTTAAACAAATATCTATTTTAAACTAACAATCCGTATGGTTGCTGTCCAAAACATCCTCCTGCTTCTGAGCCACAAAGACTACAAGACGACCCTCAACCTTCAGGATGCTTATTCTCACATTCTCATTTACCCAAAGCATCAATAATTCTTTTTTGATAACTAGTTTTTATTGATTTTCTTAAACAACATAACAATTGGTAAGGGTACGTCACATACACATTGAAGAATTTACCAGGCAAATAGAGTGGAGAGCATCGACAATTCTTTAGAATAAGGGTAGCAGGCATTCATTATCGGTTCAAAGTCTTCCTATTTGAACTCAAATCGGCCCCTGCATTTTTACAAAATGTCTAGCTCCACTGGCAGCTTACAAATAGTTCCATATTTTAACAACTGTTTAATAAAAGCCCCTACATGCCAGGAAGCGGTCAAGGAGACAACAGTCTGTCTATCTCTATTCAGAAACGTAGTCTTAACTTTTAGCCCTCAAAAATAGTTGATTCATGCATCAAAATTCATAAAGTTTTTGGGAGCCATCCTAGACACCATTCAGGACAAAACCTATCTCACAGAAGACAGATGAACAAGGGTAAGGCTATTAGCATAAAAATTGATTTAAAGTAATCCATTGCAGTTCGCCTATTCAAATTCCTTCTAGGCATAATGTCATCTTGCATTTCTCTGGTAGCATTTTGCAGGCTCCAAATGTGAATTCTGAAAGAAGAATTGGACAAATAATGGCTCCCTACTCGCAGCTATTTTGAGGACATCATCCAGATCACTACGACCATGAAGAAGTCTCCCTTGGTGGACTCAAGCCTAACATCTTTCCATAGGTTTGAACTTCCTGCCTCAAGCCTCCAATTTTGTAGTGACAACCAATGCCTCCCTAGAAGGATGGGGTGTTTACCTTCAACATCACCACAAATTAAGGCAGTCACGTTGAGACTACACCCCACCCCGAATCAAGGTAGTGTCAGTGCTAATAAGTTAAGACAGTACCACCATCATGCCCTTTATCAACAAGCAGGGCGACACAAGATCTAAACCGCTGTCTCAAGAAGCCCATAAGATTTGGAGGTAGACAACTGCTGAAACATCAGGTGCAGTTAAAATCAGAGCACATCCCAGGGATACAAAAGATTTTAGCAGACACTTTAGCAGGAACAGCTGCCACGAGTGGAAGTGTAAATAAGATGTCCTGGACAATGTCTTCCATCTTTGGGGGGTAAACCAAGTCTAGACCAACCTGTTTGCGACTTGTCAGAATAGAAAATGCTGGCTTTATGCAAATTGAGTTCCACAACCGAGATCGTGAGGGAATGTATTTTCTATAGGATGGTAAGGGATCTCTGCTTACTCTTGTCTTCCAATCCCATTAATCCTGAGGATTCTTAGCAAAATGAAGTGAGAACTGTAATAAAGTAGGATTTCCACAGGATGTGTTCATCAAGTAATATTTATTCAGCCCCAACCAACAGTCAGCTGGCAACTGACACATATGGAATTTACAAGACTAGGAACATTGGTGTAACATGGTTCCAAGCTCTAGGTTCCAACATGGAACCAGCACACCCAGGAAGACAGGTCATTACACTTCTCCCTCTTAACCACCAAACAGGTTTACATGTCCAGCAATGAAATAGGCAACAAAATGAAAAGGAAAAACAAAGAAGAAATTACCTAGACATAATCACGCAAGTGAACAGGAGGCCTGCGTACTCTCACACCCTTATGAGAATATTTAGAGCCCAGGTCAGGAGCAATAACAAAGTCATCACATTTCTCTTTTCCCCAAAGTGAGAAACACGACTATTGTTCCAGATACGACCATCCTCCGTCTTTACAGCATTTTTGAAAATTTTCACAATGGTTCTGGGAACAGAGAACTTCGACCAGTTTTGACAGCCCACAGGAGCCCTAATCTTTACTACCTCCCCCACCATGAATTTGGAATCTTTTGCAGAATTTCTCCTGTCTACATATATTTTCCTTTTCCTTTGTAGACTCAATTTCCTTTCTCTCCAAGCACCCAGATCATTATTTTTTACCCCCTTGTCTGCAACCATCCAAGCAGGACATAAATAAGTGTTAGGAGCTCTTCCCTTGAAAAGCTCAAACTGATTTTTTCCTGTGGTAGAGTGGGGGAGAGAAACGATAAGCTGAAATTCTGTTCTGTAACTCCTTTCTCCAGTCTAAATTGTTAACCCTTGCCAACTGAATGCTCTCCTTCAAAGTTTTGTTGAGTCTTTCCAAAGCACCATTTGCCTCAGAATGATACAAAGAAATCTTCTTGTGAATTATGCCACACCTACTGAAATACTCCTCAACTTTCCCTGAACAAAATTGAGGCCCGTTGTCAGACAGAATGGAGTTCGGGAAACTCTCCCGTTTAAACACAGACTCTAAAAAGGAAATAACAGACTCACTTGTAATCTCCCTTACCAAGCTAACCTCAACCCACCTAGAATACAAATCCAATAAAACCAACATAAATGGAGTTTGATGCTCACCATGTAAAGGTCCCACAATATCAACTGCAATTTCATCCCATGGGGACCTAGGCAATCTCCTGCAAACCATTGGAGAAAATCTTGTCCTCAAAACTTTATCACTGGCCTGACAAGAAGAGCAATCCCTAACGGTACGTTCCACCAACAAATCAATACCAGGCCACCAGAAGTCCATTCGTATACGTTCTTTCGTTTTTGAGATACCCAAGTGCCCCTCATGAGACATGTCCACCAAAACACTCCTGAGATTAACAGGAGGAACTAGCCTAGTACCTCTCATGAGTAAACCATCCACCACTGCCAACTCATCAGCAATCAAAGACCAAGGTTTCTTTAATTTTCGAGACTCTCCACCTTCCAACAACTTAATGACTTCCTTTAAATCTTCATCCTTACTCAGCTCTTCTCTCCACGCATCCTCCTTCACCGCTCCCAAAGTAACGTCACACACCTTTAACTGAGCCTCCAAATCATCATCCAAAGTTTCCTCACCACTCTCTACAACATCCACCAGCCTAGACAAACAATCAGCCGAGACATTAGTTTTTCCTGGAATATATTCAAACTTGAAGACAAACTCCTGCAAAGAAATTACCCATCTTCTAATTCTCGCTGAGATTGAGTCTAGCCCCTTCTTTTCAAACACCTCCTTTAGCGGCTTGTGATCAGATCTTACGGTAAAGAAGGAACCCCAAACAAACTTCCTGAATTTATTCACAGCCCAATATATACCCAGTGCCTCTTTCTCTATGACAGAGTAATTCAACTCCGCCCCCTTCAAGCACCTCGAAGCACAAGCTATTAGGACCTCTTTGTCTCTCCTCACCTGTAACAACAAAGCACCCAGACCCTTACAGCTAGCATCAGTTACAATAAACTTCGGATCCCCTGGAACAAATGCCTGCAAATTTGGTGCATTCCTCAGATCCATCTTCACCTGATCAAACTCTCTGCTACACTCCTCAGACCAATTGAATACAGAACCTTTACACATGATTTTCCTAAGATTAACAGTCTTATCAGCGAAATTTCTGACAAACTTATTATAGAATTCTGCCATCCCCAAAAATGATGACACCTCTTCTTTTGAACATGGCTCCTTCAACTTTTCAATTGTTTCAACAAGATCCTTCTTTGGACAAATGCCCTTCCTTGAAATGTGGTGGCCCAAATAATCCAGCTCATTGACTCCAAACTTGCACTTGCTCTGACGCAGAGTTAATCCAACATCCATCATCTTCTTCAACACCAGACAAACTCTCTCATCATGTTCTTGTTCATCCTTACCAGAGATAAGAACATTGTCCTGATAACATCTTACTCCCGGTATTCCTTTGAACAGATCTTCCATGATTCTCTGGAATACCGAGGCTGCCGAGACCAGACCAAAGGGCATTCTTAAAAACTTGAATGCGCCCATTGGTATGATAAAACTAGTAAGCTCTTGACACTCTTCTTTTAGCCGAACCTGGTGATAGGCCGAAGCCATATCCAAGGTAGTAAAATAGCATGCTCCATCTAGTGAAGAAACCAACTCCTCTATGTTTGGCAAAGGGTACTTGTCAACTATGACCTCTTTATTTAAGGCTTGGAGGTCAACACACAGCCGACTCTCATTATTAGGCTTCCTCGCGACCACAATTGGTGCGAGCCATTCAGTAGCTTCCACTGGTTGTATGACCCCAGCCGACAACAACTTTTCAATCTCTTTACCTACAGCATCCTTCACACATATTGGAATACGCCTTACTTTAGCAACAACAGGCACAGCACCCACCTTCAGTTTGATGTTGTGATTGTAGCCCTTTATACATCCTAGTTTTTCACTGAACAACTCTTTAAAATTCTTTACGAACTTGTTCTCACCATTGTCTACAGCCTGCACTTGAATAACTGGATGTGCATTAGGATTGAGACTCACACCCAATCTTGCCTGATGAGTCCAACTCAACAAGTTGTCACCTCTGTTTACCACATAAATTTTTGCTTCAGCATACCTCCCCTTATATTCAATGCAGTCAAAAAAATAACCCATTATTTTTATGGGGTGTTCCTGATAACCTGTTGGTCTAATATCAGGTTTACACAAAGATTTTCTTTTTCCAAATACATTTTCAAACACATCGTTTGAAATGAAAGTAACATGTGAGCAAGAATCAAATTTCATCAACACCCTTGCTTCCCCAATCAACACAAAATCAGAAAGATGTTCTATCACACCATCATTAATCTGAAAACTAACCAACCTAGTCTCAGTCCTCGTATCTCTCCCAACTCTTGTTCTGCAATTTCTTCCAAGGTGTCCTTTTCTACCACACACATTACAATTGAACTTAAGGGCAGGACACTCTCTCGCATTTGCCATATGCCCATATTTCCCACATCTATAACAAGTTCCTTGAAAAGGTGTAGTGAATGTTTTACTTGACTGTGTTTTAGGAATACTACCTTCAACCTCCCTTTTCAACTTTTCACCCTCGCACACTTCTTTTTTCTTTTGCTCTTCATCTCTCTTTACAGCCTGACACACCACCTCTTGTGTTGAAGAACTACCTGGCTTTTCTTCCTTTTTCTCCTTGCTCAGTTCTCCAACGCATTTTAACATGTGTTCAACTCTTTTTGCAATACCTACCACCTCTTCTAGAGCAGGTTCATCCTTTAGCCACAACTCTTCCCTTATTTTATCACTCACACATCTCAAAACAAACTGATCCCTAATTCGTTCTTCCACCAAACCCCCAAACTTGCAACTAGATGCCAACTTTCTTAGTGCAGTAATGTACTCTTCAACACTCTCTTCCTTGCCTTGCTCTCGTAACCCAAAATAATACCTTTCCATGATGGTACTCACTTTAGGAAGATAATGTAAATCTAACTGCCTAGCACATACCTCATACTCCTTCAACCCTCTTTGTTCTGCTTGTGGAATAACTGGAAGAGTCTCTAAAATCTCTTGGCCTTCTCCGCCCAAACAATGCATCAATAAGGCATGTTTCCTCTCACCACTCAAATTCGCACCACACACCCTCGCGTAATTTTCGAAAATTTTCTTCCATTTTTTCCACCTAATAAGTGGTTCACCAGGTTCCACTAGAAAGAAAGGGGGTGCAGTTACATTTTGCATCTTGCTGCCCCTATACCACTTAACACACTCTAACTTTATTCACTTTTGTTCCTTTAAAAACAATGTTCCACCTCCCTTCCCTCTTTAAGGTGTGCCCATCACCGTTGACAGGCTTCAAGATGTCAATGTAGGACTAAAAGAATCGATTCCGATCCTCCTTTCCAGTCACTGCTTCAAGTGTGTGACACTTACTCTTCTCCATCAAGCTCCTCCGACATTGCTCTTCCTCCCATGCTCACTCGTTTTTTTTTTAATGTAGAACAGATCACACAGTTCTCTTTTACCAGAAGAATTGGAGCTCCTTCAATGTCAATGCCAAACCGCCGCTCCACACGTTGTAGTCTTCTCGAAATCCAAAAAAACCGAAAGAAGAAAAAAAACGGGAGAAGAAAAAAAAATCCAAGATGGCCGCCACTAATCCTTCACCAATATTCAGTCTTGTTTTCAAAGAAAATTGAGCTTCTTGGCCGCCCCGAAACCAAAGCGCTTGTTTCTTTGACAGGTCGAGCTTGTTTCCTTTTTTCCCAACTCAAAATGGCCGCCAACAAACAATCGAGTCACTTTCTGTTGCCAATCTCGCTTGTTTTTTTCTTTTTGGAAACGCTCTGTAGTGAAAGAATACTCATTAAGTTTGGTATTTAATCTTCTTTATTCCTCAAGATATGCAGTACAGATAAAAAGGTGCTGCCAGCTTGTAAACGAACTCCAGACTGACCAGCACTCCATACACAAGCATAGTGACATACACACATTCTATGCATGACCTACAACAATTCTAACATTACTAAAGAGGCACTTTAATAAATAGCATTAAAAGCATTACTACACATCCTCCTCCTAAAATAATTAAAAAAAAAAAAATCAACAAAAGGAATTATTTACAGACAAAATCATTTAAAAATCTTGGAGTAACAACACTTCTACCACTTCTGGTAAGAACAAGAGGTTGCAAACTCTCAGCGACAGAAGGATTGGGATCACATTGAATTTGAGAAGAAGATGGCAAAGGACAAGGCTCTTTACCAGCGTTCTGAGGTTCTTCGACCAAAGACTCAGATCCAGGCAATGGAGTTGAAGACTGACTAACAATATTGTCTCCATCAGAAGGATCTGTGCTGGAATCCAAGGACACAACTGGAGTCAACCACCAAAAGTCACCAACATCACCCACATCCCCCTTCTTGTTTTTACAAAGATCAGACCCTCTGGCAAAAGCAATCTTACTCATGTGATGAATGGAACCATCATCTAACAAGACGGTATTACGCATTCCTTTAGTAATCGTCTTGGGATCTGAAAATCGAGGTTGTAACTTCCCAATTTTCTTGGAAGATTTAACTCTAACCAATTGACCAACTTCAACGTAAGTATCCCTAGTGCCATGTTTTTTATCATAATACACTTTGCTCTTCTCCTGAGATTTGCAAATATTCTCTGTGACATTGTCAGAATTCCAAGCACACTCTTTGCTTCTCCCCATCCACACAGGATTTAATTTGGAATACGGAAATCTGCCTCTCATTAAACCAAATGGACTTTCACCACACGTTTCATGAATAGTGATTCTATAAGACCATAACATTTTGTCAAGTTCGCCATACCAATTTTTTCTGTTCTTGTTGGCTAATTGTAAGGTTCCTTTAATAACTCTGTTGACCCTCTCTACAACAGAATTGCCTTGGGGGTGATAAACAGCAGAAAATCTTTGCTTGATACCAGATGATTCCATAAAGACCCTCATGGTATCAGATTTGAACTGAACGCCGTTGTCAGTTAGAATAGAAGCAGGAAGACCTTCTCTGATAAAACACTCATCCAAAAATGATATAACAGTTTCAGTGTTGACTCTGTTAACTACTTTCAATTCGATCCATCTAGAGAATAGATCTACTAAGACTAAGATGAACTTGATAGAATCATCTTGCCACACAATAGGTCCCATAATATCTAATGCTAATTTCTCCCAGGGTAATTTGGGACACCTAAGAGAGGACATTGGGGGATTAAGCGTTTTTTGACTTTTATCAGAACATTCACATTGCACACAGTCTCGAACAGACCTTTCGATCTCCAAATCAATGCCAGGCCACCAGTACAAGGCTTTTATAATTCTTTTTGTCCTGGATATTCCAGGATGTCCCTCATGGCCCAAAGAGATAATCTTTTGGCGTACTCCTAACGGTGGTACGAGTTTGTCACCATGACATAAGAAATCACCGTCAACACTGAGCTCATCTTTGACCTCCCAGAATGGCTTCAATTGACTGTCAGTTTTAGCTAAGACAAACCAACCTTGGTTGACTTTTATTTTAATTGTTTCAAGAACCCCATCTTTGCCAGAAACTGAATCCCACTCATCCTTTGACAAGCCATGAGGATCAGAAAAAATTCCTGCAACGCAACAATCATTCCAAGAGTTCAAATCAATTTCCTTCATGGGTAAGGGTAATCTACTTAAGAAATCAGCGACCACATTCTTTGCACCAGGAACATATTGAATAGTGTAAATGAAATCTTGGAGTCTCATGGATAAACGAGCAATCCTGGCTGAAGCTCTGGACAAACCTTCCGTAGTGAGAAGTTTGGTCAGAGGTTTATGGTCTGAACGTAACATAAATTGTTTACCCCAAATAAATTTACGAAAATGCTCCATTGCCCATACAACAGCAAGAGTCTCGCGCTCGATCACAGAGTACTTTTCCTCACAAGGTGACAAAGATCGGGAAGCGAAAGCTATAACTACTTCATCACCTTGTTGAGAAATCTGTGAGAGGACACTACCCAAACCAACTCCACTAGCGTCAGTGGTCAAATAAGTTTTGGCGGACGGGTCAAAACCTTGTAGCATAGGTGCATTCACTATGGCATATTTGATTTCTTTAAATGCAGCACTACATTTCTCATCCCAAACAAAAGGTGATTTGTTCTTCATAAGAACACGCATGTGAAATGTTTTCTGTGAAAATTGATTAACAAATTTAGAGTAAAATTCAGCTAAGCCAAGAAATGATCTAAGTTCATCCTTGGATTTAGGTTCAGGTGAATTCACTATAGCTTCAACTAACTTTGTATCTGAAAGAAACACGTTAGTGTTAGATTCCTTACCTTAGAATATCCCCAGGCGTCAGTCTGGATCCGGAAACTTTTGCGTAGCAGTACCCTTGCGCGTCGGTAGGCGTCGTCTGCAGGCGTCTCCTGCGGCTCCGCGTCCGTCGTTGGCGTTGTGCGCCGTGATGACGTCGCTGGAGTATATAGACGCCGCCTCCGCGCGCTGACGTCAGTTCTTCTTTTTTCCGCGCCAGTGGACGCAGATCTGAAGAGCGGTACCCGGTCTTTTGACCAAGTTATTTCAAACTTATTTCTATCTTTTGTGCCTGGTAGGATGCCCGGTTTCAAACACTGTGACGGTTGTGACCGCACGATGTCGGTCACGGACCATCACCGACTCTGTCTCCGGTGCCTGGGCCCCGACCACGACGTCGACTCCTGCGTCGATTGCCGGGCTCTGACTAGCAAGGCTAGGCGGGAGCGGTCCCGCAAGCTGCTCGAGCTCCGGGTGTCGGCCCCGCGTCGAGAGAGGTCGCGGTCCGGCCGGAGGTCCAGGGAGCGTTCGAGGGAGCGGTCGCGGAGCCGCGCCGGGCGCTCCCGAAGTCGACATCACTCGTCGAGTTCATCAGGTAAGAAACACAAGAAGTCGGGGCGTCGTCATCGTACCCCCGACTCCCCCCGACGCTCGCGCGATGCGGCCGGGGGTTCGGGTGACCCCAACCCCGCGGTTCCACGAGAGTCGCCGGCGCGGCCTGCCCCATACCCTCAGGTCCCTGGGCAAGGTGCGACGCCTGAGGAGATAGAGGCGTTCCTCATGGCCATGAGGGCCCTATCTCCTCCGGCGGGTTCCACGGCCCCTACGGGCCCAGTGAACCCGTCCGGGGGCCCTAGCGGTTCAGCTGACCCTACCTCGACGCCGTCGGATGCTCCGACTCCGGCGGCGCCGATCCCGGCGCCGCTAGGGCCTTCGGGGTCGACGCCGGATGGACGTCCATCCAATCCGGCGCCGATTCCATCGGGGTTGCCCCCGGCGCCGCCTCCGCATGACGCCGGCTTCGGGCGGCACTGGGGCTCCGGCGCCGGCTCCGGGCGGCACCGTCCCCATACCCTCACCGAATCCGGACGCGGAGCCGGACCGGCGTCGCCCGACGCCGGGATCGACGCCGATGGGGCCTGTCGACCCCGTGGAGCCGGTCTACATGGTTGACACCGACTATGGTGATGATGTAGAGTACGGTGAGGGCTGGGAGGGGTCTGAGGACCCTCTGTCACGTGAGTGTCAGTATGACATGGACTGGACAGGTGATTTGGGGGGCGCCAGTGGTTTGGATGACTCTCCTAACCCTGGTTTTATCTCTCCTCCTTCCGTGGCGTCGGAGGAGGGAGCTGCCTATTCAGTGGTGTTGATGAGGACTGCCAAGGCCTTGAACCTTGAGCTCCCCGTCGCGGCCGTGAGGCCTAACATCCTCACTGAGGTCTTCAAACCGCGGTCATGCCCACAGGAGCCTCTGCTGCCGTTTAACGAAGCCTTATCAGACGTTCTGTTGGGCACTTGGTCCAGGCCCTCTTCAGGTGCGCCTGTTGATCGGAACGTGGCCAGACGCCACCGTCCTTGTCCGGACGACCCCAAGTTCCTGTCCACCCACCCCACCCCTGAGAGCCTGGTGATTCAGGCCTCTACCTCCCAGTCCGCATTCCCGTCGGCTCCGCCCGATCGGGAATCCAAGAGGTATGACCTATATGGCAAGAAGGTCTTCTCGTCCCTGAGTTTAGGACTGCGGTCTTGCAACACCGCTTGCCTCTTGGGCCGCTACACCCACTCTGTGTGGGACACGGTCGCGGAACTGCTGCCAGAATGCCCCATGGAGGTGCGGGCTAAACTCGGCAAAGCTGTTGCTGAAGGCCGAGATGCAGCTAGATATTCTATTCGATGTGGTCTCGATACGACCGACTCGCTAGGCAGAGCGATGTCCACGACGGTGGCGATTCGTCGCCACGCCTGGTTGAGATCCGCCAACTTCTCGGCAGATGTCCAAAACACATTGATGGACATGCCGTTCGATGGCTGTCATCTGTTTGGTGACAAGGCGGACCACGCGCTGGAACGCTTCAGGGACTCCAGGGTCACGGCAAAGTCCTTGGGTCTCTCGACCCAGCGCCAGCAAACGGGTTCGTTTCGCTCCTTTCGTGGCCACGGAAGGGGCGCCCCCACACGTGCTGCCAGCCACGCACCGCAGCAATCACTTCAACGCGGTGGCGGCCGTGGAAACCGCCGTGGAGGCGGTCGGGGACAGCGGCGGGGTCAGACCACATCCCCCCCCGCAGCATCTGCCTCCAAATCCTCCTAGTCCGTGCTTTCAGGCCCACGTGACGCCAGTGGGTGGCAGGGTTCGCCATCACCACGCCCGCTGGCGCACGATCACATCGGACAGGTGGGTGCTGCAAATCGTCCGAAGGGGCTACTCCCTCCCCTTCGAGACGCCTCCTCCAGCCATGCCACCGCAGAACCACCGTGTGTCGGGAGACCACTTGCAACTTCTGCAGGGGGAAGTTACGGCCCTCTTGGCCAAGGGGGCCATCGAGCGCGTTCCTGGGCCAGAAGTAGGACGTGGTTGCTATTCCCACTACTTTCTGGTACCCAAGAAGGACAAAGGGGGCCTACGTCCTATCTTGGATCTAAGGAACGTCAACGGCTTCCTCCGGAAGGAGAAGTTCAAGATGTTGACTTTGGCTCAGGTCTTGGCTGCCCTAGACCCGCAAGACTGGATGGTAGCGTTGGACTTGCAGGATGCGTATTTTCACATCCCCGTCCTGCCGGCCCACCGGCGTTACCTGCGGTTCACGGTAGGCCAGGAGCACTTTCAGTTTATCGTGCTCGCCTTCGGCCTTACCAGCGCCCCACGGGTGTTCACAAAGGTGTTGGCGGTGGTCGCAGCCCATCTGCGCAGGTTAGGGGTTTCAGTCTTCCCCTACCTAGACGACTGGTTGTTGAAGGCGGGCTCGCCCCAGACAGTCGTCCACCACCTCCAGATGACGGCAGACCTCTTGCACGACCTGGGGTTGTCCATCAATGTGCCGAAATCACACCTGTGTCCCTCTCAGAAGCTCCTTTTCATCGGAGCGGTTCTGGACTCGGCGCAGTTTCGGGTTTATCCTCCGGAACGGCGGATCCGGGATATTCAGGCGTTGATTCCCATCTTTCAGCCGCTATCCCGGGTTTCGGTCAGGTTGACGCTGCGGCTGCTGGGGCTGAAGGCTTCCTGCATCCTTCTGGTGCATCACGCCCGGTGGCGGATGCGGGCTCTGCAGTGGGACCTGAAGTTTCAGTGGGCCCAGCATCAGGGCAACTTGTCCGACCACGTCTTGATCTCGGAGGGCACTGCGAGACAACTGCAGTGGTGGCTTACGGACCGCGATTGGGTCAGGGGCAAGTCCCTCTCTCTTCCCCAACCGGAGCACGTTGTCGTGACGGACGCGTCCCTCCAGGGCTGGGGGGGCCACTTGGGAGAGGCGGAGATCAGAGGCATCTGGTCTCCGGCGGAGTCCCGGCTCCATATCAACCTGTTGGAGCTACGGGCGATTCGTCTAGCACTGAAGGCATTCCTCCCCTTTGTCAACGGGAGTGTAGTGCAGGTGTTCACGGACAACACCACCGCCATGTGGTACTGCAACAAACAAGGCGGGGTGGGGTCGTGGACCCTTTGCCAGGAGGCTCTGCGCCTCTGGCAGTGGCTGGAACGTCAGGGTGTGACTCTGACGGTTCAACACCTGGCAGGTTCTCTGAACGCCAGGGCGGACGAACTCAGCCGTCGGTGCTCGATGGATCACGAATGGCGTCTGAACTCGGACGTGGCGCAAGGCCTCTTTCGGAAATGGGGAGAGCCTTGGTTAGATCTATTCGCCACAGAAGAGAACGCGCAATGTCATCAGTTCTGCGCGTTGGAGTTTCCAAGACGGCACTCGCACGGCGACGCCTTTCGGCGCGAGTGGAGTTGCGGTCTGTTATACGCCTTTCCGCCTATACCACTTCTGCCCAGAGTGCTGAAGAAGATCAGGCGCGACCGGGCCCAAGTTATCCTTGTGGCTCCGGACTGGGCTCGAAGGTACTGGTATCCCGAGCTACTCAGCATGTCAGTCGGTCCCCCGATCCGCCTGCCTCTTCAGGAGGACCTTCTGTCGCAGCAACAGGGGACGGTCCTCCACCCGAACCTGTCCAGTCTCCACCTCCATGCTTGGAGATTGAGCGGCGGCAGTTGAGGCCATTTGACTTGCCTCCTGAAGTCTGTAATGTAATTCTGGCAGCCAGGCGTCCCTCCACGAAATCGGTATACGCCTGTCGGTGGAACAAGTTTGTGGCATGGTGCACAGCAAAGGCTGTGGATCCTCTTTCTGCCCCTCTCTCCGAGGTTCTTCTGTTCCTTCTCTCTCTTGCCCAGCAGGGCTCTGCTCTGGGCACTATCAAGGGCTACCTTTCTGCCCTTTCAGCCTTTCTTAGGCTTCCTGATCAGCCTTCTTTGTTCAAGTCCCCGATTGTAACGAGATTCTTGAAGGGCATCACACACATGTATCCACCTGTTCCGTTTGTGATGCCTCAGTGGGACTTGAACCTGGTTCTAACCTTTTTAATGTGTGCTCCCTTTGAGCCCCTTCATTCTTGCCCTCTCCGTCTCCTGACTTTAAAGACGGCTTTCCTGGTTGCCATCACCTCTGCCAGGAGGGTGAGTGAGCTCCAGGCTCTTTCTGTCAAACCTCCTTTCTTGTCCATCCATCCTGACAAGGTGGTTCTGAGGACTAGACCTTCTTTCCTGCCCAAAGTAGTTTCTGCTTTCCATATCGGGCAGTCCATCACCCTCCCTTCCTTCTTCCCGCCTCCGCATCCTTCAAAGGATGAAGAGCGGCTCCATCGTCTGGACCCAAAACGTGCGCTTTCATTTTACATGGATCGCACACGCCAGTTCCGGGTGGATGACTAACTGTTTGTTGGCTACGTGGGTGCGAAGAAGGGACGGGCGGTACATAAACGGACCATCTCACGGTGGGTCGTTCTCTGCATCAAAGCGTGCTACTCTTTGGCTCGGAAGGAGCCTCCTGTTGGGCTGAGGGCCCATTCCACTCGGGCCACGGCGGCTACTACTGCCCTGGGCCGGGGAGTCCCCTTGCAGGACATTTGCCTAGTGGCTACGTGGGCCTCGCTGCACACCTTTGCGAGGCACTACTGCCTGGACAGTCAAGTCCGGAGGGATGGCTTCTTTGGCCGTTCTGTCCTCCAGGACTTTCTGGTGTAGGAATGTATTGGTTCGCAGACCCACCACCGGGGTTGGTATTGCTGGGGTATCTATTCTAAGGTAAGGAATCTAACACTAACGTGTTTCTTTCAGATGAACAAGTTACTTACCTTCGGTAACGATATATCTGTAAGAAACATTAGTTAGTGTTAGATTCCTTACCGAACCCACCCATCCTCCCCGTTCTGCGAACTGATACCTAGGGTTAAGGTCATCCCTTTCAGGGCCCTAGTTTCAAAAGGCACCAGTGTTGGTTCTCTCATGGCTCTGCGTCTTCTGGCGCGGAAAAGCTGTGTACAAAGAACTGACGTCAGCGCGCGGAGGCGGCGTCTATATACTCCAGCGACGTCATCACGGCGCACGACGCCAACGACGGACGCGGAGCCGCAGGAGACGCCTGCAGACGACGCCTACCGACGCGCAAGGGTACTGCTACGCAAAAGTTTCCGGATCCAGACTGACGCCTGGGGATATTCTAAGGTAAGGAATCTAACACTAACTAATGTTTCTTACAGATATATCGTTACCGAAGGTAAGTAACTTGTTCTTTAGGTCTTATACCTTCATCACAAATTTCATGACCTAAGTAAGTAACAGAGCTCTTTGAAAATTTACACTTGCTGAGCTCTCCAACCAAACCATTATCAGCTAAAACCTTAAGAACTTTTCTCAAGAGATTGTCATGATGATCTTTATCTTTTCCCATGATTAAAATATCATCTTGGAAAAAGATTACCCCTTTGATGTTTCCAAAAAGATTGGTCATTAGTCTCTGAAATACTGCCGCAGCAGAGGCTAAGCCAAACGGCATTCTTTTAAATCGAAAACATCCAAATGGGGTAGCAAATGATGTTAGATGTCTACTATCTGGGTCAAGAACAACCTGATGATAAGCTGCTGATAGGTCCAAAGTGGAAAATACTTTTGCATCTTTGGTTAAGGACAACATTTCGTCAATGCGTGGAAGTGGATATTGATCCACCAAAATTTGACTATTCAAATATCTCAAATCCACACATAAACGAGCCTTGCCATTGGCCTTGCGTGCGACGACCAATGGCGAAACCCATTCAGCTGCCTCAACAGTCTCAATTATATTAGCATTTAACAATTTATCCAGTTCGGATTTAACCTCATCCCTAATGATGAGAGGAATATTCCTGGCTTTGTGAATTTTTGGAATAGCATTGTCTTTAAGCCTGATTTGATGTGTAAAACCTTTCAGCTTGCCAATAGTGCCAGTAAATACAGAAGGAAACTCATCAATAACCCATTTCTTGGTGTCTTCACTTATGCAAGAAATTAAAACTTGTTCCTTACTGTTGGGATCTAAAATTATGTGTAGACTTTTCTGATCCCTCCAACCTAACACTGAAGGACCATCCTTCGAAACATACAGCTTGCAAGTGGCATGCATACCTTTAAACTTGAAAATTAATAGTCTGAACCCTAAAATCTCAATTGTGTTGTCGGTATAACTAACAGGTGAGATATCAGAAGGTTCTAACCAACTTCCAATTTGGTTAACAAATTTCTGATCCCAAACATTCTTGTTCACAATTGTATAGGGTGATCCAGAATCTGCAGCCAGTTGCGTCATGACTCCACCTAATGAGACGTGGCATAAGGGTTTACTAGAGTCAATATCAGAAATGTTCATTACTACTTTTTTCTTAACTACATTTTGTACAAGTAGAACTTCTTCATCAGAAGATGAGGTACATTCCTGTGCTACCTCTTGAATGCAAGCAATCTTACCTTTTGAATTTTTAAAGGCTTTTCTTTTACAGACCTTAGCAAAATGCCCCATAACCCCACAGTTCAGAAATTTAGTGTTCCTAGCAGGACACTTAGGATAATGAGCAAGGTGAGAATGACTGCCACATCTATAACACACAGGTTCAGAAGTTTTCTTATAGTCAAAATTTTCTTTTTTAGAATTAGTAGACCTGAAATCTTTGTTATTTCTAGTAAAAGATTTCCCTTCAGAAATTTTGTTTACAATTTCAGTTTCCTTTTTTTCTTTGGAAAGAGAAGCTTTTGCGCAACGTTCTGAGAGTTCGGCTTTTTCTACCATGGCGATAATTTCTTTCAAAGTTCCATTACCTTCAACCCATAACTTATTCTGAATGGTTTTAGTTTTAGTGTACATAACAATTTGATCTCGAATAAGATCATCATGAAGTTGAGCAAATTTGCACTTAACAGCTAATTTTCTAAGTGCGGAAACGTAATCCTCAACTGATTCGGATTTCTCTTGCTTACGTTGAAAGAAAGAATGTCTGGTGACAGCAATGCAAACACAAGGAGAGAAATAATCATCGATATCCAAAAGTGCTGAATTGAAAACATCAATGTCACCAGAAGATCTATCAGTCTTGTCCAATTGATTGTAGATTCTTGATCCTTCAAGGCCAAGACCTAATAATAAAATCCTTTTTTTTCTTTCAGGAGTGAAAGGTCCACTAACATCCTCAAGATTTGCAACATAGTTAAAAAAATATTCTTTCCAATCTAACCAAGCAACAGGAGGTCACCAGGAACAACTAAAAACTCTCTTGGAGCATTTAAGTTCAAGCCATGTACTGGCTTTTCACCAGAAGAAGTTGCACTGTTAGTGTCAGGCATAATGACACAAGCCAAGAAAAAAAATATATATATATCAATGTATATCTGTTTTATCTTATTGAGGACCGAGAAAAAAAAAAATATTGCAGGCAGCACCTTCCTTTAATTTTGATATTGTAAAATAAATAATATTGATAATTGTTTATAAATACCAGAAAACAGCAATTGCCAGTGTCCAGATTCAACTTGAAGTGAAACGCGATGAAAATGAAGAAAAATCGGCATAAAACCAATCCAAAATGGCCGCCGACGTGACCTTACGTGGGGTCGTACCCACAATTCAATGCGCAAGTACCCACAATTCAGTGCGCAAGTAGCAGTGATGAGCAGCGCACTGACGCGTGATGACAAAGGAAGGTTCTGCAAGATGCCGCGACGTTCAAACTCGCTGGAGCAGGAGCTAACCCGCTGTAGCGGTTTGTAAAACGGTGGCGTTTGAAAGATGCAGAATCGGTAGGAAGTTAACCAAAGTGGTTTTCTTCATTTTTTTTTGGGAAATGATAAATGAAAGTCTCACCGCATTAGAGGCACAGCTGTTTTGAAGAGAAACTAATGGTTTTCTTTGAAACGAAGAGTTTTCTTGAATCCAGGAAGGCAATTGTAGAGTTGAATGAAACAGGATCTCAATTTCTTGATAAAATTGCCGGTTTCCCTCGTCGCCAAATTTGTAGTGAAAGAATACTCATTAAGTTTGGTATTTAATCTTCTTTATTCCTCAAGATATGCAGTACAGATAAAAAGGTGCTGCCAGCTTGTAAACGAACTCCAGACTGACCAGCACTCCATACACAAGCATAGTGACATACACACATTCTATGCATGACCTACAACAATTCTAACATTACTAAAGAGGCACTTTAATAAATAGCATTAAAAGCATTACTACACGCTCCCATTCAAAGATGTCAGCCAAGTTTTCTCCAAACAAAAGGTCTTTTTTCTTAGGGAGATTGCCCTCGAAAATCGACGTCACTTTCACACTCCGTTTTTAGGTCTCGCCTGTCGATGCGCATGCGCATCGAGCTTGCGAGACTATGGGGGCTTATCCACTCTTGAACCAACTTGCAAGGAATCGTGGCGATTCCTTGCAGTGCACGAGAAATTTAAGCTCAATGCGCATGCGCATTGAGCTTAAAAGCGCCTGCACATGCCCCCAGCCGCCTGCCTTGCCTACTCTCTCTCTCACTGCCTCCCCCAGCTCCGCCCCCTCACTTCTTGATTGCACGGCCGCTAGGCCGTGCCTCCCCTACTCTCCTCCCCCCTCCCCCTCCGTGTTACGGTCTTTGCAACTCCCCAGCCATATGTTAAAACCCCTCGCACTCCAGGCACCCGCTCCGCCCCCTCCCCTGCCCGCCGTGTTGCATTTCTCCTCCCCCCTCCCCTTCTCTCTCTTCCCTCCGTCTTGTTATTTTATGTTGCGACTTTGTAACCAATGTTACCGAGTCCTTCGCTAGCTCACCTACCCTAAACTATGTTTGCATCAGTACAGCAGATTTGTACGTATTCCCTATCCCATTTCGCCTTTGTATTTGTTCGCTTTGCTTACACCTACGCAGTTTAGTCCAGCAGACCCTTCCCCCAGCCTAGAGCCATTTGCTTGCATTTAGGCACTTCAAGACATCCTTTCCCCCACCCTACAGCCATTAACACGGTTTCGTCTTTCATTAGATTAAAAACTGTTACAAATCACAGGGACACTTTAGAAGATACTTAGCAGGCGCCACCATGTCTGCTTTCAGTTTAGGAACAGTTAGCAAATGTTCAGCTTATTCGCCTTAAGCAAATAAAGTGTCACGATTTAATCAAAATGTAAAAAGAGAACTTAAAGATGCTTCATGTGAAGTCTTTATAAAAGTGTGCCGTCGGCGCGAGAACTAAAGTTTAAACCTGCTCTATGTAAAAGTTTTTATAAAAGCTTGCTGTTTGAAAGTACGATAGCCAATGCTTTCACATAATGTATTTTTCTATACTGGGAAGGTGGTGTTAACTACACATTCATTTCGTTAGGCACGAAGAGATTAAGTAATTTTCCCAGAATCACAAGAGGCTTTTTGGCAACATTACTGAGACTGAAACTGGCTTTTCAAGGCTGAAGTTGAGCGCTTTTTACGCAATACATGTCACATGCAGTATCTTCAGCATATTTATTTTGCTAATTTTAGCGCAGCATATGTAATTTGCATCACACAAGGGCACACATTCATTTTGTTAGGCACGGGGAGATTAATTGATTTGCCCAGAATCACAGTTGATATAGCGCCAAATAGACCTGCACTCAACGTAGTATCGCAGTGCTTTACATAGCACCAGTTACGTTATACAAGGGCACACATTCATTTTGTTAGGCACAGAGGCATCAGACATCCACAAGCATCAGACATCCACAAGCATCAGACATACACAAGCATCGCAAGCATCAGACATCCACAAGCATCAGACATCCACAAGCATCAGACATCCACAAGGATCACAAGCAGCAGACATCCACAAGCGTCAGACATCCACAAGCATCAGACATCCACAAGCATCAGGCATCCACAAGCAACAGACATCCACAAGCAACAGACATCCACAAGCAACAGACATCCACAAGCATCAGACATCCACAAGCATCAGACATCCACAAGCATCAGACATCCACAAGCATCAGACATCCACAAGCATCAGACATCCACAAGCATCAGACATCCACAAGCATCAGACATCCACAAGCAACAGACATCCATCCACAAGCATCAGACATCCACAAGCAACAGACATCCACAAGCAACAGACATCCACAAGCATCACAAGCATCAGACATCCACAAGCATCAGACATCCACAAGCATCAGACATCCACAAGCATCAGACATCCACAAGCATCAGACATCCACAAGCATCAGACATCCACAAGCAACAGACATACACAAGCAACAGACATACACAAGCAACAGACATACACAAGCAACAGACATACACAAGCAACAGACATACACAAGCAACAGACATACACAAGCAACAGACATCCACAAGCATCACACATCCACAAGCATCACAAGCATCAGACATACACAAGCATCACAAGCATCAGACATCCACAAGCATCAGACATCCACAAGCATCAGACATCCACAAGCATCAGACATCCACAAGCATCAGACATCCACAAGTATCAGACATCCACAAGCAGCAGACATCCACAAGCATCAGACATCCACAAGCGGCAGGCATCCACAAGCGTCAGACATCCACAAGCATCACAAGCAGCAGACATCCACAAGCAACAGACATCCACAAGCAACAGACATCCACAAGCAACAGACATCCACAAGCAACAGACATCCACAAGCAACAGACATCCACAAGCAACAGACATCCACAAGCAACAGACATCCACAAGCAACAGACATCCACAAGGAACAGACATCCACAAGCAACAGACAACCACAAGCAACAGACATCCACAAGCATCAGACATCCACAAGCATCAGACATGCAGCAAACACACTCACTGACGCTCACACACCCTCACACACCGTCACACACCCTCAGCTTCACACACCCTCACTCACCCTCACACACACACACACACACAAATACAGCATCCAAAGGAAGAATAGAAATAAACCATCCTAATCCACACTCTAACTCCAACATAGAAATCCAGAGTCCTAATCCACCCTAATAAACTAACAGCCGAATTCACCCTCCAAATACACCCTCAAGATACGCAACAGAAATACATCCTAGAAAACAAAATCCAAAGGAAAAATACGCCATCCTAATCCACCAGCCAAATAAACAATCAAATTAAACTAAACATAACACAATATAAGTAAAGACTCAAAAAATAGCCTCCTATTCCACCCTATTAAAAAAAATGATTGTGCATTTAACAAATTGATAAATTTTATGCCCTTTTCTGAGACATAAACAAATTTTAGGACGAAATTAAAAACAAAGGGGGTCAACGGAGTCGTGCATCAGATACGTTACACACAAAATCTACTTCCCAAATGTGAGCTACAGCATGCAAGGATGTTTATCAGGTTTCAGGTCACAAAACAAAAATGATTCGGACAATATAACACCAACAAAACAACAAAAAATATCTGTCAGGAAGCGAGGACGAGGATGTACAAACACAAATGTGAAACAGTCTACTTTTTATTGGGGGAATAAATAAGCATTATTCACCCGGGGAATGGGACGGATTAAACACAATTGTCAAGAGTTACACAAAAAGCCGAACGCATATAACACGAGCATTTATTCACACGAAATTACATCAAATATACAAAAAAAAAATCGCTACTCTACAGTAATGTGGACATAAGTCAGAATTCTGATAGCAACATGGAGAAAGCATATATAAGAAGACAATATTGCTTTAAAAATACATCGTAACACAAAGCGGAGACATTGCATTGATTATTAACGAAGAGGAAGTATCACAAACCAAAGCACGAAATTTACATACACATCAAAATAAAAAGCTATACAAACATACATTTAATAATAACTGAAATAACAGAACGTAGAGTTGAAACAATATAAAATATTCACGCAGATATACAACATACTACACAATTACACACAAAAAAACACTGCTCTAATTGTTAACACAACTACTAACCAAAAGCAAACATTTTAAAAATTAAATCTGAACAATAGGATACAATGCATTACATACATAAAGAGCCGACAATTCAAAATAAACATCCTTCGTTGCAAAACAAAGACACTACTATGCCAATAAAACTAATAGGAAACAACAAATCGAATAATTCATAACACTATACACACACAAAACAAACAACAAAAAACAACTTACCTGTCGAACGATGCACGGAACAGACAACGAAGCCAACACTCCTTACAAGGGACCCGCTTTCAACAATATGGGGATTTCCAATTAGACGCGAGTAAATTGTTACGCAACGTGAGAGGATTTTGAAATCTCATTGGCTGACACGGACGTCAATCAAAATAGTACGGGATTCCAAAAAAAACTAGAACGCAATAACTTAAATACGTTAATATAATTATGGGACAGTCACACTTCTGCTATTTAACATTTCCAAAACATATCATACAACAAAGATACACCAACAACTACACACACACACAAGCACACACACCACAATCACACAAATACACAACACACAAACACCCTCACACACCCTCACCCTCACACACCCTCACTCACACTCACACCCACCCTCACCCCCCCACCCTTACAACACACTCACCCTCACTAACCCTCACACACACACCCTCACACACCCTCACACTCACACACCCTCACCCACCCCCACCCTCCCTCACACACCTTCACACCCTCAACCTCACACATCCTCACTCACACTCACACCCTCACACACCCTCACTCACCCTCATGACCTCAACCACACACCCTCACATGCCCCCACCCTCACACACCCCCACCCTCACACACACCCGCCCTCACACACTCACACATCCTCACACACCCACACACATTCTCAATAAGCCTCACACCCTCACCCACCCTCACTCACCCTCACCCTCACACCCTCATTCCCTCACCCTCACACACCATCACCCCCTCACTTACCCTCACCCCTCACAACACTCACACCCTCACCCTCACATGCCCTCAACCGCACACACCCTCACACACCCTCACCCTCACACCCCTTCACTCACCCTTACACCCTCGCCCTCACCCACCCTCAACACCCTCACCCTCGCTCACCCTCAACGCCTCACCGTCACTCACCCTCACCCTCACTCACCCTCAACCCCTCACCCTCACTCATCCTCAACCCCTCACCCTCAACCCCTCACCCTCAACCCTTCACCCTCAACCCCTCACTCACCCTCACTCTCACTCACCCTCACGCACCCTCACTCACCCTCAACACCTCAGCCTCACCCTCACTCACCCTCAACCCCTCACACTCACTCACCCTCACCCTCACTCACCCTCAACCCCTCACCCTCACTCACCCTCACTCACCCTCACTCACCCACACTCACCCTCACTCACCCTCAACCCCTCACCCTCACTCACCAACACTCACCCTCACCCTCACTCACCCTCAACGCCTCACCCTCACTCACCCTCAACCCCTCACACTCACCCTCACCTACCCTCAACCCTTCACCCTCAACCCCTCACTCACCCTCACTCACCCTCACTCACCCTCAACCCCTCAGCATCACCCTCACTCACCCTCACCCTCACTCACCCTCAACCCCTCACCTACCCTCACCCTCACTCACCCTCAACCCCTCACCCTCACTCACCCTCACCTTCACTCACCCTCAACACCTCACCCTCACTCACCCTCAATGCCTCACCCTCACTCACCCTCAACCCCTCAACCCCTCACCCCCTCAACCCCTCACCCCCTCACCCTCACTCACCCTCACCCACACTCACCCTCACCCTCACTCACCCTCAACGCCTCACCCTCACTCACCCTCAACCCCTCACCCTCACTCACCCTCAACCCCTCACCCTCACCCCCTCAACCCTTCACCCTCAACCCCTCACTCACCCTCACTCACCCTCACTCACCCTCAACACCTCAGCCTCACCCTCACTCACCCTCACCCTCACTCACCCTCAACCCCTCACACTCACTCACCCTCACTCACCCTCAACCCCTCACCCTCACTCACCCTCACTCACCCTCACTCACCCTCACTCACCCTCACCCTCACTCACCCTCACTCACCCTCACTCACCCTCAACCCCTCACCCTCACTCACCCTCAACCCCTCACCCTCAACCCTTCACCCTCAACCCCTCACTCACCCTCACTCTCACTCACCCTCACTCACCCTCTACCCCTCACCCTCAACCCCTCCCCCTCACCCTCACTCACCCTCACTCACCCTCAACACCTCACCCTCACTAACCCTCAACCCCTCACCCTCACACCCTCAACCCTTCACCCTCAACCCCTCACTCACCCTCACTCTCACTCACCCTCAACACCTCAGCCTCACCCTCACTCACCCTCATCCTCACTCACCCTCAACCCCTCACACTCACTCACCCTCACTCACCCTCAACACCTCACCCTCACTCACCCTCACCCTCACTCACCCTCACCCTCACTCACCATCACCCACACTCACCCTCACTCACCCTCAACCCCTCACCCTCACTCACCCTCAACCCCTCACCCTCACTCACCCTCAACCCCTCACCCTCACTCACCCTCAACCCTTCACCCTCAACCCCTCACTCACCCTCACTCTCACTCACCCTCACTCACCCTCAACACCTCACCCTCACTCACCCTCAACACCTCACCCTCACTCACCCTCACCCTCACTCAACACCTCACCCTCACTCACCCTCAACCCCTCACCCTCACCCACCCTCAACCCCTCACCCCCTCACCCTCACTCACCCTCAACCCCTCACCCCCTCACCCTCACTCACCCTCACTCACCCTCAACGCCTCACCCTCAACACCTCACCCTCACTCACCCTCACAACACATATTGTGTTACAATAGGTGTCACATTTGCGAAAGATAAAACGATTGGCATTGTAAATAACAAAGCTATTATTTCGCTATTTTAAAAACAAGCACATACATAAAAAATGTGTCCTTTACAATACCAATAGCTCAAACTTTCCTAATACGAGACATATTGCATTGCTGTGCTTCTCTCCCCTGCTGCACTCTCCTGCTCTCTAGAGATGTAGCATAACGACGAGAGCTGCCATATAAGTCACGTAAATACAAAACATGTTGCATTCCAAATGCTATAGGTGTCACATTCGCAAAAGTTATAACTATTGGCGTTGTAAATGACAAAGCTATCAATTTAGCTATTTTAAAAACCAACAAATAAATAAAATATTTGTCATTTACAAAACCAATAGCTCCAACTTTTCTAATGCGAGACCTATTGCATTTCCAATGCTTGTTTTCAATTCCCTTTCAATAAAAACATTGAAAATGACTACCTTTGCCGATTTTCATCGCGTTTTTAACTTTCCAGAGTCCCTTCACCGCGTTTCCTTCGCTGATCCACGGTTGACCCTTGAGGATGAGGATAAATCTCCCTACATCGAAACAGCAGTCATGTGAGTTCTTTTCTTTTCATTCAGCTAATCTCCTGTTGTTGAGGCTAGTCTGCACGAGTGGATCCCATCCTCCCACGTCGCCAGTGTAATAAAGTAGGATTTCCACAGGATGTGTTCATCAAGTAATATTTATTCAGCCCCAACCAACAGTCAGCTGGCAACTGACACATATGGAATTTACAAGACTAGGAACATTGGTGTAACATGGTTCCAAGCTCTAGGTTCCAACATGGAACCAGCACACCCAGGAAGTCAGGTCCTTACAAGAACCATGCAGGATAACCACAAAATGGCCAAAGCAGTATTGGTTGGCCGAAATGATCCTGCTTTCGGAATAACATCATATTCTCCCAAAGCCCTTTCCGGCTTTATTGACAATTCTAGAGCCATAGCTGATTCTACTGACAAGACTTATCAGCTAAAGTGGATACACATTTTTTTTGTGGTGCCAGAAATCACAGATTCAGCCTCTTTCAGCTCCATGAGAATGTGTTCTGCTACATCTAGTCAAAACGGGTCTGGCTCATACCTCGATTAACGTGCACTCAGCAGAAATATCCAGATTTAGGAGCTCATCTGGTTCATCATCTCTGTGGTCAAATAGACTTATCAAAAAGTTTCTTAAAGGGCTTTTCGAAGTCTTCCCTCTAGTAAAGCAACCTCTTCCTTCTTGGCAGCTTAGTTTGGTCCTTTTGCATTTGATGAAAGCTCCATTTGAACACATTCACATAGCTAAGCCAAAATTTCCCTCGTGGAAAGTGGCGTTATTCAAAGCCTTGACTTCTGCAAGGAGAATAGGTGAAATTCAGGCATTCATAGTCAAAGTACCCTGTTTGCAATTCAGAGAACACAGTGATGTTACGAACCAACCCCAAATTCATTCCAAACGCGTCAACAGACTTTCATATTAATGAGCCTATCATACTCCAAACATTCTTTTAAACCGTATGTCCGCCGCAGTGCGGGCGTTCGACGAAGTGGGCGGGGCTGCGTCGGACGTTGGTCGTGTGCAGCACCAGGGAGGTAGTTGGCAGGCACGCAATGGGTTAAAATCCACAGAACATAACAGAAAGAACGCTACACATATTATATATTAAAAGAGGTGTCAAATTCTGTTTGCACCGTACACAGCAATTTAGGTAATCTAACCAGTTGCTTGTCGCTTATGGTAAACCTCAACAAGGATATCTACTTTCCAAGCAAAGTATTGCTGCTGCTGTCCAGTTTTGTCATCAGAAGGCTGAAAAACCTCTTTCAACCAAGGTACAAGCACACTCTACATGTAGTATGTCTAGGTCAATTGTTCTCCTCGCTACTGTCTCTTTTCAGGACATCTGTAGAGTGGCTACTTGGAAGAGCAGAGACACATTTACCCAGCACTATTGTCTGGATTCCACAGTATACAGGGATGCAGCAGTGGGAAATTCAGTCCTTTGTCATCTATTCCAATAAGGTGACCCTGTATTTATTTTATTTTCCCATCGTCCACGATATTGTCTACATGATCATCATGGTGTTTTGCTTAACTGCTAGCTATTCAAACGTGAATCTATGAAAGATCCAATCCTAGAGAAGAAAATACCTATAACGTAAGCGTATTCTCTTCAAGGTCCTCTGCTTAACCTTCAAGATTTTGAGAGGTATAGGCCCCGAAATTATGTCCAGTTTTCTTTCTTTCTATGTCCCTACGCGCACCCTTCGTTCCCAAGGCCAGGCCTTTGCTGTGGTTCCTAGATACAGGCTTTGCCGTGTGGGGGGACGTTCCTTCAGTGTCAAAGCTGCAACAACCTGGAACTCTCTTCCGGCTGAAATTCGTCGGCTGGAGGACCTCACGGCCTTCCGGAAAGCCATAAAAACCTTTCTGTTTTAGTCGCCCTCTTAAGTTTTCTGTTTAGTTCCTGTTATGTTATGTTCTACCTTGTCAATGCGCCAGGACGCTCCTTAGCTGGAGTAGCTGTGCGCACAACAAATAACAATAACATAACATAACTGTGGCTCTCCGTCATTGGCATCTTTGAATAGGAGGCTCACCTTCTCCCTCTGTGTTTATTTTATCACTACTGCTTACAAATTAGGAGGAGTGCAGCCTCTGTGGGGAGTATTCTAGAGGGCCCTGTCGCCTGATTGGCTGGAGTTTGGTTCGTTTAAAATGATGGAGATAAATTACTGGAGTGAATGTTTTTTTAGCTCTTCTGGGCTCTGTATGACCCATACTGCCTCTAAATGTGCTGTGGGAATCCCACTTCAATAACAAGGAATGATTCAAGCATGTAAATCAATGGAAGATGCCAAAATTGGTGAACCACAGTTACTGGTAAGAAACGTATTTTCTTTTATCTATCACCACATTGGAAGAAGTGATACTATAGAAAGAAAATAAGTTAGATTTGTGGTTGTACAGCGCTAAAATACTTGCCTCACAGGCCAAATCTAGGAAAAGCTTTTCACAATAAGCTCTAAGCCCCGTTTTTATATCAGTTAGTGGTGCATATATAATAACAGAAATAAAATGTAATACTGGCAGTGGGCAGGAGAGAAGTGGATTTCAATGCTGCACCAGGTTTAGAGTCCCAAAGTTTACCCGTGTTTGCTAATTGGTAAATGGCAGGCACCAGGAATTAATGAGTCCGGTCACTAGGCAGTGCTGCTGGTAGACTTCTAGGCACAGTAGGAGAAAAGAGAATGACCCCGTTAGACGTTTTGCAAAACCACTGTACTCTTTCCTCGTATTGGACCCAGATGTCTAGCATTAACTAATGTGTACACTCTTGTCTCTCATCCTCTGTATAATGAATCTAACTCAATATATGCTTTTTCTTCTTTTTCTTGTTTAGTGTTGAGGTGGAATTTAGCACTAGTCGGTTGAAGTGATTGCATTTGTATTAGAACTAGAGTAGGGTAGAAAGTGACAAACCACATAACATATCCTGCCTCAGCAAACTAGCACTTTTAAGCATTCATTTCCTTTATGTCGGTTCGTAAAAAAACCATAAAAGGCAACAATATACAATTGCAATTCTTCTATTACAAGGACTAGAGAATCTGTATTTCATTAAAGACACTGAGGCTGACATTATGCATTCCTCTTTTAATGCAGTCCAAGCAGCCGTATACATCACAATGTTAAAAGGTTCCAGAACAGAACATTAGCAACACATAAAAGGCATGAGCCATCAACAATCTGCCTCTCTTAAATGTGGAGAAAAGTCCATGTAACTTCTAAAAGATCCTCGGGTGAGCGATATGAAGGAGAAGGAAGAACAAGGGTAAATCCAAAAGCCAGAAGTCTCGCAGTTAAGAAGGGTTACCTGAAAAGAGAGACCAGTAAATACTTCCTGAAAGCAACAAATAGCATAAAACTTAAAGGTAAGAAACAATACTAGTACTGTTAGCAAAAAGAACATGTATTCACTCTAAGACTACCTTCCAAGGGCTAGGTTGGGTGGGATAATGTCAGCCTCTGTGTCGTTAATGAAATCCAGATTCTCTAGTCATGGTAATAGAAGAATCGTAATTTTATTACTAGAACAGAGGCTACATTATGCATGTTGGAAGAAGCTTTGTAAAACTACATCAGACATATGTTTGATAGGTTTGCAATAGTGTTGTGCAAAAGTGCTGGCATTTGACCAATCAGCAGCTTTGAGAATGTCATCCAACTTACCTCCAGACCAGAAAGATTTACTGACCATAGCACCTCTAGGGAGTGAGATTGAAATTTCTTTAAGTCTATACCTGCTAAATTCATAACCGTTTTTACCCATTTAGCAATAGAGGTTGAGGTTATAACGAGGGGTGGGCGTAGTGGGGCTACGCGAAGCTCCGCGAAGTGGGAAGGAAGCTACGCCCAAACACCCACCCACCCACACACTTCACGTAGCTGCACTACGCGCCGCCCGTTTCCCTCCCGCCCACTTCTACGTGCCTAATTCAATGTTAAACAGATTAAAAGTAATTAAAAAGGACTAACCTGACATGCGGCATCCCGGGGCTCCCTTTTCTTGCTGTCGCGCCGACTTCTTTCAGACAAATGCGTGGGCGCCTGCGCAGGCGCATTTCGTGCGCATTTGTCTGGAAGTAGTCGGCGCGACAGCAGGAAGAGGGAGCTCCAGGACGCCGAATGTCAGGTAAGTCCTTTTTAATTACTTTTAATCTGTTTAACATTAAATTGGCCATGTAGAAGAGAGCGGGAGGGAGGCGGGTGGCGGGCAACTTCGCTCCGCCATGGAGTGTGCGTAGTGTTGCCTACTATGCTTACTTTGCGAATCGCGAAGTAGGCCGGAGCTGAGCACTGCACCCAGGGTTAGTTATAGCTTTATGGGGTTTAACATAGGATATAAGTAATTGGTTCACACCCTGGGGACGAAGAGCAAACATTCTGCAATCATACTCTCTCATGCAGTCCACAACACAAAGTTTTGAGCATAAATCAAAACGTGGATAAAAGATTGAATCAGACCTAGTCTTTGTTCTTCTATAAATCTCGAATTTGACACCGAACATGTTATAGGATCTATACGTATTCTCTAGCGATTTGACATCTGAGACTCTTCTGCATGAAATTAGGCATAGCAGCGTAGCAAGCTTAATGGAAATGTTTTTTCTATTGAGGAGATTATTATCCGGCTAGTTCTTGAAAAGATCAAGGATTAGCTTAATGTCCCAGAGACTTTCATATTTAGTTTTAGGAGGTCTTCTTAAACGAATGCTTTTCATCACTCCGCAAACAGGCATTTTTACCTACAGTATTACCGTTGACAATGACATGGTCAGCAGAGATAGCCGATCTATAGCAGTTGATAGTTAAATAGCTGAGATTTCTTTCAAATTGTTCAACAAGGAAGTTAACTATGTCAACATTAGGTGCCTCCAAGAAATCCAGGTTCTTTTCCAGGCACCAACGAACCCAGCTTCTCCGTATGTTGTTATACCTGTGGTGAGTGCCTGGGGCCCAAGACTCTCCAAGGAGAGTTGCAGCTGTTGCTGAAAGCCCTGAAAATTCATTGGATCTCCTGACACTCTCTAGGCAAGAAGGGTTAAACTCCCGCTCTGAATTAGGGGGTGACTTCCTACATCTACGTCGGTTAGAAAAATCTCTAGGGAAGGAATTAAGAAGGGGGGTTGCAAGCTAGCTCTAGAGCAGAGGTCTTCAAACTGGGGGGCGGGCCCCCCTAGGGGGGGGCCTCGAGTGATCTCAGGGGGGGCGCCAGGCTCTGGCCAAAAGAAACATTATGCTTTGTTTTCAGCCTAAAACAATGAGCAGCAGTAAGCATGTCTGTAATGGGCCATCATTCACATCCTTTGTCATTTAAATCCTGGCTGGGAGAAGGTGTGAAAAGGGAAGGGACTTCAAATTTTCTCCTAGACCCACACTACCATTTTGAATAACCACACTGGATCCTTTGCACATTAGTAAGGCCTGCCTCACAGGAATAGTATGTTTGGAAATCATGTATTTGTTTGCATTTCTAAAACTGTGACAAAACTTAGCTGCAATGTTTAAATAAGTATAGACATATTTAAACATTGCCAGTTAAATAAAATAATTGTGAAATATTTTGAGGGGGGCCCGGCAAATTGTTTTTCTACACTGGGGGGGCACGGAATAAAAAAGTTTGAAGACCACTGCTCTAGAGTGATGGGGAACCAGGCCTGAGTGGCCAAAAGGGAGTTATTAGGACAAGGAGGCACTGATCTTGTCTTACTTTCTGAAGAACTCTCTCAATCATGGCAAAGAGAGGGAAAGCGTACGCCTTGACTCCTTTCTAAAACTGTAGGAAGGCGTTGACTGCCAGAGCACCCGGGTCGGGCATCCAGCTGAAGAAATTCTCCAATTTAAAAGTTAGTCTGCTCGCAAATAAGTTTATCTCTAGGGGACCCCAAATCTTGTTCAGGGTACTGAACACGGAAATACTTAGTTTCCAATTGCTGTGATCTAACTGGAATCTCGAGTCCCAATCTGCAGAGATGTTTGATTTCACTGGGAGGTATTCCAATTTGAGAGCGATCTTGTGCTCCAGACAGAACATCCATAGTTTCTTGGCTAAATTAGAGGTCCTCAGATTTGGTGCCTCCCAGGCGGTTTATATAAGCTACCGCAGACATGTTGTCCATCTTTAGGATAACTGACCTGCCCTGCTGTTAGTTCCAAGTAATTTATGTTGTGAGAGGTTTCCTGTTGCAACCAGATAACACCAGTGTAAAGTTTGAGAAGGCAAGCTCCCCAGCCATGAAGGCTTGTATCTGACTCTAAAACAAACTCTGGTTTTGACCCAAAGATGGCTTTGCCATTCCACGCGTCTAGGTTCTCGAGCCACCAGGTTAGTTCCAATTGGGCTTCTTGATCCAGAGAAATCCGATCTCCGTACCAGAGGCCATATCTTAGGGCTCTCGCTTTTACGCTTTGAAGGGCCCAATAGTTTAGGGGACCTGGCAAGATGGCTTGTTTGGAGGATGAGAGGAGACCCAGTAAACTGGCTGGCTCCCTCAGAGATAAATCTTGTTTTTTTAGGACACGTCTTATTTCCTTCCTGATTTTGGCATTTTTTGGGGAAGGAAGTAAAAGGAGACATATTGATGTATCTACTGTGAAACCTAGGAACTCCAGGGTTCTGGAAGGGGTCAAGGTTGATTTTTCTTTGTTTATGATGAAACCTAAGATTTCTAGGAGATCCATCACAGTCTTCAGATCTTGGACTATTTGTGAAAGGTCTTGCAACATTATAAGAATGTCGTCTAGGTATATGATTTGACGAATGCCCCTTACTCTTAGGGATGAGGCGACAGTTCTTGGTGAAAAACCAAGGGACAGAAGAGTCCGAAGGGGAGTGCCTGAAATTGGTATAGATGGTTTTCCCACACAAATTGAAGAAAGGGTTGGTGGGTTTCGGCCATAGGAATGGTGAAGTAAGCATCCTTTAGGTCCAGTTTGACTAACCAGTCTCCCTCTAGATCCCTCAGGAGGTGGATGCCCTCCATCTTGAAGTGCCTTTAGACTAAAATGTTGTTTAGTTCTCTAGTTTATGACAGGCCTCCAACCTTTTTCCTTTTTAATTTTTTTTACAAGAAAGAGTGTGCTTCTAAATCTTAACGCTTCTAAGGGGACTTCTATTTTCGCTCCTTTCTGAAGCATGGAGGCGATCTCCTCTATTATGTTTGTTGATCTAGAGAGAGAGGCATGTCTCTCGGGAAAGAGGTTTGTGTAGGTGTATGAAGTTTTTTTTATTGGATAGAACCCCTTTTTAGGGCTCGCCTGCTGTGCGCATGCGCACAGCTGGCAAGCTCTATAGGGGCTTACCCAGTGTTTAACCACCACTGGCGATTCCTTGCAGCGCACGAAGCGCGTGCACAATGCCACCAGCCGCCTGCCTGCCTGCCTCGCATTACCACATCAAAGGCAGCCCTCCCAGCGCATTTGTCACCCCCTAATTATTCACGGCCTGCCGGCCGTACTTTCAGTTTAGTCTCCTTTTATGTTATGTTATGTTATAACCCATTTATAAAGCGCACTTTGACCAAGGTTTCATGGCGCTGTTTTGAGCAGATGTGAGTTAACTGTTCTGACATGACTTCAGAAGGGACGATTACTCATGTGCCTGTATGAACAGCCATGTCTTAAGCTGCTTTCTGAACCGAAGTAGGTCAGGGCAAGAGCGGATCTCCCATGGAAGTGAGTTCCATAGTTGTGGAGCCAAATGTCCAAATCGAGACCCACCGTGTCGTTTGCGTTTAAATTTTGTGCTCACAACCAATTTTGATGTTTGGAACGGAGGTCACGGGTTGGGACATACCTCAGTATCAGATTGTTGATAAAAATTGGGCTATAACAATTTAAAGATTTAAATGTGAGACAGGCAGTTTTGAATGTGGCCCGTTGAAGCAGTGGGAGCCAATGGAGTTTTTTTATCAGAGCTCTAGCCGATTGCCACTTGGGCTGTTGATAGATCAATCTGGCAGCCTGGTTCTGTACAAGCTGGAGCCTCTTGATCTGATAGGAGGGGAGGCCTAGGTAGATTGAGTTCGCATAGTCTAGATGAGATAAGACTAGGCCAATCACAACTTGTATCAGTGCTGCCTGGGAGAGTAAGTGGTGTATCTTTTGGATCTTCCGCAGTTGAAAAAAACATTTAGAGACAACTGAGCCCACTTGAGTGTTTAGGGACAGATCTTTATCAATGGTCACCCCTAGGCTTTTTACGGAAGAGGAGGGTTTAGGGAACGTCCCTAGTTCTGCTGGCCAATAGTGAGGGCCCCAGGAGATGCAACTATCTCCTATCAGCAGTACCTCGGTCTTTCCGGGGTTCAATTTTAGATGGTTATAATCCATCCAGTTGCGGATGAACACCATGGTGTCCTGAAAGTTGGAGATGGATTCAGTGGAGTTGTCTATAGTAAAGGAAAGCTGCAGATCGTCTGCGTAGTTGAAGGTCGTTACTTTCCTCTGTTTTAAGGCTTTGATTAGGGGGAGTAAATAGATGTTAAACAAATGTGGGGACAGGGAGGAGCCCTGGGGAACCCCACATGTGATATTCAGCCCTGGCGCTGTAAAATTTGCCAGGCGGACAGCCTGTGTACGGTCCTCCAGGAAGGAGGTGATCCAGCTTAGGGCCCTGCCCTGGATGCCTGCGCGCTCGACACGGTCTAACAAGATCTTATGGTCCACCGTGTCGAACGCGGCAGACAGATCCAGGAGGACTAGAGCCTGGGGAGTGCCGATGTCAGCCTCCCTGCGGAGCTCGTCCAGGACTGCCAAGATGACCATCTCAGTCGAATGCCCTGGGCGAAATCCAGCTTGATGAGGGTCTAGATGTTCGGTCTGTTCTATAAAGGCAGACAAGGATTTTGCAACATGTGCCTCCAAAACTTTAGCTAAGTAAGGAAGCAAGGAGATGGGGCGATAGTTAGATGGCTCTGATAAGTCAGCGCCGACCTTTTTTATCAGGGGGACCACAGTGGCATCCTTAAATGATTTTGGGACACAGCCTTGATTGAGTGAGGAATTTAAAAGGGACAGAGCAGGTTGAGGAATGATGGAGAAAACTTCTCTCATAATATGTGGGGGGCAGCAATCCCGGGGGGATCCAGATTTGACCTTGGACATCAAGGAGGTGAGTAAATCTGCGTCGATTGTCGGGAAGCTGTCCATAGCATGAGTATTCCTGACAGAGTCAGGGGGAATCACCGCTGACACTGAACACGTAATGCTATCTTTGATAGCTGTGATTTTTTCTAGGAAGAATGTGTTAAGTTTATTACATAGTTCCTGAGTGGGAGTTGGTTTAGGTGAGACTCTATCAGGGTTGGAAAGTTCATCCACTTTTATAACTTGTTTAACTTGTTGTATTTTGCTGACTGGGTTCCGATGATCAAAAGAAACTTTGAGAAAGCTTTTCCAACTAGAGGAGCAAATGGAATGTACCGGGAAGCTGCAGTTTGTTGCTCGACATAGAGGTTATGTATGTGGGAGGAGGTCGCGCAAGAGACTTTGATTTTGCACTTCAGAATGAGAAACTTCCTGACCCATTTTCTTTCTCATGATTGTAGACTCATGGTATGTAACAAAGATGTCCGCATTTAATAAGGAAGTTATGTAACTTATCTGAAATCTTTTAATCCGTTTCTTTTTTCCGACACGAAAATACATTAGATAGCAAGGTTATGGACAGCGTGGTATCTGTTTCCCTCTTTCAAAGGGGTTGGCTGGGTGATTGAGGGTATGTTTGTTTAAACTCCCTGCCATCGGTTGATATTTAGTTCTCTAATGAGGCGCTTTAAATTCCAGTATGTGTGGTAACTCCTTTCACTGCACATACGTGAATGATGCGTTTTGGTGCAAACCACACACCCACAATTTTTCCCAGGTACTTTTCGGCAGGTCAAACCTGCCAAATGAAATTGCGAGGAAAATGCAGAGACCTGTTGGTTTTGGTGCTCCGAGTCTCAAAATCTACTTGTTACGCCTCGGGGAAAGACCTAGAGTGATGACCATTATTATACCAAATAAATGCTAAACATATTGGCACAAGATTTTATTGGGTTCGATAATTATGGCTTCCGACAGCAGGGCACTTGTAATGAGCGCCTGAGGTCCTCCCATGCCTTGAGCCGTGTATTGTTTTGATGAGATGATATCATAGTACATGGCTCAATAGTATTGTTGTTTAGGAAATCAAGGTTGGTGGAACGTCTGCTATACATTTTCTGCCTTATTATTCAGATTTCGAGGATTTCGAGGCAAGCACTGAGTCTCGGACTGCAGACCTCTTGCTGGCTCCTGCTCATAAATTCAAGAGGTTGGGGAAGAGATAAGAGTCAGGCCGTACATTCACCATATTTATCCTGTAGACTGTTTCTGCTTGGAATTAAGTGATAAATGTGGATATCTACCTGTGCATTTTGGATGGTGCTCGTCTTCAGCCAAGTGTACAGGTGCATAAACAAGGTTTATCAACTAACTTCAGAATGAGAGATGGGTATTAAATCCGGAGTGGAGCGGTGCCTCGGCCACCAAAGTGTTGCCAAAAGAGAGAAACGTCTTGGGCAGTCTTCTTTACTGCTGCCTGTCTCTTACTCACTCCGCCTGCCTAACCAGAAAGGCTTACCCCAACAGCCTCTTCCATTTTGCATCACAGCTCCACCCACCACACAGCTCCACCGATGCACCCACCACACAGCTCCACCGATGCACCCACCACACAGCTCCACCGATGCACCCACCACACAGCTCCACCGAGGCACCCACCATACAGCTCCACCAAGGCACCCTCCTCTACAGACCACCAGGACCCCGCGCAAAATTCAGTGAAGACATCACGGACTTCATCACTCCACACGCGCTCCCCTCCAAAGACTACATCCTTCTGGGAGACCTCAACTTTCACCTTGAAAAGAACAACGACCGCAACACCGCCACCCTTTTGGACAACCTCGCCAATCTCGGACTTAAACAACTTGTCACCACCTCCACCCACATCGCAGGTCACACACTCGACCCCATCTTCACATCCAGCAACCATGTCTCCTTCAGCCACACCACAGACCTCCTCTGGACTGACCACAGCTGCGTCCACTTCACCTACAACAAACCAAAACCCAGCATCCACCTCCAACCTACCCTGCAAAGAAACTGGAACAAAATCACCACGGACCAAATCTCCGCTTCGCTCCTTCAAAACACCCCAGCCCTCTCATCCAACGCTAACGAAGCCGCCGCCAACCTCACCATCTGGCTATCCAAAACCGCTGACACCCTAGCGCCACTGAAAAAACGTCAAAACAAACCTGGCAGCAAGAAGGCCTCTTGGTTCAACGATGATCTAAAGAAGTCCAAGAAACTCTGCCGCACCCTTGAAAAGACCTGGAAAAAAGACCCAACCACCAGCACCAAGGACGCCTTCAAAAACGCCACCCGCATTCACCACCAACTAATCCGAAAGGCCAAAAGAACAGCATTCAAGGATCGACTTGACAACAACGCTCACAACAGCAAGGAACTTTTCAACATCGTCAAGGAATTTTCCAATCCCTCGGCCAACTCCAACGACATCACCCCCTCTCAAACCCTCTGCGACTCCCTAGCCTCATTTTTCCACAACAAAATTGCAGACATCCACAACAGCTTTGACAACCAACCCGGAAACCAACCCACCCTACCAGTTGCTGATCATCCTCCCCCGGCGAACACCCTTAACGATTGGAACCCAATCTCCACTGAAGACACCATCCGCCTAATGAACTCCATCCACTCAGGATCTCCCACAGACCCATGTCCTCACCACATCTTCAACAAAGCAGACTCCGTCATAGCACCGCACCTCCGAGACGTCATCAACTGCTCCTTCATCTCCGCCACCTTTCCGGCAGACTGGAAACACGCTGAACTCACCGCCCTTCTGAAAAAACCCACAGCGGACCCCACCGAACTCAAAAACTACCGCCCCATCTCGCTCCTACCATTCCCGGCCAAAGTCATCGAGAAAGCTGTCAACAACTAGCTCGCCGCCTTCCTCGAAGCCAACAAATCCCTCGACCCCTCACAATCCGGATTCAGAGCAAAACACAGCACTGAGACCGCCCTCATCGCAGCTACAGACGACATTCGAACTCTACTGGACAATGGTGACACCGTCGCCCTCATCCTCCTTGACCTCTCTGCAGCATTCGACACAGTTTGCCACAAAACACTGTTACAACGCCTCAATAACATCGGAATCCAAGGAAAAGCACTTGAATGGATCACCTTATTCCTCACCGGAAGAACCCAGAGAGTCCGTCTTCCACCATTCACGTCAGAGGCCTCTGAAGTCATCTGCGGCGTACCACAAGGATCCTCTCTCAGTCCCACCCTCTTCAACGTATACATGAGCCCCCTCGCGGCCATCGCACGCCAACACAACCTCAACATCATCTCCTACGCGGATGACACGCAACTGATCCTTTCTCTCACCAATGACCCCAGCACCGCCAAAACTAACCTACACGAAGGAATGAAAGAAGTTGCCGAATGGATGAAACTAAGCCGTCTGAAACTGAACTCAGACAAAACAGAAGTCCTCATCCTAGGTACATCCCCATCTGCATGGGACGACTCCTGGTGGCCGGAAGCCCTCGGAAAAGCACCCATCCCGACAGACCACGCACGGAACCTAGGCGTCATCCTGGATTCTTCACTTTCAATGAACAGACAAGTCAGCGCCGTATCCTCTTCCTGCTTCAACATTCTTCGCATGCTCAAAAAAACTTTTCGCTGGATCCCCTCCGACACAAGGAAAACAGTCACCCACGCTCTGGTCACGAGCCGACTGGACTATGGAAACACCCTTTACGCAGGTACTACCGCAAAACTCCAGAAGAAACTCCAACGAATCCAAAACGCCTCAGCCAGACTCATATTAGACATCCCACGCAACGAACACATCTCTGGCCACCTTAAAGACCTCCACTGGCTTCCCGTCAATAAGAGAATCACTTTCAGACTGCTTACCCACGCACACAAATCACTCTACGACACCGGTCCAGAAGGCCTCAACTCACGACTGTCCTTCTACACCCCCTCCCGCCAACTACGTTCTTCCAACCAAGCCCTCGCCACTGTACCCCGCATCAACAAGACCACCATGGGAGGCAGATCCTTTTCATACCTAGCTGCTAGAACATGGAACTCACTCCCCGCATACCTTCGCCTTACCCAGAACCACCTAGCATTCAGAAAGCAACTTAAAACTTGGATATTTGACAAGTAATCCCCCCCCTTCCTAAGCGCCTTGAAACCCTCTGGGTATGTAGTGCGCTATACAAATTCTTTGACTTGACTTGACTTGACCACACAGCTCCACCTACACAGCTCCACCGAGGCACCCACCACACAGCTCCACCGAGGCACCCACCACACAGCTCCACCGAGGCACCCACCACACAGCTCCACCGAGGCACCCACCCCACAGCTCCACCGAGGCACCCACCACACAGCTCCACCGATGCAGCCACCACACAGCTCCACCGATGCAGCCACCACACAGCTCCACCGATGCAGCCACCACACAGCTCCACCGATGCAGCCACCACACAGCTCCACCGATGCAGCCACCACACAGCTCCACCGATGCAGCCACCACACAGCTCCACCGATGCAGCCACCACACAGCTCCACCGATGCACCCACCACACAGCTCCACCGACACAGCTCCACCGATGCACCCACCACACAGCTCCACCGATGCACCCACCACACAGCTCCACTGAGGCACCCACCATACAGCTCCACCGAGGCACCCACCATACAGCTCCACCAAGGCACCGACCACACAGCTCCACCTACACAGCTCCACCGATGCACCCGCCACACAGCTCCACCGAGGCACCCACCACACAGCTCCACCGATGCAGCCACCATACAGCTCCACTGAGGCACCCACCATACAGCTCCACCAAGGCACCCACCACACAGCTCCACCACACAGCTCCACAGATGCACCCACCACACAGCTCCAAAGATGCACCCACCACACAGCTCCACCGATGCACCCACCACACAGCTCCGCCGATGCACCCACCACACAGCTCCGCCGATGCACCCACCACACAGCTCCGCCCATGCACCCACCACACAGCTCCGCCGATGCACCCACCACACAGCTCCGCCGATGCACCCACCACACAGCTCCGCCGAGGCACCTACCACACAGCTCCACCGATGCACCCACCACACAGCTCCACCGATGCACCCACCACACAGCTCCACCGATGCACCCACCACACAGCTCCACCGATGCACCCACCACACAGCTCCACCGATGCACCCACCACACAGCTCCACCGATGCACCCAAGACACAGCTCCACTGATGCACCCAAGACACAGCTCCACCGATGCACCCACCACACAGCTCCACCTATGCACCCACCACACAGCTCCACCGATGCACCCACCACACAGCTCCACCGATGCACCCACCACACAGCTCCACCGATGCACCCACCACATAGCTCCACCGATGCACCCACCACACAGCTCCACCGATGCACCCACCACACAGCTCCACCGATGCAGCCACCACACAGCTCCACCGACACAGCTCCGCCGATGCACCCACCACACAGCTCCGCCGATGCACCCACCACACAGCTCCACAGATGCACCCACCACACAGCTCCACCAAAGCACCCACCACACAGCTCCGCCGATGCACCCACCACACAGCTCCGCCGATGCACACAGCTCCGCCGATGCACCCACCACACAGCTCCGCCGATGCACCCACCACACAGCTCCGCCGATGCACACAGCTCCGCCGATGCACCCACCACACAGCTCCGCCGATGCACCCACCACACAGCTCCGCCGATGCACTCACCACACAGCTCCGCCGATGCACCTACCACACAGCTCCGCCGATGCACACAGCTCCGCCGATGCACCCACCACACAGCTCCGCCGATGCACCCACCACACAGCTCCGCCGATGCACCCACCACACAGCTCCGCCGATGCACCCACCACACAGCTCCGCCGATGCACCCACCACACAGCTCCACCGATGCACCCACCACACAGCTCCGCCGATGCACCAACCACACAGCTCCGCCGATGCTCCAACTAAGCTCCACCGATGCACCCCCCAAACAGCTCCACCGATGCACACACCACTCAGCGCAACCACAGCATCACTCAGCGCAACCACAGCATCACTGGTTCAAATATGTTCTTTCAATGTTTCAAGCTGTTTTCAAGCTTTCACGCTTTATTACAAATCACAAAAAGATGTTAATATTTCACTTCTGTTCTTGAATTTTCGTCACAATAAAAAACACTGAACATAATCTTCACAAAAGTTATTTACAAAAGTTTAAGCTATTGCCATTACAAATTAAATAAATTATTTAAGTATTATTTTTAAAAATTAAAAGCCATTGTTATTTGTAATATCAATTCATCTAAGTCACGTAAATACAAAACGTGTTGCATTACAAATGCTATAGGTGTCACATTTGCGAAAGTTATAACTATTGGCATTGTAAATGACAAAGCTATTAATTTAGCTATTTAAAAAAAAAACACATAAATAAAAAAAAATTCATTTATAAGACCAATAGCTCAAACTTTCCTAATGCGAGCCCTATTGCATTTCCAATGCTTGTCTGATGTGCTTTCTACCCTTTTATAGGGCTCGCCTGCTGTGCGCATGCGCATAGCTGGCGAAGCTCTATAGGGGCTTACCCTAATAAGCTTTACCTAGACTGGCGATTGACTGGCGATTTGATGCTGTGCCCGTGGGCTTTGAGGTCAATGCGCAAGCGCATTGACCTAAAATGCGCGTGCACATCATCAAATCGCCAGTCAATCGCCAGCAGCACTCCTCCCCTGCTGCTTCACACTCTCATACCGCTCTCCCCGCTCGGCCCCCTCCCTGCCCATCGTGTCGCATTTCTCATCCCCCCTCCCCACAGCAATGCCCTCCGCCGGCCGTACTTTCACTTTGACGGCCGTGTTTCTCCTTGTCTCTCGTGTCACCAGGCTGTGTGTGCTGCCTCTGCGGGCACCATGATGTAACCCCACTCTCTTAAATGCCTGAGGTCTAAGTCACTTCCACCCCTCCCCGGGGAGGCTGCTTTCAAGTGCTCCGAGGCCTGCATTGTCTCCGCGCGCAGCTAGTGTGAACATTATAGGTGATTTTATGTCCCACTAAGACTCAGAATCCGCCCCCCGCTGGGTCCTTCTGCCATGAAACGCCCCTTTACAGTGCTTAATTTGAGCCGGAGCTCTACGTTGCTGATGCGTACGGCCCTGTCCCCTCGGAGGCCCGTGCTGCGCGTCAGCTGGAGATGGCTCAGGCGGGGGCCACCCCCCAGGTCTGAGCCTCGATGCCAAGGAGGGCTTTGTTGTCTCAATGAGGTGATTATGCGAGGCTCTCTTCAGAGCTGACGATGCACCACAGGCCTCCTCCCCAAGGGGCCAGCATATTGGATGGGCATTTTAAGCCAGCATTTGTGCCCGATTCTGAAGGCGCCCATGCCATATGGTGCTGATGGCATTAAATACGGAAATGGGTTAAATATGGGAGCCATGCTAATTAGGGCATCCGCCACGGGGTACCTAAAACAGATTTACATGTCTTAGGTGTACCTGAGTTATATAGTGTCAAAGCCATCACACGTGCAAGAGGCACAAAGCGTAAATGATGAAATTATTTTTCAAGAACATTTAAAAAAACACCAGTTTATAGAACACTTGAACGTGATTTGCATATTCATTCCTACACCTCTAAAAAGTACTAGCCATGTAAAAATGAATTATCGGGACCTTACCACCAGCGCGTGACCTCACCTTTCTCGTTTGGGAATTGGAAGTCTCTGTGACCCCGCCGCCAGCCTCCAATGCAAAATACGTCACTGGGTCCATTTCAGGTCAAACGAGCAGTGGCCAATTTCACCAAAAGCGTACCTAGTTAATCGTCATTTTTTCTAGGCATTCTTTTTTAAGGTCGAACCACAGTAGTCTAAAGTGATCAAGGGGTGCAGTGGCCATATAAATACAATATTTGCATCAGGTGAAAGGTTGTTAGGATGGCATGTGTGCCAAGTGGCCGTGTATCGAATGGTATCTTCAGCGAGTCCCTGGTTTTGATCCAAATTAGCACTTTGCATGCTGGTGTTTTGAACCAACAGAAGTAGTGGTGAAAGCAAAACTACAAGTCCCAGAATGCAACGCCCGTTAACTAAAAATTCCTTCCTGCTGCTTCACACCCTCATGCCGCTCTCCCCGCTCCGCCCCCTCCCTGCCCGCCGTGTCGCATTTCTCATCCCCCCTCCCCACAGCAATGCCCTCAGCCGGCCGTACTTTCACTTTGACGGCCGTGTTTCTCCTTGTCTCTCGTGTCACCAGGCTGTGTGTGCTGCCTCCGCGGGCACCATGATGTAACCCCACTCTCTTAAATGCCTGCATTATACCAGTCTTAAACGGGAAACGGCTTTTACAACGAAGCCGTTTCCACGAAATCTTTAACCACGCATGCAGTACAACGCATGCGTGGTTACAACTAATGCCTTTACCACACATGCCTTTACTACGATGTTTGTAGTAAAGGCATATGTGGTAAAAGTAAAAAAAAAAAAAAAAAGGGGGCTTGGGGGCGTCTCCCCCCCAAATAAAACAACTCACCATAAGTCACGTCGGCATCAGAGTCGATTAAGAAAAATCGGTAAAAAAATGCCGTTTTTTTTAACGACGTATGACGTCACCACGCAAATAGTCGGTGAAAGGTTTATGCGTGCTAAATGAATTCCGTTGTAACGCATGCGTGGTAAAGGCATGCGTTGCAACTGAATTCGTTGTATCATCATATATTCGTCTTAAACATGATCAATAGCTTCAATCTGGGCTAACATATTTACGCTGATGATAATCATATTCACTTTAGGATATTCAGTTAACTATGTGCCCTTACTGTTGTGTCGGGCAGTTGGTCAGCCACGACAGTCAGTGTATTTTATTGATAAGGTGTGCCAAACGTGCTCAACAATAATCACAGGAGCCTGCGCGCTGCTTAACTATCGGCATTACACTTACCACAGTGTGAAGAGTCGTGTCAGACAAGGTAATATTTTCATGTTGCAAATTGGCTTTTGAAATAATCGAAGTTCATATGTCTGTTGTTCTAAACCACAAGTACTAGCTGTATGACGGGTTGGAACGCCGCATCCACCACCACCACCGCATCCACCATCACCACATCCACCGCATCCACCACCACCGCATCCACCAACACCACCACATCCACCACCACATCCACCACCACATCCACCATCACCTCCACATCCACCATGACATCCACAGCCACATCCACCACCACCACATCCACCACCACCGCATCCACCACCACCGCATCCACCACCACCGCATCCACCACCACCACCACCACCACCACCACATCCACCACCTCCACCGCATCCACCACCACCACCGCATCCACCATCACCGCATCCACCACCACCGCATCCACCACCACATCCACCATCAACACCACATCCACCACCACCACCACCACATCCACCACCACATCCACCAACACATCCACCAACACATCCACCATCACCTCCACATCCACCATGACATCCACCACCACATCCACCACCACCACATCCACCACCACATCCACCACCACCACATCCACCACCACTACATCCACCACCACATCCACCACCACCGCATCCACCACCGCATCCACCACCACCACACCCACCACCACACCCACCACCACTACATCCACCACCACATCCACTACAACCACCACCCCATCGACCACTACCACCACCACCGCATCCACCAAAACCGCCGCATCCACCACATCCACCAACACCACACCCACCACCACATCCACTACAACCACCACCCCATCCACCACTACCACCACCACCGCATCCACCACCACCGCCGCATCCACCACATCCACCACCACCACATCCACCACCACATCCACCATCACCACCACATCCACCATCACCACCACATCCACCATCACATCCACCATCAAATCCACCACCACCACCACATCCACCACCACATCCACCATCACATCCACCATGACATCCACCGCCACATCCACCACCACCACATCCACCACCACCACACCACCACATCCACCACCACCACATCCACCGCATCCACCACCACATCCACCACCACATCCACCACTTCCACTGCATCCACCACCACCACATCCACCACCACCACATCCACCACCGCATCCACCACCACCGGATCCACCACCACCGCATCCACCACCACCGCATCCACCACCACCGCATCCACCACCGCATCCACCACCTCATCCACCACCTCATCCACCACCTCATCCACCACCTCATCCACCAACGCATCCACCACAACCACCACATCCACAACCACCACATCCACCACCACCACATCCACCACAACACCACCATCACATCCATCACCTTCACATCCACCATGACATCCACCACCACATCCACCACTTCCACCGCATCCACCACCACCGCATTCACCACCACATCCACCACCACCACCACCACCACATCCACCACCACCACATCCACCACCACCACATCCGCCACCACCACCACATCCATCACCGCATCCACCACCACCTCATCCACCACCGCATCCACCACCACCACATCCACCACCGCATCCACCACCGCATCCACCACCGCATCCACCACACCCACCACCATCACTTCCACCACCACATCCACCACATCCACAACCACCACATCCACCACATCCACCACATCCACAACCACCACATCCACCACCACCACATCCACCACATCAACACCACATCGACCACCTCCACCACCACCACCACATCCACCACCACCACCACATCCACCACCACCCCCACATCCACCCCCACCACCACCACCTCCACCAGCACCACCACCACCACCACACCCACCACCACCCCCACATCCACCACCACATCCACCCCCACATCCACCACCATCACCACCACATCCACCACCACCACCACCACCACATCCACCACCACCACCACATCCACCACCACATCCACCACCACCACCACATCCACCACCACCATATCCCCCAGATCCACTACCACCACATCAAAATGTGGGGCTCTGTGTGTGTAGGTGCAAATGCAATGTTCTTGGATTGTCGTCACAATAAAATACACTGAACATAATCTTCACAAAAGTTATTTACAAACGTTTAAGCTATTGCCATTATAAATTACAATAACTTTTATTTAAGTATTAATTATTTACAAAATTAAAAGCCATTGTTATTTGTAATATCAATACATCTAAGTCACGTAAATACAACACACATTGCATTACAAATGCTATAGGTGTCACATTTGCAAAAGTTAAAACTATTGACATTGTAACTGACAAAGCTATTAATTTTGCTACTTTCAAAACCAACACATAAATAAAAAAAGTGTCATTTACAATACCAATAGCTCAAACTTTCCTAATGCGAGACCTATTGCATTTCCAATGCTTGTTTTAATATATATATATATATATATGGTAGAAACGCTTTATTTTTATATGGGAGCTATTCGAAGGACACAAGTAGCGTGCAAGGCTGTCTTATCTTGAAAAAGAGACAGCCAGTTGTCAGCCAGAAAGAGAGAGCGTTCTAGCCTACCTTGTCCAGAAAGAACTCAATGATAAATTAAGCAAAGGTGGCTTGGGGGCATAAAAATGCTTAAAGTATTGCGCGTATAAATCAAATTCACCAGGAGCTGATCGGAAGGGAGAGCAACAGTAAGTTTGCTTGCGAGCCCGATCAGCTGTAGCCGGTTGCGAAGAGGCAGTGGGGACAATCCTCGATATGTGGGGGATTCGAGGAAAGCACCTTGACAATGGGACGACGTGACATCCGGGTTGCCAGGGTACTTTCCTCTAATTGCGACTTCGATTACTCTGAGAGTGGAGAAGAGATCGATTGAGCGGAGCGAGCTCATGAAAGAGCACATTTGCCCAAATCAAACGGGAATGGCATGGGGGGAGAGGCGCCAATAGGTGGAGGAGCACTCCCCAGTTTCAAACCAGAAGCGGATTTCTGCGATGAGAGGTAAGGGCCTGCTAAGTTACGCGTTCCACAGAAAATGCAATTAGGAACAAACAGAGTGTACCCAAGAGGGTGTAAAAATACAGCGGTTATGCACTGGTTGAGGAGGGGATGATAAGGAGGAATACTGAGAGTGAGGAACTGATCTCCATAAATTGGAGCTCAGGTGTCGACATATGGTGGAAGGGAAAGGGGGGGTTGGGGGTAGACCCAAAACCATAGTAAACAGGTAATGGTCGTAGAAGCAAGTAAGTTAATAATACACGGCGATAGAGTAAAAAATAATGGAACTGATCTGCTTGGAGCCGCATTTAAAAGAGGCAGATTGTTGATGGCGCATGCCTTTTATGTGTTGCTAATATTCTGTTCTGGAACCTTTTAACATTGTGATGTATGCGGCTGCTGAGACTGCATTAAAAGATGAATGCATAATGTAGCCTCCGTTCTTGTAATGAAATCATATATAAATAATCATATATAAATAAAACAGAGCTTCTCATCTGCATAATTACCGCTCCAGGCCCCGTTCCGCCCCGGCTGAGTGCCGTTTGTGCGGAGGGTCGAACTGCAGAGCGCCATTCTCCGCCTTCTCTTCACCACTTCCGCCCTGCCTTACCCAGCGCAGGTTAGCGGTCTAGTGGCTTAATTCAGACCTCCATAAAATGACGATATGGCGTAAACGCAGCGGACGAGCGCAGCGGGAGTGCCGACTTCGTGTCAAAGTCGCGCCTAAGTCCAGCCCGTCTGCGGCCGGTCGCGACCTGCGGCCACATACCCTGCCCAAACCTTCACTTACTCGTCTGCCGACCTACTTACTCTGCGACAGGCTGTTCCTTTACCGCCCCGTGCCATAAGGATGGCCCATGAGTGCGGTATTTCGACTATTCTACTCACAGGAACCCCCATTCCGCCGGGCCCCGTTCCTACTCCCGCACCCTCGCTCTCCACCTCCCCTGAGCCAGAGACGCGTCCCCTAACCATTCTTTACCTAAACACCCGTTCCATGGTGAAACACCAACTGGAAATCCATCGCTTACTTGAAGACAGCGCCGTAGATATTCTTCTCCTTTCCGAGACCTGGCTTACAGATGACTCTGTACCCGATATTCTGGCCGCCACTCCCAACGGTTACTATATTATACAAGCTAACCGCCCAGGGGGACAAGCTGGTGGTGGAGTTGCAGCCATTCTTCGCAAAGAGCATATCTTTTCCACCTTAGACTGCACTCCCATCCCCAACACTCAAACTCTTGTTATCCAACTTCGCTCGACCAGGTCCTCCCTTACCTGCGTTCTTATGTACAGACCCCCTACCTACATGCCCTCTTTCCCACAACAAGTTGGGGACCTCGTCTCCCAGATCCTTATTAACCACGCTAAAGTCATCATCATAGGCGACTTTAATTACTGGCCCACCGACCCTCGGGAAAGTCGACTGTCTGAGCAGTTCTCAGAAACTTTAACTAGCATGAACTGTCGACAATTGATTTCCACGCCGACTCACTGTAAGGGCCACATATTAGATCAGGTCTGGACGGCTAATTTAGACATCTTGCCCCCACTGGTAACTCCCTGCTCTTGGTCAGACCACTATTTCATTTCCTTTTCAGTTGACCTTTCTATCCCTCACCGCCCCCCTCTCCCTACCAACATCTCAGCTCGCAATTGGAAGAATGCCAATCTAACTGAATTACACTCCCTTTTGGCAGCCTCAGTCCCACCGCTTTCCGGTTCAGCCTCTCATCAAGCCTCTACCCTGGAACAATGGCTGACGGCAGCCTCCAACTCTGTAGCACCCTTAAAAACTATAAAAGCTATGCGTCCTCACGACGCCCAGCGATGGTTTACAGACCAGTTAAAACTGGACAAACTGGCCCTCCGCCAAGCCGAACGCCGCTGGCGTTACAAGTATGATCCCCTGCTCAAAACCCTATTGAAAAAATATAAATCCTCTATTTTAGAGGCAAAATCATCCTACTTCTCCCGCAAAATCTTGGAGTCGGCCTCCAAAGCAAAAGACATCTTCTCGATTGTCAATGAGCTCTCCCTCCCCGATCGCGTCACTCTCCCCCCATGCCTACTCAGGCTCTGTGTGACGAGCTCAATGCCTTCTTTCAGGACAAAATCTCCACGATCAAAAACAATATTCCCTCACCTTCCTCGTCCCATTCATTCTCACTTCCCCCCCGAAAACTCCCAGCAATTCCACACATTCCCTCCCATTTCCATCACCGAGTTCCACAGCCTTCTGCACAAAGTCAGTTCCGGGTCTCCCAACGACTGCTGTCCCCCCCACATCCTTAAAGAAATTTTCCTGACCTGCCCTGGCCCTTCTTAACACCTCTTTAGCCACTGGAGTAGTCCCAGATTCCTTCAAGCAGGCTGTAGTGCTACCCATTCTAAAAAAGGCCAACGCAGACCCGTTAGTCTTGAGTAACTACAGACCCATCTCTCTTCTTCCCTATCTGGGAAAGATCTTAGAGACTTATGTAACTCGGTGTCTGAGTACCTTCATTGAGAGCTCATCTTTTCTGGACCCCCAACAGGCTGGCTTCCGCCCCCTCCATTCCATCGCGGCGGTTATTGCGGCAGTCATGGACACCTTAAGAACAGGAGCGGACAACAACACCCCTCAAGCCCTCGTCCTGTTAGATCTGTCGGCGGCTTTTGACACGGTCGATCACACTATATTGATCGACCTTGTCACTAACGCCGGCATTCAGGACGTTGCTCTTGATTGGGTCCGATCTTTTCTTGACGGCCGCTCTCAAGCAGTTCACCTCTCCACCTTTTCTGCTCCCCTCTCCTCCCTCTCCTGTGGTGTCCCTCAGGGTTCAGCTCTATCCCCCCACCTTTTTAATTTATACATGCAACCCCTTATGGTTTGTCTTCGCCACTCCCCTGCCACCATCTATAACTACGCAGACGATCTGCAGCTGATCTTTCCTTTGGATACCTCGCCCTCTTCCCGCACCAATTTTCAAACCACCATGTTATATATCTCTGATTGGATGGCTCACAGCCAGCTCAAGTTAAATCCATGCAAGACGGAACTTGTCCTGGTGGGTGGACCGACCAATCCGTGGGATGACAATTACTGGCCCTCCTCTCTTGGCGCCCCCCCTTGCCCTGTCAGCTCTGTGAAAAGCCTTGGAGTTGTCATCTCTGGTGATCTATCTATGAAATCGCAGATCTCGGCACTAACATCATCCTGCTTCTTTCATCTGCGCAGGATCCGCAAGATCTGTCGATTTCTCACCAGAGAGGCACTCATTTTAGTCATCTTGGCTCTAGTCATCTCCAGGGTTGACTTTGCAAACATCTTATATGTGGGGATCCCTGCTTACCAGCTCCAGAGACTCCAACTGATCCAGAATCAGGCCGCCCGCTTGGCGTTCCACCAACCAAAACACCAGCATGTCTCCCCACTGCTGAGGAGCCTCCACTGGCTTCCAGTGGCCAAACGGTGCACCTTTAAACTCGGATGCACTATCTTCAAAGCCCTTTACAATCTGGCACCCGCTTTTATTTCCTCCAAGCTAAAGCGGTATTTACCAACCCGTAACTTACGCTCCTCCGCCGACAATCTCTTGTGCATTCCCCACAACCGCCGCAAGAAACATGGGGGTCTGCGCTTCTCTTCTTTAGGCCCTTCCTTTTGGAATTCTCTCCCTTCCTCCTTTCGTCACTATCCGTCTTATGAGCTCTTCCGTAAGACATTAAAAACGTTCCTCTTTAAAGCTGCCTTTGAGTAACCATCTACCCCTGACCGTGTTTGTTATGAGCGCCAAGAAACCGTTCGGTGTACGTGCGCGTTATAAGATTTTTAACATAACATAACATAAACCAAATACATATATGTACCTATAAAACACTATAAATAAAAAAATGCTAAAAACAAGTTACAGCCCTCTTGACAGAGATGTGAAGAACTTAAAATATCCCTACGGTCCATTCTTGAACAATAATTTTCGTAAACGTCAGATACCATATAGCTGTTAAAAATGTTCCAATTGAAAAGACAACCGGACCACTTGTATTTTCTGCATACATTCAGTGCTGTTATACGGTCATTAAAGCCCATCAATTTGAACAGAGGCCTGATCCCGCGTGGTCTTTGCTTTTTGTATGCCGTGCAGAAGAATAAGACCTGTTCAATGGACTCTGGAACCTCACATCCCATAGGACAAATGTTTGATATGCCTGCCCCTTTCTTCGAAAGACAGGTGAAAGAAGCTATTGGTAATGTGCCCATTCATAATCTTGATAAAAAGCACTTTCATTGTTGTGACTAATAATATAGAGTGCATCAGTGTATTAAGCATGGCACCCATATCCTGTTTTGAGCACATATACGCATAAACTGGATTTCTTATAGAATACATTATCATATGGGGTAAGGACTGGCTGCATATCACCGTTACAAAAGCATGACTGCACACTGCAATTGTGAATGCAGAATTGGAAAACATACAGGGCAGTGTTGCCAAATTTTATCAATCTGATAGAGACATCCAGCCGCAGATTCCTTCCATTTGAATTTCAAAGGAGTCAGACTGGATCTGGTACATTTCTGTGTGAGCAATACCCCTGCATGCCGGTAGGTGGTGTTGATCGGCCTGCACGGCATTTGTGCCGGAAGGGACGTCCACGTCACCTATAGAGGCGCCCCCTTGGCGCGCTGATGTCAGTTCTTTTCTTTCCAATCATTTAGTGCTGATCCGGAGAAGAGCTACCCCTCTGTCAGTTTCTGGCAGAATTTTTTTGACGTTTTGCCAGGTCTTCGAGAGACACAGGGTTTAAACATGTGTTGCCTGTCATTGCGCAGTGTTGGTTACAGACCCACACCTCATGTGTCTGTGTTGTCTCGATCGTGGCCAAGACTCCAAGTCGTGCTCAGGACAAGTGGCCACTGCCCTGCACCTTGGGACCGGAAATTCCTCACCCAACACCCCACCCTTGAGAGCTTGATGGTCCAAGCATCTACATCCCACTGCGCATTCCCTGCCGCACCTCTGGCACACAGGGAATCCAAGATGCCGGATAGCTTTGGGAGAAGATGCTTTCTTCCGCCAGCCTTGCATTGCAGCTGGTACACACTGCATGCTTATTGGGCCTTTACTCCCACACTCTGTGGGCCACAGTTGCGCAAGTGCTGCCACAGGTTTCGGAGGAGGCAGAGGCCACTCTCTCCCAAGCGGTTAAGGATGAAAGAGACGCAGCTAAGTTCACCATTAGGTGTGGTTTGGATACGACTGACTCGCTGGGCAGAGTGATTTCATCGACAGTAGCACTTAGATGCCATGCCTGGCTGAGAACATCTGGCTTCTTTGGGGCTGTCCAGGCTTCCCTCAATGACTTGCCCTTTGATGGAAACAGTCTCTTCGGAGACAAGGCAGAGACTGCACTGTAGCTCTTTAAGGACTCGCATGCTATGGCCAAGTCCTTGGGCCTCATAGTTGCTCTGCGTCATCTCAAGTCTGCCTATCGCCTCTTTCGTAGCTACATAGTGGGCTTTTAACTGCACCAACCATATTCCAGCCACCGCCAACACAAGCTTTTCAAACTGTGCGAGGGTGAGGACACGATTCATACCAACCCTTTGAGTCAGGTAGCCAGAGGTCTGCCACAACCACCAATACCCTTACAGCTCCAGCCCCTGAGCCCCCCTCAAGTCACCCCCACTCCAGCGCCTCTAAAAAGAGTGTTTTCCAACTCTCAAGGGAACGGAAAACTCTACTTCCTAATTTGATCCACACTTGCCAACTCCGTGAACCCGCTCGGCCGCCATCGACCCCTAATCACACTAGTACTCTCCAAGATCTCAGAAGGTCGATTTCACGCCATGACCCAATGCACCCCCCTCCCAGGGTACTAAAAGGGGACAACATGTTCTACAACAGTAGTAATAGGCATCTAATCATAAACACAACCTATACCACACAGGTTGACCCTCCCCATGATGCCCTCAGCCCTGCCCACAACACCATGGTGCAGCGTTTTGCATCACTAGAAAACCAGCTAGATGCAATTTCCCGGGGCTTGAGCGAAATCCTCACCAACCTCGACAAAGGCCCCAACAATCCCCTCCCAGAGTACCTTCTCCTTTCAACTCCAACCACCACCAGCGCCCCACGAGACCCGTAGCAACCTCTGAAACACAGGTACAGAGACCCTCAAGAACTGACACGGAGGACTTGTCACAAAAAACCCTAAGAATCACAGTCCACGTCACTAGGCCTCAGAGTCGCTCAAATTCCGACATAGAGCCCTTCTCCTCAAGACCTACTAGGACCGAAGCTGCGATGTCTGACAAAGTGGCGGCTGATCTAGCCTTTTCATACTACGCACCCCCTTTGACTCACCAAGATCCAAGTGATCACGGTTTTCGGAAGAGACCCTCTGTGCACAAAACTCGCGAGACCGCCTTTCCTCACCCCCCTTCCTAGGGCGCCCAAGGAAAAGAACCCTAGCAAAAAAGAGCTTTCCACCAACTGCATGCTCATCAACTAAAGATCGGCATCCATGCATGCAACCGAACTAGCAGAAGCAATTCTCTCCCAGGACGTTGACATTGCGTTCATCACGGAGACCTGGCTCAGTGAGCTCTCCTCGCCATGCTTAGACATGCTTGTGCCCCCAGGTTTTTCCATTATTAACAGAAAAGACCAACGAGGCGGTGGGGTAGCCATCATTCATAAAGACAACATCGCCATCATGGAAATAGACTCATGCAAGTACACCACCTTTGAATGTCTTACTGCCAACAGAAAGTCCCAAGATAATGGAACACTACTGTGTCACCTTCTCTATCACTCACCATGCAACACCTCTGCATTTGGGGAACAATTATCAGACCTGATGTCTCACTGTGCTCTCTGAGACTCCAGCAACCTAATTCTTGGTGATCTTAACCTGCAATGAAATGAAACACAACCCGCTAATTCAAACGCTATCCAATCTTCTCTGTGACAATAATTTAACCCAACATTGCACCGAGGAAACGCACTACAAAGGAGCTAACTTAGATGCCATCATCCCCCAGCAAGACGCAATTTTGATCGAACATGTACTCCCCATGGACTAGTCAGACAACCACATGATCCTATTTCATATCAACCAACAAATTCTCTCTCAATCACCTCTGCAAGACCCCACAGATGGGCCTTCCCTGCACCAACGACCACCTTTCCATTACCGAACTCATCGTGCGGTACAACTCTAACTTGGTGACTATGCTTGATCAACTTGCTCCGCGAAAGTTGAAAAAAAGCAGAGCCATTCCGTTCAGGTCTTAGTTCAACACCGACACTAATTCCGAAAGGAGAAAACTAAGAGCCAAAGAAAGAAGCTGGAGGAAGAACCCTACCTCCTCCCTCCGCGACCAACTCAAAACAGCTCGCAGGAAATACAAGAATCACATCAAAAACCAGAAATCCTCGTTTTCCGCTCTGCGCTGGACAGTGCAAAAAATAGACCCAAAGAGCTCTATAGCATCATCAGGCAACAAACTTCTAAGCCCGTGACCTCCTCAATACAGGCGTCCAAAGAACTCTGTGACAACTTCGACAACTTCTTTAACCCGTTTAGCGCGTCGAATATTCCGCCCCAGTGCGGACGTTCGATCGCGCTAACGGGATTCGGACGTCCAATGGTCGTGCGCAGCACCAGCGAGGTAGTGCACGCGACGACCGCTGGACGTTCGCAGCACGGAAGGGGTTAACGCCAAGATTACTAAGATCAAACACTCACTGGACACCATCAACACTTGACCCTCTAAGTGCTCCACGCCCGGGGTGATCGTTATTGCTCTCTGCCCCTCCTCCAAATCTTGGCTAAGCTTCCGCCCCATTCAGGAACATGAGTTAATCATGCTGATTTCAATCTCCAAACCCTCTTCTCAAGTCCTTGACCCCATTCCGCCCCAACTAATCAAAAAGCTGAAGCACTCCCTAGCACCGCTTTGGTGCATGATAATAAACAGCTCCATGAAAAATGGAGATGTTCCAGACTGCCTCAAAGTAGGACAAGTCACACCCCTGCTGAAAAAACCCGGCCTTGACTCAATGGATTTGAATAATTTTAGGCCTGTTTCTAACCTTCCCATTCTGTTCAAAATCCTAAAAAAGTGCATACTACAACAGCTAACCCAACACCTGGATAACATCAACCTCCTGGACTCCCACCAATCTGGCTTCAGAAAAGGCTGTAGCACAGAAACCGCGATCCTCAACATCATAGACGATATCCACAATTCACTAGACTTTGACCAATTCTGCTTCCTCATTCTCCTTGACCTATCGGCAGCAGCGACACAGTAGACCACAAACTCCTCATTAGGGCTCTCCAAGACAGAGCTGGTGTTGGTGAGACGGGCCTCGAATGGTTTTTCTCCTTCCTGCACAATCGCACTAAAAAAATGAAAATCAAAACTTTGCCTCTGACTCTCACCCTGGCAACAAGGGAGTCCCTCAAGGCTCAGTGCTTTCCCCGCAACTCTTTAACATCTACATGGAACCTCTCACCAAACTACTCAAATCAGCCAACATCTGTTTCCGTCTTTACCCAGACAATACTCCGATATATCTGGAAACCACCTCCCTCAGTGACAATCAAAGACTCAATGACCTACTGAGAGATGAACAACACTGGTTGTCATCGAATCACCTTAAACTAAACCCCGACAAAACTGAGATACTTCTAATTTTGAACAAGGAGGGGAACCATCAAATTGTTAAATGGCTAAAGGCCGTGGATGCGCTCAACTGGAATCTCACCCTAGCTGACTGTCAAATCACTAGGCATCACACTAGACCTGAAACTAAACATGACCAGACAAATAAAGAATTCCTTAACCTTAAACTACTGAACTATATAAAACCTTTCATTCCGCCCAGTGATCTCAAACAGGCCACTCAAACAACGGTGCTGTCAAGACTGGACTATGGGAATGCAGTCCTATCAGGAATTGCCAAGTCACACCTAGCTCCCATCAAAACCACTCTGAATGCGGCAGCCAGAATGGTCACCGGAATCAAGAAATTTGACCACATCTCTCCTGCACTCAGAGAACTTAAGTGGCTCCCAGTTGAAATGCGGATCAGCTTCAGAACAGCCTGCCTCTCTCATAAAGCCCTACACACCGGCAAACCCGAATATCTGGCGGCCAAACTCAAAAAAGACGGTCAGGCCAGGAACCTCAGAAGCTCAAACTCCCTCCTACTCATCCCACCGAAAACTAAAAACTGTGTCTCGATCCTTCGTCGGAAGCGCTCCCAAAATCTGGAACTCCATACCCCCTCATATCAGAAACATTACCTCTTTTGTAAAATTCAAAAGCCAACTCAAAATCCTGTTCCTCAACCGCTCCCTATGGAGTCGATAGGAGCATTCGGAGCGCGGTAACAGACACCCGGCACTGCTCCAACATCATGTCCTCGAGACTACGAAACAGATATCCCATGACTACGAAGCAGACCCCTCAACCAGCGTCCTGCAATGTTATTGTGTCGTTCTTTTGTCTCGTTTGTTGTGATTCTCTGCAATGTATCTTCTGTAAAGCGCTCCGATACCCTCCTGTCAGGCCAGCGCTATATAAAACTTCTAAAATATATAAATAAATAATCTTGCCCTGCAAGATCATGGGCGCCCAGTGGTTGGCAGAATCAGCCATCATCTCCAACACTGGCAGTCTATAACATCACAATCCAAAATAATTCCCAAAACCCGGGACTTATGTTAGTGATTATCTAACAGGCATGCGACTTTAATCCGCCTAGATTCTCAGAGGGTAGAATCTCGGAAAAACACCTGATATTAATTCTATATTGAGGTGTTTGTTGTCTCTAATGCCTTACTGTCCTAAGACAGACAGTCTGGTCTGTCATTATTTACTGATTGTGGGGGGTTCAATATATTTTCAATATATTTTCAACTCGGCGCAACCAAAAAAATGTATCAGCCCTGCATAGAACCATACACAGACCCACACATATACCAAAATAATAAATGAAAAAATGTGTGGCGGAGAGGAAGGCACCTCACGGGCGAACACCCTCGGGGCAATCTGGTCAGATGTTTACCAGAGACTTGGCCCCTTTCTCATCATAGGCGGCCGTTCCTATTCCAGAAAATTGGTGAATAAGTGAGAAGAAAGTAAAGAGAAGGTGCATAGCAAGGAGATTTAGAGCGTAACTCCTTGAACAAACAAAACAGAGTGAAGGATAAAATCAACAGCCACACCACTTGAACTACTTTTATTTATGAATAGGGTGTGAGAAGTTGAAATAAAAAGGCTGGTAGCTTAAAGTTGCATACCACTACCTGTGACCGACATGTTTCACTGCCCAGAAACCTTTATGGCAGATTCATCAGGGTCAATACTCTGTTACTGCACCCACTTCCAACATCTTTTAAACAGGAAGCTGCCGAGTTGAAAAAATAAAATGAAACTAAAATCACGACCAATTCATAGTCCAGACCATGTAAATGTTTATATTTTTCATAGCAAAAATTATTCAATATAAATTTATATTTTTCAATATGAGTTTACCCTTATTCAGCTATGCTCCCTCGTACCAGCTGAACAAAGGGTACTCCGCCAAGCAGTCGGTTGTCACATCAACCTGTAGGGTATTTGTATACAATTAGTATCATAAGTATACATTATCCTGCTCTTAGAATTGCCCTTGCATGCGTGGGCTGCCACCCCATTTATGCAAATGCGTCAATCCAATGCACATATACCCCAAAAGAGCATCAACCGAGAATAATAGAACACTCTCTATTTTGCCATGTCTATACATATGGTCTGACCTCATGGTGCCATTCATTGGTGTCTATGCTCAAGGAAAACCAGCTCAATGTTTTTTTTAAAATATTTTATATGACTGAAGTCAAAATGGCGCGTTCGCATAACATACATATTTCATCTGGCCCCATATTAGACAATCTGTGCAGGGCAGCCTGAGTGCTGTTGCTAGTCAGGTCAATCTGAACCAGCTTACATAAATCAGGGACTATGCATTCCTAGCGTGCAAGTGGGAATGTTAGAAACTAGCAAAACGCCCAACCAGCTTGCTATCGGCGTGTAAGCCGTGAGAGTCTATAACATCAGACAGGTGGGTTTTACAGATTATTTGGTGGGGCTACTCCCTGCTCTTCGAATCCGCCCACTCCCTTTTGCCTCCATCTCACGACTGGCTGACAGAAGATCATTTGTCCTTGCTGTAGGAAGCTGTCTCTGTACACACTATACCTACTTTGGTATAGTATATACAGAGTCCAGGGAGCCCCCAGAGGTATAGCAGAGGCTACAACAGGTACTAACGGCTCTCTTTGTGATAGTGTGGGTGAGCAGTTAGGCTTATCCAGAGGGTGTGTTAAGCATTTATTGTATTCACTCACTCAGGGACTGATTGCACACACTCAGAGAACTAATCCAGACCAATTGGGTAAGTATATAAAAAAAAAGGTATCATTGTATTTTATTTCTTGAACCGAGCAGGACTTGGTACAGCTAAGTCAAATATACTTTCAATTGTATATCTTTACATAGAGATGCGATTGGGAATGGGTTTGCAGTTGTTACTGGTTGGTATTGTTTCAAAAAGCAGGTTAATTTACACACAAATTACTTTTAGGATACTTTTTGGTCACTCACAGATTACATTGAGTACTGGGGGTGGTATGCCTAGATACCACACCTAAGGATCTCACAATACAGGCTAAGTAAGACTTTTCTTAACTTGAGTTATAGTTAGTTTTTCCATACAAAGCAACAGTTCAACACCGAGAACATTTTTATTCCCAAAATCTCATGACATGGGTTCCTATGTGAAAAAATTATTATCGGTTTCACAGGTAAGCAAACGTATTTTCACCCTTTGGCGGTGGGCCCAGTCCTTATTGCTTGCCTGTGTTACATGTTCCCTGTTCTACTCCCAGTCATTAGTGAATAGGCTGTTGCTGCTGTGGATTAAACTGCGCAGCAGCACAAGACGGATTGACCTTTTCTCTGGCTCGTCGATCTAGTTATGCACATTTTGAAGTCTCCCAGCTGCACTGTCTGAGAACCTGAGGAAACAGAGAAAGAGTGGATGTAGATGGAGTGCTTGAATTAAGTGTCCCAGCTAATCTAGATGCCCCTGTCAAGTTTTTCATTGTCGTAAAGAGGAGTCGCTTCAGGATTAGATGGGAGGCCTGCCTCTGTGCAAATCAAACTTTGTAGACACGTGCACAATTAGGAACTTGCAGGCAGCGCAAAGGTGGTGTGGTATATTGCTGTTGTGTCCTCGTGCTGCACTCAGCACGAGGGCACATTTCTTATGTTATGAAATGTTGTTCTGATTCTGATGGCTCCGTTCTGTTCCAGTACTCCGGACAACGAAAGTCAGTTGCCTGGAGTCATGGAGTCGAGCGGCAGCACTTACCTGTGGGTGTCTACAATTCTACAATAAAGAAGACTACAAACCTCCTACAACTTCTACGGATCTTCTTTATAACATTTGGCGAAGAGCGGGTCCCGAACCTCTTCAAGATACCCACCAGGAGAATTCTCGGCCAATCCTCAACCTCTGCCGACTTAATTCCCTACGGACAGCCTACCTCCTTTTCAACTTTTAAAAACTCAAATACCTTTGAAGTTTTTGGCTGTCCCGTCTTCAGCACCAGTTTTGCTCGACTTCTTCAACGCATCGAGATCTTCCTGGGAGTTCCACTCGAACATACTCGTCGAGGCCGTGAGTACCCCTGCGCAGCCTGCTTAATCCATTCCACACGCACGTCATTTATACACACACGTCATCACCCCGTGTAGACGTGTGTTCGTTGAAGCTCAGCTTGACGTTACCTACGTCGTGATCTCATCACGCACACGTCGGGCGGCCATTTTATTGGTTGCCTAGCTACGCTATTTTACACGGAATCGGCTTACTTCAGCTGTGCATATTTCACGTCAACTTGACTGATTTATATCGGCGCTTGAAACTCCACTACTGGCATTTTCCTGGTTTTATCTACCATTTCTACTAACATTCAAAACATTGACAAAGGTATGATTTCTTCAGTGACAGGCACACCATTGCCTGCGCTTCATTTTCATTATTAACTGTTACATTTGGTTTCTTCGTAATTTATTTATAGACAAACATGTTGTTGTTCTTATTATTTTAATTGTTTACTTAAACATCATTTCTCAATTTCTCACAAACTGAGGAATCAATTTATTTTCAAATGGCTTCTTCACAACAGTTTGCTCAACCTCCACCTTTTCTTCAACTTCCTGACAAACCAGTTATACCATGGCGCCAATGGGTCAGAGCTTTTGCTAATCATATTGTTGCAATTGACGCTGTAAAATTTACCCCTGAAAGAAAAGTTGCTATATTGTATGGCTGTTTAGGAGTTGCTGCACAGAACGTATTCGAAAATCTGCCAAGGTCTCCCATTCCCACTGGTGATGCAGGTGATCATTGGGATGAATATAAAGAAGCTTTGTCTCGCCTAGCAAGGCATTATGGTGAAGAACCAAATGAGATGCTTGAAAGACATAATTTCTTTAAAAGGAAACAGCGTGAAGACTAATCTATTGAAGAATATATTGCCCAATTAAGAATTTTAGCATCGACTTGTGAGTTTGAGTCAAATCCCGACATCTATATCCGGAATCAATTTGTTTTTTCTTGTTGTTCAAAAAAAATTCAACAACGCCTATTGAGTTGTAAAAAACCTACACTTCAAGAAACCATTGACATTGCAAAGAGCATTGAAATGTCTATAACAACATCTAATGCTCTTCAGAAGGACCAACCTCCCATTCCTTTTCATTCTTCCTCGCATGATAATTCTAATTCTGTTAATGTTGTTAATGTCAATCGATCTTTTAAACAATTACCTAGGAAACCTAACCCCTTTTGTTACAGGTGCGGTTCTAAGTCTCATATTGGTAACAACCCTACTTGTCCTGCACTTGGCAAAAGATGTGTTTTATGCAAAAAAAATAGGACATTTTCAGGGTCTATGCAGATCTGTTAAAAAACCTTCCAGACCTTCTGTTAACAACATCGAATGTACTGAAATTGATGATTGCATAGATGAATTCCAAGACATGGTTGTTTCTATTCAGTGCAATTATATTCACGCTCCAAAATTAGTTAAAGGTCCATTCTGCTCTGCACTTTTTGGTGACATAGAAATTTTAGTAATGGCAGATTCTGGATCTCCAATAACTATTTTGTCTGATGTAATTTTTCACGGAAAATGGAACAGCTCCATTTCCTTAATTGAATCTGACCTCAGTCCTAAGGCGTTCGGTGAATTTGACATTATCATGCTTGGCTATTTCAACTATAGGTTAGAGTGCTTAGGGAGATCAATTATTACGAAAATTTATGTTGCGATTAATGGTCGCAATATAGTTGGGTGGCAAGATCTCGCCAAAATGGGTCTTTATCTAATGCCTGGTTCTGACAATCCGATAAGAGTAGGTGACCCTCCCGGAGATTATTCTCCTGCTCCACCTTTTATGTCTGAATGTCTCGTTGTTAATGATCACGAGTCTGATATTAAACAAATTTTGGATAAATTTCCAAAAGTATTTTCTAATCAACCAGGTACTGTGAAAGGTTTTCAGCATGAGATCAAATTGAAAACATGTGCTCAACCCATAGTTCATAAAGTTCGCCCGGTCCCTATTAGCTCAATGGATGAACTTAAATCTGTTCTCACTTCTCTTAAAAATGATGGTATTATTGCATCTTCAGACTCATCCGAATGGGTTTCGCCCATCGTTATCGGACGCAAAAAAAATGGCGAGGTCAGGCTATGTGCCGACTTACGCACATTAAACAAAAATATTTTGGTTGACTGCCATCCTCTCCCCAAAATTCAAGATCTCCTTGCCAATCTGGGTGGTGCTAAATATTTTTCTTTAATTGATTTGCGTTCAGCATACCATCAGGTTCCCCTCACTGAGGCCTCCCAAGATCTTACCACATTTGTGACCCCATTTGGAGTTTACAAATACTTAAAACTTCCTTTTAGGCTAGCTAGTGCAGCTAGTGTTTTTCAAAAGATAATGGATCATCTTTTCTGGTGTACAGGCCTATCAGGATGACATTTTGGTTTTTTCTCCTGATTGGGAATCTCATTTATCACATCTGACTTCTGTTTTGAGTAAGCTCAATGACTCTGGCATGACAGAGCTGATAAATGTAAATTTGGTTCTCAATCTTTGGAATACTTAGGTCATACCTTGACTCCTGACGGCATAAAAACCAAGTCCTCTCTTATTGGGACTATTACTCATGCCTCCCCTCCTAAAGACAAAGATGCCCTTCGCTCCTTTCTTGGTTTGGCGGAATATTATGCCTGTTTTGTAAAAGGCTATGCACTAATTGTTGAACCTCTTCGTTCCTTGTTACGCAAAGGTTCAAAATTTCAGTGGTCAGAAGAGGTTGATGCATCTTTTGTTCGGATCAAGAACATGATTGTTGGAGCGCCTGCTTTGCATCCTTTTTAAGATTCTGCCAGATGTTTCATAATGGTTGATGCTAGTTTGACTGGCTTAGGTGCTGTCTTAGGACAGTGGGTTTCAGGGAGAGAACACACAATTGCTTTTTCTTCCAGGAGACTTAAAGATTCTGAAACACACTATAGCACTATTGAGCGAGAGTCCTTGGCTTGTGTATGGGCCATTGAAAAATTCAAAAATTATATATGGGGACGTGAATTTGATTTATTCACTGACCATAAGCCTCTCACTCAACTTCTTAATGGTGATGGTCTGGGGAGGGCCTCTTCAAGACTTGTCAGGCTTTTGTCAAAATTACATGACTTTCACTTTAACATTAAACACATATCTGGTGGTAAAGTTTTTCGAGCTGACTGTTTATCTCGCATGGCACTTAATGATTCATCTGATTTTGAGGAAATTGGTGACATCGAGTGTGTAGTCGCCACTCTTGATGCTACAAAGTTGTGTCCATGTATTACAGAAGAGTCTTGGTCTAAAGCATATGATAAAGATCATAACTTAAAATTAGTAGCACAGTACATTTCTAAAGGTTGGCCAGAGAATAGGAAACTGTCTAATGAATTAAAAGCGTTTGCCATGATCTCTTCTGAACTGTCCCTGGTCAACAATTTGATAATGAGACATGATGTTTTTGTTCCTCCCTCAGATATCAGGCTTGGTCACCAGTTTGGTGGCCAGCAGAGTTAGGAGATCCTCCTCACCCTGTGCAAAAAGTTAGGAACCTCGGAGTTCTATTCGATAATGAGCTTACTTTCCATAGCCATGCTAATGCAGTGGTCTCGGCGTCCTTTTATACTTTGAGAATGGTAAAAAAGCTTCTTCCTTTTCTTCCTCCTAACGCAGGTAAAACCCTAATGTCTACACTAGTCCTCTCAAAGATTGATTACTGTAACGGACTATGGCTGAATGCACAGGAACAAGTCATGAATAAATTACAATTAGTGCAAAATGCTGCAGCAAGAATTTTAACTGGCACACCCAAATTCTCATCCATATCGCCCATCATTCGCCAACTTCATTGGCTACCAGTGAGAAGCCGTACAAAGTTCAAGGCCTTGTGCATCATTTATAAAACACTGAACAATACCGGACCGGACTTTTTAAAAAAATCCATCATTCCATACAAACCCAAGCGTTCCTTACGCTCTGAGGCATCCCAGCTACTTCATATTCCACGCACTAAGAAAGCAACATGGGGCGATAAGCGCTTCACAATTGCTGCTTCTAAATTGTGGAACGAGCTCCCTCTTAATATTAGATCAAGCTCTTCCCTACTTATATTTCGGAAGCACATTAAAACGTGGCTTTTCAGCCAGTAAGTTATGTGGGAGCTCTCTGCTATCTTTTTTTTTTTTTCATTTTTGAAAACCTTTATTACGCAATATCAGTACAAATACGGGCCTACAACCATACGGCCGGCCACGAAAACTGTTGATGCGTCATAGCATACATTACGGTGGCACCATAGCACATTCAGACCACGTTAATCATCGAAAGTTACACTGTAAAGCCAAGTGGTATCGTGTCCCAGGAGTCATGAAGGTTAATTTTCAAAGGTTTTTTATATGCAGCTATTCAAATCCGACAACATAAATGCACAAAAACAATAAGGAAGAAAACAGCCCATGCAGGTGAGGTCTAACCTCATCGACAGTGTGTCTAAAGATCAGAATACCAAGGAAGCTAGGACCCCCAGTCAGGATGGCAACGTAATCGCCCCGAAGAGGTAGCAGAACAGGAAAGTACCCAGAATTCACTGCCACCCCCCCATACCACCTAACATGGAACCGAAGGACATAGAGAAAGAGGACAAACACCAAATAAAAGGCACCATAGAAACCAAAATCAAAAGAAAATTTCGCCCATCCCCCCACCCTACACGCATGCAGAGGCTACGGCCTACCCCCCCCCCTAGCAGTGTGTCTGTCGCCCAATAAACCCGAAATTTAGAAGAGAAGAAGCAGAAGAAAGAAAAAGAATCACCCTTGAATATAGGGAGTAAGAAAAGTGTGTAAACTAATCTAAAACTCCCAAGAAACGAAGAAAGTGGGGGAGGAGCCCACAGTAAGCAAGCTACACGGCCTTACGAGCCCTTCAATAGTCCCTACGTCAGATATAGCACCGATTTTGGAGACATCGCACAAATGACAGCCAAGCAATCTACCTCCAGACCCCCCACTCCGCCCAGAGCCGACATATTGGCTACGGTAAAATAACGATAGGATGTTGTTACCACCACCTTGAAATAAGAGAAGCGTCCCCCCCAGTGCACTAAACAGAGCAAAAAACGTTCCAGGCCAGGTCATCTCCAGTCAATCGGCAAGTCAATGTGCGGAGGATCCTCAGCCCTGACCAGAGCGCCGAAAGACATCCAGACATGTCCACCGCTGTACACTCCCCTCCAGCTGGACAAAGAAACAAAATGGCCTCTCCCAACAGTGAAGGCAAAGAGGAGGAGGAGGTGAGCGCTCCCAATCAGCCACAATATCAATACCCAGGTGGCGAGGCGCCCCCCCGCCGCAAGTTGATACATACTCCGCAACCGCAGAGAAAGAGTCACGGTGGCAAAGGCAGGGAGGGGGACCAGCGCCCGGGAAGTCTCTGGGGAGTGCCACAGTGTCGAAGAAATAGCTACAGTTTCAAGCAGCAAAACGGAAAGTGACTTTGTAGCAGTATCTCCGTCAATAGTGGAACAGTCGGCTGTACATCCAGGGTCCGGCCGCATATCCCCATTCACGCGGTGTAAAGCTGTCTCTTGGACAGGGATGGGCAGCGGCAGCGGGGGGGCAGTCGAACCCAGTTCCGTGATACACGAGGCAGCTCCCACTATCTTTCGCTCCAACATATGGGCTTGTTGCCGCCATGTCGCCCGCAAATCGAGCAGGGCAGCCAGGATGTCACCATAGGTCGGCTCCCTCTGTGATGCTGGCTGACGTTCACTGAACGGGCACTCCCCCAGGTCAATAGCCAGGTCTGCCATAGTGAGGATACTGCCCGTTGAGAACAAAGAGACCGCCATCTTCCTTCTACATGGAAGGGGGCGTCATGGCCGCCCCAGCAAGAAGCTCGCAGTGCAGAGAGGGGGGGGTGGCGTCGCAGACGAGAGCAGAAGGAGTGGGAGCCACCAACAAGCAAGCGGCACGTAGGTCCAGGGCAGGGCAGAGTGAGAGCTTACTCTCCAGCCAGCGGTGTGGATAGGCAGCGGTAAAGCAGGCACCCCAAGATGGACTCCGGTCAGCCCACAATCAGCAAGTCGGGCGGAAACCGTCGTGACTCGGGTCCAGTGTCTCTCGGAGGCAGGGCAACCCAGCAAAAGCCTTACCACTGAAAAGGGGGGCGATGCAGTCTGTATCCGCGATCAGTAGCGCTCCTGCCCCAGCCAGTGCCGTGGCAACGTGCCCGGCCGACAGCGCCCAGCCGTGTCCAGTGGCAGGCGATCAGCTCCAGGTCCCGGGTCAGAGTCGGGGGCCGGAAAACGGTGCAAATTCACCATAGAAATGGGCGACGGAGGTCCCAAAAGAACGCCAGCGACATCCGAGCTCACATGCCTCCGTTTGAGCAAGAGATAGTCAGGATTCGTGCCAGGATATCGGTGCAGGATCGGACGGCTCGTGGAGCCCGGAGCTTACGCGTCCGTCCCGGTCGCCATCTTGGCTCCTCCCCTCGCTCTCTGCTATCTTAACGAACTCTAGCGCCGAGACACCGGTAGGTATTTGTGCGCTCTAGAAATTTTATAAATAAATAAATATCATTAAATTCGCACATCAAGGTCATCTAGGTATTACAAAAACATCCCAACTTATCAAATCCCATTACTGGTGGCCTTCCATTGAGTCTCAAGTAAAGTTTTTTTTTATAGTTTCTTGTAATGAATGCTTACTTTCCAATAAGAAATGGAAACTCATGAATACCCCTCTTCATCCCGTTCCTTTTCCAGATAAACCATGGGAAAAGGTCGGTTTAGATTTTTCCGGCCCATTTGAAGTGCTTTCTCATGAAATGAAATATGTCATCGTATTGATTGACTATCACTCGAAGTGGGTGTATCACATGTTTTGTGACTCACCAACTTCTGCCAATGCCATAAAATGTTTAAAAAATGTGTTTATGATTGAAGGTTGTCCATCTGTTGTAGTTACAGATAATGGTTCTCATTTCTGAGAAATGTACTTCATTTTTGGTTTAGTGATTGGATATATTTTTCTGGTTCATATCCAGTAATGCTTCTTCCTCCATTCGAGTGATGTTGTTAATTTTAAAGTGGCTCTTTACTCGCCTACTTCAAATGGTTTGGTAGAGCGAGCTAATAGACTTCTCAAAGACGCTGTTCAAACAGCTATTTCTTCCCACAGTGACGTTCAAGATTTTCTTGAGGATAAGTTTTGGTCATATAATATCTCTCCTCATAGTACCACTGGAGTCTCCCCTTTTTCCTTGTTAAGGAATAGGAATGTTCATACTAAATTGTGCCCCAAGTGGTTATCTCAGAAGAATGTCAAGGCTAAAGGTAATGAATGTCATGATGGTGATTTGTTTAATAGAGCTTTACAAAAACAGAATGTCATGAGAAACAAACATGATTTTGGAAAAATTTTCAGTTCTGTTGATTTAAAGATTGGTGATTGGGTTCTTATTAAAAACCCGAAAAGAGTTTCTAAAGATCTCTCCAAGTTCTCTACTCCAGTTCAAGTAACTTCTGTCAGTAAAGCTTCTGCTTCTGCTTTACTTGGTAGTAGAGGATGGTGGAATAAGAGAGCTTTAGTTCACTTGACCAATTCTCAAGCACGCTCTTTGCTAAATTTGACAAGAGAATTTGATCAGTGTGACTGGTCTTTTTGGTTAGATGTACCTATTTCTAACAATTCTTCCACTTTGTGTTCTTTTTCTGATCAGACAGATCCTCAGACAGTTTCTTCTCCTCTCTCCATTTCTTCTGAAGTTGGTGGGGAGGTTCTTCATCAAACTTCTGGTTCATCTGTTCGATGTAGAAAGTTACCTGTCAGGTTTAATGATTATGTTTTGGGTTGAAATGTATTTGTTTTTCTCATTTATTGTTTCCATTTTATTTTAATGTCTCACTTTTGAAATATTGTGACGAGGGAGAAGTTGTGGTATATTGCTGTTGTGTTCTCTTGCTGCACTCAGCACGAGGGCACATTTCTTATGTTATGAAATGTTGTTCTGATGGCTCCGTTCTGTTCCAGTACTCTGGACAACGAAAGTCAGTTGCCTGGAGTCGAGCGGCAGCACTTACCTGTGGGTGTCTACAATAAAGAAGACTACAAACCTCCTACAACTTCTACGGATCTTCTTTAGAACAGGTGGACGCACCCAGTGTCTCACCAATCACAGTGAAGCTTCATTATGAGGGCACATAGTGATTGGATATATTTTTCTGGTTCATATCCAGTAATGCTTCTTCCTCCATTCCAATGTGTGCGCTCGGACACCTGATAACTTTTTAAAGCCAAAAGACAATGCAAAGCTGTCGTCGTCGGTGTCGTCCGACTTGTGAACACAGGCTCACCTTTCCTTGACCTGAAATAGTCATCATAGCAAGGGAAAAGGAAACTTGCAGCAACAGGTAAATGAATATATTGTTTGGAAGACGTGCACGCTGATCTCTCATCTTATTGTTTGGCCTAAACATGCGCTCTATTATATTTTTTTTACAATACTGATTACTTTCTTTAGGAAGGCATTTAGCATCTAAAGATACTGAAGCATCATTCTGTAGGGCGCTTAGCTAGTGGATGCTGAAAGGTGCTGGGGGAAATAGTGGTGCATGAAGTTGTTAGGTGTAAGTTTAGAGGAAGGGCTGTAGAGGAAAGTATGTACCAAGTCATTATGAAAGTAACTTCTTTCAAGTTTAACCAGTATGGAGAGGTACATGCACGGTTTATCTGGATGGCGGTACTATGTGTTTCCATTTTCCTATATAGAAGTGTCACGTGGGTTTTCTTCCAGGTGGCCACAAATTTTTTCAATTCATTTTGTATGTCTATGCCTTCATCGAAACCATCTGACAAATGATTGAATCTTAGCATTTTAGGTGAATGTATATTAAAGCAAAAGCTTATGTTGGTTTTATTACATAATTTGTGTGTCTGGTTGCAACAACTATTTCACCTCATTATTTACTTGCTAAGCCAGTGAGGCAGGCAACCATGTTTGCAAAAAGAACAAGCATTTGCAATGCAATAGGTCTCGCATTTGCGAGACTGAGCTATTGGCATTGTAAATGCCAATACGTTTTATCTAATAGAGACATCTAGCCGCAGATTCCTTAACTTAGAATATCCCCAGGTGTGAGACTGGATCTGGAAATGTTTTGCAGCAGCACCTCTGCGCACCGGGGTATGGTGCAACACGACGACGCCCGGACGTCCTCGTACGTGACGTCAGCGAGGTCATATTAGTACCTCCCGGCACGCTGATGTGAGTTTCCTTTTCCGCGTGCAACGCGGTTCCGGAGTGAGTTCCTCTGGCCTGTTTGCAGGCCTCATTTTTGATGTTTCACGTCGGGAACAATGTGCAATGCCTTCGGGCTTCAAATCTTGTAATTCTTGTTCGCTGCAAATGTCCGCGACAGACCTGCATCTTTTTTGCAAGTGGTGTCTGGGCGAGCACCATGACTCCACGGACTGTGAAGCCTGTCAACGTCTGAAACCGAAGCTTCTACCGGCACGGCTGTCCCGGTCAGAGTCGTCTGGCTCGTCAGCGACTGCAGGTCCTTCTACTTTCCAGTTCCGCTGTTGATCGCCCTCTGGGGTCAGAGGCTGTCATTCTCCACTTAGTAAGTCAAGGCACTTGTCACCTAGGTCATCAACCGCACCTTCTTGTGTGTTCAGGGGCTCTGGTTCCTGGAACTTTCTGGTCGCCCCCCCCTCCCCCCACACTCTATTCACCCTTTCTGCGTGTGGGGTTGACCCGGGCCCAAATGGAGGCATATGCCTTGCAGGCCTCCCTTGGGTCCTCTCCCGTTCCTGGGTCGTCCTCTGCACCTCTGCTTCTTGTGGGGTCTCCAACAGACTTGCTGGCGGGTTCGCCCCCGGCGCCAATTGAGCCCTTGCCTCCCAGGAACGTCGAAGATGTGGTGTCGTTAGGGCGCAGCCCGGCTGGGTCCCCCCTCTACGTGGTGTCGTTAGGATGCAGCCTACCTGTGTCGCCCTTTTCGTCCCACGGCGCCTCTGCCCCACTGCATAGCCCCGCGGGGCTCTTACCCGTGCTCATAGCCCTGACTTGAGCACACCCCCAACCTTCCGGGCAGGCAGCCACCTGTCCGGAGCTGGGGTTGGCGTCGGAGGCTCGGCTCCACTCTGGAATCTGGGCCCGCTCTGGATGAGGCGGAGCTGGTGCGGTGCCGGAAGATTGCCTCGCCGGCCCCGGCGACCGCTTCTTCTTCGGAGGGGGAGCTCGTCATAGTTTCAGTGCCAACTCGACACCGGAGGCTGCCGAGTCGGCGTCTGACGAGGCACAATCGGAGCTGACGAGTGTCGTTTCAATGCAGAGTTCTGGATTCTTCTATGGAGGCCTCTGGAGAGCGTTTGGCATCACTCTCCCGCCCGGTGTTGCCAGAGCTAATGCTATCAGTGCCCCCCTTGGAATTTGTGGAGCCTCCTCAGGAGCTCCCAGATCGGGCAGGCTGTCCGCCTCCCCAGGAGCCCCGTCAGGATCATCATTCTTCCGTGGGGCATTGGGCGCACCCATAGTGTCTTGGGAGGGTCAGCCTACATCCCTCCCCCACTGATGAGCTGTTTTCCCTTCCGCGGAGGGCTACCGAGGCTGGTGCAGCTTTTTTGAGTGGTCTCTTCGGCCACCCGCATTTTAAATATGCAACCTCCCTCTACCCCCTTGTCGGTGAACCCCCTGCTGGAGGTTCTCCACTGTGGGTCCGCCAATGTGGACCCACTTTTGCCTTTTGAGGTATCCCTTTTATGATGCCCTCTTGGGTATCTCGGTCAGACCTGCTTCAGGTGATCCAGTGGCACGTTCAGTTCTGCACCACCCAGCTCCACATGATCCGGTCTGACTTTCTTTGTGCTCCCTGATGCGCAGGGGGTTGTGTTGCAGACTGCATTTCCTTCTCTGCCCCCTCTAACGCTTCCTCCCTCTCTGGAGTCCAGGTGGCTTGAATCCTGGGGTAGGAAAGTCTTTGCATCCACTAGTGCAGCCCTTCTGTACTTAAATACTGTGTCTTGTGGCTCGGGCTACTTCTGCCCTGTGGTACTCCGCAGTCTTTGCTTACTGCCACCTCCGAAGGTGCTCGTGCTGATCTCCTTCACTCCATTCAGGATGGCCGCAACCTGGCCGAATTCATAATCAGTTCAGCCTTAGATACTGCCACCTCCGAAAGTGCTCGTGCTGATCTCCTTCACTCCATTCGGGATGGCCACGACCTGGCCGAATTCATAATCAGTTCAGCCTTAGATACTGCGTATTCTTTGGGCCGAGCCATGACGAGTTCAGTTGCCTTAAGCTGTCACGCTTGTTTGCGAGTGTCTTCTCTGAAAATACCCGGGAACGTCTGGCTTATTTCCCCTTTGATGGGGTTTTGCTCTTTGATGCTCATGCCGAGTCGGCGGTTCACCGGCTGCTGGCAGGCTTTCGTCCTCCCACTTAGGTCCTTTAGGCCGGTCTTCTGTGGTTTCATTTTGCATCCTTTAGATGCATTCTGTGTTTAACATAGGCAGTTAGCCTTTAGATGCGCTCTGTGTTTAACGTGAGCATTGCGTCTACTTTATGTGGTCAAGGGTGTTCAACCTTGTATTAGCATCTCTTGGATGCGTTTTCCTTTCAGTTGTTAGTTGGCCTTCTGTGTCTGTGTTACATATGTTGCTGTGTCCTCTGCTTGTGACTTTCAGCCAGTAACTCAGCTTGATAATGGCATTACGGCCCGAAACTCTGTTAATGGGTTCGGTTCGTTGCTGCAGTCTATTGACCTGGCTTATTGCCCTAAGAGTTGTCCTGTCTGATCCCCCCCCCCCCCCGTTGTCAGGGGTATACCTACTCCATGTGGGGTGCTTATCTCACCTGGAGTTGATGGGGGCTCCATGCGCAGAGTGAAAGTCTGTGGTATAGTGTTCTATGCTTTTTAGGTTTTGCCTAGCCAAAACTAGAAAAAACCTAATGAGTATAGTATAGGGGTTGGAATCCGCCCCCGTCATTCATTGGCTAGCTCCATAAATGGAGGCTAGCCATTGGAAGACACGTTTGTCTGTCAATGCAGGACCAGATTCGGGGGCGTTCCCGAGAATTTTTGGCTTTTGGCGACGTCAGCCGAAAGCCAGTTCTCGGGAACGCCCCCGAATCTGGGCCGGCATTGGAAACACCGGAAGATGATGTCCGGCCTGCCGCCTGGTTGTGGGCGGGGCCGGGAGGACGTGGTTTCTGGTTTCCGCTTCCCCCTTCCTTGGGGAAGCCATTTCCTGCCTTGCCGGTCTCCCGTGTTGTGAGGGAGACCGGAGATGCTGCCCGCAGCGAGATCCAGCCCGAAGGAAGCAGCCGTGTGCCTCCAGCCAGGGCCGCGCTGGGATTGGCCCAGCCAGCCGAGCCTCCGCCACGTCACCCGGAGGAGGAGTGGAGAGCAGGAAGCAGCCTGCGTCTGTCCCGAGCGAAGGAGGAGCCCCGGGAAAAGAGCAAGTCCCGCCGCGGCCCCGGAGAGTGTGCTTTAAATTAGGAGCAGTTTTAAGTAGATACCAGTCGTATTTGAGCACATTACTCTGTGCACATCTGAAATCGAACTGGGACGTTATTTATGTGTACCGCACCGCATACATTACACTGCCATGGCTGAGTACCGTGCACGAGTCGTACACTTCATACATGTTTGACGGTTACACTATTGTGTGGAAAAAATAAGTAAAAATGCATATCAGATTGTGCTAATAAATACCATAGCAAAGTTGTCAGAAAAACATACCATAATGTCCCTTCCACACGACCTGAACTTTGCAAATATTTAAAATAAGAATGAGCAGATTTTAAACTAATTTAGCTGTCCTTGGTTCTCAACAGTTTGGTCGCCCCTCGTATAGTAAGTAAGACCTTTATATCATCCATATGCCCTTGTTTTGTGTGCGTTCTTTTGGGTCATGATCGTACTTTGGCAAACTTAATTTATTGGTTTTAACACCATTTAACTAATCCCTGTCGCCGAGCAGGTAGAGCCACCACCTTTGCTGAGTTTAAGTTTCGAAAGAAGGTAGATCTGATATGATGCAGCATGACTAATTCTAAGGTTTCCCTGTTTTCTGTGTATGTATGTGGGTCGGGAAAATTCTCGGTTGTATATAAAACCAAAACTCAGTTTTCTTGTATGCGGAATACTAGTATCATCTGTTACGCCAGTAACGATAGTGCTTTTGTGACGCCCATTATTGACGATTAGAGGTCCATTACTATGTATTTGTGGACCTGAAAGCAAGAAAATACACAATGCTTGCATAAAAAGACTTTCCCTTTAACATAATACGACAAGTATGTAATCTAAGGTTTCCCTGTTTTCTGTGTATGTATGTGGGTCGGGAAAATTCTCGGTTGTATATAAAACCAAAACTCAGTTTTCTTGTATGCGGAATACTAGTATCCCTGTTTTCTGTGTATGTATGTGGGTCGGGAAAATTCTCGGTTGTATATAAAACCAAAACTCCGTTTTCTTGTATGCGGAATACTAGTATCATCTGTTACGCCAGTAACGATAGTGCTTTTGTGACGCCCATTATTAGTTTCAATGTATTAACAGCATCATTCGCACGATAACCATAAGCACCCTCATTTTCCTATACAGTGGTTCATATTTTTTTTTTTTTAGTAGTAGAATATCTTTATTCGGCAATTTTTCACCATAAAAGAATACAAATACATAACATTTCAATCCCAATAAAAGATTATAAAATACAGTAAAAGCATGGGCACATCATTCGTCAATTTACTAGCAATAAAATCGTCCTCAGCTAGTGGGACCTCCCATTTGTAATTTCAGTAAACGAGAACGTGTTATCCACGCACTTCCTAAAAACTTAGCCACCCCACAGATCATACTGGTAGATGAGGAATCTGTAGAAAGGACGCGTAATGCCTGGCTATGGCACCTCAGCCCTAATTCCCTACAGACGGGTTTCAACCAGAATTTCCGTGCTCCTTTGTAAGCAGGGCAGGCAAAGAACAAGTGAGCTACCGATTCCTTAGGGGCCGCACAGCCCGGGCAAACACGCGAGCAGGCATCTGTATTCAGCCATCTCACCGTAAACTCATGCACCGGGAGCGTCCCATATCGCAATTTTAGGTACAGTGCTCGGTCCAATGGTTTGGTTATTAAGTCTAGAAAGGGTTCCAATTTACGCACGCACTTAATAGACAAAAATTGGTCAGTGAGTGAGCCCAAATTCATAGACCTCATAGCGATATTCTGCACCCAGTCCCAGTATAGTTTTTTTATAACATCTTTCGGTGGTGGTGACTGCAATTCCCATGCCTCTCTAAGACCCAAGCTGCAAACCAAATCTTTCAATTTATTTAACCATCCTATTTTTTTACAGGTGTCCAGTAGTAGTAGTTCATCCAGCCCTGCTGCATACTTTGCAAGCTCCTCAGTTCTTCTTAGTCGGGACCAGAATAACAACGGGCGAAGCCTCACCAAGTCCTTTACTGTTTTTCTGCCCAAATCTAATCTTAAAGGGATCATTGGGGTGGAAGTGGGAAGAGCTACCACTTTCCTAAAAAAGTTGTTTTCCGCTCTCATCAAGTCAGAAACCCCTTCAAACCCCCATAGTTCGGAGCCATAAAGTGCTGCGGGAAGGATCTGGCCCTCATAGATGGTCATAGCTGGGGAGACCGGCTTGCTGGTTGACTCACGGATCTCCTTCAATGTCACCCCGGATACTCTTTGATGGTTTAATAGCATTTTAGACAAATGATCCTTCCAGGTCATGTGACTGTTAATTCGGACACCAAGGTAATCAAAAGACTCAACCAACTCAAGAGGGGCATTATTAAGCACAAAATTATTTCTAAATCTTTTTGAGGGAGCAAAAGCCATCAATTTGGTTTTCGATGTGTTTATGGTTAGGCCTCGGTTGGTGCAGAAGGAGCTAAACCGATTCAAGAGTTTTTGCAAGCCCACCGGGGATTTAGAAATTAATAGGGTGTCGTCAGCGAAGAGAAGTGTGGGGATTCTCTCCCCCGCCAGGGATGGGGCATCCGACTCCTCCCCCATTAGATGGTCAACCACTCCGTTTACGAATAGGGAGAAGAGGGTCGGAGCCATGACACATCCCTGACGCACTCCTCTTCGCACAGGGATCCTATCTGTCAGTTGACCCTGGGATCCCCATCTCACCCTCGCATAGTTCCCCTCGTGCAGCTTTACGATTAGGCTCAGAAGACCACTGGGAATACCCATCTCTCCTAGAATTCCCCAAAGTTTTGTACGAGGGACCAGGTCGAATGCGGTTTTAAGATCAATGAAGGCCATATACAAACTGCCCTTCATGATAGTAACCGCCTTCCAATAGATGACAAAGAGACGAAAGACCTGGTCCATCGTACCTACCTTCCTTCTGAACCCCGCTTGTAAATGGGAGAGGATACTAGCCTCCTCTATCCAATCGCCTACTCTTGAAATGATGACCCTGCCGACCACTTTTTGGATTATGTCTATCAGACTGATGGGTCTGTAGTTTGCAGGGTCATCTCTAGCCCCCTTCTTATACACAGTAACTACCTCAGCCCCTTTCCAGGAGTCTGGAACCTGGTGTCCCCTCGTGATCAGATTCATTATAATCGCGATTAATTTAGCCCAGGCCTCCGGCTCCGCCAACAATAGATCCCCAGGGATCCCATCCTGCCCAGCTGCTTTTTTTGGGGTTAGGTGTCTAATCGCCAATACTACTTCTCCCGTTGAAAACAAAAGATCGGTGTCATCCACGGGGACCCCTTCACCCAGGCTATTCACCCCAGGACTAGTTGTTTCTTCCGAGTCTCCATATAGGGATGAGAAATGTGTAAACCATTGCTGACAAGTTATATGATCAGACAATGGTTGCGATTTTCTCTGCCTTGTTCTATTGACCAATTCCCAAAAGAGGTTTGGGTTCCTGCCACTCACTGCGTTGGAAAGATCCTGCCAATGCTGTTCCTCCCACTCCCGTTTGGCCAATGATAATTCTTTCAGATAATCCTTCCTGGCCGCTCTAACCAGTGGAGGGTCCCCTGAAAGCAGGGCTTCTGTCAGTTTTTTCCTTTTACTTTTACAAAGATCATTGTACCATATTTTGCTAAGAGTAGAGGGTATAGCAGGAGCCCTTTTACTTTTCCCCTTCGAAATGAAAAATTGGCCAACTTGATCTATTGTGGATTTATAGGCAGAGTCAAGGGAGGGGTATTGGAGATTGACGGTCCGATTTTCACCAACCCATGTTTCTAAGGTGGAAGACAAACCCTCAACCATTGCTTTAATGCTTCCTATATCACCCTCATTAAGCTTAGCCTTGTCCCATTTCAATCTACGGTTGTTATTAAATGGGATGACTTCTTTAGTTGTTTTTCGGGTGACCATCGCACGCCTGTCATTCAGAACGCCCCAATGAAACTTGCAACACAGGGGATTGTGGTCACTATCCTGGCTTGGGACGACCTCCATATCAATCAGGTCCGGCCAGAATCCAACATCCATTAGGATGTAATCGATTCGGGACGGACCCGAAAGTCTATTGAAGGTCCATGCCCCTAACTGGTCTGATATAGTCCTACCATTAAGGGCTCTTAGTTTATGGTCCCTTGTCAGTGCATTAATTTGTATGGCCCTAGGCGACCACTTCCTAACAGGGGGCAGGGAGAGAGTTGGAATGGACCATTTTGAATCCTCCTCTTCGATTCCTAAAGGGTCGTCTCCGAGAAGGGGTTCAAAGGTACAATTAAAATCACCCCCCACCAGAGTTTTAGCTGAGCAGGAGCAGTTGGCTAAGGCCGAATCCAGGGATGTTAGGGTCAAAGAGGGGGAATCACCCTGTGTCCCTCTTGCATAAACATTAAAAAGATCAAGCCTGACACCATCCTCCCCTCCTTTTGCCGAGAGGTGGAGTATATCATTACACTCCACAATATGTCTTGTAACCACCCAATTCAGATCTATTTTTATCCAGACTATGAGACCGCCCGATGGTCTGCCCTTTCCCTTACTTACTGCGGGCACACAATTGGTGGTATACCCCGATTTATGTAGTGGAACAAAACTCCATGTCTCCTGAAACAGGCAGACATCAAACTGCTCAATTTGTGTGTGCCACTCTGGGATATCCAACTTCCTCTTTAGCCCAGCAATATTCCAGGAAAGGAGGTTTATTACCCTCCTTCCTCTAGGCATAGAAGTATAACCCACCTCAGGCAACCTCTCATTAACCACCCTAGTCAAAGGGCACCCCCCCTCCTGGGCCAGTGAAGTGAGGGTTGCAAAGTTACCAACCATACTCATCACGGGCCCAGCTGGCCTAGAATCCTCAGTTATGTCAATGGTGGTCACCATGTGGTCTGTAGATAGACTAACGTCTTCAGTACCAATGCTACCCCCGCGTGGACGAGAATCCTCCACCCCTGGAGGTTCATTGTCAGTTTCCCCCCCCCTTGCCCCCAACTTCAATCGTAGTCTTCCAGCCCTGACAGCTGAGAGAACCGATTGTAGGTATCCAACGGGGTAAAGGGCATCAGATGGTGCATACTGGAACCCTGGTTCTGCCTATGTCCATAAGGGACCGTGGACCAGGCGGAGTGTAGATCAGGCACCCTAGTCAGCTGGTGACCATACTGAGGTTGATTATTAATGTAGGGCGGGATAAAGGGCGGCCTATAAGATTGTAGTCTGTTTGTATATTTAGAGTTGGTAACTTTTGACCTGGGATAAAAGTATGTTAAGGACCGTGGGATAACACAAGTTTCCCCACTCCCAGGTGGCCAGTTTAGGATGTAGTCAACTGCCCGAGGGTCTCTAAAATTGACCACCACTAGGTCCCCCTCAATATCTTTAGTTCTACTCCCCAGCCAATTGATCCGTCTAACATGAACTATGTCCCCATCTATGTTAGGTGCTATCGGCCTATGCAACCGCAACCAATGGATAATTTTATTTTTAAGGTCGGCAAATCCCTCCTTCTTGTTTTCAGTTAGCTGCGGGACCCCCGTTAGAATCACCACATAAGGCACGGCTTCTGGGAGAATCTCTACTTGTGGGACCCTTTTGTGAGGCATTCTGCTTTTTCCATCATCCCCGTGAGCACTCTGGTTGTTATTCGTCGGGGCCATCACGGATGGGTTGGAGGGGCCCACTCCCAACTCAGTAGCTGGTGCTTTAGGTTGTTTCGGCGGCGGTGTATTATGAGTTGGGGGCACAGCTCCCCCCGGAGGCTGGCGAGTTTGCTTAGCCGGAGCAGGAGTGGGAGGAATTCTAGATTTACTTTGAGTTGGGGGCGCAGCTCCCCCCGGAGGCTTGCAAGTTTGCTTAGCCAGAGCAGGAGTGGGAGGAATTCTAGATTTGGTTTGAGGTGTGGTAGGAGGGGGTGTGGGGTGTACCACCACACTTCCTTTATTTTTGGTATGGGTAGACATACTAGTTATGGCGGCTTCCAATATGGTTAATCTAATTTCCACCTTTTTAATTGACTCATTAATGGGTAGAAGGAGAGATCTTAACAAAAATTCCAGGTTCCCTGATACTGAGGAAGGAAGAAATGGTGAAGTAATAGGTGGGGTGGCTCTAATGTTGTTATCAGGAACCTCATCTTGTATGGTTACTAAGGGTGGGCAATGACCCGGTGAAGTAACTACCTGTGGAGTGTGTTCCTGCTCTACTACTGTGGGGGTCACAGTTGTAATCGGGGTTTTTGTCCCTTTACCAAAATCAGTGTGCGATATTTTTGCTTTACCTGATACCACCCTTTGTTTCCTTCTTTTTTTACTAGGGGGCGGGCGGTGGATCTGAACTACAGGATAAATATTAACTTTCTGCTTCCTAGATTTAGTTTTGTCGACCACACGACTACCGCTAGGGGTGGGTGAAACAATTATAATATTATCCACAGGCAAACAAGGAGTGGCTACAAAGTCACGAAACAATAAGGGGACTCCATCTTGACTTACGTTATCCTCACTTAGGCCGATCAAATCACCTTCCCTGTTCAATTCAAGTAGGCTATCAGAGAGGGGTCTTTGTTTCATATTCTCAACAGAGCGGCACCGCTCTGCCCTACGCTCCGCTAGGATGGAATCCTTTTCACCCTCGCTCCTTTTGGGAAAATAATTCTCCAGGGATCCATTACGTAATCTAGATTTTTTCCCCAGGGTTTCTTCTTCTGTTGCCATGTCCATATGTATGAACAGTGTCCTCCGGACTATAAACGAACGAGGTCGGGCCCAGCCCAGCCTCCTCCGGCCCCGGACGGCCACAGACGGTCCCGCCCTTGTCCCGGGCTTCTCCCGGCGCCCTCCCGCGCGCTCCCGCGCAGCGGGGACGGCTGCTTCTTTTAAGATGAACTAGGGGGCGCGGCCGGCAGGGAGAGGAGCCCAGCTGACACGGGCGCGCGGGGACTCCTGGAACTCAGAGTCCACCCGCTCTACCCTCGCAGCCCTGCCGGTGTCCCAACTAGCCCCAGGCAAAGTTCCACACACTGCTAAACCGCGAAGCGGGACCCGCGCAGCGGGTCCGGCGAGCAGCAGCGGCTAGCAGGCGGGATTCGGCAGAGGTCCGTGGTCCAAGGTCCGTGGCGTTGCACAAATAAAAGCAGATTCCCGCTGGTGTGGAGGATGAATATTTACAACAAGGGGTGGTGAGGGACAGAGTCTCTGAATTAAACAGAAAGCTCTCACCCAGTCAAGAGATCAGGGCTAGATCCAACACCGTTTTTTAGCTCACTGCACCATCCCAGTTTCAGAACCTGGCTGTATGCAAATTAGTCTGTTCCTGTCCCAGTGCATGATGGGAACAGGGCAAACCAAACTACAAAAGCCAATTCTTACACTGGGAAGGAAACAAGCTCCCGGGGACCGGTTTCTGGCATTACAGCCGTCTTCGGCCCGGTTTGCTTGAATCCTGATGGTGCAATGAGCAAGGGTCTCACATCTGAGAATACCCTTCCACGCTTAGGGTGGACAAAAATATTTACAACAAGGGGTGGTGAGGGACAGAGTCTCTGAATTAAACAGAAAGCTCTCACCCAGTCAAGAGATCAGGGCTAGATCCAACACCGTTTTTTAGCTCACTGCACCATCCCAGTTTCAGAACCTGGCTGTATGCAAATTAGTCTGTTCCTGTCCCAGTGCATGATGGGAACAGGGCAAACCAAACTACAAAAGCCAATTCTTACACTGGGAAGGAAACAAGCTCCCGGGGACCGGTTTCTGGCATTACAGCCGTCTTCGGCCCGGTTTGCTTGAATCCTGATGGTGCAATGAGCAAGGGTCTCACATCTGAGAATACCCTTCCACGTGTGGAGGATGAAGGTAATTAAATACCGCTGTGGTTGGGGGCGCGGCCGGCAGGGAGAGGAGCCCAGCTGACACGGGCGCGCGGGGACTCCTGGAACTCAGAGTCCACCCGCTCTACCCTCGCAGCCCTGCCGGTGTCCCAACTAGCCCCAGGCAAAGTTCCACACACTGCTAAACCGCGAAGCGGGACCCGCGCAGCGGGTCCGGCGAGCAGCAGCGGCTAGCAGGCGGGATTCGGCAGAGGTCCGTGGTCCAAGGTCCGTGGCGTTGCACAAATAAAAGCAGACGCCCATTATTGACAATTAGAGGTCCATTACTATGTATGCGTGGACCTGAAAGCAAGAAAATACACAATGCTTGCATAAAAAGACTTTCCCTTTAACATAATACGACAAGTATGTAATTCATTCTTGATAAAGTAAACAGAGGCACACCCATAAAACACCCATAACTTCATTTTAATGTAATTCTGTAAACAACGTTTATAGGCCGAATTCAAGGTAGTAGAGTCCCACACGCCTTGGTAGCAAAATATAACCTTAACTACTAAATAAAACACCCAGGATTTTAACAGATGGTAACGAGCAAATGGCTTTATGGGGCTAAATTGGATGTGTTTGCAGGAAATATTGCATCTGAACCTTTCTTATTAGAATGCTCATGTACTAGCGAAGGTAAAGTTGAGATTGATTGTTATGAAATATTTCCAAACGCACCAATCGGTATTATTCATTAGAACTATCATGAATAAACCCAAGCCTCATTCTGTTCTCTCAGTTCCACATGCTTTTTAATCACTTACTAACAAAATCGTATTAATCAAGGGAGGCTAGTCAATAAAGCAGGTACATATTTCTGAGGAAAACTCAAGCGTACCGTTTCAAGCAGCTGCTCCAGATAGTCTGTGAAGCATCCTACCTTGATAGAAAGAATACCTTTTTTGAAAAAGCTTTTATTTCAACATTTATTGATTTCATTGGCCTGCAGGGGCAATTTTGTTCTTACAAGTGGGTGGAAACATAAATCATTACTTTATTTATTTCTCTCAGCACTCCTTATATCGGAATATTTTCTTCCGAGTTGCAAAAGTCCGAATTTAAAAAACTTTCATACCAGTTAACGTTCATAAATTATACGTGCTTGATGAGCTCGTCATGACCACTTTGCCTATCATGGTTTGTATTCCATTTTTCTGACGCGACCCAGGCTTTCTCTTGTAATTTTTTTCTGTTAACATTAGGCTTCTTGTCCGCACAGACATTTTGATCGGTACTCCCAGAGTCGAGAGTTATGATTTTCCGTTCTGCGGTCTCACCTTTGTCCAGATTCGTTTTTTTAACTCATGACCTGTATAAAGTCTCTCTACTTTTAAGACGCCAGATAGGGTGTGTAAACAAAAAAAAATCAATTGTTTGTAGTGTCTGCTGATGTACATAGTTGGACTTCAAAGTCATGGCTGTAAATGAAACATTAAATTGCTTTTTGGAATTGTATGCCTTCGTTAGTTGTTTAATCGAGAATAATTTAGCATGCTCACAGAAAAGACATACTTACCAAATATCTTATGAGGTCGCAAGTGAATCGTATTTGAAACCGTTAACATATGCATGCTTTTCTTAGCAAATATCAATCAAGCTTTCCCATACTGCTTTGTGTTCAGAGCTGGCCAGTCCAAATTTGGTGGCATATCTGAGATCGGTTTACCAGTCTACTCATAAGGTGTCTCAAAGATTACAAAATAGAAAAAAATAGTGCAGGTTGGAGGCTCAAGCTTTGAGCTACCAAATGAATTGAGATAATTTGACTTTTTTCAATGGCCTTCAAAGCAAATCTGTTTTATTTCAAAATGAAAACAACTTCTATTGACATTTTGGATGATTAATCTTTTAGGACGCATAACAAGTACCCATGCAGCTCAGCTCTAGGGTCCTCATTACCTTGCGTTTGATGCACAGGCCTTTTAGTTAATCAAGATCACAATTCGTAGTGCTTTGAACGAACTTTAACCTACAGCCTCATATATTTCACGTGGGGGAACATTTGTCCAACAATTGGTCCAGCTTATCGTTCAAGTTAGGGCATTCTAGTTTGCAGCATTTGTAAGACTTCTCAAGGCGTGTACATGCATGAAGGAATGCTGTGGCCTTGATATAATTCACTTCACCCGTGAAAGTAAGCAAGAAATATGAGTTTAGCAAAATAAAATAGGAAAGTCGAGCAAGAATTGTCGCAATTTATGCAAGAGATTGGTACAGCGGCGATACTACAAAATAGGACTGGTTCATGTTAAGAAATGTAGCTTTAGCATACCATACTGAATAGGAAATATTGTATCCATAATACTAAACAAGAGATGTAGTGACAGTAGCGTATTCAGTAATTTATATTGCAACTGTGGCTTACTTAGCAAGGAGTAATTTAGCTATACCATAAAAAACAAAAATATTACACATATATTGGAATGTACTCAATATTGCACGTATATTAAACAATACTTTTTCCACTGTCACTGAGCTGGATTGTCACACTAAAAATAAACAATCTCACTAAGAAAGCAAAGTAACCACAACTGGTAGAGCAATGGCAGTATATTAGCTGGGAAATATCAGGTAATTGAGTGTCCTTGACAATGGCTTTTGTGACCACACTTTCTCGTTATGCAAGAACTACTGCAACTTATTAAGGAGTAAAAAAAAAAAACAATCCATATAAGTACAAATATTGCTCGTATTGTCAAGGATTATTGTGACCATGTACTAAGCAAGTATCAACCATGACTGCTCCCTTGTTAACCCCTTCCATGCTGGTGACTAACACTAGCCGTCACGCTCTGCGGCGCTCGTGTGCTGATGACGGCTGGGGTTCGTCATGGCCCGCCCCTGTTCTTTTGTTTACCGCACAGCGGCGGAAACGGCCCAGCATGGAAGGGGTTAAGCCTCCTAAGAGCTATACAGAAAACAAATGTAGCCTGCTGTCTCCATGCAGTTAGCCACTTTCAGTTTTTGCATGGCTTCAGTTTCTTAACCATTCCCAGCAAACACAGTTCCGCAGCACACACCACATTTCCCGACTATCTGATAGGATTAAACCATGGGGAAAATATCAGGGAACTAGAGGGGAAAATTTACCTCAGTTCCACTGGTTAACATGTTTCTAGCCCTAGCTATTCTTCAGCACCAAGAGTAAACTCTCCCTGATACCACTCTAATATCTTCCCTTAGTCAGGAAAAATCTTTGAGGACAGACAAATAATTAGATAAATACATATAGCACCAAATGGTGTTTGTATCAGGATAGTCTGTTGAAAAAATATTGGTTGCCTTCAAGTGGCATCATGAGACCGTGCGAGGGAGAAGGGACACCTGCAGTCACACTTTCATCATATGAGGTGTATTGAAGCAATGGTTCATCTACCAGAACCCTCCTATACACTTTGGGTTGACTTTACCTCTTGCACAAAAGCCTAAACAGCACCTCTTGCACAAAAGCCTAAACAGCACCTTTCTGTTCAGATGTAATTGTTAATGTACTTTTATAGTGCTTACAAACACTGACAAGGCATTTCAGTAAAAAAATTATTTGGGGTGAGAGCACGCTACTCCAGAACCAGAGATTAGAAGGTAACTATTTTTTTTCTCCGTGTGCATTAATTGTGTTAGGTTTGTGCTTTTGATTTCATGCGTGTTTGTTAATTAGAGTTCGGAGTAGGGATAGAATGACTGCAATGGATTCGAAAAGGGGGGTTTGCAGAAGGGATAGAATGATAGGAATGAAATTGAAAACGGGAAGTAATAAGTGTTTTTGTAAATAGTGGTCCTGTGTGCTTGTTGGCTGCCTGGAATGGGTAAAATGGAGGGGTGAAAGGATGTTTGAGATGATAGAGGGAGGACAAATCGGAAGGATTTGTTAATGTGTTTTTTTTTTTAAATAGTAAAAGTGGGTGTATTTCTCCACCCCCCCTTTGTTTTTTCTGAGTTCTCTATAGCTTAAACTTGACCCGGATCGCGTATCAAGAGCGCTTTACATGAGCACCAGTTGCGTTGCATAAGGACACATTCATTTTTGTTAGGCACGGGGTGATTTGCCCAGAATCACAGGTTAAGCGTAGTTGCTAAGACTCTAACCTTGTTCCCCCAGCTTTGAGGTCGACCGCCCTAGCCATTAGGCCACATCCTCTCCCCAATATATACGTGTGTGTGTGTATGTATACGTGTGTGTGCATGTATACGTGTGTGTGCTAAAACAATACACATTTGCACCATCTACCTTCATTCAGAACAGAAGAAGAGGACGATTCTCTCACTCAATATATATATATATATATATATATATTAATTATACGCGCTTAGTAAAATTAGGTTTGCTTGATTAAACACCTCTATATAAATAGCCATATGCACATTGAAACAGTCATTTTGACATGGTTTGCTGTCCACATTAATCTTGTTGTACATAAAAAAAAATGATTTTAAATAGCTATAATAAACCTACATACACATGCCTCTTATTGTAGTTATTAGTAGCAGGCACAACCCTCTATATATGCACCGATATGTATGTAGAAGCAGCAGTTTTGACTTGGTCTGATATATACATGTATCATGTAATATAGATTTTCTCTTATATACATGTATCTACATGCAACTGGAGGCATATTTCAAAGTACTATGATGTGTACTTGTATAATGACAGCACTTTTCCATACTGTGAAAAGTATAACTTGTCTGATTATATTCTTTTGGTATATTCTTGAGTTGCGACTATAGTTGACATGCGGGGAAGAGCCAGCTATTGACTAATCTTCTGAAATGGAGATGGCGGTCTATGGATCTTATGTTTGAGATTTGGCTGCTAGAACAGAGAAAGATGTTCCACCCATGGTTTTTTCCTTGTATTTAGGAATTGTGAGGCGGGGAGCAAATTATTGAGCTTAGGTTCTTTTGTATGTATTTGTTGATTTTCTTCCAGATGAAAGTGGTCCTTTTCCATGTATTGCGTTTTGTGTGATACAAAGCAGCTTGAAGGAGGATCTCATTCAACTGGTAACCAGTATATCGCCCTCCAAGCAGAGATGTGTGCTGGTGGCTTTAGATAGGAGCAGTCTAGGGGCAGTGTTGCCTGCTTGTGCCTCCGTGTGCCCCTGTTGCCTGCTTGTGCTGTGTGGGTGTGTGTGGAGGGCTCTGTGTGGCTGTGTGTGTGGGAAGCTTTGTGTGGCTGTGTGTGTGGGGGCTTTGTGTGGCTGTGTGTGTGGGGGGCTTTGTGTGGCTGTGTGTGTGGGGGGCTTTGTGTGGCTGTGTGTGTGGGGGGCTTTGTGTGGCTGTGTGTGTGGGGGGCTGTGTGGCTGTATGTGTGGGGGGCTGTGTGGCTGTATGTGTGGGGGGCTGTGTGGCTGTATGTGTGGGGGGCTGTGTGGGAGGCTGTGTGGCTGTATGTGTGGGGGAGCTCTGTGTGTCATTTGCGGGAGATAAAGCTAGTGGCATTGTAAATAACAATGCAATTTATTTATGTTAAAAAAACATTAATAAAAATAATGTCAAGAGCAATGCCAATAGCTCTAACTTTAACAAAGGCAAAACCATTGCATTGTAAATGCTTGTTGATGGGGTCAGCGGATTTTGCCATGGTTATCTACCTCTTTTTGAGGTTTCATAGTCTCCTCTTCGCAAACGGCTCCTACCTGCTCTTAAGGTGCTAGGTATGGTCCGGCATATACATTGCCTACATACCAGTTGCCTTAGTTTCCTCTTCCTACGTTGCAACCTCTTGTCGTGGCTGCTAAGTTTCGACCAATATCTCCATGTGTGTAGGAGCCCTTTTTAGGTGGTTGCAAGTTGCCATAGGTTCCTCTCTGCTTCTACTTCCTGGAGTGATTTTCCAGTGGTCAGATGCTCCCTTTTTGGTGTTCGATGCTGTCCTTGTCTTTTGAGTGTTGGTCTTTGATTCGGAGACTCTTTCCACCATTCATTGCTTGGTGTTTCTGGCCTCTTCCTTCGGATTTGCCTACTCTTGTTAAAGCTACACGTGTGGGACAGTTCTTCTGATAGCAGTGGTCATGGATTGCTCTCAGCGAGTCTATATTGTGGTTAGTCCTACCTCTGGCTTCATGCTGTCCGGTCAGGTGCTCTTCTGTTCCTGTGCAAGCCACTTTAAGGTCTCTATTGCTGTTGGCATATTCTACCTGCTTCCTCAGGTTGGGGGTTGATGCTATTGCCCCTCTTTACCCTTTTGGGGTTGGGTGTTGGGGACTTCTGTTATATGGTACCGTTGATTCGTGGAAAGGATAGTTTTCCGCTCCTGTTTCTTTCCCTCAGTCTGCTCTACTGCCTCTGGGTCCTAGTTATCCTCTTTGAGGGCCAGTTGTGCTCTGTTTCCAGAGGGTAAAGGAAAGTATTCTTTCCTTCCTATAGTGGACTGTGTCGTTCTTTCTGTGTTCTGTTCCACATGGCACTATCAGTCTATTTCTGTTGTGATATTCTTCCCTTGTTGCACTTGGGAAGGGGACCCCCCCCCCCCCCCCCCCACCCCGCTGCTTGACTTGCGGGGGCTCTCACAGCCTCCACTTATGGGTATGTGGTGTCTAAACTGTCTTTAGGATAGAAAAGTTTCTCCAAAGAAAACTCATGTCAGCGTGCAGGGAGACTTCTATGACCTCGCTGGGGTCGTGTGGTGCTGTGCCTTGGCAAGCAGAGGTGCTGCAGCAAAAGAATTCCAGATCCAGTCTCATGCCTGGATGAGGCACGAGACTGATTTAAAAACTTGTCTTTGCCTACAAACTCATCTCTCCATCAGCAAACCTACCTGCGTAGAGATACATGTCACAGTCTTCAACAATTACTAGACCGCAAAGCTTCGCTATCTGCTCAGACTGCTGTGGTTCGCGTGGTTTCACTGTCCAACTGAGGATTTTGTTGAATGTTTAGTGCTGCAAGAGCCTGGTTTATATAAATACAGGTGGCAAGTGTGGTATGGCATCCCACCTTGGTTACTGGGCTTCAAATGACATGCCATTTTCTGTTTGGATCATGAATATAATCTTTCAATGGATAAACTGTTCGATGCCATCACCCACGGGGGGGGGGACAACAGCACCACCCACAGATTACAGCTATCAATCTATTTCTATGCTTTCTATAACCTCAGGTTGCATACTTTCTGAAAATGTCTCTTCTCACTGTATTCCTAAGATTCTGCATGAGTACTGCCTTTGAATTAAATCAACTGATTGTTCTCTACTTCCTTTTAAATTACTTATTCTCAATCCATGCCATACTATCCTTGAATGAAACCTATTCTGCTCAATTGTTTAACTTACTTTCCGTTTTATTCCTGCAAATGGGCCATACCTTTCCTCATCATGCGCAGTCCTTCAAGTACCCATTTCTTGCAATCTAACAGGATCTAGCCTCTCTTGGCTATATGCTCATCACAACTTCCCTTCGCACAAGCTCACTAATCACAGCAAACTCCTATCAACCTAATCTGCCACAAAGAAAATGGAGGAAATGATATGTACAAAACAGAGTCCTTGGAGAAGTACTAAGCCCACTAACCACAGGTACTAGGGCACATCTTGTTTGGGGCCACTCAGTCATCCTTACAATAGCAGTAGCTCAAACTAACAACTGCGAGACCTATTGCATTGCAAATGCTTGTTAGACAAAATATAACTTATTTTAATTAGTGTTCAACAAAACCTGTTTTATATTCTATTTTCTTGGTCCCTTCCCGTTGATCCACAAAACTCTAGGTACCTTTAAAATCCAGAGGATGTCTGGGGGGGGAAATGCACAAATTTGGCATGGATACCTTGTGGGTTAGGCAGCTAGACGCCCAAGTATGAACTACCCAAAAAAAGGGCTTAGCATTGTAAGGGGAACAGATTAGCAGCCAACAGGTTAAATTACATATGCTTTATAACATTCACTATAAAAAATAAATTTGAACAATTTTTGGTGGTTTGGAGCGGAACACTGAGAAGCACAGATTCCAAAAGGGTTGGAACACACTGATACCACTGATGCACAAAATGTAACCCTGAAACAGGACATCCTAAATAAACTAAAGATCAAGGTGTCATGGGAAACATCAAAAGCAACCAAAAGGTCCAGTAGCATTCTCAAATCACCAATGACATGGTTTGAGCTATAAGCAAGACAGAAGCCAGAGTGGAGACAAGAAGGCCACTAGACTACAAGTTGGACAGTTGCTCATTAACTGCTTTCTTTAAAGCTTTTGATAGGAGGAGTTGCGAAATAGGTCAGTCGTTACTGAGATTTAGAATCAGCAGATGTATGTTATGCAACATTTACAGCACGCACGGATACTTAGGAGTGTCCTGGTGCAGGCCGAAAGGCTGGACGTTAATTAAAAAGCAAGGTTTTTAACTGCTTTTTAAAAAGCTTAAGGTCTTGGGTGTCTTGCAGATTGTATGGAAGGGCATTCCAGGCTTTAGGCGCCATGAAAGGGAGCTGCCCCCTGTTCTAACATGGCATTGCGCTGCAGAGCGTAAATTTCTTTTGAGGCTCATAGAAGTTAAAACATCTCCTGAGATAGGAGGACCCAGATTTGTATAAGGCGGTGAGGGCTTTAAACAGAACACGCTGCCCCACCGGTAGCCAATGCAAACCTCAGATGTCTGTGAACCCTCATGGTTCACAGACACCCTCAAAACCGCAGAGAACCTGCCGATTACTTGAATACCTGGCGCCAAGAAGGAACGACAGAAAACATGACAGCCCTCAAGTCCACCACCCGCGAATACCATCAGCAGATCCGGAACACCAAGAGAACATCGTTCCAAGAGCGAATGGACAACAACACCCACAACAGCAAGGAACTCTTCAGCACCGTCAAAGAGCTCTCCAACCCCAGCAACAACGACATCACCCCTTCGCAAGACCTCTGCAACTCCATCGCCACGTTCTTCCACTGCAAAATTGCAGACCTACACGACAGCTTCGGACCCCAAACTCCACTCCAGGACAGCAAACTAACGACCCCCCGGACAGCAAAACGACTCCTGGACCACCATCAGCATTGAAGACACCACCCATGTCATGAGCACTATCCACTCCGGCTCCCCATCCGACCCATGCCCCCACCACATCTTCAAAGCCAGCACCACCATCGCATCCCACCTGCGGAACGTCATTAACAGCGCCTTGACATCAGCGACCTCCCCTGAAAGCTGGAAACACGCAGAGATAAACGCCCTCCTGAAGAAACCCTCAGCTGACCCCAAGGACCTCAAGAATTTCAGACCCATCTCGCTCCTCCCCTTCCCGGCTAAAGTCATCGAGAAGACCATCAAACAGCTGACTGCATTCCTCGAGGCCAAAAACTCACTTGAGCCAACCCAGCACCAAGATCGCCCTTATTGCAGCCACAGACTACATAAGAACCCTAATAGACAACGGGGAAACAGCTGCCCTCATCCTCCTGGACCTCAGCAGCCTTTGACACAGTATGCCACTGCACTCTAATACACCGCCTCAGCAACACCAGAATCCAAGGAAAGGCCCTGGAATGGATCATCTTGTTCCTCTCCGGAAGAGACAGAGTCAGTCAATCCCCCCCCCTTCCGCAGCAACCGAGATCTGCGGCATCCCTCAAGGATCCTCACTCAGCCTAACACTCTTCAATATCTACATGAGCCCCCTTGCCACCATCGCACGAAAACACATCAACATCTCCTATGCCGATGACACCCAGCTGATACTATCCCTCACCAAGGACCCAGCCACCACCAGAACCAACTTCCAGGAAGGGATGACAGTAGCAGACTGGATGAATAGCCGTCTCAAGCTCAACTCGGATAAGACTGAAGTCCTCATCCTCGGTCAGTCCCCATCTGCCTGGGACACCTCCTGGTGGCCATCGGCGCTGGGAACTGCACTGACACCCACACAGCCTGGGCTTTATCCTGGACTCCTCCCTCACGATGACCAAACAAGTCAACGCCATCTCATCCTCACGCTATAACACCCTGAGAATGCTCCGAAAGATCTTCCGGTGGATCCCCACAGAACCCAGAAGAACAGTCACCCACGCCCTAGTCATCAGCTGACTGGACTATGGGAACGCCCTATACGCAGGAACCACCGCCAAACTTCAGACGAGGCTCCAGCACATACAAAACACCGCTGCACGACTCATCCTAGACATCCCTCGCCACAACCACCCACCTGAGAAACCTCCAATGGCTCCCTGTCAACAAAATGATCATGTTCAGAATGCTAACCCACGCACACAAAGCGCTCCACAACATGGGCCCAGACTACAACAGCCGACTCTCGTTCTGCACCTCCACCCTCACCCGACGAATAGACAGCACCACCTCCGCGGAGGAAGATAATTCTCCTACCTGGCAGCGAAGACCTGGAACTCCCTGCCCACTCACCTATGACTGACCCATGACAATCTCAGCTTCAAGAAGCACCTCAAGACCTGGCTCTTAGAGTAGTATTAAAGCCCCCCCCCCCCCCGCAGACAATTCGTTGGGGAAGTCTGTCCTTAAGTCACTTTAGACAGATGTTGTCTGGATAGTCCATGAAAATTAGATTAGGAAAGGGTAGGAAACAGGAAATGGTTCCTGGATAACTAGGGGGGGGGAAGATAGAGCACTGCCAGGCCCGGACTGGCCGTTGAGGGCACCGGGCAATCCCCCGGTGGGCCACATGGTTGGGGGCCAGTTTTGGGCCCCTGGGGCCGTTTTTTTTACAGGGCCGTTATGCTGCAAAAACGGCCCTGTAACAAAAACGGCCGAAAACCGGCCCTGTCACAGAGCGCGGTCGCACCTCTCCCCCCTCCCCTCTCCTCCCGGAGGGGGGGAGGGGGGCCGGCCGAGCACTTTGCCAGGGCCGGTTCTGGTTCCCAGTCCGGCCCTGAGCACTGCATCTAAAATACGCTGCCCCCCCCCCCCCCCCCAACGTGATGGGGAGCTGCTAATCCAGTGGTTCCCAAACTGTGCGCCGCGGCGCCCCGGTGCGCCGTCATGAGCAGCTAGGGGCGCCGCGCTCACGTTGGGAAAATTGACCTTATTGCAGCTGCAGCGCAAAAAACTTGCTGCCTGCATAATCCGGGAAAATTATTTGGCCCAAGAGCGCACGTACGTACGTACGAGTCGTGCTTTCACAGGCGTAGTAGTCGCCATTACTGGCATATGCAGCTCGCCTCTGACCGTTTGAGGCACGTTATTGCTGCCCACCGTGGGATCCTCTTCGCAAGTAAGGTAAGGAAGGTGGGAGGGATTCCTGTTCAGTAGAACAGGAGAACAGGAGTACGGCAGTGATACACAAGCCAAGAAGCCAGACTGTAAAAAAGCGGGCTCCACGGAGCTTGTTAAAGCAGCCAGAGAGAAGGCTTTGCCTTGGCTTCTTATGTCTGATTTATTTAACGAGCTCCGTGGACCCACCTTCTTACACTAAAACTAACGCAGGTGATACAGGTGTAAAACGGAGGTTGGGCAGAAGATCGGCATGGCATTTGATTATCATCAATTATTAATTAAATGACATGCCGATCTTCTGCCCAACCTCCGTTTTGCACCTGTATCACCTGCATTATTTTTAGTGTAAAAAGGTGGGCTCCACGGAGCTAGTTAAAGACTCAGAATGCGGGCATGATGTCCCCCCCAGATCCAAACAGCGTACAGATGCACATTTGGCTCCCCTCGGAAATGACATGGTAGAAGTAGTTTTGGCTGTCATGATTGACCACCACATATTGGGAACATATTACTACGTGACAAACAGCACATTCAGGCCTAAAATTGGTATTTCCTTAGTATTCCCCCTCAGCGAAAAAGTTGCAAACCTTTGGTAATGTTTGGTGTAATGGATACGGTTTTCTTTCTGCAGACTCTTTTTGCGTTTCCTGACAGTCCTCAATTTAGGTTACGCTGCAAGATAATTTTAGGAACTAAAATAATTAGAAGTTGCTTTGCCTTTTAAACACTCCAAATCCTAGATGGCTGGTGTCGAAAGAGGTAACATGACAGAGCTCTGGGAATGCATGTACAAAGTGTTCTGAGATCCCACGTTTTTTGACTGATACATTTTAAAGGTAAAGGAGGTGCAGATTGGGAAAAGTGTCTCCTCAGCACCAGTGTTACCAAAAAGATGCAACTATGCTACTATGAATCAAATGCCATGCTGATCTTCTGGCCTACCTCCGTTTTTTACTTGAACTAGATTTTATATACTGACAATATCATGTAAAACACGGCTGTAAAATGTAGTTCAAGTAAAAAACAGGTTGGGCAGAAGATTGGCATGGCATTTGATTGGGATTGCTTGGTGCCTAACTGCGTATCGCCAGTGGTATGCCTGGAAACCAGTGGTTAATTTGTAAAATAAAAAGTGCTGGGGCTCTCCTCAGGAGGAAGCACTAACAGGAGAAATAAGAAGGTGCAAACTGCCTCCTGAACAAAGCCCTGGCACTTATCCTTCTGGAGAGGACTGGGCCTAATAGCTAGAGCTGATGATTTCGTAGCTGGGAAACCAGGTTCGAGTCTTAGCATGGTTCAAAATCCTGTGATTATGGGGGAAATTGCCTGCCTTCCAAATGAATGGGTCCCTAATTGGTGCTAAAAGCACTGGTGCTGAGCACCTGAAAGCCCCTGCTCAAATTAAGCACTGCTGGAAACTTTCCACTGCCGCAGCTTTGCATGCCATCTACTTGGAATGTTGGTGAATATTAAATCAGCCTAAAAATACCTTCAGTCGGAGAAGTAAATCTCTGCCCATGTTTTTATGTTTCCGTTCATGAATGGGACTCCATGTTTTCTTTCCAGCAATAGCAGCCTCTCTACTTGCACTTGGTTTGTACGTAGCTGTAGTTTCAAAGCGTGTGCGCTATTAATCTTGCAATGTTTGTCACTTAACAATATTTTATTAAAAAACTGTTATATTTTTATTTTGTTACAAATAGTATAATACCTTCAATTCTTCATTGCATCCCAATTAATTTACGGAAGACAACAAAGTACTCCGGAGGTCGGGCTTACAAACTTCCCCCCAACCTGCCCCCCGGTAAAAAAAATGGTGGAACCCGCCCACCGGTAAAAAAAAATGGTGGGGAGCCACGGCCAACTGCCAATTAGGTCAAGGGAGCCACAGGTCAAAAAAGTTTGGGAACCACTGGGCTAATCCATTGGGCCGGTTGAACAAGATTCAAAGAGTCACTAAATTCCCTCATGTTGGTGGCCTCAAAGCAGTCCAAAAGGATATTGAAGTCCCCTAAAAGTAGGAAATTCAAGCATTGCAGAGCTCTTGGCACAATAGCTTTATCTAATGCCTTCAAAAAGGAGCCAAAGGGAAGGTATATCCGGGTGCCCCCCAATGTAGTGAGGGGATATGATGAGGGAAAGTGTAGGGCTTCCCTCTCGCCAATGTTTTGGCTCCCACCTGCGTAAAAATCGAAGTTTCTACAAACACTACCGCAACCCCTCCTGCCTGTTTTACGGTCTGCCCTAGCTTTTTCATACCCACTGGGATGGCCAAAGCAATAGCCGGTGCCGAGAATTAGTTTGATTAGGTCTCTGATATGACTAATATATCAGACTGACTATCTGACAAAAGCACTAAGCTGTCCGGGACATATTTCACAATTAAGCGGGCATTAATTAGGCCAGCTCGTATGCACTGGCCGTTCTGTGAAGCAGAGGTGACCCAATTGGCAAGAATGCTAGTACCAAAGTCCCTCCTAAAACAGAAGTTGCATTGCTGGCATGTGCTGAAAATATTGTCCAAAGCCATCCATTGTCGCCCACAATTATCCATGCGAGAGCCAATAGTCATAATTTCAGCAGAGCTAATAACCAATCGATCATTCGGTGCCTCTGGCAAAAAACTGGCAGCATGTCTGGCGCTCCCAGTTTCTGTGGACGCTGACTGGAGCAGACGGGCTTGCCTTAGGCGCGCCAGCAGCATGCATAATTTATGTAGTAAAGGGACAATACGAGAAATCGTAACATGCTGGTGTGGAGAGATCAACTGCACAGATCCTTTAGGACTGGAGAGATGTCAGCGACAATAGCTAATTTAGGCAAAACGAGCGTCGAGTGGAGACCCAGACTTGGCCAATCTAAAATGGTCCTGTATCTCCCCAGTGGAAAGCTCTGTACTGAGCCAGTCGAAGACTGGAATTTGACAATGGAGGGTAGCTTATGGTAGAGAATCTTATGGGAAAGCAGCATTATTTGCAGTGATTTTATTCAGGAAAAATGAATACAGCAAGGGAATACAGCTTCAAGCCAAGAACCCAAGAGGATAAGTATTGCATGCATCTGGCACATGTAGAATTGTAAAGATTTTCAAGTGAAGGATAAGGTAATACAACTCCTTTGGTGCACCCTTGTGCTCGCAACATGGTTTTTTACCAGGTATTCATGTGGTTGTTTGGCTCGGACAAGTAGGGAACCCAGGCAGTGACTGGTGATCTGTACACACTGGGGATCCAATACTGGATGCTTTTTAAATTAGTAAATATAATTTAGACGGTAGCTTGCCTAAGAGCAATTGTGTATTTGAAGGGTTAAAGGAAATTTTAGACTTGGCTGCAGTTAAATTGACAAACTTTCAAATGTATGGGCCAGGTATACTAGCAAAATTACGAAAAGTGGGTCGCAGCCCAGCAGAATATAGTAATGCAGCAGAAACCGGGCTTGTGGAATAGATGCTGACCACAAACCAAATTAATTTGGCCAGAGGTAAAGCAGGTGTAGCATGCAAAATCGTCCAACAGTCTACCTTATCCAGGCAGTTACCAAAGAAAACAGAATATGGGGTGGGTGGGTAATTGCATAAACTACCAAAATTAGACCCCCCCCTAAGTCTCGCTACTGTATTGAAGGCATCAGGTTTGTAGGTGCAGATCAGAACCAATACTCTAAATCCAGCTCGGAGAACATTGAAGTACCAGACTGAATTCAGAACCCCCCTCGTAATAATGAATCTTCTTTAAGCCTTCTGTTTAAGGAGAGCCTTTGAAATCTTAATAAGAACAAGGGTGTTTTCTAGATGACCACATCCCCAACCCCATACTGAAAACTCAAGACGTTGAAGTCTGACCCTTCTTATGCTATCACTTTACCTTTACAAACTTGTATAAACAGCTCATTCAGCTCCTGTTTATCAAGCAAATGTATATACATACACAACACTCCTTTAAATAAAAGCCAAATCAAGAAAAGCTTGTTTTTTTACTTTATTAAAAGTCTGATTAATGTCCATTTAGTCAAAAAGACCAAAGCCCATGTCATCATCAGATTCTTCAGACTCATCCTTCTTTTCCTCCTCTTTCTTCTTGTCCTCGGCTAAAAAGGAAAAGAGGACATTAGTTAAAACTTGTGGCAACAAGAGCATAATTTAAACAATCTGAAGACACTGTTTAAAGTAAAATCCCATGTGTATCTGAAGCTAAAGCAGTAAAAATGTGGGTAGTGCAACAAAGATTACAACTGGGCCAACAACAACACCTTTCATACGTCAGTCATACAAAAATGTTCCTTTAACCAGTATTTCAGTATAGCGTGGTCACTGAAAAATGCGATTCAACTATTAACTGGTAGCGGCCTGCTCGATATGCAAAAAAAATTGTTATTTGGTGTATAAAAACACAAACTTGGCCTCAATAGGAAACAGCACTATATTTACCATAATGCATAGCAAATATGAGACCACCAACAGGCTTGTATGTTTCCAGCTGGCACCCAGAACAAGAAATGTATTCGTAAAACTAACACATTAGGTGAGGAGTGAGAAACAATGTACTTTCAAGGCCCGAATCCTTATACTGAAAAAGAATGTTGCCACACTTTAGGAGTTCCTTTGGATTTCTAAACTATTTACCGATAAATTCAGTGTGTAAATTATCAGTTGAGTTCAGAAATGGCAGGGTACTAAAAGTACCCGATGGCTCATAACAGATTCTGTCGAGGAGGCCAATGAAGTACTTTAACTGTAATTGGTTGGAATCAGGTATGCTGCTGTGTGAAGACATCTTTATTGGTGTTGCCGAGACTTGAGACCACCAATGTGAGAGGACACAAGGCCTCGACTACAAGTACATAGAAGAGATTAAAGTCTTAATTTGTACATGAATGAAGTTTATGGATGTATGTGCCCATTTCTGGATGTGGTCCTTGAATTGAGAAGGCAATAGGAAAGCGTAGGGTAACTTAGTTTATCACCTTTGGGATTCTGTGAACCTCTACCTAATCACGACTGCAAAATGGGGACAACCCCACCACCTCCCCCCAAGCGATACAAACCATCTAGGTTTCTAGGCCTTGAACCTCAAACAGTACACAAGAACAGATGTTTACATTAAACCAGTACAAATTACGAAATTGTTCAAATTTTTTTAATGGAAAGTTGGAGCATTTCAGAATATACTTGTCCCTCGAAAAGATGGCAATATGCTAAATTCTAGCAAACTGCATTTTTGCTATTAAAAAAATGCCTCGGCAGTGCTTTAACTAAGGCCACCAATTGTCCCTACAGATTCAGTTTGAACAGGTACTGCTCCCAAAAAAATGACACCAACTTACTTTTTAGGCTTCAATTTTAAAAGCCTTCACGTTTACTAAGCAGGTTAAGATGTTAATGTTAGCTTATGGAGTATTCTTTGTCCAACTCTAATTGTTATTAGCAATTAACTCCGAGTTGAGGTTGCAGACTCACAGGGGTCCACAGATCAAAAATCACTAGCCTAGGTATTTAGTGGACGATGAAGGAAAGTTTGAGTAGCCAGTAACTCCAGGTTGTTGACCCACGGGCATTTGACTAGACAATATAACCACATGCAGTACTCTGATTTATTAAAAACATTCAATTTTTCAACCTCAAAAGAAATAGTCGTTGCCAGGATTTTAATTTACAACATCCACAGAATTCAACTAGGTGATTTACTGAAGGGGGGAAATACTTACCAGGAGCAGCAGCAGTTGTTGCAGCAACTGCAGCACCAGCTGCAGGGGCACCTCCACCACCAGCTCCTACATTGCAGATCAGGCTTCCGATGTCAATGCTAGCAAGAGCCTTAGAAAAGGAAAAAATGTCACCATTAACAGCACAATCATTACAGTTTGCATCAAAACAGAAAATCTAAAGTCAATGTTAACTTAAATCTTGTTACTAATAGAGTGTCAAAAAAAAGTCAGTATAACAGCATATTTTGTATAGCTTCTGTGGAATCCGGGACAGGTAGTGGGCCAGCAATCTGTGCTTCATATTTAGGTTGGGGGAAAGAAAGCCACTAGTTCACTGCATTAAGTGATCCATTTAACACAATGCCCTTGTCATTCAGTAAAGGTTTCTAGTCTCTCATAACAGTACCATTCTCTGGTGCCCCTGAATAAGCTGGACTTTGCACCAAAGCAAGAATTTTAATGTATAACAGTGCTTTTAAGGCAGGTCTAACTTGTAACTGTATACACTGCAAAGTCCCATTGAAGGGATGTAACCAATATTTAGTGTGCGGGGCCGCCCCCTTTTGGTGCTTCCCAAATACAGTAAGACAAATTCCAGTCTTGCCGTGCTAGCAGAGAGTACTTGTTAAGACTCGATCATTAGGAATTGATTTTGCACTATATGCATGCACTATTAATTTCATAACACCCAAGCATCTTGCGGTCTATTAAAATAGATCGGTTTGTATTAAGCTTACACCCATTCATAAAGCCAGCTCCATGTAGGCTTGAACTAACCCCTCCATAGATCCCTTTTAACCAAAGATTTCATGTATGCCTATAGAGTTAGAAAGCAAACACGTGGGCAAAATCTTCAAGTCGCAATCATTTTCCTGTGATGAGTGTTCCTTCTGTTTGCGAACCTGCCATCCCACAGCATAAGAGGCAGGCTGTCTGAAAAGGACTTGTTCTGGCACACAAAGTGACGGGTTTCCTGCACGAAATAGCAAGATACTCTAAAACCAGCAGTGTGCAAATGTAAAGGGATAAATACATAACGCATTTCACATTCCCACGTCTCGAACTTATATAATCTGTTGCAGCTGCAATACTAGGTTCCAAACCTTGAGAAGTGTAGGGCCAGCCATAAAAATAGCCACCCATGATTAATAAGAACGTACTTAAAAAAACTATTCAACCCACTTAATTGTCTTAATCACGTGGATGTTGAGTTTTAAGTAGCTTACTATGTCTTTCAACAGGCCACTGAATACTATACTTCAAATACTCACGTCTCTTATGTAGCAAGCCCTCTTGTGCAGTTATCCTGGCTGGTTTCCTCGGTTATTACAAAAAATGGTTTGTAATTAACGTATTGAAGCATGGGTGCCAATTGGCAATAAGCAGAAATGTGAAACTACCAATGTGGCTAAAATTCATAAATGTGAGATAAAACTATCTGGCATGGTAATCTCTCTAGTACTCGGTTGATGTGGATTCAAAGATCCTATTGTACACCCGATCTCAACTCCGCAATCAGCAAGACTGCCTGCAAACAGAACTAACAATGTGATAAGTGGCAATATGCCAACATTTTAATAGGCAAATGAAATGTACACTTACGAATTCTAAACGTGCATTAAACTGGACAGAAGGTTACCTTTGCAAAGAGACCAGGCCAGAAAGGTTCCACTGACACTCCTGCCGCCTTAATCAGGGCATTGATTTTGTCCTCCTAAAAGAGAATTTAATTGAAACGGCGTTAAAGCGGATTGTAAAAAGCATAGTTAGGCGACGAAAGTCCAACACAATAGTTAATTTGAGTTGTATGAATCATGGTCCAGGCAAACCCATCAGGGGGAAAATGTTACCAGGAAAACTATACCCATTAACTTTTAAACGGGGCATAAAGGAACCGCTAAAACAAGCACAAGGCTCCAAAAATCTAATTTTGTGTTAAGCAGTATGCACGTAAAATAATCAATCGTGCCATCACAGAGCGCGCACGAAGAGTGACATTGCATGTGACATCAGATATTAATTCCTCACATGATTATGAAGTATATCATGAGTACATTTAAGCGTATTATGAGATTTAAAAGAAAAATTAGATTTGGCGTATGGGTTGTGCCAAAAAAGTAGCACAAACCCAACAAAATCTGGGCCTCATCTAATTTAAGCCCTGCAGCAAAAAAATTGGCAGCATGGAGAAGTATGGCAGTAGATGTTATACTTTATTGCAAAGCCTACATTGTAAAATATTTTATGGGGTTGAGGCATCTGCTGCACAGGTGCCCAGTACCAATTAATTAAGGGTTTGTAATGCGCTAGAATCGACTCCCGAAGGAGTATCTCTGCAGTAGATCGCTGGGGAACCAGTCCTGGCTTTCCCTGTGAGATGGTCCCTACTGGGTATATCCAAGGTGAAATCAGGCATCCCCGGCGTATGTGGGGGGCCGTTATGGAGATGAGGCAAGCTAATGCCCAGAGTTGCCAAGTGTGATCCCTGGATTAGAGTAGGCACCGAGGCGAGAATTATCGAGTCTGCTGACACTGGTCCACGACCCTGCCGCGTTGGGAATTGAACCCTGGTCCCGGGCCATCCTCTGCTCTCGGGTCTGCCGCCTCTAACCAGTGAGCCACACCACTCCACTAAACTAAAGTTCTAGATTTGAATCCAAGTATACGGTTGATATGTCTCCTGCAAAGCACATCACATGCAGATGACAGATTTTTATTTTATAGCTAGAAAAGTGGGTTACTACTTTTAACTGAGATCCTTTAGTTTCTTGCAGTTCATAAATTGTAATCCTTGTATTTGCTATGAAGGACATGCACACGATTTATTGTAAATGTATACTGTGCATGTTCTGTAAAGCTTTGACACACTGCATTACGTTGCAGTTAACAGTATAAAAGAAATAAAACAGTGCTATTGAAATTGTTATTTGCGTACATACTGTGACAGACATCTAACATTCTTACAGTGCAGGCATCTCAAACACAGGGACTTGGCAAAGGCATACCTCTCAAGTACCAGTAAAGAGATAAGCCGTGCGCCTTTGTTTCCCATCCATGGCATTTACTTTTAAGTGTAAAGTTCCAGGCCAACTCCAGTCAGGATATTCAAACAATGAGTGGCCTGATGGCCCATTTTCTATGGTCCAGCTGTTGCTGCCAGGAATTACAATAAACAGGCGCTGTTAAACGTGTCCCGCGTTTTACACCGGGGCACGTTCAACATATTTATGTGTTGCCAATCCTCTTGGCAGGGGGGACGGCCACCACCCTGTGAAAATAGTGGTTAGACTCCGTGTACCCCCGACTTGTGCCCCGATTGAAACTCACAAGAAACCGTGTGCGTTTTTGGTTGCCAGTCTTCAGCAAACGAAGTACATCACTTTCAAAGTCAGATATTAACCCCCATCCACTCTTTTCCCTTTTGTGAAAAATTACAGGGCATGACCGGTCTAACAAATTGTTTGACAGCAGCCTGGAAGACCCTAGCAGAATTTAAAACTGGATATAGTTCTGAAAATGCAATCGAACAGGACAGCCCGCTTCTCAGACTCTATCTGCGGGAGTCTGTGTCTTTAAGTGTCCGCCCAGAACATAGATTCCTTAATCTCACAGATGTCCAATACGGTGGGTTATGCACATCAATCCGGGGGTGGTTAGAAGTTTAACCAGCGAGTTTACATTATTTCCTTGTTCACGCTTGTCTGCCTACATCATTAATCTACAACAATGCCCACAAAAATAACAGCAAAACGCTAAGTGGCATGACCGAATAATATGAAGTTGAACGACAGTGTAAAATAAGGGTGTATTTAATATATGACACGTACACTTAATAGAAATATGAAGTCTCGTACTACGTTATAGGATTATATCAAATGCATGGCTCAGAATGTAAACGATATTACCACCAACAAGTGTCATACGTGTGCAATCACCAACATAAGGCTTCTAATATGTAGTGTAAAACCTGTATGGCAAGTGCCTTATCATGGCTAATAAACGCTAGGCAATAGTTCAACCTGCCCCCCACAACCCCCCACCCCATAAGGGGCATACTCATTTAACAAAACTAGGTTAATGGTGCCCACGGCATTATTTTACTATAAAGCATTAAAGTGTGACTCTCGCCCCTGAATATAAAAACATCCATCTAAACCTCAACGGGGCAACAACGTTTGAGTACGAGCAATAACAGTTCAAGTCCTATTTCAAAGCTAATCGTAGTTAAACCGTGTGTTCTATGCCGGTCTTTTGAGCATTATCCGTATTGCCCGACAACTTGAATCTGCATCACGCGTTTCTTAAACCGAACCACAACCGCTGCACAAACGTTTCAGGAGAGCTGGCTGTCACACAATAGCACTGGTAACAACGATGGAAACATGAACAGATTAGTACACCCTGCAGAGGTACACACGTAGGCTGTACACCACAACACAAAGACCTCAGTAACTTCTAGCACAACCTGAAGCATCGATTTGTCAAACTCCAAGGGTGCCTCCGAATCAGACACCGACTCCATGTGTTTTTATTTGCATTCCGGGACCTGAAGTCCTACAATCGGATTAATAAAGTCAGAGAAATTTTTAAATATAATAACACGACAGCGTCCAGCTCGAAAGGGGCAAAAGTACAGACCATCCTCAACAAAAGCCCAAAAAGACTGCACTTTCGCGCCTCTACATAGTTAACATCAGTCCGAGGGAAAAATTACTCCGAAACGGGTTCCCCCCACCCCCGTTTAGGGTTATAATTCTGCAGATAAACTACGAAAAGAGCCACAACGTGAGCGCCGCCATGTTGTCCACTGCAGTTCCCGGTGCTCACCGTGACGGGCACATCGTCGTCGTGGAGGATAAGAGCAGCGTAGATACAAGACAGCTCGGATACTGAGGCCATGGCGTCAAAGTCTGGGTCGCTCTGGGGGGCGGATGGGTGGATTAGAGGGTGCTAGTCGCCGGATTGAAGTACGCTCCAAAACGGCCTTAGCTTCCGAAGAAGAACCCAGCACCTTGTAATCCTACAGGAAAGAGGAAGCAGATGGGCGGGCGTAAGCTATATATACCGCTTCCAGCTGACAATCAAATGACGGAATGAACGGAAATAGACGGAAATGACCGAGCCTCATACAACAATGTGCGTATATAAAGATAGAAGAAGGACTTCATCAAATCATCCTACTGACAGTACATGCACTGCCATAACGAAACTTGAGGGGGGCTGCAAAGTACATGGAGGTGAACCCCCTACCTACTAACCGAGCCAGGAGAGCTCAGACCAGGGGCTCCCGCCCGTGTAAAGTACCTGAGGGGACCCCTGAAAATCGCCCCTCCCACCGCGGGGGCTGATGTTACGCCACTAAGTACATGTATGAAATACGAAAGAGATTTTTTTATGTTAAAGATACGTTTTCGGACCCGTACATACACTCGATGCAAGGAAAACAAGCATTGGAAATGCAATAGGTCTCGCAGCATTAGAGTTAGTGCTTTTAGAATTGTTTATGGGTTTTTTTGTAAATCTTTAGCATTTTTGTTTCCTGTAGCCAATGCTAAAGAATTACAAATAAAAAAAGCCATAAACAATTCTAAAAGCTCTAACTCAAATGCTCCGAGACCTATTGCACTGTGTGAGGGTGAGGGGTTGAGGGTGAGTGAGGGTGAGGGTGGGTGAGGGTGAGTGAGGGGTTGAGGGTGAGTGAGGGGTTGAGGGTGAGTGAGAGTGAGGGTGAGTGAGGGTGAGTGAGAGTGAGGGTGAGTGAGGGTGAGTGTGAGTTAGGGTGAGGGGTTGAGGGTGGGTGAGGGGTTGAGGGTGAGTGAGGATGAGTGAGGGTGAGTGAGGGGTTGAGGGTGAGTGAGAGTGAAGGTGAGTGAGGGGTTGAGGGTGAGGGGTTGAGGGTGAGTGAGTGAGGGTGAGGGGTTGAGGGTGAGGGGTTGAGGGTGAGTGAGGGTGAGGGGTTGAGGGGTTGAGGGTGATGTATGTTTGCCACCAAACTCCCCAGGCCACTGACGCTCGGACGTCCCATGCAGCTTAAATGGTGCGAAGTGAGTTTACAAGCGCACGAGGCCAAGGTATTATGGGGCTTATTTAGAAGCCCCTTGCGCTGCCGGTGGGTCTCTTGTAATGTGGGGAAAGGTGACGAACCGGCGGCGCAAGAGGCTTGCACATAAGCCCCCCATGTATGTAATACATTCATCCCAGAATGCGTGTGCTCAAACACCGGCAGAGCAAAAGCAGAACTGTAGAGGGAAGAGAGGGGAGGGGGGAGGAGAAATGCGACACGGCGGGAAGGGGAGGGGGCGGAGCGGGTTAAATTAAACAAACAAGACGGACGGAGGAGAGGGGAGGGGGGAGGAGAAATGCGACACGGCGGGAAGGGGAGGGGGCGGACGCCGGAGGGTGGTCCGTGGAGAATTTGGAGATTATTGAAAGCATGGCGGCGCCCCCAGATGTTCTTGTTCTGCGTACAGTGTTGTGGACGCGCAAATATCAGTAACTGCAAAAAATAATAGTTGCTACTTGCAAAATGCTTTAACACTATGCTCAAGAAAACATACTGTAGCACTAGTCAATAAATGTAAAGGTAAATAAGAGTTGTTCCCGCCATATTTCATCAAGGGGTCTGATGCTACCTACCTGGACACAATGTTTCATACACCTTCAGTGAATTGACATCAGATGTTTAAGCCTGAAATAGGACTGTTCCTAGAGTCCACATCAAAAGAGAGTAACAAAATGACATCATCGCGCAGAGACGTGTGTAACCCCATTGATCCAATCCGAAGCAGTAACTAGACCTCTCACTGCTGGTGGTAGACTGTGACGGGATACTATATTGTATTGACCTTCTGGTAATTCAAGAATGATTATGAGCATGCACATTATTTTGTGAACAAGGTCTAGTTTGTGATTTCTAGTTAGACAGGAAAAAGGATGCATAAAAAACATTGGTGATCGTCTAATAACCAGTAAGCAACAAAATGGTTTTTGATTTGAAATTTTACGCACTTTTTGTGGTCTAAATATTTTTAATGGATTTTGTACATAGCAAAAATGACAGAACACAAGTATCAGTATTTACATTGCCCCTTAGAAGAGGCTAACATAGCTAGCTGTATCCTGTAAATAATAGTGGGCGTAGGCTGTCCAAATAATAGAATACTGGAGGGAGCAGGGAAAATTCAATATCTCTCGTAAGCAATTTTCCCTCAAGGTAGTCTGATGTAGTTTGGTTAAGAAGCTGAAGAGAATACAACAATACGCTGAACAGTGAGTGGGGAAGTAAACAGCCGGAAATACGTGAATTGCTCACGGCAGCAGCGGCGGTGTTGTTTTTGGCATATGCTGCGCTGCGGGAACGTGTCGGGGCGTTATTTCTTGTGAGAATATAATGTACATGTGTCAGAAGCGGGAGCAGAGGGAGTGGGAAGATGGAGAGACGGAAGGGTGTGGGCAGAGAGAGCAGCGGTAAGAGCAGGAATGGGGGTGGGGGGGAGTAGGGAGCAGCTGAGAGGAGGAAAGGGAAAGGGGCCAGAGAGGCGCTGCCAGTGGAGCCAGCAGAGAAATTTAGAGATCGGGGAAAGGGAATTTACACAAAACCTGACCAGAAGGTGTGGATAAGTGAAGAAAGGGAGCGAGCACTGGGAAGTAAAACAGAAAGGGGTAGAGTTGTACCGAGAGTGGAAACAAAGGAAACGGGGATGAGAGACGGGTAGGGAGAGGCGGCGGGCAGGGGAGGGGGCGGAGCGGGTTAAATTAAACAAACGAGACGGAGGGAAGAGAGGGGAGGGGGGAGGAGAAATGCGACACGGCGGGAAGGGGAGGGGGCGGAGCGGGTTAAATTAAACAAACAAGACGGACGGAGGAGAGGGGAGGGGGGAGGAGAAATGCGACACGGCGGGAAGGGGAGGGGGCGGAGTGCGGCTGAGGGAACTGATGTGCACGCGCTTTTAAGCTCAATGCGCATGCGCATTGAGCTTAAAAGTCACGGGCACTGCAAGGAATCGCCACGATTCCTTGCAAGTTGGGGAAAGAGTGGATAAGTCCCAATACTCTCGCTTGCTCGATGCGCATGCGCATCGACAGGCGAGACCTAAAAAAAGACTTGCTTTCACTGCCGCTTTTATTACAGAAATTGCTATAGTTTTGGCTATTTCAGTGTATACTGTTTATCAGAAGAGACACATGATAACTGAGCAGTATTACCCTAATGAGTCTTCTCTTCGCCCCTTTCTATTTATTTATTTATTTAATGCGATTTTATATAGCGCGAACATTACCTGAAGGTGTCAGAGCGCCGTTACAAAAGTACAAGGTACGTTATAAAAGGACTTTGGATTACATGAGTTACATACGAGATACAAACAGATTTTTTTTTGCAAATGTACAAGTTATAAAGTCACTTAAGGAAGAGATACAAACAGATACACTCTAAAATCACAAAGGAATGGTAGTAAGTACAAAGGTCTACTACATATACTAGTGTTTACAGTTATATACATACACATTGCCAATTCACTCTGGATTACATTTTAACAGCGATTAGGCTTGGACAATTATATATTACAAATTTACAGAGTAGGAAATTCTTGCCATCTGTCAGCCTGGTGTTCAGATGGTGTTGCACTCAAGGGTGGTTGTCTTGGGTCTGGAGGGATCCCCGAGTTGGAGATGACCATAGGGGTAGAAGGCCAGATGGTGGTGGGGGAAGAAGCATGCTGGATCCCCGGTCTGATCTTGAGATTGACGATATCAGCATCATGGGCACCGTATGAGGGCCAGTCCCTGTTCTGGGGCACATTGTCTTGATGGTGGAATCAGAGTTGATTATTGGAGGCAGGATAATTTACAGTAAGATACTGACCTATACAGCAAAGCTCCGTAAAGGAAAAGGTAGAGCGCATTCTGTCCACTTCAGCTGCCATCTTAGGGTCAGGCAGTTATTAGTGAATAATCATTGCAAGGTTAAAAAGCCACACTGATCCTAGGAACAAAAGGTTCCCCCACCTCGATCTGCCGTACTGCTCAGGCCCCCAATGCATCTCCACGCCCGGGCTCTCTCCTGAAGGATCTCCTACCTTGTTTCAGTGCCACTGTCCAATACTGTCAGGGTGGCTCCCGCTCACACTGGGCCTCTAAGCTGCTTCGGAGCCCTCCTTTTACAGCACAACACGGGCGCTCTTGATCTTCAGATATTCTCTTATGCCATTTTTATTGGTCTTTCCATCTATTTTATTCATTTAAAATAACATCCATAATAAACTGATGTATGTGCAATCACAAATTAGGCTCTTTCTTGAATTGCTTCAAAGTAGTCTCTTGCGACGATCCAGCAGCATCCTCTATACTATAGCATGGGTACCCACGAACATTTTCCCACGGGGCACAAAGTTTGGTCTGTGATGTAACCGAGGGCCGCATTGATGTCAACAGGCTGGTGGTCTGGGTTGGAGGGGTGTGTGGTAAGGTGGATCGAGTTTTAAGGAGTGGAAAGCATATTCATCCAGTGTCTGAATTACACAATGTGAAACCAAAAACCTGAAATGAATCCCAGCTTCTTCAGCCAACCAAATTGTGTGATCCTAGGCAATTGTTTCACTTTCCCTAATTTTTTTTCATAAAAATACTTCAAAATACACAACTTATGGTGTAGTGTAGTTCTTATATTCCCTATAGGCTCTGCGCATTGGAATAATATACACTATAGATTTGACATAGGACTGAGGTCAGTATGTCTCTATCGAGTATACTAAACTTAATTGTGAGTGCCAGCTAGCTCAGAGGTCACTAGAAACTTTCTCGAATACACAAGAAGGGATTAGTTTCTGACAACCGCATAAACATGACAACTTTGTTTCCCCAAGAATACAAACGTATCTTCAGAGTCGTGGAAACAATAGATAACTATTTTACTCAGTCAATCGTGCATGCTTCATTTCTACAGAGTTTGCATAGAAATAGAGAGACGGGCGTTTCAATAAAAGGGTTTATTGAACAGTCTTCTTTCTCATGCAAGAGAGATGAACTGCTACAATCGTTAGACAGAATGCAAAGTATAATGCGTACAGCGTAAACAGGAATCTAAAATAATACTGTAATAGCATTGTCTGGTGCTATGACATATAAAAATACATACATAAATAACACAGGCTAAAATACTCAACTGGTGCTTCTAAAATATGCCTACCCCAATGTACCTAACCTAGGTCTAGTACGAGGGAAGAAGTAAGTGTTGTCTTTAGCATAGGTTTAGTTTTGCCAAGAATTGCCAAAGGTTTCTCTAGGTTCTAATCAGCTCCATACCTTAGATTGAGAGAGGTTGGTATCTCTTTCACGGACTCGATTTCCCAACACCCCGCAAGGGGATTCAGAAACACTGGTGCTGGATTCTCGGCAGGAGGATGACAGCTTCTGATAAGTGCGTCAGCTGGAGAGTTGGCTTCCTTCGGCACTTGCTGTAGCGAGCTGCGCGGGCAAGTAGGTATTCGAACTGCACCGAACCACACCATGCTTTGCCATAGCAAGTGAAGGTATATTTATACCTTGAAGGTGTTTAGGAATGCCAGCTTTGACATAAAGTCAGGCATATGAACGTCATGAATGAACCCCTAAGGAATAGATGTTCAAGCATAATAACTGAGTTCTTGGGGAAATCAATATTCAAGCAAGGGGAGTCCCTGTCCCTAACGCCTTAAGAATCTGTTTTTCTAATAAATCGTTGTGACATAGATGAACGGATGGAAGTAGCCATGCCTGTATTTGGGTAGCATGGGCTATGCCTAAATAAGGACTGGATTTCTATGCCTATATAAGGGAAACGCGATACCTACATAAGGGCATGAATCGGGAATTTAATTTGAAATCTAAAATCAAACACAACAAAGGAGAAGTGTGTCTCACTGGTTAGAAGCGGCAGACCCTAAAGCAGAGGTCGGCCCGGGACCAGGGTTCAATTCCCGGCGCGGCAGGGTCTTGGGTCAATGTCCGCGGACTCGATAATGCTCGCCTAGGTGCCTACACTAACCATGGGTCCCACTCTGCAACTCTGGGCAATAGCTTGCTTAATCTCCACAACGGTCCTAGCAGCGCCAGGGATGCCTGGCTTCACCTTGGGGGTGCCCTCTCACAGGGAAAGCCAGGACGGGTTCCCCAGCGGTATACAGCGCCAGGATGCCACGAGTGATGGGGTAACAGTGCGCTTTACAAGTATACATACATTTACATGTGTACTGTGTAAAATTGTCCCCTGCATTTAATAAACGATAATGTTGTTCATGTATTAAAGAAATCCAGGCCACCCAAAAAGTTCACATAACAACTGACTTGCCTCTTAGTTCACTATTGGTATTGTTCACAGGGTGGGTGGGGGAAGAAAATGAGCGTTACTAAGTTCTTGTTAGAAAAATTTCACTTAAAAAAATACTTTCAATGTTCTGCTATAATATGATGTTCTAAGGGAAAACGGTTCATCATGTTAATGAAATACATTTTAGAATTTTTAACAGACCGGAAGCAGGGACTGTGGCGAGAGCGAGGTCGGCAGAGTGGAGCTGGCGGGTGGGGGTAGAAGCTGAGTCATCTGTTGAGGTACGTTGGTTCGGTGCTGTGAAGTGCCTTATGTGCGTGGGTGAGGAGCTTGAAGGTTACTCTCTTGTTGACCGGGAGCCAGTGCAGGTCTCTCAGGTGGGGAGTGATGTGGCTGCGGTGAGGGATGTCGAGGACCAGGCATGCCGAGGCATTCTGGATGTGTTGGAGCCGTCTCAGGAGTTTGACCGAGGCTCCTGCGTAGAGGGCGTTTCCGTAGTCCAACCTGCGAGGGCCTGGGTGACCGTTCTTCTCGTTTCAGTGGGGATCCACTTGTAGATCCTCAAGAGAATGCAGAGGGTGTTGAAGCAGGAGGAGGAGACAGCGTTGACCTGTTTAGTCATGGAGAGGGTGGAGTCGAGGTTGACCACTAGGTTGCGTGCGTGGTCGGTGGGTGTTTGGGCGGTTCCCAGTGCGATCGTCCACCAGGAGTTGTCCCAGGCCGAAGGGGTGGATCTGAGGACGAGGACCTCCGTCTTGTCCGAGTTCAGCTTCAGTCAGCTGTTCCTCATCCATTCAGCGACAGCCTTCATTCCTTCGTGAAGGTTGGTTTTGGCGGTGTGGGGGTCCCTGATGAGGTGATGCGGGTGGCGTTCTTGTGGGCTGCATGGCTGTCCGGTGTTCGTTCACGGAGCCAGATCTTCTCCAGCTTTCAGCAGGTTTGCTTGGAGGCCCGGAGGTCTTCAGTACCAGCTGGCTTTCTTGTTGGTGTGACTGTTGGAGGGTTTCTTGATCGGGCGAGGGTGTTGGAGCAGTCATTGATCCACTGTCTGAGGTTGCGGGCGGCGGTGTCGGGGTCGGTGGGGTTGGCGGGTGGGCTCTGGGCGAGGGTGGTGGTTAGCTGGTATTCGGTGACTTTGCTCCAGCAGTGGCGAGGCATCTGTTGGGTGCAGTGGTGCGTGGTGGGTTTCTTGATGGTGAAGTGGATGAAGCGATGGTCGGTCCAGTGGAGTTCGATGGTGTGGTTGAAGGAGGCATGGGGGCTTGTGGAAAAGATGGGGTCAAGCGTGTGACCGGCGGTGTGGGTGGGTGTTGTGACGAGTTGTCTGAGTTCGGGGTTGGCTAGGTTGTCGATCAGGGTGGTGGAGTTGGTGTCATTGTTGTTCTCGGGGTGGAAGTTCAGGTCCCGAGGAGGATGTAGTCCGTGGAGGCGAGGGCGTGTGTGCTGACGAAGTCGGTGATAAAGTCGCTGAACTGTGGTCGGGGTCCGAGGGGTCTGTAGATGAGGGTTCCTCTGAGGGTGGTTTTGGGTTTTGTCAGGGTTTAGACTGCGCGCCTACCTGAACTACAATTCCCATGAGTATTAGGCTTTGACTACATCTCCCATGAGCCTCTGCTTGCTGGCTGGATATAGCGCGGTTTGGCCAGGAGGTGAGTGTATGTGATTTTGTTTGGATTCTTGCGGGAGCGGCTAGCTCTCATTCCGGAGGTTCCTGGTGGCGGTATTAGAAGAGAACAGGCGTCTGCTGAGAAAAGGCGTCCTGAATGGTATCGTTATCGCGTCCTTACTTTGGCGCGTCTTTGCATTAAGAAGAGCGGGTAGCTCTTGAGCTGTTTTCGAGCATTTCTTGTGTCTCGCTTGTTTGGTGCTACATCTTTTGAATCTCTCACTTATGAGTGGGTGAACTTGGTTGTTCGTTTGTTTTGGGGGTCGAGTTTTGTGATCCAAGTGGCGGAGTGCAAGGGGAGCACCTCCTGAAGACATGACGTTTTGATTAACTATCTTGTGGAATACAAATACCAAAACGGACGACGGTGGTATAGGAACTACGCCCTACCGTGTTTGGTTTAACTATGAACTTGGAGAATTGCTCATTGTTTTAATCGGTGTAGATAAAGGAATCTGTACCGGTTGCCTAGTAACGACTTTAGGATATCTCTCTTTGTTTGCATTACCTTATTTTTTATTTAACAAGGAAGCTGGATATTAGTCAAGATTTGATTGACTTTAAAGGTTGTTTTATATCTGAGTTCTTAACACTTCTGGGGTATGTACTTTACATTAGCATTACATACATAGAGCCGTGTTGCAGATGTATGCAGTGTATACTAACTGAGGTCCTTGTGTTGTTTAGCGAAGGAAGGCGCGAAGAGAATACCGCTGCATGGATGCTAAGAATCGTAGACAGCACAGGTGACACCCCATCCTTTAGCGAGAATTTAATGAGAGTAGGATTAAGGAAGTGTACTAACCTGCTGTGTATTTTGTCTCACAGCTTCCCTTCCCTGCTGTCCCTTTCCTTCCCTTCCCGTTTTTTTCCCTTTGGCGTTTTTTCCCTCACCGTATCGCTTGAACACCCTGTGTTTATAATTCAGGGTGTTTGGGAGGTCCAGAGGTGAAGCTTTATTACTGCTAGCGGATCCTGCAGAGTGCCAACCTGACAGGTTCGGTGTGGATCTGGAAGAAATAGTCTTGAGAGAATTTAGTTACTGCATCGTAAAAGCATGCAGATAAAAGGTAAACTAGATGGAATTATATTCATGTAATAATATAGGTTCATAGATTTATAAATCTTAATATGCTATTTTAATGTGTTTTAAAGTGCTCAAATGAACAGTTGACATGGTATGAAACTCTTAGCCTTACACATTAAAATAATAATATGTGTAAAGAATTCATGAAATCTAACGTGAACTAGAATATTTTACGTGTGATATTCAAGGGTTTCATTCTGAATTTCATTGTTTGCTTATGGGAAATTGTGCAACTACTGTGAAAAGAGAAAACTGGTGTTGCATGGCCATCTTTAGTACAACTTTTCTGAAACCTTCAGATTATGATCTTCATATTTGTACTAATGTAAATCATTTGAAACAATATTAATACTTTACACTGTTTTTCCCCTTGTGAGAAAGTCTCATAAACTTGCAATGTGAAGCGAAACTGTGTCTTACTAGAAGAGTTATCACTCGCTTTCAAGGACTATTTGCAACAAAAGTTGCTACATTGGGAACATTCGCTATGGGAAACTATCCTCTTGAACTCAATAATGTGTCTCCTGCTAAAGGATCATTGTTTGGAAGTTTATGTATACCGGATGATCTGACAACTTACTTGACCAACACCCTCTCTTGCTATATTATGTGTCTTCTTTATGTCATGACAACCATCCTACACAAACTGACCAATGGACTGAGTGGTCTGATACAATGGGCTGACCAAGGAGGTGTCACCACCAGAACTAGAGGATTATAATAAACATTGATTTGAGGCAGTCGAGGGTGATAATTGGATTGCTTTGGTGATTAACTGTCTGACTGATTCACTCTGATTTTCTCAATCCGAACCAGACCTGATCCCAGAGATTGACTTTGGGAACTTTCACAGACTCTATGGGCCATATGTATGAACACATTTTCCCATAGACACAGAATAGGTAAAACCCTTTGATACATGTGGCCCTATGTGCTTCCTTTCAGACACTGTGTGCGACATTCATGAACTCTTTGTTGATGGGACCCTAGACAAGAGTTATCATGGCTTATCTTCTTGCTGAACTCTCTAAAAAGCTTCTTTTCACTTATGGCAAGCCCAAACTACTTAGACTGTTTTGCCCTCTTTAAATTTTAAATGCATATTAATGAAGTATTAACCTTAAAATATTTTTGTTTAGTTCCCACTAAGCCGTAGGATATGTGTGTTTGTTGGACAACATAAGCTAGCGCCTTGAAACCCTCACAGGTGAGTAGCTGCGCTTTACAAGTTTCTGATTGATTGATTGAAATTTTGGGTAAGGTGCCCAGAATAATTACGGGCACCCTGTAGGATATTTTGGCCTAGAGACCAGCTAGCTCACAGTGCCACCGAAAGCCCCCCTAACCTTGCTAGGGTGCAAATGGTTTCTGGCAACCACTGAACATGACAATCCTGACCCCTCTGGATTGTGGAAATAGATCAGAACCTTTTGCTCAGTCACTCGTGTTTACTTGTGCTCAGGGAAATATAAAGAGAATACACAGCAGGCCGTTTTCAATATATTTATTGAACCAACGTTATTCTTGTATAGAATATATGTGCTGCAATAATCAGTAGACAAAACAGATGAAAGTGATTACAAGCACAAACAGCTTAAATAGTAGATACAGTTCTACCATGGTGCTAAAACCATGTATATTTGCAGGCATATAAACAAGGCAGTTATAAGGCGTACTCCTACTATGCAAAACCCTACTCTGAGTGTACTTAGAGTGTGTGTAGGTGTGAAGCCAAGAATCCCCCTAAGGGAAGCTCCAACCCCATTACCTGGCAGGAGAGAACGCAGGAGCCCGTCTTGGTCATAAACAGGAAATCCCCCCTCACGGAGAATCAGACCTCTGCGTGGTGAAGTTTCAGCATGTAGGGACCATCAGTGTGCAAAAGGATGGATGAGTGAAAGGAAGTACGTAAAGATCGATGAGTAAAACAATGGATAGATGAGTGAAAGGCGGGATAGATGGATGTCTTGATGGATAGATGGATGAGTGAGTGAAAGGATGGATGGCTGAGTGAAAGGGTAAATGGAGGGATGTAAGAGTGGATGGATGTATTGATGAATGGATGGAACGAATGGTAGATGGCTGATTAAAAGGGTGGATAGATGGAGGGATGGAGTGAAAGGATGGCTAGATGGAGCGAAAGGCTAGATGGATAAGTGATAGAATGGATGGATGAAAGGGGTGGATAAGTGAAAGGATTGATGTTTGAGTGGATAGATTGGTTAAATGGATGGGTGTCCCCGGACCAGTGGCAGCTCTCCTTTATGGGCTGCACAGCTACACTACACCCTCCTTGTTTTCATGAGAAGCATAGGAGGGAATAAAGTCTGTCATAATGAAACTGATAGCTTACCGGATCCATTGAGAGATGTAAGGTAGCCCATTCAACTCACCTGTAAAGGGGATTTAAAAAAATGAGTAGAATGTGGAGGGTAGTCCAAGATCTTAGAACACTTTAAAGAAATGTAGTTCCATGCTGTCAAGTGGACAGTGGTATACAGTCATTGATTTATGACAAGCATTTCTTTCCATTTGTCCTCATGAGGATAGTCAATATCTTTTCACATTTTGGTTCCTCAATAAAGTCCTTGTTTGGTGTTGAATTCCACAGGCGTATATAAAAAGCCTGTCAAACTTTAGTCAGATTCAAAAGAAAGATTTGGAAAGTCTTCAGCTCCCCTTTAATTCATTGCTGGTGCAGTTTAAAGATGAATCTTTAGTGGCATCAAGGACAAAAGAAGATTTCAAGTTGGATACAATTGTGTTGTTGACCATCTAGCTGACAATGGGTATAAGATCTGACCTACAAATATGCAGTTTTGTAAAAAAAAAAAAAATGATTTCTCTTGGTCACCATATTGAAAAGGGGGCATGAAAAGTGTCCAAAGAATGTGTTTCTGCAATTCTGAAAATGAATCCTCCAACTAACCAGAGGGAAGTGAAGATGTTCTTGGAAATGGTTGGCTATTGTCATCAGTGGATACCACATTTTTCCCTGATTACAAAGCCTTTAATATGGCTTACAGGCAGCAATGAAGAGGATCCGGTGCCATTTGATGGTGAATGCATGACAGTTTTCCTAGAGCTCAGGGAAAATGTCTGAAATACACAACCCCTGGGAAAGCCTAACTATGACTGAAAGATGGGTTTGCATTATAAGTGCTTACTCAAAAGAATGGTGAGGTAAATCGGCCTGTTGCTTACTTCTCTGCTAGATTGGATTCATTAGCCACAGCTTTTCTTGGTTGTTTGAAGTCTGTAGCAGCTGTTTGCTTTGCAATTGAACAGAGTGAAGAACTTGTTATGGGCCAAACACTTGGGGCCTCATTTATGAGGCAGCGCGTCACTTTTACGCCGCTGGTGCATCACTTTTTGTGACGCACCAGCAGCGTAAAAATGTACCTTGTTGCACCAAATTTACAAAGTGACGCATCTAGGTAGATGCGTCACTTTGTAAACCCCTGCGCTACATTATACCTACGCCAGGTATAATGTATGCAGGGGGGGCGTTCTGACGCAAGAAAGGGTCATAGAAGTGACGCAGTGAATTCTGTAAGATTTCACTGCGCCACTTCTAGGACACAAATGCGTCAATTTCTTACGCCTGCCTCACAGCAGGCGTAAGACTGACGCAGGCCCTTTCACATGGGGCTTGCCCCATGTGAAAGGACACATTGCTGGAGTTGTGTCACTTTTGTCAATGCGTCACTTTTGCGCCATACAGATACGTCAGAAATACTGACGTATCTCTAACTCCTTGCGCCATGATGCGTCATACTGTAAATATGACGCATCATTGGTGTCGCAAGGAGGGCGCAGTGAAAAGTGACGCATCGTTGTTTTCACGCAGCGGTGCGTCACTTTTCATAAATGAGGCCCTTAGAACCTGAGCAAATGTTTACACCCGGGTCAGAATCACAAGTTTGGCTGTATTTAACACATCCGATAATTATCTGATGCAGTAAATAAATACCTCTGGTTACGTTTCGGCAGGTAAAATCTGCAGAAATTTAACACAGGAGATTGTATGGTGGTTTCCATACCATGCGGATTTCAGTGAGTTAAACATCTAAATTGGCAAGTTTTACCCACAAACTCGTAATTGGTGTTATTTATTGGATATGAGAAATAAAGTACCCTGCATGATAAATAATTTATAAACTCGTAATCAGGACCATAATGTTTTAGTCCCATATTCAGCTGAATGTTTGTTGACTCGTGCACAAACTCAAACTGAGTGTAACAATGTATACAGACAAAGAGTATGAATTTAGAGTGGCACACAACTTTGGGCAATTACGGTCACTAAAAGTCTTCATGACATCCACTGATACTCCGATTCGTAATGAGATATACATTCTACAGCTGTTGGAAGTCATAAAATAATATAGGGAGAGAAATTGGTTGTAAAGTGGAGCACGCATAAGTCTGGTAATGATATGGTAAACATGAGCAATCACTATGCGAATGGAGTTGCAAAATATTGTGGTCTTGAAACTGTAATTTTCAAATTGAATGACCAAAATGACTCAAAACAATGTGAAGGTGAAACAAAAATTGTTGTTTCAGATAATGAGAATTGATTTTTTTTTATCTAATAAAGGCAACATTAAGCAAACTCGGAGAGCTATAAGAGGATGTACCAGATGATGAGAAAAACAGGTGGGAAACAGATAGTTGTAAAAGGGATTATAATGATCATTTGATAACTCCAGATCATCAATATGTTCTTCCAAATTCAATGTTGTAGGGTATGGATAGCTTCCTTCACATAGAAACACATAAAGAGAGACAGTATGGTCAGGACTTTTACGAAATATTGTTACAACAACATTCAGAAGTGTAACAGAAAACATATGTTGGAGATGCATTACTTGCCACAAGATTAATCAGAGAAAGCGTACACTGGTTACTATAAGTCACATAGACATATTTGAAGAACTATTCATAGATTTCAGGCAGACCTCTTTGAAATCCCTGACTACAATGGGCTCCAATATATTTTAGTGATAGTCTGCCTGCTTTCTAAATGGGTGGAAACCTACTGAACCAGCAGAAGCAGCAATATGGTGTAGCCGAACTCTTGAGAAAATAACACTGCAGTTTGACATGCCTATTTATATTGAGACAGACAGAGGAACTCACGTTAAAAATGAGTCCCTAAAACTAAAGCGGCCTGAAACAAGGCTGTGTCCTTGCTCTCAGCCTTTTCAACCTGTTGTTATCTGACATAGCTCCATACATAGAAAAACCAGACTGTCACCCCCCGAAATTAGCCAACGAACTGGTTGCAATCCTACAATACGCTGACAATATAGTCTTGCTGAGCCAAACCCCAGTTGGGTTACAGAGATCAATAAACAATCTAGTATCCTACTTGGACAAGGAACAGCTGGAACTAAATAAAGAGAAAAACAAAAATCGTCCGCCTAGTCGATAGCAAATAAACAAAGTTCAAATGGATGGTCAATGAGGTTAATGTTGAAGAAAACTGCTCATATAAATACTTGGGCGTAACAATCGGGCAGGGTACAACTCATAAAGAACATAAACTGGCACTCAAAGCTAAGGCACAATCACTGATCTATGCTTATAGACTAGTACATAAAAAAACGGACTGCCCAAACTATTCCCACTTGCTAAAAGTACCTACCCTTCCCACGTATTATGTTTAAATTCACTCTCTTGTTGGTATTCCCGGCTTTGTAAAGCACTCTGATATCTGCAAAGATCTTGTTCGCGCTATATAAAACTTTCAAAATAAAATAAAATAATGGCCGCCCAAATCCAAACCAGTTTGTCCTATGGCTTGGTCCCTTGGTGTGGCAAAGACTCGCACCTACTGAATGAGTTGCAGTCAAAAATGTACAAAGCTGTCTTTGATCTGCCGAAATGCGCCTCGCCCGCCCAGGTCAGATTGGAATTCGGCCTCCTGCATCAGAAGTACAGGGGAATGAGTAGCTTTATAACATTCTGCCACACTCTCCGCTCCTCTGACCCGGGCACTCTGAACAGCCTATGCTGGGACGAAATTAAGTCTCAGAGGGAGCAGGAAATGCCAAACTCCTGGGTAGCTTCCTGAATACCCCTCTGGTCAAGATGGAACTACAATCAGTATGGGACAAAGGGATGGATAGAGGAACTTTCAACAAAATAATAAATGTCGCAGCCAAAAATAAATCTTTACTGGAGGACAAAATGGCGCTCACCAGGAGGCGGCATGAATGGACAGTTATAAACTCGTACAGGTTTTCAAAGCCACAAGCTTATTTACCCGCCCATTTCAGCTCGTATCTAAAAATGAGCTTCATAAAGTTTAGAATGGGCGTGAATGACTCTAAAGACCTATACCCCTCATGGAAACCTACTTTCAATTCAGAATCCTGTCGACTATGTGGATTAAAAAAAGAGACCCTAATCCATCTACTATGCGCCTGTCCAGCCATCAAAATCCAAAGGAGACAGAATCTGAAATCCATTTTTTTTAAGACCTTTATTGTATCGTTAGGAATTACACAGCTTTTGGCCTACAACCCCTGGGGCTGGCCGTGAAATCAATTTTTAATGAACTGAACATCCGGTCCAGCAGACAAGCGGTTATACCCTGGTTGGAGGGCTCGTCGTGTATCCTGGTTTGCCGAGGAGTTAAATTCATGAAATTTGTCAATAGTCTCCTATTGCAAGCTGACAAAGACTAAATACAAATTCACGTTAAATCACCCTCACACCCTTTTCAAGGGGTATAGTTTTAAAAAATTTTGTTACTCGAGTTTTAAAACCGTTATAGTAATATTTTTAATAATTGAATTTTATTGGCATGTACTTTTTGTAATATAAAATAGTGATGTATATCAATCCTTTTATTGCATGATAATGCTATTCGCCTATGCAGTTTTTTTATTACATTTTCTAGGGGGGTCTTTGTAATGATTTTAACTAATCAAACAATAAAAAACTTGTCTGTCTGTCTTGAGTCCCTAAAACTACTATGTGCAGTTGCAGACCAGAAGCATCAGGTGTAGTTGAAAAGACAAATTTCACCATTAAGCCCATGCTCGCAAAGTGTGTCAATGACTTTGAAATGGCCAGGCACTCTTTCTTGTATACTAATGAATATTAGAAGTACTGCAAACAAGAAGACTGGGCTCTCTCACCATAGAATCCTCATGGGCATGGCTATGCAGATCCTCTGTATTACTTCAGCAACACTTGAATCAATGAGTGATGAAATTATCTTACATTTCTGTAACGGTCTGGCTGTTCTGGGGAAACCTGTCTCTCATTAGCTAAATTTGGCAACAACATAAGGAAAAGAAGTCGAATGCCACGTACTGCAACCTGAAAATTGGGTGCTGATAAAGAAACATGTTCCCAAATCTGCATAGAATCACTATGGAAAGGACCATATCAAGATTTACTTGTGACTAACACTGCTGTGAAGTTCACACGTAGAGAGTGAAGACGGCAGATGAAGACGTGGTGACAACAACCTCTGACTCACAGTGTCAAGCTCGAGTTTTTTGCTTGCATTCAGAGAGGGGAGAGAGGATCCTAGTGAAAATGGAGGTCACCAAATTGAAAATGTAGGAGAAGCATTGCAAAGTCACAAATATCAAGAAGAAATTAAGACTGAAACCCCAGTTTGTGAAAAAGTGAAGTTGAAAATTCGAGTCTTAAGAACTCCTAAAGGAAATTGGCTCACAGTGGTGAGTCAGGTTTCTGTTGTCCATCAAGGCACAAGCCAATAGTTCGAGGCATGTGGGTTGCTGAATTCATATCTGTGCATAGATCGCTGCCTAGTGTTGGGTCCGGATGATCGCACATTGTTGTCCTGGAAGAGTCTTCGAAGTATCACGAGATAGGTGCTTCCTCCCCTGGACTACAGTGCGCATGGGCATCGACTCCAACCTCAGATTGTTTTTTTCCGCCATTGGGTTCGGATGTATATTGGTTCACTCTAGTTGAAATCGATATAAACTTTCTTAAGGCCAAAAGGCCTTTAGTTTTTTCGTCGGTATAGTCTTGCGTTCGGTGCCTGATTCTTTCAGCTCGGTTCCGAGCCGGATTCCAGAGAACCGCATGCTTTTGGCACGGAGGGCCCACTCGACGCCACAGACCCTATCGACTGATCATCATGGAACGGAGCCCTTTCAAGAGATGTCCCTTGTGCAACTCCAAGTATCCCCACATCGACGTCCACCCGGTGTGCAACAAGTGTCTGTCGCCGGATCATGATGAAGCCAGTTGCATGGCTTGTTCCCGTTTTCGATCCAAGAAGACGCTTAAGCATCGACGCGCTGCGCACCAGGAGGCCCAGCAGACTGCACCGGCGCCTGTGGACATTTTTGATGCCGGGGATGATGAGGGAGCTGACCGGGAAGTTAGTGAAAACCTGTCGAATCCCGCGTCGGAGGCCGACTATAACTACGACGCGGATGGTGCCTTTGGGGCCATGGAAGATAGCTCGAGCGAAGAGCTAACTCAGACTGATATTGGGGCTGAAACGCTTCAAAAGGCTCAGGTCGAGGGATCGCCACTAGGCCTTACCCAAGATCTTCCAATGGGTTCTACGGCCCCTCCTTCAGGCTTGGCTACGGACATTGCTATTGAGCCGCACCCTGCAAAATCGAAACCGAAAGTAAAAACAACGGTCTCGGCGCAAGTGAAAGCGCTGGTGCCCCCCTCGAAACCGAAAGTGCGCATTACTTTGGTCGGATAGAAGGCCTCAGACCTGTCGGCACCGACGAAGCAGAAGGGTGTTATCGATCCGAAGACACAGGTCAAGGGCGTCGAGACGAAGTCTGCCACGCCGAAGACAAAGGTCAAGGTAGTCGAGCCGAGTAAATCGGTGCCGAAGATGGTCGACACCAACAAAGGACTCGGTGATCCGAAGGTTCTCGAGACTCCGCGTCAACAAGACAAGGCCAAAAGCGGCACAACCCACGAGTCCACGTCTAGCGGTGCCTCAAATGATTCCGTCGACTCGGCGCGGACGTCCGCCGCTTTCTCCAAGCAGGTGGCGGACTCCCTAAAGTGCATCAAGGAGAAGGCATCGACTGTCGGCCCAAAAGATCCTCCACCTTCGAAGCCTGTCGATAAACCTCAAAAAGCGTCGACGCCCATTCACTTCACGTTGCTGCCGAAAGTGGCGCCGAAGGCTTTCACCCCTAGGATGGTCGCCAGCGTGCCCGAGAAGGTGCCCTCGGTACCGAAGTCGACGACAGTGGTCCCGGCCTTAAAGCATCGACAATCTTCGTTGGAAGAACAGCAAGAACATTTTATCATTGCCGAAACAGGCAGACTTTCCCTTCATAAACGGAAAATTGCCCCAGAACAGCCAATGGAGTCCTATAAAATTCCTTTAAAGAAAAAGAAGGATTCCACTTCAACTCCTGTTCTTGTGGAACCACTTTCTCCACATGGCCATGATGTCTCACCCACTTACTCTGACGTGGACGCTGGGGAAGGTGATGATGATGATGAGTACAGCTATCCTGTCTACACTGACCCAGATGATACCAATGAACCCTGGGCAGCTGGTGCTGACCCAGGTGATCCTCACTCTACCCCAGACACTCAACTCTATGCTGTAAAAACGTCGCCTACAGAGGATTCAGTGGCGTTTAATGCCCTCATTGAAAGGGCGGCTAAAAATCATGACGTCCAGCTCCATGCTGACCCCATTGAAGTGGACTTTCTTTTTGACACCTTTTCCGTCTCAGAGAGAACTGTCAAGACTCTGCCTATGTTGAAGGGTGTCTTAAAACATGCTGGGGAGATCTTTAAGGAGCCTACCAGAGCCAGGGTGATAAACCCTAGAATTGAGAAGAAGTATAAACCAGCACCTACTGATCCTACTTACATCAAGGGACAGTTGCCTTTGGACTCTCTTGTTGTTTCAAATGCCAGGAAGAGGGCTAATTCACAAACAACGGGTGATGCTCCTCCCCCAGATAAGGAATCTAAGGTGTTTGAGGCATCAGGGAAAAGAGTGGTAGCTCAAGCGGCCAATATCTGGCGCACTTCAAATACACAAGCACTTCTAGCGAGGTATGACAGGGCACACTATGACACACTGGAGACCCTGTTGCAGCACCTGCCAGACAAATACAAAGAGGCAGCTGAGATGCTCATCCAAGAGGGGAAGCTAATATCCAATGCACCGCAGCCAGAGCTGTCAACACTAGTGTCATGCTGAGACGACATGCCTGGCTCAGAATCTCGGGATTTAAGCCAGAGATACAGACCACCATTCTTAATCAGACAGTAAACCCTGATCATCTGTTTGGCCCAGAGGTAGACACCACCTTGGAAAAGATCAAAAAGGACACTGAAACTGCTAAGTCCAGGGGGGCCCTGCAGTCCCAGCAATTCAGGGGTGGTTCTTTTCGTCGCTCAAGCACTAGAGGTGTTTCCAGAGGCCAGCTCTCCCAAACCACGCAGTACTATAAAGGCAACACGCAGACCACATACAAAGTCGAGGTGGATATCGTGGAAACAGTGCCAAAGGCAGGGGTCGTGGAAACAACAACTCCAGATCCTCTGCCACTAACAAACAGTGACGCCTTGTCACTGCCCCCCGACCACGCAACACCGGTCGGGGGAGACTTCAACAGTTCCTGCCAGTCTGGAAATCCATCACCACAGACAGGGAGGTCACACAGCTTATACAGTACGGTTATTGTCTAGAGTTAACATCCACTCCACCCAACATACCCCCAAGACACCGTCCTATGTCCGCCGAGCATTTGCACTTATTGCAGCAGGAGGTCCTCGTCATGCTGCAAAAAGGGGCAATCGAGCTCGTGCCTGTGGAAGAAAGAGGCACAGGAGTTTACTCACTGTACTTCTTGATACCAAAAAAGGACGGGTCCCTCAGACCCATACTGGACCTCAGACCCCTCAATCAGTACATTCTATCGGAGCACTTTCACATGCTGACGCTGCAGCAAGTACTCCCGTTGCTCAGTCAGGGGGATTTTCTCGCAACTTTAGATCTAAAGGATGCGTATTTTCACATTCCGCTGCACCCGTCACTCAAAAAATACCTCCGGTTCACCATCCAAAACCAACATTACCAATTCAAGGTTTTGCCTTTCGGGGTCACCACGGCACCCAGGTTGTTTACAAAGTGCCTGGCGACGGTGGCGGCGCACCTAAGGAGACAAAACATTCACGTCTACCCTTATCTGGACGACTGGCTCATCCAGGCAAAGTCAGCCCAGCAGTGTGCCGCCCACATGTCCCACACCATTCACCGTCTTCACGATCTGGGATTCTCACTGAATTACCCAAAGTCCCACCTGCAACCGGCCCACATACGGCAGTATCTGGGTGCGACGATAAACACTCTAGCAACCACAGCACAGCCAAACTCAGTGAGGGTCAGCAGCATTCAATCGCTGATACAAAAATTCAAACCTCAACACTCGCTTCCAGCATGAGTGTTCATGCAGTTGATAGGCATGATGGCCTCCTGCATCTCCATAGTCCCGCACGCGAGACTACATATGCGTCCGCTTCAGGAGTGCTTAGCACGTCAGTGGACTCAGGCTCACGGAAAGTTGAAAGACCTAGTGTTGGTGAGCGGTCGGGCATACAACTCTCTGCATTGGTGGAATCCACAAAACCTTTGCAAGGGACGACCGTTCCAAGAGCCTGTGCCACAGATCATCCTGACGACGGACGCTTCTCTCCAGGGATGGGGAGCTCATGTACTCCACTACACTGTGCAGGGACTATGGACACTACCGCAAAGGAAGATGCACATCAATGTTCTGGAACTGATGGCGATCTTCATGGCACTGAAAGCCTTCAAAGTACATCTGTGCAACAAGGTTGTGTTGATCCGGACGGACAACATGACGGCCATGTACTACATTCAGAAGCAGGGAGGAACACACTCTCCACAGTTGTCTCATCTGGCTCAGAGCAAGTGGAAGTGGGCCATTCAGAGAAACATCTTCCTCATGGCAGAACACCTCCCAGACAAGGACAATCAGATGGCGGACCTGCTCAGCAGGTACAGCCACCAAATGCACGAGTGGGAGATACATCCATCAGTACTCTACCCGTACTTCCAAAGGTGGGGTCATCCAGAGATAGACCTGTTCGCCACAAAGGAGAACGCAAAATGCCGAAGCTTTGCCGCCAGGTTTCCACACCCACAGTCGCAAGGCAATGCGATATGGATGAACTGGTCAGGCAAATTTGCGTACGCTTTTCCCCCAGCACCTCTAATATCGCTGGTGGCATGCGAGCTGAAGCAGCACTCGATGACTCTCATCCTGGTTGCTCCGACGTAGGCTCGCCACCCATGGTACACCACGTTTCTGGAACTGTCCGTGGTACCGCATCAAAGGCTGCGCCTCACACCCAGGCTTTTGACGCAGAGCCATGGCGACATTCAGCATCCAGATCCGCAACAGCTCAACCTGGCGATTTGGCTCCTGAAGTCTTAGAGTTTGGCTACCTCAACTTACCTCCTGACTGTATGGACATCATCCGGGAGGCAAGGAAGCCCGCCACCAGAGTATGCTATGCGGCGAAGTGGAAGCGGTTTGTCATTTATTGTGTAGACCACAACATTATCCCGCTGGATGCATCTATTCAAAACATCATTTGTTATCTCTTACATCTGTACAAATGTAATCTGGCCTATGCTTCCATTCGTATACATTTATCCGCAATGGCTGCTTATCTCCAAAACAGACAGCACCTCTCACTTTTCAGGGTGCCTGCCATTAAAGCCTTTCCGGAAGGACTCAAACGAGTCATTCCTCCGCGGACGCCACCAGCTCCGGAGTGGAACCTCAATGTGGTCCTCACCAGGCTGATGGGTCCCCCTTTTGAACCACTGCATTCCTGCGAGATTTAATTCTTCACATGGAAAGTGGTTTCCTTATAGCGATTACGTCGCTACGACGAGTTAGTGAACTCCAGGCACTAACTATCCAAGAGTCATTTATTCAAATTCATTCTAACAGGGTGGTGCTTCGCACTAACCCTAAATTCCTTCCTAAGGTAGTGTCTCAGTTCCATATCAACCAAACTATAGAACTACCTGTGTTCTTTCAAAATCCAGAGTTACTTGCAGAGAGAATGCTCCACACACTTGACGTCAAAAGGGCCCTAATGTATTACATTGATAGGACCAAAGATTTTAGGAAGACTAAACAACTATTTGTTGCCTTTGCGCCACAACACAAAGGTAACCCCATTTCCAAGGCTGGTATAGCCAGGTGGATCGTTAAATGTATTCAGATCTGCTATCAGAAAGCCAAGCGCACTCTCACCATTCCACCACGGGCCCACTCCACCCGAAAGTTGGGGGCCTCCATGGCTTTCCTTGGAAATATTCCTTTGGAAGACATATGTAGAGCAGCCACATGGTCTACCACACACACATTTACAAAACATTACTGTGTTGATGTGCACTCCAAACAGCAGGCAGCTGTAGGGCAGGCTGTTCTAAAAACACTTTTCCAAACTGCTGCAGCTGGCACGGGCGGCCGCCGTTAATGGAGGGACTGCTATGTATTCTATGCACAGATATGAATTCAGCAGCCCACATGCCTCGAACCGAATATGCTACTTACCAGTATGCATATGTTCTTGGCATGTAGGGCTGCTGACATTCATATCGCCCGCCCTCCTCCCCGGCGCCTGTAGCGGCTGCAGCATTCACACATACTTCTAGCATGGTCATCATTCACTTAGTTTCACTCCATCTTGGCCACAATGGCTAAAAACAATCTGAGGATGGAGTCGACGCCCATGCGCACTGTAGTCCAGGGGTGGAGCCACCTATCTCGTGATACTTCGAAGACTCTTCCAGGACAACAATATGCGATCATCCGGACCCAACACTAGGCGGCGATCTATGCACAGATATGAATGTCAGCAGCCCTACATGCCAAGAACAGATGCATACTGGTAAGTAGCATATTCGTTTTCATTGATATTAATAATTCTACTTGGCTTAATTTATTGTTAATTTCACTTGTTGGGTAAGAATCTTCTTGACAAGATTAATTAAGTACCATTCATAATGAAACAAAACACACAATGTTAACACAAAGTGGTAGACTAGTAGGTAGGTATAAAGACAATAGAGAGGAGTTGGCCTAATGGCTAGGGCGGTCGACCTCGAATATGGGGAACTGGTTTTGAGTCTTTGCAATGACGCTGAACATCCTGTGATTCTGGGCAAATCACTTAATCTCCCAGTTCCTAACAAAAATGAATGTGTCCTCATGTAATGCAACTGGTGCTATGTTAAGCGCTCTGATACCCGATTTGGGTCAAGTTTGTGCTATGTAAAACTCTGTAAAAAAATAAAATAATAAAGAAAATATATATATATTTTAAAATTTGTTAAGGTAGTATGTTAACATAATGAATGTTAGAGACTGATACATGTTCAAATATCTTCCATCCTCAGATGAAGAAGGGGTGACATATTTCCAAGTTTTTGTCACCATATAATTCAGACCTCAGCACTATGCTGGAAGAACTTCCTATATCCGAAAACACTGTATGACATTCTAAACCTTTTAAATTATTGGGCAACCACACCTGAATGCTAAAATGAGTAAGGATAATCATGTTTTACATGAAGAGAAGCAAACATTTCTTAAGGAATATAGTGAAAATTCTGAGGAATTTGAAAGATGCAAGTGAAATAAAAACACAAATTGAAGCTGAAGACAAATTTAGAAATGTGAATGTGAGTCTGAAAATGGAGTATAAAAGAAAGGGAGAGTTGTGTAGGGTGTGTCAGACAACTCGGGAAATTAGACCGATAGAGTTTGTTGGTGAGAGTGAATTTGAAAGGATTCATGTTGTTGATAATTAGTTTTTATTTTGTGAAGAGGCAATATTTAGAGTTATTTATTATGTATGTGGTAAGACGGCTTATGTTAGCCTGCTCCATAATTGGTTATATAGTTGTTAACTTTTTCTAGTATTCCCTCAGGTTTACCATGTGAATGAAATGAATGAGGCTATTTGTTTGAAAAGAGTGAATGGGGGATTTGAACAATTTGTGTTGGGTGTGTTGGGTGCTGTTAGAAACTGGGGGTACTGGTTGATGGGGTATGAGCCCTGGTTAATAAGCAAATACAATGCTAGCCAGGGTAAGTTACTGGCAAACCCTAAATTAACCTGTGCTCAACCCCCCGGTAACTTGACGCAGAGCAATTAGGCTTAACTTAGAGGCATTGTGTAAAGTGTATTTGCAACACTTCAATTCAAACAGTAATAAAGTGAAAAACACCACATGAAAAGGATCCCACACCGAGTTGGAAAAATATAGCTTAAATTGCTAAATAAACCAAGACCAAAATGACAAAAATCCAATTAGTAGAACCGGAGAGATTGAATAAAAAAAATTGCGAGAAAGTATCGCCAAAAGGCATAGAGCGCCAACTGTGGGTATCTGGTCGTACCGGACAGGGACAAAGTCACAAGTTCATGCTGACCGCGATGGAGCAATGTCCAGCTACAGAGACCCAGTTAGGCCCGCTGAACAGAGTAGAGTACCTTAAATCCTAGCCAAGGCGATGCGTCAGTTCCGAGATGCAGCGAGGCTACAGTGCAAGCTACTGATGTGTTGTCAACGAGTATAACATCGACAAGGGCTTGCGATGCAAAGTACGGAGGCAGGGATGCATTGCGCGTTCAGGGCATTGCTTAGTTTCCGAGGAGCTCAGGGGCTGCGATTGGGAGTCCGTCGTTATTGAAGCTGTAGTTGAAGAGGGATGCAAGGGCTTGTGTCAAGGATGCAATGGTGGTTCCAGTGAGGTATTGGGCTGCAATAGGATACACGTCTTTTGCAGTCGTTCCGATCCGCTCAGTGCAGCGATGCGACAGGTTCTGGTCAGATTTGCACTGTGCAGCAGAGAAGTTGCATCAGTTCCTCTGGACTCACAGAGAGTGTCAGAGCATCTTGGGCCCACTTCCAAGGATCCAGGACTGGGTTGGTACCACTTGGCAGGAAAGACTCACAGATAGTTAAGTCGTCAATGCAAAGTTGTTGAAAGCCTGTCACGTCCCTGAGGCTTCAAAGCAGAAGGCCAGCCGACTAGCCCTTGGAGTCACACTGGCTTCTGGGTTCAAGTGTTGCAGGTCCAGTCCTTCTCACCCCGGCAAGACGCAGCAGGTCCGCAAGCAGGGTGGCAGTTCCTCAGAGTAGTAGTCCAGCAGAGTGCAGTTCTTGTAGCAGCACTGCAGTCCTTCTTCCTGGCAGAGTATCCACTGATCCAGAAACGTACTGAGGTGGGGGTGTCAGAGGTCCTTCTTTTATGTACAGTTGTGCCTTAAAGTGGGGAAAAGTTTCTAGAGGCGTGCCTTTGAAGTGCACATTTGACCTACCTTACCTGCCCTGGCTCTAGACCAACTACAGGGACACAGCCTACCCAGGTGTAAGTGAGGTTGGACTCAGCTCCTCCCTTCCATCCTACCAGTGATGGCCCATACAGCCATATCTAAGCTCCCATTGTGTATGGCTGTCTAGGAGGAATACACAAAGTCCAACTGCTAACTACACCCATTCATGTGACTCAGAGACAGACTACAGTCACCAAATGGCTAAGGCAAGAAAATGCCAACTTTCTAAACTGGCATTTTAAGAATATCAATTTAAAATCCCACTTCACCATAAGTTAGGATTGTAAATTGTGATTCAGGAGACACCAAACATGATCTGGTAATCTTTTCCCATTCGGAAATTACACTTATAAAATGCAATAAAGCCACTACAAAATTATCCTAAGGGAGAGAGATAGGCAAAGCAATAGTGAAAAACCAATGTAAGACTTTTTCACTACCAGGACAAATACAGTTTTAAAGTACACATTTTACCTTTTAAATGCATTGCAACCTGCCCTCTGCCCCGTCTGGGGTCTAACCTAGGGGTGATTTATGTGAATTATAATGGAAGGTAAGGTTTGAGTCTGGCAAAAGCTTTACTTTGGCAGGCCGATGTGGCAGTTTAAAACTGCACACAGGCTCTGCAATGGCAGGCCTGAGACATGTGTAATTGGCTTCTTAAGTTGGTGGCCCAATCAGTGCAGCAGGCCCTTTAGGAGCATATAATTTACAGGTCCTGGCCACATGTAGTGCCACTTTACTAGGGACTTATAAGTAAATTAGATATGCCAACTGGGTATAAGCCAATGTTACCATGTTTTAAGGAAAGAGAACACACACTTTATCACTGGTTATCAGTGGTAAAGTGCCCAGAATCCAAAAGACAGCAAAAACAGGAGGTCAGAGGGCAAAATGTTAGGGGAAAACCACTCCAGTGACGCCAGGTCTAACACGTCACCCCCAGGTGAAAGTGGGTAGAACAACCCAACCCCTTGGGAATTCTCTTCACTAAGGTGGAAGAACTTGGCGAGAACATCAGATTTGGCGTGATCTGTTCCAGAACTGTGTTCCTCTGTAAAGTCCATTCCTTCATCTACAGTCACCATCTGAGGGGTCTCAGGTCTGTCTGAACCCAGAAGTGAGCACCAAAAAAGTAGGGTCTCCGCTTCTTCAGTGCCCAGACCGCTGGGAAGGCTTCCCTCTATATTGCACTCCACCTCTGTTCCCGGGAAAGTAACCTTCTATTGATGAAGGCTACAGGTTGATCCAGAACCTCTTCATTCAGATCTAAGAGCACAGTCTCTATACCATGTTTTGAGGCATCTGTCTGTACAATGAATTCTTGGGAGAAGTCAGGGACTTTGAGCATGGTTGCTCTGCATATGGCCTCTTTCAGGGTGTCAATAACTTTCTGGCACGCTTTAGTCCAGATCACCTGATGTGACTGCTTCTTGGAATTCAGCTCTGTCAAGGTGCAACATTGGTCCTGTACTAGCCTGTGAGCCCTAAGAAGGCTCTCACCTTTGTCTGGGTCTTGGGGGGCGGGGGGTTCCCAAGTCAGAATGGCTTCAATCTTGGCCCGGAGGTGCTGTACCGTGCCTCCTCTCTCTTGGTGACTCAAGTGGACCACCAAACCCTGCCCTATCCAGAACTTACTGGCCGTGATAGTCAGGCCTACCCTCTGTAGAGCAAGAGCCACTTCTATGAGGTGGTGCAAGCAGACCTCCCAGCTAGAACTGAAGACTGGTTACAAATATAGGCGGCATTGAAGTTCTCCAACATAGCCAGGACTTGGTTGGGCAACCTCTGGAAGGTGGCAGGGGGGTTCTTCAACCCAACTCATTACCCGAAACTGGAAGTACATTTCTGGTGTAGAGAAAGCAGAACTCTCTTTCGCCCCCTCGGTCAAGGCAATCTGCCAGTACCCAGATGTTAAATCAAATTTGCTGAGGAACTTGGCAGCTCTAAGCTAATCTATAAGCTCATCAGCTCTTAATGGAATGTGTTTCAGAATTGGTGACTACATTGAGCTCTCAGTAGTCCACACAGAACCTAAGTTCTGGAGTGATACCTGGAGGTGCAGCCTTGGGGATCAATACCACTAGGCTGAACCAAGGGTTGTTTGAGGGACCAATAACCCCTTACTCCAGCATCTTAGAGACCTCCTCCTTAATGCTGGCTCTCATCGTATCTGACATCCTGTAGAGGTTACTCATCACAGGCATGCTCCCCCAGTGTCAATATCATGGGTGCACCATGTAGTGAGTCCTGGGGTAAGGGAGAAGAGTGAGGCAAACTGCCCCAGCAACTGACAGTGGTCTCTCTTTTGTTCTAGGGTCATGGTAGGGGAGAGGCTCTCACCCTCCACTGACCTATCTTGCACCTTTGAAGAAATGAGGCTGGGGAGAGTTTCACTCTCCTCTTCCACTACATCCTTCTTGACTAGGAGTGTGGTTAATTCAGACCTCTCAAAGCGTGGCTTGAGGCGATTGACATGTAGGACCCTTAAGGAGTTCCTGGGGTTCTTGAGCAATGTTCCCTCTAAGTCTTTCCTCTGTGTGCGGCAGTGTAAGATCGTTGTGCACTGCAGACAAGTCTATGTACACCAAGGAAATGCTCATGCTCAGCTATATAAATCTGTAGCAATCACCACGCCAAACCTTTGTTTACAATAGTGAAAACATGTGCATTTCACACATACAGCTACGTTTAATACGGTCTTGAGGCAGTTTTGAAATGTTGTTACACTCTGTCATGACATGTATTGTTTACTCTATTGGCATCTGCACCCCAGTTTAGAATAGGATAGTTCTCAAAAGACTGTATAATTATAAAATGTTGGTGAAGGTAAAGTGGTGTTCTGGCAACAATGACCTGGAAGGGTTAGAGCTAGTTAATGCAGACTTTATGGCCCCAGACAAGGAGGTTGGGATTGGTGGTATTTGCTACAGCATATGATTAGAGAACATCCCCCATAAGCAATCCTAATGGCGAACAAGCATAAGTGACTAACAAACAGAGTGGTTGTTGTCTTACCTGCAAGAGTGTGAGCTACTTCTCCTTGGAGTTCTGAATCATCATGGGGTCTTGGAATGATGTCTGATGTTTTCTTCTGCTTTACTTTCTCCTCCTTGCCTTGCTATGCCAGAGTCTCTTCCCCTTTGGCCCTTGAGCCCCCCTTACCAGTCACTCCTTCATGCAATCCAGGACCTCCATGGGTTTTAAGTCTATGGATTTTACATTTCACATTATCTACTTATTAAATCTGTCCATCAACATTATCAGCATCCCTCACTCGTGGACGACTCTCCTTAGTGGCATTGCTATCTGCTTATCCACCATGAAGCTGGTACCTCATCATACTGGTGAGAATCACATAGGGCAAAGCATGTCTATGATTTTGAACAGTTTTGAGAACTGCTTGACTTGGCTATCAAAGTCGAGTTCAAACAGGTACTGGCCTCTGACTGTGACACTGAGAACCCTTGCTTGGAATTCTTGACGCTAAATATTGGGTGTCTCTAATTCACAGTCTGCATAAGACACAGCCTCTACTTGTGAACTGATTGTGGGGTGAAATTCTACAAGTTGATGAGTAGGGGCAAAAGTCGCTATGCAATGCGTGGATAGTCATTTTACACCCAACATGAATCTGCTGTGTTCCACTTTTCACCATCTCATTGGGGTTAATATGAAACCAACAAAATTGGGAGTCTAGCACCCAACTTCAAAAATAAAATGTTAATTATCTCACTTTTAACTTAGTCTGCTGTATCACATAAGCATGATGTAGTGTTGTACTTATTACATGTACACACATTTATTGCCCCCTGTGGGCAGGCCTCAAGGAAAGCAGACAGTGAAGACCTGCCAAATCATACGGTGCCACCATGTGCCACACAATATTGGCTCCATTCACAGGGTCACCCGGTGAGGAGCTGAAATCACAGGTTGGCAGGGAAAACGAGCTGAAAACCACAGTAAACGGTAGATTTCCAGCTCATGGTTTAGGCTTTTAATTTCTGACGCTCATGAAGGGTTGTGAAAACACCCTAGAACATCGGCACCAGCCTCAGTAACACTTTATTTTAGGTGGGGATTGGGGTCAGGGTGGTGGCTAAAGTGCCACTTAGGTGTTTCTGAGCATAAGGCCCTACATCCTCCAAGGCCCTGCACCCCTCACATGGGGAACATTTTGTTTTAGGTGACAAGACTGGCAGTGTAAGAAAATTGCAATAATACAGACCGGCCTAGTTGTCGAGTGTCATTTCTGACACCCCGAGCCAGCACTGTATGTGCTGTGATTTATTTTTGTAAGCTGAGATTTTTGCACCCCTGCAGGCTCGGGATGAGGTGGGTGTTTATAATGGGCCACAATGGAAGATTCTGGAGTTGAGGCTTATGGAAGTGTGAGTTTCACACAATGCCTGTCAGTGTGTCCGAAAGGTGTTGAAAATACGGTGCATCCAGTTGTAGGACTCTCTGCAAAGTGCACAAACCATTGGTACCATTGTAACTGTGATTATATGCAAAAACGTGTGAATGTGATACAAATCACCTTAAACAGGGCGAAAATAAATGAAAATGCAGTCCTTACAAGTGAGCAGGTGACTGCGACACTCTAAAGACCACAACAACTTCAACCAACCCCAGTATCAGTTGCACTTCTTTTTGTTGTGCCCCTTTTAGAGACTCCCCACTTATTCATCCCTCTTAAAGCCATGGTGACAAGTATGATTCCTCCTTTCGCTGGCAGCACACTTGACACATGAAATAGACCGAGGAGCGGATGTTCTGTACCATAGAAGGGGATGGAGAACAGAACAAATGAACGACTGTCTGCATTCCAATGCAGAGCGGGGAGTGAATAGGGGTTGATGAGCCAGCAAATTAACAGGGAGTGCTGATCCAAGGATCGGCTCTGGCTCTAAGAGCCGCTGTACGAGCCGAGCCCTGAAAATATTTTACATCTAAATCATGCATCAAACCTTACGATAGATTATGATAAGTTGTCTTCAGGATTCAAGAACGTGTATTTCTTTAACACGCAGAGCATTTCACCGTAGCCAATCAGTTTATTTGCCAAGCATTTCCAAAAAGTGGGAATTTTCAAACATGAACTATTAGTGAACAAAGAGGCAAGTCATTTATCATATATGCAGATTAAGTGGCCTATTTTAGATAGAGCAACCATATAGGCTATTAAATCAAACACATGACAAGTTCTTTTGTACAGCATACATCCTGAGCTCAATCATTTAAAGATGGTTTTATATGTGATAAAGACAAAAATGTTGCTCAGTGAAATAATGTATTTGCCGAGGATCACACAATTTGGTCAAGCAGAAACTGATCCCAGGTTTTCCAGATTCACGCTACCACTAGATTGGTATCTCTTACTGCCATCAAATGTTAATGCTTTGGGCTTTATTCTTAAAGGATGTGATTAGAGTTTGGTGACAGGCAGAAACCACCTTCTGTTTCGAGCAGGTTTACCCAGCACTTTACAACAGATACCATATTTTAAGTTTGATCAGCACCACTACCCACATTGCATCCATCCATCCCTGCATCAGGCTCCCAGAGGTCGCTGTTGCTGCTGAATCCTTGCAGGCCCCCCACTCGACAATAATAATGAAAGCAGCATATTAACAACTGCCTGCTCCAAGCTCTGTCATCCACTGTAGCAAAACCCATGCTGATAAGAGAAAGACTTTGCAAGACCTTTCACAAGTATTCTGCTCCTCCACCCAGCCTTGTAAGCCCGCTGTCACTGCAATTCAGTTCAAAGAAAGTGTGCCTGGGGGGCGCTAGAGGGCGCACTAGCAGCATGGCCGCACTAATGTGAGGCTCCTGCAGCCTGGAGGCGATATCCTTCACTGATATTACTTTGCCACCGTCTGCGCTGACTTTGTCCGTGTATCCTGCATGAGACGGACCTGATGCACCCTCGTTTCAATTTTCGTCAGGATACGACGCTCCTGTCCGGAGTTGCAGGCGACGGAAGTTCTGCCCGAGTGGTGGCCTGAGGGCGCCCGGTCCTATTGGCCGGCCTGCCGTTCTACTTGGGGCCGCGGCGCACCACGAGGCGTGTAGGCCTTTGCGTGCGCTCCTGTGTGGGGCCGTCGCGCGCCCTCCTGAGTGGGACCTCCTGGCTCAGTACAGCGTCGTGTGACAGACATCGGAGCAGGGGGACGGCTGTTAAGGACCCTTGCTTTGCGTTTGGTGAAACGCTATGTTGCGCTGCGGCCGCTGATACCTACGGCGCTGTGCTGCTACCATTGGATCTGGCGGCCGGGCGGAGCTGCGGCCATTGTGTGGAACAGGTGAGGCGGGGTATTGTCTTTGCCTGCTCGTGCCCCTGGTTGATGTGACTTTCTACAGACCCCCCTGATTGCTGGCTGGCCTGTGACTACCGGACCTGCTTTCTCTGATGTTTTCTATGGTGCCGGTTCTATCTGCCTTCCTCATGCGGGCCCTCCTTGCTTTGCTGCAGCTACCCTTGTGATCCGCGTGGGACAGTGGAGGCTGGTATTAAAGGGTGCTCGTCCTGGCCTCAAATATCGGAGCTGCTGGGGGCCACTGCCGGCTCCTGATGGAACGCTCCTGGTGTTATATTCTTGAACTCTCTCGACTCAGCTGCTGATGCTGAGACAGTGCTGCGAGCCCCTTTGCCGCCTGTAGTGTCTACTGTATGGGGTATTACTGCTTGGAGTGTACATCCAATGATGCTGTGATCTGTCTGCCGGCCACCTGGTGAGTGAGCTGCGGCGGGGGACTGACATTCTGTATATTCGGCTGCATAACCACGGTGCAGGTGGTCTGCTTCTAGGGTTGGGGGTGAGCCCACGGAGTGAATTGCTGCTGTTAATTGCAAATCCTCCTCCTTTTGATGCCCCTGCTCTTGACTGTGGACTGGGTGTCCCATCTCTGCTATTCATGTTGTGTCCTTCCTTAGGCCTCCTGCAGACGGTGAACGCTGAGCAGTCGAGGAGAGGGCTCTTGCCTCGAGTTGCTTTGTGATTGCTAGCCACTTCTGGGCATCGTCAGTGTACCAGAGCTTGATTTGGACAGCTGCAGGCATTTGGCCATGGGTAAGCCGGACAACAAACAACCGAAGCTGTCCTTTGACTCCCTGGCGGCCAAGAGAGGGTCACGGATCGCGCAGGATGCGGGGGGCTCCCGCTCCCCCTCTGCTGTTGCTGACGCTGTTCCTCATTCTGTTGCCCCTGACTTTCAACAAATGATGCAGGAAATGAGGCAGGGGTTTGCAACTATAGTGGACAAAGTGGATAAGCTATCGTCGCGGATGGATGCAGTGGTGCAAAAGATGGACGTTCATGAGGTGCGCATCACAGCGGCAGAGCAGCGCATTTCTGACCACGATGACACGACAGCTACCCACACAACACAATTGGCGCGTATGGACAATGTACTCCGGGTCATTGCTGCGAAGAATGAGGAGTTGGAGGCCAGAAGTCGGCGCAATAATATACGCGTGGTAGGTGTGCCGGAGACGACCAATGTGGGTAGGATGGAGACTTATGTGGAGAAGATTCTGCTTGGCGCGATTGGCTCAGAGGCCTTCTCTAAGCAATTCATCGTGAAGAGGGCGCACCGGTCCCTTGGGCCGCGACCTACCACCGGGACTCCGCCGCGGCCGATAATCGCCCGTCTCCTGAACTATCGGGATCGAGACACAGCTTTACGTGCAGCCCGCACCGCCCGTACACTCTCTTATGACGGGGTAAACTTTTCCATCTTTCCGGACTTCACACCTGTGGTACAGGAACAGAGACGTAAGTTCCTGGATGTGAAGAAGAAGCTTAGGGAGCTGCAGGTGGATTATGCCCTATTGTATCCTGCCAAATTGCGAAACAGCATTTCTTTACGAATCCACAGCAGGCGGAGGACTTCGTGAAGCGGCTTAAAAAGGAGCGTGCTGCAGGTCGACACGGTGGGGATGATGGACAGGAGGGATTCCACTCGGCCAACGAAGATGAGTGATGCTGCATACTGACTGGTCGATGTATGTACATTGAACCTCTGGAGTCCCGCCATGCGTTCTTTCTCTCTCCTATATCCTTTCTTTTTTGCTGTCTGAATCCACTGTGGAGAACTGCGGGATGGCTATGTCGCATACTGCTTGAGGACACTGGACGAGCGCCGGACTGAGGTGGTAATGTACTCCAGGCACCCCCCCCCCCCCACTACCTGGGCCGTGCCTACTTGTGACATGAGGGTCAAAGGCGAGGTGTGGGGGTGGTTATGTGCGCCTCTAGATTACACTCTGAAGGGTATTTCCCATCGACTTTGGTGCTTCTGATACAAATGTTGTGTTGGGGGGGTTTTGCTATGGGAGGGGGGGGACATAGGGTCCTGGCAGGTTGGGGTTGCTCAGGTGGGTGGTGGGAGGACGGGCTTGTGCTCGAGTGCGATGGGCCCTTGGGGCTGATTCTGGTTGCTTTACTGTTTGTCACACTGCTGTGGTCATGATGGCGTTTCTGAACCGTAGGTTTGGACATACCTGTGCACTATCAGGCCCCTCTTGGTATGTCGTGCTGTGGCATGGTCTTGTGCTTTGCACTCAGGTCCGACCCTGCTACCAGAGGGTGGTGGGATGTTGCTGGATGTCTGTTGTGGGGTGTGGTGTAGATACTTACCCTGGGTGCCTTACGTTGCTTGCACTGTTTTTGGTTGGTGCCTTGTGTTTTGTAGTAGAGTGGCCCTGGGGTGTACTGGTTTGGGGTCGCCGAGTTGGGGGTGGGGGGTTCTTGCGGTATGTTTGTGGTGCGGATTGGGTGCAGATGAGATTGCATAATGTGACTTTACTATGCTGTTCTTCGCCTGAGAGGCGGCTTTGGTGCGTGTGTGGGTCTGCGTTGATGGTCGGCTACATGGAGGATGGCTGATGGCAAACTGGATACACTATCAGTCCTGTCCTGGAATGTGCGGGGCCTTAACAATGCCAGGAAGTGTAGGAATGTGCTGGCGTACTTGGATATGCATCGGGTGCAGATCGCCTTCTTACAGGAGACACATCTGCGTCCGAAGATTGACCCTAAATTTGCTACCCGTTGGGCCTCCATTCGGAAATTTTCATCATATTCGTCCTATGCTCGTGGGACTGCTGTGTTGATTAAAAAAACGCTCGCCTTCCAGGAGCTGGGGGAGAGGTTGGATCCTGATGGGCGCTATGTGATTGTGTGGGGTAGGCTGGGTTCAGATACTGTTGTCCTTGTGAACTGCTATGCGCCGAATGTTGACACTCCTGACTTCTTTCTCACCCTCTGGGGCCATGTCGTTGCTATAGACGCCACACACATTGTATGGTGCGGTGATTTTAACAGAGCGCTGTGGCCTGTGGCGGATAGATCTGACGGGAGCAGCCAATATAACACTCAAGCGAGGGACATCCTGCGGGGCATACTAGAGGAGGCTGGGTTGGTGGATAGTTGGAGGTTTACACATCCTGACAGCAGGGAGGGCACGCACTTCTCTGCACATGCACGCACCTGGGCGCGATTGGACTATTGTTTTTTGTCACGAGGGCTTAGCGTGGGCATACACAAGGTGCAACATCTCCCCAGGACTTACTCAGATCACTGCCCAGTTAGGGTTGTTGTGACAATGCCGGGTCTCAACAGGCCGCGTCCTCCCTGGAGATTGTTTCCCTCAGTACTGTTGGATCCCATATTCAAGGCAGAGCTTGGGGAGGAGATAGAGGCGTTCTTTCCCAGGAATAAGGGATCAGTGGATAGTGTGGAACTGATCTGGGAGGTGTTTAAAGTGACGATTCGAGGGGTTGCGATCTCCAAAAGCTGTGGGGTACTTAGAGATATTGTTAAAACCATAACGACACTGGAAGCAGACCTCAAAGACCTAGAGAACAGAATGATTACTGATCCGGACCCGGAGCTTCGCCATGCATTTAGGGGAAAACTATCGGACTTTGAGGAGGAGGCTGCTAGGGAAGTTAAGTATAGAGGGAAGTAGGGGGCGCTAGAGGGCGCCGAGCAAGATGGCCGCACGTATGTGAGGCTCTGCCAGGACCGTTAATAATTTGCTATAAAATCCTGTACATCCTGCTGCTTTTACCCCCCGACTTGATGGCGAAACTCACCTGAAGTGCCTGGGACTCGAGAGTGGTGCTCTCCCTTGGGTGAGAGGGTCGTTTGACCCGTGTTTCCGGAGGTGCCGAGCGCTGCCTGCTTGATGACCGGAGGCGCGCGAACCAGTAGCGTGTCCCGCCCAACGGCTCGGAGCCTATGGTCCGCTCTCCCTGCCCGGATGCTCAGCCTGGAGACCTACAATCCACACTGCGGGAGGTGACGGAGCTTTGAGGACGGCGAGACAGTGCCTGGAACTCGAGCGGACTGGAGTCCGGCCCCGCTGGTGGTGGTGAGTGGGGCGAGGGCCTACGCGAGACCGGGGCTGCGGAGGCGGCGCTGGGCCGCACTAGGCCTCGCCGCGCGAGCTTCGGCTGGCTGGGGTGCGGGACGGCGTTGAAGCGCTGCGGATAGGCGCTGGGGGAGTGCTGCAGCCCCGCGTGCTTGAAAGGCCCCTTGACGCTGCAGATCCATGTGGAAGGTACGGATTGCTGTTTGGGCCGGTGCTCTTGGCCTGCCGCCTTGGGCGCACTGCTGCTCCCTGAACTGCGGCTGCTGGGGCGAGAGACGACTGGATCCTTTGAGTCATAGCGCTCACCCTTCTGCATCGACTTGGGGATCACCTGGGCCAGACTTGCGGGGGTGCCTCCACGGCCCCACGGGCTGCTGCCTCTGGGCTGAGACAAACATCGAGAGGGCGCCATGGGCAGGCCGGAGCGCAATCAGCCCAAGATCAACTTTGAGGCAAAAAAAACGGCGATGTCCTCCTCACAGTCACCGCCGGACGCTGGGACCGCGGGGGCGGTTGGTGGTGCCCCGAGCCTGGAGACCACGTTGGTGGCGATGCAGAAAACGCTGCAGTCCATTGAATGCACCATGGAGGCGGTCAATCACAGACTCGACCACATGGCGACGCAGTTCGACCGGCAGAACGAAAGGATGGGCGAGGTGGAACAGAGGGTGTCCGCTACGGAGGATGGACTAGCCACGGTGACCACTAAGGTATTCAATATGGAGAGGGTGCTGGCGGTGATTCAGGCGAAGAACGAGGAGTTGGAGGGGAGGTCCAGACGCAATAACATTCGTGTCACGGGCCTGCCGGAGTCCACGAATGTGGGTCGGATGGAGGACTTCATGGTGCGATGCTAGTGGACATTTTTGGCTCGGACCAGTTGTCGAGGGTCTTCATCTTGGAACGGGCACACCGCACTCTGGCGAAGAGGCCCGTACCTGGGGCCAATCCACGTCCTATCATCGCTCGCATACTTAATTACAAGGACCGAGATGTTATACTTCGGCTAGCCAGGGAGAAGGGCACCATTGAATACCAAGGGAATAAACTTGAGTTCTTCCCCGACTTCACTGTGGCGGTACAGACAGCGCGTAAGGAGTTCGCCCCGGTGAAACAACTGCTTCGGGACGAGAACATTCCATACCCCATGTTGTATCCTGCACGTCTTCGAATAGGGCCCCCGTCTGACAACAAAATCTTTGCTACCCCTAAGGCTGCTATGGACTATGCGAAAAAACAGAAGAAACGCAAAAGGGACTCAAATGTGCAGTAGGAAGGGGAGGGGGACCTCATGGATGATGTGGCTTAGGCGTCTATCGCCTTGCAAGTTCCTCTTTGTTGGTGAAGCTGATCCTGTGAGAAGCGTTGCAGCTTGGTACTGTGTGACTCGTTGCCCCGCTGCGTTGTTTACCCTGCCTTACTCTGCGGAACACTGCTTCAGAGATTTTTGTAGGCATTCCTATGCTGCACTGTGGTTCATTTGTGGGGCAGATGTCGATTGGTTCACTTATTACATGGGGCTAGTATGCCCAGGTTGACACTTGGGTTGTGCACAATTGCACCTGTACATATGGAGTTGTGAGGCTGGTATGTAGCTGCTTGACTGCCCTTTGATATTGGCGTATGATGGCTCTGATGAGGTCATGTTGGGAGAGCTACTTACTTTGTTGACAACACTAGGCGGCTATGACTTGCAATGATCCTTGTAGCTCTGAGGGTTGGGGGGGCAGGGCGGGATGTTCTAATCGCTTGTGCGGTCCGCTCTCTCGTCAGATTTCTGGCGGGAGTTGTGCGCCACTGCGTCCCTGCAAATGGGAGATCCCCACACACTTATGTATGTACGGTTGGGGTTGTTGGGGGAGGGGGGATGGGGTCAGCTTTGGCAGGTTGGGGATGCTGAAGTGGGTGGAGGGAGGATGGGGGTTTTTTGGTTTTCCTGGGTACGGTCGCAGTATTTCCTTGAGTATGATGGGAGGTGTGTGAGGTCTGTGCAGGGGTTGGGTGACTACTGGGCATTGTGTTACCTGGTAAGAGTGACGCTACTTGCTGGAACTCAAAGATTGCACGGCTGTGTGCGTTGTGCTGAGTGCGGCCTGGTGGGGTGGTTTTGCAGCCTTTGGGACATATGTTTGATCTGGATGGATGGACGGGGGGGTAAAATTGCATGTGTTACTTGGAATGTGAGGGGGTTGAACCGCCCTCAAAAGACTAGGCAAATGTTGGCATTTCTTAATAGGCATGGTGCGCATGTTGCCTTCTTGCACGAGACACATCTGTGGGGTAGGGCTGCAGAAACTGTGGGTCGTAGATGGGCGGGAATTAGACTGGCATCGAACTACTCCTCTTATGCACGTGGTGTGATGATTCTGATTAAAAAAACTGTGCCGTTTGTTAAAATACATGAAGAAATTGACAAGGAAGGCCGATATATTATAGTGCATGGTAACTTATGTGGAACCCCTGTCACGCTCATTAATGTATATGGACCAAATGTGGATGACCCTGATTTTTATGTTGCACTTTGGAATAAGGTATACATGCTACCACAGTCGGCTGTGATTTGCGGTGGGGATTTTAATATCGTTCTGGATGGGGAGATGGACAGGAAACAAGACAAGCCCTATGTGCGAAAGAAAGCGGCTGCTGAGGTTCATGAGGGTATGGAAGGACTTGGACTGGTGGATGTGTGGCGTCTGAGGCACCCGGGTAGGAGAGAGGGTACTTGCTATACATCAGTGCACGATACGTGGTCGAGACTGGATTACTGGTTGGTGACTCGGGATGTAAGTGGATGGGTGATGGAGGTTGATCATTTGCCTCGCACGCTCTCCGACCACGCACCGGTCCGCTTGGTGTTGCGGATACCAACGTGTACGCCTGCTCCGTTCACTTGGCGCCTGTCGCCGGGAATCTTGACTGATCAAGTGTTGCGCGAACGGCTCAGAACTATCATTGGGGAGTTTTTTGAAAAATAATTTGGCACTGTTGATAGTATGTGCACGGTGTGGGAGGCCTTTAAAGTGACTATTCGTGGGGCGTGCATTGGTCTTCAATCTGGAGTCCTGACATCACTAAGAGACTCCATGTCTAGGTTGGAAAGAGAGTTGTTGGTGCTAGAGCGACGGTTGGAGGAATGTCCTGGAGAAGCTCTGCTAGCAGACATTAGATCGAAGGTCTCTGAGTACAACGAACTAGCTGATCAGGAGGTGAAGTTCTTGTCCAAGCATACCAGGGCGTGCTATTATGGTGAAGGGGGCAGACCGGGGAAAGGCCTGGCGGATCGCATAAGGGAGCCATGGGCCAAGCATTGCACGGTGCAAGAAATAGTGGACGGGGTGGAGGTTGTAACTGACACGCCTGGCATCCTGGGCTGCTTTGCGAAATATTATGAAAGTATGTACGAGTATCGGGAGACGGCGATGGAGGAGGAAATAGCTCAATACTTTGAGGATATAGCTCTGGTTTGGCTTTCGAGGGGTCAACAAGAATTCCTTATGCACCACATCACGGAGGAGGACTTTCGGGAGGCGATCGCTGCTCTTCCTAATGGGAAAGCTGCTGGCAGGGATGGCTTGCCATCCGAATTCTATAAGGAGTATGTCGATCTTTTGCTCCCGCACCTGGCGATGGTGCTGGAGGAAGCTGTGGACCAGGGCCAGTTTCCGACTACAATGAGAGAGGCGCTTCTAGTTGCATTGCCGAAGCCCGGGAAACCTCCCAACCAGTGTGAATCATATCGACCTCTCTCCCTCATGAATACTGATGTTAAGATCATAGCCAAGGTGCTCGCTACTAGGCTGCGACTACTTCTCCCGCTCATGGTACTGCCAGATCAGTCGGGATTTATACCGCTCCGGTCTACCACCCACAATCTCAGGGCTCTTTTTGCCGTATTACATTTGCTCAAACCGGAATTGGCAGCGGTGGCTGTCATGCTTGACGCCGCGAAGGCCTTCGACTCAGTCGCATGGCGGTATATGATAGCCATTTTGCATCGGATGGGGGTGCCATTCTTTTTTACATCGTTGGTAACGCTTCTCTATACTAACCCCATAGCACGAGTGAGGGTCAACGGACACGTCTCGAACTCGTTCCGGGTGCAGAGGGGCATTCAACAGGGTTGCCCTCTTTCACCTTTGCTATTCGCCATTGTGATGGAGCCCCTGGCCTGTGTTTTGAGGCAAAGGTATGCTGACGCGGCTCTGAAGTTTCCCCTTCGGTCGCTGGCTGTGTCCATGTATGCCGATGACATGGTTCTTTATGTGCGCGAGCCTGCTCGCCATCTTGAACCTATCCTCCGAGAGTTCATACGGTTTGGCCGTCATTCGGGTCTGACCATCAACTGGCATAAGTCTGTTATGCTGCCTCTCACTGATGTTACCATTCCTTTTCCCTTGGAGTTTCCGTTGGAGTGGGCAGAGGACTCGGTGTGCTACCTTGGGGTCTGGATTCATCGAGATAGTCAAGAAGTTATTAGAGCCAATTATGGAGTGGCTGTCTCCAAGCTAGAGGATCAGGTAGCCCGTTGGACTAAGCTCCCTCTCACCCTTGCCGATCGTGTGTCTTTACTTAAAATGGTTGTGCTTCCGAAATTTTTATATCTTTTTGTAAACATACCCCTTCCGCTGACGTCGCACTTCTTTGCCAGGCTACGATCCTTACTGACCACCTTAACCTGGGCTGGTAAAAAACCACGAGTGACGTGGGATGTGCTGACTAAACCATATGCTCTGGGAGGTTTCGCTGTGCCGGATATGAAGTTATATTACTTATGCGCACAGGCGCACTTCGCTACATATTGGGTGTCTGCGCCCCCGTATACCCCACACGTGGCACTTGAGGCCAGTTCTGTTCTGCCGTACCCGCTGAGGGCTATGGTGGGTAACACTCACTCAGTATTTGATAAGGGTGAGGTGGATACAGTGCGCTCCACGGCTAATGCATGGCAGGAGCTTGGTAGGAGAGCGGGCAGGTTGCCGTTATACGCTCCAAGCATGCCGCTATTGTACCATTCGGACATATCGGTGTCGAGCGAAATCGGTGGTCTGCAGGTCCTTCAGGGCGCTGGTCTACACACTATGGGAGATCTCTTCCCAGGGGCCACGTTCCTTTCGTTGCAGAATGTGACGGAGCGATCCACGAGTGTGGTCATGGCTACTTTAATTTATGTCAGACTCCGAGCGGCCATACACTCCTTATACCCTACTTATCCGGAGGAACCTTTAACATTGGGGGCCTTGCAGTTACTCTACACCACGACAGACAGAGTTAAATTGCTCTCCAGATTATACCGAGCCGCTCAGGAGGACGAAGGAGGGGGTGCTGTGCTAGCTAGGGCCAGATGGGATAGATGTCTGCCAGAGCCATTAACAGATGATGAATGGACTGAATGCTGCTCCATGACTGGGGGATACGTGGCCAACGGCAATTTCCGCCTCTTACATTTTAAATTTCTACATCAATGGTATTATACGCCTGTGCAGCTACTTAGGTATGGTCTTCGAGACTCTGCGCAATGTGTCCGGTGTGGAGAGGATGATGCGGATTTCGTGCATCTGGCATGGGGGTGTGCCCGAGTGTATGGCTTCTGGGTGGCTGTGACTGAGGCACTGACTAAGATGGCGGCCACGGAGATTGCGTTGGATATACGCCTGTGCTTGCTGGGGCTCGCCTCCGGTGTTTTGTGAAACAAACAAGGACCCCCTGATGTGGATTAATTTTCTGGTTTTCTTTGACGAACTCATGTATCAGCACATAGCGGTATTACCAAATTTTTAAATTAAGAAGCACTAGCCTTATGTATATGGTTTATTTTGGCATAAAAACGGTCTTTTGCACTGTATTATATAGAGCTGTAAATATTGAAAATACTTTTAATATGTTTTTACAGAAATACGATGGTACAGTCCTGAGGAAGACACACCTGTGTCGAAACGCGTAGACAGGAAACCATCTTTTATTGAATTATGATATGTATTTGATGAACAGTTGAACTTATATATATGTCAAAATGTTGAAATATTTTTATCATGCATATATATGAATGTACTCGATTTTTACAAATGAATAATTTTTTATGAATTAATTAAAATGTATCAAATGTGCAAAAACCTGTTTTGATTGCTTCTTATTGTTTTGTTTGGCAAATGCCAGCATTTATGTGCTAGTGTTTATTATAGATTTGCCTGAGTATTATATTCACACAAAATGTTTTGCCCTGACTCAGGAAATTAATCCACATCAGGGGGTCCTTGTTTGTTTCACAAAATATTACCCACGGACTTCCGTGTGGGACTGTCATTGCTAATTATTGTTTATATACCGCGTGCTCGCCTCCGGTGTGCCAAGTAAGGAGCGGAGATTGATTGTCTTGGCATTACAACTTGGTAAACGGAGGGTGGCTATGGTGTGGGGTGGAAGGCGGGCGCCTGATGTTCAACTGTGGCTAAAGGACATGGCCTACTGCAGGGATCAGTTGACTTGCTATGCTGAAAGTCTGCCGGTGAAGTCGCGTCCGAGTGACATTTGGGCTTCATATACTGCATATATGCTATCCCTGGCAGGTGAAGATAGTTCTGACGATGAGGGCGGGATCTGTTGCCGGGTGACGGTGTGTCTGAGTGTTTACCTGACTGAATGGTTGTGCTATGATGGTGCCGGTGATGGGATGTCCTTCTAATTTGATGTATGAGGACCTTGCACGAGGGCTGTCTTGTTCAGTAGGCTTAACTATTCTCACCCCACGACTGATGGCACGTGCAGGGTTTTGGATCTGAGGTTGCACAGTTTGCTCGATCACTGGCGAAACCTTGCGTACCTTCTATATTGCTTTACCATTCGGCATTACTACTATGGACTTTTACTGTGACCGGGGACCGGGATTGTTTGGGCTGGGGGGTTGGGGGTTGTTGTTGCTGGTTATAACAATTATAAAATAAGACCTATATATGATGTGCGAGATACGACTGCGGAGGATGGACTTGGCTTGGACTGTGGACTATTGTTGCCCTCTGCACTATTTGTATGTACTCGCTTGATGTCATTTGATATGTGCTTTCAATTACTAGCTGTTGATTTGGTAGCAGCCGGCCCTATACAGGGTTGTAGGCACACTGCTGTGTATGAGCACATATTTGCAATAAAGGTCTTGTAAAAAAAAATAAAAAAAAAAGTATAGAGGGAAGTATTGGACTGCTAGGAAATACTGCGAGGGTGAGAGGCCAGGTAAGGTACTCGCTGCAATCATGAGACAACCACGTTTTAGCACTGGGGTCCTAGAACTGGTACTGAAAGACGGCACCCGCTGTCGGGATGCGGTAGGGATTCAGAAGGCCTTCATGCATCACTATGAACAATTGTACACTTCACAGCAGACGGGGGAGGTCCGATATGGTGGATTCCTTGATGATCTTGCATTGTGTTGGCTTTCTGATGGCCATAGAGCATTTCTTGGAGGTCCACTGGAAGTGGAGGAAATAAGAGACGCCATAATGTCTCTGAGTAATGGGAAAGCAACGGGATTGGATGGACTCCCTGCTGAGTTCTATAAATGTTATATTGATATTATGGCCCCGGTGCTTAAGGAGGTCTTTGAGGAGTCCCTGGAGGTAGGCATTCTACCCGGGTCGATGAGAGAAGTAGCTATTACGTCCCTATTAAAACCTGGCAAGGACCCTTTAGACACAGACTCTTACCGTCCCCTGTCGCTACTCAATTGTGACGCAAAGATCTTAGCAAAATAACTAGCGGCACGGCTATCTCTGCTTATGCCCACTATAGTGCTTCCGGACCAGTCAGGCTTTGTACCCGGGCGTGCGACCTCCCATAATCTTCGCACTCTATTTTCTTTGCTTCCAACTATTGCTCCTGAACTCCCTGTTGCAGCGGTTTTTCTAGATGCTACGAAAGCATTTGATTCGGTTGAATGGAATTACCTAGTCGACATCTTGTGTAGAATGGGCTTTCCCAAAATATTTATTGCATGGGTGAAATTTCTGTACACCCAACCAGTGGCCAGAGTGGTGGTTAATGGAACTCTCTCCCCTCGATTGCCTATCTCGAGAGGCACCAGACAGGGCTGTCCTCTTTCCCCACTGTTATTTGCTATCGCCATAGAACCGTTGGCGTGTCGAATCAGGCAACTACATAAGCATAGTGCGTTTAACTGTTTTCAACGACAAATAGGTGTATCACTGTATGCGGACGACATCACCTTATATGTGAAGGACCCGCAGATGAATCTCAACCCGATCCTGCGGGAGCTTATCGTCTTTGGCGGCATATCCGGTATTCATATGAATTGGAAGAAATCACAATTCTTCCCACTCACAGCGTCTGTTGAGAGATTTCAACTGGATTACCCCCTGGAGTGGTGTGATACAGATCTCCGCTATTTGGGTATAGTGATCTCACTGGATAGGGAAGAGACGATCAGGCCAAATTATGGAGTTGCTATCTCTAAGTTGGCTGACAATATTACGCGATGGATGTCTTTGCCACCTTCTATGGCGGGTAGGGCTTCCTTGGTAAAAATGGTGGTACTTCCACGCTTCCTTTATCTGTTCCAAAATGTCCCATACTACCCCGGTGTCTATTTTTTTAAGCGCCTTAGGTTGGAACTCCTTAGATTGTTCTGGGGGGCAAGCAACCGAGGGTGAAGTGGTCCACTTTGACGCTACCTTATGACAAAGGGGGGTTTGATGTCCCGGATTTTGAGGTCTATTATCTTAGCGCTCAGGCGCACTATGCCTATCATTGGATGCGGCCCACGCCCTTTATGCCGCAGATAGCAGCTGACGAATGGATTGTGCATCCCCTCCCACTGGAAGGTATGGTACTGGGAAGAGTTTGTGATGTGGACACGCAGTCCACCACGGTGACATGCACAATAGATGCTTGGACTCGTATCGCAAAAGCTCTGGGGCTCATGCTGCTTTACTCACCGGCGTTGCCACTTGCGTACCACCCGAAACTGTCCTTGCTACAGGAGACTGGGTTTCAAGCCATGTGCAAGCGGAACAAGGTACTCACATGGGGCGACCTCTTTCTTGAGGGCACTCTTCATACGAAAGATCAATTCTTCCGTGGGGAGCCACCCTCCCCCTTGGAGGTTTTCTATTATGTGCGACTTCGACAGGGGCTCTGTGCTTTACTGCCACAGTTCCCGGATGAACCTGGGATTGCCTTGCCACTCCACGCCTTGTTGGTGTCTGATGGTCGACATCTGGTCTCTAAGTTGTACAACACCATTAGGAAGCAGCGAGATACTCCAGCTAGCCATGCGAGAGAGCAGTGGGCTCTTGAATTGGGTGTCGATATCACTGATGAACATTGGGCATATTGCTGTGGCGTTACTGCCAATATCTCATCTAGCTGTCGATTAAAAATGATACATTATGAATTTGTCCAGAGATTTTACTATACTCCGGTTAGGAAATTCAGGTTTCGTCTGGCAGAGGATGATAGATGCGCTCGTTGTCGGGCAGAGGGGGCTGGCTTTCTTCATCTGGCCTGGGAATGCGATGCGATACGTGACTATTGGACCGAGGTTCACGATGCACTGCACATTATGACTGAGAAGGCTGTGCCGTTGGATCCCCTGGTTATGCTTTTGGGATACACGAAGGACGTACCGGTGTCTTACCGCAGGTTTGCAGATGTGGCATTATTACTAGCGAAGCGTAGGATAGCCTGTAGGTGGGGTAGGGGCAGGGCTCCGAAATTCAAGGACTGGCTGAACGATATGGTATATTGTCAGGATCAATATAATGTATATGCTGACTTGATGCCTGTGCGGTGTAGGCCTAAAGATTTTTGGAGCCCACTGCAGGTTTACTGGCTGACCAGACCCGCCCAAAGTGAGGACTCTGATGGTGATAGCCGGGATGGCATGCCGTAGGGGTGTCCTCCTTGCTGACTCTGCATCGCTGGGATTGCAGGGCATCCATTGTCAATATACGCATTGTCTACACCGGAGGGCCGTGATGTGCATGCAGCGGCTACTGACTACTGTCACCTGGCGTGACTCTGATTGCTACTGTTTACTATGTCCCTAATATAATGTATCTGACTGAGACACCTGCAGCCTGCTAGGGGTTGTTGATATCTTCTAATGTTTTGCATTGTGTCCTATTCTGTGCAGGGTTCCTATTGGCTGTACTGTCCTCCTTATTTTATACAACGTGGCCCTATTGTACAGTACTACTTGTCTTTTATGCTGACCCGTACCACCAAATGCAATGTGCATTGTGCAGTGTGAAGAATGCTCTCATTCCATTATTGATTCTGACATTGTGCCTGCTTCTCTTGTGACCAATCTGTATGTGCACCACTGTATGTTTTTTTTGCTCTAATAAAGGTTTTAAAAAAAAAGAAAGTGTGCCTTTTGTCACGGCCTCCACAAACCATCTCTTGGTCTTGCATGAAGCAGTGAAGCGCGTGCTTTGATAGAATGTGTGCGTGCAGGGGAAAGGCAGTGTGTGTGCCGCTTAAGCATGCATGCTACAGGGAACAATAGTCTTGAGGTTCACCAAGTAGCTGAGATTACTCTTCCACTCCTTCACCTCAGAAGGCCCAGACCAGTGGTCTTGTAGGCCCTGGGCTTCACAGACTCCATAACCCACACTTTTTGGCCAGGCTGAAACTCGACCAGAGTGGCATTCTGGTCATATACTGCCATTTCATGTCCTCGTCTGGCATTTCCTGTTCTTGCTTCTAAAAGCGTTTCAACTGGTTATGGAGTGCCAGTTTGTAGCTGACCACATCCTGGGTGGCCTTCATGAGAGCTTGCTCACAGCCCTCCTTCATCAGACTAAGAGGTCCTCTCACAGCGTGCCTATACATAAGTTCAATGGGGCTGAAGCCAACCCCCTTCTGTGGTACCTCCCTGTAGGCAGGAAAAAAAGCCATGGCAGCAGGACATCCTACTTCCGCCTCATGGGATCCGACAGGCCCATTATCATGCCTTTTATGGCCATATTGAACATCTCAAGAAGCCCATTAGTCTGACAGTGGTAAGAGTGGAGTGCTTGCAGGTCACCCCACACTCCTTCCACATGGCCTTGATGTACCTCAAAATGACCTTGGTATCACAGTCTGACACCACCTCCTTGGGGAAGCCCACACGGGTAAAGATCCCCATCAGTGCCCTTGCCACTGCAGGCGCAGTCACAGTCCTCAAAGGGATAGCCAAAGGGTACCGGGTGGGATGGTCCACCAAGACCAGGATGAACCTGTTGCCCATAGCGTCTTGGGGTCCAGAGGCCCAATGCTGTTGAAGCCCACCCTTTCAAAGGGGCTGCCAATGACAGGAAAAGGTTGAAGGGGAGCCTTGTGCTTTCCTCCTGACTTGCTACTGGTCTGGCAGGTGGGAGAGGAACTGCAGAATGCATCTGAGGCTCTCCTAATTTGAGGACAGTACATTTGGGTGACAAGCCTGTCAAAGGTCTTGTCCTGCCACAAATGACTTGCCAGGGGTAAATCATGAGCCAGCTCCAGTAAGAAGGTCTTGTAGCACTGGGGGACCACCCACATACAGATTGCACCAGGCTCAGGAACCTTAGGCTCACTATACAGGAGACCATTCTCCCAGTAAATCAGGTGATCACTAGAAGTATCGCCAGCTCCCTAGGTTTCGGCCTACTGCCACTGGCCCACAAAAAAGGCAATCTCTCAGTGCCTTGCGGAATTCCTCCCTAGTGTGACCCCCTTCTTTCTGCCAGTTGGCCAGCTCAAGCAGGTTCCCCCCAGGATGGCAACATGCTCCCTTGTAGGCTCAGGGATGCCCTCTCAGAGTCGTCATTCTCCTGGACAATTGGAGTTTAAAGAGTGAGTTTCACACGCCCCTTGCCCTTCCTGTTTTTGACACATACCAGGGCCATTATTCCAGGCTCCATGTCCTCCTGTCTATCCACTCGGGCTGCCATGGACCGTGTGGTCAGGCACACCCACTCAGACAACCCTAGCATCCTCCTTCTAGTTGGTGTGCTCCAGGTCATTTCCAAGCGGGCAATCCCCAGGCATGCCTGGAATCACAGCTATCCTCAAGAAACCTGAGACCCTCCCATTCAAAGAGAACCAGAGCCACTGTATAGGGACTCTCATGGTTGTCAACTGAAACAACTTGGTGGAATGCATTAGGGGCTACCTACTCTGAGGTCATCAGATGACATCTGACAGCTGTCATGCTGGCACCAGTGTCTCTCAGAGCCTCCACACTTTGCCCCTTGATGGTGAATCACTGTTTGTACTTCCTAGTATCACTAGGCATGTGAGTTTTCTGCACCATCTCTTCTTCACCCAGGGATACTAGGGTAACCCCTACACTGCCCCCACACTATCTGGGACAATTTCTTCCTCAAGCAATACAAAAGCCAGCCCCAGTGAGCAGGGCTGGTCTCACTTGGGACACCTGGTATCCCCCTTGAAGTGCCCTTCTTTTTTTTATTTTTTTTATTATATTTTTATTGCAGGAATTAGTCAAAGTTACATGTTGGTCCACTGTGAGGCAATCGGTGACGGAAACACCGACGATGAAATAACACTAATACACAGCCATTTAGCCCACAAACCGGGGGTCGGGCGGCGTTTATGTTGAATCGATGCATGCGGGCCCAGCGGCCTTCTAGTGATGACCAGTCATAAATTAAAGGTTCACTTCTGCTTTTTTAAACAACATGAAAAATGTCCCCCCTACCCCCAATTAAACAAAGCACCTCCAGAGGACTAAGTTCCAAACCTTTAGTGCAATAAGACTTCAGTGCAGTTGGAAGCTTATAACGCTCCCTCTTCCCTCTATCCACCTCCCCCCTCCCACCCCGCCATCGGTGATCTGGTAGACGTGCAAAGAGCATGTGGTAGGAGACAATATCCTTCCTGACGGGAATACCGCGTCATTATTACTCTACGGGGATGGAGGCTGCTCACCATCATCGCTATTGGTGTCACTGGGTGTGTTGTGATCCCGCAGGGCCTGCACCAGTGTCTCCCACGCCTGTGCTGATTCCAGCGCCTTCTCATTCTGCTGCCGCCCGCCAGCTGATATCTCAAGGTGCTCTCGCCCTCAGCCCATTTAAGAAGTTCATTGCGCCATTTAGTGCCTGTTGGACCAGCCCGTGCCTTCCAGTGTCTGGTTATTTCCTGCTTCGTTAGGAGTAGCCCCATGTCAATAAATTTACTAGTAACTTTGTTTTTGGGGGTATGCGGAAACCAGTGCAAGATCCCCACCGCAACGTCAAACTGTAAGGACCTTTCAGTGACCCTGTTAAGGGTGTCCCCTATCAGCGTCCAATATGAAGACAAAGCGGAGCAGGACCATAACATGTGAACGAGGTCAGCCCCAAGCGTCCGGCACCTAGGCCAGGCCGCCGTGTACGAGGCGAAGTATTTCTGTATTTTCTCCGGGGCTAGGTAGGCGCTATGCAGTATGTAAAAATGGACCAATTGGAATCGGGCGTTACGCATACTCTTCCAGGCCCGACGCATCAGCTGGGCCCACGTGGTCTCCGGGATGTCCTTCCCTTTGTCTGCCTCCCATCGGGTCCTGAGTGTGTCCAATGGGGGTAGCCCCTCGTTGACCATCCTGGAGTACAAGCACGTTACGGCTTTGACCGTCCCCGCTGCCATCATGACATATTGACACGCCGCTGACGTCTGTGGTTCCTCAAGACCATTCTGCCAGTACGCTTGGAGTGCCCTCGTGACCGCCGCATGAAGCAAGAAGTCGCCCCAGGGGATGTCAAAGCGGTCTAGAATCGCCTGGAAAGGCATCAGCACTCCATCCTCATAAAGGTCGCCTATGAGCTGTACCCCCGCGTCTTCCCAAACCCGTAGCTGCGACCAGTCGCCACCATGCGGCAATGCAGTGAGCATCTCTAGTGGGATTTCTAGGGCATAAGGATGTTTCATTCCCGACATGTGGTGCACCCGGTTCCAGCACGACTGTATAGTGCGTTCTTCCTGTGTGAGGTCCCTCAAAGCTAGCCTCTGTTGTAATGCAATATAGGATAGAACGTGCCTGGGTATGCCCAGCCCCCGCTCCTCCTCCGGGCCTCGAAACTCCTGTGCTATCTCCTGAGTGTAGGTCTGCAGTTGGGCAGCCAAGTAATACGTTTCAAAGTCGGGTACAGCCAACACCCAGCTTTAGGTCTGGATACCGCCGACCATCTTCCGGAACTTGAACTCTTTGCTCGTGGCGTTCCTTTGGGGATCGGGTCGCCGCAGAGTTGCGCTTAAGACCCTAATGAGGCCTGATCGTACTCTAGCCATCACTGAGGCGTGTAACACCGCGGTCCATCGCAGGAACCCCTCCCCGAGGCCAAAGCAACCAAGCACTCTACGGAGGTATTCCCATTCTAAGCTGTCAAAAGCCTTCTCTAGGTCAATCGAGAGGATCATGGGATGGGGGGCCTCAGCGTGGTCCTCCTCCAACAGGCGGGCACTAGGGAGCCCATGTGACCCAGCAATCTCGAGGCTAGAATGCTGCTCAAAATCTTATAATCGACCGTAAGCATCAAAAGCGGCCTATAAGACGCCGGGCCGTTGCCCTCCTTATCGGGTTTGAGCAGGGGGACCACCAGGGCCTCACGCATCGAGCCAGGCAGGCGCCCCAGGCGCTTCGCCTCCCTGTAGACTATCAAAAGCCGTGGGGCCAGGAGGTCAACGTAGGTGGAGTAGAACTCCACTGGAAGTCCGTCCAGGCCTGGGGTCTTGTTCCACGCCATCTTTTTTATAGCGCTGCGGATCTCCCCCAGCGCCACGTCTCTCCCCAATTCCTTCGCCTGATCAGGCTCCACAGCAGGGATTGGTAAATCATGTAGGAAATCGTCAACTGGGGCAGTGTCCGGTGACATCCTACTTCGGTATAATCCCTCATAGTAGCGCAGAAAGCAGCCGAGGATCTCGGGTTGGGTATAAACCTCTATGCCCTCCGCATCTCGCATAGCCACCGTGGGAGAGGTACGCCTCGTAGGGTTGGCCAGCCAAGCCAGGAGCGCTCCTGATTTATCACCCTCAGCAAGCGACCTAGTCAGATAAGCCTTGTAGTCAAAACTACGTAGTCGTTCAACCTCCACAGCTACCGCTTCCCTCGCCGCTGAAGTCTGTTGTTGAAGCTCCGGGCGACCGGGACGGAGGAGCTCCATCTCGCGGAGTTTCTGATCAGCCTTAGCTAGGTCCTCCAGAAGGACCCGTCGCATCCCCACCTTCTTTGTTATGCAATAGCCCCTAACCACCACTTTAAATGCATCCCATTCGATGGCCCTCGCCCCAGCCGTGCCCTCGTTCTCCGCAAAGTACTCGGCGATTCTGTCTTCTAGTTCTCTCCAGAACACCAGATCTTCCAATATCTCGGGGCGTAGCCTCCAAGTTGGAACGCAGGGGGTACCCGGAAGCCACCTAAAGTCGGCCAATAGAGGATTGTGGTCGTAGATGGTCCTCGCCAGATACTCAGACCTCACGGCCGAGGATACTAGTTCCGTCGACCCCAACAATCCATCCAACCGCACATGCAACTCGTGCATGCCGGAGAAGTGGGAGTAATCTCGGGCAAGTGGGTGCTGGGCTCGCCAAATGTCCGTCAGTCCCCACTTAGTCTGCCATTCCAAGCTACCCTTGGCTACCCGGTGGGTTGGTGAGTCCGGAAACGGGGGTGAGATCTGTCGAGCTCGATGTCCACCACCGAGTTGAAGTCTCCCCCGATCAAAAGAGGTCCCGATAAGTAATGGGCCAGAGAGCCCGACAGTGCAGCCAAGAAGGCGAGCTGGTCCACGTTAGGCACATAAATGCAGCAAATGTTCAGATACTTTCCCCCCAGTTTGCCAGCAATGGCCACAAACCTCCCCTCCGGATCCACAGTGTGTTTAGTTACCTGCAGGGGAATCCTGGCCCGCACCCAGATCAGGTGCCCCTAGCATAAGCTGAGTATGTCGTGTTGTATACCTGCCCTCTCCACCTACGCTGCAACGCCAATCCCTCTGACTTGGTAAGGTGTGTCTCCTGAAGCAGTGCAATCTGTACTCCTCTGCGTACCAGGTAAGCGTGGATCTTGTGCCGCCTGGACATGGAATGCAGGCCCCGTACATTCCAGGTGATGCACTTCAAGGTGGATAGATCAGCCATTGTCCCATGGTATCTCATCAAGTCTCCCCCAGCAAAGCTCAAGTACAGTTAAGCACAGTGTAAGCCCCGCACCGATGGCGAGTCCTCCCCCCAACAGCAACAAAACATCACCCAAACACTTTCCCCCACCACCCTCCCCAGAACAGGTCCCAAATAGTACCATCTAGTTCCCATCCAAACTTAACCCACCAAAAAAACCCACCAAAAAAAAAAACATTAACCTGACGGTAGCCACCGCAGGTGTGCCTTAAGGGCAAAGTGGGGGCCGAGCGTCAACAGGGGGTCTCCGCACCTCAAAGCTACCGAGATGCGATCGAGCCCTGAGTTATGAGGGCCAAAAGAGGGCGTGATCCCAACCCAACTAATAATCAGTTATCCAACAGTTCCCACAAAGATTCCCCCCTCACACCCACCGCCCACCCCTCAACTGGAACCGGCTCACCCGAAATCATCCCTGTCCATCAAGCAGGCCCTCTGCCGTCTCTGGGGTTATCACAGGGAGGCTCACGCTATCAGTCTCAGAGTCCTCCGTGTCCGTGTGGCCTCCACCCCCGCCAGGCTCCGAGTCTTCAATTATGGGTCCGCCTTGGGAGCCTGACATACTGGATACCATCTCCAACACCCCCCGCCGTTCCGCTGTAGTCTCCACTGTCGAGGGTCGGCCAGATCTACCTCGGCGATTCCGGATCCTTTTAGACCTCCGCTGTAGTCCTATCTCCGAGGTGGTCTGGAAGGAGGACCCAAAGCCATCTTTGCCAGCTCTGTATAGTTCAAGCCAACTGCACGCGTCCTCCGGGGTATAGAAGAATTTGGTCGTGCCGTCCAGGATGATGCGGAGCCTTGCCGGAAATAGCAAAGAATACTGGATGCTCTCACTCCTCAGTTCTCGTTTGATCGCTAAGAAGGAGGCTCGCCTCCGCTGGGTCTCATAGGTGTAATCTGGAAAAATGTTCACTCAACTGTTTGCCACCTGGTATGGCCCATTTTGTCTGGCGGCATTGAGAAGCAAATCCCTGTCGCGGAAATGTAGTAGCCGCACCACCACCGGGTGGGGGGATCGGCCCTTTTGCGGCGGTCTGGCCGGCACCCTGTGCGCCCGTTCCAGAGTGTAGAAGGAGGAAAGCCCCTCGGGCGCCACCACAGTCCTAAGCCAATCCTCCAGATAGGCCACCATGTCACCACCTTCAATTTTTTCCGGTAGGCCCACCATACGGATGTTATTCCTTCTATTGTGCCCTTCCGCGTCTTCTGCCCTTCTTTCCAGAGCATCTATGCGGGTCAGAGCGTCCTTCATGGCGGCGGCTAAAGTTTTTTGTGCGGGTTCTAAGATTCCCACCGAGCTCTCCACTTCCTTGACTCAGTCCGAGAGCTTACCGTGGTCCGCCCTGAGCAAGCCCAGGCTCGTCGCGACCTGGGCAATGTCTTGTTGGAGGGCCGATCGTGTATCAGTGATCGCCGCCAAGATCCTGTCGAGTTGTTGTTGAAGGTGTGGGCTCCCCGACCTCTCCGGATCCAATCGATCGTCTTTATCAAGCGCCTCCACATCCGAGGCAGCCTGAGTGCCACCCTTAGTACTCTTCGGCTTCACCATAGCGGCCGTGGTCTCCAGTGGAGGCCCCGGTGGACGCCCAGTCGAGGAGGGTCAATCAGAGTGCCTCCGGTTGTCGCCGAAAGATCCGTGTCGTTGCGGACCACTGGTCGGTCCCCGGTGTAGTAGTAGGAGATATCTCAACCATTCGTACACCAATTGCACAGAGTTGGGTGTTCTCCCAAGGGGGTTTGTCTGTTCGCCGAGAGTGTAGGAAGCCAGTGATAATGTCAGTGGGACTTTGCTGGCTCGGCGAGGTTGCCGGGGTCAGTCAGCAATGGCGTCCGTCGTTGATGCCATGTGGCGCGGGCACCCAACAAACTCTTTCCTCTGCCAGTCCGCGGAAGCAATAGGTCGGGCGGGGGCCAGCAGCCCCTCTCCTGGAAGCAAAAGGGTGGCAGGGGGGGGGTGAGGGGTCACTATCAGGCAGTAGTGCACCGCCGGGGTCTTCGATCTCCTCGAGGTACGGTCGCCTCCACCACCAGCTGCAGGCCTTGCCGACCACCACGTGATTAGTCCGAGCTCCGTCCAGCCACTCTCGTTGTCCCTCAGTTCCCGGGTTGGGCTCAAATCTCTCCCAGTGTGGTGCAAGTGGACACACACGCTATGGATTCCGAGGGCCCTTGAAATGCCCTTCTTGTTGGCACTCAAATTACTTGGGGGTGCCTTCCATGAATATTTACTGTCAGGGTACCATCTCTTCTTTTGCTCATTTGGGGGATGAGGGTTCTGACCCATAGAAATAATTTGGGGTACTTTATATAACTCCTTGTTTTTATGTTTGTCCCCACCCTTCATCTGATGGGTACCCTGCCCACCCTTGTGGTGACCCCCCACTAAGATACCTTCTTAGGGACCCTAGTGCTGCCCTAGTAGTCCGCATCCTCAGCGATCTCCCTGGAGTCAGAGATCTTACTGTCAAACAGGTGCTGTGCAGATCGGCAAAACCAAGACTGAGCATGTGCTCCTTTGTAAACAGATTGTGCAGCCCCTGATAATCCTTAACTTCATTGCCCTTCACCCAACCATTCAGTGCCTTGCAAAAAGAATCCTCCCAGGTTTGTTGGGCCAACTTCTGACTCTCCTTAAAACTTCTGTTTGTACTTCTCTTGGATCAGACCATACTTCCTGACTAGGGCATGGGAGGATTCATTATCCAGTCACCCTTCTCTAGGGCCAGTAGGGTGTCCCTACCTTCACTACGGATATGCCTCCAGAGACTAGCATCCCAATCCTCTTCTGGGATCTTGTGCATCTAAGGCAACCTCATAAGCCTCAAACCACATATCAATGTTGTCTGCCACAACATAGTCAGGCACCAGACCTTAAGGAATATGGACCCTCTTGTCTCCAGAGGGCACCGTAGGTATGTTCCCACCATTACTGCTGGACTACACCTGCTTAGCACTGAGGTCCAGCTTTATGAGATGTAGCTCATAGGCCATTATTTTTCCCCTGCTAGTGTCCTCTCCTCCAAGGCTCTCTCAGACTTAGCCTTCTCTTTTGCCAAAGCTCTCTCAGCCTTCTTCTTTGCTGCCTGCCTGGCAAGTTTCTTTGCTTCCATCCTGAGTTTAGCCATCTCCAGCCAGAATTCCCTCTCTTCCCTCCTCTTCATCAGCTTCTCTGGGGACAGGCTGCGGGAAGAGACTCTGCTCCCTCCCCTCGTAGGGGGCTCCACTCCAGGGGCCAAGTCATCCCCCTAAACTGCAGGCCAAGTCATCCCCCTAAACTGCAGGTTGGATCTCAGGGAGGCCCTCTCCTTGTCCATCAATCACATCATCCCCTTCTGTGGTTTCTGTGGTTTCAAACACTTACTGATGGGCTTCTGCTCTAGTCCTCAGCGTCTTTTGCAACTCCCTCTTCTAAGTGTAGCTTTTTGCAGGAAATCCCCTCTACTTGCAGAACTCCTTGAGCTGGGGCACAGTGTAGGCATCCTTGTTGGCCAGCTCAAAATCAATTCTTGCAGGTGTGGCTGAACTCTCAATGGTCAGGGGAAGAATTTGAAACACCCAAAAGAAGCAAATCATGAAGAATTGAAAATTCGAATTGGTCTTAGATTTGGGATGGTAGTGTACAAAAATCACTGTACGACTCTACATAAACACAAGTCCTGATCCTCACCGCTGATCCCCAATGAAAGAAATTGGGTTACTGTGGTGTAAGCCACGGTCAAGCAGCAACCACAATCCTAATCGGGGTAAGGCACAAGCAAACCCCACATTAACCTGTGCTCAAACCCCTGGTAGCTTGGCACAGAGCAGACATGATTAACTTATAGGCAATGAATAAAGTATTTTTGGAACACTTCAAACAGTAAAACAGCGAAAACACCACACAAAAAGATCCCAGAAAAACAGAGACTACTTTAATAAATAAAACAAGACTAAAAACAACAACAAAATTACATTAGGAGAACTGGAGATACAGAATTTGAAAGTTTTCAGAGAAAATAGCGGCAAAAGGGATAAAGCGCCAACTGTGGATATCTGGTCGCATCGGACCGAGAAATAGTCATATGTTCATGCCGACCACACTGGAGCACGCGCCAGCTACAGAAACCCAACTATGTCCACTAAACAGAGTACCTTAAGTCCTGATTTGCAGAGCATTGTGTGAGTCCACGTTGATGATGTATCGCGTAGCGTCAGTTCCAAGGCGATGCTTAAAGTCCGAGTTGTGGTGAGACTGTGGTGCAAGGTCCTGATGCATCATCATCGAGGATCCCTTTGACAAGGGCTTGCGATGCAAAGTCCAGAAGGGGATGACTCGCACAGTCACCCAAATGCGTTGCACAGTCGGAGTGATGCATCGGTTCCAAGGAGCTGCAGGGTTGCGATGTGGAGTCCGGCATCATCATTGAAGCTGCCATTGAAGGAGGATGTGAGGGCCTGCGCCAGTGCTGCATTGCACAGCGGCAGTTTCGATGAAGTGTCAGACTGCGATGTAATACTGGGGTGTTTGCTGCAGTTCCAAATCAAGCAGTGCGGTGATGCTTCAGTTCTGCTTGGGTGTGCGCCACACAGCTGAGAAGATGCATTGGTTCCACTGGATCCACAGAGGCTGGCAGAGCACCTTAGTCCCACTTCCAAGGAACCAGGACTGGGGTGGAACCACCTGGCAGGGAAGATTCACAATTGGCCAAGTCCAGGTGCAGATGCAAGGTGGTTGAAAGTCCGGAGACTTCAGAGTGCAAGGCCAGCCTATTAGCCCTTGAAGTCACTCTGGGTTCAAGTGATGCAACCCCAGTCCTCACTTAGGCAAGAGGGCAGCGCGCAGCGGGGAAGCAAAGCAGTGCATCAGTTCCTTCAGAGCTGAAAGTCCAGCAGAGTGGCAGACCTTGTAGCAGTACATCAGTCGTTCTTCTTGGCAGATTATCCACAGGTCCTGTTGTGTAGTTTATACTAATCAGTAGGAACTGCATGTGTGGCAGACAAATTTCATGCACGCACATGGGATATGTTGTCCCTTGGACCAGTTAGCTCCCAGTGCCACCGTTAGCCCCCCTAAACCTGAACAGGGAGCAAGTAGTTCTGGCAACCACTGAACATGACATCTCTGTTACCTCAGGAACCAATGTGACAGACTTCCAACCTTTCGCTCAGTCACTTGTGCTTTCTTCTGCTCAGAGAAATGTACAAAGAATACATGAAGGGGTGTTTTCGATATTTATTGAACCATAGTGATTCTTGTATAGAAAATATAGGCTGTGATGATTAATAGAAAAAAGCAGATAAACGTTATGATGATTGTCAACACAGTGAATAAAACAAAGAGTTCCACCATATTGTTGAGACAGGCTATATATGCATACATATAAAAGAATATAACAATTGAGCATACCCCTAAGATGCTAAACCTAACCTACGTTTCTAGGGTGTGAATGTATGATCTGCCAAGAAAACCCCAGTCTGGATGATCTAACCCCTTTACCTGGTGGGTAAGATGTATGACCCTGTTTTGGTCACGAACTGGACACCCCTCAAAGACATTTCATTTAGCTGCTACGCAAAAGCTTCAGCATGCATGGCCCCCTCGAAGTCAGCAGAAGTGTCTCCTCTGATTATGCTAGATAACAAAAGGCTAAATATAGTAATTGGAATCCTTGCCTTGGTCCAAGTTTGTGATCAGGCATCCATTGTTTGTCTTCTACAGATAGCTGTGCCGCCATTTGGATGTAATAATAAACTAATTTGTATTACGCACTTGAGAGGCCTTGCACCTAATGCCAAGGCAGTGTGAAAGTATTTTCACATAGCGTACCGTGTCATTAAGGTTGGTGTTTTTACGAAACTAGTTCAAGCGTCACAAATGCTAAAATATGTGGCAAATGTCAATGTGACAAAGAGAAGGCACTTTAGGAAAATGATCATGTATATGTAAGAATGGCACTAATTTCTATCGGGAATAACTTGGTTACATGACACAAACTCCTTGTACGTATGTTGGTGTAAGAAGCTCTCAAAAGCAAACTAATAATATACTAGCATATATATAAAAAAAAGGCTAAAATTGCATATATTAAAATCGCTATAAGCTCGCATTAAAATCAGGCACTAATGCTATTTGGAGGTCCAAAGCATAATGAAAACCAAACTTATAAAAATATTCAAAGCACTTAAAATGAAAGCAATTTCAAAATGAATTTGGAAGTGAAAACAGGCTGAATAAAAAAGTTTCCACCACATGGAAATCCAGATGTTTACATGTTCCAAGTGGTAGAAGAACCATTGCTGTTCCCTGCTTCCATAAACAATGTTCCCAGAGGCAAACCTCGGAGCAAGTTGATCGAGCAAGTATGTACCCATCCAGCCTCCCACAGCAGCGGCTGAGGAAGGAAACACAGCCACCTGATGTTCCATTGAAACAGAACTTAGATCCAAACCACTAGGTGTAGAGGCAACCCAGGGTAACTCATACAACATGGTCAGAAGCAGAGGTATATGCAGGAGACAGCTGTACAGATTGGCCTTTAGCACGTCCATGAGCAGGCATATGTTCCGAGGTCCAACCAACTGCGATCCCAAGAACAGGTCCAGGGCAACCTCGTAAGTGCACAGGGGACAGTGGAACACAGGCTGTTCGCAATGAACCATACAGGCCAGAAAGATAGAAACCAATGCTCATCCAGTTCCCAAAGCAGAGGTATGCCAAAGAAATGCACCATCCGTTCACGGCACAACAGGGCATGAGGCAGTGCCAACTCCATGTGATCTCGAACTGGGACATCCATTGCAGAGCAAACATAATAAAAGCAAATATCCCTGCAACTAGGATCAGCACCAGCGTAAGAGCTCCAAAGATGCTTCAGAGGATGGAATGGAAGAAAGATGGAATAACTCTGAATACCATTTGGAAGATACTGATCAATACAGAACCCATGCTCTTGAAAAACACTACAATTCTAACCGTATTAGACATATTAAAAATATGATGAACCAGCTTCCAAAAATATTGTGGAAAGTTAGTGCGGAGAAGCGTCTGTATCTCCGAAGAGAAACGTGCCACCTAAGATCAAACATCTCCTTGGCTGAAGTTAAGGCCACATCTTTCTGAAACAAAATAAGGCTTTCAGTTTGCTCAGGGTGTCAAAGCGCACGTTGGTGAGATTAAAAGAAGGACACAGTGTATCTTCCCTAACTACACGGGTAGGCAGAAATAGGACTACTGGGCAATTGTGACACTTGAAGATATGGTCAAGACATAGGCAAGCCCTGGCTTCATTCCACAACAACCCTAATCAGTCAACATCTGGTAACTCCTATTTGAGAGCAGTATGAAAGTCGGACATACCACAATTGCCGTAGACCCTTTTATGTGACAAGAAAGATTTGCCACAGACGGACTGCTTGCCCCTTGCAAAAATGTTCTTGCACACGGGGATCCACTTACGGCATCCTCGCAGTTCAAACTGCTGAGAAAAATTCAGTCTCTTTATTCTTACACCAGCATGTGAAAGAAAGTTTCCATTGTTCATGTGTGGACCTTTCACCTAACGCTTCTTACTGCCCCCTTGATGGTGTTGTAGAAAGTACTGAAAGTGAAAAGTGGCGATTGGCAGTGTAATGTAGCCATGGATTATCCAATCTAAGGATTGTATCTCTGCAATGGTAAAAGGTAATCTCTATAGCTTCTCAATGTGAATCATTGTGTATTTAGCATATTTCCATGCCATAGGTATCGCCATGGCAAGTGGCCAGAACGCAATGTTTGCAGTGTCCAGTGCCCATGTTGTAAGGCAGACAAGTCTTGCTAAAGCACATCTTTTGCGGTTGAGACAATGTTGCCCAGTGAATAAATTCTAGATGATAAGGTAGGCATACCGTTGTCTACTACTGCCAGAGCTTGTTCTAGGTTAGCCCTGTCAATCTCATGCAGCATTACAGCAGCTTCTTGTTGAGATATTTTCCATATCTCTCTATAGACAGCAAATAGGAAGCATTTTTGACGTGGTTTCCGAGGAACTTATAGAAATTCTGGTAATTCCAGGTCATCAGATAAAAGGGACAAGTGCTGTTACCCGGAACAGTGTCAACGCTTTAAGCCAATCAAGGCCCTACACTGTAAATTGTTACCACCCCCAAATGTTCATTTTTCACATAATGCATGTCAGGCTTGTAGGCAGAAATCCCATGATATTACCTGGGAATCTGTCTTCACATCTGTCAGTGTCTAGTGGCCATACTAACCATCCCCTCCAATTGGGATCTGATGAGTTATGTCGACTCTTATGCAGCATAGTATCAATAGTTTATTCATGGTATGATGTTATTTGCTGACAGCTGTCAAATCGTGTAAAAGTAGGAACCTGTGGAGTGTTTTAGTCTTTTATCTTAGAAAGGCCAATTCATGTTGTCTGTTGCACAGGTTTGTTCAGGAAAATCATCTGTTGCGGTATTAAACAAGCTCTGAAAAAAGCCTCAGTTCCCTGAAGCTGCCAATCTTTAGTCCCATAAATAGATTTTACATCTATGTCCATCCAAAAGTCAAAACTGTGAACAGAGAGTTGGGAAAGAAAGGAAGCAGGATATATAAGCTTAGTGTCAGTTAACATATTTTTCTTTGGAGGTGATGTTGCAAGTCTATAACAAAATGTGTGTGGGTCAGATGTGTCATAACCAGAAAAATAATCAAACTTTTTGACAAACTCTTTTGAACCACCCCTTGATGGTGTACACTGTAGGGCAATGTTCCCATTGAGTAAATTTAAAAACTTCACGAGGTGTACTAGCCTTGTGTAGAAAATGATGATATAAAGGGGGATTGGACAGATATCTGGGATCATTAATAGCAATTGCAATTGTCAGTGTCCGATTAGGCATTGCCCGGGCTTGGATTGATCGCTGACCATCGAAGGTCAGTGAGTGGTGGGCTTTATTACAGCAGATATTTGAATGTGAACAAGCAGTTCCTAAAGCTCATGGCCCTCGTTCAGTTAAGAAATTTGGCAAAACCTGGACAAGGCTTCAGTGGGTCTGATCAAGTCCTCTTGGGATCGGTACTATCTGGTTTTGGGCAAATTTATATACTATTAGTAACTTATCTGCTTTTATTCCTTCTTGTTTTTCGTATGTTCTTTCCTTTGTCTAAATTGTCTCAAGTGTTATGAATTTGGCTGCCTATGTTTAATATGCTTTGTGATCTTCCTGGGAAAAAAAATAAAATAAAATGATGACCGTAATGCGGATAACAGAACATCTCTTCAAAATTAGCCGTACCATCATATAACTCATCAGAAGAAAACACAATTGAATGTTCTAGATCTTCTAACATTTTATTAGTCTTAATATGCCAATTGTCAGAGATGGTGCCAGGGGTGATAATGTCATTCAATGAAATTTTAAACAAATTATGAATTTATAACAGTTCAGTGGGACCATGCACACCAAACAATACCTTGTCCCATACAATCCCATTCAAAACTGGAACAGCTGAAATGTTCACCAGGGACAAGTCTCTTTGTTCAAGGTGTGATGATGCGTGTGGCTTCTAAACCAAGTTTACAGTGTCTTCTGCAGAGCGTTCTTAGACAAAGTGTGCATTTAAGAGCAGGAAGTACACAGTCACAAAACCAATCCAAAGTACTAGGAAAAGCAATGCAATTATAATCCAAATATGTAACCATGGAGAAACAAAATATGTTCTTTTCAGCCAGCGATAGAAGACATCCACCTTTAGTTTGAATGGCAGGAGGGGTGTGGGCCGTGGAACCTCCAATGCGTTGGAGGGGAAGTCATCAAAGTCGATGAAGTACACCGGCGCCATCTGGTCTGATTTGGGCAGCTCTGCAGGCTAGTTTGAATTAGAAAAGGCTCAGTCTGTGGTCTGTTGATGTAGATCTTTTTAATTTCTGGATTACAAATTGAATTCTGGGTTTCTGTACTTGTAAACTGCACAGTAGTCATCGTTTTTGGAGCAGGTGGAAGACATACTTCATTGTTGTTCGTTGTTGTCTCATGTTGAAGAGAGCATTCTTCATTTGTAATCAAAACTTCCATCTAAGCTTCCTGAACGGCAGTGAGAGGAGATTGGTAGCTACCCAGGATTCCACATGGCCTACTGTTGAGAATCGGACACATAGTGTGGTTTGATCAGATCAAAAAAGACAAACCTTTTGTCTCTGCGTCCAGCAAGGGGCAGAAGAATTACAGTTAGTGTACCTTCAACAGCCAGGACAGGCACAGGCGCTCTGTAAGATGGCCCAAACTCTTTTTTTGTCCACAATTGTTTACCTAAACAGATCTCCAATCTTTGGGATCCAGCCGGTTCTTGCTGGAACAACCTTCACTTCTCCAGTAGCAGTGCGTTTTACTCGGATGTTGCTTTGTTCGTTCCGGAAATCATTTAATTCCTGTGAACAAAAGTCAAGTGTTCATTGATGTCAAATGGTGTTTCCGCCACCACTGTGCTGGCACTATCGAGGTCTGGGACCGACATCTTAACTCCAAACAGGATCTCATAATGAGTATTACAACCCAGGGACTTTCTTGGCATGTTATTCAAAGCCTTCTAGACCCCATATAGGTGATGGACCCAACTGTGACCAGAGCCTAATACCCTTGGTGTTAAAGACTGCTTTAAGTCCCGGTTTTTCCTTTCCATGACTGCGTTTCCCTAGGGAAGGTATGGAGATGAGAAAATTAGGGTCACACACAAACTTTCCATGTCCTTTTTGTAAGCCCAAGAGCAAAACACCAAACCCTTGTCGGAATGTAATGTGTCAACTGCGTATGTCCCGATAAAGACTTGCAGATCCTTTATAACTGTTCGGGTGTCAGACGATTGCTGTAGCCATACCCACAGGAATCGAGAGCAGGATTCCACTGCCACCAAGATGAACTTGTAAGCCCTATCCGATGATCGGGGGCCACATTGGTCCAAGTATACACAAGCCAGAGGCTTGTTTGAAATCAAAAGAGGTGTCTGACGTGGGTACGATATTGTGGAACCTTTCATTTGTTGACAGATGTCACATCTCAGGACAAAGTTGGCATGCATCCTGCATGCCAACACACTAATGACTCAGTGTATGTATGGCATGAACCATGGCAAGCATTCCTTTAGCTTTGCCACCTGTTCCCAAAGCAACTTGTGCTTCACTGTGCAGTCTTTTGAAACAAACCCTGAATCCGTTCTGACTCCAATAATGAAGATATTCCTCAAGTGGGAGGGTAGGCTTACGCTTGCCACCCCGCTATGGAGCTCTGAAAGGTTGGGAAGCCTGTGGAGATCTAAGGGGTTCGACAAATGGGACCTTATTGGGATTACACAGATCAAGGATATTTGGGAACATGGCACAGTCCTTCCGTTCAGTTCCCTCAAGGAACAATAACACCTTCACAACAGTGAACACTTCCGGTATCTACAGATTAGGCATGCCCTGCTTGCAAACATCCCCAAGGACACTTTGCTTCCTGACGTCTCCCCTCTTGAGGATCGGGTATTGGATGGACACCTCCCTGAGAGGACCATCTCTCTGATATATGAGAAGCTTATTAATCATGCAGAATCCACTTGGCCCTCATAGAACGCAATGGGTGGAAGATGGGTTGGAAATAGACGATGAAGACTGGCAAGAGGCGGTTTCCTCGCCACGAGTAGTAGCCACACAGATAAGTCTCAGGCTGGTGCAATTAAAGGTTCTTCACAGATCGTATATCACTGGGCCTCGTCTGGTTCACATGGGTCGTTCGAAGGGTGGAGATTGTAGGAGAGGATGTGGGGAGCTTGGTACGTTTATGCATATACTGTGGCACTGCACCTGGATACAGGCATATTGGGGAGAGGTCCATGATACTCTACAAGAGGTCATGGGATTGGAGATTCGGCCGGAGGCACATAGGTGCATCCTGAATATCTGGGAACCTACAGACCGGAACAGCTATAGGAAGCAATGGGTTACATTAGCATATACGATAGCCAAGCAGAATATCGGCCAGCTGTGGGGTGCCAGCCAGCCGCCTAAGGCAGATAAATGGGCAGAGGACCTAGATTGGTGCATGTTCAGGGAAAGGTCGGTGTATAAGGCAAGGGGGTCTCCCCGGAAGTGGGGGAAGGTTTGGGAGGCTTGGAATCAGTACCGGGGAGATATATGTGCGCCCCGGCGTGTCCGGAGGAGGTGGAAGCGCATATGTCTCCTTGACCCACTACATATATCTTGTATCCATTATTTTGATTGTGTGGAGATGGCATACTCTATTTGATATGGAAGCTAATGTCACCTGATGTTTTATTTTTATTTTCCTTTTGTTTAATAAAAAGATTTAAAAAAAAATAATGAAGATATTCATTATATGACTGCACACATTGATATGAATCACACACAATGAGTGTGTGGAATCAAGCATCCCTATTCTGTAGTGCCAGTACTAAAGCCTTATGTTCTGACAGCTGTGCTGTGCAATCACCAAGTGAGTGCGTGTAGGTTTTTTCAGGATGGGAGATTCCATTGAGTACACAGCTTTTTATGACTGCACATGTGGCGGAACATTCCTGTTTTGTCCCTACAGCATGTTGTGCAGAACTATCAATGGAAATTATGTAGTCATAGTGATCTAGAGGCATTATTTCATTAGGTGGAGGATATTCTTACTCATACTGGAAAAATGCTTGTGTTGGCAATGTAGAGTCAAATCTGTAGTCTACGTTTGTTGCAGTGAGAGAGTTTGTTGATTGTATCCATCTTGGATGTAGAGCTTTTGTGTTTGGAACACCAGCTCTGGTCGGTACTGGGGTCACAACAATAATTTGTTTCCTTGAGCCAGGGCACGCTCTCTCACAACAGCAGTCTGAACTGCTTTCAGAATTGTTTCTGTCGGCACAAAACTAATTTCAGCATTTGCATAGAGATGCAAATTATATGCAGTTGGTGCTGTGTCACCTTCATTGAACGTGACATGTGTACCCTGATGCACTCACAATTACACGGATCAGCAGGTTTGTAGTGTTTACAGGTGTGTATGAGTGTGTGGAAGCAATCATATCAGCTTGTACAGAACGTAGAATTTCCATGTGTTCTTGTGTCCAATATGTACCTGAAAAGTCTGGACTTATAAGGTTGCAAAATGGTTTTGCCCATTCTACGTAATCAGGAATGTATGTTATGCAAAATTTTGAAATCCTAATATGGATTGTAATCTTCTCAGAGTTGTTGGAGGTTGGAGCAATGCACATTTTTCTAAAAAATGCATTGCCAGCCTCTTACCTTCACTTGAAAGCTCGTATCTCAGAAACAGGACACTGAGGAGGGCAATTTTTGATTTTTTTAAAAATTGAATCTGTAGCCATGTGAGCGAACCCCAATATTATACTATCCACTCTGGTCAAGTGTTCCATCAGGTCTTTGTCTGTTAAGTATATGTCATTGACATATGACGATGTCTGATCATCAAAATTCACAAATAATTTTATGACTCTGGCGGAAAATAGTTTGGGGCTATTCTTATACCCCTTGGCAAACTGCAGAACTGTTTCTGAGAGTGTAGCACTGTGAAGGCATTTAAACAGCTGCTTCCAGGTGCTATATTGTGGCCTATATTCTGGTAGAAAATTCCATTCGAGATATCAAGAGTTGTTTTTTATTTGGTCTGCACAATGTTATTCATTAGTGCAGCACTGTGTGCATTTTATACATTGAATGTGCGAGTAACTGTGTTCAAATGTCTGTAATTAAATACTAGACAACACGATTGATCTGGTTTCATTACCGACAACAGAGGATTATTCATTGAAGAGGTGTGACTTTCAATCACACCTTGATACTCAGGTTGTCTTAGGATTTCCCTAACTAGTTGTTTAGCTTAATTATTTATACGGTATTGTCTTTGAGGTTGTGGGGATGTCTTCAATGGCATATCATGATAAGGTGAACCGTCATCCAACCTCACATGGTTACGGTATAGTGCGGGAGCTAGCACTAAAGCCCACTCCCTGGCATATGGATGTTTAATTGATTCTGGAACGAGGTTGGAGAAGGCCGGAAAAACTTGCCATTTGCCCCTTTGGGAAATCTATAACGAAGTCAGGTGGTCAATCTTTTTCAGCTAGTAAAATGTCATAACCTTGAGTGAGTTCCTCCCAGAAGAGTACATTTATAAATCTAGGTACATCCCATTCCAACAGTAGTTGGACTTCGTATAAACGGTGTGGAATGCTTTCCCTGGTATACGGTGTTTCCACTGTGATACCATCAGTTTCTGGCAAACTATTGTGTCTTCTGCAAGGCTGTCCAGCATTGCAAAGGCCCACTCCCCATTCAGAAGCAGAGTTCTCAAAATCATGGGCATGCCTGGCCTTTATTCTGGCTACCTTCTTCTTTCTAAATGGTGGCTTTGATATTTTAGGTATATCTTCCTGGTTTATATATATTCAGATGAGAGTTGTATGTCCTTTCTCTGTTTCACGTGCTCTTCTGATCTCCGCTCTGACGGTCCTCCTTTCTCCGAGTATCTGTCGGATATATCCTGAAAGAAACTAGAGCAACATGTATCAGTATCTTGATACCGGTCAGGTAGTTTAACATTATCACAGTTACATACGTTGGTAGATTCCTGTGTAGGAGAACCACTCAGTGATTTTATTTTTTCTTTATTTTTCTTGCTGTCCCACTTCTTCTTTGTGAAAGAGTCAGGTGCTTGCTTAGAGTTATCCTTTTCAGAGTTACTCTTTACCGGTGGTTTCCCTGGTCTGGCTCCCAAGTATCTCTACCCAGCGTAGCATATGTTTCTTCGATAATTTTAGGCCATTCGCACTCGTGCTGTGTAGGAAGCAAATCCCTCAGGCGTTAGTGTATAGCTAACATGTCTGCTTCTCTTTTTATGTTAGTAAACAGTATGGCAGACACTGCTGCACAATTGCCCTTCAGTTTCACCCTTAAACCCAGTCCAGGTACTGCCCCGTGTTCATTTTATACCTATTTTAGGACACCAGGTAAAACCACAAAAGAAGAGGTACCATGTGTTTTGGGATATAATGCAGCGAAGACTGTACCCCCAATTGGCACAATCCTCTGCTGGTGGAGCCATCCCCATTTGCAAGTAAATTGTTTATAGTGTATACTTTTCCTGTGGGCCCTTATGGGGAAAGAAAGATTCAAGATGAGTTGTTTTTTGTGCGATCCAAGACGGAATTTCTTTACTTTTAGTGGGTATTTTTCCCATTACTGCATTTAATATTTTAGGGCAAATGCCCAGTGTTGCTACCTGTGGTACTACTGCCTGAACAGTCTACACAGAAGCAAGAGTGAATGTTCACATTACAAATAGTGTAAGACTTCTGTATATTGCTACTAGATTATTATATAATCCCTGTATCTCGCCTGCGGTCAGACAATCAACATTAGGATGTGCTCTGCCACAAAGGTAAGAACCCCACTTTCTAATGTGAGGCCATGTTGAAGTGATTTCTGCAGTTCTCTGAAATATTCTGTGTCATGTTTTGTAAGAAATGTATTACAGAGTTTGGCTAACAGAGTGGAAAAATGTCCTACAAGTTTGAATTTACCAACATCCAATACGTAGGATATGCCTACTCAGCCAAGGAGGATGTTGCCTACCACCACGGACGTCTAGGGTTTTAAAAGGTATAAAGGGATCTCTGAGGAAGCATGATTGAACTACTCAGTTGATCTATACAAAATAAGAAACCAACCAACGTTGGAGGCGCCATGTTGTGTAGTTTCCACTAATCAGTAGAACTGCGCGTTTGTGGACAACATAAATTTAGGATGATGCCAGACTGATTCCATGCACGCCCATAGGATATGTTGTCCCTTGGACCAGCTAGCTCGCTGTGCAACTGTTAGCCTCCCCAAAACCTGAACAGTAAGCGAATAGTTCTGGCAACCACTGAATATTGCAACTTTCTTCCCTCAGGAACCAGGGTGACAGACTTCAAACCTTTCGCTCAGTCACTCCTGCTTTTTTTTGTTCAGAGAAATATACAAAGAATATACGAAGGGGCGTTTTCAATATTTATTGAACTGTCATGATGTTTGTATAGAAAATATGGACTGCGATGATAAAAAGGCAGAAGCATATAAAAGTTATAATGAGTGTCAACACAGAAAATAATACACATATTTCCACCATCTTGTTGAGACAGGTTATATATGCATACATATAAAAGATTATAACAATTGAGCGTACCACTACGGTGCTAATCCTAACCTACGTGTCTAGAGTGTGAATGTATGATTTGCCAAGAAAACCCCAGTCCGGATGATCTAACCCCTTTACTTGGTGGGTAAGAGTGTATGACCCCATCTTGGTAACAAACTGGACACCCCTCACGGAGATGTCAGTCAGCTGCTAGGTGAAAGCTTCAGCATGCAGGAACCACTTAAAATCAGCAGAAGTGTCTCCTCTGATTATTCTAGGAAACAAAAGAAAGGTTATAAATAGAAACTGGCATCTTAGCCTTGGGTGAGATTGAGATCAGGCAACCACTGTCTGTGCTCTACAGATAGCTGTGTCACCATATGGTTGTAATAATAAACACATGTGTATTACGTGCATGAGAGGCCTTGCACCTAATTCCAAGGCAGTGTAATAGTATTCTCACAAAGTGTTCCTTGTCAGCAAGGACAGTGTTTCACTGACTCTAGTCCAAGCATCACAAATGCAAAAATGTGTGTCAAACGTCGATGTAGCAAGGAGAAGGCAACTTTAGGAAAATGATCTTGTATATGTAAGAATGGCACGTATTCCTACCTGCCCTAACTCGGGCACATGACAACCCAGAAGTGTACTGAAGTGGTGGTATCTAAGATCCTTCTTTTATACACAGTTGTGCCTTTGAAGTGGGAGAAGCTTCTAGAGGCGTGCATGAAGTGCACAGATGCCCTGCCTTCCCTGCCCTGGCTCCAGACTAACCAAAAGGGGTATGCAGACCTTTATGTGGAGACTGGACTCAGCCTATTCAGGTGTAGGTGAGACTGGGACCAGCTCCTCCCTTCCGTCCTGCCAGTGATGGCCCATCCAGTCACACCTAAGCTCCCATTGTGTGTGGCTGTCTATGAGGAATACACAAAGCCCAATTGCCAACTACACCCAGTCATGTGACTCAGAAATAGGGACCAAATGACTAAGGCAAGAAAATGCCAAGAAAGGCTGAGCCACCAGAATTATCACAAACACAAAATGCCAAAACTGATTGTCAGTCAGTTTTGGCATTTTGTGTTGGCGCTAACTTTTAAAAATTGGCATTTTAAGAATTGCAATTTAAAATCCAACTTCATCATAAATTAGGATTTTAAATTGTGATTCTAGAGTCACGAAACATGAACTGGTTATTTGGAAATTATACTTCTAACAAGTAATTATCCTCTAGGAGAGATAGGACTTCTTGTAGTGAAAAACGAATTTAAGAGTTTTTCACTACCAGGACATGTGAAACTTAAAAGCACATGCCCTACTATTTAAATACATCACACCCTGCCCTCTGGGCTATTCAGGGCCTAACCTAGGAATAACTTATATGTGTTAAAAAGGAAGTTTTATGTTTTGATTTTATAATTTGATCCGAATAACGCTGCCAGCCTGCGGGTTGTAGGCATAGAAGCTGTGTAGACTTGCTCACTGTCAAATTGCCCTGCGCTGCCGGCCAAGTGGTTGTAGGCACTGAGTTGTGTATTGTTTTCTTGGATTGCTCAATAAAAAATGAATGGTTCCATAAAAAGAAAGTTTTGGGCCTAGCAAAATAATTACTTTGCCAGGACGAAGTAGCAGTTAAAAACTACTCACACAGCCTCAGCAATGGCAGGCCTCAAATATCTTTAAGGGCTACCTAAGTGGCTGGCACAATCACTGCTGCAGTTCCACTAGTAGCATTTAATTCACAGGCCCTGGGCACATGTAGTGCCACTTTACTAGAGACATATACGTAAATTAAGTATGCTAATTGAGTATAAGCCCAGGTTACCATGTTTTAAGGAAGCAGCATTTTAGCACTGGTTAGCATTCATAAAGTGTGCTGAGTCCTAAGGTCAGCATAAACAGGAGGTCTGAAGGCAAAAGCTGAGGGGGGATCCATGCCAGTGATGCTAGGTCGAACATGTGCCATGATCCCATCAATTTGTGTAGCTATGAATGATGTGAAGTTTAGAAGATTATTCACGCCTCTAGATCTCTTTGCTTCTAACACTTCAAGATCACTAACTAAAATGAATCAAGATGATTATGCAAAACCGCCAGGCTTTAGATAGTCTTCTTTCAAAGGAGGGCAGAGTCTTTCGTGTTAAAGGTAACAAGAGGACTGCACCTTCATCCCAGATAAGAGTAAGCTTATGAATGATTATATAAGCAATATTACTAAGATTTCACATGAACTAAAAGCATTTGAGGAGTATGGTTTTCGGGAATTAGTTGGTTCCTAGTTTGGTGAGATTGAAAATGGATTTAGTAGGGTTGGTGAATAGTTTGATAGTAAGGGGGAAGCATGATGTGTACTATATGTGAGAGTTTTTATGCATTGTTAACATTATGCAAAATGCAGATCTACACTTGATTTTACATGTGTATACATATTTGACGTTATTGCCTTTGAAACAAATTTATTACGACATGTTAAAGTACCTATTTGTGGCTAATTCTAACTAGGCCTCAGTTAGGCCTCTACGCCATCTTGCTCAAAATGGATGCCTCACCCAGCATCTTCACGGTTTATTCTTTCTGCAGCACACAGTCAAGCAAAGTAAGGTTTGTTTCCATAGATGTTGTTCTTGCTGTTCTCGAAGAAAACTTTACAACAAGGACTGAGTAATGTTGAAATTATCACTGTAGCTCACTGTTATTTTGCAATTATTTGTCCTACCATCTCTGGATGACATTAGCATAGAAGGGTTAAATCAATGTCAATAGAGTGGGATAGTGCTTAGGGGTAAGGAAATATGATGTTTAATAAAAGCGTTCTCTGATTTGCTGAAATTGTAACTCTTTTGCTCACAGCGTGAAGACTTTGCAGTTTTAGTTTTGTTCTATGAGAAGATCCTCTCTATAAACTCGATTTTAGGGGGGATACAAATCTTTAAAGATGAGTTTCTAATGCTACTTGGGATTCTGTCCCAATTCTTATTGATTTTGCAGCTTAATTGAGACTTACATTTTTTCCTGATTTTGCTTACTATTCTGTATTTCCCGAATACTGAGTGCCTTCATGGCAGTGCCTCATGCATCTGCTCTTTGCAATTTCTGTATTGTACCTTTTTTGGAATTTTTGTAATAAACCTTTTTAAAATTTCTAATTATGCCTCTGAACTCACTTATTGAGTCTGGCATTACTTAATTGACTGTATTCTTTGATCCTCTGGGGTGTCTTTTCTCAGTACACATTGCCTCATAAAATTGAGGTTTGACACAATCCCCAACCCATAACATGTTAGTGAGGTATCTTTTGGAGTGTTAGAATTTAGGGGTTCCCTGTGCCTACAACGTTTTGATAGCAGAGGATTCTTGTGAGATAAGAGCACCTCCTATCTGCTTTAGAGATTCCTCTTGCCCTGTCCCTAGTTTTATTTTGGTGGATTTTCCACTGTGAATTTTTCTAATACATTGTATGTTGAGGTCCTAACGTGCAGTGCTGTTCCTGAGCAAAGAGGATTGTAAGTTTAAATAGGGCAGAATGATTATTGAGAATGAGAGTTTTCTGGTGTGCTATTGGCGTATTGTAGATTGAATGGTTGAGATTGCGGTTTGTATGAAGTGATGGATTGTTATGCTAAATGTGAGGTTCTTGGTTATGTAATGTTGATTCTGAGTTCAACTTGTGGATTGATGACCGTGATTTCAATGAATTTGCCTTATTTGTGATTTATTTTGAGAACTTTTGGTTTATTATTGGTTGGCTTGGTAACTGGATTTGTCAAAATCCAAGATCTTGAAATATTATTGTGGAACTTGTCTGCAAAAAGGTAGTGCGTTTTGCTAGGCACCGTATTCACACAGACAGGGATTTTGTCCAAAGAGTCTCCTTTTCTGAGATGGCATGTCTAACTTGATGGTCATGTTATTTATTCTTCAGTGCATGGGACAAACTAGACTAGCTAGAAGTGGATTGCCAGTGGATGGGAGTCTGCTTTAGTGTGAATTGTGTTTTTCAAGTGCTGTGGAGGCACTGCACTTATTTCTATTGATTGTGAGATTTCTTTTTGACTAACCTGCTAATGTTCTCCTGACTAGGTTGAGCAGATGAGCGTTTCCTTGTTATTAGTTGTGCAGTCTTTTCTCTTTCAAAGCTGTGAAATGCTTTTCCATTCATTGAAAAAGCAGCACTGAGATTGGCTGACTGACTTGAGGAGCCGCGCTGGGATTGGTGAAACATCACCACAGAGTCACGTTGAGATTGATTGCTTGGGGTCAAAGTCGCGCTGTGATTGGTTGACTTTTATCGTAGCCATGCAGGAATTTGTTGTTTCCTTGATTGTTGTGTTTGTTTTTTGGGGTTGTTTCGGGTAAGAATAATGAGTGCTGTGTTGAAAAAACCTAAAACGCCTAGTGTACCTGCTATGGTGGGACAGAAGATTCCTCTAGAGGCCTTGCCTGTATATAAAATTTTGACAGATGTTGTGCTTTATACATCTACCTGGATTCGTGAATGGTATGGATACAATTCTGGTGACAAGGATTTGCAGTTTCCTTTAGATGGTATCTGATAACATTAGAAAGTTAGAGTCCTGAGACAGACAAATAATGAGATGATGCTACTACCTCGAGTGACAAAGTTTGAGGCATTGATTACATGGGATCAGATGGTTACAGAGAAAGAGAGGAAAAGAATGAACAAGCAGGGTAAGGGTTATTTTAGTTAGTGGCTAGCAAACAAATGGGATAGTGAGCAGCGATGCTGGAGAGAGGATATGGTGAATGGAGTGGGAAGTTTCCCTGCAATAGTTAATGAAACAGACAAAAAGAAATCTGATGAGGGCGACAGAATAATGTCCAGACTTCAGGCTTCTGCAAGCACTTGGTCTACGTTCTCTCTCTCTGTGATCTTAAATATGGCCCAATGTTACGAGCCTAGGGATAATAAAAAGAAAGACAAGAATGATAAAAAGCATAAAGATTTGAAGACCAAGTTATCATTGCAACAAGCATATCGAGGTAACACCAGGGGACGGGGACCCCAACAACAGTTTCCTCGTATTAGACAGCCTCCAGTTACACCTTTGGGGCAGAATCAGTGTGCGTACCGTAAGGAGGAGGGTCATTGGCGTAGTCAGTGCCCTGTGCGTTTGCAAAGAGTTACATCCACTCGAGGACGAGGTTCTGGAAACAAGGGCCGCGGGAGCAATAGGCAGCAACGAACTTCTGCCCCTGTAGATCGTTCTGACAATTATTTTGATGATGCTAGAGACAGGCAGTACTACAATGATGATTATGATATTGATGAGGTCATTGGGATGTCTTAAAGCTAGGACAGCTAGGGACAGGGTATGGGACCAGTTCAGATACCTGTAGACCAACATTGCCCTTATGTCAAGATAGATCTGCAAGGATCTCCGAAGGAGTTCCTGGTTGATACGGGTGCCATAGAAAGCTCTATTGCCCGACACTTGGTCCCTGGGGCACCCCTGTCTGGCCAGAATAATGTTTTGGTGGGTTTTTCAGGATTACTGGTTGTAAGCCACATCTCACTTGCTCTTACTATTGGTCCTTTTACTGTGGATTCTGATTTTTTTATCATCTAATTCTGGTGAGAATTTTTATGGGTTTGGACTTACTAAAGAGATTGCATGCTACTATTTACTGTTCCCCAGACGTAGTCTATATTACAATGGGCCTGGACGTAGATACTAGACAGTGTCTATCTAAAGATGCCCCCCTTCCACCTGAATTTGCTCAAGTACCCCCTATGTTATGGGACACCAATGTAGGTCTATTGCATATTTCTCGGTTTCTATACAAGTTAACGACAATGCCATAGTGCCCTGCAATCCACAATATAAAATACTACAGGCCGGAGAATGAGCTCTTCTTCAAATAGTTAAGGATTTAATGAGCAAGGGAGTTGTTGAGGAGATTACAGGTAATGTATGTAATAGTCCTATTCTTCCAGTCCTAAAAAGGACACTTTCACATTCTCCTGATAGAGATTATGAGGTCTATCATTTTGTGATTGATTTGCAAGAAGTGAATAAAAAAGTAGTCCCGCAATTCCCAGTGGATCCTGACACTACTACACTTTTGACAATGATTCGATCTACTGCTAAGTTTTTCTCTGTTTGGATTTGAAGAATGCATTTTTAGCATTTCTGTTCACCCAGATAACAGGTATTTGTTTGGGTTTACACTGGCTGGCAAAAGCTTTCGCTTCTGTTGTGCTCCTAAAGGCTATCCTGAAAGCCCTGGTATTTATAGTCAAGCATTGAAAGGTCAGTTGGATTCACTATTACTTTCTCCAGATAATGTATTGGTTCAATATGTTGATGTTGTGTTAATAGCTTCAGACACTGAACAGGGTTGTAAGGACAGTACAGTGAAATTATTGTTACATTTGGCCCATCATGGACACAAAGTATCCCTTTCAAAGTTTCAGTATTGTCAAAATGAGGTCACCTACTGTCCAAGGAGGGTAGAAGGTGAACGCCAGAACGCATTAGTGTCATCGTTTTTTTTTTACTTTATTTTTAAATTTTGCAAAATACAAAGGAAGGAACCCCCTCCCTAGGCATCGTTAAAAAGCATTTGAATACAGACCAACAGACTCATTATGGCACATCACGGATTAGACAACATCTGAAAATACAGAAGTTCATGTGGGCACAATAAGAAAATTGCAATGTTCAAGAAAATTATGAAGGAATGTAAATCATGTATATCTATGTTATAAAGTGCATTTAATTGGCATTGTATATGTTGATATGATGAAATAATCAGCATTGAGAAAAAGTATGCACAGCAATCAATGAGAAATATGTATTAAAAAAAGATAAATGATTACTGGTTTAGTATTTAAAGGAAATTTATTTTTGAAGTTGGTGAAGGTGTAAACACACCAAGTGCACAGTGCACGCCTAGGCAGGTTTGTCAACCCGCCATAACTTACATTTTGAACAAGGAGTGACTACCCTTAGTAGGCGCAGCACCGGTTATAAAAGTGATAAACAAGTTGAACCGGAGTGCTCCTCACGCACCCATATAACTAACATCACGGATTAGGACAACATCTGAAAATACGGAAGTTCATGTGGTACAATAACGTAAAACAGTATACAGGGGACATTGTGAGGGAAGACAGGCTAGGCACCGCACCGCACACCTTGCAAGTAACCCCTCCGTGATCTTCACCGCTCCCCCCCTCAGACTCCGATTAGTTATCTGAAAATTATTCGCCACTAGTCCCCTCTGAATCGCTGTGTGACGATTGCCCGTCCGTAGCGAGGCCCGTCATACACATGGTACGCCACGCCAACAGATCATCGTGCAATTTTTCATCCTTTCTAGTGTTTTGCATGTGTGTTTCCTCTGCAAGGGTCCATTCCCTCACATCCTTAAGCCAAGTGTCCATGTCAGGGGCCCTCTGTCCCATCCATGTGATGGCGACCCTACGCCTAGCCAGCACCAACATCAGTTGTAACAATTTAAATGGAAGTTTCCTTTTCCTGGGCTTGGGTACCAATCCCAACAGACAGTGTAAGGGGGATAGTTCGATTCGGAGGCCAGTAGTAGCCGTTATACGACCTACAACCCCTGTACAGAAACTCCCCACCAACGGGCATTCCCAGGCCAGATGTAAAAAACCTGCGCCCCCGTGCCAGACCTGGGGCAATTGTCCCTTCTATCTTCCGAATAACGACTCACCGATTTCGGAGTGAGGTAGGTGCGGTGAAGAAAGTTAAAATGAATAAGCTTAAAGCGTGCATTACAGGACACCCGCCGTGTGAAGATCCCTATGCGCTTGCGCTGCCCCTGGTCCAGGGCGCACCCAAGTCTGCCTCCCAGGCCGCCCACAATGTTGGCACCAGGGGGGGGGCGGAATCATGTTTCATAGCCGCGTAAAGTAAAGCTATCAACCTACGTCCTCTGCCACAGGACAACAATATATGTAAGGTATGGGTCATCGGGGGTATCTCCGGACACTGCGGCTAGACCGAGCGCACTATTGAGCGCAATCCTTGATAATGCAGGTATTGACCGTCGCTAAGGCCGAATGACTCCTCCGCCTGCTCGTATGACAAAAAGTCCTCCGAGGGGTACAGATCTGCAAGGACCTCACAACCCCCCGCCCTCCATTCGCGAAAGGACATTTGGTGCTCTATTTCCACCATGGGTGCCAATATCCAAATCGGTAGTTCCCTGTGAAATATCGCCGAGCGCAGGACCCTTTCTATAAAGTGTCATCGTTAAAACTCCCCTTCTGAAAACTAAAAAAGATGGATACGCTTTCATAGGCATTATCTCTTCCTATCGCCAGTGGATCCCGAACTACTCTTTATTAATCAAAACTTTGCTTGCATTAACAATGAAAGAAGTGCATGAGCCTTTAGCCTGGACCCCTGATTGTAAGCATTCTTTTGAACAACTAAAAACTGTGCTTTGTTTTGCTCCAGTGCTAGGTATGCCTGACTATAAGAAACCTTTCGTGCTTTATGTCCCCGAGATGGCTGGTTGTGCGCTTTCTGGCTTGACTCAAAGATTTGGTGCTAGACAAAGACCTTGCACTTATTTTTTTGCTGGGCTTGACCCTGTCGCAACATTCCTCCAGAGCTGTCTGCGAGCGGTCACGGCTGTGGCCACCTTAATCAGACAATCGGCTGGACTCATACTTGATACTGACCTCACAGTTATGGTACCCCATGCTGTGGATACACTTTTGAACAAAACGAGCACACAGCACCTCACCAGTGCACATCTTACTGGGTATGAGTTGACATTGTTTGCTAAGCATAATATGATTAAACAAGGTGCCACTCTGAATCCAGCCACGTTACTACCGCTCCCTTTTGAAAGGGATGCAGCTGACAGGCATGAGTGTATTTTCCGAACAGAGGAGGAGACGAAAGGATGGGTAGATCTGACTGATGTTCCCTTATCTGACCCCCAAGGAGAACTATTTGTTGATGGCTCTTGTTTTAAATGACCAGATGGCACAATTACTGCAGCTTATGCTATTACTACTTTGCGCACAGTGGTGGAAACATCATGAGACCCTTATCAGTTCGCTCAGGCGGCAGAACTCGTGGATCCTAAATGAGCTTGTGAACCGAGCGAGGGTTTGGATGTCAATATCTACACAGACAGCAAATACGCATTCGGGGTCACACATAATTGTGGACGATTGTGGGCAGAGAGGGGGTTCCTTACTTCTCATGGCATCAAGATCCCACATGGACAGCTTATACTGCGATTATTATCTGCTTTTGCACTCCCCAAGAAGATGGCAATTATCAAGTACAGCGCCCACAGAAAGGTGACAAATGATGTAGGTGGAGGGAATGCCTTTGCAGATCAGACAGCAATGGAAACTGCTCGAAGCAAGATGAAGAGGATGCTCGTTGCAGGTCCAGCTGAATTGGTTCTTGAGAATACTACGTTTGAAAATACAGTAGATAGTGTGAAGGAGATACAAAGTGAGGCAACGGCAGAAGAACTAGCGGATATGGCAGGAAAGTGCAGCACAGTTAAATGACAAAGGGTGTTGGATTGACATCTGGAGAACAGAAATGGATGTTACCTGATGCATATGTACTCCCTGTGGTTACTATGGCTCATGGTCCAGTTCATATTAGTGTAAAAGGCATTTGTAAATTATTGGCCCCAGTTTGGTGTAATGATAATATTTCTAGAATGGCTACACATTTAGTTAAACATTTTATAATTTACATGATGCACAATCCAGAGAAGGGTACCCCACACCATCTGATAATTTTGCACCACCTACATTCCCCTTTGAAGTCCTCTAAATGGACTTTATTGAGTTTGAACACTGCAATAATCTCAAGTATGTCGTAGTGGTTATCTGCACGTTCAGCAAATGGGTTGAGGCATACCCTACTAAAGACAATACAGCTACCCTAATTACAAAGGTACTCCTTAAAGAGTATTTTCCTCATTTCAGTATGCCCCAAATTATCTGGAGTGATAACATATCTCATTTAATGGGAAAGTGATTAGATTAGTGTGTGAAGGCTTGTGCATCAGACAGAAATTTCATGCTGCCAATCAGCCGCAGTTGGCAGGTTTGGTTGAGAAGTACAATGGTACTCTCAAACTGAAATTGGCAAAAATCCAAGAGACAACAGGGTTGCAATGGCCAGATGCTCTAACATTAGCTATTTTGTCAACTAGAACTACAGCACATTCTAGAACTGGTTTATCCCCTTATGAGGTCGTGTTTGGACGTCTAGCAAATGTCTGGCTGTCCCACATCCTCGTAAATACTCTGATATTAAATATCCTGTAATGCTTGATTTTCTTGGACAATTGACAGAAAGTTTGTGTTCTATTCACTAACAGGTGTGTGACTCCCTACCTCCTACACCAGAGGGACTTGGCCACAACATCCAACCTGTGGACTTTGTTCTGGTAAAGAATTTTTAGAGTTAGAAAAGTTTGGAGCCCCGATGGAAAGTTCCTGAGCAAGTTCTGTTGATGATGTGGACATCTGTAAAGGTGCCTTTTCGAAAGAAATGGGTGCATGCCACCCATTGCCGACGGGTACATTTGCCGCTGCCATATGACCAGTGGGTCTAGGAGGAAATCAGAGACATTGAATGTGAACAAGTGCCCAGATTTGTTCCATTTAGTGATGCGCAACTAATCTGGACATAAACAGAGAAGGAGAACCACAACGTTCTGAACGAGGCTGGCCCACCAGAAATACAAGCTATCCAGGAGCCTTTGTTCAGTGATCACACAGTGCCTGGGGCTGCCAGGTACAATTTGCGTCCTCGGCTGAAAGCCACTGAATCTAAGGAGAAAAAAAATTAGGGATGGACTGTACAAGGTAGGTAGTACTGAGTAGAATTACCAACAAGGGATTGGAGCAAGTGAAAATTCAGCGTTTGTTTTGTTATTCAAACATTAGGGGGGTCTATTAGTATGTCGGAAGGATCGCCACCGCCCGTATGGCGGTGGCGATCCGCCCGACATTTTCCACCACCCGCATCCCATTTCCCCCACCATATTACGATAGCGGGGGAGACCCCAGCAGACGGAAAGACCGTCCGCCATGGAAAGGCATGCAGTGCCTGAATAGGGTGTTGGGGGTGCACATAGGGGGTACCTATGGTCGCCCCTGCATTTGCATGCACAACGTGGCAGGCACCGCGCGGTGCCTGCCACGTTGTGCATGCAAATACACAAATGCCTTTTTTACATTGCGGCGGGTGCTGCTGAAAGCACAGCCCGCTACAATTTTAAAAAATGCTGGATGTGCCTAACTGTGTGGCGGGCGCATCTTAATCAGCATCGCGGGACTGCCGCACATATGGTGGTTGGTCCCTTTGGCCGTTGCGGTGCCGGGCGGACTTTGTCCGTCCGCCATCGTAATAGACCCTTAGGTAGGGAAAAAGTATACTCTGAAAGTACTGGTCTCTGGCACCCATCAGTCACCGCTCGGAACCGCCCTTCATCATTTAGGGCTTCGAGGACCAACACTGTACATGATCTTGTTCTCTGACAGAAAGAGATTGGCCTTCCTGTTAGTCAGTGTATATTGGTGTTAGAGTGTTGGTAATGTGACAAATGGGGTAAAAAAAACGTGCAGTTCAAGGGAAAACCAAGGAAGTGGATAAAGAGAATAAAATTGGTTTAGGGAGCAAGAGAGAAATTTAATAGGGTATAACTCCCAGCATCAATGTTAAAAAATAGCCAAGACAGGGGAAAAGTATAAACTGTCTAGTAATGGAACATGGTTGACATGTTTCAGCAAATGGGGCCAATAGCCTTGCTTTCTTCAGGACCTATATATATCGCTACTGCAACAGAAAAAACCCCAAACCAGTGATGGTAGTGTCATAAATTAGGGAAAAAAAGAAGAAAGTACTGGAACGACATCAATATGTAAATGTCACCTGGGCATCCTAGGTGTGCTAGTTCCAAGTCTTCTCACACAGTCTGCATTGGACTGGTTATTGAGAAGTAGAGACCTCACCCCACCTGGCTGCGGCTCAGGATATTGGTGAAGCACCGCTCTAACCGTCGGTACTCCAGCGCGGCACAGATGCCGGAGCCCCAAATGATGAAGGGCGGTTCCGAGCGGTGACTGATGGGTGCCAGAGACCAGACACTAACGTGGCCTGGCTCTTTCACTACAGTAATCTTTTTCAGTCATTTGGCTGCATGTAGCATTTCACCTTCACCCTCTCTGTCCTGAATAGTTGCCTGATGAACTCTTGACCCTCTGATACTTTTCTGTGTTATATGTCTATTGGGCGTGTATTCAGAGCTGGTCGTTAAAATTGCCCTTGGGTCCCCCGCATTGTATGTAGTTTGTTTACTCTGAAAGTACACCACCTTTATCAACGTGGGATAGATTAGGAGAAGAGCTTAGGACAAAGCAAGCTCCACCACCGGTGCTCAAGAGCGCCAACTGATTGATGGATAATAGGATCCTGAGCGAGTGAGGCTCTGATGGACACTGGGAACTTTTATATTTTCTTGAATTTTCCTCTTTTAAATTCACTATGCATCCATTTGGCAGGAAGGTTACCGAGAAGGAACAGCCAATTGTTATGGTACAACGTTAAGTGATTTGGTTGAAAAGGAGTAAAATAACATGTGTTGCTTTCTTGATTCTGGTGATAATAATACTATGTGGGGTGTCGTGGATTTTGGAACATGCATACAGTGTACCCACACGTAGTACAGGCAAAACAATTTTCCGGAGACGTAATAAAAGGGCTGTCCCGAGTAATGTGTTTGTGGAGATGCATAAGAGGTTCTTTGGGAAAGGGACCGCTTGTTATCCCACCAGATCTGTCACTAGCCTTTGAACGGCGTACCCTTTGTGAATTATACGTACATCCGACGGCCCCAGTTTGCAGAAGTAAGGGGAGTGTTTGGATTTGGTCATCCTGGACCATGTCTATACCATGAAAAGCCACAAAGAATGGGTTACCCAGGTTGTGATAATAATACATATTGTGATCATTTTTATATGGAAGCGCAGAATATAACATTAGTGGGTTGGCATTACAAGGAGTTCACAGTACCCCGAGAGGCTGGTTACTATTCGGTTGTTGCCCCATAATAAATAGCACAGACACTTCTTTGTATATTAATTGTTCCGGGATAATATTGTTCACACATACGGTCTCCTTGGTGAAAAAAGATGATTTGAGCACTTTGGGAATGAACTCCAGATACTCTGTAGTGAATTATGAGGGACTAGTATATGCACACCCAGGTTTCTTCTTTCTGTCCAAATGTGTCTTATTCCAATGTTCACAATGGTACTGATGATGTAGCTCTTGTGATAGTGTTGCTATTGGGTGTTCCATGTAAATATACTCTACCCAAAATGAGGTGGGTAAAAAGAACCTTAACGAAGGAATTCTGCAACGGGGTTACAGATTTAGAAGTAAATAGCTATAGTAATGGAATTACATTTGGATACATCCTTTCTTCCAAATTTATATTGGGTGGTACTACCATGGCCAGGGGTGAGAAAGCTAGGGAATCCTGTGGATGTAAGCTACAAATTCTCTCCAATAACACAGTAACAGCTCTGTTCGATATTACTACCCAGTTAGAAAGCATGCAGGTGTATTCAGAACAGACTGGATATGCAGTGGATTTTATCTTGGCAAAGAGTGGTGGTGTATGCACAGTGGTTGGCGACCAGTACGTGGTCAGTATAAAAAATTTGGGGAAGAATATAACTCAAAATTCTATGGATATTATCGACAATGTGCAGGGAATGAAAAGTGGGAACTGGAATTGGTCTCTTTTTGGCGATTGGTGTTAGATACTTCAACAACTAATTTACCTTATTTTGATATTAATACTCTGTTGTGTCCTCACACAATGCATCCCCTCTTGTTGTTGCTATTCTGCTACTGGTTTTATTCCGAAAGAGAAGCCATGATGATGCAGGCTGTTTTTGATGGACTGATAAATATTGATGAGGGGATAGTTGGGGTTTCTTCCCTTCTTTCTGTACCATTTTCTAATGTTGATTGTGTAAGGAGTGCCAATAATTTTATCCCAAATTATGTTTCTGAATTTATATGTTCTACATATTAATCCAATTGTGATAATGCCGTTTGTTCTATTTATACACTAGAAAATGTTTTTAGCTCATGCAGAGAACAAGGACGTCAACCACAAAAGATCATCTATCACGGAAGCCACGGACGGAGGAGGAAGCACATCGAGGCTGGGAGTTGATTGGACCCTTGAATACCCTTCGATCTAGAGTTGGCTCATGGGGCATTTTTCCTCAACTTGCTAAGCATACTACAATAGTATCTTAACATTAGCAAGGGAAGTGTATTAATATAAACTATACATCTATACACATTGATAAATTTCTTTACCACCACATCCTTTTTTTGTACATACACCGTATTGTGGAGATACATTAGTGAGTGACAGGGGGATCTGACCCCGGTCCTGACGAAGGGGCATGGCGCCCCGAAACATGTTGACCCGCACAGGAAAGAAAGCCCATTAACCCGCTTACCCTTTCCGACACCACTTCTTTTTTAACAATACCAGCCAGTGTTTATTAAATCATTTTTTCTATCACTAGGCCAGGTATTTTTTAACATCACTTTTTCATCACTCCTGACCCCACTGACACTCACTCCAATTTACTCACATAGCACCCTCATTTAAAAGGTGCTCCAGCGTAGGCACTTGTCGCAGCACTGCCCCGTCCGGCAGCCGGGCGGGAAGACCCCGATGATGAAGCATGACACCAAGGGCCCTTTTGGTGTGTGAGGGGTATTTTAACACATTGTGTGTATTCCATAGACATCAGGATACACACAGATCCTCCTAGAGGTGGACCTCTCTGATTACTGGTACTTTTGCAAGAGGAGGACGTGCCCACCTCGGTGCCCTACAGCACCACCTCTTCCTCCCCCCCTTTTTTGATTTCCCTACTATTATCGACAATGTGCAGGGAATGAAAAGTGGGAACTGGAATTGGTCTCTTTTTGGCGATTGGTGTTAGATACTTCAACAACTAATTTACCTTATTTTGATATTAATACTGTGTTGTGTCCTCACACAATGCCTCCCCTCTTGTTGTTCCTATTCTGCTACTGGTTTTATTCCGAAAGAGAAGCCATGATGATGCAGGCTGTTTTTGATGAACTGATAAATATTGATGAGGGGATAGTTGGGGTTTCTTCCCTTCTTTCTGTACCATTTTCTAATGTTGATTGTGTAAGGAGTGCCAATAATTTTAGCCCAAATTATGTTTCTGAATTTATATGTTCTACATATTAATCCAATTGTGATAATGCTGTCTGTTCTATTTATACACTAGAAAATGTTTTTAGCTCATGCAGAGAACAAAGCCGTCAACCACAAAAGAAGGCGGCCGCTAGGATCCTCTGAATTCTATGCTTCGTTCCGTGTGGTTATTCCCTCCGCATAATCAGCACACACCGTGGCGGAACAGAGAATAAAAACTTCAGTGAATATTGCCTTAAGTGTGTTGTGCCTTCTGTCAATTAGGGTGCCTCAGTAAGGTGCAAAATCATGCAAGTAGTCAATCTATTGTTTCAATAACATTTTAAAAACAATCTAAAATGTGTCTAAAAGCAGATTAGCATATTATAGCAGCAAAAGAATTCTAACAAAAAGAAAGCAGCCTGTGCTGTGATTATGTGTTCTTTTTCTAAATGGGTCGAGGCCTATCCTACCCGGAGATGTGACAATATGAGAGTTGCCTAACATTTGTTAAGGGAATTGATTCCATGATTCTGCTTGCCAACTTCTTTTGGAACAGACCATGGACCTCATTTTAAAAATTAGATTCTTAAATTGATTTGTACAGCTCTTCAGACTGACCATAAGCATCATTGTAGTTCTTGTCCTCAGTCATCTGGCATTTTAAAGAAGAAGAAGTAGAAGGCTACCATCATAAATAAGCTAGATAACGTGTGTATATCCACCAATTTGAAATGGCCCGATGCTCTTTCTCTTGTTCTCATAAGCATTAGAAGTACCCCAGGCAAAAAGACTGGAATCTCACTTCATTAAGTATTAATGGGCAGAGCCATGAGGATTGCCTATATACCTTCCGCAACACTTATGCCAATAACTGATTACATTGTAATGGATTACTGTAAAGGTCTGGCTTATATGGTGAAATCTGTCTCTCATCAGGAGTGCTCGGCAACAGCACAAACAAAATAATTACAGTGTCATACCCTGCAACCAGGAGACTGGACCCCTGAAATTTGCATGTGTGCACATGTTGCGCACATACACCCCCTAACGGCATGGATGTGTGCCACATGGCACTTTTAAAAAAGCAAAAATGTGCTTTTGTAAAGGAATTCGGTAATTACCACCAACTTCAAATTAACAAATTCCTAAGGCCCAAAAGCACAGCTAGAAACAGCAAGTAGACCCCCGTCGACTATGTGCCCAGATGGTGCCCTTCAAACACACCACCAATCTCACAACCAACCCATGCACATGTGTTAAACCCAGCAAAGCGGCGTGTCTGTGAGCAACACTGACAATGCAAGTGACACTGCATGGCGAATAGCATTGCTGCAGTCAATATATCATGAAATGTTGCACGCCACTACACTGAGGTGGCTGAGTGTGGACCACATCGTAAAGGAGCAGGTTACATCCTGACACATCCACGTGCACAAATAACCCCTGACGTCAACAACACATCTGCGGACAAACCATGCCCCAGACTCCCAACTCCCACCAAGAGCCCAATGTACCCAAGTATACAACATCTCAGCACTGTATAAGCACAGAAGTCAAAGGCACAAGGCATGAAAGGGACCAGGGGCAGCAAAATCAGAGCTGCAGGCGCGACTCTCCCAAAATGCAGCACACACACGTAATATGCAGAGCACATCAACATTGACAACAATGTGGTACAAACCGCACGTTCACAACGGAACAGAGGACACGACTAGTGCCACTTCTGTGTAGAAACTGGCCAATCACATTTGGCATAGCAGGGAATATGAGCTGATAATGTAAAGTGGAGAAGTGTGGCTCACTGGTTAGAGGAGGCAGACCTGGAAGCAGAGATCAGCCCGGGACCAGGGTTCAATTCCCGGCTCGGCGGGGTCTTGAGTCCTAAAATGTCCATGGACTCGACAATTCTCGCTCCGGTGCCTACTCGATTCACGGGTTCACACTCTGCAACTCTGGGCAATAGCTTGCTTAATCTTCACAACGGCCCCTCGCGGCGGGATGCCTGGCTTTCACCTTGCGGATACCCTGCCGGGGTATCTCACAGGGGAATACCAGGACGGGTTCCCTAAGCAAGCGCCTTGATGCCTTCGGGTGATACGTGCGCTATATAAATCGCAATACATTTACATGTACAAGTACAAACACACATCCATGATGTTGTCGAAAGTCCACTGACTGGCATCAAATAGGCAGCTCCTCCCAAACAGTCACTATGTACCATGTCATGCAGTCTGTATGTAAACATGTACAATGCGTCAACATACATGTGAACACAATGTTAAACTGCATCTCCCCTTCATATTGCAGAAGGAAAACCAACACCTCCTGCAGAGCAGACCGAACCGCTCTACACTGATGACAAAGAGGACCTCCACACCTTCGACACCGACGCCCTCCAAGAGTTCATAGACAGCTACATCAACCCACCTCCAGGAGCAGGGTAGCCCAGCTTCCTCGAGGAGACCCCATCCCCTGCACAGACCACACAGCAGGCAGCACCCACCACCACGGATGTCTCCCAGGACCCCCACGAATAACACATGGCCTTCCAACGCCGTGTGTTGGGGTGCCAGGAGAAGATGGCTGAACAGGTGCGGGTGGGGTTCGACCGCATGGCATCCAAAGTAGATGCCGTACGTGGGTGTCTACCACTCACAGTCCCTAACGGATACCCACAGTCCACTCCATACTCTCCAACGATCCATGGCTGGAGTCCTGACTCGGAGACAAGATCAACTGTCTAGTCAGAGTGGCTCCAGAGATGTCACCCGGGAGTTAGGACACATGCGGAGGATCATGGAGAACATGGAGCGGACGCAGGCGGAAAGAGCGTCTGTCACAGCTGCAAACAATCGAGAGGTAGCTGGGTTCCTCAATGCCCTGCATACCCTCCTAATGGCATTGCTGCCACAAGGCCTGGCGCAGATGAATGCTGCTGCTACCACTCCATCCACCTCTCCGCCCCCTGAAGTATCAGTGCCACACAGTGCGGCAGACATTCCAACTCTGGCCCCTGAGTAGTTACTGCCACACAGGCTGGAGACTAAGCATGGGCGAATTTTGCGAATTCGTGATCCGCGGATTTGCGAATTTGTGATCCGCAAAATTCGCGAATTTTTGCGAATTTGCAGATTTTTGTTTTTTTGCGTGTTCGTGGGGTTTTTTGTGTGTTCGCGGGGCTTTTTGCGTCTTCGCGAGCCGCTTGCATAGCGAAGTTACCCATGCAGTCGTTTATGGGAGAGAGAGAGATAGATAGATAGCTAGATAGAAAGAGAGAGAAAGAGAGGGAAAGAGAGAGGGAGAGAGAGAACGAGAGAAAGAAAGAAAGGTTGGATTCTCTGAAGGGCCAGATTCCTGAGTTGCCCCTACAGAACATACAGCTTTTTATTTTTAGCAAAATGCATATGAAAATTGTGCTGTAAAGGTATCTTTTAGTTTAACCCCACCTGACAACTCAAAATGGGTGTATTTGCCATCCTCTCCCTTCTTCCTGTTTTTTATATCTGTAAGTGCTTCCTGATGAGGTTTAATTCCTTGGACAGGTGCCTCGTTGCCTACTTGTAACTATTCTCTGACCCTGCTTCAAGGGTCAGAGCAGGGTCAGAGAATAGTTGCAAGTAGGCAATGAGGCGCCAGGAAGCAATTAGCAGCAGGTGTCCAAGTTGAAGTTAATTTGTTTGTAACCCTTTTGTAAAAGGTTACAAAGAAATTAGGTTCAACTTTTGCACCTGCTGCTGTAACCCTTGCTTGGCTGAAAATTCGTCCCTGCTGATTTGCGGATTTTACCGCGATTTCGCGAGATTCGCGGATTGCGAAATCGCGCTAATCCGCAAATTCGCCCGCGAAACGGATTTTACGCCCACCCTTACTGGAGACAGAACACCACCACCTACATGTGAGGCACATGAAACAGCAGAGGATGAAGATGTGGATGAATCTGCTTTACTGGTAAGAAGGAAGCAATAGCATTCATCTCCGCCATATGGCTTTCATCTCCGCCATATGGCCTATTTCATCTCCGCCATATGGCCTATTTCTGATGGTTCTGCCCTCTGCATCATCACCTTCCACTGTCCCCCGATGCACTCTGCGACACTCACCTTGGACCGCGACATATACTGCCATATTCTGCTTGGTTACCAATGACACAGCAATCAGACTGCGGACTGAACTATTCCTCTTACGATGAACTTGTCATTCCCTAAAGGACTCTGGCTGGCCCTCCATGGGCCAACAATGTAAAGTGGGGTTCGCATGGCCCTGTACTACTCCAGCTATAACACTCCACTGAATGTGCATTAAACATTCAATTTCACACAGATGTGTCATGTCTATGATCATTCAAGTGTGGAAGTATGGATTAATGTAGCGCCAGTGATTCCCCCTTACATCCATGTTTCTCATGTTGTGGGACTTGAGTCACAGGGTGCAACATTACTGATTGAGCTCCGGGTGGCGCTGACACTACAACAGAGATGCACGCATTCGTTACTTCCTTGTCCAGCCCAGGACAGGACAGGACCACGCCCAGAGCCCCGTGGTCATTGTTCACACCCCTACGCTGGACTGGCACACGCCAGGCCAGCCCATTTTGCTTAGGCTTACAGGGGGGACGACAATGCTACATGTCCCAGGTCTTCCTTGTAGTGATCTGCTGATCACAGGTCTAGTTGTCAGCATGCCACAGCTACTTCCTCATGGCTGGTATACACCCAGACCACACCCATCCAGTACACGCGTCACAGGATGTGACCCTGCCAATAAAAAGGGCCAAAAGTGGTACAAAAGGGGGTCGTGATGGACGGAGCATCTGAATCAATCAAACTCTCACACCCAGTCAAAAGATCTGGGTTTAATCCATCACCGTTCTTTAGCCCACTCTACCACCCCAGTTCAGACATGGCTATATGCAAATCAGTCTGACCCTGTGCCTCATGGAAACAGTCCAGCCCGAACTGCCAAGCCATGTGTTCCCTGGACCGGAAACAAGCTTCCGAGGACCGGTTTCTGGCATTCCAGCCGTCTTCAGCCCGGCTTGCTTGAATCCAGTGGCAAAGTGAGCAAGGGACTCACGTCTGAGCATACCCTGCCACACTTATGGCGGCCAAAAGCGGTACAAAAGGGGGTGGTGATGGACGGAGCATCTGAATCAATCAAACTCTCACACCCAGTCAAAAGATCTGGGTTTAATCCATCACCGTTCTTTAGCCCACTCTGCCACCCCAGTTCAGACATGGCTATATGCAAATCAGTCTGACCCTGTGCCTCATGGGAACAGTCCAGCCCGAACTGCCAAGCCATGTCTTCCCTGGACCGGGAACAAGCTTCCGAGGACCGGTTTCTGGCATTCCAGCCGTCTTCAGCCCGGCTTGCTTGAATCCAGTGGCAAAGTGAGCAAGGGACTCACGTCTGAGCATACCCTGCCACACTTATGGCAGCCAAAAGCGGTACAAAAGGGGGTGGTGATGGACGGAGCATCTGAATCAATCAAACTCTCACACCCAGTCAAAAGATCTGGGTTTAATCCATCACCGTTCTTTAGCCCACTCTGCCACCCCAGTTCAGACATGGCTATATGCAAATCAGTCTGACCCTGTGCCTCATGGGAACAGTCCAGCCCGAACTGCCAAGCCATGTCTTCCCTGGACCGGAAACAAGCTTCCGAGGACCGGTTTCTGGCATTCCAGCCGTCTTCAGCCCGGCTTGCTTGAATCCAGTGGTAAAGTGAGCAAGGGACTCACGTCTGAGCATACCCTGCCACACTTATGGCGGCCAAAAGCAGTACAAAAGGGGGTGGTGATAGACGGAGCATCTGAATCAATCAAACTCTCACACCCAGTCAAAAGATCTGGGTTTAATCCATCACCGTTCTTTAGCCCACTCTGCCACTCCAGTTCAGACATGGCTATATGCAAATCAGTCTGACCCTGTGCCTCATGGGAACAGTCCAGCCCGAACTGCCAAGCCATGTCTTCCCTGGACCGGAAACAAGCTTCCGAGGACCGGTTTCTGGCATTCCAGCCGTCTTCAGCCCGGCTTGCTTGAATCCAGTGGCAAAGTGAGCAAGGGACTCACGTCAGAGCATACCCTGCCACACTTATGGTGGCCAAAAGCGGTACAAAAGGGGGTGGTGATGGACGGAGCATCTGAATCAATCAAACTCTCACACCCAGTCAAAAGATCTGGGTTTAATCCATCACCGTTCTTTAGCCCACTCTGCCACCCCAGTTCAGACATGGCTATATGCAAATCAGTCTGACCCTGTGCCTCATGGGAACAGTCCAGCCCGAACTGCCAAGCCATGTCTTCCCTGGACCGGAAACAAGCTTCCGAGGACCGGTTTCTGGCATTCCAGCCGTCTTCAGCCCGGCTTGCTTGAATCCAGTGGCAAAGTGAGCAAGGGACTCACGTCTGAGCATACCCTGCCACACTCATGGCGGCCAAAAGCGGTACTGGGCTAAAGAACGGTGACGGAATAAACCCAGATCTTTTGACTGGGTGTGAGTGTTTGATTGATTCAGATGCTCCGTCCATCACCACCCCCTTTAATAAAAAGGGCCAGGCGCACGTGCTTGACGCCATTTCCACTCTAGCTGGGTGTGTCCATGTGATTATTATTTAAGCATGAGGGCCTAGGGCCCTACCACGTCACATTCCCCACTGCCGGAGGTGACATGATGGCGTCCGCACCACGATACTCAACCATAAAGGGTCCATAACTTGCGTTGCACAGAGTTGGTGGCACCGGATACACTGCGGCCGGCATGGGCCTATCGCAACGAGTCAGTGATTTTCAGTACACTAAGGTAGGGGCACCTTAAGTCCTGAGCGGGTGTGCAGCCTGCGATGATGCGCCATTCTGGCGGTCCGGACTGTTAAGGATCTGTGTGAGCCCTGCTGGACCGCAGTGTAGGCCTGAGCTAGCTGGCAGTGCGGGCCTACCGCCACGTGGCATTGCCTCGCGGTTCACAGAGGTATTGGCACCTAAAGAGCTGAGCGGGTGTGCAGTCTGCGATGATGCACTTATATGAACCCTGCCATTGCGAAATCAAGACCCAGAATCAGGTGTGTGACCTGGTGGCCCGCGGTGCAGGGCTGCATGATGTGGAGGCTGCCAAGGTCGCAGGCCCCAGGCTTGGAACTTGCACCGGCACGTGGTGGGCCCTCTTGGAGACACGCCGGTGATTGGAAGGTGAACAGTGAGGCCTGGGTGCGCAGGGGCGGTCAATCACTGCTGGGCGGCGGGAGGGGCTGTGGTGCAGCAACCTGTGTGTACAGGGGCGGGCAAGCAATGATGACGTGTGCAATTATATGAACTCTGCCATTCATAAATCTGGACTCTGTTTCAGATAAGGGACCTTGTGGACTGCAGTGTATACTGGCACGTGGTTGGAGAGACACCAGTGGCAGCAGGTGAGCAGTGAGACCTGGGTCCCCAGTGTTGGCACTCTCTCCCCCGCTCCCTCTCCCTCTCTTCCTTTCACTGTCTCACTCACTCTCTCTCTCTCTATCTTTCTCTCTCTCTCCCTCTCTTCCTTTCACTCTCCCTCTCCTTCTCCTTCTCTCTCTTTCTCTCTCTCTCTCTCCCTCTCTCCCTCTCTTTCTCTGTCGTTCTCTCTCTCTCCCTCTCTTCCTTTCACTCTCCCTCTCCTTCTCCTTTTCTCTCTTTCTCTCTCTCTCTCCCTCTCTTCCTTTCACTCTCTTTCTCTCTCCCTTTCTTTCTCTCTCTCTTTCTCTCTGTCTCTCTGTCCTTTGATGAGTGCATGACACGCCTTCTTATCTTGAATTTTGTCTTGCAGGCTGTGACTTACAGCTTGTCAAGAGAAGACCTGCCACGACTCTTCCAAATTTAATTTAAATAAAATAATTTGTTTAGAAAGATGAATAAATGATTCTCCTTTTTCTGACCACACATGAATGTTAATTGTTGTAATTGTGCGACATCAGGCAAATTGTTTCGTCCATGATTTCGTAAAGTTAATGTAAAATATCTTTGTCTGGGGGCAGTGCCCGGGGTAGGGCCCCAGGGGGTGGGGGGTCCTGGGGGTGGTGGCGGTGGGTGTTGTGGCCTTCTTCGGTGTCCGAGCTGCATGATTAGTAGCTCTATGGCATCTGTTGTTCTTCAGGTGTGGCTCTGGGCTGGGCTCCCTTTTATGGTGCAGGTTGTCGTCTGACTTTACACCAAGTAAGAGCAGGTGTTAAATCCATGCTGCTAAAGCACCTTATCGCCTGTTTTGGGATCTTCTCGCCGATTTGGCTGGTCGTTGAGAATGTTGCGAAGTGGTGTCGTCGCAGCTTTTTGCATGGGAATGCCGACTCTGCATATCACTAGCGTTAGTTGCCGGTGTCATCTGTGGCGATGTTTTTTACGGCTGCTATTGCAGGAAACTGGTGATATCGGATGTTAGCACCAGCTTGTGAATAGGGCGATACATTTAGCGCCACTTTGGGTGCGATAAAGTGCCGCTAACTCAGGGATAAGTCCTTGAGAATATGCCCCTATATGTACAATTCAGCATGGGTCACTCCCCCTGCGCTCATTTTCTAACAAATGGGCAGCAACAAACCTTTTATGTTATCCAGCTTGTAGCTACCCAGAGGAAACTGAACTCCATGTGTTCTTTTTTTGTCCAGGATACCAAAAGGGTAGATCGTGATGGCTGATTCAGATGTGCAGAAACCTGGGGACCGAACATTGTGCAGCAGCGTTTAGGATCTTGAAATATAACACCAAACAGGCTATTGTATTTGCAGTTTCGCGTTTCTTATTCTCTATGTGGTTTTCCCGCAAGCATTTCTAGGGCTCCAAAACTTAGTCATAAGCTAAACTATGAGAGAATTTGTGAACAATGTATTATGCGCCATACATGTAAAGGAGGTTAATTTATGGGTAACAGGGAGTTTAAACTGAGTTATGTTGTCAGTAGTGATTTGTTGATTCTTAGAGGGAGTTATTATGTGTGGGATAAGTCTGAACACTTCAACCTGCCACGTTATTGGGTGGGTTATTGTTATTTTACTTTAGGGTATCCTAGAAACTTTCATGTAAATGGGTTGAATGATGTTGTTGGTTCAAAGAGTGAAAGGTAGTTTTTGGCAGATAGTATAACGTACTAGGAGCTATGATTCCATCTATTGGAGAAGCTATGAATGATGTGAAAGTAAGATTATCCACACTTGCTTCTAATACAAATCCAACAAGAGGGGTGACTGTGAGCAATCAAGGTCCAGCATACGTGATCCCAACATAGATTTGAGAAAAGGAGTATGCATTTTCTATATAATACAAAGACAAGTACATAATAGGTCTTCTATCAGTACAAGACAGGTCAAAAGGAATTATCCCTTTTCTCTTGCTTCTAGTACAGTCTGGGGCATTATCAAAGATTAATACAGAACTAATTTTACGTGTGTAATGATTATGCAATATCGTCTAGTGCGAGATATCCTCCTTGAGAAGGAAGGCGGTGTTTGGGGGGTCTTGAAGGTGAAAGAGTAGTGTAATTTCATTCCTGGTTATGTCTTAACCATAACTAATATTTCTTGTTAAGTACAAGCTTTGGAAGAGTATGGCTTGTGGGAAACAGTACGTTCCAGGGCACGTGAGATAGGAAAGGGTTTCAGTAAGGTTGGTGAGTGGATTGATATTTTTTGGGGTATGCTTAATCTCATACTAACCCCTGTAAATATTGTGTTGACTTGTGCAATTGCTCAGTTTCTCTTGTTCAAATATTTCTAAATTATGGCTGTGAAGAGAAATGGAGATGGTCTAAGACGTAGTGGAAGAGACTGAACTGGATGATGCCAGAGATCAAGTGCGTAATCAACTGAAGCTGTTGGAGGAATCAAATTGCAAGAAGCAGAAAGTATTGCAGACTGTACTATAATTGATGTTTTTGGTATGGAATAATCAGAGGGTGGAGTTTGTCAGAGTGTTATTGCATTTATAAAATTGTGCATTATAAAAATTATGTAAAATTAAGTTTAAAATGGATGTCTCATCCAGCACATTCACTGTTTATTATCTCTGCAGCACACAGTCAAGCAAAGTCATGTTTCTTTATTTCCATTGATGTTGCTCTTGCTATTATCAAAGTAAACTTTCCAACTTGGGCTCAGTCATGTTGCGATCATTACAGTTCCTTCCACTAGCTAACTGTACTGTATTCATTTACAATAGTTCACTGTTGTTTTGTAACTAGTTTGTCCTACCATCTTGAGAGGATATTAATGTAGAAGAGTTGAATCAATATTCATATAGTGGAATAGTGCTTATGTAGTAAGGCAATATAATGTTTAATAAAACCGGTCTCTGACTTGCTGAAATAATAACGGTTTTGCTCACGCCATGATCAATTTGCAGTTTTAGTTATGTTCTATAAGAAAATTCTCTATATAACCCTTGATTTTGAGGGTGTGAGAGAACTTTCCTAATGCCTTTCCGATGCTACGAGGGATGCCGTTCGATTTCTTACTGATTTTGCTGCTCATTTACCTTTGAATTTTTCAGATTTTGCATACTAATCTGTATTTCATTATCATTGACAGGCTTCATGGCAATAATCTATGCATATGCTCTTTACAATTTCTGTTTTGTATTTTTTGGAATTTTTGTGATACATCTTCTTAAATTTCTAATTCTGCCCCACAACTCACAGTCAGTCCTCTCTTAATTGACTGTATTTTTTGATGCTGTGTGGTGTCTTGTGTCAGTCCACATTGCCTCGTGACATTGAGGTTTAACATAGTCAATGACCCAACCACCCATGGGCATGTTATTAAGGTAACTTTAGGAATGTAAGAATTAAGGAATTCCCCATGCCCACATATATTAACCCAAATAATTGTAGCGTTCATTTGGGAAAAATGTTCTTTGTCTTCTGTTTAAATGTATTTAAGTAATCTTTTGAAAAATTTAACTAAATTGTGGGTGCAAGATGGAGTCATAAATGTCTGCAAATAGGAGTAAAAGAGCCTTGTTTGAAATGGAAGATATCAAGGTACAAATTTACGATGGCATCAAAATCCTGGAAGAATCGATACCTAAAAGACAGAGTTATGCATACTGTATTATGAATAGTTGCAGGGTTGTGACATGATATATTCATTAAAGGGGATATTTTGTTGAAGTTATTTCACATTTGAATTATATATGTGAAATTAAAAAAAAATTATTGAGATTTTTGTATTGCATACAGTTATCATATCAATGCTCGTCAAGATATAATCTAGAACATCTCAGAATATAATAACAAAGAATCTACGTAAATGAAACATCAAACATGATACAGAGCTCATCTTCAATTTGAGAAGCTATTATCACGGCTACTCGCCATGCTATACATAATGTCCATGAGTATCAGTCTTGAACAATCATACATCTTATATATATTCTTTAGAACATTTACAGTTCAGTCAAATAGACAATGCGGTTCGTACCCCACTCCTAAACCATCCCTCTTTTCTAGTGAGTATGTTGCTCCAATGTTATTGCGTGGTAGCAGGCAATTTATCCCTGTGCCCCGCAAAAGAGTGCCTGAGGGCCACGGCACATCCAGTATCGTTATGTCATCTCCAATGGATATGTCTGTAGATAAGTCCTAATGGGTGCCAGATGTCTTTTGGACTGGCGGCCAGCGGTTGCAGTATGGCATATATGTCACTGGTGGCATCACAGTATATCAGGTTTCATATCCAGGCCTTTATTGTCAGGATTTGGGCACTACTCCAGTGCTATGAGATCTGTTGCTTTGCCACTCGCAGGGCTATGGCAGCGAACCGACTTGTTTCTTTATTTAAAGGTCTAACATAACCCAGTAAAGCCATCAGTGGTGTAGGCTGTATGATGCTGCCCATCATCAGAGATAAAAGTGTAAAAACCTCCCCCAGTATGTTAATATGAGGCCGCAGTTCCAAGCCAGGTGAGCAAACTCCGCCTCATCAGCAGCACATCTGGGATATCAGTGTGGTAAGTGTGGTATGCTGGGGTCCATCTTGGCCAGCAGCTGCGGCGTGATGTATGCCCGGTGCGGGTTCTTAAAGTGTAGTAGTTTATGCCGGTGGTTATTGGATGAGTGTTTCGTTTGTTCACAACAATATGACTATATTTGATCTATCAGTGGGAATCCCAGATCCTGTTCCCAGGCTAGACGTACTTTACCTCTGACCGCTGGGAGAAGTGCCAGGGCTGTGTGATAAAGTTGTGACACCAAATGTGCCTCGTCTGATGTAGTTATAGTCAGAGTAAGCGGTAAGAAATCTGCTGGTTCCATTGTCGTGTTTGGGAGTGCTTAACGTAGGGAGCTATGCACCCTGTGTAGGGCAAACCTATCCATATATGCCTCATCCCCATTCCAAGTCAGATCTCCCACCTTCGTAACTGAGAGTCCTTTAAGAAGTCGCCCACAGTATGTAACCCATATCGAGCTTGAGTGCGCCTGGTAATTGCTACCGTTGTTGGGCGTATCCAAGGATTATTAGCTCATGGTATATGAGGAGAACACAGGAATTCTGCATGTAAGTATCTCTGTAGCTTGGGCCAAGCCCAACACGCAGTAGGCAATGTCTGAATCTCCTCTGGATTCTACTGCAGCCCCTGTGGGAGGATGACTGAAAGTGAGCTGGGATGGACCTGGGAGCTCTCAGGCTTAAGATATTGCAGTCTGGCATCCATGTGGTATCAGTAATACGTGAAATGAATTTGAGTGATCAGATAATATAATATAAATAGAAGTCTGGGACTCTAAACCCTCCCAGCCTATATGGCATACCTAGTGTGTTCCACCCAATACGCGGCTCCGCCGGCTGTTTGCCTGCCCATATAAATCGAGCAGGGCCCGCAATGTGTCAAAGAATTTTGCAGTAAGAGCGATGGGAATATTTAAAAGAAAAGGTTCAAAAACCTTGGGAGTACCACCATTTTCATAATGGCAATTCTACCAGCAATCGAAAGAGGGAGTTTGATTCACCGCTCAATCTGTGCAGTGAGGTTATCGATTGCCGCCCGTAGTTTAGGCGAATCACCTCAGAAGCAGTGCAATGTAAAAATATGCCTAGATACTTGGGGCAATGGAAAACCTACATCCACTTGCACAGTGGCCGGGGTCAATGGAAATATTTCTGATTTATTCCAGTTGATTATTAGTCCTGAATATACTCCAAATCGCACTACTTCACACAGTATCGGAGGGAGATTAACACTCAGCTATCTTACAAACAACATTACATCGTCGGCGTAAAATGAAGCCACTAGTGGCCTACGGTGGAATCTACACCTGTGGTCGATAGGTTTCTCTTGTATTTGCCTCGCCATAGGGTCCATAGCCATAATGATAAGCAAGGGTGACAGTGGGCAACCCTGACTGGTGCCACGTGTTAGTGTGAACTGGGAGGTAATCTCACCATTCAGTTTGAGGCGAGCCACAGGGCTAGAGTATAGGAGTCGAATCAATTTCATGAAGCCGATCGGGATACCCAATTTCTGAAATACCGCGTACAAAAAAGGCCATTTTCGGCATAAAATAATATAGCCGCTGCTGGTAGTGTAGGCTCCAGCTGGTTCGTGATGGCAAAGATTGCTCTCAAATTTACTGTAGCCGATCGGTTTGGAACGAACCCGGCCTGGAAAGGACAGATGATCTTGTTGATTAATAGAGAGAGATGGGTGGCTAGGATCTTAGCTAATATTTTATAATCGTGATTAGATGTGACAGCTGTCTTTATGATGCACAACTGCTGGGTGTTTTACCTGGCTTAAGTAGAAGCGTGACTATGGCTTCATGCATAGTACGGGGGAGTATGCCCTCCTGCAGGGCTTCATCATGCACCTCTGCCAGTCGGGGGCCAACAGGGTCTTGTAGATTTTGTTATACTCACCTGTGAAGCCATCTGAGCCAGGGGCTCGGTTGCTAGCAAGACCTTCAATTGCCGTCCTTGTCAACGGGGGCAGCAAGAAATTCGCACTGGCCATCCTCTATCCAGACCATGGCTATCTCTTCCAAGTAATCTGTAAGAGCTTGTCAAATTGGGGGAGCACGGGAGGAGTAAAGTTTGGTATAATACGCTAAAAATGCCTCAGTAATGTCACTTCCCGTCCTTAGTGTCACCCCATCCTCTAAACCAAGTTGTGTGATATACATTGATTTATATTGGGGACGCAGCATCTCGACAAGTGTCCTGGTTGGCCGCTCGCCTTCACCATATGTTCGTGCTCTAGCGCGTTTTCCCAAGTAGTTTACCTCACGCGCTGCTAGCTCATCAAATTCTGTTAATAGTGTTGCTCTGGCATGAAGCGAGGGGGGGCAGGTGCCTATGTGGCTATATCCATGTTTTTTCTCCACATGCTCTAGGTCCCTACGTATGGACCATAGTACACCCGCTTGCTTAGCTGTAAATATCCCTCTAATGTAAGCCTTAAATGCGTCCCATAACATGGACTGTCGCTCTATTGTGCCCTCATTTAGTTGAAAGTACTCTCGAATGGCCTCTCCCACCTCACTATGAAAGACCAAGTCCAGCACTGCGTCAGCAGGAAATCTCAAGGCGGACTATGGATGTTGTACACTGGGCATCTCCAGCAGGAGAACGGGTGAGTGATCCGATAATGTACGTGGCATTTAGTCAGTAGTCTGGACGGCCAGTAAATGCGGGGCGTGAGGCACCAGAGGTAAATTCTTGTCCTTGTGCTGTGTGGGGCTGAGTAAAATGAATAGTTGCGACCTGTGAGGTGTCCAGTACTCCAGGGGTCTTTAAGGAGTGTGGTGTCCAGCAGGTAGGTGAGTGTCTGTATTGCATGTGGTTTAGTGATATGTCCCATTCCAGTAGTGTCTATTGCGGGATCCAGTGTCAGGTTGAAGTCATCCCCCATTAATATATAACCAATGTCTAATCTTGTAATGTGTGCAGCTATCTTGGGGAAGAATTCCCGGAGATAGCTGTATACTCATAGGTATCAACCAGCAATATCGGTTCATTACGCCGGACACCTGCAACTAATATGTATCTACCCTCCACATCCGCCACTAATTCCTGCACCTGAAAGAGTGCCCTATGCACCGGTATATAGACACTGCGGGAAAATATGCTATAATTGGCGAAGAAGCAATTTTTACCACAGGATGCAGCAAATTGATGTGTTGGGAGCGGTGCGTAGTGTGTCTCCTGTAGGAATTGTATTTGAGCAGCATGCCTGTTTTAGGCTCAAACCATGATTCTTTGCTCTAGGCAGGGACATGCAAACTGTATGTTATATCATGGAGCGTATTGTGTATGTGCGATACTCGTATAATTATATAGACAGTTGCCTGGTGCTCTACATCGTAACAGTGAAAAAACAACGAGTTCTAAAAAAACATCACCCATATCCCCCCTCCCACGTAGTAGGATATCTGTAAAACAGTACCTGGTGAATCCCATCTCAAAATCTACAAAAAACAAAAACAAAACCCAAATTGAGCAACGGGAGGAGACTTCCAAGGGGGGTAGGCAACACTCAGTGGAGCCGCCACTCAAAGTACAATACATGTATGTGATTCATGCTGCGACGCATGAATCGATCTTTTAGGCAGGTATGCTCATTGATATTCAGCATGCTTCATACAGCCATGACTTCTGAGGGGCTGTTCATGCTGCCTTGTCTTAGACTTGCAGGCTATGCATGGCACTAGCTTGGGAGGCGACCAAGTGCAGGGGGAGCACAGTTTAGGTAGCGAGCATACAGTTGCCAGACTTTATCCCGCTCAAGCTGTTTCATCCTCTCCTTGTTTCAAGGTGTTATGCATATGTTGATGTTGCTTCCAGAACTTTGTAGCTTCGTCGGGGGTCTCAAAAATCTGTACCTTTCCAGCGATCTGAACACGGAGGCTTGCTGGTAATAGCATAGCATACCGCACATTGGCTTTCTGCAATGTTCACCTAATGTCTGCATATTTACGACGCACCTCCTGTACCATTGGAGGGAAGTCTGAGAAGAATGCTAGCTCTGCGCCTTGATATACGATGGCCCCCCTTTCCCAGGCCAGCTGGAGAGACACATCATGATCATGGTAGTTAAGGAGCTGCGCTATTATTAACCTGGGGGATGCCCCTGACGCTGGCCGCGGTCCCAATGTTCGATGTGCCCTCTCCACTGCGAAAGTCCCGGAAAAGGAGTCTTTGCCAAAGATTTCCAGCAATAATGTTGCAACAAACTTTGCCATGGGGCTAGTATTTGTTGACTCGGCTACTCCACTGTACGTTGTTGCGGCTTGAGCAGGCCTCCAAAGTTTCGGCCTTGGAGGCCACTGTCTTTAGTAAGCATTCCATCCTTTCTAGCCTCTTATGGTGGTAGGCTGCAAGTCTTCTAGGCTGGGGATCAGCTGTTCTGCATCACTAATGTGGGTATTATGTTGCTCGAGTCGTCCATATATATCGTCAAGGCCTGTAGTGTCCAAATGATTATTGATTGCTCTGAAGCCAGCGCGTAGCTCGACCATGATGGCGGCTGCACCCTCTATCGCAGGGGCTTCAGTGCCCAATGGTCCCTCTGTTTCTTCCCACCTGGGGGTCTTTGTCCCATCAAAAAACAGTTGGTGCTTTTTGGGGTCTGTCCACCTCATCATGAGGTATGGCCACCCACAGCATACGTGGCACGAAAAATCCTATGTCGATCACGCAGATAGTGCGGGTTACGTGGGCCCAACCCAAAAATATGGCAGCCCATTTGGGCACTATGGAGTTGCAGGCACATCTGTGTCAGTGACCTCAGAAGCGCCCCATCTGTGGTTTAAAGCATGGGAAAGCGGAGTCTCATGTCTTCAACCAGCCCCCATTCACATCATGTCTTGCTGGCAAATGGGGGGAGACTAGACAGTTCTGCGTGTATGCCCCAGGGATTGCCAATTGCGCTAGTGTCCTCGGCAACTGCTCAATATGCCATTATGGTGCAGAGCCCTTAATTCGGGCCCTTGGTACTGTGGCAAAGACTACCTCATATATGTACCGGTGTGTGTCATAACAGAGCGTGGTATCGCATGTGAGCGTCCTCGGTCACCATTTGCAGCAAGGGATGGGGGAGATTTGGCAGTTCTGTAGATCTGCTCTATGAGGTTATGGCCACGCTAGGGTCCTGGGTCGCAGTACAGCGCGTCCATGTCTGGTCGTCTCCCTGCTCCGCGTACTCACAGTTGTGGCTCAGCTGCAAACACCACCTGCAGTCACGAGCGGCATGCCAACGTTGCTTCTCCCGTGGCCGGCGTCCTCTTCATATCCAGCCTGGCTCAGGGCTCACGGCTGCCACAGCCTCTTGTCACCCGGGTCCCGCCCTTAGGCTCACCCAGGACCCCTATCGTCCCGGGGCCTCTGAGCGCAGCGTCAGGCCCAAGAGACCACAGACTGCAGCGATGCTCTTACCGGGTCAATCCAGGTCATCAAGGGCTCCCCGCACAGCCAAAAGCCGGCAACCTGTCATACGATGTTTCTTTATGCTGGATCGGGGCAGCTTGTGCGGTAGGCGGCTAGCTGCATCGCGGGCGGCTCTGGAGGGTCAGAGTGAGGCAGCCATCTTGGTCGCCGGCTCAGCCACACCTCCCATATATTTGCATTAACATGGAATTTTTGCATCCTAAACAAAATTGTTACAATGTGTTTTCATGTATTTTACTGGCTTAGACAACATTTGGCCTTACTTAGGCCTTAATTCCATGTTTAAAATATGGCTGATTTTCATAATGTTTGTTGTGTGTTCACATTTCTCGCTTGAGATCATACACAGCTAAATGTGCACTGTTGGTTTGGTAATTTATTTGCTGTTCTCAAAGAAACTACGGAGGTAGCCTATTTATTACTTTTGATAGAGCGCATAGGTCACCCAACTAGAATTTGTACAAATACTCACCTGGGCCCATAATTCCAAATCGTATACCTTAACATTTATGTAGGTAACTCACGCTCTACTACTAGTATATTGTAATTTTTTCCTTTAATTCCTATACCAGTAACCTACTAATCTTTGTCACTAGATACCTAAACACGATGAATCAGGAAGTTGAGTTGAGGGAAAGGCACTCAAAATATCATAACATTTATAATTATATAATAACCACAGACTCAGGGTAGGTTCAAACTCTTTATCTAATCATCATCATCATAAGTCATAAGCCACAAGTTAAATGCTATTAGACTATCAATAACCAAAATCAGAAACAGCGTATAGCTATGAATAAGATAGATTATGCCAACCATTTAGAAACTTTGAAGTAAAGGGAAGGTGGAAACAAGGAACATGCTAATTTTAGAAAACAGTCTTTCGCAACTTGATTAAAGGAGGGTAAAGAAAAGGAACATACTAAACCCAAAGACTTTCGTAATTCAGTGGCAGTTTGAAAAGGAGAACACAACTTATGCAATTCGATTATTCAGATTTTAGCTTAATAACTATAGGGAAGGTAAGATTTGGAACAATACTATAAAATTCATCTTATCTCTTTAAAGGGCGGGTAAGAAAAGGAACATATACTATTTTAGAGCCATTTAGCATTGTCTATAGGTGGGTTGAAAAATTGGAACACGCTAATAGTCAGTAATACATGAAAATCTCATTTACCAAGGGACGGGGAAGAAAAAGGAACATGTGCAATCAAAAGCTTTGCAAATTCGGGGAAAGGTAAGAAAAGGGATGCAAGTTATTTGACAAACACCCACGCAGACTTATATTCACCTAGGATAGAGTGAAGACCAACCCTGGCCACGGGTCAGTTGGAAAAGACAGGAGAAATCCCAAAGACTTCAGTGCCAGTAGGCGAGCAGGTGCAGCTCATGGACAATCAGGACAGGATAACCCCAGAAGTTGGATCAGGACCGACCACCGAAGGTTAGGACCAGCACCCGCAGTTTCGGTTGCAACGCCTGCACTACTCCCTCTCTGCAAGGAATCTGCCAAAACCCCGATTGGGTTATAACTTTTATCAGCAAAGTGCTTCGCCAGCACTTTCATTTCCCAAAAACACCGATTGGGTTCTCGAACCTCCCCACAGAGTGCTACGCAGCTCTCTGCTTTCAGTCACCTATTGAGTGCGTTGGGTCAGTGACAGGTCAGCTATTCAGACAAGTCGTACAAATTCTCTAGCTAAACTTACGCTAATTATACTGTTTTTCAGGTCAGTGTACCACCCCCCCCAATGTTGCAAGTTTAAGGATCCCCAATTTTGATTGGACAAAGGAGGAGGACAGGTCATCACACCACCTAAATTTTAGACTTTCTCAGTCTCCTTATTCAAATTCCGTCTACGGCCCTTAAATTTCAGGTTATCATGACATATGCCTTTTGGTTAACAATGGTGAATATAACATTGAATACACTGTAACAATTTTCAGTACAGTTCAGCTTCTTCTAGCTAGGTTACAGGTCGTTTTCCCAGGCGCATCTTGGCTGTTGCTGCCATCTGGCTGGGTTCCAATGCTGCAGAGTTCATCTTCCCTCTGAAGGGTGACATGCGCAGAAGGGACTTCCAAAATGGACAGAGGACGCCACATACCACTTTCCTATTGCCGTGAGGGGAACGGCTGGTGTAGCTCACGAGTCCTGTGCTTTCCTTTCCTGACATCGCCGTGAGGGGAACGGCTTTCTCCTGCTGGAAGCGCTGTGGCCAGGGCAGGGACTACAATCCCCAGGGGCCACGGCGCACAAGTGACGCGATTGAAGCGCCCGGAGGAACTAGAAAAACGAGGAGCGCCGAGCGCGCAGTGTGAACACTTACTGAACCTGTGGACAGAGGACGCCACATACCACTTTCCTATTGCCGTGAGGGGAACGGCTGGTGTAGCTCACGAGTCCTGCGCTTTCCTTTCCTGACATCGCCGTGAGGGGAACGGCTTTCTCCTGCTGGAAGCGCTGTGGCCAGGGCAGGGACTACAATCCCCAGGTGCCCCGGTGGCCACGGCGCACAAGTGACGCGATTGAAGCACCCGGAGGCGCTAGAAAAACGAGGAACGCCTCTCGCCTCGCGCGCGGGAGAGCGCGGACGAAGCCTGGACCAAGGGCGGGCCCGTTTTAGCCCGTTCTAGACCAAGCTAGGCTGGGCTGGGCCGCCCCCCTTGGCTTTAAGACCCGGTCTGCAAGCTTCTAATATAAGGTACTTTTGTCTCGCTCCTTAAATTATAGTCACTTTCTTCTCACAATTACTTTGTTAAGTACTCTGCCTTGCCATCATGACCAGGGGGACCAGAAGCAAGACGGCGACGAAAACTGCTTTGATCACTGGTCCACTTGACCAATTTATTTCCAGAACTAATGAGGCCATTGATCTAAGCATTTCCCTGTTGGAGCGTAGGGTGTCACAAGACCTGGCAATTGCTAGGAGGTCTTCTATGGGCCCCTTAGCCTCAGCGCTATCCCCACTTCAATCAGCTTCGTCCATTCCGGTCCTACTGCAACCAAACGTCTTAGTAGAGGTCAACTCCATCCCGAAAACTGTTGATTTATCAGCTACCAACCTTACTTCTGATTTTGACTCCACGGGGAATCTTGAGAAAACCCCAGACCTCCAGCTACTTCTAACTCAAGACCTAGGTCTCGAGAACCAGCTCAAGGGGGCGAAAGAGGGCGCTGTTCCTAAACAGGGCAAAAATACAAAGAAGGGCAATAAAAAAAAAAACAAGCTATAAAAACTAACAAGAAGGGGGCAGCTGCTCCTCCGCCGCAGGGCGCCCCAAGTGAGTCCAATACTCCACTTATTAACTTACCAGAACCCACAGCAAATTTAATGACCACGGGCAGGGAGGGGGGTACTTGTAGCTCATGTAGTGTTAACTCCCAGCTTTTAGCGAGTTTCAGGGAATTACTAAAGCATTTTCTGCAACCCTTAGAACGGAGCTTAATGTTGATAGAAAAACAACTTGCAATACTTTCCCCGAAGCCATCGAATCAGCATAGCTTGGGTCAAGCAAACCCGGGGGTGGGTATAACGAATCCCCCTAGAACAGGAATTCAAGGGGCTCAACTGGACTGTGGAGCTAAGCCCTCCAAGGCGACAAAAGCTCAATTTAACCAATCCAAGCCCAAAAGGCCAGAAACCCCCTCTTCAACCATTTCCGGGAGTGGGCCTACGGCTAAGACTCTGGATACTACTTCCTCTCAGCCTACCCCTTCCCAACCCACCCCCACTCAACCTATCTCCAACAAGGGTCCTCCCCAGCCTTCGAATCAGAGGCCCATTTGTCCATTATTGTCCCAGTACCCTCCATCGAATTCACTGGGTGAGGGAAAGAGAGGGTTCAGGTCCAAACGCCCCGTCCATTTACCGCCAGAAGCATCTCCCTATACTGTTATTCTTACGGGGGTCCCTGAACTGCCCATAAGCAAAGAGGAGCCGTCTTGGTCCCTTCGGAACAAGGTCTTACAGTGGCTCAGTATAAATAGGCCCCTACAACCCCCCCATTCTAGTCGAATCTCAGCGTTGCGTAGAGTCTCGTGGATTGGGGCTGAACCCAAAAATATACAGGGAGACTGTATCATAGTAACCTGCGATGACCCAGACACTGTGGATTATATTTGTTCTTGGCCAGTTCTGGCCAAGAAAGGAGGGATCGATGCATATCGCCTCTCCTTCTTTTATCCACATGTGCGTAGCCACCAGTACCCAATAGCTCCAAATTGGGTGCAACCACCAGAGCGCCCCTGGAACTATGTGGGTTCCTGGTACACTCAGAGGAATAGGAGTAGTGAGTGGGAACCTCGGCCGTGGTATCCTAGCAGAGATCAGCATATAATGGAGGGATGGCGAGGCATTCCCGTCAGTAATAGATATGATTGCCTGGAAATGGTCGATTGACCGTCGGCCATCCCATGTAGTAGTAACTCGATCAAGGGGGTCCTAGGGCCCGACGAGAAGCCAGGGAGCGCCTTAGGTACTCATTCTGAATTCCCTATAGCAGCAAATCCACCCAATGACCCAACTATCCCTACACAGATAGCGGGTACATCTAACCCAGGTCGGATATCTGATATAGAAGTAGACGTATTTGTGGTTTGACAGGAGTCATTGATAGCGTCCATAGGTGTCAAGTTGGGTGTTTCTGATAAAATGTCTGCCCCACAACGAGAAAATGATACCATAATTGCAGCTGTAGCTGGGGGTTACACAATTATTACCTGGAATATAGCTGGTATCGCAGGTAAATTGAATACCCCGTCTTGGAAGAAGTTTATTGGGGCTGGCCACGACATTATCTGTCTCCAAGAAACGTGGTGTCAAGAACCTATTTATGTAGAAAGCTACTCATCTCATTGTCTAAATGCCTCTAATTCATCATCAGGTAGAGCTAAGGGTGGCCTATTGTTACTAATTTCCAACAAACTGATTAACTTTAAAACCAAAAGTTATTCTGTTGTTGGAACTCACAGTCAGGTGTTACGGATGGAATCTAGCAAAGGTAAAGACCTAATTCTTGTTAATTTCTATAACAATAATTTTGACGCTTCTAGGGGAAATATTTTATTCCCCCTGGAAAGCGAAATCAAAAGGGTATTGGCATCTTCATGTAGAATGGCAGTCATCCTTTGGGCTGGCGATTTTAATATTCAGCCATGCCCTTTAGCAATGGGTAACCCTTGTGGTTTCAGAAAAGAGATGGGCAGCAGTGTCATGGCCGAGAGCGTGGATTGTCTACACTTCCCACACTGTAATTATGGCACGATATTAAACAAACTTTTAGTCAAATTCGACTTAGATTTGCTCAGTTGTAACAAAAAAAAGCTTAACCTTACTTGTCCTACATTCACAGGTAGGAATGCCAACACCAATATAGATCACGTTTTGATGTCCAATAATAGTGAGTACACTAATTTGTGGGTTAGGGAAGAAACCCTTAGCGATCATGATAGTATCTCCTTGACTCTATTGGGTTGGGGAACAAAGCCATCTAATAATGAAATCTGTTCCACGGACATAGCCCCCACTAGACCGAACGGCCCAAGGATCAAATGGGCCGGAATCGACCCAGCGAAAAAACATAAGGAGGTAGTGGAAAAATGCAGAAATGAGATTAACTATTGCCTTGGATACAGAGCTCATCTTCAATTTGAGAAGCTATTATCACGGCTACTCGCCATGCTATACATAATGTCCACGAGTATCAGTTTTGAACAATCATACATCTTATATATATTCTTTAGAACATTTACAGTTCAGTCAGATAGGCAATGCGGTTCGTACCCCACTCCTAAACCATCCCTCTCTTTTCTAGTGAGTATGTTGCTCCAATGTTATTGGGTGGTAGCAGGCAATTTATCCCTGTGCCCCGCAAAAGAGGGCCCGAGGGCCAAGGCACATCCAGTATCATTATGTCATCTCCAATGGATATGTCTGTAAATAAGTCCTAATGGGTGCCAGATGTGTTTCGGGCAGGCGGCCAGCGGTTGCAGTATGGCATATATGTCACTGGTGGCATCACAGTATATCAGGTCTCGTATCCAGGCCTTTGTTGTCAGGATTCGGGCACTACTCCAGTGCTATGAGATCTGTCGCTTTGCCACTAGCAGGGCTATGGCAGCGAATCGACTCGTTTCTTTCTTTAAAGGTCTAACATAACCCAGTAAGGCCATCAGTGGTGTAGGCTGTATGGTGCTGCCCATCATTAGGGACAAAAGTCTAAAAACCTCCCCCAGTATGTTAATATGAGGCCGCAGTTCCAAGCCAGGTGAGCAAACTCCGCCTCATCAGCAGCACATCTGGGATATCAGTGTGGTAAGTGTGGTATGCTGGGGACCATCTTGGCTAGCAGCTGCGGCGTGATGTATGCCCGGTGCGGGTTCTTAACACCATGGCTGCTAAGGCTTTTCCCCCCCTGTGCTGATTTATTGAGTTTCCCATTGTTCATGACGAGCTCAGCTCGGCATGAGTGTACGAGAGGTGTACCTCATGACGAGCTGAGCTCGTCATGAGCGTCGAAGGTGTTAAAGTGTAGTAGTTTATGCCGGTGGTTATTGGATGTGTGTTTCGTTTGTTCACAACAATATGACTATATTTGATCTATCAGTGGGAATCCCAGATCCTGTTCCCAGGCTAGACGTACTTTACCTCTGACCGCTGGGCGAAGTGCCAGCGCTGTGTGATAATGTTGTGACACCAAATGTGCCTCGTCTGATGTAGTTATAGTCAGAGTGAGCGGTAAGAAATCTGCCGGTTCCATTGTCGTGTTTGGGAGTGCTTAACGTAGGGAGCTATGCACCATGTGTAAGACAAACCTATCCATATATGCCTCATCCCCATTCCAAGTCAGATCTCCCACCTTCGTAACTGAGAGTCCTTTAAGAAGTCGCCCACAGTATGTAACCCATATCGAGCTTGAGTGCGCCTGGTAATTGCTACCGTTGTTGGGCGTATCCAAGGATTATTAGCTCATGGTATATGAGGAGAACACAGGAATTCTGCATTTAAGTATCTCTGTAGCTTGGGCCAAGCCCAACACACAGTAGGCAATGTCTGAATCTCCTCTGGATTCCACTGCAGCCCCTGTGGGAGGATGACTGAAAGTGAGCTGGGATGGACCTGGGAGCTCTCAGGCTTAAGATATTGCAGTCTGGCATCCATGTGGTATCAGTAATACGTGAAATGAATTTGAGTGATCAGATAATATAATATAAATAGAAGTCTGGGACTCTAAACCCTCCCAGCCTATATGGCATACCTAGTGTGTTCCACCCAATACGCGGCTCCGCCGGCTGTTTGCCTGCCCATATCAATCGAGCAGGGCCCGCAATGTGTCAAAGAATTTTGCAGTAAGAGCGATGGGAATATTTAAAAGAAAAGGTTCAAAAACCTTGGGAGTACCACCATTTTCATAATGGCAATTCTACCAGCAATCGAAAGAGGGAGTTTGATTCACCTCTCAATCTGTGCAGTGAGGTTATCGATTGCCGCCCGTAGTTTAGGCGAATCACCTCAGAAGCAGTGCAATGTAAAAATATGCCTAGATACTTGGGGCAATGGAAAACCAACATCCGTTGCACAGTGGCCGGGGTCAATGGAAATATTTCTGATTTATTCCAGTTGATTATTAGTCCTGAATATACTCCAAATCGCACTACTTCACACAGTATCGGAGGGAGATTAACACTCAGCTATCTTACAAACAACATTACATCGTCGGCGTAAAATGAAGCCACTAGTGGCCTACGGTGGAATCTACACCTGCGGTCGATAGGTTTCTCTTGTATTTGCCTCGCCATAGGGTCCATAGCCATAATGATAAGCAAGGGTGACAGTGGGCAACCCTGACTGGTGCCACGTGTTAGTGTGAACTGGGAGGTAATCTCACCATTCAGTTTGAGGCGAGCCACAGGGCTAGAGTATAGGAGTCGAATCAATTTCATGAAGCCGATCGGGATACCCAATTTCTGAAATACCGCGTACAAAAAAGGCCATTTTCGGCATAAAATAATATAGCCGCTGCTGGTAGTGTAGGCTCCAGCTGGTTCGTGATGGCAAAGATTGCTCTCAAATTTACTGTAGCCGATCGGTTTGGAACGAACCCGGCCTGGAAAGGACAGATGATCTTGTTGATTAATAGAGAGAGATGGGTGGCTAGGATCTTAGCTAACATTTTATAATCGTGATTAGATGTGACAGCTGTCTTTATGATGCACAACTGCTGGGTGTTGTACCTGGCTTAAGTAGAAGCGTGACTATGGCTTCATGCATAGTACGGGGGAGTATGCCCTCCTGCAGGGCTTCATCATGCACCTCTGCCAGTCGGGGGCCAACAGGGTCTTGTAGATTTTGTTATACTCACCTGTGAAGCCATCTGAGCCAGGGGCTCGGTTGCTAGCAAGACCTTCAATTGCCGTCCTTGTCAACGGGGGCAGCAAGAAATTCGCACTGGCCATCCTCTATCCAGACCATGGCTATCTCTTCCAAGTAATCTGTAAGAGCTTGTCAAATTGGGGGAGCACGGGAGGAGTAAAGTTTGGTATAATACGCTAAAAATGCCTCAGTAATGTCACTTCCCGTCCTTAGTGTCACCCCATCCTCTAAACCAAGTTGTGTGATATACATTGATTTATATTGGGTACGCAGCATCTCGACAAGTGTCCTGGTTGGCCGCTCGCCTTCACCATATGTTCGTGCTCTAGCGCGTTTTCCCAAGTAGTTTACCTCACGCGCTGCTAGCTCATCAAATTCTGTTAATAGTGTTGCTCTTGCATGAAGCGAGGGGGGGCAGGTGCCTATGTGGCTATATCCATGTTTTTTCTCCACATGCTCTAGGTCCTTATGTATGAACCATAGTACACCGCTTGCTTAGCTATAAATACCCCTCTAATGTAAGCCTTAAATGCATCCCATAACATGGACTGTCGCTCTATTGTGCCCTCATTTAGTTGAAAGTACTCTGGAATGGCCTCTCCCACCTCACTATGAAAGACCAAGTCCAGCACGGCGTCAGCAGGAAATCTCAAGGCGGACTGTGGATGTTGTACACTGGGCATCTCCAGCAGGAGAACGGGTGAGTGATCCGATAATGTACGTGGCATTTAGTCAGTAGTTGCGACCTGTGAGGTGTCCAGTACTCCAGGGGTCTTTAAGGAGTGTGGTGTCCAGCAGGTAGGTGAGTGTCTGTACCGCATGTGGTTTAGTGATATGTCCCATTCCAGTAGTGTCTTTTGCGGGATCCAGAGTCAGGTTGAAGTCATCCCCCATTAATATATAACCAATGTCTAATCTTGTAATGTGTGCAGGTATCCTGGGGAAGAATTCCCCAAGATGGCTGCATAGGTATCAACCAGCAATAGCGGTTCATTACCCCGGACGCCTGCAACTAATATGTATCTACCCTCCACATCCGCCACTAATTCCTGCACCTGAAAGAGTGCCCTATGCACCGGTATATAGACACTACGGGAAAAAGTGCTATAATTGGCGAAGAAGCCCTTTTTACCACAGGATGCAGCAAATTGATGTGTTGGGAGCTGTGCGTAGTGTGTCTCCTGTAGGAATTGTATTTGAGCAGCATGCCTGTTTTAGGCTCAAACCATGATTCTTTACTCTAGGCAGGGACATGCAAACTGTATGTTATATCATGGAGTGTATTGTGTATGTGCGATACTCATATAATTATATAGACAGTTGCCTGGTGCTCTACATCGTAACAGTGAAAAAACAACGAGTTCTAAAAAAACATCACCCATATCCCCCCTCCCACGTAGAATATCGGTAAAACAGTACCCGGTGAATCCCATCTCATAATCTACAAAAAACAAAAACAAAACCCAAATTGAGCAACAGGAACCAAGGGGGTTGGGCAACACTCAGTGGAGCCGCCACTCAAAGTGCAATACATGTATGTGATTCGTGCTGCGACGCATGTATCGATCTTTTAGGCAGTTATGCTCATTGATATTCAGCATGCTTCATACAGCCATGACTTCTGAGGGGCTGTTCATGCTGCCTTGTCTTAGCCTTGCAGGCTATGCATGGCACTAGCTTGGGAGGCGACCAAGTGCAGGGGGAGCACAGTTTAGGTAGCGAGCATACAGTTGCCAGACTTTATCCCGCTCAAGCTGTTTCATCCTCTCCTTGTTTCAAGGTGTTATGCATATGTTGATGTTGCCTCCAGAACTTTGTAGCTTCGTCGGGGGTCTCAAAAATCTGTACCTTTCCAGCGATCTGCACACAGAGGCTTGCTGGTAATAGCATAGGATACCGCACATTGGCCTTCTGCAATGTTCACTTAATGTCTGCATATTTACGACGCGCCTCCTGTACCATTGGAGGGAAGTCTGAGAAGAATGCTAGCTCTGCGCCTTGATATACAATGGTCACCCTTTCCCAGGCCAGCTGGAGAGCCACATCATGATCATGGTAGTTAAGGAGCTGCGCTATTATTAACCTGGGAGGTGCCCCTGACGCTGGCCGCGGTCCCAATGTTCGATGTGCCCTCTCCACTGCGAAAGTCCCGGAAAAGGAGTCTTTGCCAAAGATGTCCAGCAATAATGTTGCAACAAACTTGGCCATGGAGCTAGTATTTGTTGACTCGGCTACTCCACTGTACGTTGTTGCAGCTTGAGCAGGCCTCCAAAGTTTCGGCCTTGGAGGCCACTGTCTTTAGTAAGCGTTCCATCCTTTCTAGCCTCTTATCAGTGGTAGGCTGCACGTCTTCTAGGCTAGGGATCAGCTGTTCTGCATCACTAATGTGGGTATTATGTTGCTTGAGTCGTCCATGTACATCGTCAAGGCCTGTAGTGTCCAGATGATTATTGATTGCTCTGAAGCCAGCGTGTAGCTTGGCCATGATCCCAATAGGAGCAAGCAGACAGTTGGGTAACACCACTGTGTCGTCAAGGTAAATAATGACACCATCTTCAGCCCTTCTCTTACACCCCGATTTCCTCCACTCTTCCTTTTCGTTTGGTTCAGCTGTACTCTGCAATTCTCTCACTTCTTCCCATGTATCGACACCATCCAGTAACATAAGTTGGCAACTGTTTCCGCCCACCTCAACCTTTTTGTTTACAGCCATTTTGTATTTTGCACAATGTTGGGATAACTGGTCAGCGTATCTATTACCAGCTGTCACTTTGTCATTGCCAGATTTGTGAGCAGCACACTTGACCACAGCCACTTCTTTGGGCAACTGGATTGCTTCCAGCAAATCTTTCACATATTGACCATTTCTGATGGGGGTGCCTGAAGAGGTCAGGAACTCCCTTTGAATCCATAATTGGCCATAGTCATGCACCACCCCGTAACCATACTGGCCATCAGTGAATATGGTCACTTTCCAATTTTTCCAAAATTTACAGGCCTTTGCCAGGGCAACCAATTCGGCAATTTGTGCAGACCTGACTCCAGGTAAATAGGATGCTTCCACTGGGCCTCCCAAGATACACACTACGTAAGCAGCAATTAAACCTCCTTCCTCATGTCTCATGCATGAGCCGTCAACAAACAGCTCTAGTCTGACTCAATCAAGGGCTCCTCTCTTATGTCGGGCCTTGGCTTGGTACTGTATTCAGTTAGATCAATGCAGTCATGTTCAACTTCCTCCTTAAGTTCTGCACTGTATGAATTTGGCAGTAAGGTTGCTGGGTTCAAGATGTTGCACCTAGCAATGGTTACATTTCCTGCACCTACAAGAATTCTCTCGTACTTAGTCAGCCGACTAGGTGTGAGGCACTGAGTCTTAGTCCTGGTTGGCAAGATTACAGCTGCATGTGGAACATATACGGTTACAGGATGTCCCATAATGATGGATTCACTCTACTCAAGACTCATGCAAGTTGCAGCTACTGCTTTAAGACCTCAAGGTAATGTGGCGGCCACTGGGTCTAAAGTGGACAAAAAATATGCCACAGGTCGTCGCACTAATCCATGAATCTGAGTCAAAACTGAAAGTGCACAATTATCTCGTGTGTCACAAAATAGTGCAAAATCTTTCGAATAGTCAGGCATTCCTAATGCTGGAGCTGTACACAGGCAGTTTCTCAAATTTACAAAAGCAGTCATGCTTTCGTCATCCCATTCTACTGGGTCTTTGGCTCTTTTCTTTGTCATTTATATCAGGGGCTTTGCAAGGACTGCGAATCCCACAATCCATTGCCTGCAATATCCTACGACTCCAAGAAACATTCTGACCTCTTTTTGTGTCTTTGACAAATCCATGTTTTTAATTATCCTGATTCTTTCTGTGGTAACTCTCCGGACACCTCTCTCTATTTGATGTCCCAGATATTTCACTGAGGTAGCACAAAGTTGCAATTTCTCTGGGGACACTTTATGTCCTCCTTCACCCAGATGATTCAGTAAAGCAATGGTATCGACAACACAGTCTTTTCGTGATTTTGAAGCCACCAAAAGGTCTTCTATGTACTGGACCAAGACTGACCGTCCAGGTAGCACTAATGACTCCAGGCACTTTTTCAAAATCTGATTAAAGATTGAGGGGCTCTCAGTGTACCCCTGAGGGACACGATTCCAAACATAGACATGACGGTTGAATTCAAATGAGAAAAGAAATTTGCTATCTGGGTGCAATGGGATCGAGAAAAATGCATGGCATAGGTCTATGACAGTAAACCGTCCAGCTTCCGACAGTATCTGATACAGAATCACTGCAGGATTTGGCACAACTGGACAGCAGGGGATGACAAACTTATTAACCTTTCTCAGGTCCTGTACTACTCTGTACTTACCACTGGGTTTCTTTATCCCAATTATGGGAGAGTTACATGGACTGCTCATTACTTCTTGCAAGATGCCTGCTTCCAACAACCGCTTTATTTCTACTGCAACTCCTGCTTTTATTTCTATGTTCATTTTGTATGGTCGTGTGTTTGAGTAAACTGTGTCTTCTTTTATAGTTACTTTTATTGGGTCAACATTTGCCATTAATCCTACATCCTTTCCTGTAAAATCCCATACTTCTGGTTTTACCGGCTGTTGTAGTTCTTCTGGTAAGTCTTTTATTGTCATTTTGGCAATGTCAGTCTCTGGTTTTACTAACATTAGTTTGTAAATTCCATCTTCGTCTGGGGTCTGAATTTCAACACCATTTGGAGTGCAAAAGATGGTGCAATTCATTTTGCACAACACATCTCGTCCTAGCAAATTGACAGGGCTTGAGTCACACACTAAGAATCTATGCATTTCTTTAAAATTCCCTATTTTTACTTCCATTGGTTCTGTGACTGGGGTACTAATTTGTTTATTAGAAACGCCTACTACTTGGATCGCTTCTCCCGAGAGGGGTAGGTTTGGAACGTCTGCTGTTCTCACAGTAGAACGGGTAGCACCAGTGTCCAACAGAAAGGTGACATCATTTCCTTCAACCTTTCCTTCAATGTATGGCCCTGACTGGTCTACTGGCAAGGAGGCGCCAAGCACGCACTCCTCGTCCTCCCCCCTCAGGCACCGTCAGTAAGGTTCTTCACAAAAGAATGTGTCATTCAAAAGGAATTGTAAGGTTGATGCATCTCTTTTTTCCCTTCCTTCCCAATTTTGAGTCTCTACATTCTGTTGTGCTTTGCTCCTATAATTTGGCATAGGCGCCGGGGGAATCTGGTTCTGTGTTACCTGTTGCTGGGTCTTCCGTGGCACCTCAGGCTGCGTCTGTGGATTGAAATCATTAATTTGCACATTACCATTCTGCACAGGCTTACACTCGTCTTTCCAGTGCCCCAACTTGCCACATCCGTGACAGGGGAACTTCTTTTTTGCATCTTCCCTACTGAGTTTTCCCCTGGGCCTACCCCCACTTCCATCACCCTTATTCTGATTAGTAGTCATCTGATTTATCTGTTGTTCTTGGTGTTCTGCTAATTTTCCTTGTGCCCACATAACCTTTTCTTTCAATTCTTTCCGTTTGTTTTATAGCTCATCTTCACAATATTTTGCATATTTCATTACCTCATCTATGTGTGTAGCTTGCCAACAAATGTTATTGTCTTTAATCCATTGGGAAATTTCTGGTCTCAATCCCAGCAAGAATCGATAGATAAAATGTGTCATGTCCTGCATGTCAATGTTGTCTAATCCACTGTATTGTTTAAAGGTCTGTAATAGACGTTCATAATATGAATGCACTGATTTGTCTTTATTCTGAGTGGTTCTATCAATTTTCATCCAATCTGTCTTTTACAGGCAGATTTCCTTTCAGGTAAAGTATTACCTGATTATATTTCTTCATCACATCCTCAGGAGGTGCTCCTGTCTTCGGGTATCTTGGGTACTCATCACTAGGCCAATCAACAGCTACTTTGCATTCTGTCCACAAATCTACGGGGACTACAATGTCAAATAAACCATCTAAGTCTTTCAAAAGACACTTTGACACCTTTACAAATCTCTCGACCTGTCTGTACCATTCTACAGGCTTTTCCCGCAGTTTTGGGAAATCATTCGTAAATGACAAAATATCCTGTCTGGACCATGGAACATGCACATAGCCTCCACCTGGTACCTCTCGCATGGGACATCATTTTTCTACTTCATCTGCTTCTTTGAAAACATATTCTGAAGCCATTCGCCTTGATCGAACCTCTTCCTTTTTCTTTGCCCATCTTGCTTTCAATTTCTCTAATTCTCCCCATTTTTGCATTAATTTAATCAGCTCTCTGATCTGTACTTTTTTCCCCGACACATTCATGTTTTCCAAATCTTTGTCAGAGAATTCTACTCGGTAGGGTTTCTGAAATACTTTAGATTTACCAATGTCGATTGCCATGCTAGCTGCAGTGCCAATTAATTTTTCGTGAACCACCTTTGTATTTCTAGTGATGCTTTTACAGACAAACAGTAATTCATCCTCACTAAGGGTATTTAATCTCTCCAATCCCACATTCCCAGCCATCATTTCTTCTATTTCAATCCTCAATTTACATATGTCTAATGGCTTGGGCTGTGCCTTTGGTCTCTCTATTTCTCGGGTCCATCTGTCTATCTCATCAGGAGTTACTACAGTGGCACTTCTCGTACCCGAGGAAGTCTCTATCTGTACTTCCCTTGAGGTTAAAGGAGTGGTTCTCCTCATTGAACCACCTTCATGTTCTCTTATTGGTAAATCCATTAAGGATATCACTGATTCACATTCACTTGCCTGATCGTCCACTATCAGGGTCTCTTTTCTTGGCTGTATTACTGATGCAGTTATAACGGGAGTCTTTGGACTAGCTTGTTTATCTCCGTACAAAGGAACAACTGGGCAAATAGACACTGGAATTGTCAAAGCCTCGGAATTGTATTTAATTGGGAAATTTTCTGAATTAATTCACTTCTTTGTTTATTTAAAGCTTCTCTTTCTCTATCTTGTAACAACCTTTCGATGGAGGTCTTATGTATCACTTGCGGAATTAAAGGTGGCTTTAAAGACGGGGCAGTCGGGTTTGATGTGCTAGACCCCTCATTACAAGGTGGTCTAAAGAACGGGTTGTTCGGATTTACTATTCTCGTTTCTTCGTTATAGTGTGGTGGATTTTTCATTAATAAATCCTCCATGTAATCATCATCGGAATCACCACTAGTCATTAAATGTCTAGTTTTCTCAGTCCTTTTACCTCCCACAGGCTCCTCTACCGTTAGTATTGGGTAAAGCCCTTCTACTAACATATTCTGTCTCCATTGTTTCATTTGTTTTTCTTTAGAATCTCGTGGAACCTTTGGGTAAAATTTACTCAGTCCTTTGTGCATTCTAGGTCTGTCTCGCTCAAAAGCCTCGATCTCCCATTCTTCTAATGCCTCAAATTGCGTTAACCTAGGTCTAGGATGTAAGTCATTCAGTCGGGTCCTTAAATTAAACAAAATTCTTCCATTAAAGGTGCCTTCTAAGGGAAATGCCAGAAGCCCATCATCTTTTGTGTATTCCACCCAGTTCTCTAACCTTACACAGGAATGGTATCCCCGGTCAAACATCATGAATGAAGCATGAGTATTCGGTGGTGGAATAATAACTCCTTCTCTGGTTTTGATAGGCTTGTCTTTTTTAAAGTAGTTTTTAACTTTATCCACAAGGGACAATTTTCTCTTACTTCCGTACATATTGTTATGTCTGCCCCTTAACATCCGTTCCTTAGCAAACCCTAAATATCTTGGATCAGGTCGATATTCTGGATTACTTGGATACCACATCTATCTCGTAAATTCAAAAATGGACGAAAAATGTTTATTTTCTGTTTACTAAATGCTTCCAATGCTAGCGCGTCTTTTATTTCTCGACAACCACTCAATACTGTGGTTGTAAATAATTTCAACCAATGGGTGCGCAGCCTTTTCGTGAGATGAGTTCCCACGCTCCTGCGCTCACCCCTCCTTTACAAAAGCTATCTCAGCTACACGCCCGCTGTCTTTGACCAATACCAGAACGCCACTGAGTGACGTCAGCGCAGCTCCACAACTGACTCCCTCCTTCACAAGGTATTTCGAAAACTAAATTGTTTTAATTTTAAAGTGCAAATTTTATTATTTAACAATGGAAACACATTCGTCACTGTACCCGAGTGACTAGATAGGAAAGAAATATTTCACTGCAAGTAAATCCCTTCTGGTTACTTTTCATACACTACGAGTAGAACCCTGCCGCCTACCCTTCACACAAGCATTAGAGAATCTGCTACTCCTCCAGACTCATCCACTCCGGGATATATACTGAGGCCAAAGTTTCACCAGCGAACCCCTTTGCTATCAATCAAGCTTAGACGAACCTGCTACTTCTTCTGTGTGACTCTTACTAGGTTATATCACAACAAAAGTTTTGCTAGCAAACTCCTTGCTATCATTTATTCACAAATTCAAACACAAAAACCCTACATAGTGCTTCCGGTTATGCCCAACCATGCACTAACTTCCTCTGGTAAGGGACCTCAACGCGAGGTGGCTTCTACCTACCACCCGCTATTCTGCCCCCGGGGATTCCAAGCAACACATATAACAGGTAAGAACAATTTTGGTTAATACATTCAATATAGCAGTATCAAATAAATATTTCAATAATAGCACATTTGATCGATCAATGAAATATGAATTTTAACCTTCTAACTAATTGACTACCTAACTTTAACTAATCCCTAACCATACTTCTGCTACCACGTAAGTATACTGATAGAGCGCGTAGGTCACCCAACTAGAATTTGTACAAATACTCACCTGGGCCCATAATTCCAAATCTTATACCTTAACATTTATGTAGGTAACTCACGCTCTACTACCAGTATATTGTAATTTTTTCGTTTAATTCCTATACCAGTAACCTACTAATCTGTGTCACTAGATACCTAAACACGATGAATCAGGGAGTTGAGTTGAGAGAAAGGCACTCAAAATATGATAACATTTGTAATTATATAATAACCACAGACTCAGGGTAGGTTCAAACTCTTTATCTAATCATCATCATCATAAGTTATAAGCCACAAGTTAAATGCTATTAGACTATCAATAACCAAAATCAGAAACAGCGTATAGCTATGAATAAGATAGATTATGCCAACCATTTAGAAACTTTGAAGTAAAGGGAAGGTGGAAACAAGTAACATGATAGTTTTAGAAAACAGTCTTTCGCAACTTGATTAAAGGAGGGTAAAGAAAAGGAACATACTAAACCCAAAGACTTTCGTAATTCATTGGCAGTTTGAAAAGGAGAACACAACTTATGCAATTCGATTATTCAGATTTTAGTTTAATAACTATATGGAAGGTAAGATTTGGAACAATACTTTAAAATTCAGCTTATCTTTTTAAAGGGCGGGTAAGAAAAGGAACATATATTATTTCAGAGCCATTTAGCATTGACCAAAGGTGGGTTGAAAAATTGGAACACGCTAATAGTCAGTAATACATGAAAATCTCATTTACCAAGGGACGGGGAAGAAAAAGGAACATGTGCAATCAAAAGCTTTGCAAATTCGGGGAAGGTAAGAAAAGGGATGCAAGTTATTTGACAAACATCCACACAGACTTATATTTACCTAGGATAGAGTGAAGACCAACCCTGTCCACGGGTCAGTTGGAAAAGACAGGAGAAACCCCAAAGACTTAAGTGCCAGTATGCGAGCAGGTGCAGCTCATGGACAATCAGGACAGGATAACCCGCGAATTTGGATCAGGACCGGACCACCGAAGGTTAGGACCAGCACCCGCAGTTTTGGTTGCAACGCCTGCGCTACTCCCTCTCTGCAAGGAATCTGCCAAAAACCCCTATTGGGTTATAACTTTTATCAGCAAAGTGCTTCGCCAGCACTTTCATTTCCCAAAAACCCCGATTGGGTTCTCGAACCTCCCAACAGAGTGCTCCGCAGCTCTCTGCTTTCAGTCACCTATTGAGTGCGTTGGGTCAGTGACAGGTCAGCTATTCAGACAAGTCGGACAAATTCTCTAGCTAAACTTACGCTAATTATACTGTTTTTCAGGTCAGTGTACCACCCCCCAATGTTGCAAGTGTAAGGATCCCCAATTTTGATTGAACAAAGCAGGAGGACAGGTCATCACACCACCTACATTTTAGACTTTCTCAGTCTCCTTATTCAAATTCCGTCTACGCCCCTTAAATTTCAGGTTCTCATGACATATGCCTTTTGGTTAACAATGGTGAATATAACATTGAATACACTGTAACAATTTTCAGTACAGTTCAGCTCCTTCTAGCTAGGTTACAGGTCGTTTTCCCAGGCGCATCTTGGCTGTTGCCACCATCTGGCTGGGTTCCAATGCTGCAGAGTTCATCTTCCCTCTGCAGGGTGACATGCGCAGAAGGGACTTCCAAAATGGAGTAGTAAGCAACTCCCAGGTCCAAAGAATACGATACATGAAAAGTAAAAGGAAACAATTTAGAACACAGTAATAAATGATTACACTGTATCCCACGAATCTCTACACTATACCCATTACTTTAATATAAACTATAGCATTAGGATTAAGCATAACGAACAGCTTAGCAAAAGCAGCAATGCAAGCCTCTTGCATGTGAGAACACAGAACAGCCATTTTAGCACTAGTGCGCAGATGCGAAAGAGTTCCCTCCAAAGCTGCGAGTACGTCATGTCACGTGGGTATGACAGACGCATGCGCAGTAGAAAGCCCCGCGTAGCAGCAGCCATTTTAGATGCAAGCGTATTAGGATTAAAAAACACATAAGCAAGCCTCTCTCGGATACCCCATGTTAAAAGGGAAAAATAAAGGATTTAGTAAGACGAACATGTTGATTAAGTAGTTAGGGTTATTTGAGGCTCATGATACAAGCAAGTCGCTTTACGTGCGAATCCTTGCTCCATCACTTTCATGGCTGTTCCTGCTCGTTTGCTGAAGACTTACAATCATGAGCCTTTCCAGTGTTTATTGTAGCATCTTTCTTATGTCACCTCCGATGACATTATGTTAAAAAGAGTTTAATTTATTGAAATAATAGGATAGTGCTAACATGGTAAATTTATATGGCGTTTTAAAATACTCTATAGTAATTTGTCAAAGAATAGATAGATTTGCCCACACCATGCTTACATTGCAGCGGACATCACTTTCTATCTTGAAATTGGCATTATAAAACCAAAAATTTGGAGATGAGCCAGAGACTTTTAGGTTTCCGCTAGGGATGCTTCATGATATTCTATTGATTTGCTGAACTTATAGGACCATGGGGCATCATTTGGAGTTAGGCGGGTGGTTACTCTGTCACAAACGTGAAGAATATCCCATCCACCGTGTTACCAGCACATTTGATATAATGCACATATCCGTCACGTTTGTGACAGAACATACCATCCGCCGAACTCTAAATCAGACCCTCTGAGTATTATCCTGATTTTGTTTATAATTGCATTATTCCTGTCTTACGATTGATTATTTGAATTAACTGAGCCTCATTACCTTCAGTTTTGTATTTAAAATAAACCTCCATGGTTTTTCAAAATTTCTGATCTCTAACTCTCTTTTTGAGTCCGACTTTTCTTTTTGACTATAGTTTTTTTGATCGATTTTGAATCTCGTTTGTACTGAAATATAATCTTATAGCTCTTGATGTCAACACTGTCCCCTCCAATTTGAGCACCACTATCATGCAGATTATCGAATAGATAGCGCATCAACACCTATCACTGGCATTTTCAGCACCCCAGTTCAGCATGAGGCTGAAAGTAGAATGGGAACTGGAGAGCCTCGAACAGATGGGAGTAATCAAGAAAGTAACAGAGCCCACACTTAGGGTAACCCCCATGGTGATAACTAAGAAACACAACTAACTGGAAGCCATAGGAATATTCATCAACATGAGGTTACCCAACATGGATGTAGACAGAGAACAACACATCATACCAACCCATGATGATATCCTGGCAGACCTAAATGGGGCAAAGTAGTTCTCCAAGCTGGACCTAACTGCCAGATACCAACCGCTCACGCTGCAAAAAGGCAGTCAAAACATAATGCCATTCTCCAACCACATTGGGCAGAGGTGGTATACAAGTGTGAATTTTGGTGTCTCATCACACGCCGAAGTCTTCCAAAATGCATTGCAAAGACTTTGTACAGATTCATGGGCATCATAAATCCTAGTGATGACATCCTCATCTATGCTCAGGCGCTGGTAAAACACCCTCCAAAAGGCAGGGTTAACTCTCCACAAAGACAAATGTGAGTTCCTAAAAAGAATCATCAAGTTCTTCAGCTGTTTATACTCTGGAAAAGGTCTCAGAGTAGACCCTAGTAAAGTCAAAGACATCAGACAGGCACCAGCGGCCAAGTCAGCCAAAGACGTCAGGCGTTTCCTTGCCATGGTTAACTACTGTGGACGCTTTATTCCAAACATAACCACCATGTATCAATCCCTCAGCGGCATCACCAAATTGACAACAGCGTGGGCCTCACAACAAGAACATAAAACAGCATTCAAAGACATCAAATATGCTATTCTAAAAAACACCATTATGCACTATTTTGACACCTGAGTAAACAACAAAGTAGTCATTAGAAGCAAGTCCTGTCAGGCTTGGAGCTGTTCTTTTTCAGAAGCGCAGTATAGAACACTGCAAGCCCGTTGCATCTTCCAGCAGGATGCTTGTTGACATAGAAAGAAGATACTACCAAATCAAATGTGAGGCTCTGGTGATCCGCTGAGGATGCACTTGTTTTCGCCTCTACCTCTTTGGAAGGATTGTCACAGTTGCTTGTGCACCTGTTTAAGGGAACTCTGCAAGTCCCCCCCCCCCCCAACCATCGAAAAGGGGGCCACCAACTCCAATGCTATCGTTTTGATCTCAAATACAGACCAGGGGCTGACAACCCTTCAGATTAACTCTCTAGACACCCGACAGAATGCACCATGACGGGCGATGGTAATCTTCTGAGAGGAGTGTGGGAGAGATGGGCGGAAATAGAAGCTAGGAGGCTTTAGTAGTTTGTCAATTGTGGGGTTTATTGCAAGAACAGCAGTGTTATGGGGTTTTGATATAGAGATGCTGGTGGAGCGTGGAGTCCTCTGGTGTCTTCCTGGAGCTGGTGTTGTCTGGTTCGTCCGTCGACCCCCAGCTTGTTCGCGGAAAAGAACAAAGAGGACGGTAAGTGTTCTGAGTTGAAAAAGGAGGAGGTACTTGTGTGAAGCGGGGAACCGTCACCACACCCAGTGTATTTCCAAATGGTCAATAAGATGTATGGAGATTTCCGTATCCTAGTCCACTTTTATAATTAGCAGGGATACTATTGACATCCTATGGTGACCAGACTTCCACCTAAGGTACGTGAGGGACTGAGGTGGTGTTTTAGGCTGGGTCTGGTGAGAAAAGGAACACTACACGAATTGGTGCCGAGGTTGTGCTTTAGGATGGGTCATGTGTAAAAAGGAACACTATACGAATTGGTGCCGGCGGCTATTTACAGTGCCCAGGTTTCTCTTCCCTTCCACCCTGCCCTCCCTCGTTCCTCCCACCTCCCTATACTGGTTAAATGTGAGCCTCGTGTGCGGTGTCACTCACCGTCCGAGCCGTAACTCTTACGGCTGCAGTTGCGCCCTCCTGGGGGACGAAGGAATCCACCACTCTTCGGACCACTCTTCGGCTTCCCCGTCGTCATCCGTGGGTTTCCTTGACTCCTCGTCGCGCGTTGGTTTCTCCTCCGGTTCCGTCTTCTCCAGTCCTCGCGACTCCTCCTCCTGTCGGCTTCCGGACTCCCAGACATCACGTCGTCCTGCTTCCCGGTCCACCGTTTCCTCCTGCCGTTCACGACCGAATTAGTTGTCTCCCTTGGTCCCACCTCCGACTTCCTGCAATAGAGACATGGACCAAGAGCTACCCGGGTTTCTGACTGGCGGATCTCTGACCCAGGTGATTCACTCGTTGTGCGTAGGTAAGGTCCCTGTATTTGCCTCATACCCAACCGGCCCTTTCTGACAAGGAGACAAGATCATCAATCCCAAAAGTATCATCTCACTGTCTGTCCAAGGGTATCAAGGCATTGCAAACACAAAGGCTTGGTTGAAAGATAAGGCCTGTACTGGTGATGCTACTGTTCTGAGAGTAGACATGATAGTCATTTGTGAAAGTATTATCTACCATCTCATTGTTACTCCCAGGGCATCATGGCATTGCACAAACAAAGGCTTGACTAACAGACAAGTGTGGGTCCCACTGTTTTATTAAAGAATATAATAATCAAAAACAGAATGTTAAACCTGCAGGTTCTGGAGTGTTCAAATGGAATTCTAAAATAGGGGAAATGGGCATTAGAAGTAGTTGCTCTTCCATGGTATAGTAATGTTAGTTGTGTTAGGTTTTTAGCCAAACTATCCATTTTGTAGACTTACTTTTATCCTCTGTTTGAAAATGAAGTGCTGAAGCAAGAAGACGATGACGAGAAGAGTCAAGAAGAAACTGAACTGGATCGGAGAAGAGCTGAGGAATATGGTACACTGAACATTTTAATTCGGAAAGAGTTTTAAAGGGTCGGATATGACGACAACAATGTTGTGATAGTGGGATAGTTTTCAATTATCAGAGGGAGGAATTTGAGAAAGTTCATAAAGAAATTAAAATGTAGACATCATTTTACAGTTGCAAACACTACTGTAGGCCTTAAAACATACACAACAAATTAATATTTATGTTTGCTTCTCTGTGAAAAAGGAAAATGTTGTGGATTTATTTGAATCTGCCTGGCTTGCTGGTCCGTTGTGTCTTTCCGCGAATAACAGATGTAACACTACAAGGACATAATCACCAATGTGTTTTGGTAGAAGTGTGAATGTTCTCATACTGTTATATTTATGTAATGCTTCTTTCCAGCATTGAGTATGTCCAAGAAAATATTGTGCAAAGAAACAAATTAATACAATATATTTCAAAGTTTTGATTTTACTTCTCGTGGAAAGATTACATGAACGTAATGAATGCTTGCACAGAAAATCCTAGTGTATTTCTATTTCAAAAATACAAGTGTCTGGCTAGAAATCAAGAGAAAATTTTTCCATTTTCGTGTAACATCTTGGGTCCATTTTGTTGCTGACGGAATGCTATGCATTAAAGTGTCACAGTTTGTTGTGTATACATGAATTCTTTGTATTGTTCAAAGCACTATTAGAAGACCCAAAATTATTGTCATGTAGGTCATTTCAGCAGGCACAATTGACATGGGCATATTTTAGAACACAAGTTCACTTAGCTCATTTTTAAAAAGCTAACTTTCTAGCATCATACTTAGCAGAGCACATTTGAGGTCCTTTTGAGAATGCCTACTTATTAGACACCGTTTTGTATGGAAGCTCAATTACCGTCACTGAGGACACTTTGGACTTGTCGCGTAGTACACTCTGTTGTGCCGTCTAATAATTTGGCTATTTAAGTATGCTTTTTTAAAATTTGGCTTCCATATTGTTCCTTCAGCCAGTTTTTGTGACACGAGCAAACTATTTTTCTGATTATGGGTACTATTGTTGCTGGTCACATTACTACTGGAATGTTAAATATTTTTACTGAATACAACTAATACATTCAAAAGACCAAGTGAGTGCCTTTGGTGGAATTCTTTGCAGCAGATTTTCTGAATCCAATGTTCCTTTCATTGGTCCTGCACATTAACCCTTCTTGGTAGAACAGAAGCATTAACACACTTATTTATTTTGCGTGCCAGTTATGTGATCAGTAAGAAATGTAGTGTGCCACACTGCACTAAATGAAGTGCGTATGCATAGGCATGGCTGTGTGTGTGTATGTTAGCAAGTTAATATAGGATTCTAGTAGAATGACCACCTCTCATGGAGGCAAATTCCGGGCAGTAACTGTTCAAATTCAGGACAAAAAATAAAAATTAAAGACAAAGGGACCTATGTATCAAGCCCTTTTACCATTCGCAAACAGGCCGATTCTCAGAATTGGCCTGTTTGCGAACAGGAAAAGGCCTTTTGGGATGTCATCCTAAAAAGCCATCGCAAAATAGGGAATCGCAAAATTTGTGAGTACCTAATGGGTGCTCGCAAATTGCAAATGTCTTCCCATTCATTCCTATGGGCCTCTAGGCCCATAGCAATGCATGGGAAGGTATTCCTTAATTGCGAATCGCAATTAAGGAATATGTAGGAATCGCAATTATTATTGCGATTCCTACATACATAGCATTTTGCAAGTCCATAATAGAGATTCGCTAGAAATCACAAGTGAGGATATTTTATACAAATGCCCCATTAAGGCCAATTTTACGGACACATCTAAGTAGCTAAACCAATAAAATAGAAGTAGATCATTAGGGGGTGTAGGAGAGTGCCTCTTTTTGACATGGTCACCCCCACTTTGTACCTGGTAAATGATGCAATTTTGACAGGATTGTATTGTGTTCCTGCTATATAGGTCCCCAGGGCCAGATCTCTTTCCCTAAAACTGTACAATTGTTTCCCCAACTGGCAACACCTTTAGCACCCCTGTAATTCCCTAATATATGGTACCCCTGGTACATAGGGCAGGGATGCTAAAGAGAGTCCCTAAGGATTGCAGAATGTATTGTGCCACCCTAAGGGACCCCTCACCACACTCATGCAAACTGCCATTGTAGGCTGTGTTACATGGTGTAGACAAAAGTGAAGACACGAAATTGCACACCTCCTGTGTGCCTTGCCTGCAGACACTACATACAATAGTTCACCCCTACAGCAGGCCTTACAGCCCTAAAGAAGGATCCATGATATTACATGTGAGGACATATCTGCATAAGCACATATGCCCTTGTGATGTCCAAGTCGATTCTTAGACATATCCAGTGAACATGGAAGCCTTCTTGAGTATATGTACTGGGCACTGGTGATTACGGTTTCCCCAGCTGGATGATGGCTTCACTGAAACCAAATCTCATATTTATAAACCCGCACTGATTCCAGAAATGGATTTATTGATGCATGCACCCAGAGGGTACCTTAGAGGTATCCCCTGAAACCTACTAGTCCACGAGTGTGCTGGCTGACTGGTCCAGTCCAGCCTGCGACCACTGATGCATTTTTGACCCCCTAGCAGGTGAGAGCCCCGCTCTTAGAGGTTGGGAACAAAGCCTGCTCTGGCAGGAGGTGTTTAGTACTCCTCCCAACAGGATGGCTAGCATTCAGCATATCAAGGCCGGATGCTTCAAAGCCATGCTACCTTTGATCTGTGACCCGGGCATTCTCCAGACCTGGGATATGCCACCCTCTGCCCTGAGGAACATTTGGCACCAAGACAGGAGGGAAATTAGTATGCTTGGTAGGTGTGGAGCACACCCAGGACAGTCACACCCCTAAGGTGAGCAGACTGATGTGCCCCACTCTAGGCAAATTCCACTATCTTGTTGTGGGCAGAAGTTAGAAAATTGGGACAGGGTTATTCCCGCTTCCCACAGGAAGTGGTCAAATAGGGGACGTAGTGACCTTAAGGGTATGTAGCTCATTGACTACTACACTCCACTCTTCCTAATACCCATACATTTAGTATTTAGTGGGCTCCCTAAACCCAGAACGTTAGATTTCACTGACAACAAAGAAGAAGAGGACACTGAAGAGCCTAACCCACAAGAACTAAAGACTGCTGTGTACTTTTGGTGCCAAGCCCTGCCAGCTACACAGAGACTCAACAATTGCAAAGATCCGACTCCCCCTGCAGCTGTGCATCCTTCACAAGTCTCTGAGGGTTGCCAGCACTTAGCCCAGCAGCCATCATCTCGCTTGGAGTAGAGAAGCTACTCTCCTGCAGCCTGCAGGCACCCACCGCGATGTCCAGTTTAAAGAAGCTGCTGTCTACCAAGTAGTAGCCACCCAGGAGAAAGTTAGCACACTCAAGGAGGTTAGAGCCGTCTTCCTGCCAAGCCTGAAGACACCAGGACCTCCACGAGCTCTCCTGCACCAATCCCCGTGGTATCGGACCCTTGCCGCGACCAATGATTGTTGAAAGTTCAGCCTAGACTCTAACTATATCACTGACAACAAGCCACAGAGGGACATCAGCACCACAGATGTCAGTACAGAGAGGGGCCCAGCTGTCCCTTTGCTGGTCCTGACCGACAACCGTGAGCGCCTTGACGCATGAGACCCAGTCGACCACAAACACTCTGCACCCAAGCCGCCCGGGCCTAAAGCAATCAACTGCTTCCCTGTGCTCCCAGGAACCTCACAACCCTAACCCCCCTTTGGGAGCTCCAGGACATGTCACCAAATCTCCCCTTTCAGCCTATTTCCAGGTGCACCCCATTTGTTCCAACTGCGTAGCGTGCAAGGCTAACTACCAGTTCAGCACCTCCGCATCCGGACTCACAAGGGCAGATACGACTGATCTGCTGGTAGAACTTTGGTCCTTACCACCTCACGACCGAAAGGGGTCCCACGGATATGTATTGAAAGTATATATATATGCAGTAAATGTTCTTTCTCCCATAGGAAAGCATTACGCATAAAAACGCACTGTTGGTTAACTGTGCTAAAACTGTAAAAAGTAAATTACGCAAAAGTACTAACCTGAAAACGAAGTTCTTGAGTTTCAATTATATATAAAGATACCTGTTATTTTTCCAAATTGAGTGTGTGTATCATTTATTGACTCTGTGTGTGCTGCAAATGTCTAATATTCCTCTCTGATAAGTCCAAGGCTGATCGACCACACTACCCTACATAGAGTACCTTGGCATTGCTAGAGCAAACCACTGCCACTCATAAGGGATACCAGGACACTTTACACAGCATACCGCTTTTTAGTATACTATATCCAGATCCATCTTCCTACAGGTGGATAACACAAGTAAAAGTCAAAGTAGGTTTATTTTCTTTAGTTTGTATATTACATAACAGTATTGAGAAAATAATAATATCTAACTGGACTTATTTAATGATTACAAACTAGGAAATATATGCATACTAAGCAAAATTTGACAGCCAACATAAGGGACAGTTGTCACACGAATCTGCCTCCTTACCATGAATGATAAGACCAAAAGCTTTGTTGACAAAGGAAGATTTGCAGCTTATAGGCTTTGGACTACTGATAATCAGACAAAATATCGAAAATAAAATATCGTAAAGACAAAATATCGAAGAAAAAATATCGAAGGTCAAAAATATTGGGAAGCAAAAATATCGGATACAAAAATATCGTAATAGGTAAGTAAGTAAAAATATCGAAAACAATAATATCGTTTGACAAAATATCGACAATACAAAATATCGTGTAGTAATGGAAATAATCAATAGTATAGGAAAAAATAAAATAATTGTACAAAAAATGTTTTTAAAAAGGTGTATCTTAAAAAGAAAAAATGTTAAATAAAATTGTTATTGTTAAAAAACATATCTAGGTTTAGGATCGGGTAATTGGGTATATAGGGGATAAGGGTGGGGAGTGTATTAAAATGTATGAAAAAAAATAAAATTATAAAAAAATGTTAAAAAATGTCTAAATAAATATTTTTTTTAAATAAATATAAAAAATTATTTAATAATAGATATCTAGTTATAGGAGCGGGTTATTGGGTTTATAGGGGATAAGGGTGGGAAGTAATTTAATAATAATTAATTAAGTAATATATGGTAGTCAATATTTCCAATTTATACCTAATTGGTAATTAATTTAAATTAATTAGTTAATTAATTACTATCATATTGTACTTATTTTTAATTACTAATTAATTGATAATTAATTAATATTAATTAGTTAATTATATTAATTAGGTTAATTTTTGTTATATATATATTTATTTATGTGTTAATTAAAATTGAAACATTAATATTAATTATTTAAATTATTTAATTACAGCTAATGAGCTATTATATTAACGTTATTGTTAATTAATAATTAATTGGTAATTAAATAATAATATATTATTTTGGGTAAAGGAGTTTTTTGAGGGTTCTGGGTCAGTTGTCAGTTATTGGGTAAAGGGGTATTTTTAGGGTTGAGGGTCAGTTTTCTGTTTGTGGGTGAAGGGGTATTTTTGGGGTTCAGGGTCAGTTTTCAGTTTTTGGGTAAAGGGGTATTTTTAGGGTTCAGGGTCAGTTTTCAGTTTTTGGGTAAAGGGGTATTTCTTGGGTTCAGGGTCAGTTTTCAGTTTTTGGGTAAATGGATATTTTTTGGGTTCAGGGTCAGTTTTCAGTTTTTGGGTAAAGGGGTATTTTTAGGGTTCAGGGTCAGTTTTCAGTTTTTGGGTAAAGGGGTATTTTTAGGGTTCAGGGTCAGTTTTCAGTTTTTGGGTAAAGGGGTATTTATTGGGTTCAGGGTCAGTTTTCAGTTTTTGGGTAAAGGGGTATTTTTTGGGTTCAGGGTCAGTTTTGATTTGGTAGGTAACGGGGTATTTTTGGGGTTCAGGGTCAGTTTTCAGTTTGTAGGTAAAGGGGTAATTTTTAGGGTTCAGGGTCAGTTTTCAGTTTTTGGGTAAAGGGGTATTTTTAGGGTTCAGGGTCAGTTTTCAGTTTTTGGGTAAAGGGATATTTCTTGGGTTCAGGGTCAGTTTTCAGTTTTTGGGTAAAGGGGTATTTTTTGGGTTCAGGGTCAGTTTTCAGTTTTTGGGTAAAAGGGTATTTTTAGGGTTCAGGGTCAGTTTTCAGTTTTTGGGTAAAGGGGTATTTTTAGGGTTCAGGGTCAGTTTTCAGCTTTTGGGTAAAGGGGTATTTCTTGGGTTCAGGGTCAGTTTTCAGTTTTTGGGTAAAGGGGTATTTTTTGGGTTCAGGGTCAGTTTTCAGTTTGTAAGTAACGGGGTATTTTTTGGGTTCAGGGTCAGTTTTCAGTTTGTAGGTAAAGGGGTAATTTTTAGGGTTCAGGGTCAGTTTTCAGTTTTTGGGTAAAGGGGTATTTTTTGGGTTCAGGGTCAGTTTTCAGTTTTGGGGTAAAGGGGAATTTCTTGGGTTCAGGGTCAGTTTTCAGTTTTTGGGTAAAGGGGTATTTTTTGGGTTCAGGGTCAGTTTCCAGTTTGTTGGTAAAGGGGTATTATTTGGGTTCAGGGTCAGTTTTCAGTTTGTAGGTAAAGGGGTATTTTTAGGGTTCAGGGTCAGTTTTCAGTTTTTGGGTAAAGGGGTATTTTTTGGGTTCAGGGTCAGTTTTCAGTTTTTGGGTAAAGGGGTATTTTTTGGGTTCAGGGTCAGTTTTCAGTTTGTAGGTAAAGGGGTATTTTTAGGGTTCAGGGTCAGTTTTCAGTTTGTAGGTAAAGGGGTATTTTTAGGGTTCAGGTTCAGTTTTCACTTTTTGGGTAAAGGGGTATTTCTTGGGTTCAGGGTCAGTTTTCAGTTTTTGGGTAAAGGGTTTTTTTTGGGTTCAGGGTCAGTTTTCAGTTTGTAGGTAAAGGGGTATTTTTAGGGTTCAGGGTCAGTTTTCTGTTTTTGGGTAAAGGGGTATTTTTTGGGTTCAGGGTCAGTTTTCTGTTTTTGGGTAAAGGGGTATTTGTAGGGTTCAGGGTCACTTTTGGGCTTTTTGTGTATAGTTGTACAGGGTAAAAATGTAAATAATTTACATTCAATCAATTTAAGGAAATTTCTAATATATAACATTACAACAACTCTAATTTAATGTAGACTGGAGTTGGAATATTATTAAATAATTAATTAGTGTCCAGCACCAACTATAATTTAATGTAGACTGGAGTAGGAATATTAGTTATTATATCATTAGTGTGCAGCACCTACTCTAATTTAATGTACACTGGATTTGGTATATGAATAATTACATTATTAGAGTCCAACATATAATCACATTTAATATACAGTGAACAATTTTTAATAAGATTGTTACTTTCTAGTAAGATAATGATACAAATAGTTCAACATGATTGTAGAAACATTTTTTTTATTTATGTTTCAAAAATAACATGTTTTTTCATACAAAAATTTTTATTTTTACATTTCACTTTAAAATAATTTTTTATAAACACAATGAAAAACAACTATACAGAAGCATTATTATTTTTGGAACTTTTTGTACAAAAATGAACATTCTTTATTATCTCTTTTACATATTGTTATTTCAGAAAAAAATGTAAAAATATCACAAGTTTTTTTCTATTAAGATTTTATCTGCTTCATTTGTAAAGAACAAATATTTTTAATATAAGTCACACATTTTTTACACTTTTTTAAATTATTATAATTTGTGACAATGTAGTTATATTTCTAGACATTGTTAACATAAACATTATTGTTTTCATAATATTTATTTATTACATTCATTTACATATTTGTTAATGAAATCATTGTAGGATTAAATAAAATATTTTTCAACAATAATATACACGTGATTTTTTTTTCTCCCTATTTTGTTAAGTATAGATATTTTTTAAACTTGGGACCATTTTATTGCATTTGGGTGCTTTATTTTGTAACCGGGTTAGGTCGTTTTGGGTTATTTGGAAGAAGGGCTGATCGCGGTTGGGAGACACTTCACGTCGCTTCAGGTAAGGTTCAATTTATATGTTTTATGTGTATTTTTATGATGTTTTGAGACGAGTGACCTTATATTTAGTGTTGTTGAATGTGACGGAGTTATGTTTTAGATTTTGAAAACAGATATTTACTTATGGTATATACACGTAGTGTTAGTTAGTTAACTATTTATTTAGAGAGTGCATTTTAGTCTTTTAGGGTATATCTACAAGTTAAATCATAAATGTTAATATGTTGGTATCTAATTACTAGCTAAATAATGTGGGTGGGAATGTCTGTTTTCTATGTTTTTGTTATAGGTGTACGCTATATCGGAAGTTCCGTTTTTTTTTCAAGGAAGTGTTTGTTTGTTTAATTAAACACTGCTTTACAAACACTTCTTTACATTTTTCGGGTTTCCAGGAGCGATTCTTTCTATTTTTCAACTTTTTCGGGTTTTTTATGGTTATTCGATGGCTCAGGATAACGTGGATTACTTAATTTTGGAACAGTTGGATTTTTCCTTTTTTTTGGGGTTAATTTTGCACTACCTGGATTACTTTGGTGAAGAAGGACGTTATTGGATTGACAACATAATTGGTAAGTCATTGGTTTCTATTTTTGTGTGGGTGGGTAATGTCATTTTTATTATGGAAATGTTTTTACTTGTTATTTAGTTTTAATGTGTGCATATATTATAATAATATCTTTATATATTGCATACATTAAATACTTAGGTGATACTTTTAGTGTTTTATACTATTTTGAGAATTAATTACAGTAGTGTTTTGGCTATGATGTTTAGGTATTCTATGCCTTTTGTACTAGGGTAAAGTTTTACTTGTTCTTCCAGGTACTTGTGCATTTGTTTATTTTGCTTGGATGTTTTTGGGACAAGTTCTGTTACAGATTGGTCCATTCTAAATTCTTGGTAGCTCTGTTCTTTCTGTAGGCATTTAATGAAATTTTCTAGACTAGGTTTGGTTCTGCCAGTTGATTGTACAAATGCATTGTGCCAACCTTCCACGGCATTGTTAGTTTTTGATTCTCCGTTAAGGGTACTGTTGTAAACGTTCCACCAGGGTATGAGGAATTTTGGATTTCGTCTGTGGCCAGATCTGTGGAGTCTGCCTACCCAGGTGTCTTCAAAGTAATCGAGAAATGGACTTAATCTAGCTTCATTTTGTTTGTAGAATGGGCTGTCTATAATAATGTTGTAATGTTCAGCTACATCTGTTTCAGGGACATAGGCAAGTGCAATGAGTTTTTTGATCTGGAAAGCAAAAGAGGAGTTTGTAGCATATTCGACACTTAGGGTAGTTTTTTGAAGGTGTCTCCATAAACACTGGTTGAAATGATAATAGCACCCTTGAATGCAGGTTGGGGGTGGATTTTTAGAATAGTTGAGAGCATTGCATGCTCAAAATCAAGAATGATTTTTTCTGGAGAAAAATCATTAGTTTTTTGTTTTATGATATTTAATAATTCCATATATGTGGAATTATTTTTGTTGGGCAATAGTGCATATAGCAAAGGGATGTTGCAGTTGTGGTAGAGGCCATGTATTGTGTATAATTGGAAAAATGGTTTGGGACAGATGTTAAATGTTCCATCCATCATCCAATATTGGCTTTGCTGCAGTTTAACTAAATTCATATTGGTACCAAAAATTATAAGCCTTTTGTCATTGTTTTCGTTGTCATAAACTATAAAGGGTTGTTTATTTAAAGTTATTATTTGGTTTGCAGTTAAATTTATATCCTGATATGTTCTGGGAGATGGTGTTGTAGCAGTAGTAGCTTTTTTAGTTCGTGCTATAGTTCTTTTTAAGGACAGGATATTTGGCATTTGTGTTGTGGCTGTTTTGGGGATTTTAGGAATGGCTTCTTTTAAAATGACATTTGTTTGCTTTTGGGAACCTGTACTAGCTTCTTTTATATTTTCCAAAGCGGTTCTAACTTCTATTTCAGTAACATTAGGTGGATGATTGTGTTCCCTAGTATACAGTACTGTAGCTTCTCTAGTTGTTGCTCTTCCATAGCACTTGTTAGAATAATATTTACAACATTTCCAATTAACTTTCATGCCATATTGCTTTTCTTGTGTATACGTGTAACCCATGTAGCATAGTAATAGTTTTCCTTTCTGGCTGGTCACAAATTCGGCTCCTTCGGTCATTTTGTACTTTGTATATCTATAAAATATATATATATATAATAGTTAATGTCAAATTACATGTGATAAATAATCTATGTTAGTGATAAGTAGGAATGTTTATACTTACGTGTTTTAGAATTTACAGCAAAACTTAGGAGTTGCTTGATTCTTTAGTTGGGGATAAATGGTTGTGATGTTGTTGTAGCTGTAATGAAAAACATGAAAATAGTATATTATTAATTAATGTTTCGGTACATTTGCAATGTTAGAGCTCATTTCTACTACAAAAGTGTATCTTCATGATTCACATTGTGAAGATACTTACATATTTTTTTAGGTTGGTATTTGGCAGTATAATTGTTTCTTCAGCTTCTGGAGAGTAGTTTGTAGTGTTATCTTAAAAAAATAAGGAACATATGTGTTAGAATAATCACCATGTTGTTACGTTTTTTAATACATTATCTGGTAATTATGTACTTTAATATACTTACTTTGTGATTAGTATCAGTATTATTCAGAATGTGGAGTTCTGTATTATGTCTGTATATCTATTCGCTGTGTTTGCTCTGTAAATAAAAAATATATAATAGAAAATAATTAAAACAGTTATAAATGTTTGTATGGTTTTTCCACATTAATTTCAGTTGCATAATACTTACTTAGTAAAATGTATTGTAGAAATAGTACTCATGTACTTAGTTCATTAGTAGTGCAGTTTTCAGTAGTAGAATCTACAGAAAAAATGAAATATGTTGGGCAAAAGTCGTTATTTCTGTGTGTTTAGATTTATGTGCACATAATGAAACAATGTGAAATTACTTACATAGTTATTAGAATCTGTATTTCTATGCTTTGTTCACAGTTATTTTGAGTAGAATATTCAGTAGTAGTAGTATCTAAAAAAAGTAGTTTTATATCATTATTTAGCATGTTAAGTAGTATGAATAGCAAAGGGGCACTGGATATTTAGCAGGTAAATAATAAGTAGTAGCAAATAATGCAGTTTCTATTTTATAGACTTACTTAGGAAAAAGTATTGTAGAAATAGTACTGATGTCCTTAGTTCATTAGTAGTGCAGTTTTCAGTAGTAGAATCTACAGAAAAAAAGAAATATGTGGGGCACAACTGATTATTTCTGTGTGATTAGATTTATGTGCACATAATGAAACAATGTGAAATTACTTACATAGTTATTATAATCTGTATTCCTATGCTTTGTTCACAGTTATTTTGAGTAGAATATTCAATAGTCGTAGTATCTTAAAAAAATAGTTTTATATAATTATTTAGCATGTTAAGTACTATGAATAGCAAAGGGGTAATGGTTATTTAGCAGGTAATTAAGTAGTAGTAGCAAATAATGCAGTATCTATTTTATTTACTTACTTACTAAAAAGTATTGTAGAAATAGTACTGATGTCCTTAGTTCATTAGTAGTGCAGTTTTCAGTAGTAGAATCTACAGAAAAATAGAAATATGTGGTGCAAAAGTCATTATTTCTGTGTGTTTAGATTTATGTGCACATAATGAAACAATGTTAAATTACTTACATAGTTTTTAGAATCTGTATTCCTATGCTTTGTTCACAGTTATTTTTAGTAGAATATTCAGTAGTGATAGTATCTAAAAAAAATATTTTTATATCATTATTTAGCATGTTAAGTAGTATGAATAGCAAAGGGCCACTGGGTATTTAGCAGGTAAGTAAGTAGTATTAGCAAATAATGCAGTTTCAATTTTATTTACTTACTTAGAAGATGTAATAGTAGGTTGATAGTCTGGTTCTTCTAGTTGTTGTGCAGCAATTCGGATAGAGATGAATCTCCTTCAGTGACTTTTGGCAAGTAGTTAGTGCTTACATTTTCATTGCTTATATAGGGGAGTGTCAGTAGTAATTACTTTGCTATTGGTTCATTAAAAAAATTAGGGTTGTGATTGGTTAGTTAGTATATTTGAATTTCAGTTGTGATTACTTTGTATTAGAAGTGAAAAACCAAAATTAATTATAAAAGTATACAAACTAGCATAGATTATTTTTATATGTGTAGGTGATATAATTATAACAATTGGAAATACTTGATGAATTAATAGTGTGTCTATAGTATTAATGAAAGTATTGTATGTTTATTTTGATGTGAAAACATATAAAACGTTAATTAATTATGCTAACAGATGCTTATAAAAATTCGATATAGCCTCTATTCCGATATTGATGCGCACAATATTTTTGTAGTCGATATTATAGTTAATGCCATTATATTTTGTAGAAAGCGATATTTTTGTATTCCGATATTAATGTAGTCGATATCACAGTAAACGATGTTTTTGTATATCGATATTAAAAAATCGATATTTGTGTATACATCTAGTTAAGTATAGGAAGTCGATATATTTGATTTCGATATATTTGTTCCGATATTTTTGTACATCGATATTGTGGATATCGATATTTTGTCAGACATTCGTCTAATCTATAGTAAACTAGCAGCCCGTCCCGACGTTGTCCGGGTATGAATTGCTGCCGGCCAGTAGTATATTGTTTTGTAGGATTTCGTTTTGATAGCATTTCTTATCTGTGACAGGCCTTTGAAACGCTCCGATTCAAAGTGCACTGCTGATGCACTTAAGGATGTGCGTTCAGTAGTTCAGTAGTGAACTCGAGTTTCCCTACTTTATTTTTCCTTGCAATATTATATAGCGCAAACTCGACAACATGGCATGAGCACAATTTACATTACAGAAGAACACATTCCTTTGTGGTAGGCACGGGGAGACAAAGCGATTTCCCTGGAATCACAGGATGTTGAGCTGATGCCGAGATTCGAACGTAGCTCCCCAGCTCTAAAGTTCGCAATTCTAGAACTTGTGGCGGGAGGTGTGTCTAAAAGTATATGTCGGTGCTGGACATCAATGAGAGACCTGTGCATTTTTCAAATGGGTGGTGAAAAAATATGAGTATGTTGCTGGAGATGTGGGCCGCCGTGCCACCAATGTACTTACCGGGGGAGGGTAAACACCCATTATTCCGCAACTTTCTTTCCGCATACCATCACTCTGCATACTTTTATTACGAAAGTACCATGACTCCGCAATGGCATTATAACGCATGGCATTACATTTTATGTGCTTTTACCACGCATACATTTACAACGAAATTCGTTGTAAATGCATGAATGGTAAAAGCATGTTTTTTTTAAAAAATTGGATAAGGTAAGTATGGGTATAGGGGTATATGTTTTGGGGTACTGAGGTATATGTTTTGGGGTGTTTGGGTATTTTAAGGGTTCAGATATAGTTTTGGGTTATGGGGTACAGGGGTAGTTTTAGGGTTTAGGGATAGGTATGGGTTTGGGGTACAGGGGTATTTTTAGGGTTCAGGGCTAGGTTTGGGTTTTGGGGTATAGTGGTATTTTTAGGGTTCAGGGGTAGGTTTTGGTTTTGGGGTACAGGGGTATTTTTAGGGTTCAGGGGTAGGTTTGGGTTTTGGGGTACAGGGTATTTTAAGGGTTCAGGGCTAGGTTTGGGTTTTGGGGTACAGGGGAATTTTTAGGGTTCAGGGCTAGGTTTGGGTTTTGGGGTACAGGGGTATTTTAGGGTTTAGGGCTAGGTTTGGGTTTTGGGGTACAGGGTTATTTTTAGGGTTCAGGGCTAGGTTTGGGTTTTGGGGTACAGGGGTATTTTTAGAGTTCAGGGCTAGGTTTGGGTTTTGAGGTACAGGGGTATTTATAGGGTTCAGGGCTAGGTTTGGGTTTTGGGGTACAGGGGTATTTTTAGGGTTTGGGGATAGGTTTGGGTTTTGGGGTACAGGGTACATTTATAGGGTTAAGATGGGTTAGTGTTTAAGGGTGTTGGGGTATTTTAAGGAGCATGGGAGGGTTATGATTATGGGGTGCAGGGGTATTTAAAGGGATCAGGGTGGGATTAGCACACAATATGAGACATGGCATGAAGCGCGGAACGTACCACACGCCCCCAGCGTTTGTCACGCCCCCCAGCACACGCCCACAGCACAACGCAAGCACACGCCCATAAGGGACTACTTTGCTGGCACGTTCTTTTACCTTTTAAATGTTGATGGTGGGCGTCTGCATAGCCTATGTCCTTCTGCTGCAACTGCCCTTTCCAACGCTGTATTGGGTGTTGTTATTGGTGCTGTGGTTCCTGAGATTACCCACCTCAAACGTTTGGGCTCTCTCTTTATTATATTAGTATAGATGTTATTCAATGCGCAGAGCCTATTGCGAATAAAGGAACTACACTACATGGCACCCAACGTTTGGTAAGGCGATAATTTAACGCTAGATACTAGAGTAACTCAGTCGTCCTGTTCACACAGACCCCTTTTTCCCGTAAAATACTCCAATATTGGTCTGGAGTGGGTAAAAGGTTAATATCCGCCAAAACTGAGTAGGATGAAAATCCTATGCATTAGTTTTTGGTTTATTCAACATTGAAGGATACAGTGTTCCAAAATATTGTGCACCTAATCTTTGTTGCCTTGAACCTGTTCTGCAAATTTTTTCAGTCAGTAAAAAAATAATGTCTGACGAAGAATTAGCTACAGCAGCAGCACAAGCAGTTTTAGATGACAGAAATAGACCAGACAATGACCCGGATGCTATAAACATCCCGGTAAATGTAAGAAAAACTATAACCTACAAACTGATAAATAATGGAGTATCAGCGAGAGGTGGTAAAGTAATCTTTGTTATAGAGGCACATGAATATCGGCAAACAGAGGTATTCTATTCATGGATTCACTTTCCTCCGTCAGACGGAGGAACACATGAGTTCCACTACTACAAAGTAGAGGAACCTCCAGAGGAATATGTTCCCTATGAGGACATAGAAATTCCATTAACTTACCAAGAGCATCAGCTTTAAAGGCGCACTAAAACATGAAAATCACATTACCAGGCTCGGTCCATTAGGTAGACCAGGAGCTACATGGCCGGTACTAGCCAGCTATACACCACATCCTGACATAGAAAATATGACAGGTCGAGAACAGTACAACCTACTGTAAGGATTCCACAGCACACCCCTCACCAGGGGAACACGAACAAAATCACACCACAGACTATACAATCAGTTATTGGAAAATTGCCTGCCAAAAGGGAAAAAATTCCGTTTTGGTTAGCATAAAAAATTACTCAAATTGAGGCAGTATTCCCTGATAGTACACCTCATGAGAAACACAGAATTCTGACAATCTGTTTACCAATGGGGATAGCACCACATGTGGAGGACTGTGACACTTGGGGTATAGTCTTTGCTTCAATCTACACAAAAACACATGGTGTACCGTCCATGGCGGTAATACCAGACGTTCTGAGACAGATTCAAAATTAATACGGTCCAGAACCGGCCTTAAATCTGGGTATGAAATTACTGAAAGATTTCAAACAGATCTCCGCTATATTATTAGCTAACATTAAAGGTGAAGCAGCATCCGTGGCAATCCGCCAAAAGTTAAAAGAAACCGATATAACAGACCAACCATATGAGCTTGCAAGAATTATTGAAAAATCATATGAAGAACTAGGAAGAGATAGTTTCGGTGGGAAACCAGTAAAACCCGAATTAACAGAAAATCCTGAAAAGGTGTTTATTAAAAATAATCTCACTACTCCTAAAAAGAAGTGGGAAAATACTAAACAGACACTTCCTAAAGAGAAATGTTCTCAGTCCAGAGGAAGATCTCCCCAACGGGGAGGTAGGTCTCCCCAACGGGACCCTCTGAAAAAAGGTATAACCTTAGAAATAGGGATACTTTAAGAAAACCTGATAGATATCAAGATACTGATACACGTTCCTCTCCTACCTTTCAGACTTCCCTGCAGAAATCCGAGAGGAGAGGACGATCAGAACAGAAAGAGGAACGTGTGTAGTCCAAAGAAGAACAGCACATTCCAAAAAAATAACAAAACTCAATTCACCAAAAAGAAGGTAGGAAGCATAAAGATCAGACATGCCGAGGATCTTGAGGACACAACTCAAGAACGGAGAGTGGGCCCAGACGATGCTAGACAGCGCAGCAGAAGTCACCATAGTTCGCAGGATCCTGATGGATCATCTGGAGACCGTGGACTTGAATGAATGCATTCAAGTTGAAACTGCAGACACCAGGGTTAGTGTACCCCACAAGTTATATGAAGTAACACTCCAGATGGAGGGGGACATAACTAGAAAAATAAGAGCTATGACATTCTTCTGGCTGAACAAGACTGAACACCTGAATTTGTCAGGGAGTGCCCACATGGCAAAGAGATAATTATGCCAGCCTTCTCAAATCACATTCCAATTCATAAAAAATACACATATGCCAGAAAATGGGCTGAAGCCCAAGCTCCAGCATTACATAACAAGCATTTGCAATGCAATAGGTTTCGCATTAGGAAAGTTTTAGCTATTGGTATTGTAAATGACACATTTTTTATTTATGTTTTGTTTTTGAAAATAGTGAAATTAACTCTTTCGCTGCGGCGGCTATGCCGCCGCAGCGCTAACGGTCGCGGGGGGCGCGCAGGTGAGCTCCGCGGGTTACAGAACCGTTCCGTCACGGCTCGCGGGTGAGCTGTGCTCATGACGGAACGGTTCCGTCACGGCCCCGCCCGCTCAATTAAACGCGCCGCGCAGGCACGAAATCAGCGCCGCGCAGGCGCGACGGCCGGGCCATGACGGAACCGTTCCGTCATGAGCACAGCTCACCCGCGAGCCATAACGGAACCGTTCCGTCAAAAGCTTGGAAGGGGTTAATAGCTTTGTCATTTACAATGCCAATAGTTATAACTTTTGCAAATGTGACATCTATAGCATTTGTAATGCAATATATGTTGTATTTACGTGACTTACATGTATTGATATTACAAATAACAATGGCTTTTAAATTTTTTTCAATAATTAATACTTTTTAAAAAGTTATTGTGATTTATAATGGCAATAGCTTAAACTTTTGTAAATAACTTTTGTGAAGATTATGTTCAGTGTATTTTATTGTGACGAAAATCCAAGAACAGAAGTGAAATATTAACATCTTTTTGTTACATTTGTAAAAAAGCTTGAAACATAGAGAGAACATATTTGAACCAGGTGTTGTTGAATGGTTGCACAGATTTATGCTGTGGTGGCGCCGAGTGATGTTGGGATGGCGAACGAGTGATGCTGTGGCGTTCAGTGATGCTGTGGTAGCGCATAGTGATGTTGTGGTGCCCCTGAGTGATGCAGTGGTGGTATGGAGTGATGCTGTATGCTACGCTATGTTTTGTTATACTATGGTTTTTTTGTTAGGTTATGCTATGTTTTGCTATCCTATCCTTTATTTTGTTATGCTATGCTATGCTGTTTTTTGCTATGCTAGTTTTTTGTTATGCTATGCTATGTTTTGCTATGCTATGCTATGTTTTGCTATGCTATACTTTGTTATGCTATGCTATGTTATGCTATGCTATATTTTGTTATGCTATGCTATGCTATTTTTGTTGTGTTTTATTATGCTATGCTATGTTTTGTAGTGTTTTATTATGCTATGCTATCTTTTGTTATGCTATGTGTTGTCGTGTTTTGTTGTGCTATGTTTTGTTATGCTATGTGTTGTTGTGTTTTGTTATGCTATGTGTTGTTGTGTTTTGTTATGCTATGCTGTTTTGTTTTGCTATCCTATGCTATGCTTTGTTATGCTGTGTTTTAATATGCTATTTTTTTATGCTATGCTAAGCTTTGTTTTGTTATGCTATGCTGGTGAGGAAGGGTGAGGGAGGGTGAGGGAGGGTTGGGGAGGGTGAGGAAGGGTGAGGGGGTGTGAGGAAGGGTGAGGGGATGTGAGGAAGGGTGAGGGGATGCGAGGGGGGATGAGGGGATGCGAGGGGGGATGATGGGATGTGAGGGGGGATGAGGGGATGTGAAGCTGAGGGGATGTGAGGGTGAGGGGATGTGAGGGTGAGGGGATGTGAGGGTGAGGGGATGTGAGGGTGAGGGGGATGTGAGGGTGGGGGGAGTGTGAGGGGGTGTGTGAGGGTGAGGGGGTGTGTGAGGGTGAGGAGGTGTGTAAGGGTGAGGGGGTGTGTGAGGGTGTGTGAGGGTGAGAGGGTGTGTGAGGGTGAGAGGGTGTGTGAAGGTGAGGGTGGTGTGTGAGGGTGATGGAGGGTGAGGGGAGGGTGTGTGAGGGGGCATTACAACTACCCAGTATGGTAAGTATGTTGCAGTAGCAGATGTTAAATTAGTGTTTCTACATAAGAATCGCCATGTCTACCTCCCTTCCACAGCAGCCGTCCCTGCTGATCTGCACATTTGGTAGAATTGATGCTGTAGCTGTTGTAAACTGATGCATGTAAAGCAGTCTAACACCAACTGGTGAAATGATGCTGTAGAAAATAACGTAAACAAACAAAACACTAATAACCAGGAAAAAGTCGTAAATGTAACCAACTGATTTTGGCCTCAGAAGTTCACGTGTCCACAATTCCAGAATTCACTCACTGGATCAGGCAGAAAGACTGAGCAGTGAGACAACTGAAACGCCCACAAAGTAAGCTGTAACACAAAGACAAAAGACACACGGGCATTTGAAGTTCTACAACATGTTTTCAGGAGTCAGCAGCCAATTGAAAACACATTTATCCAAATATTCAAAGAAAACTTCCAATCCCGCATCTGACCTTCAGTAGCACGAACAGGAAGGAGAAGCCAGCGCCAGACAGGACTTGCAGTGTTTAGAAAGAAAAGTCTGAAAGGAACGGGGGGAGGGGAGGGGGGGGCCTGGAGTAAGTGAAAGAAATTGTCACCCATCGGAAGAAACTAAGAATTTGACATCAGTATGTAAGTTAGGGCTTCGTTTAAACGGGGCTGTCACAAAAGTGTCTGTCCATAGAGCAAACAGCCCTCCTGAGGAAGTCAAACTCAGCAAATAAAACGACAATTAATCAAGAGAAGCACAGGATTTACAGTAGACCAGTTATTAAATGGTTGATCAAGAGATAATATACAGTACGCACGTGAGACTCCCAGCCTTGAAGAATCGAAATGTAAATGAAGCACCTTATTTAAAATACGCACAGTTCAATTGAGAGAGGGACTGGGGGACGGGCAGTCGCCGAAGGGTTCTAGCGCTTTGACACCAGGGACTTACCCGAAGAGAGCTCAGAGCGGACTGACGGAGTTTTATACTTTACGAGATTTTACATCCTGTGACAGGCGAAGCTGTATAGGGTTCTACGCTGCTCTTACCTACCCTATGTGAGGGTTGACCGCACTCTGATGACCGCTCTACGTTTTCACACTTCAGCCTAACTACAGGCTTTGTCAATGCTCTCTTCCCGTGTCTGCTGGAGTCCAGCGAAGCGGTGCTCCGGAACTGTTTTCCCTCGGCACAAATGAAATGCTTTTATTGCACCGAGTACGGCAGCTAATGCTGCTTTCCGGAAGCCTGCTGATAGCATCTTGTTAGGAGGCAATGAGCTGAACGAGCTGCAATTTTACATAAAGAGGAGTCACTAACGTTTATAGGCCATGAAAGGTGAAAACGGGGTGCTAAACTTATTATTCCTTACATATTAATATTTTATATAAAAAAATTAGGTGCAATCGTGAAAAATTCAGCGCCGTTTTGTCAATGCCTGTCATAACTACCTGCTGCAAATCAGTACCACACTTTTTTACATCTTAAAACACAATTCTTTCCTGCGGAGCCCCATAAACCATAAAGCCAACTCGCTTTACTAAAAATCATTTGGAACTGGTTAGATGGAATTTCCACAGTCCTGGCTAGTCAGTTCCGTATGTGTGATGCAACAAGCCTTCTCTAGGTCACAAAAAGAAACAAGCTCTCGCCATTGCTGTAAATGCGTGGTGAAAACTAGGCCTGACACGCAAATAGGATTTCCGGCCGGGAGAAAGGAGAGGCGTGACATGCACAAACTGTCCTGAAGGGGCGGAGAAACAACGGAGCGGGCTGCCGAGTCTGGACACGGAGGAACAGGACGAGAGGAGCTGGTGAGGGGGGCATCGGGGCACATTGATGGTGCCCGCCCCCCCGCCCCCAGTGAGGGAAGCCCTGCGTGTGCCCGGTGAGTGGGGTTGGGAGTGTGTGTGTGCTCGTTTGTGTGTGTATGTAAGCCCTGGGTGGGGTTGGGGCGCTTGTATGTGCCTGCGTTTGTTGTGCCTGTGTGTGTGCCTGCCTGCGTGTATGTGTGCTGTGTGTTTTAAACATGCCTTAAGTTTTCAGCCGACACGCACTCCGAAACCGAAAGCACTGAAGCTGTCTCCAGCAAGCTGCCAGCAGACAGATACAAAAGCGCGTTCACAAGGACAAATCTGAGACAGCAGAGGCGCGTAGCCGAACGCTGTCTCAGATTCCCAAGAAAGTGAATACAATAGGTACTGAGCTAGACCGCATGCTACGCATGTGCAACTCTAGCTCAACCTAAAAATCACGTAGGATGGGATGAGGATTCTCCTCAACATAAAATCCAGGTGAAAAATCAACCTACTGCACAAAGGCTGTATCCAGTTAAGCAAGAAGCTAAAAAACAAGTCAGGGAGATTTTAAATCAACTTGAATACCAAGGGGTGATTGAAACATGCACCTTGTCAATGAACAATCCTTTGTTTCCTGTCTCCAAACCAGACAATTCATATGGTCTAGTATTAGATTACAGACACCTAAACTCCTGTTGCAAAATGCACAAAGTGCAGCATTGATGAATAACATCGTGCGGAAAAAATATAAAACCACATTAGATATTTTGAATGGGTTTTTCTATCAAAACATTGCACCTGAAAGCAGGCATTTGACCACTTTCTCAATTATGGAGACACAGCGACAATTTTGCCGTCTCCCCCAGGGATTCAAGAATAGTCCAGTGTTATTTTCAGCCAGAGTAACAGAGTTACTACAAATGTACGATGATGAGGCATTATCTTATGTCGATGACATCTATCTCACAGACAACGACTTGGACGTGCACTTGAAAAGAGTAAACAACATAATACTTGGGTTTGCATCTGAAGGGTATAAATTCAATTTTAAGAAATCACGAATTGCCCACCTCAACGTCCCATTTCTAGGCTACGAGTTATCAAGTAAAGGCAAAAGCCTGGCAGACAACTTTCTAGAGAAATGTGCGCTGCACCAACCTCCAAAGATGCTGAAAAACTTACAGTCAATTCTAGGTTTCCTGAATTTTGGAAGAACTTACGTTCTGAATTACGCAGAAAGGGTTAAACCTCTCTACGAATTAATCAAACCTGATTTCAAACCAACTAATTGGACTCAAAACCATACAGAAATTTTGCATTCAGTGCAAACAGACATGTTAGCAAAAACACTGTTAGAAACACGGGACAATATGCGGAATCTTGTGATCTGAGTCATCCCAGAGAGATGCGGATTCACATACCTGACCTTTAATGAAGGTGAAAAGGTACCAATAGCATACAAATCACACGTGTACACACAAGCTAAGGTAAAATTCACTTCTACAGAAAAAATTCTGACAGCAGTTCAAACTGCAGTAGCAAAAGAGAGAGCTCTTGCACAGGGAAAACGAATAATGATCGTTACACCTGTACCTGCCTTAGAGGCAGTGACGAAAGCAAGCATTCCAAATGCAAAAGCTTTACATCCAAGATGGATTCAATGGGTTAACTCTCTTGCTGCAACCGACGTTGAATACGTCTTTGACCCATGCTTGAAAACTCAAGAATTCCTATAATACGAATACGAATGTCCTCTGCCGACCGAGATTTTGCCTCTAGAAAATTACGGCTGTATAATCTATACAGACGGATCAGCACAGCCCGCAATTGGGGGTAAACAAGCCTATAGTGCTGCATGCTCGATTGTTAAAGGTCGCTGGCGCGAAGGCAAATTTAGACCTATGGTCACAAAAACTCAATCACTCGGAGACTGTACAGCTCAGCGAGCGGAACTACAGGTTTTCAAGATGGCGCTTGAAAATACCGATCGCGAATTCCCCACACTCATAGTGTGCGATTCGTATTTCTGCGTTGAATCTTACAACGAAAATTTGCAGAACTGGGTTAAAAACGGGTTCAAAAATTCAAAAGGTGGCACAATTAAGCATAAAAAGCTTTGGGAACAAGTAGTTCTTTTACATAAAGAACTACAAAAGACTCACGTGATTCACACACTGAGTCATCAGCGTGATGGAGTTCACGTTGCAGGGAATTCATTGGCAGATGAAGCCGCGAAGGCAGCTGTGCAAACGGCTTCCGTAGCTACAATCACTCGCTCAAAAAGAGTAATAGACAGTGAAATGTTAATAGCAGTAAAAGCCTCAATGGACGGCAATCATGCAGCGTTACCTCTAAACTATCCACTCGGTAATACATACATAATTGATGCAAACTCCGTTCCTTTTGCTCGAATCCCTGGAGTGGGGGACAGAGTAATTCCAAACAGGAACCAGAGAGCTGCTTTGGTACACAAAGCACATATGGGAGAGGGTCTGAGACATCACAGGATCTTAGAATCTCTAGTAGAATTAGAAGAGATGTACTGGTGGCCAGGAATGAGCGTCCAAGTTTACGAATTTGGAATAAACTGTGATACCTGTTACAGATATCATAGCTTTGACAACCACCAGATACCGGACTACAGTGTAGCCAGCCCAGTTCAGATGCCTTTGTTAGACAGCATTAGACTATCTACACGCAGACGTCATCATGGACAGATGCGGTCCCACAACTACTAGGACAAGATTTATTTGGATGTGGCCCCAGCGCTCGGCTGACGACAGAACTGATATAAAGGATTTGCGAGACTTTATCGGCACATACGCAATCGGCACGCTACATTCTGACCAGGGTCCTGCGTTTATCTCTCGAGCTTACAAAGAGGCCATGGCTAGCTTGGGCGTTGCATTGAGGTATTCTAGTCCCTTCCATCCTGAGGGTAATGTGGTAGTGGAAAGAAAAAAACGTGACATAAAGCAATCCAGAACAGGTAAGGTATTATGTTCGGGTGACGGGTGGGTCAAACATCTAATAAGTGTCCAACGTAGTCTTAACAATCTGCCAAGAAATTCTCTGGGTGGAATCACTCCATATGAATTACTATTTGGTACTAGAATGATAATCGAAGACCTCGATTGTCAAACTTTAGTGGTGAAACAAAAACCCTTTGATGTCAAAGATCGTTTGGCTGTTTTACAGGACTTAAATGAAACAAGAAGAAGTCTGAGTAACACGATACAGAAGCCAACGACCACTGAAGAAAAACCACCTGTCCCAGCAAATCCTGTCTGGATTCCAAAGATTGGGGATCTAGTCAGGGAAAAGATCGCGGTAAAGAAGGAATTTGGGCCTTCTTACAGAAAAGCAGTACCTGTTTTGGCAATCCAAGGAACAAGATCAGTAGTACTACCCCCCCTTGCTGGTAAAAGGGAGAACAGAGTTGTATCCACCGACCTGGTCAAACAACAACATGTGGCCAATAATAAGTAGTAGGCCAGGTGGACTCCCAAGATGTAGCAGAAGACCAAATCTCGCTACTATCCAAGAGGTTCAAACTGAAAGACTTATCACCTTTGATAAACCTGCAGTAAGAAAAGAAGGACTATGTAACAAAGCCATGGAACTCGTGCCTCTTGAGACCCAAATAACAGTTTGTCAAGAAACACCTGTCTACAATGATGTAGCCTTTGACTATACCAATATGACAAAGGAAGAAGCAACTCCAAAGATTAATAACAATCCTGATGCAATTCCAACAATTGACAGAACTGCCTCTGGCTATTTTATCAACTTTGATACTTTCTCTGAGGATCCCAGTGAACCTGAAGAAAAGACAGCAAATAAAACTTTCAAAGAAAAGATAACAAAACTCTTTCATCATCTTGAAAAAACATATCTGGTTTCACCATGGATTGAATTTTGGATTATGTTAGGTGTTCTGTTCCTCCTGCTCTGGCTCATTCTGGTTTTAAGTTTGGGAAAAATGATAGATGGAAAATACAGTACAATGGACACAGCAAGTCAGAAAATCAACTTGGTCCTGAAACCTCACAAATCATCCCATTGTGAAAAAAGAGACCTGTCATCAGTGAACATCATAGCCATTCCTATACCTTGTGGTATAGCATGGGACAGAACTGATTATAACATCTATGGCCCGGTGGAGCTGCTGAAGATTCCACACCAGTTCAAGGTTTCTTTAAGTGGCTTTGTATCGCCCAGCACATTTTCTGTTGATTGGGACTTTGAGACTATTAATAATATGATGTCAGATTTAGAAATGTCTGCAAAATTTACAGAACATGACTATTTAGAAGGGTCATTAGATTATGAACAAATGTATTGTTTTAATCATTATAGTCACCATTATTTGCATAAATCTGCAAGCCCTAGGAATGTTTTTACATATAATCAATGGGAACATTGTCCAACGCCGCCAAAGGGCAGCTCAAAAACATTTTATGAAAAGTTTCCATACTTCTCAGGGTTCAATGTTACAAATCCAGAAACGTTTTATTTCAAAAATATGAATAAGACAGGAATGAAAACAATGTTGACCAATACTAAACAAATTTATTCTGCAAACTTTTATGCTCAGCTGTCTACATTAGGTTTTGACTTTTGGAAAGACAACATTGAGACAAAAACTGTCTGGGGCACGAAAGACTGGCAGGTGCAAGGTTTAGAAGCCCTGTTCAGAGCCTGAACAAATAATCTTTTTAAATGACACTGTTCAACAAACCTCTTGTCTTGGCCTGGCTAAGATAAAAGATTTAAATAAACCGTCTATACCTAAACCCACACCTGAGAGTAATGATACTACAGAAAAAGAGGTAGACGTACCATATATTTTAACACACAACAGAAATAATCCTGATTGGAAAAAATGTTTAATCTGGCCCACCGACACTAATAACTGTCATGATAGATTCCTGAACAAAACTTAGGGGTACAAAATAAACAGTTGCCGCGAGCGTGAGGGGTAGGTGTCTCCGCCGTTCCAGCGCCTGTACTAAGGTTCATCCACCAGACAGCGCTGGCCTCACGGGAGCATGCTGCGAGGCCCGTGTTACTCTCCCTTAGGGTCGCCTAATTAGAGCAGGACCCCGCGGCCCTCTTTGTACTCGACCCAGAGAGGTTGAATTTGCTTTTTACTACGTGAATGAGCATTTAATCACTTGTCTTCTTGTGTAGTACTTTGTTTAGGTCCTGACGAATCGCCGGTTGGCGAGAAACATGTTGACCACACCAGGGGGTTGAGTTAGTTTTCTGTATACTTCCCCAGCTTCTAGCTCCCCTCCCACCCCTTTTAATTAGGGAATCAGCCACGTCAATAAAACCCATTGTGGGCTGATTACCCTTTTTAACACTCACTCACTTTGCACCGACTACACTTCCTTCCTTCCTCACTCACACTCACCATCGGCAAGGAACAAAAGAACTCCACCAAAAGAGTGCCTTTGGGCACTCCGTCAGACATTGCAGTGCCGGTCTGACGAGGAGCAGTGAGCCGATGATGATACTGGACATCCTTCAGTCAGGGTGTGTTTCACACCTAACGCTCTGGGTGTGTGAGGCTCTCTAGTTCCGACAAGGGAACCTTTCTAGTTCCTTGACTCTTTACGTCCACTCTCTTCTCCACACTGTAGTACTCTCCCCGGGGAACTTTGTATTCTTCTGTGTGCGGTGCAAAATAAACAGGCCAGATCCAAGATATTCCCAGAGACAACATCCAGGGATAGTAACAACATACAGTGTAGGAAAACTATGCCTTGAGTAGCTACAGACATCCACACTTCCAGAAATCAAACAACACTTATCTTTACTTAAAGAAAGCAATGATTTGCGAGATTTCTCACGGCAAAAACATTTCATATACGCCTGTATATACGCTGTGTACAACGAAGCTTGGAAAATAACGCAAATGGAAACTGCAGGAAGAATAAGAGAAATTGATCGCATTAATTTAGAGAAAGCTCTCTCTGTAGTGGACAATGGGTTAACGACTGTCCTCCAGAATATATTCGTTGGACAGCATTGTATCCTCTGCAATTGACATATTGGAACAGGTCTTGCTAATGTTACAACATGGCCAGTCTCAATTACGTTCTATAATGCAGTTAGGCTGGACGTTACTAAATCTGTGCTCAGGCTACGTACCTTGGCGTCTAATCAACACAACGTCATTGTTTGTTGTATTTAACCTTACAGATAAACAAATCTCTTTGGCACAAAGAGGAGCAGACTATACGGTGCTGAGCATTGAAAAACTGGAAAGAATACCATTGACAGTTTCTGAGAAGCCTTTCATTGAATGGATAATACATGGCACCATTACGATACCAGTGACGATTTTCCAATTTCAGTATTGTCTACAGCATATACCAGCGGGCCTGTATGAAAGGTTGGGTAAAGAATACATTAAGTCGACCTGGACTAAACCTTACACACACAAATAGGAATAAGGGAAAGGAGGTATTCCTTAGTGGTAAAAATTATTAAAATTCACTAAGTGGTACACTTTTGTGCCAAGGTATTAATTTACATGGAGCCTGCGAAGGTTCTGCAAATAACCTCTCTTGCCACCTGCACTGTACACCCTCCACAGTGATAGAACCCATTTTCAGGCAGCTATCCAATGGTAGCTACGTTATGCTCAATGATCACAGCTGTTGTGGCATGTTGCCAGGAAAACTTTATCTCGTTAGTGTGTCATCCAGGGTCACTTGTTGTATGCAAGTATTGTATCCAAAGAGCAAGACAGACAGTGGGACGGCTTTATGGCCTTCACTGAATATCTCTTCTTTATGAATTGATACTTTAAGCAGAATGAAAGTCATTCTTTTGCAAAAAAACTGTGCCACTGACCTCGTCTAAAGAAACGTATGATCTGCAAGTTGCAAGGACTTTTGCAGAGATACATGCCTTATTATCAACAAACTGCCCATACATTTCGCAGAAATATTACGTAAAATCTTAAACATGTCTGATACCAGTGACATCGCACATGTATTTAAGACGATTTTTTCTGGACGGTTAACACCATTTAAAGCATTCCTCTGCATTTTTCCAAATTTCATGTACTCTGTGTTCGGCGGTCTGCCTCTCATTTTGGGACTCGTAGCAGGAATTCTATTTTTTTTTCTTCTGCTCCGACATGGCAAGTCCGGTCACCAGCGATACCCAGAATACCATGGTACAATGCCTCCTTGCCATGAGGTATCGTGAGAGAATTACACAGATTCTTGGCTTGGCTCTTTTAAGAGATCTGAACACAACTTGGTTTCTATTGTTCAGACCAATCTGGCACGATTGCATCTTACCTGTTCTACGATGCATGCTTTGCGGAGAGGAATGGTGTTGGACATTTGTCTTACACTTCCATCAGTCCTGCCATCGGATGTCGACGCCTTGCTAGGTCCGGTAACGACTCATGCATTGTGTTGTCCCCAACGACTACCAATCCTGATGACGGCATTCATTGAGGTCTCACCAGTAAGTCTAACTGAGGGTGAGATACGAGGATCCACAGGCACACAGTTACCATCTGATATGAACATTGCTAATGCGGCACTTGGTGCTGACTGCAGTTCTCCTCATCTGTGCACATTTGATCTACTTGATGAAATAGATCCACTTTTACCTACTGTGGTAGACGATTTCTTTGCCAGCCTAGACGATCTGATGTTTTCTCCTGACACCGAGAATAACTCTTGATTCATGCACACAGCGTTCCCTGAACTCTGAAATTCGGCCTTCACATTTTCAAAACAATGACTTCTAACTTTGGAAACTCTATTTTTCTCAAACGATTGCATTTTTTTTCTCTCCCCAAAAACATTGAATTTTTGGCACACTCATCTGCTTAAAGTAGAACTATTCTTAGAGAACAATAAATTATTTTTTGAACGCTTCCTAGAGGAAATATTTGGCCTTGTCCTCATTACTATAAATGTTGACATGCTATGTTATATTATGAAATAGTCTCGACCTTTTTTCTGTATTTAAGAGCTATTTTCATAAATGTAATTACATGGTTTATTCAATTTGCATTTCAGATATGATACTTTATGCTTAGACTGACATCAGTTTTCTTAAATTATGTAGAGTAGAAATGCTCAATGTTTTCATGTACAACCATTTCAAGTGCATTTTATGTATTTTGGGGTGGGATTGTAAACACATGCCTTAGATATGTTCAGTGCTTATACATTTAGTTTATTGAACTTACTATCGTGGAGTGGGTGTTGTAAATGAATCTAGGACCCGAGTGTTATTTTCCCGATTCATGCCCTTATATAGGTATAAAGTATCCGATCCTTATATAGGCATAGGAATCATTACCATATTTAGACTGAGCCTATGCAGCCCAAATACGGCATGGCTACTTCCACTAAGTTCCGAGAATCAACAACCATTTCTTAGAAAAACCCGCCTTCAGCAGCTAGGGACTTCCCCGCACCTGAATACTAATTTATCTAGGAAATCATGGAGTTTTCACAGAACTGGGTCTTTGAGTGACGTTATTAAGTCCAATCATACGTCAAACTCGGCACCTCCAAAGTATAAATATGCCTACATTTGCCCGGACAAACACACAGTGGTTTGGAGCAGATCGACTAACTACTTGCCCGACGCCCTGCAGCAGCAAGTGCCGAAGGAAGTCGACCCTCCAGCTGACGCACTGAGAGACTCTGTCTTTTCTCCTGCAGAGAAATCCAGCTCCAGTGTTTCCAGCCTACCCTTGTGGGTTGCTGGGAAATCGAATCCTGAGAGAGAGATACAAGACCTCCTTCATTCTAAACCGAGGTACGGAGCTGATTAGACCCTTAGAGAATTATTGGATAGATCCTTGACATAGAAATACTAAACTTAAGCTACTCCTCACGTACTTCTTCCCTTGTACTAGACTTAGGTTAGGTACACCGGGGTAGGCGTATTTTAGAAGCACCAGTTGAGTACTTTTAGTCATTATTTTATCCCTGTATGTATTTTAAATGTTTTAAGGCAACTTATGGCTTAGAAACCATATCATGCTTTTACAGTACTACTTTATAATACTTTTCGTATTATATGCCTTGTACTTTATAACCAGTATTACGATTGTAGCAGTACATTTCTTATGCTTGAGAAAGAAGACTGTTGAATAAATACTTTTTATTGAAAACGCCTGTCTCTCTATTTTCTCAGCACCTCTGGTGAAACGAAGCATGCACGATTGACTGAGTAAAATAGCTATCTATTGTTTCCGCGACTCTAGAGATACGTTTCTTATTCTGGGGAAACAAAGTTGTCATGTTTATGCGGTTGTCAGAAACGAATCCCTTCTTGTTTATTCAAGAAAGTTTCTAGTGACCTCTGAACTAGCTGGCACTCACAATTAAGTTTAATATATACAATAGAGACCTGGTCGACCTCAGTCCTATGTCTAATGGTTTGAGTGGTTCTCCTTCAAAATCCTTCTCAGGCTGCTCTTGAGAAACAGATTTGTGTGATTCGCACTTGGACTGTCTCCTAATTAGAACATCCACAACAGAGGCACAATGAGGCGTGAGGTTTCTGCAACTAGCTGTAAGCAACTTCTCTGAAGCAGTAATACGGGATAGATAAATGTAGGACAGACATGGAAGCTTCCTCACCTATCACAAAAAAACAGTAGCCCATATCCCTCTCTCTACAATCAACAAAATTATAATATTCAGGAAGGACTAACCAGCAGCCCCTTGCTAACAAAAGTCATTGTGTAATTTCTAAGTGTAGCTCTGTCTTCATCCTCCTCACATCAGGATCTCCAGATACCAGAATGCAGACAGTACACTTTAACTCTTTGGGGAAGCTGCCATCATCCTCCATCTTGTGCCATGCCAAACCAGGGGCATCTAAAATGGATTCCATTTGTTTTAGTTGTCTGGCTCGCTTATACACAGAGCTCTACTGCTGCACTTGTACATACACACAGGATTTCAGCACAAGGTTCTGAGCATACACAGAACAATGGAAGTTTACATAGGGGGGTCTGGAAACCACGTTCTCAGTTTCAACAATAAAAGGCTTGGTCACACTATCAGCCTCAATACCATTCATCTATCTATCTATCCATCTACGCCTCCCCTAGATCCCATCTTCCTCCCAGATCCATCAATCCATTCACCCACCTACACCCTCTTCATTCATCCCCATACTCTCCATTCATCCGTCCATACGTCCACCTATATTCCCCTGAAAACACTAACAGAAACATCAAAATTATTTGACAACATATTCAGAATAAATGAATACAGTGGGGGAAGGAACTTGTTTAAAAAGACCGATATGGACTCTTAAAAGAATATTTTAACGTTTCTCCCCTCCCCGAGACTTTAAGAAGCCTCCATAATAAACACTTATTATAAGTCCCTTTACCGAACCTTAAACATGTTGTCTATTTCTGCAGAACTCTTCTATTTTCTCTTCTATTGAATTAATACATTTTCATGAGTTGTATAACAACCTTTTCTGGACTTCTCTCCATTTTATGTTCTGATTCCTGCACCTTGCAATCTTTCTTGCAGTTAACCTTTTGAGTTGGCCAAAGAATCTATATAGGTGTCAGAATTATATTTAATTCCCTTTGACTCATGAATACCAGAACTGAGTGTTAAATGTATCATGGACATGAATGTGCACCAACTACTGCAAGCAAGAATGAAAATATCAAGGAGCATCAGCGTGTTCCCAGTGGAACACTTAATATCCTCTTCAGAGAATATAAGAAATAGGTAATTATGTTAGAACAGTCTGCTCAAAATCCAAAAACTTTTTGCAGCTGTCATCTTGGCAATTAGTACCCACTGTAATGGCTTAAACCTGTCACATCTTCTTAGGTCCTTCCATGTTGAGGTTGGTGGCACCCTACTATGTGTCATCACATATAGTGTACAATACAGTCCTTAATTTGTAAAAAAAAGTATGTTCCAGGGCCCTTCTCGAAAAGTCACTGCAGCATGCACCACCCATTGCCCTGCCAGCACTGGAAATGATAGTACCAACACCACTACTAACCATCGCACCCTATTAGTGTGACAGATCAGACTATTCTAGGCCACCCGACGCTAATGGCGAGAGCAGCAGGTATTATAAATTATTTATGTATATTAAGTTAATAAACATGGTTGTTTTGCTCATCTCAAAATTGGACAGTCAGCGCTACCATGTGGTGGACTGTCACTAGAGCCGGCGGTGATAATTAAGTGCTGGTGGTGAGCACCGGAAACCACCAGTTAAAATTAAGCACTGGTACAATGAAGTAAAAACAAGCCTGAACCTTGCTCTAAAATGAAAAATAGTTTTCAATGTCCTCATAAACTATAATGCCCGTCTTTTGCTCTCGCCAAAATAAAGTACAGGTTTGCATATAACATAGGCATGACAGTTTCAATTTCTGACGCATTATACAATCCCATGAGCAACATTGCGCCAGTGTGAGGATATAACATGCCCTAGACCTGCTCCGATCAAAACTGTCCACATCTACTTCTCCGGCTTCGACAGCCTTATTGTCCACTAAGTATATTAGTCTTGTCCATTCTAGAGCTTGGTCTCCATCCTGGAGGGCAGTGGTATACAGTTCTAGGAGTATGTGCACTCGAGCTCCGTCCACTCCCTAGCGCGGCAATTAGCAACAAAACAAAAAAGAAAAAACCCAACCTTCCCAACAACTTCCCCCTTCCCCTGACCCCCCCCATTATCCCTACCCCCCTCACCCCCCATCAGACATGTCGCTCTCCCTTGTGTCTCGCTTATCACGCAGCATACCTTTCCATCCCTCCGTACAGGACCTTATGACTGTGATCCGAGACCCATACCGTCTCACCCACCTTCCGTCCCACCAACGCTCCAGAGGCCGCATTCCAGTATTGGATAGTGAGTCCCCCGCCTGCAGGGGATCAGTCCTCGTCATCATCAGGTCTCTGAAGAAGGTCTACCATCACCCCCCAGGCTCTCGCCGTGTCCAGTAACTTCTCGTTGTCAGTCCTTCGGGCCATCTGCAGTCGGATAGTCCCCTCACAGTCCGCCCATTTAATGCATTCCCACAGTGTTAGGGGCAGTTACCGCTTTCCAGTGACTAGTAATTTCCCACTTAGCTAGCACTAATCCTAAATCTAGGAATTTACTGGTGATTTTGTTGCGGGCAGTGTGGGGGATCCAATGAAACAGGCAAACACTCGGGTCAACTGTAGCTCCCTGTCTGTCACCTCCTTCAGTCTGGTTAGGACCTCCCCCCAGAACCCATGAAGCAGTGGACAGTCCCAGAGCATATGCACAAACGCTGCATTTTCCATTTTGCACTGCAGACAGACTGTGTGGGAACCAAAAAACTCATTAATTTTAAGAGGAGTGAGGTACGCCCGATGGAACGCGTAGAATTGTATTAGCTGAAATCTCGCCTTTCGGGAGCATTTCCATGCCCGCTCCATCAACATTTCCCATGGTTTTGCCTCTATTGGTGTCCCCAGATCCGCCTCCCACTTAACGCGCAAATTCTCCAAAGGGGTCCTATACCCCTGTGTTGTCCTCCTATAGTGGCAGGAAACGACCTTAACCTTTCCCGCTGAAGTGACAACATACTGACAAGGGAGGAAGGTCCCTGGATCATCCATTCCTTTCTTCCAGTGTTTACGCACTGCAGTCGACAGAGCTGCATGCAAAAGAAAATCCTGAGCAGGCAGGTCATATCTTTCCCTGATGTCCTGAAACAGTATCAGGGCACCATCTGCATAGAGATCCCCAATAGTGGAGACCCCCAGTTCTTCCCAAACCCTCAGTCTCTGCCATTCTCCTCCGTGTGGCAACACCTCACAGAGCCATATTGGGATCTCAGGCGCATACGCAGGTCTCACCTTACCTCTTCTAATGGCTCTATTCCAGCATTGCCGCACCACCCACAGATCCCTCGGCACCTCCCTTTCTCGCACCGGTAGCTGGCGCAGAATCCGAGGGTCCATACCTCTCTGGTCCTCCTCCATCCTCAGTCTCCCCGCCATCCACTGCACGAACCATTAAAATTGGGCAGCGTGATAATATGCCTCGAAATCCAGCGCCGCAAACCCTCCCTCCTGCCTAGGGCACGTCATAGTACTCAGCGCCACTCTACACCTCCCGGAACCCCACAGGAAACTCACGCCATAAAGTTTAGTAGGGCGAAATACTTCACAGGTATCCAAAGTGGTAGCGCACCAAAATAATAAAGTAGTCGAGGCAGGGTTATCATTTTTAGTAATGCCACCCTTGCCGCCACTGATAAAGGCAGAGTCCCCCAGAATTCAAATTTGCTCCTGGTAGTTCTCAACTCCCGCCCTACTTTGCCCTCAAATAAATCAGCAGGCTCATGGTAAATTATGACCCCTAAGTGAGGCAAGCAGCTGCCTTCCCATCTCACATCCAGCCCCTCAGGGGGTTCATCTCTGCCCCCACATACCGGGAAGAGACATGTCTTGTTCCAGTTGACTTTAAGCCCTGCCACACATCCCAATCTCACCAGCAATTCCTAGGCACCCTGCAACTCCACAGCAGCGTTGGCGAGTAACATTAACAAATCATCTGCATATAGTGCAATGTAGTGCACCTGACCCATTCCTTCCAAACCCCTGTAGTACCTCCCCATTCGGGTATGGACCGCTAAAGGTTCCATTGCCAGGGCGAACAGGAGGGGAGACAGCGGGCAGCCCTGTCTCGTCCCTCTGCCCACATGGCAGGCTGCAGAGATTACTCCACCCGTTCTAACCCTGGCCGTCAAATGGTTATAAAGAATCTTCGTCCAGGCTACAAACCCCATGCTCAGGCCGAACGCCCGCAAAATCCTGAACAGATATGCCCATTCCAAACTATCGAACGCTTTTCAATGTCAATCGATAGTACGCATGCCTCCGGTGATTGAAGGCGAGAGGGATTTTAATTCAAGTAAATCTTCAGTTAGGGCATTAGCTCCAAAATATAGAGGGACGGGGGCAGCAGTTCGTTAGGTAGCTAGGAGTGTCCAGGCAGCTTTCGTCTCCCGCGACCGGTTGGAATTAAAATCCCTCTCGCCTTCAATCACCGGTACATTGTCCATCATGATATCGGACTAGGCACGATTGAATTCGACTGCCCATCGAGGACACACTGTCTCTTGACTGAACCCTAATTCTGAGCAGAAATTCATAGCCAGAGGTGTACCGCCCAACTGATCTGGAATCGTGACACCTTTTCAATTTTAATTGGTGCTTCCCCGCCCCCTGTCCCCACCACCGTCCTGAAGAAGACCCGCAGCAGAGGTCGTGACTTCCCCTTATTGCGCCAGGGTCGAAACGTCGACGATCCCCCCCGTCATTTCCTCAAAGCCTACACCTGCCCTTCCCTGTCCCCCTGTATAATATTGTATATAGATTGTAAATGGGTAGGCTTTACGTGTGCAATGTATAAATAACCCTTTTTGTTGCACTTAATCACCCTCAAATCTATACCTTTACTTTCCTTCACTTGAGCACCAACTCCCTCTCCTTTCATTTTCCCCTTTGCTGAATTTTATGAATTTGTAAATAAACTGCATTAGCATTTGCTGAATTACTGTTGTGTTGGGTCACCTGCATTTTTTGCATTTTTTGAGCTGAATTAAGCTAATAATACATCTCCATATGTTTGTATATTCAGATTTATTCTGATCTTTTGTTGATTGTGAAGTAATAATATCCACATCACTAGTCGTGTTTAAAATTTATATCTAGGACCACCTTCTTTACATATTTACCCTATGAGTGGGGGCGTCAGGAAGTGGAGGATGAGAACGGTTCAAGTCAATGTCAGTAATGCAATTGAAATCCCCCCCCCCCTAGCAGTACAGGACCCGTCAGCTCCCCCGCTAGTTTCTGCGATAACTGTGCAAAAAAGGCAGGTTGCTCAACATTAGGGGCATAGATGCTCCCTAACGTAATGAAGCGGCCATCAAGCCGCCCTGTTACTACCGTAAATCAGCCTTCTGTATCCACCACCTGCCTAACACATTGGAATGGTACTCCTGCCCACACCCATACTAAGGTACCCCTTGAATAGGCCGAATATATGGTGTGAAATACATGCCCTCTTCAGCGCCTCGGCAGTGATGCTCCCTCCGACTTTGTCAAGTGAGTTTCTTGCAGCAGTGCTATTTGCACTCCTCTCCGCACTAGGTAGGCATGTATTTTGAGTCTCAGACCGATAGTATGCATCCCCCTGACGTTCCAAGACATAACCTTAATTCCTACAGAGGTACCCATGGTTCCCGAGCTAACCCGTGCCCCCCCAGACCCACTGGTGACATGTCTGACACTCCCCAACTTCAAACTCCACCCAACTCCACAACCCCAGGACAGATACACGCCCCCATCCAAACCAAGGTAGTCATACAAAGAATGATAAACATAAGGTGGCTTTTGACTCACGCTCGAGGCCCCCGGACCTCCTTCCGGCCCCTCCATAAGAACAAGTGTAGCCAACCAGGCCCCCAGAATTCTGATAGGGCCCCCATACACCTTGTTAGTTCATATCAGATGAATCCCTGGGCCCAAAGATCGGAGCAGGCATCTAACTACCTTCTCCATTTAGTATCCTCCGCCCCATCACCCAAATATCCCATCCGCTGTCTGCGGAGTGATGTCCGGGAGGTCAACGTCTGAGAGCCCCTAGGCACTACTCGATCTCGGGCTCTCCTCTCCGCTCTTTTTGTTATCCGTGTCTAGATTAACTGGGCTGGCTGCGCCCTGGCTGATGGCCACCACCGCTAGGACTGCACTGTGTCTTTCCTGTCGCCGGTCCCTTGAGAGATGTGTCGTAGTACTGGCAACGTTGCTGGCAGCCGCTCTCGGGGTGAGGACGCCTGTGGCATGTGTGCGCCAGCGTTACCACGGGATTCCAGCCAGTCCCAGGCGGCCTGCGGCGTGACAAAGTGTGTTTCCTCGGCTGCGGTCACCCACAAGTGGGCCGGGAACAGCAGAGCGCATGGGAGACGGAGCTGACGCAGCTTTCGTTTAACAGCAAGGAAGGAGGTTCTCTGATGCTGTACCTCCCTGGTGTAGTCTGGGAAAATCATCACCTTATTTTTCCCAATCTACAAATTCTGTTGCTCCCAGGCCCTCTGCAGTATAAAGTTGCGGTCTCGATAATGTAGAAGTCTCACCACCATTGGACGAGGTGGAGCCCCAGGTTTAGGTGGACGAGCCGGGACCCTGTGTTCACATTCCAGCGCGTAAAATGGGGACAGTCCTGCCGGCGCCACCTCTGTTTTCAGCCAAGTCTCTAAGAACTGGACCGCGTATGTCCCCCCTCACGCTCCGGAACCCCCACTATTGTTGCGCCTCGAGCACCCTTCACTGTCCTCTGCTCTAACTTCCAGCACTTTAACTCTATGCACCACTTCATTCAGTGACTTTCGCAAGGCAGACACCGTGTCCGGAATATCCTTCATGTTGGTTTCGGAGGTCGCCATGCTCTCCTTGAGTTTCCGATGGTCGTCCTTCAATAAGGTGAGGTCCGAGCCGATGGCATCCATTCTCTTCTCTATTGCCTCCCACGAGGCCATGATGGCCTGCATGATTTCCCCTAGCGTAGGGTCCCTGGTCCGTCCAGGCCCTCGTCTCTCCCTAGCATCGCCATCGTCCTCCATATGTTGCTCTGGGTACTCCAGTCGCAGAACTTCAAACCCCTTCCTCCTGGAGACTCTGCCCATCTTGGAGTCTGTAGGCAAAAGTGGTGCGCAATGCCAGGGAAGACTACGGGTCCTCTCCACCGCAGCCGAGCAACCCAGGGCCTATTCTCCTCGCACGGGCAAGCCTCATAATCCATGCCTGAGACCCCCTAAATAGCGGATCCCCCTCCGCAGGATCCCCAGTTAGTCCTTTCCAGAGACCCTGTTATGTTCAAGGCTGACCCTCTGGATATCTCAGCTGTAGGTGTTATATAAGGGCTGTATTGCTGTGGTCTTACTCCCGCCTCTTCGCTTCCACCATGGCTCCCTGCCCGCCACGTCAGCACAGTTCTTCCACGAGCTCAGCGGTGGGGTTCCACGTCCAGCCCCCCTATGTTGGAAGCCTCTCTTCTCATCGGCAGGGTCAGCCAATACCCTCACAGATGCAATGCCCAGTACTGTTCGTGTTAGTAGGTGTGGGCCAGACCCCCACTGTGTATCGTCTGCCCTCACTCCGCAGGCAAAGGTCCGTAGCTGAAGGTTGCCAGTCCCTACTCAGTGAGACCATGCGCAGGGTCTCTGGAAGGCAAAAATCCAAACTGCAGCCTATCACGCCCCTCTCCCGGTCTCACCGCAGTCCGTGCTCAATTGAGTCCGAGCCCAGTCATGCTACCATGTCCATGCGGGATCCGCACCCCAGCCAGGCACAGTCTCCTTGCATCCAGCCTCCAGGATCTTCAGTGAACCGGTCTCCCTCCAGTCCCCGGGCGGTAGTGTAAGGACTTTGTGCACAGGCAGGAATAATCTAGGCTCCAGCTCCAGCCAAGGTGTGTTCACTGGTATAGGCCCAGTCGGGGAGTCAACGGCCGCATTGTAATCGGGCTCCCGTCGCCCTCTCCGCCATCTTAGGGTCAGGCTGCTAACTCCTCCCGGTGGAAATCTCTCAGCCCCTCTCGTCGCCCCCTCCACCTCCCCGCCTGGGAGTCTGCTCGGGGGAGCTCTGGGTTGCACTCCGCCACTTCGTCTGGAGTCAGGCGATTTCCAAGGGGGCCCGCTCACCTCATTAGCGGCAAACTCTGCCTCTGCACTCTGCCATCATTTTGCCTCTCGTTTCGGCGGGCCACCTCCGGGAGGTCAAGTGCCGAATTCTCTGTGCTACAGCATCTTTAGCCTCCTACAACTGCTCCCAGGGAAGCACCTGGTGTTCCTCTAAGTTGTGGTGCTGGGGGCCTTTGTAGTGCTTCAGGATAGTTTACTTGGAAGGGCAGCAAAGGAGGAGCTCTGAGGTTTTCTGCCATCTACATCGGCACCAAGCCACGACCCCCCCTACCTGTTGCCCATAGGACAGAATGGGAAGTTTGTTTATAACATCTTATATTACATTTAGTATGCCTGAACTCAGAATCTAACGATGCATCTTTTAGTAAAGGTGATTTTTACATTCTGTGTTTGAAAATACCACTTTTAGAAAGTAGGTATTTTCTTGCTCAGTCATCCCGTGTGCCTCTGCTGTAATGTGGATTGCCTGTCTGGGTTTTGGACGACAGATGGCCAGGAAGCAAGGGTGGCTCCCGATAGTCTAGGTAGGTCAGTAAAGGGCTGAATAGACCTGGGATGCGATGGGGGAAGAGGGAGGAGATTTCCTTTCACCTCAATGGGCCTGGTCTGCCTCTGACAATGCCGTCTCCAGCCCCTGCCAGGAAATCACACCAAAGAAGGCAGAGCTGGTTCTGGCTGGGCACAGACACCCTCTACCTAGAGGATTAAAATATTTTTTGATACAAATACTGGGGCCCAAACCCCTGAACTTTAGAACTCTTTTGGATAAAGAAGACTGCCAAGAAGAGCTGGAGAAGCTGTGAGGAAGAACTGCCACTTTGCTGTGTTGGCCTGCAGTGGCTGCTTCTGTCTTGGGCAGTGAAAGGACTGGACTGAACTTTCCGCAATCTACTTTGTGAGTTTCTCCAAGGGCTTGAGGTAGAGCTTGCACCCTGTGAAAGAAGACTCTGGAACAACAAAGACTTCAAGCTCTTCTGCCCTTAGCACTGGGGACTGTGTGTTTTGGGCTGCAACAGAAGAAAAGCAACCCGATGGCATCTACAACGCCGCTGCTGACTCTGTGTCCTGAAGGCACTGCAGAGGGCACCACCGCAACGCGACCCTGGTCTCACCGACGACGACTGCTGAGGCCGCCACCGAGCCGCATCTCGCACGCGACCTGTGGGCACCGCACTCCGTACCGCTTCACAGCGATGCCTTGTCGCCGCAGAGGGCACCGCGACCCTGGTCTCACTGATGACGCGTGTTGACTCCGCAACTGAGCCGCTGCTCGCACTGCAACCTGTGGGCACCGCACTCCGCGCCGTCTTGGTATCCAAGACGACACCGCTCCATGCCAAAATCGACGCCGCTGCTTGCATTGTGGTTCGAGGGCACCGCTCATAAAGGTACACAACGCACTGCCCTCATCCCGCACCGCAGCCTTGGCCTACGGACGCCGGCGCTATCGACTCCAGTTCATCAGCCGACTACAGCGCTTCAGCAACGACGCCGCCACTGCTTGCACCGTGACCTGCCAGCACCGGGACGAGCACCGCCTTCATCTCGCACCACGCCCCTGGTCTCAACAACAACGCCATCTGATGACGCCACCGAGCCGCTGCTCGCACAGCGACTTGAGGGACCACACGCCGCACTTCACACTGCTGCTAAAGCTTAAGGAGTTAGGTCCTGGGACGTGGGAGGAGCTGGACCATATTACAATCAATTAACATACAATTTGCCCCTCTCACACTTCTTTGTTGCTTGTTAATGCAAGCACATAAATCAGGGCTACTTCTGATTATGTAGGTTTATTTAATTTAACCGTTTACTTTTTCTACATTCAAATACAAAAATGGATTTCTATTGCATGTATAAGAAACACACGAAACATATAACACTTATTCAAAAAATATGCAAATCATGAATGACTCCACATTAATTACAAGAACATTAAGTCCAAAACAAAAATGAAAAAACAAAAACACTTTGCACATTGTTTGAGGCATCAAGAAGGCTATAAAAGTGCACAGGACTCACTGCGATATTGCATTTATTGATTTGTATCTATTAGCCTTCTTGTAGACTCTTTGTCCTTCAATGATTCTTTGAAATTTTCATTTCATGATATAGGCATTTTGAAAAACTTTAATATTTGCCGTAATAGAAAACAATGTGCAAAGTGTTTTTGTTATGTCACTAGGGACCTTGGGCAGTAACGTATTTCAAAGGACAGTGGTCCCTAGTAGTTTAAGGATCTAAGCAAAATTACATTTCAAAGCATCATTGTATTCAATTTCTACTTTTCATTATACATATGACGCTATTATGTCGACATAATAGTGTCATATGTATAATGAAAAGTAGAAATTGAATACAATGATGCTTTGAAATGTATTTTTGTCTGTTCACTGAACTAATAGTACAGACTGCCCTTGTTTGCGTTAACCCTACCCCCTTGTTTTGTCTTGTCCCCTGTGGGTTACTGGATGTACCCACTTTTTAAAAATTCCTCTTTATTTTTGCATTTTTCTTTAATTAAAATTCTGTCCGGTTGGACAAAGGTCATACTCACTATTGAGCGTATGTCTATCATTTTGCTTAGATCCTTAAACTACTAGGGACCACTGTCCTTTGAAATACGCCTAAGTTATATGGCAGCACCAGCACCTCCCACTTCACCCTAGCCTGCCTGCCTCCCCACGCCAACTTCAACATCAATTGCCTTAGGTTGTGGAAGAATACGCGCGGTAATACCAGTGGGATATCCGTGAAGAAAAACAAGAGGCGGGGCAGCACCACTATCTTCATAATGGAGACACGCAGCATCAGAGACAAAGGCAGACGGCACCACAAATCAACCTCGTCTTCTAGCCGAGAAATGGCTGTGCCATAATTTTTTCTAAATACTATATCCGCATCTGTGTGCAGTCTCACGCCTAAATATCTCACAGAGTCCGTAGTCCACAATAATGGGTATTCCATGTCAAATTCTGTAGTGGTAGATGTCAATGGGAACACCAGAGACCTACCCCAGTTCACCCGAAGTCCAGACAGCGCACCAAATCTGACTATCTCCCTAATAATCGGAGTGGTTATTTTCCGGGTCTCTCACGTACAACAGCGTATCATCCGCGTATGTGGATACTTCTATTCTGTACATATGGAATCCGATGCCTTCATTACCATGATATTCCCTCAACGCGCAAGCCAATGGTTCCGCCACTAGAGTGTACAGCAGCGGCGACAGCGGACAGCCCTGTCTGGTACCTCTGGCGATATTAAAAGGGGCAGTGACCAAATCTCCAATCCGCACCCTGACTATTGGCTTGTGATAGAGTGTCCCCAGCATTTGTAAAAAAAACGCCCCCAGCACCATTCTTTGCAACACTCGCGTCAAAAAGGACCATTCCACAGAGTCGAACGCTTTTTCCATATCCTGTCGGGTGTGCTGCATTACCCCAAAGATTGTACGGAGATTATATGTTAAATTCCTAGATGGAATAAATCCTGCCTGTTCGGGAGCAACCAAAAGATGCACCATCAGGGCCAGCCTAGTAGCCATGATCTTGGCGAATATTTTAACATCTACGTTAAGTAGAAACAACGGACGGAATGAACCGCACTCGTCCAACGGTTTATCTGGCTTCAGAATAGCCACGAGCATGGCCTCCCTCGTAGTCGGCGGCAGTGTGCCCCTTTCGCACATATCATCAAATAGGGCTGCTAGATGTGGGAGTAATTGTTCCAGAAATGTCTTATAAAAGGCAACTATTAAACCATCCGACCCCGGGGCACTACCCGCCTTCATACTGCCCACTGCTTCAATTATCTTGTCCCTTTTTATTGGGTGCATTAACAGCTCCCTGTGTGCATTTTGAAGAAAAGGAAGCTGGATATGCTCCAGATACTCCGTAATTTGCTCATTGGTGTCCGTCAATTGTGAACTATATAACTCTGAGTAATATTGACAGAAACGTTCTGCTACCTCCGCTTCGTCTGTCAAAAGCACCCCACAATCCGACTTAATCTCAGTGACTAGCGTTTTGCCTCTTCTCGCCTTCATCAATCGGGCCAAGAAAGTTCCCGGCCGTTCCCCTTCTCCGTACAAACGCGCAGTAGCGTACTTGCCTAGATGTTTCACCTCGCTATCCGCTGCCTCATGGTATTGCATCAGCACCACTTTAATTTCCTCATCAAGTATCTCCCCGCCCCCTACAGGTCGTCGCTGCTCTAGATCAGCAAGTTTCGCCTCTAAACCCGACAGCGTCTTGCGTAATGCTCGAAGGACCCCCGAATGTTTAGCCATGGCAACCCCTCTGATGTAAACTTTAAATGTCTCCCATAGTGTTTGGAAATCGTCTACAGAATAAGTGTTTGTGTCACAGAAAGTGTCAATGGCTTCAGCCATCTCTTCTCTGAACACAGGGTCTAGTAGGGAGTAAGGTGGAAACCTCCACGTTAATGGCGGCGGTCGCCTACCCGGAATCTCTAACACCAACAATAACGGGGAATGATCCGAGAGCGTACGTGGCAGCACCGTACAGTGCTGCACCTTATGTAGCAGTGCAGTGGTAACCATCCAATAGTCTATTCAAGTATGTATGTTATGGTATGCCGAGTAATGCGTGTAACCCCCCCTTCTCTGCATTCCTTTCACGCCACACGTCACACAAATCCAAACGTACTAATACCTCATCAAGCTTCTTAGCGGCAGCCGACTGGTTCCTAAGAGGTCCTACAGATCTGTCCCTGTCCGGGTCTCTGACCAAGTTAAAGACTCCTCCCCAAAGGATCTTAGCATCTCCCCACTGGGCAACAATCGCAGCTATATCCCTAAAGAATTCAGGGCAGTCGTACTTCGGGCCATAAACATTACTATGAGCAAGTTCATCCCTCTGCCCGCACACCTGGAGACAACGTATCTACCTTCCGGGTCCCCTTTAAGTTGCGTATGTGTGAGCGAAGATCTGGGGTTAACCCAGTTCAGGACGCCCCTAGCATGTGTGGTAAAACCGGCCGAGTTGACATTACCCGCCAGCCCCCTATAGTTTAACATAGAACTAGATTGAGGGAGATGAGTCTCCTGCAGCAGTGCTAAGTCTACATCATGCCTATTAAGGTAGCTCAAAACTTTCCTGAGTTTCTGGTGGTCATTGAGTCCCCTAACGTTCCAGGACAAGGACCTTATTTCCCCGCCCCGTCCCCGAGTGTCACGTTGCGTATCTGCCAAATGTAGCGTTTTGTGTGTATAAAGCAAATCTTGGACTATAGGGCACAGACATACCGTGCTGCATCGAACCAACCCACAACAAACATCCACACCATACCCTCCCCTGCGGCACAACTTCCCCCCATCCCCCACCCACAGCAGAACGCCCCCAACATGGCCGCATGCATTATGGTTCTCCATCCCCCCACTCCCAAACCCCCCCTGGCACTACCCATGAACCCTACGGTGAAAAACAAAAACAACAACAGTGCAAGGCACGCGTGGGCGGAGGTTGCTCCCCGCTTCCAGCTGAAATAGGTGATAACAATCAGCATAATTTGTCCCCAGCCCCTCCTTGCCACAAAGTAACTTATATAGCTGAGGCTACAAAGCTTCCCGCCCCAATGAACAAGCCAACTGGCGTCTCCAACTTATCTCAGTCTTCGAGTCCTGATCCGCTCTTCTAGGATCTCCACCAAGCAGTCCAATCACCTGACACCTCATGCGACCAATCAGTATGCAGTAGGCCCTCCCGCTACCTTGCTACGTAGAACCTAAGTCGTAAGAACCATTTCAAGCCTTCACCTTCAGAGGGACCCCCCCCCCCCTATTTTCAGTGGGCCTATATTAGTACAGGAAACTACTTATCCGGATGTACTGAGCATCTCACTTCGTGTTCACTTGAACATATTAACATTGTAAATTTCGCCAACATGCAATTTAGTCTTGTTCATCCAGCGTGGCACCCTCCATTCCATCGTGCTGCAAGTGCTTCGGGCTGGTCCTCCGGTCCTTGGTCCAAGTTTTGATAGCCTGCTGCAAACCCTTGGGGGTCAGTGAATATGTGTGACTTCCCCTGTCTGTTAACTCGAAGCCTTGCGGGGTACAGCTTAGCGTAATCCACACCCAGTTCGCGTAGTTGCTTATTGAGGGGCACAAAATGTCTGCAGGCCTCCTGTACCCGAGCTGTAAAGTCAGGGAATAAAGAGAGTTCCGGGCCCTCGTATTTCAAGGTCTTCTTTTCCCTAGCCACCCGCAGAGCAGCGTCTCTATCCCGATAATTGAGTAGTTTTGCAATAATTGGACGCGGAGGAGCGCCCGGCGGAGGACGAGGTCCCAGGGCCCTCTGCGCCCTCTCCACAACAAACATTGCCGAGAAGACCCCTTCTCCCAGCAAAGAAACAAGTAATTTCTCCATGAATAGTTCCATATTGCCTTTAGCGGTCGTTTACGGAAGGCCTACCAGACGGAGGTTACAGTGCCGGGAACGTGCTTCTATGTCCTCTGTCTTATCCTGTAGAACACGTATTACTTTCCCCAGTTGTTTGTGATCATCGTCTAGCGCGGTGTGGGCCTCCTCCACCTCCGTGAGGCGCCGCTCAGACATGTCTAGACGTTTGGCGTGCTTGTCCAGGCGCTCCACCATTCTATCCATCCTATACGACATAGCGTCCATCTGAGCGCCTAACGCAGTGATGCCGCTCTGCAGGGATTGTTCCATCGATTTTAGAATAACGCGAATGTCTTCCTCTGTATCCTCTCGCACTGGCGCCATTGCCTCTGCGCCCCATGCCGGGGCCAGGGTCCTGTGACTTGGACCGTCGTTGTTCAAAGGTCAATTTAGATTGGTTCTTATCACCCTTACCCATTCTTGTTGCCTGCGTACACTCCAGGCAATCTAAACCGTCACCCAGGCAATACTAAGTGTGACTACAGGCCGGACAGGAATCCCTGGGCCGGGCCAGGACTGCTCACAATATCATCCTCCTGCGTTACGTAGTCACCATTGGCCCACGTGGCCCCCACGCACTCTAGGCACTTCGTCGCAGTCTTTACTCTTGTGCTTGGCGTGGCTGACCCCCTTCAAGCCCAGTTGTCCAACTAAGTAGGTGATCTGACCTGCTTGATGGCATTTCAGGAGTGAGGGTCACAACCCCAGGCCAAGCTTGGCTCACCCCCAACTGCACTCAGTATGCCCCCGGGTCCAATGATGCCAATTTCTGAGTATGTTTATAATGTTCCCCAGGTGTAGGACCAGCCCACTCTCAGCTCTGGTCTTCTGGGGTAGCCGTGGGTGCAATGGTCAGGACCGAGGTCACAGCACTTTTATGTGCCCCAGGTGTCAGGAATTAGCCCTCGCTCCTGCCTAAAAAACGACAGTTCCCATCTATCACGGGCCGGGAACTACAACTCCCATGAACCCTTGCTTTCATTGTGATTTAGCGCAGGTGAGCGGGTTGCTCGGCGCTAGTGATTCTCTGTGTTTCCAGCGGGAGCGGCTGCTCTCAGTTCTCCTGCATCGTCCAGGGAGAAGGGGGCTAGTTGGAACGCTGCTGCCCTAGAGTTCCGAGCATTGGTATTGTACTCTGTAAACTTTTATCTTTGCCTTCGCTTTCCGGTTAAGGAGCGCCGCGCGCTCATGATCAGAAACTGCGCGAGTCGGTTTTGACTCGATCCTGGATCTGCTTTTGGTTTCATGCCTTCCCTGGCTAGGGCAGGACTGGTGATTGTTGGCTCCGATCAGAAGGGGCTTTATCTTCAAGTGGCGGAATGAAGGGGAAAGGTAATCTCCTCATTACCGTCATGAACTAATGACGAATGATTGTTAACTCAGGTTGGATTACAAGTACCAAAGCGGGTGGCAAGTGGTTTGGTGCTACACCTCTCCGTATTTGGTTGTTAAGTGACCAAGGAGGCTTGTATGAAATTCTTGGATATTAATGATGCAATTGATGTCGATGGAATTGGAATAAGCCCCCTACAGTTTTGCTTTGGTTTTGTACTTTCCTTATCTGCTGGTTACTGGAAGCAGAATACTGTGCAAGATTGCTATTGGCAGTATGATTTACATTACTTTGAGTGATCTCACTCTGGGGGTATGTTAAGGCAATGAATCATAACTATTTATAGTGTGCAGGGCGTTGCTATAATCATGTATGCTAACTGTGCTTATTGTGTTGTGGAGGGATAGGAGGAAAAGGGAAGAGTGCCGTCGTTTGGAGATTGATTCATACTTTCTACAGGTGATAATCTGTTCTAGTGAGACCTTACTGAGAGTAGACATAGGAAGTGTACTAATCTGTGTCATTTTGTTTTGCAGCATCCTTTCCCTGCTGTCCCCTCCTTTCCTTCCTTGGGTTTTCCCCATTTGGGGATTTTCCCTCACCGTATCGCTCGAACACCCTGTGTATATACCGTCAGGGTGTTTGGGAGGTCCGGAGGTGGAGCTTATTGCTGCGAACAAATCCTGCAGAGTGCTGATCCTGACACCAGGGGTCTCCCGCCGTGTCCCATCCGCAATCTGCCACGTTCGCGCCTGCAGGTGCCGGAACCCTACCAGCCAGACACCAACACCTTGCTGATGCCGCACTCCTTCCTCGCGTACACTTGAAGGGCGTCCAGGGCGTCACCGCAGACTGGCTCCAGGTCAACACCGGGCAGCAGCCGCCGCCCTGACTTACAGAAAACTCCCGGAACACTCGACACAGCCTCGGGGCTCCATCCCCTCGCGCAGGTCACTTGGTTCTTTCTCCGCTGTGTCCGCTCTCATTAGCCGATGTAATCCTGAGGCCCGTTCCCCACCGAGGCGGGTACAGCACTTTCCGACTTCAGTTTTCCGCCGCTCTGAGACACCGGCTCCTGCCTCCCCCTCTTGGCCACACGTAGCTTGACGTAGCTCGGCCACACGAGCTGCTGTGGGCCGGGGATTTGCGCCCCAGCCGCGATGAAGCTCCTCGATACCTTCTGCCTCCGGGTGGGCACCGCGATCACAGAACCGGCACAACTCGGCGTCTCCGAGTCACTTCCGGCACCTCAGGAGCAGTATTGCAGCAACAAAGTCGCCTCAGCTGCAGGATATTTTAGCGGATTGTGTTGTGGCTTGAAGGAGCTCCGGGTCTAAGTGTCCATCGCGCTCCCGAGCTAGCTCCGTCCCCTAGTCACTGATATAATTGCCCCAAACATGAAACACTGGCCTTCCAAAATATGATCCACAAAGACATTAAATACGAAAAATATCAAATGTATTTTATCAATTTAATTTTGCAGTTTATATAGAAACACAATAAATAATACACCAAAAAAATAATCCCGGTGCATCCTACACCACACACACACATTTATTCGACCCATATAGAAGCATACCGACACATACTCATAGGTCCTAGAAAATAAAGGTTCAACACTTGCAAAATAACAATGTATACATTGAAACAGATACCCCCACACCACAAGAGACAATAGATAATTCTGTGAGATCCACAAGTGTGGAACTCTTGGATAAATTTCAAATTTAATACATGAATAAAACAGTTTTTTTCAATTGATGGTACAATTCATGTTTGGAATCCAATTTCTTCGCAACATATTAATGATAGTGAAGGGGGAATAAGAACAGGTTGATAAGAAAGATCCGGCGCCGACGCACGTTTCAGTGCGTGACTCAGATATGGGTCTCACCTTCTTCAGGGCACAAAGATCAGGTGTAAACAAGGGAGGACGCCCCTTGAAAAACAGAAAATAAAAGACACTATATATAATAGTGCTGTGTGCCGTGGATATGCACAACCAGTAACCAGCACAGCATAAAAAGAAAGAAGGCATAGGTTAATGACAACTGAATATATTGATAAGGATATATACAAGGGAACTATACTAGAAAAAACAGCAGAGGTTATAGAAACCGATAAAATCACTGTATGGTAAAAACTATCCAAATACCACTGTGTCTAACACCCCTGCCAAAAAAGAAGAAAGACTTGTGGTGTCCGTGAACATGCTCACACAATCGTGATCCCAGTGACAGAAAATAAACCTAAGAAAGAAATCAGGTACATACAATATAACAGCCGATGGCCCCGGAGGATCTACCTGGAAAAAACAACAAAGGGATGGCAACAGAACGTCACTGTTAGACGAGCGATGCATGAGCTTGTGGCCCGGGCCTGAGAAATTCTAAGAACGCATAATAAAAGAAAACTGCAGTCAGCGAGATCTCAATGGAGATATCTAAATAGAGGGGGTGTACACAGAGTCAGACCACGGCTTACCAAATACGAAGGAAAGGAGAGATTCCTGAGCCGGGAACGGAAGATGTCAGAGTCCTCTGATAAAGGACCCCAGACAGTGCACTAGGGAGCCCAGGAATAAGATGATCCCTTGTGAGGGTCACTGGTCCGCGCTAGGATAGAAAAAAGGTTTTGCAAAGGTAATAGCTCATAATTTGAGGACCTGATTCTGGAGTATTTTATGTTGGTGGCATTTATATCAGTGACTATTAGCACATTGGGCTTTGTACACAGGCAGAGAAACTTTGTCTTGATTGTACTACCAACCATTGTAGACATTTTGTGTGGGGAAACAGTTTTGCCATTGTATAAGACCAGAAGCCCCTTATACCTTTTCTGTTCCCGTTGGAGGGAGAAATGCTACTGCCCGCATTGCCAGGTTGTCCTCCAAACTCCAAGAGTACAATTTTGATATTAATTATGTGCCTGGCCGTTTAAACCAAGTGGCAGATTTTCTCTCCAGGTTATGCCAGGATAATGAAAAGAAGGAAATGTACCTAGAAGAGGATTTGGATGTAGTGGCCAGTGTGACTGGAGGTAATACAGAAGTTGACGACGATACCCTGTGGATCACTGAATACTCTAAGGATGTAGAACTCAATCTGGTCAAAAATTATATTGTTGAAGGGTGGCCTAGTATTAAAAAGCCTTGTGGCTCCCTGCATACCCTTGCCCAAGTGGCCCCTGAATTATCTGGTAATGTGGAATTTGTATTTCGTAATGACAAATGTATTCCACCTGTGAAATTACAAAATTGTCTTCTTGAATGGAGTCACTGAGGGCACATGGATATGATTGCATTGAAAAATCAAATGCGGGAACATTACTGGTGGCCTGGAATGGATATGGATGCTGATTGATTTGTAAGAAAGTGTAAGGTGTGTAAAGTGACACAAAAAATTGCAAGACTCAAGCTCCTCCCATGCAAGCTACTCCATGGCCAGAACATGCTTGGCAAAAAGTGTGATTAGATCTTGTGGGATCATTGGTGAATTTAGTTAGTGGAATGAGGTTTGCCATTGTCATTCCAAGTGGCCAGAGGTAAAGTGTGTGGAAAGCATAAGCACCAGTTGGGGTATTGAATTTCTCATGGAGGTGTTTGGTAGGGTAGGATATCCTGAAAAACTGGTTGTGGACAATTTATTTCAAATTAAATGACACAGTTTCGCTGTACCCATAAGATAAAACATCTATGCATAGCTTTATATAACCCACAATGCAACAGTTTCGTTGAACAATGTAATTGTTATCTAACAGAAAGTATACACTTGGCTGTGGTAGGAAAGATTACTTTTATGAGATCTGTTTGTGAAAGATTGTGGTAGTATAGAATCACGCCCCATGCTGTCACAGGAGGGTCACCTTTTGTGCTTCTGAAAGGAAGACAACGCACTTCGCTGATCTGTCATTGGTGGTTTAAACTATTTTCAAAGCATAAGATTATGAAAAAGCACAACATGTTTGTTGTCAAGAAGGTCAGTGACATACAGGGTAAATCTAAAAGACAATATGGCATGGCACATAAGGTTGCATCTTGTAGGATCGCTGTAGGTGATTTTGTGAGAATTAGGTGGGGCAGAAGGATTAGTAAAGGCTTGAGCAAATTCTCTGAACCCATCAGAGTGATCAAAACTAATACAAGAAGTGTTATAAAGCAAGATGGCAAATGTTGACTGTCCAAGTGCACACTGGATGAAAGTGAGAGGATGTCTGAGGAATGCAAAGGTGGTATGGTACATAAGTTTGTGGATGTTCCCCTATTGCTTGAAGAGAATCCTCAGGTACATGACGAATGTTCTGAACTGGATAAAACTACGACCGAGGAACCTTTGGCAGTAGATGATTAAGTTTTCTCTGACAGCCCGGTAATAAAGAGATGAGGATGAGATGAGATGTGAGATTTGCCCCTAGGTCAAGAATTCCATCAAGGAAAATGTCGTAGGAGGATTAAGGCTCCCTTATTCATGGTTTATCTTAGTGAAATGTGTTATGTTCGTATGCTTACTACATTATGTATTTACCCATGTTTTCTTCCCTGCTGCCTTCCCCTCTCCCCGTCATTCCTCCTCTACTTACATTTTGGTCAAAGGGCGCGCGCCTAGAATATTGGTGCTGAGGGTTCGGGTGGGTGACATTTGTGAATGGGACAGAGCGCCATTATTCTATGAGTTGGAGCAGCGTGAGTTGATAAATAAATATGCTGCTGAAAGTTATCTGGAGCCTCCTCGTTCTTCCGTGCGTAACCACAGGTAGCTCATTGCCCGGAGAGCAATTCCTATAACAAAGGTCAAAAGGCGCCTATAAGGGATAATATAGTCACTTTAACTATGAAATACCGGACGGGTGGTCACCCTACATCAGAGACCACTGATATTGTTCCCGATCTTGGGTGGATAGATTGAAAACACCTGTTGTCTTGTTATTTTCTCTTTTTAAACTTCTTATTTTGCAATCTGGGATGCCCTTTCTGCGGGTGTGCCGGGAACTAGGAGAGACGGTGAGCTTGTATGCAAAAAAAGCGGTGATGTTAGTATGTACAGCTCCCCGAAGTACTGCCTAACAAAGGGCATGATTCACCAGCTCGCACCGTTTTCCTCTCTCAAACATACAAATAATACCGACTGAAGTAGGGCGGTTAATGTAACTGCTGTCGAATAACCTACATAGCTGCCAAGGTTTCAGATTGCTATGTGTGACATTTTCATAATTTTTGTGTAATTATGAGTGACATTTCAGGGAATATGAGTGACACTTTCTCGTGCGCGAAATCAAGTAACGAAACTAGGGAGATCTATAAATATGAAATTACACCCATTTGAGTAAGGAGAAGCTCTATATCTTGCCCCAATAATACATTGTCATACTCCTACATCGAATCTGGAAACCTCAGTGTTATAAGCGAGGTCGGTCTCTGAGTCTGCACTTATCAGTATTGTGTGATCTTTGTCCACACCCGATCTTCATGTACTCTGTTACCTACAAAATCGGATTGCTTGGAAACAGGTGCCTGCCCATATTAGATTTTGTGTTTAAAACAAACAGTCACCGTCGCTTAGGGATTATTAACAAACTCGGCTGCACTCACTATTGTTGCGAGGCCGCTCCAATTTCACTTCAGCAAGGTCACTGCCCGGGTCCCGTTCGGCAGCCGCCCTATCATGATCACACCTCAGCCCTCTGATGCCGCTCGGACATGATGTTGCTGATCATTCTCCGGGACTAATCACTGTCTCAGGTCGCGATCTCGCCTGCCGGTCCAGCGCGGGGGGAGGGGTGTAATTATTGCCTTGAGTCTCCCTCCGAGTCCAGCCCTGCAGCGCTGCATCATGCTAATCTAAGACATAAATTAAATAGAACGGCGGGTCGGGCCCACGCTGCTTCTCCAACCTCATTTCCTGACTGGACTGAAGTGAGAGGTCACATCCGCCCCCCACCCTCCGACTCCCCACCCACCCCATTATCGGCGCCAAAGAGTCGAATGAAAGATGGATGATGCCCCCATTCTCTCTGTACTCTTTGTGCCTGTTACGGGGCGGAGGTGGCTGCGGCGGCGGCTATGGCGGCGCTTGAGATAGTCAGAGAGCGTCTCGTCGTGGCAGCCTGCACTCTCTAACCCCCCGCCTCTTTTCTGCACTTTCTAGTTCCGGACGTGACTGCACTACCGCGGCCGGCACATCCGGATTTAATCCCGGCCCCCCTGGTGCCCCACACGGTACCTGACAGATCTGAGCTGCTGCCTGCAGTATCAAGAGAGCAGCCCGGCCCCCCTGCAGACACTGTGAGGAGTCTGAGAGTAGCTGCGCACCGCACCATTGGCACTCGGGCTCTCTCAGAACAGCAGAGAGAGCCCGGTCACAGGAGCGCCTGGCACAGGTCGAAAATGCGTGACAATGCATTTCAGTGCGGAGATGCGGATCACAGCACTGAAATGCGTGAGCATCACACCTGTTGCGTGACGCTTGGCAGGACTGAACCTACACAGAAGTAAGCGATCAAAGAACACCTGACATACAATAAAGCTGCTGCCATTTTCAATATGGGCATACCTTGGTTTCGATTTCAAGAGTGAACCTAAATCACCTTTCCAAAATGACCACTACGTGTAAAACTACCGGAAAAGAATTACAACACCCGTTGTTATGTAACGCATAAGTCGCGGTATTCCCTTCTCGGAAACATTATTTCCATGCTGGCTGGCGAACAGTCCAAAAGAACAATCCTAATGTGTGATTGCATTCATTTACAAAAGCAACTTGTTGTAATGCTGTGGAATGTTTTTAATTTAAAATATGAAAATGGTATCAGTTACCAAACTACGATCACTATACTTTTGAAATTAGGAACTAATCGAATGGGTTCTGTTTATTTTCTTTAAGTACTCTATAACCACGTGATTGCTACTTCCCCACGTTTGGGAAAAATATATATTTATATTTAAAGATGGCGGCCATATCTGACTCTTGTGGTAACGAATACGTATGTCCTTCTTTAATGCCTATGATTATCTTCGACTGCCTCTAGTCCGCCTTATTTAAAGTCTTTTAACAAAATAAAATAATAATTAAAGCCTTCTTTCTTAGTCTTATCGAATCAACCGCAGGTTCTCTTTGGAAGTCTTGTAAATGGATTGGCTTGGCTTGAAAGTGCGGCCATGTTAGGCGAGGAAGCACTCCTTCGCGAGGATATACAACACCCATCATGGCTCCCGCGTTATTCCATCGCGGTCTAGTGCCTAATCACCCATGAACCGCTCTGTGTTTCCCCCAGTGGACGGCCCCTCCAGTCGCATCTCCCCATACGTCACTTCCCGGTCTTTCCCCCAACCCCCTCTGTCGCTGAGTACCCTGGTCTCCAGGAGCTCGCGCTATCAGTTTAATGTCTTGATTAATAAGGGACGCGCAGACGCCGTTTTTATTTTTATATATATTTTTTAAAAATCTCCTGGCGGCCTGTCTCTGAAGCCCCGGGGGGGCTCCTCGTACCAGGGAGGGGACAGCAGAAGACTTTTACCTCCACCTCGTTCCCTACCCCAGGGCTGCGCGCCCCCCATCGCACAGTTAAGCAGACATGTATTCTGGAGCCAGCCCGGGTGAGTCCTCGCTTTACTCTTGTGTCCGCGCGCCCGTGTGGGAGGCTCGCGCCGCTCCTTCGGACTGCAGCCTAGAACACTGGGCTCGAGGATGGCCTCGCGCAGCCCGCGATGTGTGTGTGTTGTTTGTGGCAGGGATTGGCCGTTGGCTGCCTGCAGTGGTAGATGTGGAAGAGAGGCGGTGGGTGGTTTATCAGAGAACGGCACAGGTGGGGTGGCCAGTGAGTCATGGCTTCCAGTGGCCATCTCTCACGGGGAGGCGAGTGTGTCACCGCCACCGACAGGGTGCACTTGAGACTGGCACTCGAATAAGGACCAATGCCGGCTGCTTTTCTGAATCACAACAGTCTGTCATGTGGCGCAGTGATGTCTGTGTGTTTGTGGGTGGCCGTGCTCGCTGTTTGGCGTAAAACCCCACCCTGTATATAGAGGGTGTACTCACCATGGTTACGTCCTATATGTTTATGGTGGTCGAATCCTACTGTGGCTGTAATGTCTGGGAGCACCCCACAGTATGTTCTGGAGTGACGTGCATCACACTCTGGCATGACGTTGCAGGGTGGTGTCGTTCGGAACGATCTGTAGTGTGCAGAGCACTCCTACCGTGTTGTTTTGTCCCACAACATAGCAGGGACAAGGGCGCAGCTTAATGTAATAATACTCATGCCAGTAAATTTTACTTCTGTGCAATGCAGCTTTGTACGTTCCTCCCGTATTATGTCTACACTTATGTTTCTTATAAGCTTTCCTTCCCCGTCTACAAGATGTACATTTTCATGTTGATCCACCATGTGCCAGCAACATGTCGATTACTAGGGATCGAGCATCCTCTTATAGAGTTGGAGAACGGTCTTGGCAATTATACAGCTTCCATAGTGTTTAAACAGAGATGCACAAATAGTGTTTCTGAAGTGGTTTTAAATTTATGCATCGAACATTTTTTTGCGGTTACGTTTTTCACCATATCTTTTATTGAAGGCATAATTAGATAATTATGTGTTGTTGATGTTTACTTGCCGTCTTCAGCTACATTGTGGGGTGCTAGTTCTCTTTAAGGAAACCACAATTTAAATAGTTAGTTTGAGGTTCGTACAGTAGTATCAAAATATATAAATTCCTACATATTGGCTGAATCGGAGCAGTGATTAAGCATTCAAGTCAAGATATACACAATATGTTTTATTCAACTAATTGTTTATTTTACTGCTGTCTTAGCAACGAGGCAACTGATCATTTCATATGACACTTGCGGACAAAGTGAGAGTTCTGTTTATTTTTAAAGGATACTCTGAAATGTAAGCTTCATTGACAGTAGTGCCTATCTAAAAGTAGTAATGTCAGTACATATTGTGACTGTCATCCCTGTGTCCCCGATTGATAGGTGTGTTATTGACAATTTGTGTAGCTGCGAAAACATTGCCAGGTACAGACTTGTTATCCAGGCACTTACCAAACTCCAAGTCACAATATTTTGATTCTGACCCAGCCATGGTATTTTTCAATACCCGTTAAGCCCAGTGTCATCTGAGCTGTCAAATGAAGAGTGATTGAGCATTATGCAGCGTATGTGGAGCAGTGGGTTTAAACACAATAACCAGTTAGTCAACAAATTACCCACTTTATATATGCCTGTAATTATTTTGAAACTGATCTACATTCAGAAAGGGCCCAAATATTAATAAATGACTGGGCGTAGACGTGTGGTAGAGTTAAGGACCCCAGGTAGTACTATAATGCTCATATGAGGAGCAGAAGCAATGGAAAGTTGTTGGTTAATATGCGCGTAGCAAGAGTATGGGGATTTTAGACATTTGGGGAGGTTGAAAGGATACAGTATGGTATATCAAGTGGAGTGTAGAAAGGTCTCTGCATACCTTACATACTTCGGATATACCTTAGATTTGCAAATCAACATCTGTTATCTCTTTCCTAATTAAAGAAAACTAGATTGCATGGGCGGAAGTGGGGGAGATCATGTTCTCCAATAACTCCGAGTCAAAAAGAAAAAACAATTCTTAGAAAATAAGGGAGTCTACATCATCAATGAAGTCAGTGGTTGTGCATACACATACTTTGAGCTGTTTCTCTGGAAGAAGAACCTCCCCAATATTAGTAAAAGCTGTGCTACACTATCTAACAGTGCGGAGAAAAAGAAAGTCAGGGTTTAAATGATGTGAAGACAAACCCTGTGTTTGATCGAAGTGTGGGTTAAAGTACCAATGTCTTCACTTCTTGCTAGCTACAAATCAGTGTTTAAGTGGGACACTGTTATTATAGTTGTCAGTCACATGCAAATCACGAAAAAACGATTTTGTTGATGCTGATATTTTTCACTGAATGTAAATGAACATCAGCTATATCAATACAACGTTTTAAAATAGAACGTGCATGGTTGGAGATTGGGCTGAGAGTGGCAGGACCTGAGGGATCATTTAAAAAAAAAAAAAGAAAATTGACAAGTAGTCTTAATGCAAGATAAACATTGTCATGCGGTCACACCTAACGTGGGTGCAACTGCCTTGATCAGTTTGGCACGGGTGCAAGTTGGAAGATACTATAGCTTTTGGTATGCTGGAATTGAATTTGAGTTTAGCAGGCTGGTGAGTAGCTGCTCGTTGTGTAGAACGACAGTTCCTTATGCAGATCTGAGAAAGGTATTACTAAGTAGAAAATACTAAAATCATCACTTCTCAAGCTACCTTTTCTGGTTCATCATTTTTTTGCTTGTTTTCTGTTACAAGTGAAACAAAATAAATGCCGTTTTCGCCCATCTAAAATAACTTGTTGTACCTGAAATTATTGGCAGAATGACTGCATAAACAATTCCTGGCACTTTTTGTCCTTATTGGGGTTAACACAACAATTTGTAAACGCTTCATGTTCCAATATGAGTGTTGGATGCAGTGGAGACAATTTTGTCTGGTGACAGTGATGGGTACCTTTGTAACTTAGTGATAGTAGAGACTGTCTGCCTCTACTTTCTTTGCACAAGTCCTTTCCAGTTTGCTGTTGAAAAAACACTTTGTGTATTTGTGGTGCAGACCTCGGTAGTATAGGCTTTAACGTTAAGAATTACTAGTAGATCTTACATTAATAAGCTAAGATTTAAAGATTGAGTATGAAGTTGTGGGTCAAAGATTGATTGTGAGCAGAACAGAGGTGGACCAAAAGATGATAACATTGATTTGCTAAGGGATTTTTGTAAATTCTACGAAGTTTCTTGCGTTGTAGAAGTTGTAATAGCAGTCTGCTGTTTGGTAATGAAAGGTACAGCAACGTTATCGGTTCATTTTGGCGATGACGTGGAACCATGGTTGATAATGCTCTCCTTTTTGGAATTAATATTCAAGCATTTTGCCCACTACCTTAGAGTAGCTCACAGGTTGAGTAAAATCCCTATGTGTTCTAACTTGCATGAATGCTTTGAAAATTGACTTTAGATTAAGAATGTTGACCATGAAATGTTGTATTTGACTGGTGCTCTATGGAATATCAGTGAAAAGAATAGCTGAGCAGACGGAGTGCACTGAAAATCAGAGATAAGGAGACCGCAAGTTGTTGTATTTTCCTTCTGTGTCCTTAAAAGCATGTCCACTTTGTCTTCATGTTCAAATGTAATAAACAAGTTGTCGCTTTATCAGTTCACACATTTGTATTTACTTTATGCTCTGTAGTGGCCTGATGTAAAAATAAGATTGTGTAGGGGAACTTACGTTATCAGCAAAACCTTACCGTATATCTTCTTGTCTGGTTCACATGCTCTATTTTTTTTTTTAAACTTTTTTATTGCAGAACCAAATACATGGTACATCATTCATTATGGGATCTACTCAAGCAGATTCGTCGCCCTCTGATCTCTGCCCACCTGCATTATACACAGCCATTCAGCCCACATCCCGAAGGCCGGGCAGCGTCTTTTGTTTCCGTGGTGTTTTTTTACATTGTCTATCAGTTATGGTCAATATATGAGGCAATCCGCTGTCAGCTTTTCTAGTTTCCTCCCCGTTCCCCTCTGCTACTGAGCAATATTCGTCCAGAACGTCTGGACATATCAGGTAAACATTTCTCCCCCCCCCCCCCCCCCCCAAGTGTCGTCGCCTGCGCCTACAGCAGAGATATAAAGCCATGTGGTGGTGGACAGAAGTTTCTTGCTATTTATTGGGTGTGTGTGTCTGGTGGGGGGTAGCAGCATCGTGCCATCTAGGCTCTCTGGTTCCCCTGTCTCCTCCTCTCCCTCCTCCACTGAGCTGTCCCGTAGTGCCTGCACCAACATCTCCCAAGCCATCGCTGCCTCCTGGGCCCGCTCGTCTGATCTGCGACGGGCCAGTTGGTATCTAATCGTACTCTCGCTCGCCGCCCATTTTAGAAATTCGTTCAGCCATCTCCGGTGCGTCGGGCTCGCTTTCGACTTCCATCCCTTAGTTAGTTCCCTCCTAGCTAAGATTAGGCCCATGTCAATGAATTTGCTCGATAGTTTATTTTTGGGCGTGTGTGGGAACCAGTGTAATATACTGACCGCCTTGTCATATTGCAAGTCCCTATCCGCCACTTCGTTCAATGTGTTGCCTATTTCTCTCCAGTATATCTGTAGGTGTGGGCAGTCCCTCAGCATATGCACCAAGTCCGCTCCTATTTTATTGCACCTGGGGCACGCCGCGTCCTCTACTCCGAAATATTTTGCAATGTTGCTCGGGGTGAGGTAGGCCCTGTGAATAATGTAAACGTGAATCAATTGGAAACGCGCATTTCTAGTGCTCTTTCTAGCCCTCCGTACCAATTGGGACCACGTGGTGTCTGGGATTTCCATCTGTAGATCCATTTCCCATTTGGCTTTTAGCGTTGTCAGAGGCTGTAAGGTCTCGCTCAGCAATCTCGAGTACAAGCACGTTACCGCCTTAAAGGTACCCGCAGCCATCATAGTGTACTGACAGGCCAGTGTAGTCGTTGGTTCTATCAATCCTTCTCCCCAATACGCCTGAATGGCTCTTACCACCGCCGCGTGCAATACTGGTTCACATGCTCTATGTGCTTGACATTTTTATACAACTGCTAGGTGTGAGGGTTGTATGCAAGGCTGTCTGAACTAACGTTTGGAACCATTTGCAGGCATTACAAAGAGGCCTAAATGAGCTTCTCACTTGAAACTCTTCTTAACTGCTAGAGTATAAATCTAAACTTGCATTTGCTGTGGAGGCAAAAGGATTCTAACATTTAACCTGGCTTGTGTACAGGTGACCAAAACCAACAAACGGCAACAGCAGTGGTGGATTTGAACCTAAACTTGATAACACCCGAGGTGCAGATTATAAGAAAATTATGCACATACAATTTTAGTAGAAAACCTCTTATCAAGACATAATGATGTTTTGACAGTTGTCTCAGTCATAGTTGTTGCTTTCTTACCTTGCTTCCTGAAGTTGGAAACTTGCAGATGCTAGTGCCATCTACCAGAGTCAATGCTACACAACATAGTCCTCCAGCACTTGAAATCTGAGGGCTGCAGACTTGTCCTGAAACATAAAGTTGTGCATTTGTGGGATATTGGTGCAGCTTGGGTGAGTACAGTGGTCTGTTTATGGTTATTCAGCAGCAGTCGAAATTGCATAATTCCTCTAGCCTTGACTGTAGCAGACAGCAGGATGCTTTTAGAAAATGTAGGCATCAAAGGTAAAACTGTTGTCAGAATCCTCAAATGATAGTGACCTGTTTGGTAAATTGCTTCTAATTAGTGAGAAAATAACGGATTGGTTTTGATTACTACACCCACTTTTCTACCGACTGGCAAAGACCTATGTCTAATACTTTTTGGCCTATTAACTTTATAATTAATTGTTTTAACTAGCACAGGGACTTCCACTTTGGCACATTCAGGTGAGAGGGAAAAAAAATACGTTTTTTGTTGCTTAGCTCCTTGAAGGCAGAACACATGGACAGGCAATGCTAAAGAATTTGTAACTTTACGCAGGAAGAGGATTTTTGTTTCCGCATTATGTAGTAGCCTAAAAGAAAAACTTATAATAGTGGCATTCTAGGGCACTTAGTCATTCTGAAGAGAAACTAGGCAGTGATTTATTTAAGTCCATACCCAGTGGTTAAAAAGCAACCATGGTTTAGAGTACCAAACACTGCTGATAGAAATAACCGGAAAATTGTTAAAACTCAAGAGACTGGCGCACCCTGTGCCTTCTGAACATCTTCACTTTCCATCAGATAGGGCCAATTTTCACAGCTGAAGTAAAAAGTCACGGTTGGAATCAACCCTTTCTTCAGAAGACATCCTAATTCATATCCTGGACATGACTGCCAAATAAAAGACTGTGTTGAAACCTGCTTTGACTGCCCGTTAAGCAACAAGGGCTGCTGAATACATTAAACAGCTTGAATCTTACTATGAAGAAGATGACCGTGTTAATTAACAAGGAAACTGGAACCATGTATTGATTTATATGAAATGGGTTCTATGTACACGTATGTAGTTTGGTCCTAGACCAGATTTAGCATAATACATGGCTTTTGCTGAAAGCACTTTTTTTTTTTTATATCCTCATTTGCGTGCATGGCTCCAATCTATCAAAACAAAAACTGCCACAGAGCAGAAAATCAGGCAGTGCCTCTGTACTGTCTCAGCGTCTGCTGGCAGGGATAGCGTAGGAAGGATGGCGACCAAATCCCAACAGTAACTGCTGGCAAGCCATAAAACTCTGACATATGGGCTATTTTGTTGATCAATAGTGCCCAAGGTACCAGGGCCCCAAAAGCACTGCTACATGCTGCAGCAGAACCAGAAGGTGAACCATGTCTGCATTAATCATTGGACCTGGGGGAAAAAAAAAAAAAACCCCAGGTTCAACGTGACCACTCCAGCTGATACCAAAAGGCTCTCTTTCCCTGATTCCCTCCCCTTGCCAGATCGAGTTTTGAGATTTGGAGGATAGAGGAACGCCATTCATAAAAAGTGGGCGGCAAGGCATCCTTCCAATGTCTGCAAATTTCCCTGCGAGCCGCCAGAATGGAATAGAACACCAGGTTTGAGGCTGCGCTGCGGGACTTCCCGCTCAGACCAAAGATGACTAGGCCCAAATCTATGGAGATGTGAAAATCCAATATCGAGGACAGTTTGTTACTTATGGAGTCCCAGAAGGAGGTAATTTGCGGGCATTCGAAGAACATATGAATATCGGACGCCGCCTCCAAACCACATCTTGTACAAGAGACCGGACCTGTCAGGGAAAATTTAGACATCCTCTGGGGGGAATAGTAGGCCCTATGCATTGTGAATAAATGGTTCCTTCGGAGCCAGGCAGGTTTAACCAAGTCCCACAACACCCTACATGAAGTTGTCCAGAGTTCTTCCACGTCTTTTCCTGACATCGACTCAGCCCACAATAGCGTTGGGAGACAAAATTTGCCATCTGCTTCCTCTAAAATCATGTTGTACCAAAGCGAGATCTCCTTCTTTACAGGGGGTTTGTCCACCAGACACGCCTCTAATTCACTCCCTCCCCCTATAGGTAAGCTGCTGTTCCGCGTAGACTGTATATGAAATGCCTGAGCCCAACTTGAGATTTGTAGATATTTGAATCTTGAGAGTCTCGGCCCAACTTTGTTGACCAAGTAATTGAAAGCACTATTGTAAAGTAAACTCCACCAATAAGGTCCAAAATGAGCTTTAATGGTAACTGGAACAACAGGGTAAAGGTACTGAAGAAAAGCTTCACCCTCCTCCTTGCTCTGCGAGCTCCTCCAGTAACTGCCCTATGCAAAACTAGCCTTGAATTCCCCAGTTACTGAGGAGCTAGGCACGAGCATTATAAAGTTAAAATATCACAATCACAGGTTTCAGAATGCGTTAAATAACATATCATGACATCTTCCTCGTTCACGAGTAATTAAACAATAATAAAACAAATACAATCTTAAAATAACTAATACAAAATGAAATTTATACCTTAAATCACTTACTATGTCCCACACAAAATCTGATAACCATGTTGGTCTACTACTCACGTTTTTCTTTTTCCTACACAAAATCACCTTTCAACACTTCCAACAACAACCAACTTTCTCTCAATTTCCTCATCTTGTCTATCCTGCGTCTCCATGGTAATACCTTCTACCTCCTCTGGGTCTTCCACACACAACTCCTTCTTCTGCCACCCTTTCTCCTTCTTCCTTCTGACTCTCATGCTCAGCCCTTTTTCTCCCAACATCCGCTGCCAATCCACCATCTTTCCATTCTAGGCTTACACTCTTATAAGTAACACCATCATTCCATACTTTCTCCCTGTTGAGTACAGCAGTTCTTTTCAAATTCCAAACCTTGCCGTCACTCAATATGAGAGCACTATGCAATACTTAAATAGCCTTCAAATGTCAAGCGCACTGACCAGCATTACACTACCAGCCCTCTCACTGTCACCCACAATCATTACTGGTTCTGAACTATTTGGCTTCAATATCATGTTATGGTTTGCCTGGTCGTGCCACCCCCAACACAGATGGCCTCTTTCTTGCAATATACAATTTTCCTGGGTTCTTTTTTATTTTGAATCTGAAAAGTAATGGTCGAAACTCAAGATTTCAATTTTCTCGCCAGAGAAGCCTTCTGGCCTAACTTTTGTGGGACGGAACCTCTGTCAATTGTTAACAAATTTTTCCTTCCATACATTCTCATTTATGATTGTATAGGGTGATCCCAGATCTGCATCCATTTGAATATCCACCCCACTAACCCTCATTAAGCAAATAGGTTTCTTTCTTCATTTGTCATTATCACTATTAACAATCAATTTAAATGAATCCTTTGTGCTAAATATTCAGTTGACTTTTTCCTACTCATCAGAATCTCCTTCCTCCTCAACACTCTTTACCTTAATATTTTTCTTTTTTTTACGAACTTTGACAAAATGCCCAATCTTACCACAAATGGAACATTTTACTTTGGTTGCACGGCATGGCTTCCTCTACGCAATTATACTTATCACTTTATCTTGAGTGTTGCCAATCTCACCCGTAACAGCTTTTACACAATTGCTAGACATTTCACCCTTTCTTATAATTGCTAACATTTCTTGTATTTCTGGATCTCCGTTAACCCATAATCTTTCCTGGATCGTAGGGTCTTTCATATGCATAACTACTTGATCACTTATAAGCTGTTCTTGTAATCAAATATGCAATCAATGGATCATTTGCGAAAAGCAGCCACATACTCATCCACACTCTCATTCCCTTCTTGCTCTCTCTTAAAGAACTTAAATATAACAATGCCTATGCATACATTTTGTGTAAAATACTCAACAAGCACTGCAATATATTTTTCAAATAAATTTCAACCCCTAAAGAGCCTGCAGCAATTGTTCAAACACTTTTAACCCTAGACACTGAATGTAGCAATGTCTTTTTTTGTTTTTTTGTTCTGGTTCCCTATTACCGTCAATGTACATAGTGTTTAAATTATTCTAAAAATGGGATTTGCACTCAGGAAATTTAATGCATGGTTCACCCTCAGCCGGCCAAAACGCTTGCAGAGGAGTTTGGGTAATTCTGGGTACTCATGACTACTGCTGCACTTAACCGTCAGATACGTCACGGCCAAAATGAGGAATGTAATAAAAGTGTCCCTTCACCCCAGGAGGGACTATTTCACTGTATAACTGGAATGTACTGCACACAAAGGATTAATAAAAGAGAAAAAAACGGTACCCAGGGTGTCACAGCTCTCCCAACATCATCTGCCTAGATAATAATTGTGTGTAACAGCATGCCAACCATTTGGACCAAAACCTGTTCATTCCCAAGAGAGCGCATAGCAGGCAAAACGGCCATGGGCAATTGAAAGCTGCGCGGTGGGGAAATCGCCTAACAAAACAAAAATGAGACAGCTGCTGGCAAGATGTCGCTGGTGTTAAAACGTTGGTCCATCTTTACTGTTTACTCACAACTTACAAGACAACGCTAAAGTCCTGCATGTCAAGATACGTTGGGTTACCAAGATATGCCGGGTTAACCAGAGGAACTCCGCACAGGCACGCACCCTTGCACATACACATTCAAACAATGCAGTACAGCCAAGCAGGGAGAAAAGTGGTAAGAGGCATTTTAAAACTCCTCACTAGTACTAGAGTCCGCTGCAGCAGGAGGTTCAAAGACACCTTCAATCGTCATTATTTGCTGTTCCTTAGAAAGTTCTTCAAAAGGATCCTCCACTAATCTGACATAATTCTCACATGTAGTTCTGCGATGTTCCAGGTGCTCGTGCCACTTTGGCAAGTAAGCTCCACTAAATAAGGTCCAATATGAGCTTTAGTGGTAAGTGGAACACCAGGGTAATACCTGCACCCTCCTCCTTGCTGTGCCAGCTCCTCCAGCAACTACCTGTACAAAATCTAGAATTCCCCATTTTCTAAGGAGCTAGACACTAGCATAAAAAAGTTAAAACATAACAATCACAGGTTGCGGAATGCATTACATGTCATGACATAACCGCTTTCTACTAAGGAAACTTGTTATTGACGTGTACATTGACTGCCTAGTGCAGTTACACATGATGCTAAAATCCTTACACGCCGCACTTGGTTTGTGTATCGCCACCAAGTTCCTGCGCAACCATGGCCTTGGTATGTAACATGCTTCAATAGGTGTACGTATCGCAGGTAACTGACAGCATGCAACATTACCTGTTGATACACGTGGCATGCGTTTTACCATTAATTTACCGAGGCACGTTATGCAGTTAAATAAAATTTGGCGATGAAGTGAAATTTGGCGACATGCTGCAAGAGATGTGTTTTGTCACCACTGACACCTCTAACTGAAGTAAAGCAACTGTTGACGCGCTACTACTGAACTTGGGCTTCAAAGATGACTACTTCACACAATGTACTGGCTTGTGCATTGCTTGTAGGACTTCACACACAATGGCGGCTGTTGTCTCGCGTAGCACCCATGCAATCTTGCAGTGACGTATGGGACTGCTCCCACTGAGCTCCCCGTCTTGCAATGACGTGTTAGATCCAAAACTGGCATTCACTCTGCTTGCTCTCCCCCTTCACCTTACTGCCTTAGGAGTGTGCATGAAAGGCACAGGCAGTCCAAAGTAGAACGGTATACACCTGTTACAACGCAACTTTTACAACTACCTACTATTACAACGCAACTTTTACAACGCATACCATTACAACGCATTGCGCTGGGGGGCCCTCTAGGATAGGGAATAAGTATAATTTACTATCCAACACCTTCCCTAGTGTCCACGGGGACTGGAGTTAGAATAGTAAATTATACTTACCACTATCCAGCACCTCAAAGCGCTATGCGTTGTAATGGTATGCGTTGTAATGGTCGCGTTGTAATAGTAGGTAGTTGTAATGGTATGCGTTGTAACATGGTACATCCAAGTAGAACGCTCTCTCACTGACCAGAAGACCCTGCTCAAAAGATGGGACCGCCGCAGAGAATCTTCGTTAGATGCAACAAATCTTCAACACAAGACAGCAGGTAAGGACTGCGTGGTCCTCAACTTGTCACTAACTTGTAGTGACAATGCCACACAGATTATTGAGTTTAAAGCTGGTTTATTGGGAATGCTAAGGGAGTGCAAGCATGCACGTCTTCCCTGACCAAAGTAACTGTCACCACCCTCATGGTTCCTTGGTCAGAACCATAACCATGTTATTAGCTGTGGCATGCACCCCAAAATCTGGCAACATCATATCCTATTGTGACTGGTGGAAAGCGGTGCTACCGCTTTCAAAGGTGGTGTGCACTTTGATACACAGACCTTGGAGGTCTTAATCCTTGTTAAAAAATAAATTTATTCCAAATCCAAAAATAGTTTCAAACCATATTTGTTTATTCATTAATTTCTTTTCTCTGTAATTTTTTTCTTTCTGAACTTTATGGTTGGTGAGTGTGAGAGTAAAGTAGCAACAACGTAAATTTCGATCAGACTGTTTAAAGACGTGCACCCACACGAAAATACTGCTGTTGTATTTATGAAATTGTTCATCCATTTGTGTCTCCTTCAATTTAAGTACCAACAACAATAATCTCCCGGATTATTTACTGCAGCTATTACAGGTCGTGCAGAATTGTGCGGCGCGTGCCATTTTCGGCCTTCACAGGCGAGCCAGAGCGGCCGGACTCTTTACAGTCACTCCATTGGCTCCCTATCCGTAAGCGGATAATTTTCAAGGCACTGACCCTGGCCCATAAAGCACTCTTCGGTCTGGGAGCTAAATATCTCCAACGTAGGCTTGCTTTTTATCGTCCTACTAGAGCACTGCGTTCTAACTCTCTGTCTCTTGCTGTGGTGCCTCGAGTCAGGAAGGCTCGGATTGGGGGGCGTTCCTTTGGTTTGAGAGCGCCCCAGCTCTGGAACACTCTGCCATTGGTCTTACGTTGCACCTCCAATCTTTTGTCCTTTAGGAAAGGCCTTAAACTTGGCTTTTTACTCTTTAGTTGTGCTGTCTAGCTGTTTTCTGGATTTCTTTGTTTGTTATGTTTTCAGGAGCTGCCACCATAAAGCGCCGGGACACTCCGTTGGAGTAGCCGTGCGCTATACAAAAATAAAGTTAACATAACATAACAAACTGATTAGTAAAATGTAACCAAATGGAGTTAAAAAAAAAATATTTCAAAACCTTTATTGAAGAAGTTTAATCCAGACACATTACATTGTGCTACAGAGCAGTACAAATTATCACAGTATAGACCAAGTAAAGCATTCAAAAACAAGTCGACTGCACCTTGCAAGTAATATGAACACGTTCAGGCTGAAATCACAGTATCATTGCACGGGGGTCCCTTGCCAAATAGGGGTCAGACACTTGGCTATAACATCAATAGTGAGTGCCGCGGGATGGGGGGTCTATAAGGAGGGGGGAGGCAGTCGCCAGCACCGGCGGCCGCCGCTGGAGCAAAGCCGACAGGGGACGCTGGAGAGGCAGCGCCACTGGGAGGGATACGTGAGTGGAGGTAAGCCACCAGAAGGCCCCAAATGTCAACAGGTCAGGACTTGGCGGGTAGTAAGTCCGATAACAGAGTCTGACACTGAGTGGCTTCTTCCAGCGAGCTCTCAACCCTAGGAGCAGATCTGCAACCCCAACACATAGCCACCCTACGCCTGGCCAGGACCAGCAGCATCGCAATCAGGCGTCAAGAAGCATCTGGACAGAATTTTACGAAACCAAGTAGGCACAGGAAAGGGTCGGGATGCACTGTGGTGCTAGTGATGTCCGAAATAGTGGAGCACACCACCTGCCAGAATTCGGAGACCTTGGGGCATAACCACGCTAAATGTGCGAAGTCCGCAGAGGGGGCAGCGCAATTCATACAAGTGTCATTTGAAATGAGCCCGAGCTTGTGGAGCTGAGCAGTTGTTATTGTTATTGTTAGTTTAGATTTATAGCGCGCCCAATCACCTACAGGTCTCCAAGCGCATTGGAAATAGATGTTGTTACAATAACTTAGCTTCACTCCTCCGAGAGACACAGCTATAGGACTACATTGCGATCAGGGCTCTTCTGAACAGCAGTGTTTTCAGTGATTTCCTGAACCGTAGGAGATTCACCTCCCTGCGTAGCCCCTCAGGCAGCTTGTTCCATAACTGAGGGGCCAAGACAGAGAAGGCTCTCCCTCCCGTAGTCACTAATTTGTAGCGGGGGCAGACCAGTAGCTGAGAGTCCGATGATCTAAGTGTTCTCTTCGGGCAGTATACTTCCAGACGAGCTTTGATATAGGCCGGCGCATGGCCATAGATCGCCTTATGCGCTATACAGAGGCTCTTAAACTCAACCCTCTCTTTAACAGGGAGCCAGTGAAGATTTTGGAGTAGAGGGGAGGCCTTTGTTCGTCTGGGTAATCCGAAGATCAGTCGTGCGGCGTCATTCATTACGACCTGGAGTCTGTTCGTCAATGTTTTTGGAAGGCCAAGATACAGGGCATTCCCATAGTCGATTCGTGAAATAACGGTTGCTGCTACAATTGAGCGCATCATAGAGGGGGGCTAGCTTTCTCAGTTGTCTAATGATGTTCGTGCAGGTTCCAACAACGGTGGAAATTTGGCTGCACATTGACAGATCACAGTCTAGTTTAATCCCCAAACTCTTTACGTTGGCACTAGGTTTTGGGGCTAATCCAAGCTCTGCAGGCCAATACAGATCACTCCACTGTGAGGTGGTAGATGGAATTACCAGTACCTCGGTCTTATCCGGGTTGATCTTTAATAGGTTTTCCGTCATCCACCCCAGGGTATACCTCAAGATGTTTTGAGCTTGGATTTGTGCTGCCCCTGTATTATCGATACTCAGCACAAGCTGAGTATCGTCAGCATAGTTGAAGACTCTACAGCCCATCTCGGCCAAGGACGCAATCAGAGGCTGCAGATAGAGATTGAACAGAAGTGGGGGCAGTGCGGAACCCTGTGGTACCCCACACTCTAAGAGCCCCACCTCAGATATCGACTCCCCCTGTTGTATCCTCTGTGTCCTTCCCGAAAGGAAAGATTGCAACCACATAAAGGCCAAGCCTTTGATCCCAAAGGCCTCCAGTCTTCCCAGGAGCAGGTCATGGCTGACGGTATCGAACGCCGCTGACAGGTCTAATAAAATCAGGGCGCTCGGTTTTTTGCTATCAGCCATGCCTCTCAGTTCGTCTAGCACCGAGAGCATCACTAACTCGGTGCTATGGTGTGCTCGAAATCCCGCCTGACGCTCATGCAGTAAGCTATGGGATTCGAGGTACAGCAGTGGTGCGGTACAGCCTGTGCAAATACTTAAAATGTATCAGACGGAGCTGATAATTTGGTGACAGCTTCTTCGTCTGGTTGCAGCAGTATAGCCAGTCAGCCTGCGCAATGTCCATACCAAGATCCAAACCCCACGACTCCCGCGCACGGTCTGTAGAAATGGAGGTGGACGTTAGAGTAAAAGCGTATAATTTGGTGACTAATTTGTGTGGGGACGGGGATGTATATATGAAGTCAAGAGCCGGCCTAGTGGGTGCGGGCTGAGGGAATGTAGAGTGTAGTTTCCGACAAATAGCCAAAGCTGGTAGAATAAAAGCGTGTCCAACGGGCCCGAGAAGTCAGGAAGGGAGTAAAAAGTGTTCCCTGGGTAAAGATCCGCTACTGTCCGCAACCCCAAAAGCGTCACATGCCAGAAAACTAGTGGGGGGAAATCCGAGTGGTTCACAATTGGTACAGCATTTGCAGAGAGTAAGGGAAGATTGGAGAGCCGGCGAAGGCTGGGCCAGGCCCAGAGCAAAGACTCGACTGTGTCCACCTCCGCCCGTGGGTGCACCACCTGCGCGAACAATGCCGCGGACAAAGGCCAGGGGGATGCTATTTTTGTCTCAATGGCGACATGAGGTTGAAAAGGGGTAGGATGAATCCAGGAGTGCAGAAAGCTGGCCTGAGCGCACAAGGCATAGATCTTGAAATCACGAGTGCCCAAACCTCCGACAGCCATGGGGAGAGTGAGGATGTTGTATGCGACTCTTGGCTGTTTACCTGCCCAGACGAGTGAAATGATTAGGCAGCGCAATTTGTGAAAAAATGAGTGGCGAGAGGGATAGGAACGTTAAAAAACAGGTAGAGATATTTTGGCAAGACCACCATCTTAACGATTGCGATCCGGCCAGCCAGGGATAGCGGGAACCGGCTCCAAGTCGGAATCCTGGATTCCATCCAATCAACTGCACAACTGAAGTTGTATCCCCACAGTTGGTCCAGGTCCCTACTTAGCCAGATGCCTAGCTAACGCGTGGGGCCAGAGGCCCACACAAACGGTAAGTCCTGTGTGAACGGCGTAGTGGCATCAGTCAAGGGAAACCGCACCGACTTTCTCAAGTTTACTTGAATAACGGAAAGTCCTCCAAAGCGTGTGATTTCTCGGACTAGGGGGCTGAGGTTTTCCTGAGGGTGACGGGAGTATAAGGTTACGTCGTCCGCGTACATGGAGACGAGAAGGGAGCGGGTCGAAAAACCTATTCCCCTGCGAGTGTGGTGCTTGCGGAGTCTGGCAGCCAAGGGCTCCATTGCAGTGGTGAAAAGCATAGGCGATAGTGGGCAACCCTGCCGGGTGCCACAATCAATGCTAATGGGGTCAGAGATCTGGCCGTTGATGCAGAGACGTGCCATGGGGTTGGTGTAAAGGAGCATGATCTTGCTTATAAATATTTCGCTGAAGCCCATGCGTGGTAAGAGGTAGAATAAAAAAAGGCCCACTCAAGCGTATCAAACGCTTTTGTAGCGTACAGCAGGGCAGCCACCGCAGGAATATTGGGATTAATTTGGTGTAAAACTGAAAAAATTGTGCGGAGGTTGTGCGAGGTAGCTCTACCCGGAATGAAACCAGATTGGTCCGGAAGAGCAATGAGGGGCATGAGTAGCAGAAGACTGGAGGTGATCAGTTTGGCCAAAATTTTGTTGTCAATGTTTATTAAAGAAAGGGGGCAGTAGGAATCGCGACGGTCAGCAGGCTTATCGGGTTTGAGAAGCATAGTTATCATAGCCTCGCGTAGAGACTGAGGGAAGAGGCCATTATCGAAGGATTCATTATACATAACAGCAAGTGTGGTTCTAGGAGCTCCGCATATGTTTTTTAGAATGAGGCCGGTAGTCCATCCAGGCCCGGGGCCTTGTTGCCAGGTGAGAGTATTTCCTCCCTTGTGAATGGTTCATCTAAAAATTCCCGGTGGCAGTCCTCAAGCCAGACCAGCGAAATAGACTCAAAGTATTGATCAAAGGCATCCCGTGACGGGGGGGGTACCAGCGGAATATAGCTGAGAATAAAAGTCTAGGAAGCAGGACTTAATCTCCTCCGGGGAGGTAGTCCTAGACGAGCCCCCGTCGCTAAGGACTGTAATATAGGAAGCTGCATGTGGTGGGCGGAGGAGATTGGCAAAAGTACGTCCCGAGCAGTCGCCTTCACCGAAGCGTGAAGCCCGGCCCTCCCTGCTCAAAAAGGTACGTTTGCGGTCTGCTTCTTCAGAAAATTCTCTGTGTTTTTGGCGTATCAGTGCCAGCATATCGGGACTGGGGTGTGCTGCCTGGGAGGCATCCAGATCTTTTATTTCCGTCTCGAGCTTGGCCCGAGTGGTACGGATGGAACGAAACCGGCCTGTTTGGAAATGCATTTGCCCCGAATGACGGTCTTGAAACCTTCCCAGAGTAACGAAGCTGAGTCCACAGATTCCGTGTTTAAGTAAAAAAAATTAGTAATAGCAGTTTGAATGTCCGCACAAAAGACCGTGTCCTGGAGGGCGTTTGGGGTGAGACGCCAGGTGAATGCATGTTGCAGGGAGTAGGGAAGACTGAGGCGAATCTGGACCGGCGCATGGTTAGAGAAGGTACGCGCCATGTGAATTGCGTCGGTGAGCCAGATCAGGACATCCGGGGAGGTCAGCCAGAAATCTATGCGTGACCAACAGCCCCTCGCACTGGTGACACAGGTTCCCTCACGGGCATCAGGCCGAAGGTGGCGCCAAGCATCGTAAAGAGAATTGTCTGTTAAAATAGACGTGAGGGTCACAGTGGCACGCGGGTGGGTCGTATAGGAACCAGACCGTTACAACTGTGGCCGATAGTGACATGAAAATCCCCTCCCCGCGGAGATGAGGTGCCATTTGTGATTTTAAGAAGGCTGGATCGTCCGAGTTGGGACCGTAGACCGCAGCGATCGTCATGGGCTGGGCCAATAGTGAGCCCAGATTACATACCTGCCCTCAGGATCAGTAAGTGCCTGAGCGGTGTACCAGGGTAGACCCCTGCGTATCAGAATAGAAACCCCACTAGCATATGAAGAGCAGGTAGAAGAGTGTGATTCCCCCCAATAGCGCGCCTGGATTCTGAAGAGGGAGCCAAGCATCAGGTGTCTCTCCTGTGAGAGGCAAAAGTCCACCCTGTGTCGCTGTAAGTGTAAGTGGATCAGCCTGGCCTTACAGTGGTCATTTAGGCCACGGACATTCCAGGTTCAACAGACGGTATCAGTGTCCCTAACTCTAACTTTGCGCAGCGCAGGTGCGGAGCTCCGCGAGCAGGTGCAATCAGTGCATCAGGGACGTCTGCTGGCAGGACAGCATGGGAGAACACGCAGGCATTGTTCTGGGGGATATGGAGCAAAGATGCAGAGTGCGCCGGTGAGCAGGGTTAGCGCCCTGTACATACAGACCAGGCAAATGCAGCAAGCAAGTAGGAGGAGGGACTAAAGGAGCAGTGTTTTAATAGAATGTGGATAACAATTGACTTGAGGCAAGAAGAGGCAGGAAGCACAATGCAGTGTTGCAGTCCAGACATGTGAAAGCAGTACATAAACAAACGGTGGCAAAGTAAAGCCACGTCCCCAATATAGGACACTTGAATTATCACTAAGACGATCAGCGCCGTCGAGCTCAGATTTAGGAGGGGAGGAGCGGGCCTCTTTTTCGAGTTTCTTGGCAAATGCCAGGGCCTCTCTTGGATCTGGAAAGATGAGTGTTTTGCTGCCCTGACGGACCCTCAGTTTCGCCGGGTAGGCCAGGGAGTACGAGACAGCATGCTTCTGAAGAATGCGCTTGGCAGGAAGGAATTCTCGCCGGGCTGCTTGGACAGTGAAGGTGTAGTCCGGGTAGAAGGATAGTGCGTTACCCTGGTGGTTGATGGTGCCCTTATCTCGTGCCGCACGAAGAATGGCATCCCAAACACAGTAATTCAAGATTTTAGCAATGATGGGACGTGGAGGCAGCCCGGGACCGGGACGCGGACCAAGAGACCCATGTGCACGCTCCACAATGAACACCGGGGAGAGGACATCACCGAAGAGCTCCTTGATCAGTTGTTCCACAAAGTCCTCCATCCGTGAAATGTTGGTGGGTTCTGGAAGGCCTGTGATGCGAAGGTTGCTCCGGCGTGAGGGGGCCTCCAAATCCCCGTTCTTCTCCTAAATAACCACCAAGATTTTATCCATCTGGAGGTCTTGGGTGGCAGCATCTTCAGTGTCCGACACCCTGGACTCAACAAGGAGTAAACGATTATCGTGGGAGTCAACAAGGGCCTTTACTGAGTCCAGACAGGCTGAGAGTTGGTCCAACTGGGTCGCGATTCCAGTCACGGTCGACTTGACATCGAGCATGATTGCTCTACGGTTGTTGTCCCGATTAGGGGGGTCCATAGTGGCAGTAGAGTCTGCACCGTCAGAGCCAGCACCGTCCTGGCGGGAGGACCTTCGGAGCTTAAAGGCTATCTTTGGCTGCTTTGGGTCCGTTTTCCCCATGATTAGAGACCCAGCTGACAGGAGTGAGGCCTACGAGAGGCAAAAGGCAGCAAATGATGACAGGGGCACGCTGTCCGCCAGCAGCTGGTGGTGCGAGGCAAATAAAAGTTGAACAAAACCCCCACAATGGAGGCCGCTGCAGTCTGGAGAAAAGACCCCTGGGATAATATGAGAGGCAATGGGCATCCAAGGCAGTGAGTTAGTAAAGCTAACAGTTTCACTTTATTTACAGCCTCCCGCTTGAACGAAGGGCAAATGAGGGAGGCCAGCAGGGGGCCTAAGCCAGCGTCAGATGGACATACCATAGGCGAACTTCCAGTCTCACAGGGTCGCGGATAGCGAGGTTAGGGGAGACACAGAGGAGCTGACAGCCAACACCAGGGCCGGACTGAGAACAGAAACCGGCCCCGGTAAACTTCTCAGTTGGCCCCCCCTGGGGTCAGGGGAGTGCAGGTGAGCAGTATGCGACGGCCTGTTTCTACCGAGTTTGTTACCGGGGGGCCGACATTGCTGACTCCCCGGTAACAAACCCCCCCCGGTCCCAAAACTGGCCCCCACCTATTGGCCTACCGGGGAAACGCCCGGTGCCCGCTATGGCCAGTCCGGCCCTGGCCAACACGCCCCTGAGATATCGAAAATGGGCGCTCGTCACACACTAGACCGCAAGTCCAGGCCACAACACGCAAAGGGCAGGAAGATTTTGGGGCGCTCCACAGGCTACAAGGGGCCAGGCCAGGCGAAAAAGGCACATCCAGGCGTTGATCACGGTAGCAGGATAGTCCCGGGGCCAACGCTGCTCTAGGAACTTGCTGGAGTCACAGTGCTCGTTAGCAGAGGAATAGAAGCGCTCCGCGTGGGATCTCCCGTGTGCAGGCCTCAACCGCGGCAAGAGGGGACCAGCGACGGTGTGGGGGCGGGTTCGCCAAGCTCCAGCTGCACCCCCCTGTTGTGAAGTCAGCACACCAGTAGTTGGGAGTGGGCGGAGCTAGGGGGCCAGAGGAAGAGGAGGAGCAGACACAGGAAAGGGTCAGTTAGGATAGGGACAGGGCAGGAGCAACAAGTATGTAATAAAGCTCCAGTTATAACAGCCACGTGGGTCTGTAGTTATTGTAGCACGATGCTACAGCTGGCGACGAAGGTGGGATGAAGCAAGCCCCACTGTGCACAAAGCCCTACAAAGACGCCCTGTCCCGAGCAGCTTGCAGCTTTGAAAACGCTGCTGAATGGGACCGCGTTGCCGCCTGGAGATCAAGGCCAGCAGCCGTCAAGAGTGACCCCAAGGCCTGTGAGGGAGCAGAGGGGTGGAAGACACAAGCGCCAAACTGCCTGAAGGCAAAGCAGTCCGTCGCGCTAAAGAATCGCCTCACGCTGGAAGCGTGTGCCCGGTGTGAAGAGCCTGTGTGTGTGCAGGGATCGGGAGCCCACTCCGACCCTGTGAAGTGCCCAGAGAGGTAGGAAAAGTGCCCCAGAGGTGTGGACGGCGTCCACGACGTGCCACCAGCAAGCGCTGCCGAGAGCGCCGAAATCCGAGCCCCGGCGACATCGGACATCGGAAAAACCTCACGCCCGATGCGTGAGGTTTAGGAGGTCTTCGGCGAAGAAGAGCGGGAACTGTGGAGGCAAGCCGGGAGCCCACCCCGATCTCACCTGATGTCCGTAGTGGCCAGAGAAGAGTGAATCCTGGGGCGGATCGCCCCACGAAGGTCTACTGTTAAGCGCTGCTGAGCGCGCTGAAATTTGAGCCCGGGTAAGGTCCGACGTTGGGAAACCTCACCCCCGATGCGTGAGCTTTGGCAGGGCCCCGCTGAAGGAGCGCGAAGACCCTGCATAGTAAGGCGGGAGCCCACCCCGGTCCTACCTGATGTGAGGAGATCCTGAGCGCTGAGAGGAACAAAGATCCCAGCATCCGGCGTGGACCTCATGTGCCCGGTGAGTGCCTGAAGCCTGCCGGTACCAGATTGCTGAAAGTCAATAGAGGGATCCAAATCTTGGGAGACACGAGATTTCAAGCCCGGCGGCCATCTTTAAGTCAGGCAGCCACGGACATCCCCTGTGTGAGAACTAGAAGCGGCCATATTGGAGTCAGGCAAGCAGTGTCTGGAAACAAGCATTGATATAGACAAACAAACAAGCACTGGCGTAGGCCAAACAAGCATTGGTAAAGGGAAGTCAACAAGCATTGGTGCCTGCAAGGACAAGTATTGGCCAAGAGTGAACAAGCATTGATACATGCAAACAAACAAGCAGTGATACATGCGAGTAGACAAACATTGTTACGTGCCAATCAACAAGCATTGACACATGTAAATCAACAAACGTTGGACAAAAGGAAACAAGCACTGGCAATGACCAAACAAACACTGGCGAAGACAAGTAAACAAGCACTGGTGCATGCAAACAATCACGCGTTGGTAAGTGCAAGTCAACAAGCCTTGGTGTGTGCAACTAAACAAGCGCTGGTAAATGCAAAGAAGTAAGCGGGGACAACGGCACGTGGACAACACTGCACAAGTCTTGGCAACCAAACAGAATAAGCACATGCTAACACGAGAGTGTATCAATCAACAAGCACGAGCAACCACAAGAGTGACTCAACGAACAAGCATTGACAAAACAAAGATCAGCACGGGTGGAAACGCGAACAGTGAGATACGCAAGCGAATGTGCAGTGGCGAATGTCATGAAGTAACGCGCGTCCATCAAATAGAGGAAGCAACAAACATAAACAAGGACAAAACATAAGTAATTACAACGGAATCAGCAACGAGCACGAGCCAATGCACGTGTGGGGTAGCCAATGAACACACACAACAAGCAAGTGAAATCCAACATTGTCACCAACCATGGACAAGTTCAGGGGTGCAATGTTGACCGAACGCGAGTGCACTGAAGGAAGGACTAGTGAGCAAGCTCAAGCTAGAACACCAACTGAAGCACCTGAAACCCGAGGAAAAGTGGACAGCACAATGCCCCGCTTCTACGACCGATCAGGACCTCCTTCTCTCAGGGCGGGAGGAGACGTAACTCAATGTTTCAATCCACATCTTGAAGTATCGCCCCCAGTGGCACGGAGTGACGATTGGATTCAGGGCCTCAAACGGCACTGGTGGCTGGAAGCATTGGACGATTTCTTGAAAGCCAACGGTGAGCAAAGAGAAAGAAAATGTCTAGTGTTACTCCTCCATCTGGTGGGTCCCGGGGGCCGATGCCCAATTAGAACTTTTTCCAAGGAAGAAGCAGACACTTATGATAGACTCCAAGAGGAACTCTATGCCCATCTCAATGCACAGGCAGAGGTGGATCATAATCGCATGGTCTTCAACACAGCACGGCAGGAACCAGGCGAACCATTGCCGCATTTCATCATTCGGTTGCAAAGTCTGGTTCAAGGCTGCCATTTCAACACGTTTACGAATGAGGATGCTGTTCGGCTCCGAATAATTGAAGGCTATGAAAACCCCGAAACAAGACACAAAATACTGAGAGGACATTGGTCGCTAAAAGAAATCGTCAAGAAAGCTGAAATTGGGATGCAAGTCCAAACAAGAGGCAAATTGAGGGATGTGCATCTGAGTACAAAACTTCGAAATACCTGGGAAGAGAGAACCCAGAATTCCAACAAACACAAAAAGAGAGAGAGAGAGGGCACAGAGAAAAGACAAAAAAGACAGCGGAGGAGGCACAGTGACAAGGAATACTCAGAGTCAGATTACTCAGCGTCCGGCCACTCAGAGAGAACCAAAGAATACTCAGAGTCAACCATCCAAAGAACAACTCCCCGGAATCATCCATCCTCCAGGAGTCCCTCAAGAAGTCAGTCACCGCATAACACACGTTACTCTGATAAAGAGGGAGCGTCCAGTGGGACAGATTGCACTCCTGGACAAAATGACATTTTGCACAACCAGTGGGGGAGAAAGACAAACCATAGAAGAAGGAGCTGCAGTGATCAACATAGGAAATCGACGCCGGAACATCAATCACCAAGGAGCGAAGATGAGTCCGAGGAAACAGCTGGCAGAAGGATGCTCCACCAACAGATCAGAGACACTAGATCACCAAACAATTGGGGAGGAGAACCAGATCACACAAGACGGACTGGTCCCGCACAACAACAACAACAAGCAAGAAAAGATCCATGCAGTCATGGGCCTCAAAACATCCCTGGGCCCCGCGACAATGTAGAAACAGAGCGTGGATGGGTAACATCAGGCGAGAAGAACGAAGAGGCAAACGCCTGGGATCAAGCACAAAGAACAAGCACGGAATCTTCAAACAATCTCCCAAATGAGACAACATTGAAGATGTTACGACAAAGACACACGGAGAAGCTTTGCAAAGGCAATTCCGAGACGGAAAGCAGCTCGTCATGGACTACCCGGTTCCAAAGACCACCTGGTAAGACATTCCCAAAGGAACACTCACAGAGGAGACTAACGGAGCACCCCTCTGATTCAGAGAGCATGTCGGTCCGATCCTTTGAGTCGGGAGAATCGTGGTCTCGACAACGACCACACGCAACATTCTTAAAGAAACATTCTCAGCGGGAAGTGAGGGAGGACCCCTCTGACTCAGATAGCATCTCGGTCCGATCCGTTGAGTCGACAGAGTCGTGGTCCCGACAACAGCCATGGCGCCAAGCACCTGAACACATCAGCGAACCAAGAGACACTTTTCCCGTCAAGAGCAACGTGTCTAACACCAATGTCAATGCACACTCGATCACTCCACCAGACAACCTGCCACATCGAGCACAGGTGCATCGCGACGCAAAGACTACACCGTCACCCCGGGTAGGGGCAGCAAGGTTGACTCGAAGGTCCTGGTCCTGGGCCTACAAAATGGAAACCGATATCGTGGCCAGTAGCACTCAAATAAAGACGGACCAACCAGTCGATCTGCAAAGGAAGTCGGACACGCCAGGAGAGCCAAGTCATCATCGGATAAGAACGAAACACACAACTACCCAGCCGGTTCCAAGGCTTGCCTGGTCTAGGCGCGAGCAGGAGTGGGAGAAGCAACCCGAGGCAACCAATCAATCTCCGAGTCATACCAAGATGGCCTCCCCAGGTCATACCCCACCGGCTGGCATCCCAGACTCGAAGCAGGAAGACAGTGTTGGTCTCGACCTGACAAGGCAAAATGAAGCAAAAATACAGGCAGATACTTGGAAGGGAACTAGAGTAACATCCCCGTGGAAAAGAGGCCGAGCGTCACGTGAGCAAGAGTCACGATGGAGGACAGACTGCCGATATCAAACTGAGCTCACCATAGGCACCTCAGACACTCAAGGCCCCATCCCTCCAGACATCAGCAACAGAGCTTGTCTATTCAAAGACGAACCATTAGCGAACACTCATCACGACATACGTCCACCCCAGAGACTGATAGTGGAGATGGACTGAGAAGTCAGTATGTTTGTTTGTTTTGTTACAAAGGGGGGAGATGTTGTGAAGTCAGCACACCAGTAGTTGGGAGTGGGCGGAGCTAGGGGGCCAGAGGAAGAGGAGGAGCAGACACAGGAAAGGGTCAGTTAGGATAGGGACAGGGCAGGAGCAACAAGTATGTAATAAAGCTCCAGTTATAACAGCCACGTGTGTCTGTAGTTATTGTAGCACGATGCTACACCCCCCAACTTAGGAACAGTCGGGCGAGAGGCTCAACGGTGCCACAGCAGGCCCGAGGTCTGATCCCCGCAACACGGCCTACGGGGGGGGGGATCCAGGGCCGAGGGATGTTGGTTAAGCAGATGGGCCAGGCGCTGGGCAGTTAGATGTTAGCCACGGGCAGCGCCCGCTTGGCTGGGCAGAACGTCGGCCAGCACCTCCTTGGCCGCAGGAAGCGGCCAAGGAGGTGATAGAGCGATAGTGCCTATGCCACGGCACCCCGGGCCGGGCGGAACAGCCCCGGGCCCCCAACCCCGCCAACAAAGCCACAGAGGCGGCTCCACTCACCCGGTGATGACGGTCGTCGTCCCCGGAGCGTGCATCGGCTGTTTGCGGCACCAGTAGTCCACTGCGGCCCAGAGTAGGAAAGGCTGACCCTCGCAGGACCCAGCTGGGAGACGGCAGCACAATGGTTCGGCGCCTTTCGTGAAGCAGAGTCAGGAATCAGCGATATGTGCAGGTTAGGTGAGGATGCCTGCAGGATTTTGCCGGATTATTAAGCTTGGCTGGCAGAGCCGACTCAGAGTGCGGCCATCTTGCAGCCGACCAAGCCACGCCCTCTTGTAACTGAATAGAGTTGCTAAAGTGGGGAGCTCTAGGCCCTGCACTTGCCGCCTTCAGTGGTTACCTGTACAGCTTTCCTTGTTGAAGATCACCCTTTACGCCAGAAAAGCTATACACAGTCTAGCCATTTTAGAGCTGTTGTTTGAGATAAATTGCAAACACATGAAGGGTTTAGATGGGTATTGTCCGTCCTCCTTAGGACAGTCTCAGCTAGTCCGGCCTATATTGTGTTCTAGCCTAGCCGGCAGCTAAAGACCATAATGATTGGAACATTGACAGCCATGCGCTAAAGGAAGAAAGGTTAATTAATTGCATTCTAAGCTTACTGTATCAATATTTACTTTTATTTCCTTCTTCAGTTTTTGCTCGCCAAAATAAAATAAAGATTTCTACCCTCCTCCCATCGTATTGGCTTTACAGATTGCAAATTGCGTAGTGGTGGCAATGTTAAGCTGCATGGGTTGCACCTGAAACATGTCATCATCATTGCAACAGCAACCGTAGACGAAGTACATTGGGCCTGCAGCGCTTAATGATCACTTGATGAGCGTTCAGTGTGAAGCAGAGCAAGCCGTTTATTTAAAAAAAAATATTTTCGCAGGCACAAATTTAAGGTGCTGATATTTATTTTTGGATTACATTTTTGAATATACAATCTCCATGGAGAGCTTCTCTGCTCACATAAAATACAAACGGTGGTAGTATATGGCAGAATTTAAAGCAGCAATTGCAAATCGAGGATGCAAGAGGGCAGAACTCTTGGATAGGGACGATATTTGGATGTAAACACACAGTCCATTGTGTATAGAACCTGCATGGACCTTTGGGAAGGGTTTACAAGATGATGCAACATAGCCATATGCTGGAAGCCTCCGTGCTTTTTGAAAATTATTGGTGCTGCACGTGCTTCTGCACCTTCCTGACATATGAATTGATATTTCTACGTCATTCAGGTTGAGTTTTTATGGCTGCTAGAACTTCTATTTGAATATATGTGTTGATTAAAGTGTCCAAGTGGAGTGTATAGCTTTCTTTTGTTAATCTAATATATTGAGGATTGTGCAGGCGTAGATAATAAACTTACTTAGTGAAACCACCTTCAGACTATGTCCGGTGTAGTAAAATAATCTAAATCCAATATCTTACATTCAGTTCTGTAGGAGAAAAGCCCTGTAAACCTTTTGCCCTTTGTGTGAGTTCCTTTACGCATCCTGCCCTGTTATTCCTTGCACTATCTTTTTCCGGCTACTTTTTTGCCCTCCCTTAGTTTGCTTACTCCTGCTTAAAATCTTTTAGTGTACCCACTAAATTCTTTATGGCTCACATTCCCCATTTATCTTTTCTCAGACCACACTGGCGTCGTATTTTTTTTTTTGGTCTGGTTTGACATGGCAGCTGTCGCTTGACCTTTTGTAGACAACCTAAAAAAGAGCATTCAGGAATACTACAGAGAAGGGCTGTGGCTCCACACACATGTTGGTTGCCAGTAGTACAGCATTTAATTGGCCAATAGTTGGTCTTCTCAAAAATAGTTTCATTGCAGTTTATGTTCAGTATAGTGTTCATAAAATGCTTTGGTAAGTGTATTATTATCCCCCATTGCCCTGCCCAATGCCTGTAACCTGGCACCTCAAACTATAATAACCATAGAGTTGACGCGCAAAAAAACCCAATAGCCCGGCATGCTATTTGTGCCAGCAGTGACAGGTACAACACTGCTGGTAAGCTCCGCAATTTCCTACTCCTAAGATGGACGTCTCCTTGAAACTAAATCACTCAGTGGCGTTGGAGTGCACTGGTTCCGTCTGTTGGAAATTCATTATTCAACTTACTCGCTGTCTATGAACACCACTCTGGTTCCTGGTTTATCTGTAAACAAAGCAGCACCTGAGGTGGGTGTCCCCCGGCACAAGTCTGCAGAGAGCCGTACCGGAGCCGCCTTGCAGGGATGGGTCTCCTGGTCCATGGAGCTGCCATCCTCCGACTCCCAGGCACACACAAGATGATGCAATGTGAAACCTGCACATAACGTCCACAGCTCAGGACGGACTGGAAGTATCTTATGGAGCTGCTCTAGGAATAAGTGTGAATCCTTACACTGCAGGGTAGTGGGTGGAAACCAGGGTGGGATAAATACTCTCTGGGGTCTTGGGGAGATGATATGTCTGTCAGTCTTTCCTAGCACCCCATCAGGCTGCTCCGGTGTGTGACTGAGCATTTGAGGCCCCAGCATTAACAACATAAAGTCTAATATCAGCTGCTGTTATGTCTTGCAGTGGCTGTGTTCCACATGCATTGGCTAGACGTTTTAAAATATGAAGTTGAGGTCTGGCATGTGCAACCAAACAAATCAACAACATGGAATTTGAAAAGGGGGTAAATGGTGTGTTTTGGAAGTGGTGTTGCAACATTCATGTTTTGAACCAGCAGCATTTAAATCAATTGTAGCAAAATGTGAGGCATCAGTAGCACCCTTGAAGGACTTAAGTATGAGGCTGTAGTTGGAGTTTCAGCACCCTTGAAAATAATAAGTATGGATATGGGTAGCTAGAACAGTATGGCTCCTGGAGATAGCTGCCAATGTTCTTTTCAACAGGAAGCAACCCAATTGTGTACAGTCTCTTCGTACATTTAAAAAAAGTCTTGTGAAATCTGCTTAATTGCATCAGGCACAATGGAGAAAGTGCACATTATTATGTGTTTACCCATGCTTCTATCCTTTATATCCAGAGTGTGCTTGTATGAGTCTGAACTACAATGATTCTCCCATTCATTTAATGTTCGCATTAAGAAGAAATGGTGTCGTTTGGGATGAATGAATGGTTGAGTGGTTGGGTACATAGATTATTGGAATGATGGATGTTTGCAGCTTAACGCTTGGATGAGTGATTGGATGCCTTCCTGGATGAGTACATGGATGTCTAGACGAGTACTTGAATGGATAAGTGGAAGGGGATTTCGATGTTTTGGTAGGTGCTGCATGTATAGGTTAGTGCTTGGATGGTCTGTCCTTGAATGAATGGTTCAGGTATGGCTTGAGAAACGGAAAGATACATAGGGGAAAAATATACATAAACAACATTTTAGTGTATTCTTGGATGTTAGGTTAGAACTCAGTGAATTTTTTTGTGGTACAAATGTGTAGTACAAATTGCATATTTAACCGTATCAATAATTTTACTATTGAACATGTGTGTGTAGCGCTTTTGGTAAACCAGCAGACAGACCTAGTAATAAATTATAGTGATGGACATGATGATAGGTGGTATTCACACAGTTGGGTATGAAGACACAAGCAGTCTGAGCCAGCAAAAGAAGAGTAGAAGCAGTAATGCAGTGCTCACATTTTTGTATGGTGGAGGTGAGTGGCTAACAAGTCCTATCCATAACCCCCATATGGGAACCAAGATATCGAAAATGCTCTTTTCTGTCTTGTATGAAATAGGAGGCAGCCATTTACATTTACAAGTGTAGTTGAAGCGAATGTGGCTGCTTCTGGCCCGTTCATCGAGAATACTGTGTTTTTTCTTTTCGAGGGGTTATCACTCTATGTGGAAGGAGGGCAGACAGAATAGAACGAGTAGCAGAGGCTGATAAAAAGATTTAATGAGATCTGCGATTGGTGCACTCCCGACCAAATGCTGATCGTGCAATGGCGACATGTACTACACACCACACATACACAAACTGTGCCTACAGATTTACATGGATTACACTTATTCACATTTACAATATACGCACAACTGATCACCACATACTTGTATATATTTAGGAAATATAAAATGCATACCCACTCTTCAATCTGCTCATCTAACTCTTGGATCAGTTGAGTTTCTGTTAATCTGTCCCTCTGTCTATATATGTATGGCTCTCATGCATTTGTATGTACGTTATGTCGGTCTTTGCAACCCAGTCTGTATTTGTATGTCTTTCTGTCTGCTTCTATGTAAATGTCTGTCTCTCAATGTACCTGTTTCTTTATGTATCACTTGTCAGTCTGTGTGGACGTATGTCCGTATCAATGTTGCACGTGTATCTGTCAATCTGTGTATTTTTGTGTCAGTTTGTGTATATCACTATCTATCTTTGTATAGATGTTTGTCTGCCTCTGCTTGCCTGCCTATGTAATATACTTTTCTGCATAATTCTGTGTACCCGCATCTTTTGAATCAGCAATCAATCCTATCTTCTGCTGAATAATCCATTCTCCTGCCTGTTATGCATGAATATCCATCATGCTTCTGTTGCATTAATCTAAGGAGTTGTCATCTGCTGTAGTTGTATTGCACCCTTCCAATCATCTTGTTTGAGGTAAGGGCAGTATTACCCCTCTTTTTCAATGCCAGACCTTTTAGGTTGGAAGTAGAAGGCCCGCCCGTCAAGGCTTGTTTTGTGTATACGTGGGATATGGGCGAGTAGGCCCCCAGCAGAGCGGAGTTGTCTAATTGGTTTGTGAAAGGAGATGCAGCTATTTGGGTAAGCTGTGCCAGTGTTGTGTAGTGATTTGAAGGTGTGAGTGAGTTTTTTGGACTGAGCATGCTTCTGTATCTGGAGCCACTGGAGCTTCTTGACGTGTGGTGTACTGTGTGCACAATGTGGAAGATTAAGTGAATCTATACTGGCTGCCAAGATTTGAATGGCTTGCCGTCGTCTGGTAAGTTGTTTAGTGTTTGAATCTTGGCATAGAGGGGGTTCCTGTAGTCCAGTTTGCTTGTGATAAGGTAGTGTGACTGGTTTGCGGGTGCTGCTTGGGAGCCATTAGAAGATTTTCCTCAGAATCTTGAGGGCATGGAAGCAGGGCCTTGTCTCAAGGGGGAAACAGGAAGAGATACGCCACTCATGGTAGAGAGGGCGGCAATCTCCTCCCACCAGTAGCTATGGATCGCACAACATTGCCATACATGGTGCAAAAAACCCGCCCCCTCCTGTCGGTGCCTCAACCAACAATCATCATCTCGCAGGTTATATTTATGTAGCATTATGAGTGTATAATGCAGGACTCTCCTGACCTGCTTGGGAAGAGGTCGCTCCCCTCCACGCTCCTAAGGATTGGTGACTCAGAAGCGCCTATAAACTACCCTGCGGTATCGTAGCGCCTCCAGCTGATTCCACAGCACGTCCTTCCCCCGCAATACTGCCGCTGCCTGCATAGATCGCTTTGGAACATTTTCAGCTGGTATCTGTGCATTGTTCGTGTATACAGCTCTGTGCTGCGCTGTAGGGGATACGCATTGTTGTTGTGTTTGACCCGATTGTGCTTTGTTTGCCCCCAGGCTCGCCGAGTTTCGTTTTCCCCCAGTAGCAATAATTTTGTGGCTTGTTGTGCCTCCCAGGACGTAGCTCCACCCCGCGCACGCCTCCCAGCTGACCCTGTCTCGCCCCTCCCCTTACACCTACATATGACAGATGTCTCCCCGCGCAGCGTTCACGCGCAGCGGTCGCGCGCCGAAGGTGCGCCAATGGTAAGCCCGTCTACACCCGGACCGCGCCCAGCGCCAGACCCCCTGATCCCCCCCGCAAAGCGTGCTCCTCCCGCATATCGTACGCCGCCGCCACCCTCCTAGCCCTTAACCCCGGACGCACACCCCAATGCTTCCAGGCTGCCCCTGGACGTACGCATGGTCCATTCGCCTGCCACTTCTGCAAGTACTCCTGCATCAAAACCCACACCAAATCCACTTCCTCCAAACACAGCTCCAACTCTAACGACCTGAAGTGCATCCTGCTGAACACCCGCTCGATCCACAGACACGCCACTGAACTCTGGGACCTACTCGACACTGCGTCACCGGACATCGCCTTCCTTACAGAAACCTGGATGAACGCATCATCAGCACCCGACATCGCCATAGCCATCCCGGACGCTTACAAGATCATCCGAAAAGACCGCACCAATCAAACAGGAGGAGGCATTGCCATCGTCCATAAGAACACCATCAAAATCACGACCAGCTCCGACGATATCCTTGCAACTGCCGAACACCTCCACTTCCAGATCCACACCGACCCCAGGACCACACTTAGAGGCACCCTCATCTACAGACCTCCAGGAACCCGTAAACAATTCAGCGATGACATCACTGACTTCATCAGCCCACATGCCCTCGCCTCCGAGAACTACATTCTACTAGGAGACCTCAACTTCCACCTGGAAAACAAAAACGACAACAACACCTCCACCCTTCTGGACAACCTGACCAATCTCAGACTCGAACAACTGGTTGACTCCCCCACCCATGTAGCCGGACATACGCTCGACCCTATCTTCACCTCCAGCAAACGGATTTCCTTCGATCACACCACAGCTCTCCATTGGACGAACCATAGTTGTGTTCACTTCAGCTACAAAAAGACCACGACCCACAACCACCCACAACCTATTCCTCAAAGGAACTGGAAGAAAATCACCACCGACCAACTCCTCACATCTCTCAACCAAAACCCTCCCACACTCTCATTGGACCCAAACAAGCTGCCACCAAACTCAAGCAATGGATCACTCACAGCGCTGACGAACTAGCACCCCTGAAAAACCACCAGATCAACTCAGGTAACAAAAAGGCTCCCTGGTTCAATGATGACCTTAAGAAATCCAAGAAGCTATGCCGCACCCTAGAGAAAACATGGAGAAAAATCCCAAGCACCGAAAACATGACCACCTTCAAGGCAGCCACCCGCAAACACCACCAACTGATTCGATCCACCAAGAAATCAGCATTCAAGGATCGACTCGACAACAACGCCCATAACAGCAAGGAACTTTTCAACATCGTCAAAGAATTCACCAACCCCACTGCAGCCTCAAACAACATTACTCCCTCCCAACACCTCTGCGACTCGCTATCCTCCTTCTTCTACAACAAAATTGTCGACATTCACGACAGCTTCGAGAACATTCCCCACGAACAATCCTCCCCACCTCCATCAGAACCTGCACCGCCATCCAACAACCTCAGCGCCTGGAACCCAATCACCACTGAAGACACCATCCGCCTAATGAACTCAATCCACTCCGGATCACCAACCGACCCCTGTCCCCACCACATCTTCAACAAAGCAGACTCCATCATCGCACCCCATCTCCGCGATGTCATCAACTGCTCATTCAACTCTGCTACCTTCCCAGAAGGCTGGAAACACGCCGAAGTCAGCGCCCTCCTGAAGAAACCCACAGCAGACCCATCTGAACTTAAAAAATTATCGCCCCATATCCCTCCTCCCATTCCCTGCGAAAGTCATTGAGAAAGCCGTCAACAGCCAGCTCACCGCCTTCCTTGAATCCAACAACTCCCTCGATCCCTCTCAGTCAGGATTTCGAACCAAACACAGCACCGAAACCGCCCTCATTGCAGCGACAGACGACATCCGGACACTACTGGACAACGGAAAAACAGTGGCCCTCATTCTTCTCGACCTCTCCGCCGCTTTCGACACAGTCTGTCACAGCACCCTCACACAACGTCTCAGCAACATCGGCATACAAGGAAAAACCTTGGACTGGATCATCTCGTTCCTCGCTGGGAGAACTCAAAGAGTCCGACTTCCCCCATTCAAATCAGAAGCCACCGAAGTCATCTGCGGCGTACCACAAGGATCATCACTCAGTCCCACCCTCTTCAACGTTTACATGAGCCCACTCTCATCCATCGCGCGCCAACACAACCTCAACATCATCTCCTACGCTGACGACACCCAGTTAATCCTCTCCCTCACCAAAGACCCTAACACCCCTTAAACGAACCTTCACGAAGGCATGAAAGAAGTAGCCGAATGGATGAAACACAGCCGCCTAAAACTTAACTCAGACAAAACGGAGGTGCTCATCCTAGGATCCTCCCCTCTGCATGGGACGACTCATGGTGGCCTTCGGCTCTGGGCACAGCACCCACACCCACAGACCACGCACGTAATCTTGGCTTCATCCTAGACTCCTCACTCTCGATGTCCAGACATGTGAACGCAGTCTCATCCTCCTGCTTTAACGTACTTCGTATGCTCAAAAAAATCTTCCGTTGGATCCCCCCCGATACAAGAAAGACTGTCACCCACGCACTGGTCACGAGTCGGCTGGACTACGGAAACACTCTATACGCTGGAATCACAGCCAAATCACAGAAAAAACTCCAACGCATCCAAAACGCATCAGCGAGACTCATTTTGGACATCCCTCGCCAAGACCACATTACCGGACACCTGAAAAACCTCCACTGGCTTCCCGTCAACAAGAGAATAACGTTCCGTCTCCTCACCCACGCACACAAAGCCCTCTACAAACTAGGACCCGAATGCCTTAACACTCGACTGTCCTTCTACACACCCACCCGCCAACTAAGATCCTCCAATCAAGCCCTCGCCGCAGTCCCGCGTATCCGAAGATCCACCATGGGAGGAAGATTCTTCTCCTACCTGGCGGCCAAGACCTGGAACTCACTCCCCACTCACCTCCGCCTTACACAGAACCACATCTCCTTCAGAAAAGAACTCAAAACCTGGCTATTCGACAAAAAATGATCCCCACCTCCCCAAGCGCCTTGAGACCCTCTGGGTGAGTAGTGTGCTATATAAATCCCTGAACTTGAACTTGAACTATAATAAACTCTCAGTAAGAATTTAAAGTGTATGATCCTCAATCGGCTGCTTGCCGTAATGGCTTCTGTTTTTGAGCAGCATTATAACCATAGCTTATCGGTCAGAGGCGAGTCAAGGTCCTTGCCCCGTGGTTCGATTGCGGTTTTTCCAGCAGTGCCGTGCGATATATTCTGGACACTGCATGCGCCTGTCCGGCCATTTTCATCATAGTGTGCAATGCATCTAGCATAGGGGGCTTCTGCGGGAAGTCGGGGATATTGGCTCTAATTCCATTCTTTAGTCTAATATATAAGAATACCTCCAGCGAAGTGATGTTCTCTCCTGCCAGAAGCTCCTGTCGATCCTTAAACGTGCCATTCAGGTACAGATCTCCCCATGTATGGATATTTATTTTACGGAACAGTTCTCTGCATACAGCCTCGTGAGTGACCGGAGCATGGGGGAGGTACAGGACAGGCAGTAACGGGTAGTATAGCACAGACTTATTTACTATCCTGGCCAGGTGCTTCCAAGCTTTGTTGGCGCATGTGACCGTGTGGTAAGCAACTCCCTCGCCGGGGACACGCGTCCCAAAGAAGGAGGATATGGGTGTGGCCGTCATGTATCCTGTTCAACCGCCAGATGCGGCATGAATGGCAGTGGGTGGTGCCAGTATATGGCAAAATGAGCTTGGGCACTAATGAAATTTAGCTCCATATCTGGGGCCTTGAATCCTCCATTGGAGAATGGTTGAGTCCTGGTCTGCCATTTCACCCGGGGTTGTTTCCCACTCCACGCTAGTTTAATAAGCAGCGATCTATAGGTGTGAAAGAAGGGGCGTCCCGGATTATAGGGTATGGAAATAAATAAATAGATATATTAGTTTTGTCAGGCAATCATCTTCATCAGTGCTACTCTGCCTGCTAATGAAAGTGGCAACGCGATCACAGGGATCACCCAGTTAGCTATCTTTTCGATGGCTGTGCCATAGTTGGCTTGAACCGTTTCTTTCCTAGCTCGTGTTATTACCACCCCTAGGTACATTATTTCCGCCTCGCACCATCTTAAGGAAAAGTCTAGGGAGAATTTAGCAGTGTTAGGCGTAAGAGGAAAAATCTGCAATTTATCCCAGTTGATGTTTATTCCAGATAGGTCCCCAAACCGAATGAACTCTCGGATGATAGGGTGAAGGCTGATGTGTGGCTCTCGAAGGTATAGGGTGATATTGTCTGCATATAGTGACACTAATATCTGCCACACATGATATTGTGTAGCATACTCTCTATTGTGCTGCCGGAGCTTGGCCGCGAGAGGCTCGATAGCCAAAGCAAAGAGTAACTGTGAAAGAGGGCACCATTGTCGGGTGCCTCTTGAGACAGCAGTCGGGGTAGAATATAGCCCATTAATCTGTATAGTGGCTTCCGGCTGAGAGTAGAGTAGCCTTATCCTTGCTATGAAAGAGTGGGTTATACCCATTCTTTGTAGTATTGTGAACATGTAGTCCCACTCTAAAGAATCAAAAGCTTTTGTGGCATCCAAAAATATCCCGGCCGCAGAGATGTCCCGATCAACATCTTGCAGTAGTGTGAATGTGGTCCGTAGATTGTGGGATGTGACCCTCTTGGGTATGAACCCCGCCTGGTCCGGCAGCACAAATCCCTCAATCAGTAAGGTCAGTTTATTTGCAATGACTTTAGCTAATATCTTGGTGTCACAGTTAATCAGGGACAGGGGTCTATAGAGGACTCATATGTGGTGGCGTCCTTGCCCGGCTAGAGTAAGGAGATAATCAAAGCTTGCTGCATGGTCATGGGCAGGACCTGTGCTTCCCTAGCCTCTTCAAACACTTGTTGGAGGGTAGGGACCAGCTGGTCAATATAACATTTATAGAAGTCTGCAGGCAGCCCGGCAGGGCCCGATGCCTTTCTGGAGCGTAGGCTCATTTTTGTGGCTCTGAACTTGTCCTCAATGTCGACATTGAGGAATTCCCTGCAGGAGTCCCTAATCCATCCGAGGGCGTGCCTTCCATGTAGGAAGCAATATCAGCTGACTAGTGTGTGCGTGCTATACAATTGTGTGTAGTATTTAGTAAAGCTATTGAGGACTTCTTGTGAATCTGTATTCCTATTTCCATTTTCGTCGACTTTGTCTAATATTTGATTAGCAAATCTGGGGAGTCTGAGTATTTTTGTTAAGGCTCTACCAGAGCGTTCACACTCTACATTTGTCCTAGCTGTGTGATATTTGGAACGAACCCGCGATTCGCGCTCTGCCTCAGAATCGTATTTGATAAGCTACTCTTAGAGGTCTACCCTCTATTGTGGAATCACTAAGCCTTTGGCAATACAGAGACCCCGCCTGGTACCCTTAAAGTTTTCCCATATGCAAGCCCGTGATGAGACGCTGTCTACATTACGAGGGATAATTCGAGGATTTCCTGGCGAATTTCTTCGCAAAAGTCCTTTTCTAGTAAAGTTGTGGGTTGGAGCCTCCAAGAGCGATACAGGGACTCACTACCTGATGGGGTCAGTTTCATCAGCCTTGGGGAGTGGACCGAGAGGGTGCGCGCCAAGTGCGTCACCTCACAAAGCCATGTGCCCAGCCCCTTAGATAGCAACCAAAAGTCTATACGGGTCCAGCTGGCATGCACACTAGAGTAAAAGGTACCTTCCCTGCGTATAAGATGAAGGGTTCTCCATGCATCAAAGAGCTGGTGATCTGTCATGATGCCGGAGAGGTGTTTATTTGCTTGCGGATGTAAGGGGGAAGTGCGTGTGCACGGTCAGTCAGTGGGTTCAGAGCTAGATTAAAGTCGTCTCCCCATATAATGAAGGAGGAACCTAGCTCTAGAACACTGCCCCAGTGTCTATCAAAGTAAGTGGCATCGTCGTTGTTGGGGCATAACAGCTAACCAACGTTACTGAATGATCCGCTGGTCGCCAGGGAAGCCGCCGGTGCACCTCGCGTTTGCGAGGGTGCTCGGGGGAAGTCCGTGTTGAGTGGTGCGCTCCTTGAGCTCAGAATCATCTTCCGACATAGTATAGTCAAGAGTTATTGGAAATCGGGTCGTTGAGGGCATGCACATGTTTGCGAAGGCCTACAGCTTATTATTTGCCTAGCCTTATCGAGTGTGGAAGTGGCAGCTTTGCATGTACCATCCACCTTTTATTACTCTTCAGGAGCTGGAGCTTGCCGTCTGGAGTCTATGTCCCTAGAAGCAGGCGATCGGCGTGCCACATTTTTAGGAAATCTTGTGTTTGTTGAGGGTTTGCAAAAATCTGTGTCTTTCCGCGGTAGGGGAGTCGCAGCCATTCAGGATAGAGTATTGAGTATTGTATATTGGCCTGTTGGAGTTTGCACTTAACAGGGAGGAACTTCTTTCCTGCTTCTTGCACTGCCAGAGTGCAGTCTGGATATATGGAAAGTCTGTTACCTTCATGCACCAGCTCCTTTTTTAACTTTTTTTTATAAATCTTTTTAACATACATCGGCATCAAATACACGATACAGAGGAAATGGCAAAAGTATACACTATGGAGACAATAAGTGAGAGCTAATGACAATATTACATCGTAGGGAAAGGCTACGAGGAGAGGGGATCATCATATTTGATACTACGTGTCGGTTGGCATATATCTCCATGGTACGAGTTCCACAGGATCCATATGCGAGACCATTTTTAGGGGCAGCCCCATGCCACATAAACGGTCTTTTCTCTGTTTATGCACCAGCCAAGGTCTTTTTCCCAGGCCTCTATTGTGGGTGAGTGAGATGAACCCCATAGCTATTCGATATTCCTTTTTGCAAACATTATCCCCAGTATGACCCATTGCGTCAGGTGAGCGTTCAAATCCGTAGGTTCCCATACATTTAGAAGGCACCTACGGGCCTCTGGGTGAAGGTGGACGGTCAGTACTGCATTGAATGTGATGTGTACTTTCTGCCAAAAGGAATGTATGAGGTTTTGTGTTCCACCAATCTAAGTCGCGCTGGAATTGCAGACGCTTTTGGGGAAGATATTGCCTCCTGCCATTCTTCGTCGTCCATCTCAATACCATCCCACATCCATCTGTCCCGTTGTGTTTGGAGAGGATCTACCATGTTATTTATCAACTTCTTGTATATCAAGGACCTAGCTTTTTCGGAAAGATGGCCATCTAATATTCTATCCTCCAGTGGGGAAGACTCGGGAAGATTGGTCCCTTTTGGCAGAAGGGATCGTAATGCGTGATGGGCTTGTGTATAACGAAAGTGCTCTGTGTTTGCTAAATCCAATGAGGTAATGGATTTCACCTCCCTCTTATCCCAGAGGTCTTTGATGCGCGAGATCCCGATAAGTTCCCACTTGTTGAACCCCTTTGATATCCATAAGTTACCCAGCTTCTCGGAGTCCCATAGTGGAGTCGCTAGCGGGCACCAGCTCCTTTTAGTCTTGTGCCAGCTTCAGTATCGCGTTGCGATCTTTGTAATTAAGAAGCGGTGTCAGGATGAGGTGGAGGGTGCTCGCAGCAGCCTAGATGAGAGGGAACAATGCGCCCCCTCCACCACCAGAACTTTAGAGAACGCCTCTGTGCCAAAAAGCCCCAGCAGCATTCGCTCTACATAGTCCTCCAGGTGTCCCGTGGCTATAGACTCTGGGACTCCCACGATGTGCACATTATTTCTGCACAAGCGAGCTTCTAAGTCCTCATTTTTCGCTGCGTTGATTTTTAGTAAATTTTTCCATGCCTGGAAGGTGATCTTGACTTGTGGACGATATGTCTTCAAGAGAGGAAATGCGCTGCTCCGTTTCAGTTGTGCGGCCATTGTGTTTCTTACACCTCAGCGACTTCGCGATTTTCCGACTGAACTGGGATTGTACTTTGGCATGATGTTTCCACCTTGTGACAGGGGATTCGGACGTATGTTGCTCCCGGTTTGCTAGAGCCTCATAGGAGTGCCACCTTCTGGCTCTCTGGCTCTCTAGCACCCCTGAGCACTGAACCTACTTGTCGGTAACTACTCTATCCTCTTGCATTTCTTGTACGTCCTCTATAATGCACAATACCATAAACACTGCGTTGGTTGTTTGTAAACATCAATTGAATTACCACAAGATTATGCTTTGACATTGAGATTATGTTGAGCACTTAAAATTGCCTGATATTTAAACAAATGGGTTTTCGGGGTGGCATGCTTGTTGTGTTGTGGTAGAGGCACTTGCATGAGGAAGAGCAGCAAAGAAATGCAACGTAAAGCGGGAAATTGATATTAGAGAGAACAGGAAATAGGGAATTATATGCCATAATTTGACGTTCTCTGGTGCACAGACTCCGTACCCTGTCTATGCAGAAGATGTTTCAGAACAGGCAGCAGCTTGTGACTTTAAAGTTTTTCTTTTTTATTAAAGTAAAGGTTATATCCCTTATAGCACAACAATACTTAATATCTTGCGCAAAACGTAGTGGCTAATTTACTTGAGGTACGTGGTTGCCACTGGTCCTGTACCTTATCTTTGGAAACCAGAATTTTCAAAGACTGTCTTGTTGAATTAGCGGCTGCTCCCTATTTTGCTGTCTTGGAAGAGATAAGGGTAAGTCTTGCATGCCTTGATAAATAACACTGGACACTTATTCCCTTTAGGAACTTTGTCTCGATAGGCCTTTCTATGTTTGTTTATTGTTTTTATACAAGTTTGCTTAACAAACCTAGTGTCTTACGAACTGAAAATAAGAATAAAGATAAAGGCAGTCATCACATTTCACATATTATGCGCGTATTACAATCACATTTAATTGATATAAAACAAATATATAAATATCTATTAGTGAGTCCTGTCCAATTTTAGAGTCCGGCACTCCTTTTTGATAGTGGCAATTCAATGCAAAAAACTTTCTTATAGGGTTTTCCAATTACCTCAAACTTGCAAGGCCATAGCTTCCCTTCATTATGATACTGCCTGCCTGAGTTTGCTGTAACTCTACCCACCTTTAACTGGATATCCTTAAAGCAATAAGTGACCCTAATAGTCATATTTTTTACAAACAGCACATACTTCTCTTTGGTGTCACTGCAAGCTAGTACATAATTGTAAGTGCGTAGATTACTAAAGCCTCAACTTTTCGGAATAGAGATCTTTTTCAACTTTGATTTTACTCCCATTTTTTTTTCATTAGAGGTTTTCAGTATCCCTTGGTCGATTGTGTTGACCCCATTGCGTTTGCTGGGAACACTGACTTTGTTCCTAAGTTCTCTACGTACCCCTAAATATTTTACCTTAATACAAAGTATTCCAGAAATGCCTTGTAAAAGAACAATCTCGATTTAAGAATCATATTTTTACCACTATTGTTGCTGTTAAATTTACAGTCCTGTTTTTGAGAGACAAAAGTCCAAGCTTGCAATGAATGGCCCAGGCCTTTTTACCATTTACTGTTTTAGCAATCTGTGTATCGAAGTACACACATCTTGATATCCTCTTTCCAGCATGTTTTTGTACCTGTCACACACTGAACATACTTATGTTGATGTACACATCTTTTATTGGGCAGAAATAAAGACGGAACTTGTCACCAGGAAGATAGATACCTGTTTGCCGCAGTGGAAGAAACGATTTCGGAACTAATGACAGAATCAAGAACCTTGTAGGCGCTGTAATAGAAACCCCTTCCTTAAAGCATTGCTAAGTCAACAATGTCACAATCGCTTCTCTGCCCACCTGTCTTTCGGTGTCAGTTACAGTTTGATACAGGCATTGCACAAACCACATTATGTTGATTTTCACAACACAGCTGCTACACATTTGCACACATTTTATTAGCACATAATAACTTCACAAAGCTGCTTCCTTAAATTATCAGCAATAGATTATTGTTCAGGTTGCGCTGAACAACAGAGAGGGCCCCAAAAGGTGCTCCACAATTTTATCAGTAGAACTAAGGTTTCTAAATAGGCACAGATTTTGGTGTGATTGAAAATTAATTTCGTTTTTAATTTATTGTATGTAACATTTTGGGAGCTAAGTAACTGAAGGCGCAACTATCAACTCTAGCTTTCCTGGCTCTGGAAACGAAGGCCAGTGTGGCTGCAGATGATTTCAGAGTTCTGCTTGGAGCATAGAGAGTAACCATATCCTGCAGATAGGCAGGGCCTTGGCAGTAAAGTGCTTTTAACAATAACAGAGAGCCTTAAAGGTAACTTTCTATTTTACTGGCAGCCAGTGCTGTTTCTTCAATGCAGAACTGATAGAGGCTCGCCACGGGAGACCGAGCAGTGCTGCACGCGTTGGAGCCTATTCAGTTGCGATTGAGAGACCCCCACAGATGGCCAGGTCCTTACCCTTGGGCTTGGGGGATGTTAAGGGACCATGGTTATCTGGCCACCAAGCATTAGACCAGTTATTCAGATGCTTGCCCAGTACCAGAACCTAAGTAAGGTATTTTACTCTTGCATACATCTAATTTGGTTCAGAGCTTGTTGGACAATGATACACTGTGTTGTATCGGAACCAGCAAAAATCTGATTGAGTTGAATCCTCTACTGATATCTCAATGCAATTTGCCTTCGGACGAGCAATGAAAGGGTTCACCTAGCTGCCTAGCATCGCCCAGGGGAGGTCAGTGACATTGTAGAGACATGCAGCAAAGAGTTGGGAGACTTCCAGCAATAATAGCAACATTTTTAAGAATGTTTCAGACAAAATAGTTTCTCCCACAGAAGTTATTTTCAGAAACACAAAACTTGTTCAAATGATATCTCTAAGCACTCGTGTAAGTAGGTTAAAACATTTCCCAATGGCTTATTTGGTACAGCATATATTTATGTTTTCCTAACAATCTCATTATCCTCTTCAGTGGTCAGAAAATGGTCACTGCCCCCCATTACACTTGTGAGCACACCTAGATGAGAATACATGCACAGCTCTTCACAATGCTTCAAAGCAAGGTATGCCATCTGGATCCTGGCTAGCTGAATGTTTGTCTGTTTGAATATTTGAACCACTTTCAGACATGCGCTGACATTCATAGTAAGCGGTACAAAAGGGGGTGTGATGGACGGAGCATCTGAATCAATCAAACACTCACACCCAGTCAAAAGATCTGGGTTTAATCCTTCACCGTTCTTTAGCCCACTCTGCCACCCCAGTTCAGACATGGCCATATGCAAATCAGTCTGACCCTGTGCCTCATGGGAACAGTCCAGCCGGAACTGCCAAGCCAGGTCTTCCCTGGACCGGAAACAAGCTTCCGAGGACCGGTTTCTGGCATTCCAGTCGTCTTCAGCCCGGCTTGCTTGAATCCAGTGGCAAAGTGAGCAAGGGACTCGCGTCTGAGCATACCCTGCCACACTTATGGTGGCCAAAAGCGGTACAAAAGGGGGTGGTGATGGACGGAGCATCTGAATCAATTAAACACTCACACCCAGTCAAAAGATCTGGGTTTAATCCATCACCGTTCTTTAGCCCACTCTGCCACCCCAGTTCAGACATGGCCATATGGAAATCAGTCTGACCCTGTGCCTCATGGGAACAGTCCAGCCGGAACTGCCAAGCCAGGTCTTCCCTGGACCGGAAACAAGCTTCAGAGGACCGGATTCTGGCATTCCAGCCGTCTTCAGCCCGGCTTGCTTGAATTCAGTGGCAAAGTGAGCAAGGGACTCACGTCTGAGCTTACCCTGCCACACTTATGGTGGCCAAAAGCGGTACAAAAGGGGATGGTGATGGACGGAGCATCTGAATCAATCAAACACTCACACCCAGTCAAAAGATCTGGGTTGAGGCGTTGTATGAGGGTGCTATGACAGACTGTGTCTAAGGCGGCGGAGAGGTCGAGTAGGATGAGGGCAACTGTTTCTCCATTGTCCAGAAGCGTTCAGATGTCATCTGTCGCTGCAATGAGGGCGGTTTTGGTGCTGTGTTTGGCTCGAAAGCCGGATTGTGAGGGGTCGAGGGAGTTGTTGGATTCAAGGAAGGCGGCGAGCTGGCTATTAACGGCTTTCTCAATGACTTTGGCAGGGAATGGGAGGAGGGAGATGGGGCGGTAGTTCTTTAGTTCAGAGGGGTCAGCTGTGGGTTTCTTCAGGAGGGCACGGAGTTCGGCGTGTTTCCAGCTTTCTGGGAAGGTAGCGGAGTTGAAGGAGCAGTTGATGACATCACGGAGATGGGGTGCAATGATGAAGTCTGCTTTGTTGAAGATGTGGTGGAGACAGGGGTCGGTTGGCGAACCTGAATGGATGGAGTTCATTAGGCGGATGGTGTCTTCAGTGGTGATTGGGTTCCAGGCACTAAGGTTGTTAGAGAGCGGTTCGGGTTTGGAAGTGGGTGGGGTGGGCTGTTCTTTCGAAATGTTCTTAAAGCTGTTATGTATATCGGCGATTTTGTTGTAGAAGAAAGAGGATAAAGAGTCGCAGAGGTCTTGGGAGGGAGTAATGTCGTTTGAGGCTGCGGTGGGGTTGGTAAATACTTTGACGATATTGAATAGTTCCTTGCTATTGTGGGCGTTGTTGTCGAGTCGATCCTTGAATGCTGATTGCTTGGTGGATTGGATCAATTGGTGGTGTTTGCGGGTGGCTGCCTTGAAGGTGGTCATGTTGTCAGTGGTTGGGTTTTTTCTCCATGTTTTTCGAGAGTACGGCATACTTTCTTGGAATTCTTAAGGTCATCGTTGAACCAAGGGGCCTTTTTGCTACCTTGTTTGATCTGGTGATTTTTTTGGGGTGCTAATTAGTCAGCGCTGTGGGTGATCCATTGTTTGAGTTTGGTGGCAGCTTCGTTTGGGTCCGATGAGAGGGCTGGAGGGTTTTGGTTGAGTGATGTGAGGAGTTGGTCGGTGGTGATTTTGTTCCAGTTTCTTCGAGGAGCAGGTTGTGGGGGGTTGTGAGTCGTGGTGGTTTTGTAGCTGAAGTGAACACAGCTGTGGTCCGTCCAATGGAGAGCTGTGGTATGATTGAAGAAGAATGTGTTTGCTGGAGGTGAAGATAGGGTCGAGCGTGTGTCCGGCTAAGTGGGTGGGGGTGTCAACAAGTTGTTTGAGTCCGAGAGTGGCCAAGTTGTCCAGAAGGGTGGTGGTGTTGCAGTCGTTTTTCTTTTCTAGGTGGAAGTTGAAGTCTCCCAGTAGAATGTAGTTCTCGGAGGGGAGGGCATGTAGGCTGATTAAGTCGGTGATGCCTTCGCTGAATTGTTTACGGGTTCCTGGTGATCTGTAGATGAGGGTGCCTCTAAGTGTGGTCCTGGGGTCGGTGTGGATCTGGAAGTGGAGGTGTTCGGCGGTTGCAAAATAGTCGTCGAAGCTGGTTGTGATTCTGATGTTGTTCTTATGGACGATGGCGATGCCGCCTCCTGTTTGGTTGGTACGGTCTTTTCGGATGATCTTGTAAGCGTCCAGGATGGCTATGTCGATGTCTGGTGCTGATGATGCGTTCATCCAGGTTTCTGTAAGGAAGGCGATGTCCGGTGACGCAGTGTCGAGTAGGTCCCAGAGTTCTGTGGCGTGTTTGTGGATCGCGCGGGTGTTTAGCAGGATGCATTTTAGGTGGTTAGAGTCGGAGCTGTGTTTGGAGGTCGTGGATTTGGTGTGGGTCTTGCTGCAGGCGAACTTGCAGGAATGGCAGGCGAAGGGACCGTGGGTACGTCCTGGGGCAGCTTCGTAGCATTGTGGAGTGCGTCCGGGGTTGAGGGCTAGGAGGGTGGCGGCGTCAAACGTTATGCGGGAGGAGTGCGGTTTGCAGGGGACAGGGGGTCTGGCCCTGGGCGCGGTCCAGGCGCGGACGGGCGTAGACGGGCTTACCTTTGGCGCACATTCGGCGCGCATGGGGCGCGACTGCTGCGCGTGAACGCTGCGCGCAATGGCATCTGTCATATGTGGATGGTGGAAGGGGCGGGGGCGAGGGAGGGTCAGCTGGGAGGCGTTAGCGGGGAGGAGACACGGGTCAGGAGTGGCCACAACAACAACAACAAAATGGCTGCTTAATACTGAAAGCGAAACGGGGCACAGCCGAGGACCGGCAATGAATTAATTAGCAGTGTGCGGCAATTTTATTTCCCAACAAAGCAGCGCTAACGTGCACTATGCAAATAAGCAGATACAATTTCTATTTTTAAATGCGCTGGCTACGTTGCGTTTAATTCGGCAAAGCTGTACAAATGGTCACAAATCGCACTGTGCAGGCTATGATACCAGGACGGGTTCAGGCAGCAGGGAAGCAGGCAGGGATGAGGCACACGATCAAGGCAGCAAGGAAGGGAGCGTGGGTGAGCGACCGCTTCGGGGCAAGCCCAGGTGGTCACACAGAAGTACACAGAAGTACACAGGCACGCTCGATGGAGGTGGGCAGGGAGGAGCAGTCAGGCAAGAGAGTAACACGGAGTGCAGCGGAAGAAATAATCACGAAGGAGATGACAAAAACATCTACTCCTAATGGAGTGCTTCACACAAAATGAAAAAAAAGTAGTGCTTAAATAGCAAGCAGTGTAGGCATCGATGCCAACCGGTCAGAGATGGTAAAGAGGCAATGCTCTAGGGGAGCGACAAACACAAGATTGGATATGAATAAGAAGCAGTCAAATTAATGATAACGAAATGAAACCAACAATGATCAATGGGCGGGCTCTTAACTCCGCTTTGTTCTTGGTAAGCCACAATATGACTGCAACAGACAGCCTATGCCTTTTTTTTGTATTTGCTCATATCTTTGATTTCAGTTTCTTCAAAATGTGCAGTCAAAAGTTAAGCTTTTTTAATAAACAAGAAAACGAACACCAAGGGGAGACAGGTTCTCTTATTGTGGCTGATTAAGTTGAGATTGTGGACATTTTGGGCCTTTGATAATTTTATGTCTAATTAGAAATTTGCGAAATTGATAAAAGCGTGAGGATCAGATTTTAGGCAATTGCAGAGTCGAAAGGAATAATAGAAATCTTAGTGATGTAAAGGGGCACAGGTAGAGCAATACACTTGTTATTTTAGTGTGAACGGTCTTTGAATTTCTGCTGCTACTGACACTAGCGTCAATGGCATGAGAAAGGATAAAATGTTCCTAGTAGGTAAAAACTGAGTGAACCTTTATTGCTCTCCTAAACTGTAAAAATCAGACTCTGGTACATTTTCCCACAGACTAAAATGCTTTTCTTTTTTCTTACAGGGCTTGCCCCACCCGCACCTCCCCCACCACCACAGGGATATACTTTCAAACCTCCTCCTCGACCAGACTTTGGTACTTCAGGGAGGACAATTAAGCTTCAAGCAAACTTCTTTGAAATGGAAATCCCTAAAATTGATATCTACCATTATGAAATAGATATCAAGCCAGAGAAATGCCCTAGAAGAGTTAACAGGTAAGGCTATTGATGTGATGCTCACAGCCATTGTGTTATAATCGCATATTTATCCCTTTGTCATTTCGCATATTTATTTTCATTCACCAAAACAGTGCACTTGTCCTTGTACTGTTGCTCCGAGTGTCACAGAATATTTTTCGGCTTATTTACTATCTGTTATCGAAGTGGAGCTCCTGTTTTCACACACTCCTAAGTTAACACATCCTGACAACTACATCTTTGAACTATGGTTTCCTTTTCTGTTAGATGGAAAATGAAACTTTAATTTGGGATGGTTTAAAAAAAAAAAAGCTAGTGTTGATCAGTCATTTATACTCTCTTCTCTTACCCTTTTGATCCAAGTTAATTTGATAATAGCGTGATTTTGCAGTCATCCAGACCTCAAGTTGGAATGCAGAACTCTGCTTCTCAAACAGAATGACTTCTCTGGTCTCATTAGCATGGCTAGATTTGATATCTTGAACCCGATCTTCGTTGGTCATTTTGAAAATGTAGAAATGCTGGTTGCCACCTAGTTCATGTTTACTACTGATGGTAGGTGCTTAGTTAAAAACACCAGGTTTCATGTTAAGGGGTCCGCTACTTAGTCAGTCTCCCTCAAATTGCATGAAAGGTTCCATTTCTTTGGGTTTACCAAAGAAGTGTTTGAGCCATTTAGAACAGATTATCGGCGAGGCTGATCTGCACGCTAAGATTGCCTGGCTAGTGCAAGTAGAAGAAATGCCCATAAACTGCTCTTCTTTCCATTTTTATGGGACCTAAAATGTTGTAGTAGAGTGATTATTAACCTGTATTCCGGGGACCCATGGGTGTCCACAAAGCCTACCCGGGGAGTCCACGTCTGGTTAGAAAATGAAATAATGACATATTAAAGAAGTGTATATAAATAAAGAAGCAAAATTGACAATGTAACATTTTAAACGTTCTGTAAATGTGGAGAAATTTGAAACTGAAGAATAAAACGTAAGTTTATATCCTCAGATTAATTTGTGGGAGCAGTGCAAGTGTATCAAACTAAATATAGCATGGACAGTGAATGGCCTAAATAGCATTTAGAAAAGCTCAAAACTTTCTATTAATGTTTTTTTTTAATATATTTGTGATTTAAATAAAATATCATCATTTGTGCATTTGTTTGATGAATGCTTGTTTCTGTATTTTTTGTGTACTGTGTTGTGGTTACAATCAGCATAAATCCTTAGGCCGGAGTCTTAGAATTACAGTAATTAATCAGTGGGAGACCGCCAAGCATATAACGAGTTTCTGGACCGTCAGTGGTGTTATGGAGGTTTTTCTTCTGTGAAAAGGCTGGCGGTCCTGAAACAAAGGGGACCCTACAGGAGCCCCTGTTGCCCATTTGCATGAGGATGCATGGTCCCCCCTGTGTGCATGCACGCCAGTTCCGTCATGGCATGGACTTTACAGTCCATGCCGTGTAGGAACTGTTTTTGGCGTTCCCATTGCGGTGCCCATTTACAGAGGCACCGCCTTGGAAATGCCAAAAACAGCCCACCAGACACGAGGAAACATGTAATCTGCGGGCGGCCGGATCACGTGTTTGGCGTGAGGGCCGCCAGCATGGCAGTCCCCTCCTGCACTGCCAAACTCTTAATCTGGCCCTAAGAGATTTGCCCAGAACAACATGATGTTGATGCCGTGACTCAAAGCTGGTTCCCACTGGCTCTGCAGTCAGCAGCTCAAGCCGTTACACCACATCCTCTCCATGAAATTTCCCTGGAGCAGCTCCTGCATGTTGGTGGTGGCAAAGAATATGATCTTTTTTGATAATTTTTCCTTAAGTCTCTTTGCTACAGAATAAATACTCCTATTAGAATGTACATTAATCCTTCCTAACAGGCCTTAGATACAGCAACTAAGAAAAACTGATGAGAAGCCCATGTTTTGACTTCATACCATTTTGTTACTTTTCAGTTCACATAGCTCTCATTACTCATGTATTGATGCAAGTGCTAGTTTTCAAACCGGTTCCTTCTGTTAAGCTCATATGTGTGCTTGATGAACCATTCATTCCAAGTGCACTACCTTTCTAGTGAGCGGTTTGTTAAATGCACTGAAAAAAAATCCTTTTTATCTGAAGAAGTGTGGGAATACAGAATAGTACAACATTTGTTATCAGTCGAAATACTCCCTTTTTTTTTTTAAACATTCTTTTTATTGAACAATAGCTTTAACAAACATGGTCCTATGCTTACAGCAAGTTGCATGTAGTTTCATTAGCGTACACATTCCGCTAAACACGTCTTGATCATTTATTAGTAGTCAGAATTCCCCAGTCATGGAGCCCACCCTCCCTAAATGTCTGCCACCCCCCCCAAGCCCCCTGTAGTCTACCCATCTTTGCCAGACTTTTTCCCATTTCTTGTGGCATTCCCGGTTATCATAAATTGTCTTTTCCGCCGTACAGCACCAGTCTGTGTCGTTTCCACTGAGAGACTTTAGGCGGGTGTCTCGCCCCCCATGTCCGGCAACATTCTGTTTGGTAACCATGGCAGCCACTTGTAGCCAAATCTGCTGGTATTTGGGCCAAGTCAGTTCATCAGACACGCACAATAAATGCCATCTAGCGTCCAAAGGCACTTCCTGTTCCAACACCTCTGGCATGATGCGGACCACCTTTATCCAATATGTCTGTTGACAGGGTAGTCTTACCGGATATGACATTTTTTTCCCTTTTGAGTACTACATCCCCTGTGGCACTCCTCGGTCGAAATGCACCTTAATTTGAACATGAGGATACTGGTGCAATAGGATTTATGTAATATTCGTAGTTGTACTAGACTAAATCGTGTCCTGATTGCTACCTTTCTGGGACTTTGCACTGCCTCCCTCCAGTCGTCTTCTTCGAATAGGTCCACATCAGATTCCCACGCCTCCCGTACCTTGCCTAGTAGCTCTGGTGAGTTATATATGATTTTTTGTATGTGCAGGACAACGCCTTCTCCGGGATTGGGTCTAAAAGTAACCTGCTTCTAGTGAACTGTATTCCGGGAGCTGATCCCTGTCTTTATGATGGCGACTTAATGGGTGTTGCAGCTGCAGATATTTATATTACTCAGTGGGTGCTAGTTGAAATTCTCCTTTCAACTCTGCAAACGACAACACTGCCTGTCTCTGCCTTACATCCCTCAAACGTACAATGTCGGTGAGCTTCCATTTCGAGAAGCCTGCAGTCAGCCCACTTCTTGGAGCATGTTGCTGTTCCATAAGGGAGTCTGATTTGTCAGCAGCACCGTCCAGCCTAGAAACTGGTTGGCCTTAATGCAAGCCTTTTGTAGTAGTTGGATATGTGGTGCTAGTCCATCTCGTCCACCCAGTCTATATAGGACGCCTTGTCCAGTGATCAACTCTATATGCCGGGTCGTTCCTACCTGTAAAGACCCAGTCATTAATGACCATGAGTTGTGAGGCCCAGTAGTATTTCTGGAGGTCAGGAATGGCCAGGCCAACCTTGTACACCCCTTTCTGCAGTTTGGATAGTGCTATCCGTGCCCCTCCCTCATCAAGACCTCGAATAGATAGTTCCACTCTATGCTGTCAAACGCCATGCGGGCGTCGAGAGACAGCAGAGCTGCCTCCACCCCCGGATTGGTTCTAACTAGGTGTTTGACCCCATACCGTCATCGTAGGTTGTCTGGTGCTTCGGCGGGGCATGAAGCCCGATCGGTCCGGGTGGATCAGGTTCAAAATGGGCACCAAGAGTCTATTGACCAAGACTTTGGCCAGAATTTTGACTTCCAGATTTAGCAACGAGATCGGTCGGTACGAGCCGCACTGGTCCGCCGGCTTGCCGGCTTTGGGGATTACCACTATTGTTGCAGCTCGCTGGTCAAGTGGCAACAGCCCACCGTCCCTCGCCCCGTTGAACATGGCCAGCGAAATTCTCTTTTTTTAATTTTTTTTTTTACTTTAAATGTAAGCCATTGTGCAAGAAAAAAAAACAAATTTGGATAACTCACTCCCAGTCGCATGAACATATGGGCAACATAATGTGTATTTGTAAAGCGCACGTTCACTGAGAAGGGTAACTTGGCGCTGAATAACAAATGTGTATTGTTACCCATCTCAGTGGTATTCTTTTCATTGACCACAGAAGCATAAAAGGCTGAGTGGATCCGCTGGGATTTGAACATGTGACCACGAGGTCAAACACAGGCCGCTACCTAGGATACATTAGTCCACAAAGCCACCAGACCAACCCAAAATTCGGAATTGTATAAATCACTACTATTCCTAAACTCCATATATTCGGAACATTTAATAAATGCATAGGTTTCAGTCTTATCCAGTTTTCATTCCTTAGATTCCTTAGATAGATGCCTATGGAGACTACTCCATGGGCATCCAGGATAGAGCGGGAGATCTGCTGCTTTCCTTTCTCTCCGAACGCTCCCAGATGGTCATGTTGGGCAAATATCACTCTGCCCAAATGACCTTACCATATGGTGTCCCGCAAGGCTCATCCCTGAGTCCAATGCTTTTTAGGTCGAGCAGACCTAAAAAGCATGCGAAGCATGCTTTGTCTGCGAAGACATCTTTTGCTGGCGTGTCTGGGGGAATGTGAGACGGTGTCCATGCACGAGCCTCTGCCGTCTCCGATTTGCCCTCGAGGGCGCGCACGTCGCCGTGCACATCCCCTGCCTGCCATTCACATGCTCTCGCAATCACACACAGGCAAAGTCACGCATGCGCACACACATTCCCACGCGCACACACTCACCCCCCTTCCCCCCAGGCATACACACAGGCAGGCAGGCACACACACGCATGCACCCCCCCCCCCCTCCCCCACCACTCACGGGGCTCACACGCGCGCACACACAGATCCCCCCCCTCCACTCACCGTGCTCTTTTCCGGCGCATCTCCACACGCGGGGCACTTCTCTGGACCCGGGGCTCTCCCTCCATGATGGGAGCCACGCAACAACGAGCATCACCGGCCTCTTCCGGCCGCGTCACAGACCCCGCCCATGTCACGGGCAAGGATGCCTAACTTCCTCGTTCAGCGTAGCGTGTAGGAATAGTGAAGCGGGTGACACCCGAAGACTACGTGTGATCCTCGCCACCGAGTGCCAAACTCTATAGCTGTGTACAAGGGCTGGTGACCACTGGAAGAGCTGTCGATCTATCACTGGCAGCGTTGTCATGATAAAAACAAAAGCCCGGCTTTGCTTTAAACGGGGTTGCTTTTTAAATGGCAAGTGGGCCGCGTCTGCTCTCCGCCTGTGAGTAATGCGGCCACGTGACCCGAGCAGCTGCTTCATTTGCATTTCAAAGAGCTTGTATTTACATTGCATACTCTCGCCTAAATCAATGCACGGGGCTTTCAGTTTTGTCTGATAAGCAATGCGCAGTAATGCAAATTGATTCGCCCAAAGTCACACAACGTGCCAAAGTGGGAGAGCAGGGATTTTAGGTTGGTTTTTCCATCCCACAATCTGCAGCTTAAATTCAGTAAGGTATTTTCCTTCTTTCTTTAGTTCTGGACCAGAGGATAATTCTTTCTGCTTAGTTTGTTTCTGGAGCCGAATTCATACTTTGGTTTCAATGACGCTGTGTAGCAGAGTACCTACTTACAGCAGCCGCCCTCACACTGTGTGAGTAACCTCTCTAGAACCTTGTGCATTTCATCTTCAAAAGCGGCGAGTGCACAAAAGAGAATAAATATCTATAAAATGAGCATAAAGTAATCCAGCAAACCGCATGGAATACAAATGCGTCCAGGCCGTTCTGAAATGTAAGGCGTCGAGCACTCTATATGTTAATACCACTGGCCTCCCCTGACTTAATGCACAGAACTGTGCTAAACGCAGCCATAAGCGCAACGCATGCCGTAAAGACAATTACCTAACACGGGTCCCAGGCAGCCTGCTCTCATATCCGAGGCTCTGGGTGGGACAGGCCTGTGAAATTAGACATATTTAAAATCCTCATTCATCATTTATTTGAAAATGCAGTTTCGGTGTTGGCATCAAATACATGTTTTGGATCAACTTTGTGTCCATACCATGTTACATCAGATAGCTGAAAACCATAAGCTGTGTGCAGGCACGCGCCTCAGTGCCTCACAGGGGCTAGTGGGTGCTATATAACTGTTGAATTATGAAATACAATACAGCAGCAACCCTTGATGCAGCAGGAATCATGAATATTTTTTTTTCTGTTTGGAGGACTCCATTAGGGAAGCCAGAGAGGGTAGTGTCTTGGCTCAGGCTAGCCACCTAGGTCCCATTTACCTACCTGTAGACACAGCTTTGTGCCGGCTGATGAGCTTTCCCCCTTGAGCAGTTTCAGAAGAGAGTACATTAACTGCAGCTGCGCAAGTGGGTTTTTGGGCACAAACATGCCCGCGCCTGCGCAGATTGTTTCCCTGTGAATTTGCCCTTAGAGAGAGGACCAGGATGCGGGCCGCAGCCCCCGGGGTTGCACAGGGCGACTAGGCGAGCACTCATGGTGCCCCCCCCAGCCAATCCTGGCGTTGCATACAGCGCCAAGATTGGCTGGTCAATACATAGCCCGGGTACATAACCCCCTGTCTGGGGGGGCAGAGCTCTCTCCCTCCCTCGTACTGCGGCCTCTGTTTGTTAAGACTCCTTCGTTTCCAGAGCCAATGTACACGGGGTGCTGTTGCTAAAGACGATAGGGCAAAAAGATTAAACAAGCATTTGCAATGCAATAGGTCTCGCATTTGCGAAAGTTTGAGCTATTGGCATTGTAAATGACAATGCCTTTAATTTATGCGTTTCAAAACCTGCAAGCTGTGCGTAAACAAGCACTTTGTACTTCTAGTCCACGCTTATGAGAAGCAAGGCTGACAGTCTCTTTTACTGCCAGCCTTGCTTCTCGTAAGCAAGGACTATATGTTCAAAGTGCGTGTTTATGCACAGATTGCAGATTTTAAAACCAAATTAAAAGGCATTGTCATTTACAATGCCAATAGCTCCAACTCTCGCAAATGCGAGACCTATTGCATTGAAAATGCTTGTTAACATTTATGTAATGGGCTTAACAAGAATCATCAAGCTATATGGGATGAGCCTAACATCTTATGCTGATGACACCCAATTGGTGCTAGCGATAAAAAGCAACGGAGAGAGGGTAGCAGCTAATTTCCAACAAGGTATGCCTGCCATCAGCAAATGGATGACAGAGAATTGACTTAAGCTTAATTCCGAGAAAACAGAGGTTATGATTTTTGGCAAACTCCTTCCCATCTGGTCCAGTTCCTGGTGGCCTGCTGACTTAGGCTCTCTTCCCAATCCAGTTGCTAAGGTTAAAAATCTTGGTTATTCTGGACGAAAAGCTCACGTTCGCTGTTCATGCAAATACCATTGCATCTGCTTCCTTTTATAAAATTAAAATCATCAAAAAGATCTTACCTTATTTACCTCCTTGCTCAGGCAGAACATTGATCACTGCCTTTGTAATGTCCTCATTGGACTATTGCAACGGGCTGTTCATGAACACCCAACAGAGAGTGATTCGTAAGTTGTAATCGGTGCAGAATGCGGCTGCTAGAATGCTTTCAGCAACTCCTAAGTTCATGCCTATCGCCCATGTAATAAAAAGTTACTACTGGCTTACTGTGAAAAACAGAATAAAGTTCAAGGCTTTGTGCATTGCTTATAAAGCAACCCGCAATCAAGGACCTCGCTTTCTTTTAAATGCCCTATCATTTCATGTCCCCAATAGACCATTACGGTCTGCTAATGCATTCCTGATGTCCGTGCCTAGAACCAGAACGGCTTCCTGGGGTGACAGACGTTTCTTGGTGTCTACCACAAAACTATGGAACTCACTGGACCTGGATGTGCGATCCTCTCAATCCTTAATGATTTTTCGTAGAAAAATCAAAACATGGTTATTTAATCAATAACTCCCAGCTGCTCGCCTTCCAGAGTCTTAGTTTACTGTTACCAGCGCCGAGACGCCCTTGGGCATTTGTGCGCTCTATAAGTTTCATAAATAAATAAATAGATTTTATCATATTAAGTAATGCATGGCCAGTACACAGTGAAAAATGATTTAGCTGCATCTCAGTTTTTGGTTCTGGGTATCGTGTTTTTGGACAACCAACAAACACCATATAGCCTGGCAACCAAAAGGTTCTGATGGAGGTAACATGATATTATTTTTATAAATTAGGTGCAAGTAATTGCAGATGAAAAAGTCACCTATTTCTTTTCAATTTTTTTGCTTCATTTTTTATTTTTACAATTAGTTTCTTTGGAAAACTATTACCAAGCTACACAAATAACCTCGTGCTGAATTCCAAATTTTGGTTCCTTTTCAGGAATGTATAGCTTTCTGGGTTTACTCCTTAGTTTCACAGCTGTTTTAACCTCACACTGCAGTTAGGGTGAACCCATGAAGAAAAGAAAAATCAACTTTCCCCCAAAAAAGCAAAACCTGTGGTTAAAAAAAACTATTCCTGTGCCAGAAAGCTGGAACAATGGTGATCTTAGCCCAGCAAACATTTTGTTGATGACATTGTTTTTATAAAAGAAAAATGCCATTTTTTGCAGTACTTTATCGAATTTTTCCCAAAGAATCCACAATCTTGCTATATGTTTCCTATTTTCTCCGTTTCCTGTATGGGAGTCTACAAAACCTGGTCACCTTTAGAACCCCGAACATGATGGGATAAAAAAAAATCAAAATTGGCCTTGATAACTTTTATGAGGAAGAGGTTATGGAGGTTTAACTGCATCTCCAGAACAATAAAGAGGGATCAGAACTTGGGGGCAGCAAGTAGCCTCCGCAGCAAAGGGGGTTAAAACAGGAGTTTTGAACAGTGGAGAACATCTTAATTGTCAGAGCTCTTAAGATTAGAGATACTCTTGCTTAATAGGTTACAGATAAAAATAATTAATTATTTTGAGTTCTTGTGGGACTCCTCTTTTGGCAGAATGTTATTTGCTAAACATACTTTCTTGACAGATTTCTTTGTTTAAGAAGCAATCTGTCTCTTCCCGCTACCACCACCCATTCCCTTTTGTTTCTTTGAAAGTTACAGCCTAGCTTTTTTCCTCTCATAGAAAGCAACTCTGGTAGCAAACGTGGAACATTAATTATTTTTCAGACTCCAAAGGTTGTTCTCTATTTAAATGTAGACTTCTTCCAAGCTTTCAATATCCTGGGCCATATATTTGTCCATATTTTATTATCTTTAGCCAGGGCGTCTGTCTAAGGTCCGCAGTGGATTGAATCCTCTACTCAGTCACACGTCTCAAATCTCAAGCAGGTGTTTTATGGAGCTGTGGAATACCACAGATCCCTAACATTTCTGGAACATAACCATATATGTGCATCAACTGAAGTTTGCTTTCGCATCACTGCTATCAATGCCAGGGCAGCTCACTCATGGATGATTGAAAAGCTCAGCAATGGTGGTGCTGAAACAAAGCTCCTATGCACCCCGACATCTCTCACCAGTCTCTGCTCTTATGGGTTAGCTCTCCTATTTCTTATCCACATGCAGCTTGTTCCTAACCGAGCACTTAACATTTTTACCACTACTCTGGACTCCACCCTGCAAGCTGAATCACAGATTTATTTCTGGTAATGCATCAGGAACATGAACTCCCGGGCCTGAGATTGAAACTACCTTGCAGTCCCTGATCACTCAAAGACTGGTCTGTATGAAAGTTTTCTTGTCAACCACAAATTGCACCCTTCTCCAGAAATCTCAAGGTCTCGTAAGGATTGGCTAGTATGCTTGCACATTCATATGAACCTGAACACGTTCTACAGTTTTCCCGCTGGTTCCTCCTCAAAGAGAAGTGTGCTATTTCTGGTTTGTGAAGCCATTAACAACAATCGCCAAATAACACATCAAAAATGTTCACTCCTTCATCATTAACCATTCATTAGTCTTCGAAGTCTCCTAGGAACCAGATTTGCCGGTCCTTAATGCATTGTTCCGAATGAATTGGCTCAACATCTTTAACGTAATACAATTCAGACGTATAGTATAAGCATAGCTGTTTGAGAGGTGTTGCCGAACTGCTGCCTTCCTTTTTCCAGCTAGTCTTGTTTTGCAGCTGGCTTGGTCTGTGTAGTCACATTTGTTGTATTAAGGCTGCAGTACAATTGTCCAAAGGAAAATAATTTTTTCAATGAAGGAAGTCTCCTTTTCAGGTTGTTTTCTTCAAGATGCATTTTGTTAACTTGCCATGGAATTTAGAAGGTTTTCCTTAAGCAATAAGAAATGCTTCAGCGTGGTAGCTTATTAGGTCTCCTGGCGTTGAACTGCGCGAAAGCGCGGTCTCGCCAGAGACCTATTGTGACCGACTCTGCTTTCCAGGAGAGGTGACGGGAGCTGGCCGCGCGCTGGGGAATGGAGCGGGCCACGCGCACTCTAACTCGCTCGCTGTGGCCAGCTCCTGTCTCCTCTCCTGGAAAGCTCCAATGTTGAAAAAGGTACAGGCAGAAGACCTTTTCCGAAGTTGCCCGGCGTTAGCTGCTTCTATACCCACTCAAGTTTACCAAACAAAGAGGCAGGCGCTGGAGACTGGAAGGCAGGAAACAGAAGTTTTATTCTCTCCGGAGGAGAAACACATCAGTTCGGACAGCAAGTATCGTCACGAGGTGCTCTAACCGCATCTCTGAGGCCTGGCCTCTTATACACAAGTTTATGATCTTTATTGCATGTAACACATTCTTGCAATGCTTTGAAGTATGAAAGGACATCCTCGGAATCTCCCCTTCAGGCCCGTTCCCACACACATTTACAGTTGAAGTCCCCACCCCGGTCACAACAGGTGATGATTATCGCGCAGCTGGACATTCCGCCGATTCACGGAATGTGTGGGGTTGATCGGATCTCATAGGGTGGGGGCTTTGATCAATTCGAGGGTCCTTAAATGGGGGAAGCTTCCTACTGTACGGGGGGGCAATAAACAGTATCCGCAGGGTCAGATGGCGGTCTGGGAACGAGGAAGACAAACGGGCACACAGGAAAAGGGGGTTTGTATCAAAGGACCTGGGGCCATGAAAGGGATGAAGGGAGGTGTCGCGCTGGGAACAGGATAGGATTCTGAGGCAGAGCCGCGCAGATGGGGAGGGTTTATGGCCCATGCATGAGAGAGCGGGGGTGACCAGTGCGTGGGGGGTGCTTGTGAGGGCGAAGAGCCGTGCTGGGGGTCAGTGGCGTGCAGAGGGTGGTTCTGACCAAGGTACCTAAAATGGCGGGTGTGCACGACAAAAAGTGTGGCATCGGGAGAAAAGGCAAGATGGCGCAGATAATGTTTACCAAACCGTATTAATTTTCCACACCAACACGACACACGCATACTCAGACACACACGAGCGCCCATGCACGCATACATACATACAGAGACACCCCCACACACATACACACGAGTGCACCGAGCCCCCCCGCCTTCGCACACATACATACACACACACACGCTAACACACACACACACACACACACACACACACACACACACACACACACACACACACACACACACACACACACACACACACACACACACGTGCACCGAGCCACCCCCGCCCACTTACCGCCACTCCGGACTTCAGCCGCTACCGCAGGGCTCTCCCTCGGGCATGGGAGCCCCGCGTCACCACTGCTCCTCTCCTGGCTAGCCACTCCGTGGGCGCGAGCTTCCAGCACGAAATGGAAGTCCCGCCCCACGGAAGTTCGTCACGCGGACGTCTTCGGTTTTATTTCGTCTTGTTTTATTTTAGAAAGCACAGCCTGGAGAAGTTACTAACAAGATGTTTGTCTTTGAGCAAACTATTTACAAATTGGGTTGCAATAAATCAACCTGCACCGTAGTTTTCTGTTTGTCGTATTGCTTTTGGCGTCTAGTTCAAGGGTAGCTAAATATATTTATTAGCGTCTTTTAATTTATTTTGCACAATCACACTTTCCCCTTGAGGTTGTAGAGTGTGGTGAGGTCTTCGAGTATTCTCTAACTCCTTGCTTTTGCACTTATGCTGTTTGGTGTTGACATGTTCGCCTCTCTGCCTTTGGGAGGGTCTTCCTGCTGCGTCTGGCACCTGACGCTAGCTTCCTAGCACCGGGTCTGCGAGTGGAGTACCTGCGGCACGGGAGGGGCGGGGGCATGGCTGGCAGCAGTGAGGTCGGCGCTGGGCTCAGGGGGTGCTTCTATTTTGGCACGGTCTATGGGTGCAGGGAGTCCGTGGATCCTTCATTGTCGGCGACGAAGAGTACCTCATTCAACCAGCTGCCCACAGAAAGGACCATCTGGAAGGAGAACTGTTGGGGAGGCGTCTTGAGCTGGGAGAGAGGGCGTGGGTGCCGGGGGGAATGGAGGACCACATGACGCCTCACCTTATGCGGCGGCGAGGGCACCCCGGCCATGGGGGCACCCAGAGTCAGACAGTGGCACCCTAAGAGCGGACATTCACGTACCAGGTCCCATAGACAGCGCCACTGAGGAGGACTGGACACCCCCCGGCGGGGACTCACTCAGATCTGGCCCGCCGTCGTAGGTTCGTGTCCGAAGCCCACTTTGTGGAGACCCAGCTGGTGTAGGTGGCCGATGCCTCCATCGTCCGCTTCTACAGAAAGGAGCTACAGGTAAGGAGACCCTCCTGGAGAATGAGTTTTTTGAATGTTTTGAAACACTTCTCTGTTGTACATAACTGGCTGCATGCTGAAGTGACCACGAATGCAGGTTAGTAGCCGTCTCAGGCCAGGGGTGTCCAATATAGATCCAGGAAGGTCAGATATATATGCCAGATTTTCAGGATAAGCAGTTAATTGCATCTGCAGTCTAGATTGAAATAATTGCCATTATGTTGACTGAATTCAGTACTTTTCTGTACAACACATTGTAGCACGGCGCTAGCTCATTGCAGATCTCCCGATGCCCTCAAGCCAACCCGCCTCTCACATCACTGGGCTGACTGTGCCTGGGAACAAGCACGTCATGGTAACATAGGATCTCCACGAACTCGCTCAGATACTGCCAAATATGATACGAATCTGGAGGCAATCCTACAAGACGTAGTTCGTTTTTGACATTATTTTGATACATTTGCTTTACCTTGAAGAAGAAAGTCTATGTAAACGTGTGCGGGATTTTCGAGAGCCCTTAATCCCTATCCTATGCAGTTCTAGGCGCTTTCTTTTTTGCAGAAAATGGAAAGAGAGGGACAGGGAGTTTGCCGAGGTTCACACCGTTGGGTTGATGATGTAGGCGGACCAGGAGTTAGATCGCAGCTCTCACAGCCACAATGCATGCACCCCCCCACCCCTAAATAAAAGATGCAAAAGTAGGAAATAGAAACATCATTCATTAGCCATGGAAGCCACTGATTGAGGAAGAATGCAGGCGTATTTTTCTTAATTTTTTTGATGCATTTTTTCATTACACGAACTCGACCCAAAGGTATCAGGCTCCATTCCAAAAGCACCAGTTACATTATAGACAGACACTTTCATTTTTAGGCACGGGGAGATAGTGATTTGCCCATATTCACCAGTTTCAAGGTCGGCCTTGGATCACAAGGATGCAGAAACTTCCTTTATAACATACCCCTTTCGATCACTGTGTGCCCGTCCCAACCGCAGTTCACTGTGTGCCCGTCCCTACCACAGGGAGGCCAAGAGAAGGCGCTATGTTCGAGGCATGTGGGCTGCTGAATTCATATCTGTGCATAGATCGCCGCCTAGTGTTGGGTCCGGATGATCGCACATTGTTGTCCTGGAAGAGTCTTCGAAGTATCACGAGATAGGTGGCTCCTCCCCTGGACTACAGTGCGCATGGGCATCGACTCCATCCCCAGATTGTTTTTTTCCGCCATTGGGTTCGGATATATATTGGTTCACTCTAGTCGGAATCGATATAAAACTTTTCTTAAGGCCAAAAGTTCGGGATAGTCTTGCGTTCGGTGCCCGATTCTTTCCAGCTCGGTTCTGAGCCGGATTTCCGGAAAAGCCGCGTGCTTTTCGGCGCTGAAGGCCCGGTCGACGCCAGAGGCCTTATCGACGAACCATCATGGAATGGAGCCCGTTCAAGAGATGTCCCGTGTGCAACTCCAAGTATCCCCACATCGACGTCCACCCGGTGTGCAACAAGTCTTTCGCCGGATCATGATGAAGCCAGCTGCATGGCTTGTTCCCGTTTCCGATCCAAGAAGACTCTTCTGCATCGCCGCGCTGCGCTCCAGGAAGCCCAGCAGACGGCACTGGCGCCTGTGGACATATTCGATGCCGGGGATGATGGAGTGACCGGGAGGTTCGTGAGAACCTGTCGAATCCCGCGTCGGAGGTCGACTCCAACTGCGACGCGGATGCTGAAATGCTTGAAGCGGAAGAAGTCGTCGACGAGGTAGGAGACGACGACTGGGCCTTTGGGGCCATGGAAGATAGCTCGAGCGAGGAGCTAACTCAAACTGACATTGGGGCCGAAACGCTGCATAAGGCTCAGGTCGAGGGATCGCCACTAGGCCTTACCCAAGATCTTCCAATAAGTTCTACGGCCCCGCCTTCGGGCTCGGCTTCGGACATTGCTAAGGAGCCGCTACCATCGAAACCGAAAGTGAAAGCTCCGGTCTAGACGCAAGTGAAAGCTCTGGTGCCTCCATCGAAACCGAAAGTGCGGATTGCTTTGGTCGGCTCAAAGTCCTCAGACCTGTTGGCACCGACAAAGCAGACAAGCGTTATCGACCCAAAGAAGCAGCTCAAGGGCGTCGAGACGAAGTCTAGCGCACCGAAGACTAAAGTCAAGGTGGTCGACCCGAACAAATCGGCGCTGAAGGCGGTCGACACCGACCAAGGGCTCGGTGATCCAAAGATTCTCGAGCCTCCCCGTCGACACGACAAGGCCAAAAGCGGACCGACCCACGAGTCCACGTCTGGTGGTACCTCGAAGGATTCCGTCAAGTCGACGCAGCCGTCCGCCTCCTTCTCCAACCAGGGGGCAGACTCCCTGAAGCGCATCAAGGATAAGGGCTCAAGTGCCGGGCCTAAAGATCCTCCACCTTCAAAGCCTGTCGATAAACCTCAGAAGACGTCGACGCCCATCCACTTCACGTCCGCCTAAAGTGGCGCTGAACGCTTTCGCTCCTAAAATGGCCGCCGACCTGCCCGAGAAGGTCTCCTTGGTGCCGAAGTCGACTACAGTGGTCCCGGCCATTAAGCCTCGACAATCCTCGTTGGAGGAGCAACAGGAGCAGTTTATCAATGCCGAGACAGGCAGACTTTCCCTTTATAAACGGAAAATCGCCCCGGAACAGCCAATGGAGTCCTATAAAATTCCACTGAAGAAGAAAAAGGATTCTACTTCGACTCCTGTTCTTGTGGAACCGACATCTCCACTTGGTCGTGATGTCTCACCCACTTATTCAGATGTGGACACTGGGGAAGGTGATGATGAGGAATACAGCTATCCAGTATACACTGATCCAGATGATACCAATGAGCCCTGGGCAGCTGCTGCTGACCCAGGGGATCCTCACTCTGCCCATGACACTCAAATGTATGCTGTGAGAACGTCGCCTACAGAGGATTCGGCAGCGTTTAACGCCCTCATTGAAAGAGCGGCTAAAAACCACGACGTCCAGCTACATGATGACCCCATTGAAGTGGACTTTCTTTTTGACACCTTTTCCGTCTCAGAGAGGACTGTCAAGACTCTGCCTATGAAGGGTGTCTTGAAGCATGCTGGGGAAATTTTTAAGGAGCCTACTAGAGCCAGGGTACAAACCGGCACCTGGGGACCCTACTTACATCAGGGGACAGTTGCTGTTGAACTCTCTTGTTGTGTCTAATGCCCGGAAGAGGGCTAATTCATGGGTGATGCTCCTCCCCCAGATAAGGAATCTAAGGTGTTTGAGGCATCGGGGAAAAGGGTGGCAGCTCAAGCGACCAATATCTGGCGCATTTCAAACACTCAGGCACTTCTAGCCAGGTATGACAGGGCACACTACGACACTTGAGACCCTGTTACAGCACCTGCCAGATGAATACAAAGAGGCAGCTGAGATGCTCATCCAAGAAGGGAAGCTCATATCTAATGCTTCTATCAAATGTGCACTGAACGCAGCAGACACCGCGGCCATAGCTGTTAACACTAGTGTCATGCTGAGACGACATGCCTGGCTTCGAATCTCTGGGTTCAAGCCAGAAATACAGAAACCCTGATCATCTATTTGGCCCACTGAAACTGCTAAGTCCATGGGGGCTTTACAGTACCAGCAGTTCCGGGGTGGTTCTTTCCATTGCTCAAGCACTAGAGGTGTTTCCAGAGGCCAGCTCTCCCAAACCACGCAGTACTATAAGGGCGGCACGCTTACCACACACACCAAACAAAGTCGAGGTGGATATCGTGGAAACAGAGCCAAAGGCAGAGGTCGTGAAAACAACAACTCCAGATCCTCCGCCACTAACAAACAGTGACGCCTTGTCACTGCCCCCCGACCACACAACACCTGTCGGGGGGAGACTTCAACAGTTCCTGCCAGTCTGGAAGTCCATCACCACAGACAGGTGGGTCACACAGCTTATACAGTACGGTTATTGTCTGGAGTTAACATCCACTCCACCCAACATACCCACAAGACACCGTCCTATGTCCGCCAAGCATTTGCACTTATTGCAGCAGGAGGTCCTCGTCATGCTGCAAAAAGGGGCAATCAAGCTCGTGCCTGTGGAAGAAAGAGGCACAGGAGTTTACTCACTGTACTTCTTGATACCAAAAAAGGACGGGTCCCTCAGACCCTTACTGGACCTCAGACCCCTCAATCAGTACATTCTATCGGAGCACTTTCACATGCTGACCCTGCAGCAGGTCCTACCGTTGCTCAGTCAGGGGGATTTTCTCGCAACTTTAGATCTAAAGGATGCATATTTTCATATTCCGCTGCACCCGTCACACAAGAAATACCTCCGATTCACCATCCAAAACCAACATTACCAGTTCAAGGTTTTGCCTTTCGGGGTCACCACGGCACCCAGGGTCTTTACAAAGTGCCTGGCGACGGTGGCCGCACACCTAAGGAGACAAAACATTCACGTCTACCCTTATCTGGACAACTGGCTCATCCAGGCAAAGTCAGCCCAGCAGTGTGCCGCCCACATGTCTCACACCATTCACCTTCTTCACGATCTGGGATTCTCACTGAATTACCCGAAGTCCCACCTGCAACCCGCCCACATACGGCAGTATCTGGGTGCGACAATAAACACTCTTGACATGGAAAGTGGCTTTCCTTATAGCGATTACGTCGCTAAGACGAGTTAGTGAGCTCCAGGCACTAACTATCCAAGAGCCATTTATTCAAATTCATGCCAACAGGGTGGTGCTTCGCACTAACCCTAAATTCCTTCCTAAGGTAGTTTCCCAGTTCCATATCAACCAAACTATAGAACTACCTGTGTTCTTCCAAAATCCAGTCTCGGTTGCGGAGAGAATGCTCCACACACTTGACGTCAAGAGGGCCCTAATGTACTACATTGATAGGACCAAAGATTTTCCGGAGACTAAACAACTATTTGTTGCCTTTTCGCCACAACACAAAGGCAACCCCATTTCCAAGGCTGGTATAGCCAGGTGGATCGTTAAATGTATTCAGATCTGCTATCAGAAAGCCAAGCGCACTCTCACCATTCCACCGCGGGCCCACTCCACCCGAAAGTTGGGGGCCTCCATGGCTTTCCTTGGAAATATTCCTTTGGAAGACATATGTAGAGCAGCCACATGGTCTACCACACACACATTTACCAAACACTACTGTGTTGATGTGCACTCCAAACAGCAGGCAGCTGTAGGGCACGCTGTTCTAAAAACACTTTTCCAAACTGCTGCAGCTGGCACGGGCGGCCGCCAATAATGGAGGGACTGCTATATATTCTATGCACAGATATGAATTCAGCAGCCCACATGCCTCGAACCGAATATGCTACTTACCAGTAGGCATCTCTTCTTGGCATGTAAGGCTGCTGACATTCATATCGCCCGCCCTCCTCCCCGGCGCCTGTAGCGGCTGCAGCATTCACACATTCTTCTAGCATGGTCATCATTCACATAGTTTCACTCCATCTTGGCCGCAATGGCTAAAAACAATCTGGGGATGGAGTCGATGCCCATGCGCACTGTAGTCCAGGGGAGGAGCCACCTATCTCGTGATACTTCGAAGACTCTTCCAGGACAACAATGTGCGATCATCCGGACCCAACACTAGGCGGCGATCTATGCACAGATATGAATGTCAGTAGCCCTACATGCCAAGAACAGATGCATACTGGTAAGTAGCATATTCGCTTTCGGTTATGTCATTAACTTCCAGTGTCCTGCTCCTGTGAGATGCTGTTCTCCCGGGACGCCGTTCCCCTGCAGGCTACATGAAGCCGCATGCATTGTTCCAGTTAGGGTTTTCAGCGGGAAGAAAAAACGAGGGGGGGGGGGCTCTCAAAGGGGCGTGGCCAATGTAATAAGGGGGGGGCTTAAAACATATGAGCTAAATATCTGTGATTAGCATAGTGTGCCGCCCGCCTTGTATTTTGCTGTTTGTCATTGCATCGAGATATATGATACAACAAGTAACATCATACCTCCAACTAGTCAGGACTATTGGCTTTGTCAATAGTTATTGGATGCTTAAGATAAAAAAACTGCAACTATGGCTTGTATATAATATTGAAAAAGCTTCCAATTAAAGCCCTGGTGACACCACCTGGTGACTTTTGTTGCAATTAGTGTTGCAATATTTAGCAATGCCAAATGCTCAAACTTAATTACTGGGAGACCTATTGCATTGCAAATGCTTGTTTTTTTTTATTACTGTCAAGTTATTTTATGGGCATTTATAAAGCACACATTTCTTAGTTGTTTTTTTTTTTAAAACCTTTATTACAAGAAAAAGCAGTACAATTACAGACCTATAACCACAGAGGCCAGCCAGTAGCAATAAATACCAAATTCAAAATGTTACACAGCTCATCAGCCGACAACCCGTGGGCCCGGCAGCGATACCGCATGGTAATATAGAGAACCTGTGGTGATAGAAGGATAAACGAAAGGTTTCACATTTTATATTTTATAAAACAAACACTTAAACAAAAAGTTCGAGGCAATAGACTATACATTGTAGTGGCTGTCTCAAACAGTAGGGGGTGCGACCAAGCTAAAGGAGCTAATTTAATGAAGGATGAGGGATCTCGGAGAGGGAAGGGGGCCGAGAGTAGGCAAGCAAGTCTTACATAAGAAGAAGTAGATAACATGGAATGCACAGTCACGGGGACAGAGAAATGTCAGAGACTTCTACGAAAGGGGGGGAGTGCAAATCTCTCCACGATACGAGTTCCATTGGCCCCATATCCCCCCCACTTCTTGGGCCTGCCACGGGCAACATATACAGTTTTTTCTCTGAACATGCACCAGTCCATGTTTTCTTTCCATGTTGAAACTAAAGGTGCCCTTTGAGACCCCACAGTTGGGCTATGTCCCTTTTCGCCATCATGTTGCCAAGGGTGGCCTATTGAGTCTGAGCAACAATGTAATCATTCGGCTCCCAGATGTTTAACAAACAGCGTCTGGCCTCTGGCAATAACGCAACACCCGTCACCTCTTCCATAACAGCATGCACTCTGTTCCAAAATACCGCAACATCCGGACATTCCCATATAATGTGAAGAAAAGTAGCAAGCATACCGCAGCCGCGCCTACACAACCCATCCACAGAATAACCCATACACATCAGGCGTGGACCCGTGACCTAGGCACAGTGCAAAATCTTCAGTTGCACCAGCCGGAGACGCGCCGGAATCGCGACCTCCTTGGGGGAAGAGATCGCGGCCTGCCAGTCTTCATCATCCAACTCCAGTCCATCGCTGGTCCAAGCCCCACGAAGCTGTACAAGGAGATCTGAGCGGTCATTGATAAGTTTTTTGTAAATTAGAGAAATAGTGCAATCGGGGATGTACCCGTCAAGCACTCTACCTTCCAGGGGAGAGGACTCTGGATTAGTGGATCCGGCTGGGAAAACAGACTCAAGCGCATGGCGGATCTGGATATAGGAAGTGTTCCCTATCACTCAATGTATATTCCCGTTTGAGTTCGTCGAAAGTCTTGATTCTGTTCTTGACCCAAAGATCTCCGACCTTACTGATGCCGATGAGGTCCCATTTGTCGAATCCCTTCGTCGTCTAAAGACTGCCCAGTCTCCTTGCCGCGTACAGGGGGGTAGCTCTAGTTAGCTTCTCCGACCACCCCGTGGCCGCGGTTGCACTACCCCACACCCGCACCGCTACCCCAGTGGGGCCAGTCAGATTCTTCCTAGCCGCTCTAGAGTAGAGCGCCCTATTATAGTCGCGTCCCGGTAGTTGCCATCTATCCATTTCGAATGCGGGATTCGGAACAGGACCGTACATTGCATGGTTGACCGCACTCAATTGGGATGCCCAATAGTATCGTTTAATATTGGGCAACGCTATGCTGCCATCATACCAGGGCAAAGTCAATTTCGCCAGTGCAATGCAAGGTCGCCCGCCCCACACAAGCTTCCTCTGGAGGCCCTCGATTTCGCGGAAATAACTGGCAGGCACTAAATCAATTGTGTTTTAGATGGCGTACAGGAATTGGGGAAGGGACATCATCTTAAAGACGGCCGCTCTCCCTACTGGGGACAGCGGCAGACCACACCACGCCGTGACATCCGATCTAAGCCGGATAAGCGGAGGAAGCAAATTTCGCTCATATCGTGTTGCGGAGTCCAACGATATATAGATCCCCAAATACTTAAAGCCGACGTGCGAAATCGGTATCTGACAGACGCGGGGCACGGGAGGCAATTCTCCAGTAAGAGAGTAAATACAGGACATGGCCCAATTAATAACCAAGCCAGAATTTCTCCCGACGTAACTCAAAACGTCGAACAGGACACCCAATGATTTACGAGGGGAAGTGAGGTACAACAATATATCGTCCGCATACAACGATATACGATCCTCGAAGTCAGGGGACCACCTAATGCCCTTGAGCGATGGCTTCCACCGAAGCCACGCGGCAAGGGGCTCAAGGGCAAGCACGAAGAGCAGCGGCGACAGAGGACAGCCCTGCCGTTTGCCTCTTCCGAGAACAAAGGGTTCCGAGGCCCTACCGTTGACCACCACTTGGGCTAGCGGTTGCTCATAGAGGAGTCTAACCCACCCGATGAAATTAGGGCCAAAACCAAATTTTGCAAGGGCCGCCCACAAATACGGCCATTCCTCTGTCAAAGGCCATCTAGGCATCCAGAGAAACCAGGATGGCCGGCTCACTAAGAGACCCTGTCCTTGCCAATACGCCGTGAAGACGGCGAAGGTTGAGCGTGGTGTTTCGATGGGGAATGAACCCAGACTGATTCGGGTGTATCAAATCGCTGATCACCTTTATCAGCCGTTTTGCCAAAAGCTTTGCCAAGATCTTTGGCTCTACGTTCAAAAGCGAAATCGGCCGGTATAATGAACATTGATTGCGGGGCTTCCCATCTTTATGGATGACTACATGGACGCCAGTCTCTGATCCCGGGGAAGGGATCCGAGATCTCGCGATGCCGAAAACATTTGGCGAAGATGTGGCGCCATTTTGTCGGGGCACAGCTTGTACAGCTCAATCGGGATACCATTCGGGCCTGAGGCCTTCCCCTAGCAAAGGGAGCGGATAGCGAGCGCTATCTCATCGGTGGAAAATTCCGCCTCCATAAGCTCCTTGTCTGATTCCGACAGGCTAGGCAACGCGATATCCCTAAGTAGCAAATGGGAGTCCTCTTCCGGTCTGTCAGAAACCGGCGCGTACACCTTCTGAAAGTGCTGGGCAAAGACCCAGACTATCTCAACCGGGTCCACAACCAGCATTCCATCCGCTCTTTCAACAGGCACCACCCGATTCAATCTGTCTCTTTTATCCAACCAAGCAATCAATTTTCCCGCTTTATCACCAACATCATACAGACGCCCCTGTTGCTCACGACTAATTTGCCTTGGCCGCATCAGTCACCAGAGCCCTGTAGTCAGACTGTTTAAGGGCTAAAGCATGTAGTTCCTCCGGTGTAACCCCAGACGCCAACTCCTCTTCCAATGCAGTAATTTCATTTTCCAGACGCACCACCTCCTCATTCTTAGTTTTCCTCGCACTGGCAATCAAGGACAGAGTTTGACCACGAATCACAGTCTTCTAAGCCTCCCACAGGGAGATGGGGAAGGACACCGACCCCACGTTCTCAGCAAAGTAATAATCCATGCATTTAACCACCTCTGCTCTAGTTTTAGGATTACGAAGCAGTCCACTAGACCCAGCGCATCCAAAAAGTTGCCCAGCCATGATTGCGATTTCGGGAGAATCCTGGGGGGGCTACGATCCTCACTACCACTGACAACCGAGTTAAAGTCACCACCCACAACCAACATGCCCTCAGGGAACCCCAGGACCACCCTTCCCAAATCAGAAAATGTAGTGGACTGTAGGCCTGGCGGGACATATACAGAGAGTATGGAGATCATCTTCCCCTCCCAGCGGCCCGTAATGGCCGCATATCGGCCTCTATCATCCAGCACAGTGTCGTCTATCTCCAGGGGGAGGGAGCTCCTAACGAGGATGCCTACCTCCCTCGACCCAGTAGTGAATCTGGAGTGTGCCGCCAGGCGATAGCCCCGTCTATTCAGTGCATGACATGTGTTTCCTATTAGATGTGTTTCCTGTAGTAAGACTATATCTGGGGGGAGACGCTTCAGGTAGTGCAAAACTATCCCCCGCTTTATCCTATCGCCCAGACCATTGACATTCCAGCTCAGCATCATTAACCCCCCTACCCCCCATCCCAGAAATGAGAACAGTGCCCCCCCCCCACGAACAAACCGGCACAAAAGACAAAATATGCAGCATAGCCTCGAAATAAAAAAAGAAACAAAGACCCCCCCACCACCCCCAGAAGAATCTCCAAAACACACCCCCCCCACCATGCACCCCTGCGATAGACCAGAAAGCCACCCCAACTTGCAGTGTGCCTGTCCCCCCATTAAACTAACCTACAAGAAGAGAGAAAAACCCCTAGAGGAGGAAGAGTCCCAATTCCCCCCCACCCCCGGGTTATGACAATATATGTACATAAGAATCATAGAACCACTGCTATTACTCCATAAAGCTGGCTCGCCGGCACAGACTCATTACTCCTGTTCCTCCAGGCCACCTTCAGCGCCCCTAGATTGTTCCGGGTGGGCATGATGCGTCGGCAGAGTATCGAGCCAGTCACTGACCACCTCAGGGCGGTCAAAGAAGAGCACACGTTCCTCATATTCAATCCTCAGTCGGGCCGGGAAAAGCATAGCGTACTTCAGTCCCATGTCTCTAAAGTCGCCGCTTCACCCCCGTAAAGCCCATGCGTTGTTTTTGCACCGCCTGTGTAAAGTCCGGATAAAAACTGATCGATGCGTTTTCAAATTTAGTGGGACCATTGGTGCGTGATGCTTGAAGAATAGCGTCTCTGTCCCGAAAATTAAAAATCCTGGCTATGATAGGCCTCGGGGCGGCACCCAGTTTAGGCTTCACACCGGGAACTCTGTGGGCACGCTCCACCGTAAAAAAGTTACTGAGGCCCTTGGGTGTTGAGTGGTTCAACATGAGGTCCTCCACCAGAAGGTCTGTGGATAGGTCCGTGGAATTCTCCGGAACACCGATGATGCGGACGTTGTTGCGCCTGGCCCGGCTCCCGAAATCATCCAATCGACGGGCAAACAAGTTGTTAGATGTTCGGAGAGTACGAACTTCGGTCTGAAGATCTGAGACATCGTAGTGAGACTTGCTGTCTTGATGTCCAGGGACTTGACCCGCTCATTGGTCTTCGCGAGATCCGTCCTGGTGAGGTTGACTTCAATCGCCACCGTGTCTATCTTAGAAGCCAGTGTCTCGTACTGCTGGCCCATAGAGGTCTTAACACTTGCGATGGCGCCCATGACGTCCCTCAATGTCAATTCCTCCGTTGCAGGAGAGCCATCTCCAGTCTCGTCCAAGACTTTACCCACACCACCAGGGGATCCTTTCGGGCAGATGAAGCGATCCATAGTATTGGATTGGGTGATACCCCCTCGGTATGTGCCCTTGGTGGCTCGCTTCTCGCTCTCCATCTTGCCTGCCATTTTGAGCGGCGAGCCCTGACGGGCCTTTTGAACCTGGTTAGAATGGCTCTCCGCAAAACAGACTTGTAGAGTCAGGGGACGAAGGTGAAGGACAAGCTTAGGACCGGCAGCAAGACCCAGGCCAGCCGTGTCAACAGGCAGCAAGTCGCGGTAAACAATGACCAAAAACGAAACCGAAAGTACCACAGGGGCGGTGGCTGAGTCTCACTGGCCGTTGTTGTTCAATTGCCACCTGGGTACCTCGGAGACTCAAGTCCGTGGGTAGTACTCGATATAGGCCGCAAAGTTCGAAGTGCAGTAAGTCCAGTTGCCGGCGGCCAAATCGATTTTTGAAAAGAGATATTGTGTCAGCAGGGCATCAGCTAGTAGAATCCATCGTCTAAATCAGGATATGTAGCAGGATAGATGCGGGAGGCGGGAAGGGTCTCGGGAGCCCTGTGCTCACGCGTCCATCTTGGATGCGTGCGAAGCTCCTCCCCGTTGTTTTGCTTTTTAACGTGGACTTCCTGGGATGTGGGTTTCCACGCGGTTCTAGATTTCCTCTCGTACCTAGTGACAACCCTAGTGTGCTGTCTTTTGCCCATTGTGTAACATGAAGTTCTATAATTGTGTTCAAGTGCAAGAAAGACTATGGGGTTAACTGAAGTTGTGTGAGTATTCATGTCCTAGTCATTGAGCTGGAATGTCTGATTTAAGTGTGGGTTAGATGTGATGTTAGAGCTTTAATTGTGACTAACACATGTCTTTTGCCCTGCTGTTCTGTGTGAGGCATTGAAGACTGTTGCACTTTATTTTTTTGGCATCTGCGCCATTTTTGGACATGAGTACTGCTTACTTTTTTTACTTAGATGTTTCCTTAGTTATGGCTTCGGAAGTAAGTAGATGACCTGCCAGCTAGCTTTACATATTCTGCACAAGATGATATAATAGAGCATGCTTCACAGAGCACGTAGTTATGTTATAAAGTTTTTTGTTTTGTATACCTGGGGAGTTTATGTTCGCAACCTGATAGACTAACTTACCTATCTGAGCTGTGTAGAATATGTGAGGAAGTTTTGTCTGTACTCAGTAGGGTCTTGGTGGCAAGTTTTCTAGGAAGTAATGCTTAAGTCAATATTGTTCTGTTATGATGCAGAAAACGAAATTCATGGTCTTTAATAAACCCAAGAGCACTCGTCCAAACCCTTTATTAAATAATGTACCCCTAGAAAGAGTATCTAGGCATTACAATCACTGAGACCATGGATTGGGGGGCACATATAGGGAAATCAACACTAAAATTAGCACAGTCTACAGGGGGAATTTTGAAGGTTTTTAATAATTCTAACAGAAGTGCTGTTAGCCCGTCACTGGAAATCTACAAGGTCCAGGCTTGCAGGGGTGCATTGTATGGAGCAGAAATGTGGGGACACTGCAGGCCCAAGTCCTTACTGCAGATAGAGAACCTATACATCAGGAATCTCTTTAAATTGCCATGTAGTACACCTCTAGTCCCCCTCCGTCTAGATCTGGGACTGATGGAACTAGAAGCAGTCCTATGCCTTAGACCCCTCTTATACTGGCGTCTATGGTCGACCCCGGAACTTTCCACCTACAGAGAGGAACTGTCCGAAGTTCTAGAAATTAGGGGTGCTGTCGGGCTTCCCTGGTTTCCCCATATTAAACATCTACTAGTTAGCATGGGTTTGGTGGAATGTTGGTCTGACCCGGAGGTAGCTTGTCCCCAATTTTCAAAAAAACAACTAAAAATTACTTATAAGAATTATAGAATGGCCCTGCTACACTCTAATTCCAACATATGCAAATCAACCCTAACCTTCCTGGAAATTAAGGACAGCCCCGTCTTTGAAAGAGTTTTCGACCTAATCAAACCCCCGGCAGCCAGGAAACTCTATCTGCAATTTAGATTTGGAGTTTTGCCTTTGCGTTGTATGACCTCCAAATGGAAACCGCAAAATGAGGACAGATGCCCCGCTTGCGACCATTCTGGGGAATCTGAGCTCCATGTCTATTTTGGATGTCCGGGGTATAGCAAAAGGAGATGGTTAGCCCAGATCTGCAGAAACTTAGGCAGGGGGTCTTGTGTTGAAACATTCAGGATACTGAAATGTGATCTTAGTACCCCGCGGGGGTTCTGTTCTCAATGTGGTACACAAGAAGGGTCTTTCTTAAAACTCTAAATGTCCTAGCAGATAAGAATTAGCTATTGAATTCCTCCATTTTACTGGGATGCAGCATACAACCTAATTGAATGAAGCATCCTCGTAATTTTCAGACTGTTATAGCCTGATTTATTTGGTTTTGGGTGGAAAGGAAAAGACCAATAAGGGGAGCAAAAAAGCAAATAAATTCTGAATAATGCACCGTGCACTTTGAAATCAAATCTCTTGCTGCTATGGAAAAATTAGGGGAGAAAGACAAAACTCAGATTTTTATCTATTTAATTAACATGTTTTTATCCATTTTTAATCTATATATATGCTACGGGTTTTTTAAATATAGTTCTTCTTTTAAATGTTTTTGAAAAAAATGATTTGCTGTAAAGGTTTTGCACTTTTTGGGCCATGTTGGCCGTAATAAAGGTACATTTGACTTGACTTGCTTTGTAAATGGTTGTTAGTTGCATAAGATAATTAAGCAGCAACTATGGCTTGTTCTGAAATAGTATCGGTGGTTTAGCTAATGTTTTTAAATACTGTTAGCATCTACGTACTTTTTCAAAACGAATATTTATTGTACAGCACGTGTATAATAGTTCAGGGAGGTTAATTGACAAAGTTAAAAGACCACTTTAATTTGTAAAGTTGTTTAGTTTCGTAGACAGCCCGTGAGCTGGTGATCCTTAAACTTTAAACGTCTGGTATCATTTTTTTCGTTAATAGGAAAGTCAAACAAACATTCAATTTATAAAAACTAACTGACTCACCTGCGCATATCTTTTAAAATGTTATAAGTAAAGCGCTGGTGCCATGATTATACCAAAAAGAAAGAAATGGAAAAAAGATCTTTCTTTCATTTTCTCTCATTTTCGTATAATCGCAGCACCCGCGCCTTACTTTTTGCATTTTAAAAGTAATGCGCGGGTGCCGTGATTGTACCAAAATTAAAGAAATAGATTTTTTTAAATATTTCTTTCATTTTGTTATAATCGCTGCACCCGCGCATTACTTTTAAAATGATATAAGTAAAGCCCGGGTGCCGCGGCTGCTGTTGTGTGTGCCTGTGACTGCTCCCCTCCCATGGTTGAGACTCTGCTCCGTGTGCGATGCAGACAGGGGGTGGGGGAGGCAGAGAGCACAAGCAGAGAACTGCAGAGCATGCAGCAACGAAGACGACCATACCGTCGGATTTGAAAGGTACGTGGGGGCAAATCATTTAATCTCACTGCCTCGCAAAAAAAAAAAAAGAATTTGTCCTTGTGTAACGTAACCGGAGCTCATGTAAAGCGCTCCAATGCCTTCCGGTCGAGTTAAGCGCTCCAGTCTCAGTTTACTTGTTAAAATTGGTATCTTCAGCTTGGAAACCGATCAATCCTTTTTTGTGCTTTTCTTCGGGTACAGCTTCTGTTTTTGGTACATGCAGTTTTCAGCGTGTAAGTATTTTTTTGTTCTTTTTCTTACTGTCGTGCAGCGCGCTGACGTCCCAATAACTGCTGTTACTTTTAATTGGTGCTTGGGTGGGAGGACTTAACTGTGCACTCCAGCCAACCCCTCGAGCACCGACCTGTACCCTCTTTAGTCGCATGGTTTGTATACGGCCTGCTTTGTCTTGGTCCCAGTTTCTACTTACCTATTCAGTCTGAAGTGGTTCCTCCGCTTGTCCCTATGTAGACCAGCCAGCAGCGGGCTACTGAGCTGTGTCCTTGCTTTCGTCTCTTGTAGCTGATGGTACTCTTATGGTACTGATAGAGCATGTAGGCCACCCAACTAGAATTTGTACAAATACTCACCTGGGCCCATAATTCCAAATCTTATACCTTAACATTTATTTAGGTAACTCACGCTCTACTACCAGTATATTGTAATTTTATCTCTAATTCCTATACCACTATCTTACCAATCATTTTCACTAGATACCTAAACACGATGAATCAGGGAGTTGAGTTGAGGGAAAGGCACTCAAAATATCATAACATTTATAATTATATAATAACCACAGACTCAGGGTAGGTTCAAAGTCTTTATCTAATCATCATCGTCATAAGCCACAAGTTAAATGCTATTAGACTATCAATAACCAAAATCAGAAACAGCGTATAGCTATGAATAAGATAGATTATGCCAACCATTTAGAAACTTTGAAGTAAAGGGAAGGTGGAAACAAGGAACATGCTAATTTTAGAAAACAGTCTTTCGCAACTTGATTAAAGGAGGGTAAAGAAAAGGAACATACTAAACCCAAAGACTTTCGTAATTCATTGACAGTTTGAAAAGGAGAACACAACTTATGCAATTCGATTATTCAGATTTTAGCCTAATAACTATAGGGAAGGTAAGATTTGGAACAATACTATAAAATTCATCTTAACTCTTTAAAGGGCGGGTAAGAAAAGGAACATATACTATTTTAGAGCCACTTCGCATTGACTAAAGGTGGGTTGAAAAATTGGAACACGCTAATAGTCCGTAATACATGAAAATCTCATTTACCAAGCGACGGGGAAAGAAAAAGGAACATGTGCAATCAAAAGCTTTGCAAATTCGGGGAAGGTAAGAAAAGGGATGCAAGTTATTTGACAAACACCCACACAGACTTATATTTACCTAGGATAGAGTGAAGACCAACCCTGTCTACGGGTCAGTTGGAAAAGACAGGAGAAACCCCAAAGACTTCAGTGCCAGTAGGCAAACAGGTGCAGCTCATGGTCAATCAGGACAGGATAACCCCAGAATGTGGATCAGGACCGGACCACCGAAGGTTAGGACCAGCACCCGCAGTTTTGGTTGCAACGCCTGCGCTACTCCCTCTCTGCAAGGAATCTGCCAAAAACCCAGATTGGGTTATAACTTTTATCAGCAAAGTGCTTCGCCAGCACTTTCATTTTCCAAAAACCCCCGATTGGGTTCTCGAACCTCCCAACAGAGTGCTCCGCAGCTCTCTGCTTTCAGTCACCTATTGAGTGTGTTGGGTCAGTGACAGGCCAGCTATTCAGACAAGTCAGACAAATTCTCTAGCTAAACTTACTCTAATTATACTGTTTTTCAGGTCAGTGTACCACCCCCCAATGTTGCAAGTGTAAGGATCCCCAATTTTGATTGGACAAAGGAGGAGGAGGACAGGTCATCACACACCGAAATTTTAGACTTTCTCAGTCTCCTTATTCAAATTCCGCCTACGCCCCTTAAATTTCAGGTTCTCATGACATATGGCTTTTGGTTAGCAATGGTGAATATAACATTGAATACACTAACAATTTTCAGTACAGTTCAGCTCCTTCTAGCTAGGTTACAGGTCGTTTTCCCAGGCGCATCTTGGCTGTTGCACTTTCAAAATGGAGTAGTAAGCACCTCCCAGGCCCAAAGAATACGATACATGAAAAGTAAAAGGAAACACTTTAGAACACAGTAATACATGATTACACTGTATACCATGAATCTCTACACCAGGGGTCTCCAACCTTTTCTGTAGTGAGAGCTACTGCTAATCAGTGAAAATCGTCGTGAGCTACTAAAGGCCTAGCAGCTTTCCCATTTTTCTGAGACCTCCCCATAGGCCCATCTGTAAGGGCTACAGTAGTATTTGAACTACAGTTGACTGCGCAATCGCAGAGCGTTGTTTTTTGTGTATTGTTGAGGGCAGGAAGGTAATATTTGTACTAACATTAGTACAATAATATCATGGCTAGCCAAGTGACCTCATATCGGTTGTAAAACTTTCCGACAGTCCTGGCTTTTAGATTAAATTTTGCATGCGGACATTTAGAGCCCAAACTTCCAATTACAAAAGCACATTCACAAGGCCCAGAATGCAACGTGATATTGGGCAGAAAGCCAAGATTGGATGAGAGTCTCATATGTCTAGTCTGCTAGCATCTCTGTAAACGGAAGATGGACATATATTTTCATGAAGACACATTTGCACCTTGCTCTTCCAGCCTTCTATTGTTTTAGTCCATTACTTAAATTACATTATTTATGATTCGAAGTGTTCCTATTTGTAGCACACCTTGACTGCCATCTGTTGTGACAACCGAGAACACTACCCATCTCCTGTGTAAAGATGTTTGATTTGTAAGATAACAGTGGGGCAGAGTGTGCCTTGGGCCCTCCGACCTTTGCTACTTCCAGTAAGGCATAGGTAATGCATATGATGAGCATTGTACACCCCCTGACAGCACAGACACTTGGTACCTAATGGATGTACACTACAGTGTGACACACCTGACAATGCACACACTTGGTACATACTCGATATGAAGTATAACACCCCCTGGCACCAGGAACACTTGTTACTTAATGAATCATGAAGTAACCTCCCTCAACGTGCCACAGGTGGACACTTTTTTGACATTCTAACAAGCATCGCCTCACCCTAAAAATGATATGGCATAAGACTAAACACAAACATGGTAGCAAGCATGCCTAATGTTTTACACAGCGGTATTCGTACAAGTGCCTTGAGACCCTTGCAGGTGAGTAGTGCGCTATACAAGTATCAATTTACAATTCAAGCGAGCCTTTGAAAGTTGCACTCCTATGAAACACTGTTTTATAACGTTTCAGCTACACCTGGGAATGTGAGCACATACCCTGCCTATTTTATGCAATTGAAGTGTTTCTCTGCAAATGAAGAATTGCATGTGTACGATTTTCATGGTTTTTTACCTTTAACATTTTCAGCTCTTGAAACTATTCCTTCGAACGGAAAAATAAATCACTTTCTGTTTTGTTGCAGTGTGCAAATATCAAGTTAATTTAAAAACGAGAGAGATCATCACATAAATAGAAGCTGTAGCGTTTAACTCTGTTTTTTTTCTGTTAATGGTTTGATGTGACCCGGACTGCCACTGAGCCGCCTCGCCTATAAAACTATCAGGCCAGGTCAGGGGCTCGCTACGGGTGTGGAGCTTATGAGGCAGCAATGCAAGCTTCTCGCATGTTAGAACACAGAACAGCCATTTTAGCACTAGTGCGCAGATGCGAAAGGGTTCCCTCCAAAGCTGCAAGTACCTCATGTCACGTGGGTATGACAGACGCATGCGCAGTAAACATTCCCGTGTACCAGCAGCCATTTTAGATGCAAGCGTATTAGGATTAGAAAACACATAAGCAAGCTTCTCCCGGTTTCCTCATGTAAGTGTAAAATGTATGAATTTAGTAAGACAAACATGTTGGTTATTTCGTTATGTTATTCGAGGTTCATGAGTACGAGCAGTCGCTAAGTATGCGACTTCTTGCTCCATCAGTACCGTGTTGAGTCATAGGACCACCCTATTGCTATTACTATATTATGCCCACTAGTTTCTTAATCAATCTTGCAGTAAACACCAAAGCGCTATGGGTAGCAGCTGTGATGCAGGACTTCCTCATTCCAGATGATGGTAACTGAACCGCAATTAAACTTGTGTTAAGTCCCACAAAGATAAAGATAATTTTTTACTACATTCAAGATGTCGTTATTAAAAATGTTACTATTTGTACAGTTATTCCAAGATCCTACAGCGTGAAAGTTAAACAAGCATTTGCAATGCAATAGGTCACGCTTTTGTGACAGTTTAAGCTATTGGCATTGTTAAATGCCTTTTATTTATGTTTTAAAAATTAACACATAAATAAAAGGCATTGTCATTTACAATGCCAATAGCTCAAACTCTGGTAAATGCGAGACCTATTGCATTGCAAATGCTTGTTCTGTCGCCTCTATGGAGGAATGAAGCAATGCGGAATATCTGCTCTCTTCTAGCCGCTCATCAGCATGGTACCATCTCTCCACTCTCGATGTGGGAGTGGAGACTGTTGCTTTGAGCTAGGGAAGGGTGAAACTGCTCAGAGGGAGGGTGACAGAAGACCATGTATATTTGTGGGCTACTCTTTTTGAGAGGGAGGGATTGAGGGTTGGAGGCATTTTCGATGTAACCGATTTACATCAGGGTTATTCGCTCGTATTGCATAGATTGTCTCTCACAACTCCTAGTTAACGCCATTCCCCTTATTCACAGTTAATAATCTATAATTCTGTATATTGTGTATAGTTCTCACTGAGCACCACTATTGTGTTTCTAAGCCCCCTTAAGAAACAAAGGAAATCCAAGTCGCTCTGATCTGGCTTTTTTTATTAGTAGAGAACACATCCTCAGTAGCGGGAGGGATGGAACAGAGTGTGATGAAATTTTTTTTTTTTACATTTAAAGCTGAGAAGAGAGGCCATGTTATGCACAGCTGCCCCATTACTACACTTCCATGACACAACAGCACCCGCACATAATTATCGAGATCATACATGACATAGATGGGAAAGAAAGTGAATAATGGATGTTTTTCACCACTGGTTTCGGAGTGACATAGTTGACCACTCCAACTTTTGCTCTTGTCTATTCGGTGTCACCCAGTGTACAACAGTTATGCATTTTGCCCTGGGGTTCTGTTTTCAGTCTGTATTTCTGTTAGTTAATCTCAAGATGCCTGCAGGTGCCGGGCAGAACTACCAGTCTTTGACTGGTTCATATGTTACTTGAGTACATTGAAGATTGCTTTTGTGTTTTTTATCTTTTTTTCCATTTCAGTATGTTTGAATACATTGGGCTCTGTCAAATCTTAATTATAAAAAAAAGTTGCAATAGTTGTCCGTCTGACATTCAATCACACAAGACAAATATTATTTCAATCTGTATGATTGTGTCGCTCGGCAAATGGTCAGCCTGCCTATTTAGTCTGTTATGTATTTAGGAAATGCTTAAATGTTGAGACTCTTGGTAGGGTATATAGCCTAAATCTATTATGTGTTTTTCAATACTTTCATTCTTTTTCTCTAGAGAGATAGTTGAGCACATGGTCCAGCACTTTAAGACTCAGATCTTCGGGGATCGTAAACCAGTATTTGATGGTCGGAAAAACCTGTATACAGCCATGCCACTTCCAATTGGAAGAGACAAAGTAAGTTTTTAATAACGTTGTTTCTCTAATGTGCGTAATTGTCGTTTGCTATTGTATTCTGCATTAATATTACATTATTTTATACTAGGAGACAATGTATTTTCACATATATTTTTGCTCTGTCATAGGAAAAAAAAGTTGTACACTTGATGGGGCTAAAAGTAGAGGGATATAACTGCCACAACAGCCAACAAGTGAAAGAACAGCAGCTAGAAAAAGGGATGAGAGTGTTGAGAGAGGCCTTTTCTTGAGTTTCTGAGCAGCATTATGTGCAGGTATTGCCTCCTACTCCTGGTGTCACAGGGCCGCAGTACTGTAGCTTTTCCTTTGGTAATGCTAGTTCCTCCCTTTAGGCACCTCATTTCATAGGGTTGTGAAGTCGTCTGGTAGACAGATTTGGAAACATCAGTTAAGAATGACACAGTAACTAACACTCTGGAACTATAATTACTTTACTTTAGGGAAAGGGTTGAACTTTGTTTAACATGATGAATGTTCAGTCAAAATGTATGGTCAACACAATCTAGAAGGTACTAGCACCTTTTGGCACAGACATATGACCAACATAACATTGTATCTTCCCATGCTGCTGGCCTAGTATGCTTTTTTGGTTCGTGGGCAGTTGCAGTTCTCAGAGCTGCCCTCCAGTCTTCCTAGTTATCAGTTCACTTCTCTTGGCAGGCTTCTCCACAGGCATGTACATTTTTCTTCTTTACCAGGTCACAAAAGGATGGAGACTATAGGCTGGTGGGAGGTTAACAGACCAGCAAAGACAGTCCACCCGTGGTCCTGTTGTGTTTTTCTCCTACCCTTGTATAGTTTCACAGGGGCCAACTGATAATTATACTTTGGTGTCTAGGGCAAAGTGCCAGATCCAGATGGGTCTAGCACATCCACTCCAAGCAGTGTATCCTGGTCTTGTTGCTAACTTCTGAGCCCATCCCTGTGGTTGAACCAATTATAACTGGTCACGGTGTTCTAGGGGATTTTTTTGGGGGGGGTGGAGGGGGAGTGGGAGCTGCAGGGCCGTATGTGCAGGCTGGGATGCCAGAGATGGTCCCTACCAGCTCTCCACAAATGGTAGGAAACTGCAATTTCTTCTCTGCTCACACACCCCAAACACACCCACTGCACTTCAAATATACAAAGTACAAATACATACTTGAAATACACCTGCACAACATACACTCTGCATCCAGAGCTTTGAAGGAGTAGGGGGCCCTGTCATGTCACTGACCAGGCAAACATTAAAAACTGACTTTCAAACAGTTTCTTATTGGAGCCTATATCTATATCCTGAACTTTACAGTCACAACAATGATTGAATGACTGAAAAACCTTATGGTAATCCATGTCAGCAATGCAGTCCCTATTTACATTTCGTAGTCTTACTGTGTAGTGAAGATCTGGAGTGGAAAAAACACAGTGCAGGCACAATTAAACGTTTCCAAAACAGAAAATATGGAACACAACTAATCAACAAATGTTGGGAAAAAGCGGATAAAAAACCCAGATGGGATTGCCTAAAATCTAAAGAGAATCACAAAGAACCGGAAAATGAGCCAATAAGATTGATATTGGATTATAGTCAAGAATCCGAAAAAATCTCACAAATTCTAAGAAAAAATTGGAAGATACTCCAATTAGACCCTATGATGGGACAAAGGATGGGGGCCTATCCAGTAATTACTTACAGGAGAGCAACAAATCTAAAAGACCAATTAGTGTACAGTCATTTCCAAAGCAACAAACTAAAGACTACTTGGCTAAAAACACAAGGATTCGTAAAATGTTTTAACTGCAAAGTGTGTGAGCTTGCAAAACCGATGAAAGAACTGACAATGGCTAACAAGAAAACCTGGAAAATAAAAGAACTTATCACCTGCAGAAGTCAGTACACGGTCTATATGATAGAATGCCCATGCAAGTTGAGGTACATAGGTAGTACCATATGTGAACTGAAAACACGAATCCTACAACATGTCCGTGCAACGGTCAACAAGGACAGAAACAATGCAGTAGCCAAGCACATGGAGAAGAATCATGGTGGAAATTGGAAACTTCTGAAGTTTTGGGGATTGGAAACAATGTCCCTGTCCGATCGAGGTGGCCACCGGGAAAAACTTTTAAGACAAAAAGAGTCACGTCACATCCTTAATTTTCGAACCATGACACCTTTAGGATTGAACCAGTCGGAGGAACTGTACATCCACTTATAAACTATGAATAACCTGCTCTAATCCATTGACAAGTTTTCAATTCTACTCCCCACCCTCTAATGCTTTTTCTACCCCCCCCCCTTTTTACTATGCCCACTGGAGGGCAGTAAGACTATACTTAACAAACATTCTACGTTACAAATGCCCACTGGAGGGCATCACTAAATAGAAAATATGATTTAAACTGTTTATATTGTATGCATACGTAGAAACATTTGGTATGAATTATTAGACGGGGGTTCTTTCAATACCAATGTTAAAACGTCACGTTAAAAAGGTAAACTACAATGTCCAGAATTCCCTGCAGGCGGAAGTGCAATAATAACTTCCTGGGTAATCTGGGTAATTTAAACAATGCACTTGTCAAGTCAAAATTAACCGTGAGCAAGGTAGATGTAACTACCGAAACGCGTTGGTTTTCTGTGCAACAATCCCAAATTAAAATCGTTTTGCAGAAGATACTGGCTGGCAGTGGCGGCTCATTTTGTTTATTTCACGGATCGACGGTGTTGGATTGATTGGCGGCTTGGTTCGGCCGCGGTGAGCGCCGCACCGCTGAGCAGCGCTATTACGGGGGAAATAGAGCCATGGAGTTGAGAGATATATATATCTCTATCTCTATCTCTATCTCTATCTCTATCTCTATCTCTATCTCTATCTCTATCTCTATCTCTATCTCTATCTCTATCTCTATCTCTATCTCTATCTCTATCTCTATCTCTATCTCTATCTCTATCTCTATCTCTATCTCTATCTCTATCTCTATCTCTATCTCTATCTCTATCTCTATCTCTATCTCTATCTCTATCTCTATCTCTATCTCTATCTCTATCTCTATCTCTATCTCTATCTCTATCTCTATCTCTATCTCTATCTCTATCTCTATCTCTATCTCTATCTCTATCTCTATCTCTATCTCTATCTCTATCTCTATCTCTATCTCTATCTCTATCTCTATCTCTATCTCTATCTCTATCTCTATCTCTATCTCTATCTCTATCTCTATCTCTATCTCTATCTCTATCTCTATCTCTATCTCTATCTCTATCTCTATCTCTATCTCTATCTCTATCTCTATCTCTATCTCTATCTCTATCTCTATCTCTATCTCTATCTCTATCTCTATCTCTATCTCTATCTCTATCTCTATCTCTATCTCTATCTCTATCTCTATCTCTATCTCTATCTCTATCTCACCCCGCTACCTCTCGCCCGGAGCCCAGTCCTGGATACCGCAGGAAGAAGAGAGGAGACCTCAGGTGCAGGTGAGCAATGTAGTTTATTTTCTCGAGGACACGGCACACCACAGCATGACGTTTCGGCCTTCACAGAGGCCTTGATCACATGACGCATGCTAGGGAGGAGGCAATTTTTAAAGTGCTAGTGCTCAGAAAAGTGCAATATCATTGGTGGGTCAGGGTCACATGTAGTATGATAATCATAGACATAGACAATAGATGTACGCAAAACGCATCGCGGGATAATCCCTGAAGCCAGCCTATGTCGTAAAATACAAATTGTAGTATTAAAGTGCAAATGCTGGCTAACCATTGTGGACAACACACAACAGGGATCACTGGGAAATCCAGTACATTAACAGTGCAAAATTAGGCAACAGTGCAGTATGTTAGATAAAGTGCAAAATAGTGTCATGTAAACAGTTTGTCATTTCTATAAATATTCGCACAATACTTAATGTACAATGTCATGTTTCAAATCAGATGTAAGAAAATAAAACATGAATTATAAATATATAAATATAGGTATAAAACATGAATGTACAAGCATCCTGCCAATCAATATATATATACACCTTCAAACACTATTTACACAGGATGAGACCTCAAGTGGACAGTTGGACTATAACTATATATATATATATATATATATATATATATATATATAGACAAATGCAGCCCCCGAGCTCCGAATTCAACGACCCAGGAAACCACGCGGATCCAATAATTATAAGCACAGTTCTTTATTTAGAAGTCGAACCAGGCAATCTGACGCGTTTCGGGCATCCGCCCTTGCTCACATATATATATATTCCTAAATGCGACAAACTTGAAATTAAATGAAATAAAAAGGGCATTTGTAAAGCGTATGGCTACCCGGAGGCCTCCCAGTGCTAGGCATGACCATTGATCGGGTGGAGGAAAATTAGGGGAACAGAAGGGAAAGCCTGGAAATTTCAACGTGACAAGGCAGACTATGCGGAAGGCCGCATTTTTACTTTTGCTAAAAAATATGATGCCATCAAAGCCTCAAGACGTCAAAAAGTTGCAGCAGCAGCAGATCGCTCTAACCAAGCACATGGTGCAGCCCAGCAGGATGACTCCTCGGAGTCCAATCTAAGTTCAAGCATGAACAGCGACTCAGACTCCAATTCGGCACAATCAGGCAGGCAATTGGGGTTTACCAAGCTCACGCCAGCAGAGGAACTGGACTGCATAAGAAAAGATTGGCGCGAGACCCTACGCCCGAGAACGCAACTGCGCTCAGGAACAAAAGAATCAATGCCAAGCGTTACCAACGCCGTAAGGCCAAATCAAGAGGAAGAGAAAAATCAGCAGAAAAAGAAGAAGAAAAGTACAAGGAGATGGAACAGGAAATAAGTCTACAATCAGGAGTTAAGGACGTCGCCCCCTCCATCATCAATTTGACTGATATGATCTTATCGGAGTCTGAACGTTGCATCTTGTCAAAAGGTCTCACATTTTGCCCTCCGTGCGATTTCAATTATGCGGACACCAGAATTGACCTCTACAAATTTGTCCGCAAAATGAAACTGCAGAAACATTTTGCAGATGGAAAAACTCGCAGTACCCCGACGAGGGCTGACATAATTGATGATGGACTCCAAGCCTGTGATGTGCCTGGCTTGGAGGCTCTTGAATCCCTCAGACTGGAGCAGTCATCAACCCAAGCAGTCTCTGGATGTGAGCCCAACAGGGTGGATGGGCTAACGTCTTTCAAACCACGCTCCACTTATACCCCTGTTATGCTCTATGATAATCTTGACATCTTCCATGATGCTGTAGTTAAAGACATCAAGTTGCTACACTCCAAAGTGCTCAATTCAAAACGTAAGAAATTTACACAGAATGACCAATACATGCGACTCATCCAAAAGATTCAGGCCAGTGAAAATGTAATTGTCAGACAGTCTGACAAGGGAGGGAACATAGTTTTGTGGCCACGAAAACTATACCTGGAAGAAGCCCTCTCTCAATTAAATGATTTGGACTGTTACAGACATAGTGACATTTCGTTGGTCAAAAAAGCTCAGGAAGATTTCTACTGGCTGCTTATGGGGTGGAGATCCTTTGGCCTACTGAGCATGGATGAACTCAAATATCTTAAGAACAATCATCCAGTCATGCCAGTCCTATACCTAATCCCGAAGATCCACAAGAACCCACATAAACCCCCGGGAAGACCGATAATCGCAGCCTGTGGGGGGTTATTAGAAAAAACAACAGTTTATGCAGGAATTTGTTCAGAGTTAACCATCTTTTGTCCAAGATTCCAATGACTTTGTAAGAAAGATACAGGACATTGAGTGGGACTCGGATTTATGGCTCATTGCACTAGACGTCACGTGTTTATACACAAGTATTAACCATCAAGACTGCGAGCCATTGAATTTTACCTAGGGCTGAGACCGATCATCATGGCTGACCACAACCGCATGTTACTTTCTATGATTTCATTCTGTTTACACCATAATTTCTTTATGTTTAACAATAGATATTACCAACAGGTTAGGGGTGTGGCCATGGGGGCCTGTTTCTCTCCCAGTTATGCCTGCCTTCACATGGGCTACTGGGAGAGACAGGTCCTCTTTGGCACACACTCTGACATTGCCAGGCGTTCTATTGTTAGGTGGTATCGTTATATAGACGATGTGTTCCTAGTCTGGAAGGGCACTCGTCTAGAAGCTGAACACTTTGTTGATTTAATCAATAGTAATGACTTCAACTTGAACTTTACTTCAACCATTAGCAGGGAACAAGTGCATTTCCTAGATATGACAGTTACACCAGGAGGAGCTAAACTCGAAACCAGGTTGTACCGGAAGGAAACGGCTGGAAATACAATTCTCCATGCCAGTAGCCATCACCCGGCTCATCTTATACGCAGCATTCCGTATGGCGAAATGCTGCGTATCAGACGGCTGAGCAGTACAGAAGCTCAATGCAATCTCGCTCAGCAAGCTAGCAGGGCCAGATTCATGGCTAGGGGGTACAAGGCCACGGTGGTTGATAGGGCCATAACCAAAGCCAATGCCCTGTCCCGTAACCAAGCCTTGCAGCCTAAAGTCCGCAGCACGCCTACCACCTCTAAGGATCAAACAGTCAGATTGATTTGGGCCTACAACAAGCAACATGGGGCACTGGGGAAAATAATCTCCAAACATTGGAATTTGGTGAAATGTGACCCAGTGATAGGGGACAAAATTTCAAACACCCCGTCTATCACATATAGGAGAGCATATTCTATGCAAAATGCCCTAGTTAAATCTAGCCCAGAAGTCCCTACTAGTAAGAATTGGTTAGGGAAGAGTAAGGGCTTCAGGAAGTGTTCATCCTGCAAGGCATGTCAACACGGATTGAACAAAACAGAGTATGCAATCCCCTTCACCTCCAATGTACGCAAGATTAAAAAACAACTAACTTGCAAGAGTGAGTATGTGGTGTATGTGCTGGAGTGTCCGTGTGCCCTGCGGTATGTTGGTAGTACCAAACTGCAGGTGCACAAGAGGATACTCCAGCACATCAGGGCCATCAATACAAGCTATCCAGCATACCCGGTGGCCCGCCACTTTAAAGAACACCACAATAGCGATAGTTCCCTGTTGCGCTACTATGCAATTGACTGTGTGGGTCCTCTTAAAAGAGGAGGTGATAGAGACGGAGCTCTAAGAAAATTGGAGACCAGATATATACTGGAAATGGACAGTCGAGCCCCAGGGGGGTTGAATTCCACAGAAGATTTTTACACGTGTCTATAACAAAAGTAAACCATCGTGTATACCTGTGTACCTCCCCCTTCCTGCAGTCTGGTGCCCTCCATATTGCAATCTTAGTGTACCTGTCTGTTTTCCTTCTAAGATGCATTTTCTTACCAGCATAAATCTAGAGGTGTAGATGGTTTCAGTGTGTAGTGCAGTCTAGGCTTAGGCTGCACGTGGATGTACTAAGAGCTGAATACTGTGACTTTATAAGATTGAGAGAACTAATAAGAAAGGTTATATAGAGAAAAAAAGCCTGAAAAAAACCCACAGATACACATAAAACTAAAAAACTTTCACATAAAAATACGTGCACAGTTTTTCGTTTCTCTCACCACTCACTTAGATACATCCATGGCAGGGTAAGGTCCAACTTGACATTATCAGTGCTAAGTGGAGGTTCGGGGGGTAGAGGCTGCGATGGTCTCCTTTCCTTGCTGTAGGTTAATATCTCCTCTCCTCCCAAACCATCCAGCTCTGCATAGACATACGAGCAAACAGTTTGTGCAATATAAATGGGATGTTGCGACCTTAGTGTTATGGCTTTAATGCATTTATGTAGTCATATCTTTCAATTTCACTTGAGGTCTCATCCCGTGTAAATAGTGCTTTGTTTATATATATATCTATTGTCAATATGCTTGTACAGTCATGGTTTTAACACATATATTTATATATTTATGACACGTTATTTATGGATTTATATTGTTATACATTTCTTTAAAATTCGTTGTTATACATGATTATGTACATGAAGTGTATTGTATATAGTGTATATATTGATTATTATATCAATCATCCGCACGACACAATTTGCACTTTGCACAATGGCGCATATTTTGCACTATCCATTCATTGGATTACCCAGTGACCCCTGTCTTGTATTGTTTATAACAATCAGTTAGCATTTGCACTTTAAACATTTTTGAGTGTACTTTTTGCATTATGTGCCTAATTCAGGGATTACCCCGTGATGTGTTTTGCTCACAACCTTTTGTCTCTGTCTATGATTCAGCGTGACATGTGACCATAACCTACCAATGAGATTGTATTTTCACTGAGCACTAGCACTTTAAAATTTGCCTCTTCCCCAGCGTGCGTCATGTGATCAAGGCCTCTGTGTAGGCCGAAACGTCATGCTGTGGTGTGCCGTTTCCTCGAGGAAATAAAAATTATTGCTCACTGCACCTGAGGTCTCCTCTCTTCTTCCTGCGCAGCGGTATCCAGGACTGGGCTCCGGGCGAGAGGTAGCAGGGATTGTTATATATATTACGGAAAACTCGTCCCAAATCCACAAGACTGCAAAAGTTCTGCACAGCTCTGGACAAACGAATAGAGGAACCCAGGAATGGTGCCAAACAAGTGTGATTTTATTTCAGCTCAATCTCGCTCAGCATGCCCGCCATTACGCGTTTCGACAGTATCCACTGTCTTGATCACATGATTATATATATATATATTCCTAAATGCGACAAACTTGAAATTAAATGAAATAAAAAGGGCATTTGTAAAGCGTATGGCTACCCGGAGGCCTCCCAGTGCTAGGCATGACCAGTGATCGGGTGGAGGAAAATTAGGGGAACAGAAGGGTTTTTAGTTGTTTATGGAAGGCAAGATGGCTGGGCTCTTTCCGAAGGTGGAGTGGCAGTGTGTTCCACAGCTTTCTGGCATTGAGAGAGAAACGTCTGCTATCGCTTCTGGACCTTGTAATTCTGGGAGTGTCAAGTAAGTGAAGTTCGTCTGAGCGAAGCTGCCTCCTTGCTTTATACGGGCGAATCATGGCTGTGATTAGGGGAGGGCCCATCCCCTGCGGGGATCTGTGGATGATGCAGAAGGTTTTGAAGCTAATTCGTTCTTTCACTGGCAGCCAGTGCAGGGAGCGAAGAGACTTGTATTGTGTGTGCTAAACCCTGAGTCATCTCAAGGTTTGTTAGTGAGTTCAGGTTGTGGGTTGTGAGAGTTTATGATCGGGCACGATTGAGAGCTCTTCAGCTGAGACTAAAGTGAGTGCTAGTTTCTCACACTGACTGTCAGTGGGTCATAAAGGTGTTCATGCTACTTGCTCATCGAATCCTTGCACACAGAGTGATAGACGTGTCGTTTATAATCGGCACTGTGTAGGAAAGCATGTGAGGGAGGTAAGCAGAGTTTAAATTGTGACACCATCAAAGAAAAGGAGTGATGTACTTTGATGAGAAGAGAGAATAAGTGTGTGAGAGAGGGGGGACATGGTCAAGTCGAAGTCCTCGAAAAAAGTACCTGCAGACAGAGCACGTGTGAAATGTGCAGATGGAGGATTTCAGACAGATTAGGAGAAAAAGGGCATACGAGTCTAACCAAGATAATATATAGGAACGTGGTATGACACTGAAAATGGTGACTCTCCAAAGGCCACTCTCCCCATATTTTGATTTTTTTTTCATTTTCACATCAAATTAATTGTTACTCATGTCACTAATAGTGCTTACAAGAATTGGCAAAGCAAATGTGTGTCTTGTTTTAGGCCACATGTTCATTGTTGTGAGATTGGCTACAGAAACTGAAAATTCATAAAAAGGCACCCAAATACTGGTCATGGAGCATCCTGTTTGACTCAAGGGATTTTAGTTAATGTATGTTAAGCCAATCTCTTCGTTCTATTGACCACAACTTTTGAAATAGTTTTTAGTTATCCGTCTGTTGCCATGCCCTTTTTCAAAGCTTCCCGGTCTCTGTTTTGTTTTCCCACTTTAAGTACTGTCTATATTCATATCTGAATGATGATGAAAGTAGTGTCCACAGTTGGGTAAGGGACAAAATGAACCAAAGTTTACTGGCGAGTCCTTCATAGGCTCCTGAGAGGGCTAATGGCAAAAAAAAACATCTTCTACCCCCGGGTATGATTATACTTTGAACACGGGTTCTGCATATCCTAAGTGAAGACAGCTGTAGCCATTCTCACCAGAATGGAAGTTCGTTTTTTATTGTCCCCACACTTCAGAGCACAGCTCTAATGTTGACAAAAAAGAAAAGTACATATATCACGTAATTGTGCTTTCATGATTGTCCAGTTCACTGTTCCAGTTCACTGGAGGAAAATAAAAGGATTGGTCAGCAAAACGTTCATAAACAGGACAGCACAGCTTTCTTAATCCAGACAAAGGACATTTACCTTGACAAGGAAACAAAATTGAACCTGAGTGCAGTAAAAAAAATTACTAGGCAAAATGTGTACCTAATCACAGAGAGCAAATTGCAGACTTGGATTGATGGGTAGACTTGCACAGTAGACGCGAGGTCTGAGCAAGAAGTGGTATGAGTAGGAGATTGTAAAAGTATTTCATACGAAGACCTGTGTGTGTGTGTGTGTGTGAAAACGTATTTGGATTTAGGCCAAAAACGAGTCCAGGCACTCAACAAAGTAGGTCTAAAGTTGCTCATAGTTATGTTCTTTGAAGCAGTTGTTGTCGTTAACGTTTTGGGACAAGTTTGTGGTTAGTAAAGCAGTTTAAAGTATGTGGCTAATATTCATCAAACTGAAAAGGCCATTATTTTACTTCAACTCTGTCCGAAGATCTTCTGGTGCTCATCTCCAGGTCTAAGAATCTCGTCGCCCTAAAGTCGCCTGATTTCGTTAGTCACTCTTAGATCTTGCTCATGCTCAGATCCCTCAATTGCATGCCTGCCATCAGGTGCTAAAGCTCCATTGCACCCCAGGTGACCCTCACGTCATCCTCTTGGATCTTTGCTTACATTTACAAACGCTTAATATCTCTGCCTCTGTCAGATCCTAAAACACTTTTTAAAGAGAAAATCGGGTCTTTGGGAAAAGCATGACTTAAACTAACAAGCCTCCATAATTTAAAGTCACTTTCTTTATTTAGACAATTTTTTTATTAATCTGATTTGCTGACCGCCTTCCAGTAGAGGATAGGGGTGACTTAATTGATGTTGTGAATGAAAGGATAGTGGCTTTCAACCAGATCTAAAGTGTGGCAATTTATGTTCCTGATGTTGTAGCATATAGGTACCTCCACAGGTTGTTGTTGGGCGTGCCTTTTGGGCAAATTTGTGGCATAAAACTAGACGCCCATCAGAAAGAAGTCTATTCTCAACTCTCTTCGGAATCCACTCTGATGCTGAGGTGCAGACAAGGGAAGAAGAGGCATATACCTTGAAGGCAGAGAGGCTAGGGAGAAGTTTTTATTTTTATTTTCCTTATCACATACAAACAGTAAGTACTAGTGGGTTCAGCATTGCGGCTGCCACGCCTAAAAGGCAATGATTGCATCCATGCTCCCAAGACAGGCAGAGATGGTTGAGCGTTAAAAATAATCAGCTTTTACCATCAATGGTAAAGGTCCATCAAATACAAGTCCTTGACTTACCTACTGCACTCTCACCTCTAGCTAGTCAGGTGGGGGAAATGTAATCCTGCCACTTGGCAGAGTGACAAAGCATCACAAAAGACCCATGGGTGTTAACTGTGGTGAAGAGTGATTGCCCTATGAGACTCTGCGTCTGTTTCCGCCTTAATTTCTTTGGTCTGGCTAGTTAGGTTATTTTTACATTGTTCTATTCCTTAGTTCATCTTCTCAAAATCCGTCCTCAATACGTTTACATCAATTTTGACTGTCAAATTTTTGCTCTGAAGCTTTTTTAGGCACAAATTGCCAGTAGCATCTCTTTTCAATATAGGTTACGATGACGATGGGATTTGGTCATCCATTGCTGTTTGTTGTGACGGTCACTTGTATCTTCCTGAGGCTTGTTGTGGACGAACACATATGTTCGAGGCATGTAGGGCTGCTGAATTCATATCTGTGCATAGATCGCCGCCTAGTGTTGCGTCCGGATGATTGCACATTGTTGTCCTGGAAGAGTCTTCGAAGTATCACGAGATAGGTGGCTCCTCCCCTGGACTACAGTGCGCATGGGCATCGACTCCATCCTCAGATTGTTTTTTTCCGCCATTGGGTTCGGATGTCTTTAATTCCCTCTTGTCGGAATCGATAGAAAAACTTTCTTGAGACCAAAAGGTCTTTAGCCTATACGTCGGTATTGTCTTGCGTTCGGCTTTACTTCTTCTAGCTCGGCTCCGAGTCGGTTTCTGTACTTCCGTGTGCTCTCAGCGCGGAAGGCCTAGTCGACGTTCCTGACTTATCGACCATCCATCATGGACCGAAGTCCATTCAAGAGATGTCCGGTCTGTAACTCGAAGTACCCCCACATCGACGTCCACCCGGTGTGCAACAAGTGTCTGTCGCCGGACCACGATGAGGCCAAGTGTATGGCCTGTTCACGCTTCAGGTCCAAGAAGAAACTCAAGCTTTGACGAGCTGCGCGCCTGGAGGCCCAGCAATCTGCTCCGGCGCCTACGGACATTTTCGATGCTGGGGATGTCGAGGAAGAATATATACTGGACGTTTCGGAATCAAACCCCGCGTCAGACGTCGAAGAAGACTACGACGCTGATGCTGAGGTGTTCGAAAGTGAAGAAGTCGTCGAGGAGGTAGGAGATGACGACGGTGCCCTCGGGGCCATGGAGGATAGCTCGGACGAGGAGCTTCCTCAAACTGACTCTGGGGCCGTGCCTATTTATAAGGCCCTGGTCGAGGGATCGCCTTCGGGCCTTACCCAAGACCTCGATATGGGTTCCACGGCCCCGCCTTCGGGCCTGGCCACGGACATTGTTACTGAGCCACTCCCTGGCAAAACGAAACCGAAAGTGAAACCTACGGTCTCGACGCCAGATACTGCGCAGGTGCAAGCATCGAAACCGAAAGTGCGCATCGCTTTGGTCTGATCGAAGACTTCGGAGGCTTCGGCGCCGAAGAAGCTGAAGATGGCTGTCGAGCCGAAAAAGTCTAGTCAAGGGCGTCGAGACGAAGTCTGCCGCGCCGAAGACTAAAGTGAAGGTGGTCGATACTGGCGCGTCGGCGCCGAGGACGGTCGACGCCGGCAAGGGCCTTGTCGACCCGAAGAAGGCTGTCGACGAACCGAAGAAAACTCTCGGTGACCCAAAAAAGCGACTCGATGACCCGAAGGTCCTCTCTGCCCCGCGTCCGCACGACAAGGCCAAGGCCGCTGCGCCTCGTGAGTCTACTACGAAGCGGCCTCGAAGGACTCGACTCCGAAAGTGGCATCAAAGGACTCTGCTGAACCGGCGCGTCCATCCGCCGCGTTCACCAAAAAGGTAACGGACTCCCTGCAACGCATCAGGGACGGCACCGCGGCGGTCGAACCGAAGGACCCTCCGCCTACGAAGTCTGTGGAGAAACCAGTTAAGGCGTCCACGCAGATCCTCCTTACGTTGCCGCCTAAGACGGCGCCGAAGGCTTTCGCACCTAAGGCAGTGGCCGGCGTGCCCGAAAAGGTCTCCTCGACGCCGAAGGCGTCGTCAGTGGTCCACGGCCCGCGACCTCGACGACCTTCGGGGATGAGCGTCAGGAACACTTCATCGACGCCGAAACGGGCAGGCTTTCCCTCCTGAAGAGGAAAATCACCCCAGAACCCCAACTGGAGTCTTACAAGATCCCTCTCAAAAAGAAGAAGGACTCTGCCTGCTCTCCGGTCTTAGTGGAAACCCTTTCACCACAGACTCATGATGTGTCGCCCACTTACTCCGATGTGGACGCTGGTGAGGGAGATGAAGAGGATGAATACAGTTACCCAGTCTATACAGACCCTGAGGATACAAATGATCCCTGGGCAGCTGGTGGTGACCCTGGGGATCCTCATTCAGGCCAAGACCCTCAACTCTTTTCTGCAAAGACTTCACCTACAGAAGACTCTGCTACTTTCAATGCCCTCATTGAACGGGCTGCTAACAATCACAATGTCCAGGTGCATGCTGACCCTGTGGATGTGGATTTCCTTTTTGACACTTTTTCAGTATCAGAAAAGACTGTCAAAACTCTGCCTATGCTCAAGTGTTTTAAAGCATGCTACTGAGATCTTTAAAGAACCTACCAGGGCGAGGGTGATTAACCCTAGAATTGACAAAAAATACAAGTCAGCGCCTACTGATCCTACCTACATTAAAAGACAGTTGCCCCTGGACTCCCTTGTCGTCTCGAATGCCCGGAAGAGGGCCAATTCTCAGACTACGGGTGACGCTCCTCCCCCAGACAAAGAATCCAAGGTCTTTGAGGCATCGGGGAAGAGGGTAGCAGCACAGTCAGCCAACATCTGGCGTATTTCTAACACACAAGCGCTTCTGGCGCGCTACGACAGGGCACTCTACGATACACTAGAGACCCTGTTGCAACACCTGCCTGATCAATTCAAGGAAGGGGCTGAGATGCTGATCCAGGAAGGGAAGCTAATCTCTTAACGCTTCCATTAAGTGCGCTCTGGACGCAGCTGATACCGCTGCCAGAGCTATAAACACCAGTGTTATGCTTCGGCGACATGGCTGGCTTAGAATATCTGGATTTAAGCCAGAGATCCAAACCACCATCCTGAACCAAACGGTTAACCCAGATCACCTGTTTGGCCCAGAGATTGACACCACCCTAGAAAAAATAAAGGACACTGACACTGCAAAATCCATGGGTGCCTTACAGTCCCAGCAGTTTCGGGGTGGGTCCTTTCGTCGCTGCAGCACTAGAGGCGTCTCCAGGGGCCAGCTCTCCCAGTCCACGCAATACTACAAGGGCAACACTCAGACTACTTACACCAACAAGAGTCGAGGTGGATATCATGGCAACAGCGCCAAGGGCAGAGGACGTGGAAACAACAGCTCCAGATCCTCTGCCACCAGCAAACAGTGACGCCTTGTCACTGCCCCCCGACCACACAACACCGGTCGGGGGGAGACTCCAGCAGTTCTTGCCCGTCTGGAAGTCCATCACCACGGACAGGTGGGTCAGAAAACTTATCCAATATGGTTATTGTCTGGAGTTAACATCCACTCCACCCAACATGCCCCCAAGACACCGTCCTATGTCGGACGAGCACTTGCACTTATTGCAGCAGGAGGTCACCGTCATGCTGCAAAAAAGAGCAATAGCGCTCGTGCCGGTGCAGGAAAGAGGCACAGGGGTCTACTCCCTGTACGTCTTTATACCAAAGAAGGACGGGTCCCTCAGGCCCATCCTGGACCTCAGGCCACTCAACTACTACATCCTGTAGGAGCACTTCCATATGCTAACCCTGCAGCAAGTGCTCCCGTTGCTCAGGCAGGGGGATTTTCTCACAACTTTAGACCTAAAGGATGCGTACTTTCACATTCCACTGCACCCTTCACACAGGAAATACCTCCGTTTCACCATACAAAACCAGCACTACCAGTTCAAGGTTTTGCCTTTCGGTGTCACCACAGCACCCAGAGTGTGCCTGGCGACAGTGGCGGCGCATCTCAGAAGACGGAACATCCATGTCTACCCTTATCTGGACGACTGGCTCATCCAAGCGAAGTCAGCCCAGCAGTGTGCCGCCCACATGTCCCACACCATTCACCTCCTGCACGATCTGGGATTCTCACTGAATTACCCAAAATCCCACCTCCAGCCCGCCCACGTACGGCAGTATCTGGGCGCAACCATAAACACCAATTCAGTGAGGGTCAACAGCATTCAATCGCTGATACAGAAATTCAGACCTCAACACTCGCTTCCAGCACGAGTGTTCCTGCAGTTGATAGGCATGATGGCCTCCTGCATTTCCATAGTCCCGCACGCGAGGCTACATATGCGTCCGCTTCAGGAATGCTTAGCACGTCAGTGGACTCAGGCTCACGGGCAGTTAAAAGACCTAGTGTTGGTGAGCGGTCGGGGATACAACTCTCTGCATTGGTGGAATCCACGAAACCTTTGCAAGGGCCGACCGTTCCAAGAGCACGTGCCACAGATCATCCTGACGACGGACGCCTCTCTCCAGGGATGGGGAGCTCATGTCCTCCACTACACGGTGCAGGGGCTATGGACGCAACAGCAACGGAAGATGCACATCAATGTTCTCGAACTGATGGCAATCTTCATGGCACTCAAAGCCTTCAAAGTACATCTGTGCAACAAGGTTGTGTTGATCCGGACGGACAACATGACGGCCATGTACTACATTCAAAAGCAGGGAGGAACACACTCTCCGCAGCTGTCTCACCTGCTCAGAGCATGTGGAAGTGGGCCATTCAGAGGAACATCTTCCTCATGGCGAAACACCTCCCGGGCAAAGACAATCAGATGGCGGACCTGCTCAGCAGGCACAGCCACCAAATGCACGAGTGGGAGATGCATCCATCAGTACTCCAACCGTACTTCCGAAGGTGGGGTCATCCAGAGATAGACCTGTTCGCCACAAGGGAGAACGCAAAATGCCAAAGCTTCGCTGCCAGGTTCCCACACCCACAATCGCAGGGCAATGCGATATGGATGAACTGGTCAGGCAAATTTGCGTACGCTTTTCCCCCAGCACCTCTGATACCGCTGGTGGCACGCAAGCTCAGGCAGCACTCGATGACTCTCATCCTAGTTGCTCCAACGTGGGCTCGCCAACTATGGTACACCACGTTTCTGGAACTGTCCGTGGTACCGCATCAAAGGCTACGTCTCACACCCAGCCTTCTGACGCAGAGCCATGGCGACATTCAGCATCCAGATCCGCAACAGCTCAACCTGGCGATCTGGCTCCTGAAGTCTTAGAGTTTGGCTACCTGCACTTGCCTCCTGACTGTATGGACATCATTCGGGAGGCAAGGAAGCCCACCACCAGAGCTTTTGCTATGCGGCAAAATGGGGGCGGTTTGTCATTTATTGTGCAGACCACAACATTAACCCGCTAGATGCGTCTATTCAGAATATCATTTGTTACCTTTTCCATCTGTACAAATGTAATCTGGCCTATGCTTCCATTCGCATACATCTGTCCGCAATGGCCGCTTATCTCCAGAACAGGCAGCACCTCTCCCTTTTCAGGGTGCCTGCCATTAGGGCCTTTTTGGAGGGACTCAAACTAGTCATTCCTCCGCGGACTCCACCAGCTCCGGAGTGGAACCTCAATGTGGTCCTCACCCGGCTGATGGGTCCTCCCTTTGAACCACTGCATTCCTGCGAGATTCAATTCTTGACATGGAAAGTGGCTTTCCTCGTAGCGATTACATCACTGCGACGAGTTAGTGAGCTCCAAGCACTAACTATCCAAGAGCCATTTATTCAAATTCATTCTAACAGGGTGGTGCTTCGCACTAACCCTAAATTCCTTCCTAAGGTAGTGTCTCAATTCCATATTAACCAAACAATTGAATTGCCTGTTTTCTTCCAAAATCCGGAGTCATTGGCGGAGCGGATGCTCCACACCCTTGACGTCAAAAGGGCCCTGATTTATTACATCGATAGGACCAAGGATTTTAGGAAGACTAAGCAACTCTTTGTCGCCTTTGCACCACACCACAAAGGTAACCCTATTCCCAAGGCTGGTATTGCTAGGTGGATCGTTAAATGTATCCAGATCTGCTATCTGAAAGCAAAACGTACTCTCACCATTCCACCAAGGGCCCACTCCACCAGAAAGTTGGGGGCCTCTATGGCATTCCTTGGAAACATTCCTTTGGAAGACATATGTAGAGCAGCCACATGGTCTACCACACACACATTTACAAAGCATTATTGTGTTGATGTGCACTCCAAACAGCAGGCAGCTGTAGGGCAGGCTGTTCTCAAAACAGGCGGCCGCCTTTAATGGAGGGACTGCTATTTATTCTATGCACAGATATGAATTCAGCAGCCCACATGCCTCGAACCGAATATGCTACTTACCAGTATGCATCTGTTCTTGGCATGTAGGGCTGCTGACATTCATATCGCCGCCCTCCTCCCCGGCGCCTGTAGCAGCTGCAGAATTCACATATACTTCTAGCATGGTCATCATTCACTGAGTTTCACTCCATCTTGGCCACAATGGCTAAAAGCAATCTGAGGATGGAGTCGATGCCCATGCGCACTGTAGTCCAGGGGAGGAGCCACCTATCTCGTGATACTTCGAAGACTCTTCCAGGACAACAATGTGCAATCATCCGGACCCAACACTAGGCGGCGCTCTATGCACAGATATTCATATCTGATATTCACTATGGTACACCACGTTTCTGGAACTGTCCGTGGTACCGCATCAAAGGCTACGTCTCACACCCAGCCTTCTGACGCAGAGCCATGGCGACATTCAGCCATGTGCATATCTGTGCATAGAGCGCCGCCTAGTGTTGGGTCCGGATGATTGCACATTGTTGTCCTGGAAGAGTCTTCGAAGTATCACGAGATAGGTGGCTCCTCCCCTGGACTACAGTGCGCATGGGCATCGACTCCATCCTCAGATTGCTTTTAGCCATTGTGGCCAAGATGGAGTGAAACTCAGTGAAATGATGACCATGCTAGAAGTATATGTGAATTCTGCAGCTGCTACAGGCGCCGGGGAGGAGGGCGGCGATATGAATGTCAGCAGCCCTACATGCCAAGAACAGATGCATACTGGTAAGTAGCATATTCGATTCAGTTGAAATTGCTGTGCCAAGCTTGTGTTTGTTTTTTTCACGGCTCCTGGTGCTCCTGTCATAGGGCCGGGCAGGTGTGTTTTTTCCCCCAAGCACTTACTCCCAATGTGCTGGAAAACCTTGAGAGGGTGGGAGGGCTTGAAAGCTCCTGGTCCCTCTGTCACTTTCCCCATCTCCACGCAGTTAGTTGTAGCAGGAACGGGGAGGCTTCAAAAGAGTGAGAGAAAAAGGAGGAGGAGGCGCACGTAGACAGCAAGCAATCAGATAGTGAGAAGAGAGAGGGGAGAGAGTGAGAAGAGAGAGGGGAGAGAAGGACAGAGGATGGATGAGAGAAGGGCAGAGAATGGATGCATGGAAAGTTAAAACTAGTGCAAGGAGACAAAGGGAGTGGGGCTTTTTTTTGTTTTTGCCAGTTGTCCCTCCAGTTGTTGCTGGGTCCTGCTTTATATTCAGTTTGACTGCTCTATTTGTGGTAGCCTCACAGTTGAGATTGTCAGTATGATGATCATTGCCACCTACCTGCAGAAACCTGGTGCCTGAAGTAGTACCTGAAGTGTTCCATCAGACTGTAGTGCGGTCTGCCCATTTCCCATCACTTCCATCCATAATGAACAGTGTGTAGAATACTCAGGACTTTTTGCTCCTGATCAATTATAAGTGGCTTTCCACTTTATATATCACTCCTCAGCACGCCAGGAGTTTTTATTCCTCACCCCTGTGAGGCCAGGCTCCGACATCTCAGCAGCTCTAGGGGCTTGCATTCCACTCTTCAGCTGCATGTGTGTATCTGTTACTCTGGCCATTTGCATTGGGTAATACAGTCTCAATTATTTTGCCAGCCACAAAGCAGGGGTCTAGTGGGCCACACCTGTAGGCTGCACACCAAGATGGGTGTAGGCAAGTGCTCCGCCATCCTATTACTACTATTAACAGGGATTCACCTTTTCAGTTCTCACTGCAAATTCACCCTAATACTTTTGTCCTGCCCTGGTCTTTAGTTGATAGATCCTCGCAGAGCATAAAATCTCCCCATCAGATAAAAGCATGTGTGCTCACTAGATACATCCTGCTCCAACATGAGAGCCTCCTTCAAAACTAAAGCAAGTAAATCAAGTGGGTGCAGAAACCCCTTAAGTTGGGAAGAGAGATCTTTGTTATCTACTTCATCATAGATGGAAATAAGGAGTTTTGTAATATGCCTTTTAAGTCTTCCATTTGCTTAAAATTTCAGATGTTGCTTATCTTTTTTTGTTCTCTAAATTGCTCACAATAGATTAGGGTTTGTCTTAATTTCTTTTGTTCATGGAAATCCCTTTTCTTCGTGCTTGAGGCGATACGGAAAGTTTAATTCCATAACACGTTTAACATGTTATATATCCTTTTGTTTGTTTCAAAGCAGAAAGAATCATCTTTTCTTGATTTCGCATTGTTGCAGGTGGAGTTGGAGGTCACATTGCCAGGAGAAGGGAAAGACAGGATTTTTAAGGTTGCTATAAAGTGGATGGCCTGTGTGAGTCTGCAGGCTTTACACGATGCTCTCTCTGGGCGGTTGCCTAGTGTCCCTTTTGAAACAATCCAGGCATTAGACGTAGTGATGAGACATTTACCCTCTATGAGGTAAGAAACTGACTGGCAAAGCAATTAAAGCAAAGGTAAAATTTTTATGTTCTGTTGGGGAAAATGGGTGCATATCTGTTTTCATTGTTATTATTATTTCATTGAGGTGAACTTGTTTGTATAGATTTCTTAACTTTCCAGCTCTTACAATAGCTTCAGACTAGTCCAGGATACGGTCTTTGATAGTTTGACTCTATACAAAGAGAAAACCTGGCCTTACCACTGCTAGCAATGGCACAAATTAGCAGGATTGTTCTGAAAAAAGTGTTTTAAGTAGAAACAAAATAACATTAAAGTCAAGACAACAATTCGTAAAATATCTGTCTAAGTCAGTAAATAGAAGCATGTCATGTTGTGCAGTTCCTACTAATTCAGTAAGACACTGGAAACCAGGGACTGTATGAAAGATGGAAGCACTCCATAGACAGTCTGGATACTACTAACAAACCCAGACCCAATCGTTTAAAAAAATAAAAATAAAGCATTTACTACTCCACCAGTATTTGAAGCATTAAATATGCAGTGCATAAGTTCTCCGAAGTGTTGTGGGAGGTTAGTCCATAGAAGCCTTTGAATTTTATGTATAAACGTTGTTTATTGTGCTGCAAATTCAGTACATCATACCAATATGCTTCACAGACTGGTGTGGCGTCAACATTCAGCCCAACCAGCATCAATACAGCTTTTAGGAATAGGTCAAAACAGGGAAAAGGGAGAGAAGAGTGCTTGGACATATGCGTGTTGCGGACCCTGTCCTGAAGCCCAAGTGTTAATAGAGTGTCTTCAAAGCACCATCGGTGGTGACACGGAATAGTGGGGTACCACATCAAGGTAACAGCTCCTGCAATCGGGTCTGCGTCGAAATAGCTTAGCAGTGTCCAAACAAGGTAAAAAGAACCATAACCAAAACAAAATGTCCCCGTCCCCTCCACCCCCCAAGCCTACCCACCCCCTACCCCAGTTCCAGGTCCATTTTCCTAACTCGTAACAGTGGTCTCTCAGGCCTCAGTATTTATGGCAGCCGGCTGAGACAGCCGCAACAGGCGTAGGTATCGGGGGCAGGTCACTTCTCTAAATTCAGAAGCCAGAAGCGTCAAGAAGGGTTGCCATAATTCTGGATATTTGTCGCCCTCCCCTTTAGCAATCAGTGACAGTTTCTCCATCCCCAGGACGTACCAGAGACTGTGCAGCCAGCCCTGAAAAGTGGGGACATGTGTAGTGCGCCAGTAAGTGAGAATATTTTGTGTCGCCGATCCCAAGGCTATAGCTATCAACCTTCCTCTGTGGGAGCGCAGGGGGTAAGTGATGGGATTGGGAGAGCCCAGCAGCACATATGCGGGGAACCTCGGGATGGTGGTGTCTAAGTGTAGATCTATTTCATCTAGCACCTGATTCCAATAAGCCTGCAGGTGAGAACAGCCCCACAACAAGTGTACCAGTGTACCCTTCTCCCCGCAGCCCTGCCAGCAGAGCGCGTCTCGTGTGTGGTCCATCTCGTGAAGTTTTTCAGGGGTGTAATACCAGTATGTGGCCAGTTTGGTGAGAGTGTCCGTTAATCCCATGTGGTGCGCAGAATGACGGGCCCTATAACAAATGCCTTCCCACTCTTTATTACTCAGCGTGCGCCCCAAGTCCCTTTCCCACCTTGCCCTTCCTGCATTGTGAATATGTGCGTATCTGCCCAGGAGCATGCGGTAAAGATCCGATATCAAGCCGCGGTCATTTTTCCTAGAAAGCAGCCAGTATTCGTAGTCGCTGAGTCTGCGGTCAGCCCCCGCTCTAACGGTGGGATGGAGCACCCAGTGTCGCACCTGGAGGTAGCGAAGACGTTCCTCCTCCGGCAGACCAAATTCCCGGCGGAAGGCATCAAAGGGGATTGCTCCCTCCTCGGCATAGATGTGGGACAACACTTTACAACCCGCAGGGCCCCATTTTGCAGAAGCCACCACGTCCATGCCGGGACCAAAGTCAGGGTTGGACACTAGAGGTGTCAGCGGGGATGGGAACGACGTTAGTTCATGCGGTATGCTCACTTGATCCCACACCTCCAGGGGCGTCCTCGTAATGAAGGAAGCATAGAGATTCGGGGGTCGATGGCGCCGCCGCAGGAAAGGTACCTCCTGCAGAGTGCGACCCGCCACTGCCTGGTCTTGGAAGAGCCAGTGCTTCTCCGATTCCCATTTGCTCCACTCCACAAGCGTTCGTAACTGTGCTGCTTGGAAGTATAGGAGCAGGTCCGGGAGGCCCAATCCTCCTTGTTCAGGAGGCAGCATTGCCAAGAGTAGTTTCATACGCGGGCGCCGCCCATTCCGTATGAAGTTGGCCAGTTCAGCTTGGGTCTGACGAATCCATCCCTCCGGCGGCCGCATAGGGACAGCTCTGAATAAATACAATATTTGCGGCAGAATCGTCATCTTTATCGCTGCCACCTTGCCAAGCCACTACATTGGAAGGTGTTTCCACCTGACCAACTCCGACCGTATCGTGTGTCTTAGTTTCGCATAGTTCAGGCGAACCGTGCCCTGCAGAGTAGGTGCCAGTTGTACACCCAAATATGGGACAGCCTCTGATGCTCATGGGAAGGGGAAGAGGCTCTGTAAGAATGTCTTCGTGGACGCCTCCAAGGAGAGGTCAAGCGGCACGGATTTGCTGAGGTTAACCTTAAAACCAGCCACCTCCGCGAAGGTGTCAAGTACCGCCACACAGGCCGGGAGGGACTCACGAGGGGAGGAGAGGGACAACAGGACATCGTCCGCGTATAGGCTGATGGTATGCATAAAGGCCCCCATCTTGATGCCGCGAATCTCCGGGGTAAGTCGCATCACTTGTGCCAGGGGTTCCATATATAAGGTAAATAATAAGGGGGAGAGGGGACATCCCTGCCGCGTTCTATAGGGAAGGGGGGTGACGAGTACCCATTGACCCGTACTGTCGCTGAGGGCCTTAAATAACAGTTGAGCACCCAGGCGCGGAAACGGTCACCCAATCCGGCCCGTATCAGAACCCGCTCCAGGTACGGCCAGTGGACGCAGTCAAAGGCCTTCTCCGCGTCGATGGACAGTAGCATATATTCACCCTCCGTACGCGTGGCCTTTTCTATAAGGTGTAGTGCCCTTTTGGTGTTGTCGATGGTGTGGCGTTCCGAGATAAACCCTGTCTGGTCTGGGTCGATCAGTCTCCGCATCAGCGGGCCGAGTCTTGTGGCGAGGATACTCGTATAGAGCTTCAAGTCAATATTGAGAAGCGAGATGGGCCGATATGCTGCGCAGCTCGTTTTGTCTTTCCCCGGTTTAGGGATCACGGAAATGGTGGCATCTAGCAAGTCCTCCGTGATCGATCCCGGTTCCGAGAGATGATTGAATAGAGTGGTAAGCAGCGGCACCACCTGCATGCAGAATTTTTTTTAAAAGAGGGCCGTGAAGCCGTCCGGCCCTGGGGCTTTCCCCAGCTGGAGATGGCCGATATTACCTCCTCGGGTCGTATGTCGCCGTCCAGGGCCGTCGCCTGATCTGTGGTAAGAGCCGGTAGTTGGGCAGAGTCCAGAAAGGCATCGCCCGCTGCCAGATCCAGCGTTTCCCCTGAGTACAATGAGGTGTAGAAAGCGCTGAAGGCGGTCGCGATTTCCCTGTCCTCTGTGGCCAGGCTACCTCCGGCCGTTCTGATTTCCTGCACTGCCTGACGCTGACGCTTCTCCCTGAGTGCCCGTCCCAAAAGGCGCCCGCACCTATCCCCCCGTGTAGTACATGTGGCGCACCCTCAGTGCCGCGAATACCGCCCTGTCTTGGTCTAACGCACTCAATTGTTTCCGAGCCAGGGTCAGCTGCCTCCATATCCGTGGTGCGCAAGTCCTTTGGTGCATGCCCTCAAGTTCCCTAACTTTCTGCGTTAGTTCATTCCTTTTCTCCGCTCGCGCTTTCTCTGCCGCAGCTAAGGCTATGAATTCCCCCCTGAGGACTGCCTTTAAGGCCGCCCAGTGTGTGGTCGCCGTGTTGTTGTGTAGCAGGTAATCGTGGATCGCGCCTATTATTTTCTCCGGGACCTCTTTGCGGTGCAGCAGTGTGTCCCGCAGACGCCAGCACCGGGGAGGTCGCTGCGCCGGAGGGAAGAGGAAAGTCGCCAACAGGGGAGCATGGTCAGAAAGGGATGCCACTCCTATCTCTACCGTGGAGGTCAGGGCATGTAAGGAGGTAGAGGCCAAGAAGTAGTCCAGCCTGGCGTAAGTGCGGTGTGCACTAGAAAAGTATGAGTAAGCCCTGGCGCCAGGATGAAAACTGCGCCAAAGATCTACCATGCCCAGCTCTCTGTCGTGCCAACTCTCCCTCAGATAAGGACCCAGCCTGCGTAGAGCGCTGCGCTGACCTATCCAGGGCGGTGTCGAACACTAGGTTAAGGCCGAACAGACCGTGAAATCTGATCCCCCCCCAGTGAGAAGTGGTATGATAAGAGTCTCCCCTTGATTTCTGCTCCCTGTCTCAGAACCCGCCCCCGGAACCTTCTCGCTACCAGTATAGCAAACCAAGCTTTCTTGTTTGGTGCGGACGAAAAAAACTGGTGTGGAAAGGTGTGTGCTTTCATGCGTATGCAATCTTTCTGCAATAAGTGCGTCTCTTGGAGGAGACAGATGTCTGCTTGTGAGTGCTCGAGGCACGACAGTACTGCCTTGCGTTTGATAGGGTTGTTGAGACCTCGCACGTTCAGCGAGAGGATGCGCACTTCAGTAGAAGCCATAAATCATCATCCCTACCTCCCTTCCCTGATCACCCACGCTGACCTTCGGTGCATACAATCCCCCCCGACCGGGCTCCGGGACCGTGCCGAGTCGCGCCCAGCTATGGCTTGTCCCCTGCAACCTGGAATGCCCACCTGCCTGTCATTGCGGAACCCCCTGGACCTGGAACCCCTCCCTCGCCAACCCACAACCAGAACTACCCTTACCCTACCCCCATCCCTCCCCTCCTCCCCCCTCCACCCCTAAATTGAAAACCATAAAACATAGAGCCTCAAAAGTACGATACTGTCCCTCAACTTTCACAGATGAGTGGAAAAAGCAGGGGAATGTGTCCGTCTCCATCGAGATCCCTCCCGCCGCCGACCGCCGAGGCAATCTATGTCTAGCCCGAGGGGTCCCGGGCCCCCGGCTCCCGTCCATCAGCCGTTATCCGTTGCTGCCAGCTCCACTGCCGCCGTCTCGACTGCCGCTCTCTGACCCTTTTGGATCTCCTCTTGGGGTGGGCGACGCGGCCTGCGTCGCCGTTTCTGCTGCCGCCATCGGTTAGAAGAGCCATTCTCTGGGGCGTTCCCAGATTGCGAGCCTCCTTCCGACTCGGGTTCTTCAATGCCCAATAACCGGCAAGCATCAGTGAGGGACCGCAGCTGGTGTACTTTATTGTCCCATTTAAACACTAGGCGGAACGGGTGTCCCCAACTGTATGTGATACCAAGGCGCCTCAGTTCAGCAGTGACCGGCCTGAACGACCTGCGTTTTTCCAGTGTGATGGCGGCTAGGTCTTGAAAGAGCGTTGGTGAGTGGTCGCCATATGTGATGGGGCCTAGCTGTCGCGCTTTAAGGATCTCCTCTTTGGTGCGAAAGTCCTGGACGCACACCAAGATATCTGCTGGCAGGGCACCAGAGGCCCTGGGCGGACCCGTCCGGTGTGCCCTGTCTAGGATTATAACGGAGTCCGCCGGTCGGCCCAGAATGTGGTTGAAGAGGCCTTGTGTGAACTGGAAGAGGTCCGCTGTGTCCGGGGTAAGCTTCACTCCTCGGATTCGGATGTTATGCCTTCGAGAACGATTCTCTAAGTCCTCAACATGCGATTGTAAGTCAACTTGTTGGTCGTGAATGCGGATGATTTCTTTCTGGAGTGCTTCCATCTCGACATCCCGGCTGTCGCTCTTCGTCTCGAGGTCCGCTACCCGCTCCCCAATGGCGTCCGTGTCCCGCCGCAGCTCCCGAATCTCTCCATTCAGTTCAGTCTTAAGGAGTTTGAGATCCTCCCTTAGGCCGCTAAACAGAGACTCCAAGAAGGGCCTGGTGACAGGCTCATCTGTGCTTTGGGAGTTTTTGCCCGGCGAGCTGGCTACCGGTTTAGTGGGCACCGCCTGGGCTCCAGCACTTTAAAGGTCGGTTTTCTTCCCCATGATGGCAGTAGTGAGCAAGTCCTTAATGGTCCTGTCTTTGCGCACCCTACCAGCAGCCATACCCCCCGGGTCTGTCAGCAGAACAAGGCGGGGCAGGGCAGACCGGGCCGACAGTATGCCGCGGCTCCAATAGCTAGGCCCTTTACAGTAGAAGTGTAGAGACCAGTCCCAGCAGACCTCCGCAGGGTCCCCCTGTACCACGTGCTCTTGCCTCCAGGGGTCCCCCCACTCGGCCGAAGGTCGCACAGGTTTTCACCCCTTCTCAGAGATGGCGGTCAATGTCTAGCTTTAGGCAATATGGCAGGGCGCAGGACTGAGCCAAGTCACAAAATGGCGGCCCACGGCTCGCCAAACCCGGGAGGCCACGAGGCAGCCGTCCACTACCCGGGCTAAGGACAGTACAGTGCGCGTTGGGGGCCCCCAAGGTAACCGCTCCGTCGTGGGGTCTCCACGTTGCCTCCGCTGACCTGCTGCCACCCGCTGCGCACACGGGGGGCCCTCCCACACACCTTCAGCTCCCGGAGTTCGCGTGGGTACAAGGCTCCGCACCCAGCTCTTGCGCGCTAAGTGGTAGGAGCGAGGCTGCAGGGGTGATGCGTTGCCCCAAATAGGGGGAGGTATAGGGGGTATGCCCAGCGAGGGCGCCCCACAGTCATGCCACCGGTCCCACAAGAGGGCGGCCCATAGAGACAGGCAATGACGGCCGGGATCGGGGAGGGCTTCAGGAGCGATGCACCGCGTGGGGTTTGCCGGCGCTGCTACTAGCTCCCCCCGGCTGTCCCCAAACTACAGTCTTTAACTGGCGTGACGCAGGGGGGGTTGTCCGGGCACCCCTCTCACCTCACCTCTGGTCTCTTGCCGATCGCAAGTGCCGTTGTGCCTCTCCCGGCCGCCGCTCACCAGCAGCTCCGTCCGCGGCCCAGGAGGTCCGGCCGTGTCGCCAAGAGAAGACAGCAGGTCCGCAGAAGCCCCCTCCGAGGAGCCTCGCGCACAGCCGCGCGGGTCGGACCTGCCACTGCCCGCCGGGGATGCGTTAGCGTCGGCCACCTGGCTCCACCCCTCGCGGCCTCGTTGTCGCTGTCCCGGCCTCCACAGGCCCCAACGAGCCGCGTCCAGCCCGCTCGGAGTTGGCAGGATCTGGGCACCGCCGATCCGCTGTGCTGCCCCTCAGGGACACTGCTGCACTGGTGTCGGGTCCGGGCACTCCGGGGAGCCACCCGGGGCCAGAAGGGATGCGATAGTAGCGGTAAAACAGCGGCCAACGGCGGGAGCTCGACGAGACACGTCTGCTCACACCGCCATCTTGGCCACGCCCCCCAGCCTTTGAATTTTAGAAGAAAACCTTGCAACTTGCAGAACAAACAATTCTTCTGCAGATGTTAAAGAAAATTCCTTCTGAAACAATAAGGTTTTCAGTCTGCTCAGACTATCGAAGTTCACATTAAAATAGGAATTAAAGGCCAAACCTTCACCCTTGTAAGTGTACGAGGTGGTGGAAAAGGCACATTTTTATGACAGGTCATGACCCTGTAAGCAGTCCCCACATAGGGTACCACAGGTTATCCAGTATTGGGGTATCTTTCATAGATTCACATGCCTGACTCATTCCCCGTCGCCGAGGTGGGAGTCCCACGGTAAATAAAAAAGCAGTGCCAAAAGTAAATGATAGTAGTAGGCCCTAAAGAAAAAAGCCTGCGGCCTAGATCCAAGTAGCCTATCTACATCATTATGCTAAAAAGACCAGAGTCTTGGTCCCAACTAATCAGCTATCAGCACCCTCTAGAACACTCTCTGCAGAGCCAGTTCTCCACAGATTTTCACCGCACATCGTGTGAAAGGGAGTCTACCTGAGTGACAACTCAGTTTATCCTTCAAGATGTCTGACAAGAAGGCCTTGTTCAAACCTTGTAGAACCTGTGACAAAAAGAGTTCATGTTGATGATCAATTAAGGACTGCATTTACTACCTCTACCCTAAACATGAGGCAAAAGATTGTAAGACTTTCCGAACCTTCCCTTCTAAAATCCTAAGGGATAGGGAGGCAAGAGTCCTGTTGTGGCTTAAATCTTCTTTAGCTGAAGATGATGATAGAGCCTCCACTTCCAGCAAGGGAGCTAGATCTCAGGACAGTTTGTCAAGTGAGGGGAGAAAACATCATAAATCCTCCCACTCTACTTCTGGTCCTTCTCAGAGATCTCCCTCTATTTCATCTGGGCCTATACAGTCTCCACAGGCTACAGCTCTCAAGTACTCTAAAAGTTAATCTTCCAAAACTGTGAGTAAAAGCTGTTCTATTTCCTCAGCTTTACCTATATTGTCGATGATTTCTGTCATGTCTTCAGCTCCTTCGTCGACGGCAACTATATCTACTACTTCTATAACTCCTCCTATTCTTTCGGCGAGGATTTCTATTGTGACTGTCGTCGAAGACTCGTCGACGAAGGCCTTATCGACAGTCATTAAAACACTCATCGACGAAAGTACCGTCGACAAAGCTTCCACCGTCGGCGAAACTTTCGTCGACTAGGACACAGGTTTCTACTATGCTGCATAAGAGTGCCCCGTCGACGAAGAAACCAAGCCCATCGACAACTATCCCGTTGAGTCCGTCGACGATGGTCCCGTCGACGTCGAGCCCGTCGACGACTGTCCCGTCGATAAGTCGACGATGGTCCCGTCGACAATGGTCCCGTCTATGTCGAGGGCGTCAATGACGTCGAGACCGTCGACGATGATCCCACCAACAGCGATTAAAATGAAGAGTCCATCGACGGTAACTCAATTTGCAATGATCCCGTCGACAACAGTACCAGTTACAGTGATGGAATCTGCTCCAACTAAGGTTTTAGCGGCAGTAACTTTTTCAACGCCTATTTCATCAAAAAGTTTTCAGCTTAAATCGTACCAAAGACATGCCTGTTCATATGTCTCTCCTCTTACTCCATCTCACCACCTTGAGACATATGCCCAAGAGGAGGATGATGACTATGGCAACGATGATGAGCAGCTTTTGGGGTAGCTAGTCATCCTTCTGAACTGAATATTAAATGTCAAGATGAAGAGGAAGATGAGGATAACTACAATGAGCACTACTACCAAGAGGACATTGTTGTTCCTCATCACACGGAATACTAGAGGCATTCTGGGCTTTCGGATTCCAGCCATCTGCCTTCTAACCTTACCCAGGACTTGCAAGCCATGCCATCTGCCTTCTAACCTTATCCAGGACTTGCAAGCCATGTTAGCTGATTATAGGCAGCGCTTTCCCCCGCAGCAGGTCATTCCACCACCTCAGCCTGTGGTGGTTCCAGATCCTGTTCCTCCACCCGAGGTTCTGACGCCAATGTTTCCAGTTACAGAACCTTCTCAAGAGCACCAGCCTCCTCAGCCTCCTTGAACTCCAGACACTTTTTCAGATGAGGAAGTGGAAGAGGTGACCTGCCAGAAAATCCCCACTTGGACCCATGGGATTCTTAATTTGAATTTGTTTATTCTTTTTTTATAATAAAACCTTTTCTTCTTTTCTTGACAGAAAAGAAGCAGGTTCTTGTAGAGGCAGTGCTAGCAATCACACACTATCTTTCACGGTACATGACATCAGTAAAAGTGATGACAAAGATCCTGTTTTGACAAATCGCGATCTGAAAAATATCTCCATCACGGATCATTATCCTTTTCCCCTAGCCAAAGACATTCTGGAATCTTTCAAAGGGTTACAAACATTAACCAAACTTGACCTACAACCAGTGCAGCTGGACATACCCTGGATCTTAGTTTGACCAACACTCTCTTGATCAAAGTACTCCTGCTTGTTAATCTTTTTTTAAAATTATTTTATTTATGGCATTTCAAGTACAGCAATACAAACCGGCAAAAAACATTGTCTTACAGTCTATTCGGAAGCTACATGGGCAGGCACATCAGATCAATGCAAGAATACAACATAATTCCGTATGTTATGCTCAGCGATAACCTTTCACTTGCAATATCCACATTAGTCCTTAACCAATCATATCTATATGCAATGTTAAAAAAAAATATACGGTGTCTGTTCAGAAACCTCACGTCCCGCTGCCCCCAGCCAGCTACACAGCATTCTACCCATAACGCAAGAGTAACCCCCCCATAGTTAGTGTGGGACCATTACCGACTGCCGGGGTGACAAAAGGGAGTTTTGACCTATGCAGTCCCGTAATGTATGCATCAGTGTATCCTGTGTACCTCATGCAGTGCCCTCTGGTGATCCCCGTCCCATGACCCATGGGATTTTTATATTATCCCTATGCCTTCACCACCAACTCCACAACCATCGGACTCACCACCAGAAGATCTAGGTGAATTTCATAACCTCATGCAGCGAGCTGCAACTAGACTTCAACTTCCAGTAACTGTGGAACAAACTGAATGTTTCCAACACGATTTTAAAGAGGAGACTAGGAAAATTACCAGAGCCATTCCGATCATAGATTATATATGGAACGAGGGCATCAAGATTATGAAAAACACTGCATCCGTGCCTGCTGTGCTTCCACGGGTAGATAAAAAAATATTGTGCTCCGGCCAACAGTCCGTCCTGCCTTATCGGACACCCTAGGCCGGGTTCTGTCATTTCACAGGCCGCCCAACAAAGGTCCAAAAATCCAGCAACGCCCATCAGTACACCGCCGGACAAAGAGGGACGTCGTCTTGGTCTCCTAGGTAAAACGTTTTTAACCATTGCTGCAGCTTCCATCAGGGCAGCAATCTTATTAGCGATCATAGGGCGTTATGATCGCCAAATGTGGTCGGATATGGCTGGTCTGATTGACCTCGTCAAGAAACAGGAAGCGTGGAAAATGTTACTGGAGGGAGAGCGCGCAGCAGCAGAGACTATTGATTGCGCTCTGGACATTATCAGTACAAATTTCAGGCAATTAGCTGGGGCTGCAATTTTCAGGCGCCAGGGTTGGTTAAAAGCTACCACCTTCCGACCAGAAGTCTAAACAAAAATATTAGACATGGCCTATGATGGCAAATCTTTGTTTGGCAAACATATTGACAAAGCCCTCGAAGCAATCAATACTGACACTGATACGGCAAGATCTTTAGGTTCCCTACAATACAAGTGTGGAACATTTAGAGGCGCTAGGGGGCGTGGCTATTCCTCTAGAGGAGGTTACAATACACAACAAAACAGCCAATATCAGCCTCCGTATCAGCAAAATTACCAATCATCATACCGCCAATCCAATACGGCTGCTTTCTCTCGCCAAGAAGGCTGAAAACGTTCCAACAATCAAGGGCGAGACTCTAACAGAAAACAGTGAGTTCAGCCGGGCGCCAATTTTATTTCCTCCCCTCTCCGTGGGCGTGAAAATTTCATCTCATCTGGACCAGTGGCAAGAAATTACCTCCGACCAATGAGTGTTAGACCTAGTGAAAAATGGATACACCCTAGAATTTGTCAACAAGCCACCAACCACTCCGCCCAGGGGACCCCCTCCCCCTAGTCTTCACTTATTGTTCAAAGAAGCTTATACAATGCTCCTCAAGAATGCTATAGAAAAGGTCCTAGTACATCAGAAACGGACAGGTTTCTACTCCCGTTTTTTCCTAATCAAAAAGAAATCAGGGGAATGGCGAACTATCCTGGACCTTCGCAATCTCAACAGATTCCTCAAAAAACAATGGTTTCACATGGTCACCCGGTCAGAGATTCTAAGCTGCCTGAACGAGGGAGATTTTATGGCTTCTTTAGACATGGAAGACGCTTACTTCCAATCCCAATCCATCCAAAACACCGCAAGTATCTCCGCTTCACTGTGGCTGGTGCCCATTATCAGTTCAAGCTGCTCCCGTTTGGACTAAAATCGGCTTCAAGGATCTTCACAAAGTGCCTGGCCCCGGTAGCGACAGTGTTGCATTCTTGGGGAATGCAGGTCTTCCTGTACTTGGACGATTGGTTAATCAAAGGTACTTCGGAACACACTGTAGACTGCCATTTCAACATGTCGCAATCTCTTTGCCTCTCTGGGGTGAACAGAAGCAATCCCAGTTACATCTGAAGCAAATCCTGCCTTTCCTTGGAGCGCGTCTGGACACAATCCAGTGCAAGGCATTCTTATCTCAAGAAAAACCACTTCACCTCCAAAAGCTAGCACTCCGGGTCTCAAAAAGAAAGTCCCTTTCTGTTTGCATGTTCGCTTCACTCCTGGGAATGTGCTCTTCGGCCATAAATCTCATTCCCTGGGCACGTCTCAGAATGAGACCTTTACAGGAGGAACTACATCTTCAATGGCAGCAAGCGACCGGTTGCTTCAACAACAACATCATCAAGGTCACACCACGCATGGTGGATGCTCTCCACTGGTGGTCACAGTTGACCAATCTGACACAAGGTCTCAGGTTCATACAAAGTCCCGCAGACTTTGTTCTGGCAACAGATTCGTCCATGGAAGGATGAGGAGGTCATCTCCAAGATTTACAAATACAAGGCAAGTGGTCTCAGAAGTACAAACAACTACTCATCAATAGCCTGGAATTGCGAGCAATCTTCCTATCGTTGCAAGCTTTCCTTCCAAGGATTACAGGATCATCAATACTAGTTTGAACCGACAATACCACCAGCATGTGTTACCTGAACGAACATGGAGGGACAAGATCGGCAACGTTATCAAAGGAGGCTCAGGAGGTATGGGAATGGATCACACTCCACAACATAACCCTCAAGGCGGAACATGTCAGAGGCCTCCACAATACCCTAGCGGACATGCTCAGCAGATCCCTATCAGACTGCCACGAGTGGGAATTAGACCAAGTCCAGCTGAACAGAGTGTTCCAGGTTTGGGGCAAACCGACATTGGATTTGTTTGCAACAAAGCAGAACAAAAAATGCCAATATTACCCAGCAGATATCCTCAACAGGGGTCAAGAGGGAATGCCCTGCCCATGCAATGGTAAGGGATCTTTTCTTACGCTTTTTCCCCAATCCCTTTGATACCAAAGGTGTTACGCAAGATGAAATGGGAGGACTGCCTTCTCATGCTGATAGCCCCCCAGTGGCCACGCCAGTACTGGTTCCAAGAACTTATTTTGCTATCCCAGGACCGGCTAATCCGTCTTCTTCCAACACCTACAATGCTGTTGAGGAACAAGGGGCAGATACTTCACCCAGACCCTCGGTCTCTAAATTTACACGCATGGCTCCTGACTTCCTAGAATTTAAGGACCTTCATATTCCTCAGGGTTGCAGTGACATCTTAGCAAAATCACGAGCCCAAAGCACACTTAAGACTTATCATCTTAAATAGAAAAGGTTTTGCTGTTGGTGTGAATCTAACAGGGTACACTCAATAGAAGCACCTACAGAACGAATTCTTCCTTATCTGCTGCATCTGGCTCGCTCTAGACTCTCCTTTTCATCAGTAAAAGTCCATTTAGCTGCTCTCTCCATGTTCAGGAAAGTTGCTAAGATTCCTTCGCTATGTTCATCCTCATCAATCAAGCAGTTAATGAGATGTCTTTTCCGAACTTTCCCTCCGGTTAGGCTCCCGCCACCGGAGTGGGAACTCAATACGGTCCTCACACAGCTGATGAAACACCTATTCGAGCTCATCCACAAGGCTGACCTCAAATTTCTAACATGGAAGGTCGCCTTACTTCCAGCTCTAACATCTGCCCGGAGATTAAGTGAAATTCAGGCGTTCATTATTAAGGAACCATTTTTGAATTTCTTGAAGCATTATGTCACTCTCCGAACTAACCCTACATTTATACCTAAGGTACCATCACAGTTCCACCTAAATGAACCAGTGAAGTTGTCAACTTTATTTCCAGGCCCTACTACACCGGCAGAAAGAACCTTAGGTTTGTGACTATCCTGGTGATGCAACACGCCTACTCAGATTGCTAATTTCCCGCCTGTCCTGATGCCAAATGGGCCTCAGGGCATGGGAGGGCATCTCTCAGGTCTGGGGGAAGCCGGGGTCGCATATCAAAGGTGGCAGGTACTTTGAAGCCACTAACCGTCCTGATGGAGGAGGTGTGAACACCTTCCTCTGGAGCAGGCATTGTTTCTTGCCTCAGAGAGCATGGGGTCTCACCTGCAGGGGGTCAGACCCATGTATGTGGTGGCATGCTGGACGATACCAGTCAGATAGCACACTAGCGGTAGGAGTTTCAGGAGGCACCTCAAATGTGCCTTCTGGGTGCATGTCTTGGATATCAAACATAGGTTTGAGTAAAACCATCATATAACTTTGCAACTCATAATGACCTGTGCCTAGTACTTATACTTAAAATGGCTTCTCTGTTCTTGTGTACTATTTTGTAATTGAACTAAACAGCACATGAGCACATGAGCTTAATGTAGATATGTCCTTGCATGTGATATAATGCACCCTGCCTTAGCTCTATAAGGCCTGCTGTAGGGGCGACTTAGTGCATGGCACCCAGGGTGTGTGCCATGCCATGTTTTTACACTTGTTTTCACCATTTCACGCAGCCTGCAGTGGCAGTCTGAATGAGTTTGGTGGTGTGTTCTGTAGAGTGGCACAATACATGTTGCAGTCCTTCTGGACCCCCTTTAGTACCCATGCCCTAGGTACCAGGGCTACCATTTACTAGGGACCTACAGAAGTGCTAAAGGTCTTACCACCTGGGGTGCATTTGAACAGTTATCATGTTTTTGGGAAGGAGCACTGGCATGGGGGACCTGGTTAGCAGGAACTAGTGCACTTTATTCAAAATTGCATCAAATACTAGGCAAAAAGTGGGGAGGACCATGTCAAAAAGGGTCACTTTCCTACAATCGGCTGTTGCAGTCCTTCTGGACCCCCTTTAGTACCCATGCCCTAGGTACCAGGGCTACCATTTACTAGGACCTACAGAAGTGCTAAAGGTCTTACCACCTGGGGTGCATTTGAACAGTTATCATGTTTTTGGGAAGGAGCACTGGCATGGGGGACCTGGTTAGCAGGAACTAGTGCACTTTATTCAAAATTGCATCAAATACTAGGCAAAAAGTGGGGAGGACCATGTCAAAAAGGGACACTTTCCTACAATTTGCTGCATTCCTTTTGCATCAGAGAAAGACCGTACTCACACCGCGGGTCATATCAACCCATCATACCAACCTATATTACATCTGCATGATCCTTGACACCGAAGACTTTGCAGCCTTCATTCTCCTTTACAGCATTTGACACAGTCTCATTCCCCATCCTTCTCAGGAGCCAGCTTGAGATTGGCATCCAATTTCCTGCTCTTCCCTGGAATTGCTCCTCCTTAATGGATAGAACACAAGTTGTCAGCCTGGAACTTTGCTCCTTGGAAGCCAGCAAACTCGTCTGCCGAGTGCCTCCAAGTTCATCGCACAGCCCCACCCTCTTTAACCCTCTGGCCACTGTCATCTGCGCACACAACATCAACATCCTCTCCTACGCCGTCGATTCACAACTCCTACTTTTCCTATCGAGACAAGAACCTCCAACACAGGAAAAAAGTTCTCTGGGTGCATGACCGAACTGAATGAAAGTCAACTGTCTGCAGGGTAGTACAGACAAGACCGAACTAATGATCTTTGGCAAGAAAACCTCACCATGGGCCTCCCAACTAGTGGCTGGCCAAAGTCGGACCCACACCCAGAACTCACACCAGGAACTTTGGAATAATCGTCATGAGCAAACTGTACATGGCGTACAATTCAACGCCGTCACTGCATCCTGCTACCACACCCTGAAGATGCTAACAAATATCTTCAGATGGCTCCAAAGCAGCACTAGAACACTGTCACTCAAGCCCTAGTCAACAACAAATTATACTATGAAACCCTACACACCGGGATTACCAAGCAAATCCCTAGAAGGCGATAAACCACCCAGAATACTGCAGCCATACTCATCCTCCATCTTCCACACTGAAGTCGCATCACATCACACCTCAGGGAACTCCACTGGTTCCCGATCTATAAACTCGCTCAATTCAGATTCCTCACATACACATTCAAGGCAATTTGCAACGCAGGACCCACCTACCTGAATACTTTATTCTCCTTCTACCAACCAGTAAGACCGCTACGCAGGACGTTTACTCGCACACATCCCACGCATACATAGAACCATTTCAGGAGGACAGACATTCTGTTACATCACTCCTAAAGCGTCCTCCTACTCCACATCAGAGTGTCTTCCTCTCTTCTTGAATTCGGAAGAAACTGAATGCCTGCCTTTTTAATTTACCAATGTACCATAGGCAGGGCTGGGCACACATCTTGGATATATTGACGAGTGATGGTGTGCATTACAAATACACATATCCGTATCAGCCATACTATACCCCCTCAAGAATAACCACCACTCTACAGGTCATCCCATACCCACGCCTACAGTAGAACCTCATCCAAGTGTAGAGGCGAATAACAAAACGGACAGGACACTAGAAGTCATTCACAACTTTAAGGCACCCTGCCAACCACCCTGGGTTTCAGACCCTGTATGGGGCACAATATCAGCATTCGAGAAGTGGGAAAAAAACACCTTGGGCAGAGGAGGCCTAGATGTCACCCATAACTTTGGCCAAACGCTAGAGTCCAACGAGCATCACCAAAAGCACCTACGCCAGAAGTCGCATGGCTTTGTTGAAACATAGATTTGCAACATGCCACAGAAGGAAGCCATGGAGCCGGTCCTGAATCATCAAAAAGTTGGGTTCTAGTCCAAGGATCTCAAAAGAAAGAGACCCTTCTAGTTCTAAGACCGCTCAACCCATTTTGAAGGAAGGAATTGTTCAGAATGGTAATGCATATGGTCATGAATAATGAATATGACATTGCTTCACTTCCACATACCTGTTGACTGAAAACACTGCAAATTCCTAACATCTGAGGTAGCCTGTCACTATTACCAAGTTTGCACTGTACCTTTTGGCCTTCGCTCAGCATCCAGAAAATGTTCAGAACACATGATCCCATGGCTGCTCATCCTAGATGTCTAGGACACCTCACCTATCCATACATAGACACTTGGTTTGTCAAAAGCTGTCCATACCATCTACAAAATGATCAGTACCAGCCAATTTAGGAAAGAGTTGAAGGTGCTCCTGTTTAAAGATCACTATATGACAATGCTTTAACAGTCCACAGATTAGGTACCTCTATTGTTACTTGACTTTGTTCTTCTCTTTCACCCTGTGCAGCATTCTGCTGCATTTTTGCTAGGATCGTGCTACAGAAATACCACATACATCATCTATAAATCTTTAAAATATGACAAAAAGATACGAAACTGAACCACGTGATGTAAATTATGACTAATTGACTCATTTGGCATATTGGAGTTAAATGCATGACAATTCATATTCCACAAATATCAGTAAAGTCACATACAGAATCAATCACTAAAAATGAAAATACAGTAGAGTAATTTGGAATATATAGAAGAATTTTCCTCATGAACAGCCCCATAAAGAAAACCAGCAACAGCCAGACAGATAATGAACATGTTCATATTAATACAATGGGTCGTATTCGACTAAAATTAAATGTTTTAACAATAGACTTTAATACCATTGGTGTTAGTGTTTGAAATACATACATCCATCCATTCCATCCAGGTATCTGTGTTCAGCCAGTATACACAAAGAGTGAATCATCAAAAGGCTGAAACTTGAAGGCATATTATCGAGAGCCCATTGCTCCAGAAAGTGGAATGCAATTAACGTAAGGCAAAGCTGAATCCAACTGCATGTGGTTTAGAAAACACGAGTGCACCTAAGTGTTTAATAATAAAATCTCCTGCACACAGTAGGTGCTGTTGCTGAAGAACAGAAGACATGGATCCCAAACATATTGATCAGACTTCAGTACTCCCTCGCTTTGCTGCAAGGAGACGTGTGCAATGACTTTCAGTACTCTGAAGGAACATGTGCTTGTTAAGTGCTAAATACATCTTCTGGATAAAAAACAATTGTTGCATAACTCCACGTACATGGTCCTCAGTTTTTTTTGGTTGCTTTTAAAAAAAAAAACAAATACTTCTGCTGGTGCTAATCCACTGGCAACATTTTCAAATGTTTTATGTTTAGTGTTTTATTGTAGAATTCTGTCAATAAACCCTCTCATCAACCGGGGGCAGTACCAGTCTGGCACATGGCTCGTAAAGGTTTTGAATAATTGTTTTAACAATACAATAAAACTGTGCCTGCCTGTACTAAACTAAGTGTATATGGAATGGCAACAGCAAACCAACCCAAAGCTTTACTAGACTATGCAAGTGAAAAGAAGCATTTATTATAAGGCATCTAAGTTATTCCACATTCTCTTTTAGCAGTTCACTATTGATAACTATGTACTCAATCCATTAATTCTTTAATAAAAAAATTTAAAAAAATTAAGTTTCATGAGAAACAACCTACAAAACAATAACAAAGGGCGCACATTGAACAATCGTGAGAAATCTAGTCATCACAGCATCAATGGTACATGGCGTCCATGAACATCAAATATTAGAGTAATAGTAGCCCCCTCGGTGTATAAACAGTAACTCAGTTCCAACATGGCACCACCATGGCAGTTCCCCATGGGTTGCAAGGGAGTGCGGCTAGTTCTCTTCTTCGTCATCTGGAATCTGTGAAGCTTCATTCTATTGACCCAAACCGTAATGGTTCAGCCAGCTACCTCATACCTTACTAAATTTTCTTGTACACCCTTTTCTCTTAGATCAGACCCCTTAGGATTTCACGATTTGCAGATCGGCTCTTCTGTAAAAATTATGTTTTTTTTACAAAAGTGCGAGCAAAATATGTAACACGAACAAACGAAAAAAACTGGCATTCCCCCTCTCTTTACTGGCTCTGTGCTGCTGTTTAGCCATTAAAGGGAGGGTGAGCAACAGGCAGGCAGCAGATGTGGTAAATTCCTCTGTCGCCTGCCTTTCAAATGCACCTCGCCCCCTCCTGAGCAATTAACCTGCAGGCCGCCTCACACCTTTGTGTGCCCCCTGCAGTCCATTTGAAAGCACAAGTCTGCAGTATTTTTGTGGCGGGCACATATTTTGCCCAATGAAAAAATACTGCAAATTTTTAGTTATGGGTTGCAGATTTATTTTGGCCACAGAATTTGCCACAAAATCCTGTGGGGTTTGTTATATGTGACTCTTTCAGCTGCCATGTATAAGTCCATCCCCCTTTTCCATTCATGGAGTGTCCGAGTTTCTTGTGTACTCCAATGTCTTGCCACGTCCTGCTCCGCTACCGCTAAGCCCAGGGCGCTAAAAAGCATTTGAGGTCTGCCCACATTGACATCACATGGGATGCCCAGAAGGATGTTCTTTCGGTCCTCGGGGATAGATATCTTAAATACTACGTTTAGTTGTCTAATTATTGCATCCAAGTATAACTGTATGATGGGGCAGCCCCATATTGTGTGAAAGAAGTCTCCCACTGCGGCCTGGCAACTCGGGGTTTCAGTACGACCCATTTTATGTAGACTGGCTCTATTGTAGTATAACATGTGAAGGATTATATACTGAATGATGGTCAGTCTAAGTTTGATCGCCACCTCTCTAGTGGTGCATCAGGGCCCCCTCCCAAATGTAAGTCCGCCATAGTACCCAACTCACCCTGCCATGCTTTCCAAGGTTGTCGGGCATGTTGTTCAATGTTTTTTATGTAAGTGACACTTCCTTAGTTTTGAGCTCTTCTTGTAGTAATCCCCTAGAGTGGTGCATATTCTGGTACATCCGTCCCCACCAATCCTTCCGCCAGCCATGCAAGGTGCAGCTGGGTATATTTGAAGAATTCGGATCTATGAAGCTTGAATTCAGTCCAGAAGGTGGAGAAAGATTTGAATTTGCTCTTGTCAATAACGTCCCCTGCATATTCCAATTCCAAAGCTCCGTAGCTTAGGCAGTTCCTTGAGCCAGTTCCCTTTCCCCAGTCGCGTTGCCCTGGTAGTTTTATGTACCCACCCCAGTGTTATAGTTGCTCTTTTCCACCCTTCTAGGGTGACTCGTGTCGCTGGGAGCAACCCAGGTGTTCTCTTTCCCCTGTATAAAGTGAAAGAATGTGTGCTGTGTCAGTGTCTCCCATTCTAGCGTGTTTGTGGGGTGATCCCATGCTACGTATATCCAGTTATTGATGGGGGTTAGATGCACTGCGCAGTAATAGGCCTCAATATCCAACAATCCCAACCCTATGGCTTATGTTTTAATGTTCCTAGGGTGATCCTTGGGTGCCTCCCTAGCCATAGCTCGGAGTCTGTTTCCATAAATATCGTTTTGGGGTGAGGCTATTGAGTATTCTTGAGGACATAAAGAAAGAGTAGTCATTTTAAACATGGCCACCCAGCCCATTATGGTGAGGGGCAAGTCTCTCCATCTGTCTGCATTCTCCTTAAATTTAGTCAACACCCGCTGGCTGTTGTGGCTGCGGCAGACCTCGATATGGGGTGTAAGAAATATACCAAGGTATTTAAAGCCCCTCGGTAGCCACTTGTAGATCCCCTGGTAGGGGAGGTCACTCCACTATCAGTCTAGGGCTATACGCTATTTTTTGTTCTAGTTCATCTTATAGCCTGAATACCGTGCTTATTTGATTGCTATTTGGAACAGGGTGGGAATCGTGTGTGGTTCAGTTACAAATAAGAGAATGTCGTCTGCACACAGGTTTATCTTCTCCTTCTCATGGTCGTCTGGAGTAGCCCTAAAGCCATGCACCTCTGGCTGCTGTCTGATCAATCATGCACGCTAAGGATTCCACTATCAAGGTGGACAGGAGTGGGGACAGGGTGCCCTCTGAGAGTTTGCGATTCACCCGTACAGCCGCTTTGGGGGAATTGTATAATAATGCCACCTATTTCCTACAGTTAGAACCAAATCCAAATTTGACCAGAATGGAGTTACTCCATCCATTCTTTAGCAGATCTGCTTTTCCTTATATCCTCTGATCAATTTTCACTTTAAAAGTATGCACCCTGTTCTGTTGTATTTGCTAATGATTCTTTTTGTCGGATTTGAAGCATAACTAAAGATCACAGAGCAGCATTTGTTTTCTTTTAATTGTAGGTATACTCCTGTTGGGCGGTCATTCTTCACTGCCTCAGAAGGATGCGCCAACCCCCTGGGCGGTGGCAGGGAAGTTTGGTTTGGCTTTCATCAGTCAGTTAGACCCTCACTTTGGAAAATGATGCTTAATATAGATGGTAAGTAATATGCTTCTTGTGCGCCATTGAGATAAGAGACCACTTTCAACAAGCATTGGAAATGCAATAAGTCTCGCATTAGAAAAGTTGGAGCTATATGTTTTGTAATGTGTTGGTCTTGAAAATAGTCAAAAAAAGATGCAAGCACAGTGTGGGGGTGAGGGGGCAACGCAGGGGGCAGGATTACAAACGCCACGGGAGAGGGGAGCAATTAAAGTACGACGGAAGCATCAAAGGGCTGGGAATGCGTGGTTGGAAGGGGCACAACACAGTGACATGGAGCAAGCTGGTACTGCGCACGTTCAAGCTTGCAGCCAGGGAAAACAGGGGTAGCAATTTGAAAAGCCCCTGTACAAAATGTCGAGCAAGCTCGACTTAAAAAGATGAGGCAAATTAGTATGCTGCCGCCATGTCTATGAAGCAGGGGCCGCCATGCTTGTGCCGGGTGCGGCTTGCTGAGTGGCGGAGAAAGTTGATATGGGCGGGCCCCGCAGAACCAAAGAAAGGCACAAGGCTGCCATTGTAAAAGTTAAAACCTGGCATGGCGCTGGGAGGTCTCGGTCACATGATGTTTTTGCTGCACGGCGACTGTTGATACATCTCGGTGTACTGTGTGTGTGCGCAGTGTTTCTGCTCCTACCTGCCGTAGACACGCGCTCTAAGGTGGTGGGGGGGGAGGGGAGGTGAGGCGAGGAGAGACACCCAGAATGGCCATCACGTGCGTGCAACAGCTATAAAGAGCGTGCAAGGGATAAATCCTAATCTTAATGGTGGAGAAAGTTGATTTGCGCAAGCCGGCCAGAACCAGAGAAAGGCACGCAGCCGCCATTGTAAAAGTTAAAGCCTGGCATGGTGCTGGGAGCTGGGAGCTCGCAGGTCACATCATGTTTTCACTGCATTGTAACTGTTAATGATGTTGGGAGCAAAACAGCAGTGACCTCGGAAGGGTGGTGGGGGCTTGGAGCAGGATTGTAAAAGTTAAAGCCTGGCATGGCGCAGGGAGGCCACGGCTCACATGATGTTTTTGTCACATAGCAACTGCTAATTATGTTGGGACGAAACAGCAGTCACCGCGGTGGGGACGGAAGCATGCTAGAAGTGACGAGCAGGGAGAGAATAAAACAGATGTGGAGAAGAGAAGGTGTTTACGCAGGAAGAGGGGAAGTAGGATGAAACAGGAAGTAAAGAAAAACACACGCTGGGCGCACACAGGGCAATCGCTTCGTTTGACAGACCAAAAAGATAACCCATTTAAAAAAAAAAAACAGCAAATTAGGGTTTCTGGGCCAGTAGCACTGAGGCCATGAAAGAACTGCAGGAATGAAAGTCGGTGAATGTGAACATCTATGGAAAACGCAGGGCTGCTCTTGGAGGGGGAGGGGAAAGCACACTGCTGCTACAGCTCAGACCCAAAGGAAGAGAGCGAGCTTTCAAAACAAGAGACGGACTGCAGCGCGGCACGTAGGAGGGGAGGGGAGGGGAGGGCATACGCCGCTCACAGAAAGAATACAAAACAGCAGCCGGCGCAGATACCAGGGGATTTGTGGGGAGGAAGACAGCAATGCCACCAACTTAGATAAGAGTACACAATAAGAAAACGGGGAGTATAGATATCTTCGAGCCGGAGGATGGGGAACAGCGCTCTCAGCACCCTCAAAATCCCTGGAAATATAAACACGTATTAAGGAGAGGGACGCTAATGTGTACAGAACTGCAACCAAGATGCATGCAATAGGAAACAATGCATTTAGGTCCTCTGGGCATGCCGGAACATTACTCTCAGACGTCCTAAGAAGGGCTGCGGCAGTGAACAATGTAAGGATCCCAAGCTGAACCACTGGTGTGATTGATCCACAGCAGGTCAGGGGAGGGGGGCTGCACTGAAATCTCATGGGGTGCGCCTTATGAAGGGCTTCATGTGTATTTGGAGGAAGGGTAGATCAAGAACTTGTGATAACACTCAATATGCACTGAGGCAAAAAGGAATCCTGATAAAAACAAGCCAGCTCTTTGCATTGCTGTGGGGAAGGGGGAAGGGGGGAGGAGAAACGAGAGACACGTCCTGGCGGCCGTGAAAGTGAAAGTACGGCCGGCCGTGAATAATTAGGAGGAGAAATGCCTGTAACAAGAGACTAATGCGGGGAGAGTGCGAGGACAAGCAGGAAAAACCAGCTCTTGGCAGCACAAAATGAGACGGAGGGCATTGCTGTGGGGAGGGGGAAGGAGAAATGCGACACGGCCTGGCGGCCGTGAAAAGTGCAAAATGATCCCTTTCAAGTGAAGCTGCTGGCGGCAGATGGCTGGCTTTCATGTGCACGCGCTTTTCAGGTCAATGCGCTTGCTTTTCACGGGCACAGCATGAAATCGCCCGATGGTTAAGCTCTCATTAAGCCCCTATATTCTCGCAAGCTCAATGCGCAAGCGCATTGACAGGCGAGACCTAAAAAGTGTTGCAACATTCAGAAAAGCAAGAAATGTTAAAACAAACATCTCATTTGTCTTTATATTTCTATATTGTATTATACCTGTGTGTTAAAAGGTGTGTTTTTTTTTTTTTTTACAGTCTCAGCAACAGCATTTTATAAAGCACAACCAGTAATAGAATTCATGTGTGAAGTTCTAGACTTCAAAAGTATTGAAGAGCAACAGAAACCTCTGACAGATTCCCAAAGGGTTAAGTTTACCAAAGAAATAAAAGGTACAGTCATGCTTCTTACTTTTATGGTTTTAGGTATCTTGATGTTGTCTCTAAGTGAATCCTCTACTTTAGAACTCCGATTGCCAATCAAGATGCCTAATTTTTCCTGTGTTTGTTGTGTGCCACACTACAAGTTGACTGTAGCTTCGTACCGTTTTTGAGTCTCTTGATATAATGTGTGTAGTGGAGGGGAAAATATCTTAAAGGGTGATGCAGATTGTAAGGAAAAGCTGATTTGAGCTAACGTATTGGCCTTAAATACATGCTCAATAGATCTTCCTGCCAGATATTGATTAGATATAAATCCAAATGTATTGACTCGGGCTTTTATCATCAAGTTAATAAAACAAGTGGTATTGTTTTTTTTGCTTGTGTCCTTTTCACATGGTTATTAGTCTAGTTCCGAAGTCTGATGTTAGAATTAATTTTATCACAAAGTGCTCCGCTATGGCAATGCCAGAAGCCCTCAATGGCAATGCCAAAAGCCTCTAAACTAACCTCAGCTGACCGTGGGATATTCTATCCCCCTTCCACTCCCACACCAATGACGGTAGCAAAGAATCTGGAAGTAAAAATTGGACTCCCAGATTTGGTCAGTAGCCTGAACCTGCTTTTGTCTGCTACAATGTATAAGGACATTTTTGGATATCTTAACTGCTAAGGCCCGCCGAATAGCAGTCCATGCCTTAATAATAGCTAGGCTGGACTACTCAAATGGCTTCTATCGGAGTACCCGATTATAAGATCAGAAAACCTGCAGATAGTCCAAAACGCAGTTGCTCAGCTTATCTTGGGTGTTTCTAGGCGATACTCTGTTTCGTCTTGGTTGAGGGAACTGCATTATCTACCCTTCAAGAAGAAAATTCTGTTTAAAGCATTTCTTGGTCTATCGTGGCATTTATAACCATGGTCCTATATACTTGAATAAAAGAATCCTCCATTAAAATCCTCCGAGTTCTCTTTGCTTTGCCACAGCTTTGTGGGTAAACAGCCCTAGGTTTTGCCTGGTCAGGGCTGGAGGGCGCTCTTTTTCAGTTTTGGCAGGCATAGCTTGGAACAAGCTCCTGATTTATTTTCGTTCAGACCAGGATGAGGCCCGTTTTAGGAAAGTATTGGAAACACTTTTATTCTCTCTGTTTTGATTGTGAGCGGTGTACAGACTGAGGTAGAGTAGCGCTGGGGACACTCCCTTGAAGTAGCCGCAGGTTTTACAAAGTTGGCTGAATTCGTTTAAAGCTGTGTACCTAGGTATACAGTTAGAATTAGTGAATAGGGGAAGTAGCAATACGCTTTTCTCTCATTTAGTGTGGCCCAGGTCTGGTAATCCTTACTATCTAATGTGTCTATCTTGATTTTAACACACAATTGATGCGGAACAAATAAAAACATTCACCACCAGTCAACAGATCTGGGTTAAGTCCAGCATTCTTTTGCTCACCATGCCACCCCAGTTTAGACCTGGCCATATGCAAATCAGTCTTGACTCTGTGCCTCATGGGAACAGTCCAGCCCGAACTGCCAAGCCAAGTCTCCCTGGACCGGAAACAAGCATCCTTTTTATTTTTATTTATGGTTTTATATAGCGCAAGAATCGACTCCCGAAGGAGTATCTCTGCGCTCAAACAAAAAATGAGTGGATGGTCTTGAGATCCTAGGGAGATGCGAAGTTTGAAACAAACATGTTTTTAACAGTTTCCTAAATGCAAAGTGTTCTGTACATAACCTGAGGGTGGCAGGGAGTTTGTTCCAAAGGCAGGGGCCAAGGTAGGAAAGCCTTTCCACCCAGTCTTGCCCTTCTGATGGGGGGAACTTGAAGAAGGGATTGATAGCTAGAGCGGAGAGCACCTACTGGGACGTAGGGGACAAACTTCTCCACCAGGTATGAGGGGCCCAGGTTATGTACACCCTTGTGAACGACACAGTAGGTTTTGAATTTAATCCGTTGGCGGATAGGCAGCCAATGGAGCTTTTCCAACAGGGGGCGTGATGGAGATCTAGGTGGTGCATTCAGGACTAACCTCTCAGCGGTATGTTGGACCACCTTAAGTCTGCTAAGTAAGCTGTTGTTCGCTGAGATCAATAGCCCATTACAATAATCCAGGTGACTGAGCACCAGAGCCTGGACGAGAGTTTTTCTGGTAAAATCCGGTAGTAATGGAAACACTCTTCGGAGTAGTCCAATTACATGAAAACAGGAGCCATCTGTTTGGTTGACATGCTCTTTTAGAGATAAACCTTTTTCCAAACGGACACCCAGGTTTTTCACCACCTGCTTGGGGATTGGGACGGGGCCCAGATCTAATGACCACCAGTCTGGCGTCCACAACAGTGTGGCTTCCCCAAAGAGCATCACCTCTGTTTTCCCTATGTTGCACTGCAGGAAATTCGAGGCCATCCATTGTGATACAGCCCTCATGCCATCTGAAAAGGACTGTTTAACCGCCATGGTTAATGTCTTAAATGGGAAGAGAAGTTGAGTGTCGTCCGCATAAGACACGAGGATGAATCCGTATGATCTCATGAGACTGGCAAGGGGGGGCCACATAAATGTTGAAAAGTGTGGGGCTCAAACACGAGCCCTGCGGCACCCCCTTGGTCAGCTCCACGGGTGCAGATCGGAATGAGCCCATACTGACACTCTGTGTGCGGCCAGATAGGAAGCTCCTCATCCAAGACAACGACGAACCCCCGAGCCCCACCTCCTCCAAACGGCTGAGCAAAATATCATGGGATATAGTGTTGAACGCTGCGGACAGGTCCAAAAGCACCAAAATCATGGAATTCCCTTTATCCTGGGACATTCTGATGTTATCAGTCACCGAAAGGAGCGCTGATTCGGTGCTATAGTTGGGCCTGAATCCGGACTGGGAATGATCTAAACCTCCAGTTAGCTCAATAAAGTACGACAGATGAGTGTTAACATGTTTCTCTGTTGGCTTGCTCAGATACGGAAGAAGAGAAATGGGTCGGAGGTTGGACAATTCGATCCAAGGGATGCTAGAGTTCTTGCGGATAGGTCTCACCTGAGCCATCTTCCACTCCTGTGGTACCTGGTCCTCGGAGAGGGAGAGATTGACAGGGACTGGATCATGGGACCGAGTAACTTGCCCAAAGATGGAACAACTCTTGCAAGGATAAGGTCTAAGGGGGAGCTAGACTTGACCAATTAATACTTCAACCTCATCCAGGCTAGCCACAGGAAACGCGGTAAGCGGGATGGAATTAGTGACCCTAAGATTCTGCGATGACCACAAAGGACAGCTCATAAGATTGCTCGTCCTAGTGATCTTATCATAGATCATCTCTATCTTGTTGGTAAAATATAGAGAAATGTCATCACATAATTGTTGAGGACAGATCAAGACTCTCACAAGCCTTAGGCTTAGTGAAAGATTGTAGGATCTGGTACAATACCTTAGAGGAGTTGCCCGCCTCAGTAAATTGTGAGGCAATATGGTTTTTCCGGGCGAGTTTGATGTTTTTATGATAACTGGCCAGAGGGACGTAATAGCAGTTTTTATCCTCCTCAGAATGAGATCTTTTCTAACTTTCGACATGCTTGTTTGTGAGAGCGTAGTTGGTCAGTGTACAAAACTTCCTGACATTGTGCAGGACGCCACCTACATAGTTTCATGGGAGCTATGGAGTCGACCGCAGTGGTGATAGCAAAATTATACTTACTAAAAGCCAACTCAATATTGTATGAAGCTGCAATTCGAGGTTCGATTAGTACATCCGGGAAACTTTCCAATGACATCTTGTACTACCGTCTGCGCAAAAAAGGATGGAACTGGGGACAATTTACTGGATTTAGCCATGCATGGAGAATTCAATAAGAGTGGTCAGACCAGTTCACCTGCATGGGGGGGCTACATACAATCTTCGAAGAGTTGGAGAGAATCATATCTAGTGTATGGCCGGCTGAATGGGTAGGGCCCTTATTATGCTGCACAAGTCCTAATAGGGATAGGTCCGCCAGAAAGGACTGAGCCTCAGGGTTATCCGGCAGATCATTGTGCACGTTAAAATCCCCTAACAATAAAAAATCATTGCCAAATTTAATGTGCGGGCCAGTACTTCGACTAATGAGATGGCAAAATTAGCAATTGGACCCGGTGGACGGTATACCAGTGCCCCTTTCCAGCAGGCCTTTGTGGGAGTATTGATCCTAAAGACCATTACTTCCATACTTGCAGTACTACTCTGATCCAGTATGGAGCCGGTAATCCCACTTTTATAAATAATGGCAATAGCGCCTCCAGTTTTAGCAGGTCCGTCCAGCCTCACTATTATAAATCCATCTGGAATACCCAGGGTGATTGCCGGGACAGAGTGTGGCTTCAGCCAGGTCTCGGTCAGGAAACTCCGCTCAGGCTGAACAGTGGAAATGAGGTCCCATACCTCTGTGTAATGTTTTGGCAGAGATCGAATATTGCATAACAAGGTCTTCCACCCTTTCAGTGTATGTTCCAGAGTGGGAGCTATAGGATGACTTACATAAGAGGCCTGAAACTGACAATGCTGGCATGAAAACGGGCCTTCCAGGCATGGCCATGTTTCAGGGTCACAACCTGGTGAGGGTGCTGACTGCAGACTTAAAAGCTTCTGAGTAGTATAACTAAACCGTCTGTTTGCATTATAATCCCTATCTGGATGACCAGGGTTCATGGCCCCTGGCCCCGATCGGCCGCGGACGGGCGCAGACGGGCTTCTCTTTGGCGCGCAGACGGCGCTCCACCTGCGCGCGAACGCTGCGCTCCCGCGGATACATGAGGGCTAAATAGCCCTTCACTTCCTGCAACTAGAGCGCTAACCGCTCCAGTGGTAGGGTGGAAGTACCTGGCTCTCCCTGTCCCGCCCTCTGCGCAACGGTACTAGCTACCGCGTCGGACCGGGGCAGGCAGGAGCAGACACTGAGCCCAGGCTTTCCTAACAAGTAAGTGCCAGGCCCCCCTTTAACTTTCCCGTAAGGCACAGATGGATATTTAAAATACAATTCAGTTGTCACACAAAATATTTCAATTTAAGATTTTAAAATGTTTAAAAATTAGCACCAGCGAGGAGAGCTCTTACAATCGGTCTGTAGCGTGAAGCGGATCGGGAGAGACACTGCCACCGTCCTCCCTACCGCCTATCCTAGAAACGGTTTCGGTGTTTCACCCTTCATCAGATAGGATAGCTTGAATCCAATGGTATATTGATTTTGGGCACTTTTAGACTTTTTAGCATGAGTTTAGAATCCTACCTGCCAGATATTTTAACAAGATGTAACTGGAATTGTTAACTTGATATGTATGCAGGAGTTAGAAAAGATGCCAGGCCTGTCGTGCCTAGGCTTTTATTTGTAATTCTACTCCCATCACATAGACCTGGTCTCCATTAAGCATCAGGTCAGGATTGCTTCCAGTTATGTAATCTAATGTGACACACAGTGGTGTTGACCACATCAAAACTCCAAACTTCCTCAGTAAATTAGTATACGATATAATACATCTTATGAAACTCATTGAATAATAGCATTAAAAGAAAATGTATAATTGTCATTTTATACAGCATGTGGTTGCCCATTCGCACATTTTAATAACTTTTTTCATTCTCTTCTTTAACTACTAGGTCTAAAAGTAGAGATAACACACTGTGGGCAAATGAAAAGAAAATATAGAGTGTGCAATGTCACGAGACGACCAGCAAGCCACCAAACGTAAGAGACTGTCTCAGTTTTAAAATGTAATGTTTTGAACTTAAATGTCTCCAGCTTATGTGTTCGATATAGTGCTTCTTTCAAAAGTGCCGATATACTGGTGCTTTCACCTTTAGATATCCAGGTTTCTCCAGTTTTGGATTTTTCATAAATTCCCATGCTTTGAATCATTTCCTGCCATCGATCTGGGAAGGGCACAGTATTTAGGAGTAAAACAGTGACATAGAAATAAATACAAAACAGTTTTGCTTCAGAAGGCCAAACACCTAATTTGAAAAGACACAGAGCCTAATCATTAAGCTGAGACAGCATTGAACTTCACTCTTGCTAGAGGCCACCATAATTCCGACTTTTTACCACATGTTGTGCAGAAGGTTCCTCTCATGGCACTGCTTAGGATACTTTGTCCCATTGGAAATTTGATTTTTAGAATCACATTCATTTGAATTTTGTTTTCAGACTCTTAGTTTATTAACATCTTGGCTGCTCGAAGTTTTCCCCTCGTGTGCTGCAAACCAAGATTTACCATTGTTCATGACGAGCTGAGCTCGTCAAGAGCAGGGAAGGGGTTAAGAACTATTGTTTTGAAAGCCGTCCAGGTACTTTTTTATGAAAGTCCCTCCATCAAGGATGTCATCGAAGAAAAGTTTATTTCAAGCCTGTGCTTCGTGTGGCAACAGACACCATTTATTGATGGTCCTCATTTCCTGCCTTTGTACGAGGCATATGACCAAGGGATATGAAATGTGCTGCACATTTTCTTTTTTTTTCACTTAAACGATCTGGAAAGTCTGCTCCTGGGAGGCCTTCAAATTAAGAAGGCAATTGAACAATCAGCTGAAATCAAAACGTTTGCCAAATGGTATTTAAAAGGTAGCAGACATTTGCAAAAGGCAGTGTCCTCCACATGCAGTTGAGGAGAACCACCTAAGAAGGTGAGATGAGAAGATAGGCAGCCAGGCAGGCCAAGCAAAGTGTCTACTAAGGCTCCTCTAGCATCCAAAATCAAATCAAAACCATTGTCTGTGACACACTCTATCTACCATTGCCACATTTTTGTTGACAAATTATACCCGAGCTGTTCTGCTGTTGCTTTGTCTCAGACACAGTCCTTGTGAGTGGTGCTTATTATTGACACTTGGGTAGTTTACAGCTCTACACTGACTACTCCTTGTACTCTGTACTCTGAAGCTAGCCACAGGCCTCCTAACCTGATTCCACAGAATAATTTACCAAGCAAAGGATCCCTTTTTCCTCCCAAGACTCTTCCAAGGCATTGAAGGGAAATCGCAGGATGAGGGTCCCTTTAACCCCTTTACCAGCCCACACACATCCATACAAAGTGCCAGGAGGAGGGAGATGTTATGATAGTCCACACCATGAACCACAGTACCTTAATCCTCATTACAGGGACAAAGAAGACATACATATGGTCATCCCATTTTTACAGATCTTATGATTATAATTATTTGGAGCCTTCGTGCTAAACCCAACAGATCTTGAGAGCTTCTGTGGGTATTAATGAATTAGACTAGTTGAAGACGGATTAGTTGCTCTTTCCGCAGAACCTTCAGGGCTTACAGTACCACTGCCTCAAGTCCCTTTTACTCATTTGGCACCAGTTTCTTAGAATCTTCAATTTCTTACACACCAGCCCTCGGATGCTTCACTCTGTGCTGCCTACTCATTTTTCACTGGCACACATATTAGACACTTATTAAACTGAGGACCAGGAGGAATGAGCGCTTTTGAAGCCCCCTTAGGGCTCTTCGCATGAGTGGAATGACTGTTTCTCTTTTAACCGCTGAACATCCACCCCCACATGTGGATTCATTTGTTATGATACTGATTGACACGCAAGTAAAGTCAACCTTGGGTTTATCAATCATTTGTTTCAAATTATCTGATAATGCAAATATAATGAAAATGATTTGGCTATTAAGCTGCAGCATTATCCAAATGGAAATGTCAGTGTGAAATTATCCTCGATTTGTAAAGGCTTCCAGGATATGCAAGTTCTTTTCTTTTTGTTTTTGCTTCAGATTTCCACTTCAGCAAGAGAGTGGACAGACAGTAGAATGCACTGTAGCTCAGTACTTTAAGGACCGGCACAAGCTTGTCCTGCGTTACCCTCATCTTCCATGTTTACAAGTCGGACAGGAGCAAAAGCATACATACCTTCCTCTTGAGGCAAGTAGTGTTTATCTAATTTTTTTTTATTTCTTTGTGTCACTTCAGTTGGCTAATTATTTATGTGGCTAGACCAGTTTTTGAGAACTCATTCAGTCTTGAAAATGTTTAACTTTTCTTGTGTTGTAATATTTGTGCAGTGCTTCTTCTGTTCTGATGTAGGTGTTGAGTTGCAGCGCTAACTTGATTTTGAGGATTCATTCACAAGCACGGTGCTAAGTTTTACCTGTGAAATTCTCATCAGTGATTTAAAAAAATATTTTTACAATTTTCACTTGGCTTGTCTTAATTATTGATAAGTAAATCGGTGACAGTTTTTGATGGGTGTTTCCAAGGGTCTTACCAAATGGATTTGTTGTAATTTAGATTGGGATGTGAATTGCCAAGCATTTACTTGGTGAGTGAAGTGTTTTGTGGTCTAGTCTAGGAGCTATGCTGCTGACTTTAGTCCATGGGGTGTTGAGATTGATTTCAGCCTCTTCTCTCAGACGCCCATCGTGCAAACAAGTCACTTAAAATCTCCCTGAGCATTAAAAAAACCCATAATATTCGAAATGTAATTGTGAAAAGAAGTTAACCGTCTTGTGGTGTAAATGATCTTGCTCCATCTCCCAACATAACCAAATAATGTACATTGTCCTTTGCTGCTTATCTTGTTTGCTTGCTTACACATATACATACATATCTTGTGGATGCCGTTGGAAACCATTGTAGCTCTCTATCTGCCTATCCTGATGGTGTTGCATTGGTGTTAGGAGTTCTCTCAGTGGTCTGTTTTGAATTTTAGTAAGGTGGGCTGTTTTGAGCACAGTGATCCCCAACTATATGGTTTATGTGCCCTGTTTTGGATGTTAGTGTAGTGTTCTATTAACATTTTTGTGTTGGAAGTTGTATATTTATGTTGTGTGCATATTGTATTTTAATAGTGCTTTTGTGACCTGTGTTGAAAGTATGGAGCCTGTTATTTGGCTGTTGAGTGTATTTGCTTTAGTGTGTAATGTTGTGAGAACTCTTTGCTTGTGATGTATTGGATGAATTTGTAGTGTTCTGCCTAGTATGTTTTATGGTATTGTAGACTTTTTTGTGGAGGCTTTGTTGGCACATAAAGTAATTTAACAGACTGCAATAAGTGTTTAACCTTAATTTAAAACTTTAAGTACGTTAGTATTAAGAGGGAATCTGGAAGAGGGTCTGGGGGTATGTGATCAATCTCCAGCTCTCTTTACTCCATAAATCCTCCAATTAGTAAAACGACCATCCAGTCGAGTTGAGCAGAGGCCTGAATTCTGACATATTTTATTCCGACCTTCCTAAATCATTCATTTCCAGACTACGGAAACTACAAAAGTGAACCATGTGAGAATGTGCGATTAGCTTCATTAAGACCATGTCATACCTGTTCTGATTTGGCTACCAATCTAAGGCAGATTCAATTCAAGCATCCACAAAGCCGCCTTTAGGAGAACATCAGAAAATAACTGCGAGAAACTGTGAGAAAGTACAATCTTTCTGCATAGTTGCCCCCACTTTTTGCTGAACCGCTGATGTGCTTTGACTGAGGGTGCACTGGGCTCCTACTAATCAGGTACCCAGGGCCTATATTCTTTCCCTAAAACTGCATTGAAACCTAAACACAATTGGCATCTATGGCCACAGGACAGCCCCTGGTAAATGGTACCAAAGGTACCCAGGGCACAGTGACCAGGAAAGACCTCTAAGGGCTGCAGCACTTATTGTGCCACCCTTAGAGGCCCTGTACCTTTACACACACACAAACTGCCTTTGCAGGCTGTGTGTCGTGGTGCAGCACCAAGTGAAGAGATGCACACATCCCTGTGCCATGCCTACAACCCACTGCCCTGGGATAGATCAGTCACCCCTCTAGCTGGGTGCACTATACCAGTGGTGAGGGTGCATGAGACCTGTACTCCTACAGTGTCTAAGTCCATTCTTCGACGTAAGTGCAGTGCTGCCATTAAGAGTATATGGTGATCGGAGTTTGTTATTACGAACTCCACCACCCCTTAATGGCTACACTGTAAACTGAGAAGTTTATCAAACTTCTCAGCACATTAAACCCACACTGATTGAATGAAAAATGCACACAGAGGGCATCTTAAAGATGCCCCCTGAAAAACGACCTACCACTAGTTTCAGGCTCAGTGGCTGCTTTCAGCTGCCACCACTAGACATGTTTCTGGACCCCTTGGTCGAGAGCCTACTGCTGCCGGGGGCCTGAAACAATGCACATCCAGGTACAAGGTGCCAAGCCTCCCCCCCCCCGGATGTGCAGGGTCCATGAAGGGGAAGCGTCAAAGGCTTGCCGCCTTTGTGAGCTTCCCCAGGCCCCTTGCTGCTTTCAGCAACTGGTCCCCACTGGTTCCGACCTCCACTTTGGGCGGGAGAGCCGGCGGAAAAAACAAGTGAGGAAGAGAGTTGTGCCCACCTCTGCCAACTCCACCTCTCAAGTGGGGGAGGTTAGGTGAAGCACAACTCTGTCCCCTCCATCTTGCAGATGGGGGGGTCCCAGCCAACCAGGATGAGACATATGCCCCCCTCCCACTGAAGGGTGGCATAAATTGGTCCCAACCTTTTACCTACCTGTAACGCCCCAAAATCTAGTATTTAGGGGCACTCCTGAACCTTGCTTCCTCAGACAAGAAATCAGAAGAAAAGAAGGACCAAACAGCCGTGCCGAAGCTAACAAGAGGAGGACGCTTACTGACTTGATCCCAGCCCTACCAGCTTGTCCCCATCTCGAACCGGCAGAAGCGAAACCCCTGTGTGTCCCGCAGCTAGCAGCCTCAAGCACCCAGAGGACCTGCCCTGCCTTCAAAAGAAAAGACTTTGTCTCCCATGAACACCGGATTTGTTCACCAACAGACTCCAGCTCCGCAAAGATCCACGAGTCTGCACCTGACACCCCTGGCCTGAGTTCGAATGGCCTACACCACAAGGAGGTCTCCCTGGCGATCCTGACCCGAGATCCGGTGAACCCTGACTTGCCTCAAGCAGTCGCCTGCAGCTTCAAACCGGAAGGTCCCCCAACCGCGACCAGGAGCTGGTAAGAATATCCAACCCTAAAAGGCACCACTGCATCCGACGCTCCACGGCCTTTGGTGGCCCAGGCGATGGTGCCTAACCAACCCCCAACAGCCCAACTTACCACTCCAAGTGGTGGTCGCACCCAGAAGACCTACGTCCCCGAGCCTGCAGTGTGTTGGCAAACTGGAGACTCCCTATTGAAAGCTACACCAAAACTGCACTCTTCCCCTGGCCGGCCCAGTGCCGCTAAGGGTGCACTTTTTTGTGCGGGCTTGAACTTCCATTTGCCCTGAGCTTAAGTCCAGGAGCTTTGCTCCCACAACCCAGTGGCCTGCTCGTAAGCAGCCACCAACCGAAGGCCCCTACCGCCCATTGGATAACATTGGGCCTCAGCACTCTGCACTCGGCCGCCCTAGTGCCGATGAGAGTGTAACAAGAGTGCATCCTTGACCCTGGGGGACCCCTGAGTCTTACCCCAGAAACCCAGCTCCCACAACCAAATACTTACCTACGAACCGATAACCCTATTTTCCTCTTTAGGATAACATTGACTGTTTTTCTGTGAAAAGTTTTTAAGTGTGGAGTAGGAAAATCTAAGAAATCCTTTAAAACTGTAACTAACAAAAAAACGCTTTTACTCACCTGTTTACAGGAAATGTCCCAGTGCAGTGTCCATGAATACTGCACTGTGTAAGAAAAGTAATCTGTAAAGTAATCTACTTGACATTCTACAAAAAATCGTCATCAAAGTATATGTACTGTACTCTGATAAGCATTGCATTATCAGTAACACTACTGCAATCAAATCAAAGTGCACATACAATTGCAAATCAAACTTTTTACAAACAGCATTACTATTGTAAAGTATGTATTGCTCACCTGTGCCAGGCGTGCTTGGTTCTACAGAATAAAATAACTAAAAGAATATTTTTATACAAAACCAATTGGTCTGAAGTTCAGTCTGAGTGTGTGACAAAATTTTTTGACTGAGTGTGTACAACAAATGCTTAACATGAGTGTTCTGGGTGTTTTTACTGTGTGCTCATAACGCTGCTGCCCATGCACTGGGCTTTTTAAAAAACTACTTTCTATTACCTTATTTAATTTTGTTGCGCTGTAATTCCTAGGACATAGATTTTTAAAATAACTTTGTTTGCTGCTTCCCTCACTTTGTTCATTGCCTCATTCAGCCCTTCGCTTTCACTTCTGGAGCGCTAATGCGGGGACAGGAACTTTACCCTGACCCGCCTGAAGATCAGCGCTCTAGTCGTTCAGGGTGTTGCACTTTGCAGGCTCAACCCCTCGACTTCCTGCCGCCTACTTAGGCACGGATGTGGCGAACGCGCAGTGGGCGCGCCAAAGGCGAGCCCGTCTGCGCCCGTCCACGCCAAGTCCGCGCCCGTCCACGCCAAGTCCGCGACAGGCGCAGGCCATGCTGGACAAATCTTGCCAAAGTTGCCCTATCATGTAGGTGACTTTCGCAGGCTCAGTTTATTTATCCCCATGGAACAGTTATGGGGCCCTTTCGCATGTCGAACTTGTAGATGGACTACGCCTTGGTCCGCACCCGACCCCCGTCCCATCTAGATATCATTCCTACCAGTCTTCTCAATTTTAAAGGGGGGCTTATTAATGCACGGTCTATGTGCTGCCATAGTCAAGACATCAAGGAATTAATCCTTGACCACCACTTAGATTTTCTTTTCATAACCGAGACGTGGCTTAACAACTCCAGCAACCCAGACCTGGCGATTGCCCTCCCGCCCGGCTTCGTCATCTTTAGACTGGACAGGTCAATCGGCAGAGGTGGTGGAGTAGCTATAGTCATCAGAAGCTCCCTGAAATGCCATATATTTAATCTAGGCCCGCTCAAAGGCGCTGAAGGCATAGGTTTTTCTATCGTGCTCAATGCGGCCTCGTCCTTCAAGGGAGGCATAATATATCGTCCCCCCGGTAGTGCAACCATGTTACTGGAATCCTTAGGCCAACTTTTACTGCGTTATCCTACCTTCACGCTGCTGGGCGACTTCAACCTTCAATTGGAGTCCAAAACCGACGCCCAGGTTACCAATTTTCATCAGACACTTGATATCTTCGGACTCCACCAACGAGTGGCCCAGGCTACTCACCGTGCAGGGCACACTCTCGATGGGGTCTGTTCTAACCTCCCTTCATTGGTTAAACATGCGCCTATCCCGCAAATTTGGACAGATCATTGCTTTATCCCTTTCAATATCAGTGTGCCCGGTTCCTTGAAAACAGTAAAGGTAATTCAGCAGCCTCTATCCAATCCAAATTGGACGGCGGTCGCCGCTAGCATTAAGCTTAAGCCTCTCCTGCAGCCCCAGGCCCATGGCTTGTCTGGTGAAGTGGTCCAGGATTCGAAAACCTTTCACACCTGGCTGCGACAGGCTATCAAGGAGCTTGTTCCCCCAAAGCGCCCCTCTTCAATGGAGAAAAGGAAAAAGATCAGTGCCCCCTGGTACACTCAGTCCCTTGCTGAAATGCATCTTTTTTGCAAAAAGAGTGAAGCAAATGGAGGCAAACTTATGAACCTACAGCCAAAGCTGTCTATGTAAAACACAGGAATGCATATTTTGCTAGTATCAAAATAGCCAAAAAAGACTATTATACTAAAGCCATTAAAGAGGCTCATCAAAAACAAAAAACTGTTTTCTCCATAGTGAAATCTTTCACCCACCGAAAGCTCTTCAATCTGTAATCCCGCCGTCTCAAGGTCTATGTAATCAGATCGCTGACTACTTTGAGGAGAAAATTAAACTTCTCCAGGTGGATTTCCTGCCCATCTCCTCTCCCCCCCCCCACGCCGGGCCCCAATGCCACTATGGTGACACCGGCTCACACTCGGAGTAGGTTTGCACCAGTGTCTCTCCTACAAACCTGCAAAGCCATCATGGTCTGCAAATCGGGGGCGCCTTCCGACTCCTGCCCCCCGCTGATCCTTCACCAAATAATTGATGTAGTCAATCCCATCATAAATGCCATAGTTAACGCCTCACTTAGCTCAGGCACTGTCCCTCCTGATTGGAAAAAAGCTATAGTGAAACCGCTTATGAAAAAACAAAATAAAAGCACAACTGATCTCTCCAATTTACGCCCAATATCTCTCCTCCCAGTTCTTGGGAAGATAACAGAATGTATGGTCCACCAAGAGCTAAAGAACTTTGTCGAAATGCACAATATTCTACATCCTCAGCAGTCGGGCTTTCGACCAAGGCATTCCACTGAAACGGCCCTCATTGAACTTACCGATTCCATTAAATTTTTACAGGATGAAGGTAAAAACGCCGTCTTGATATTATTAGACTTATCGGCAGTGATCGATAACATTTCCCATAAAATTCTGATCGGTAGGCTGAGAATAAACGGTATTACAGAGGTTGCCCTTGACTGGTAAAGCTCTTTCTTATCTCAGAGAACACAGACCATCTCATTGGGTTCCTTCCTCTCAAAGGAAAAAAAGGTTACATCTGGAGTTCCACAAGGCTCCATCTTGAGTCCACTGTTATTTAATATTTACATGGTGCCTCTCATCACTTTAATCGAATCGCATGGGATACTAGTAACATCGTACGCCAATGACACGCAATTGATTGTATCCTTAGATAAAAACACCACAAATGCAGAAAAGAACTTTCAGAATTGTCTGACGGACGTTTTTCTGTGGATGGAAAATAACCACCTGAAATGTAATGCCAACAAGACGGAAATACTGCCCATGGGTAAAAATGTCAACTTCAACCCAAGTAAATGGTGGCCAGAGGGTACCGCAGCGCCGCCCAGTTCGGTAGAAGTAGCCAGAAATCTGGGGGTCTTCTTTGACTCCTCCCTGTCCTTTGACCATCATGTAAGGAATGTGGCTGGAAGCTGTTTTAGTATTATAAAATCTCAAAAGAAATTTTTTGATTTCCTCCCTACCGAATCTAGAAAGGCGGTTGCAGTGGCCCTCATACTCTCCTGTCTTGATTATTGTAACGGTCTTATGGCAGGGGTTAAAAAGGCCACGTTGAAAAAACTATAGAGCTTACAACACGCAGCCGCAAGACTGGTACTTAAATTGCCAAGAATATCCTCCGCAGCCACGGCCCTAAAGACCCTGCACTGGTTGCCCCTTCATAAAAGGATCTTGTTCAAAATCCTTCTAACCACCTTTCGAGCTCTCAGCAACATCGGCCCCAGGTATCTCTCAAGAAGATACACCCGTTACAATCCAACTAGTCTTGAGATCAGTAGGTTGTAACCTGATCACTATCCCCAAGTTTCACTACAAAACCAAGGGGGGAAAAAACCCTCACGGTCCTGACCTCTAAAGTTTGGAATGCCATGCCCATAGAACTCAGACTCCTTGATCTAGAGAGTTCTTTCAGGAAACAATTAAAAACCTGGATTTTCAATCTTTCTGATGCCTATGTAATGGACGCCATTTAACTCTCACGGTTGTTGTCTCAGATGCCCCGTAGCGGCAGTTCGCGCTTTACAAATACCAAATACAAATACAATACAACACTGTCCTCTGATAAAGCCTTACTGCTTGCCCACACTGCCACTATTAGAGAGTAAGGTGCAATCTACTTTACCTCTGCCTACCTTTTGGGTTCCACTGGACTCTGTGCACACTATACCTCACTTTGGTATAGTATATACCGAGCCAGCTTCCTACAGAAACAGGTACTCATCAGCTTCAAACCTGATTCAAAAAACATTACGCAACAGATGAAACAGGTGTCAGATCCCTGCGAGTACAAGGTCTAGAGCTGTGGAAATATCACCAACTTCTCTTCAAGACCTTAACAAAGTGACTTTTTTTTTTAACAGGCTGTGTAGCGGTACTTGTGTATCATCAAGGCCTGTAATCTTAGAATATTAGTTGAGGCACTCCTCCCTAATGATCTGATGCTTTCTCTACTTCCTTTGCTGTTTGCTGCTGATTACACACTGAGTGTATCCTCACTAAGCGCTCAAAAGTAACTGAAAGGTTACTTAAAGCACTTTTTAAAATATACAGATAAATTATCAACGTTTAACTGGATTGGACTCCATATGAAGGATATTTGTATTTGTGGTTTCCACTTTGTATAGGATCCCCTTAATTCAAATAACCAGAAGCATAATCTGTTGCTCAGTTCATAGAAACCCGTTTGCAAAGTACTCTAAGTTGTGGTTTGCAATAAATATTGAGAGGATTGCGTTCAGAACCTTAAAGCAGTAGTCCATTTGAGGCCTCAGAATCACATGAAACAAAATTCCTGTTAAACAGAGATTCTCATCAGTCTTTCATTGGCATAATTCAAAACTTACCAGCTTATGGCGTTGGGACATTGGGACAAGTAGGTTAAAAAGACTACTGTTATCCAAGATCTTGCTATGAGGATGTGTGGACGTTCCACTGTGGGACATAAACCAATACACTTTGTACACAACTTCAATTTTGTAAAACTGATTCCCCCTGAAATTATCAAATGTACCTTTTTTCTTCAGTTGCCACTGTTCCATGTTGTTTTGAAAGTGTGGTGTCTTTTTTTCTTATTGCTGGTAGACCACAGCGCAGATCTTTTTTCTTTAAACAGGGCTGCCCTTGTTACATTGCTGCTTTACGCCAAGCCCTTATATTTTGAGACCTGCAACTGCTGCTTTGTTAATTTAGATGGTGCAGTGCAAGCAGTGAATTAAATAACCCCTTTGGAAGGCCACATCCCTTCTGTGAGGGATGACGTGAAGCGGAGCAGGTGCAGGGGTTCTAGCCCAAAGCCCTTTGGTACTCGTAATGAAAATTCAGATACTTCAGGTGCACTTCATGCGAGGAAGCAAGGGAAATGGAATTCCCATTGGGATTGGAAGGAAGTGAAGTACACCTTTCAGTTCCTTCCATCTTGAAGATCAGGGCTATTACTGTGCCCACTCCCACAGGAGGGTGGTATAATTGTGGCTGTAGACACCCCATGTAAGGTGGCCATTGGCCCTACCTGTTACTCCCTTAAAAGCCCCTAACTTTTGTATTTATGTGGCTCCCCCAGACCCTGAAACTAGTTTCTGCAGACCTAAGAAGAAAAAGCATTGGCATAGCCAATAGATCTCGCCTTTGGGACATTATAAGTGGCTAGCCATGCAACAGTTGATGTTGCACCAAGGATATTGTGCTGCATAATTAAATACTTATAAGGTCCCAAAGGCGAGACCTATTGGCTTTGCCAATGCTTTTTCTTCTTAGGTCTGCAGAAACTAGTTTCAGGGTCTGAATGATTACCAAATTGCTTCAGTGGATGAGGAAAGCATTCACTCCCTTGAGAGAGGAGTGGGAGACTGAACATGAAAAGGATGAGTTACTCGAGAGAGAGAGAGAGAGAGAGAGAGAGAGAGAGAGAGAGTTTAACAGTTCTTCTTAGGAGATGGAAAGGGCCAGGTAGAGCGAATAAACCGATTTGAAAGGTTATTGGGAGACCAGGAATGAGATTGGAGTGGAGACTGGTTTTGTTGAGAGGAGGAAGAATTGTGCCTCTGCAAAGTCAGAGTAGGTTTTGGGATTATGGCACGAAGAACATTTTGGAATAGTAAGGACAAAAAGAAGGGCTAAGCCCCTTTATTGGTGGCCAGGTTTGGATTTAGAGGTTGAGAGAAGAGTGAGAGATTGTGAGCAGTGCATTAACTGACAAGAGTTTATATACCACAAGACCACATTACAAATTACTTTATCAAATGGGTGGATTTGGACGTGGTGCAAAAGGCATATGCGGACACAGTGGTGACATTTCTGAAAGTAGTATTTTTAAGAGAAGGGCTGCAGAGGAAACGTTTGAGTGATAATGGTGTGCTTTTTACAGCGTCTAAGGTAAACGGTTTTATAAACAAAATGTGGTGAAGCATGTCTATACTTCTGCATATCACCCAGCAGGGAAAGGAGCAGTGGAGCGATTTAATTGGGTAATGAAAGGCGACATCCAAACAGCTTGTGAAAATAAGAAGAGATGGGAGGTGGAGTTGAAGAAAATGTAGTGGACATACTGATTGACACCTTCTCTCACTGGGTACAGTCCTTTTGTGCTGATACGGAGTAGGGAGCCATTCAGCAAAGACAATAAGGGGTGGATGGATAGTGCAGGACTAGTTGAATGCTCACCAGAAGTGCTTAAGAGGAACACTATTAAAGTTGGATGAGCTTATAAAAAGTTGCTGTTTCAGTGCTGTCCTGCCACAACGCAGAGTTGAGAGTAAAGGAAGTTGTACACTTTAAAGCATGCATTTATTCCCTAGAGGTAAGTGGGATGGAAAGGAAAGGCCATCTAACTACTAGTGCCAAGAAGTCCAGAGTAACCGTGAAGGAAACTGAGCTGACAAACTAGATGTTGGTGTCACACTGGAAACACTAGAACCTCCGGGTGTGCAAAGTGAAGTAGGGTAAACTACCATAGCCTAAGAGTGATCTTGAAATGAACTGTTTACTTCCTTCCTCTGCACGATAGGCTTTCAGCTCAACTAGTAATTCAGTTATCGAACACGCATACCACGCCCATATGTGCATGACGGGCGGGCTGTAATATCAAAGCGGCCTGGGACGTACACACCTGTGTACATGGCTGCAGATTAGGAAAGAAAGGCCTTAACCCGATGATAAAACATGTTAAACGTGAGCCACCAAGATCTGTAACCCCTAATACTGAAGCTATACAAAGCTCATGATAACACAAACTAAAATACCCAAAGTCAACGGATTTAATAGTCAATAGAGAATCCTGAAGTAAATAGAATCCTAAAACCAGCTCGGATTAGATCAAAGCCGAAAACATGTTATTAACGAGATACATTTGAAGAATAACACAAAATAACTGCCGTGAATGGTGGAAGCTTCACACATGCTGGCCAAAAATAAAATATATGGAAACAAAGCTCTTATCTCAAATGATATGGCTATAAGTATAAACTAAATCTGTTTATAAGAAGCAAACCTCAATTGAAAAGGAGCTCTGGCTGCCTGTAAGACAATGCGCTGTAAGTCTCACCCTTACATTTACATAGCCTATGTGTCTCTGGAGCAAACAGCGGTGCCATCTGTTTCCAATTAACGCAACCGCGAGAGAGGCAAATGGAATCCAGCGCAATAATTGGAAAAGATGGCGCCGCTGCTCACTCCCGAGACATAAGTGGTAGGAGGGAACATTTAAAGATAAGGCGGGACATACCCGAGCCTTTGGCCATTTGCGCGCATTCTTTTGTGGAAGCCTTACGCAAATGGCCAATCAAATGCGTGGCAGGGAAAAAAAACATGAGGAAGATGTGCGAGATGGAAGTCCTTACTAGAAGCCTTGCAGAGCAGCGCATGCGAGCTGGCTCAGGCGAGACCTAAAAGGATGGATACGCGGTGCAGAAGAAGACTTAAGACGCCTACTGACTTGGCCCCAAACCTACCAGCCTGGCTGCCGCCCTTTAAAATCCTGCAAAGAAACAACACCTGTCCAGATGTCAGCAACCTCCACAACTGCCTACCTTTTGAAGAAGCCCAGACCTCCCAAGGACAGCGGCTCTGTCCACATGAAAACAACACCAAGGACTCTGGTGCCCTTCAGATCTGCGATCTTTGACCATGCTGCACCCGACGCCTTTGTCCAGTTGGCCCACCAATCCACAGAAGGTTCCCAGCGATCCTGAGTCCAAGTGCAGTGTTGGCTGAACCCTCCTGGACTCCACACTGCCGCCTGCAGTGTGAACACAAAGGCTCCCCCCTACTGCGACTGCCTTTGGTAGGAAAACCCGACGTCAAAGGACACCTCTGCACCTGAAGCCCCTGGGCTTTGGGGAGCTAGACTGATTTTGTCCCTACGACCTATAGCATTTTCCCATACCTTTGCTATCTCTGATCTACTGCGTGTAGACTTCAGCTCGTCGCCTGTAGCCTGTATTAAAATCCATGTTCTTCCTTTGGTTTGCATTGGGTGTGCAGCGCTGTGTTTAAACCATGCATCTGGCTGCGCCTGTGCCACTGGTGGTGTATATTTGGGGGTGCATTGTGGCCCCCATGCTTGTCTAAAACCCCAAAGCTTGAGACCTGCAACCATTTTACTTTCTTGCAAGCAGTGTGACTTCAAGCACCCCCAGTCTCCATTGGGTAACATTGAGCATGATCCTCAACTTTTACCTCTGCTCCTGGCAACCACTGTGCCGCTGGTGGTGCAGTGTTTTGGCTTTCCTGAACCTGGCCCTATACTGACCCTGCTACCCGAGACTGGATTTGTAAGTTGTTCACTTACCTGTAAAACCGCGTTATTATATTCCTCCATAGGTTAACATTGCAAAGACTGAAAATTGCTGTGTCCGCTTTTGAATTTGTAAAGAATTCCTATTTAAAAACGTAATTACCTTTTTGCGCAGATCTTGGTCTTAAAATAAATCTTGAGCAAAGCTTTTTTTTATAAAATTGGTGTGGATCTAATTTTGGATCATGTGTCATTTATTGGTCCTTGTGTGCACAACAAATGTCTTACACTCCTCTGTGTTAGGCATAAGGCGGCTTGCCCACGCTACCATAAATGGAGCACTTTGGGTTTGCATTGAGCCCTGTACACTATTGGAGGAATCTCTGCATGGTATAACCACCAGGTAGTATGCCATATACAGAGCTAGCTTCCTACACAAAGATTTTCTTGTTATACTATTTTTCTTCCAACCTTTATTCAAAATCCCTGTAATCCAGCAACAAGATCTGTACATTCCTTGGATAGTAAAATAATTTCGAATTTCTACTTGAATAAGCCTATGAATAGTAGACAAACTAGCCCTCTTTTTTTGTCAACCATGAGCCTATTTTGTAAGAGTTTGGTAACTTCAAAGTTTGTTGTATTCCTCTATGTCATTGTGTGAGAAAGTGCCATCTTTCTTGTATGGTATGCCCCCACTTGCCGCTGAATTGCTGATGTACTTTGACTGAGTGTGCCCTGGGTTCCTGCCAATCAGGTACCCAGGGCCTGTGTTCCTTCCCTAAAAGTGTATTGAAACCAGAACCCAATTGGCAGCTCTGGCCACATGAAAGCCCCTGATACATGGCACCCATGACACTGTGACCAGAGAAGAGCCCTGAGGGCTGCAGCACTTATTGTGCCACCCTTAGGGACCCTGTCCCCTGACACACACACTGCCTTTGCAGGCTGAGTGTTATGGGGGCAGAACTAAACAGAGAGTCGACATGGCACACATCCCTGTGTGCCATGACCACAAACACACTTCCCTTGCATACCTCAGTTACCCCTCTAACTGGGTGCACAATGCCAGTGGTGTGGGCACAGGTGCATGAGCCCTGTGCCCCTACAGTACCCAGGGCCATTTCTGGGCGCTGTAAGTGCAGTGATGCCATTAAGAGTATATGGTGCTGGGAGGTTGTTATTACGAACTCCACAGCACCATAATGGCTACACTGAAGACTGAGAAGTTTGGTATCAAACTTCTCAGCACATTAAACCCACACTGATGCCAGTGTGGGATTTAATGTAACATGCACTATAGAGGGCATCTTAGAGATGCCTCCTGAAACCTAACCAACTCCCAGTGTCCTGAGTGCGTGGTTACCGAGGCTGCCAACACCAGACATGTTTCTGGACCCCTTGGGTCGAGAGATTGCCGCTCTCAGCGCCTGAAACAATGCAAATCCTGGGACGAGGTGCCAAGACTCCTCCCCCAGGATGGGCAGGGAAAGCTTCAAAGGCATGCCGCTTTTTGTGAGCTTCTCTAGGTCAATTGCTGTACTGAGCAACTGGCCTCCACCGGTTCTGACCCCCACTCTGGCGGGAAGACAGGCGGGAAACCCTAGGTGAGGAAAGGGGGTGTGCTAGCCTCTGTCAACCCCACCCCTCAGAGGGGAGAGGCGAGGTGAAGCATAACTCCGGACTCCCGCCATCTTGAGGATGGTGAGCCCTGCCCAATCAGAGATAGGCTCCTGCCCCCCTCCCACAGGAGAGGAGCAAGATGGGGGATGTACTCACCCCAGGCAGGGACCCATTGGTCCCTGCCCTTTCCCTACCTGTAACACTCCTAAATTTAGTATTTTGGAGCACCCTGAACCTTCCTTCCTCAGATCCCGATTTGAAAACAAGAAAGAATAACCAGAAGAAAAAACCTGCTGTGCAGCTGCTAAGAGGAAGACACCAACTGACTTGGCCCCAGCCCTACCGGCCTGTTGATCCTTGAACCTGCTCCTGCTAAAACACCGGCGTCTCCTGAGGACAGCAACCTCGAAAACTCCTGAGGACCTGCCTGCCTTGCTCATCTGAATACTAGGACTCCAACGAGCAGAGGTTCTGCTCAAACAAACAACACCCCTGGTGCTAGCCAGGAACCGCGAATCCAGCGCACACTGCACCCGCCGAGCCCGGCCTGTGTCTGAGTGAACAAAGACCACGAGGACGTACACCCGGCGATTGTGACCACGTATCCAGTGCCCACGGACCCTCCTTGACGCTCCTGACGGCGCCTGCAGCCTCACAACAAGGGACCCCTCCAACCGCGACCAGCTTAGGGTAAGATTTCCTGACGTCAAAGACACCCCTGCACCTCGCGCCCCACGGCCCCCTGTGCCCAACTCCTGGGTGTGTACCTATCCTCCAAGATCCCAACTTACCTCTCGAAATTGTGGTCTGCAGCCTTTGTTCAACTTCCAGCTTTTCCAATGAGTAACATTGGGCGCCCGAAGGCCCAAAAGCATTCTGCACCATGCCGCATGAGTGTCAATGGGGGTTCAACACCTATCTTACTCTACTTCCCCACAGGCCTTGTGTAAGTGACCAGGAGCTCTGCTCCCACAGCCGCGTGGTCCGCCTGCTAGCAGCCACCAACCAAAGGCCCCCTATCCTTAATAGGATTACATTTGGCCTACTCACTCTGCACCCGGCTGCCCCTGTGCCGCTGAGGGTGTAACAACTGTACTTACCTGACCATGGGAGACCCCCGAGTCTACCCCCAGAACCATAACTCTGCCAGCCAAGTACTTACCCAAAGACCGATAACTTGATTTTTTCCATAGGGTAACATTGGCTGGTGTCGATTTTCACTACTTTGAAATATTCCTTAAAAATCGTCCGAACATCAAAACCTACTCACCTGCAATCAGGAGAGATCCCATTGCTGTATCTTTGAGCACAGTACTGAACCTGAAAAGTAATTATAACCGGTATTTACTGTTAACCCAATTTTCCTCCGTAGGAACCCATTGTCTGTTTTTTACCAGAAATTCTTCTAAGTGTCGATTTTTCAAACTTACAAATATTCATTCAAAATCGCCTGTATAACAAAAACGATTTCTTTCAACTGTTTACAGGAAATGCACCTGGGCTGAATCCAGGATCCAGCCCTGAATCCAGGATCCAGCCCAGAGTAAGAAAACTCCTATTGAGCTCAATGTTATTTTGTGTTTAACTTGTGTTGCATATTGCAACAACTGTATCTATTGCATCTAAAAGTCTATTGCTATTTGAAAGTATTCAATTGCAACATCTCATTCTGAGAAAGTATTTATGATACCTACTGTGGTTCTAAATTAAACAACTATATATTTTTATATACAAAACAATTGACCTTGAGTTCATTTCCTGAGTGTGTGATACCATTTGCTGACTGAGTGTGTACAAAAAATGCTTTACACTATCCTCTGATACTGCCTTACTGCTCGCCCAAGCTACCACTTTGGAGAGTAAGGCTATATCTAACTTTAAAAAACACACAAAAGAGCAGACAAGGTCTACAAATGGTGTGTAACTGCAATAGCGACCGTGAGGCACTAGTGGTGAGCGCATGAGACAAAGGGTTGTTAAAAATGGAGACTATTAGTCACAAAAAGGCTAAAGTAATTCCCATAAAAGACACAGTAAGCACACAACTTTACAATGTCCTACCCAATGGTTCTATACATATAACCCAACTGACGTGTGATAGTACACAAGATGTCACACCCAACCCTGAGCACTGCACTTTGTCCATTCACAACACTTCATGGTGTCACAACAAGACTATTTCTTGACAACCTTTCCCGTATCGACACTATATGGTCGGATTTGGGATGGGATGATCAGTGATTCCCATATGACGTAAACTCCACCACATGGGTGGTCTGATGGGAATTACTTTTGCCTTTTTGTGACTAATAGTCTCCATTTTTAACAACCCTTTGTCTCATGCGCTCGCCACTAGTGCCTCACGGTCGCTATTGCAGTTACACACCATTTGTAGACCTTGTCTGCTCTTTTGTGTGTTTTTTACCTTGGCATAGGGAAGCGAGCAGTAAGGTCAGTAAATATTTCCCCCCGACCCGCCACACACCTGTTTTGTTTTCTCTATATCTAACTTTAGCCTCTGCCATACCCCTGGGGACTGTGTGCACACTGTACCTTACTTTGGTCCATTATATACAGAGCCACTTTCTTACACATTTCTAATAAGGCTTTCAGTTATCCTGTTGTGCATGGGGTTAAGCCGCTACTGCTGCATTACTAAGGTCTAGTTCCATTTCTAAAGTGTGTAACACAGCCACTTGTCTATGCATGCATATATGTATGCAACATGTCTTCTTCCCGATTCCAAGGCTGATGCCCAAGTGGGCCAAGGATCCTTGAACACTCTTTTGGGGTAGGGTATTCTTCTTTCTCATTGTCTCTTTTATTTAAGCGATAAGCTTGCAATTCTACTCTGTGATTAAGACTGTTGATGATCACATGGAGAAAAAGGTATGGTTACCTATCTGTGATCCTAGTTCTTCTTCACGGTAATTTTAATTAGAATTTGTATAAATTGATTTAATATTTGGGGTGTGTCACTACCTACCTCAAGAAACAATCCCAACCCATTTCAGGTTGAATCCTTAAAGTCATTAAACTAATCTGAGCTCAGCCCCCGTGTAGGTGTGGCACAGAGAAAAGCGACTGAACTTAAGGTAATGTGTAAAGTATTTCTGAAGTTCCAAAACCGTAATAAAATCAAAAGGCAAAACAATAAACATCTTAATCCAATTTAGGAAAATAGAATAAAGTTAATGATTTAATGGCACCAAAATTACAAAAAATCCAATAAGGGGAACCAGAGATGAGAATTTCAAGAGTTTTAAGTAGGAATAGCTCAAAGAAGCATAAAGTACCAATGTTAGTCAATGGTTGCGATAGACCTGGCACCTAGGTGCAGTTTGACACTGACCGTGATGGCTCTTTGGTCTGATACACCAACCAGGTTAGTTCTGCTCAAAGAGTCTAACTTCTGACTTAAGTCCTTTAAGTCCTAATCCACCACCGTAGTACACTTCTTAAGCTCGCCAAGACCTCAGGGATGGAACTCACAGGGTGTGTGACAGAGGCCAAACAGCAGGGTCCACTCCAGGTCCAGGTGCCACTAGTCAGCCTGGCATTTGCAGGAAAAGGTACCTCTTGTGGCTTGTTGTTTCCCTGTATCTTTAATAGGATGCCAACCTTATGACCCTTGCATTTAAAATCTTTCTCTTGGGTACAAGAGGGAACAGGTCCAGTTCATGAGGACTCTTCTCAGGATTAGTCCTCTTCTAGTCTTCCACAGGTCCAGCAGTATTCTGAGGTGGGTGCCTGGGGTGTCACATTTATGCCTGGCACTATTTTTCGTGTGCTAATGACTTGTGGGGATGGCCTAACCAAGTGGGTAAAAGTTCCCGGGACACGCTTACCCACTTTGAACATATTTAAAATGGCAAAAGTCTTAAGCAGTGCTAAGGTTGGGCACTGAGAGCTGGGAGTATGTTTGGGGAGTGTACTATAGTAAACCTAATGTCCTCTCACATCTACCACTAAAATCCAGTTTTGGGCAGTCACTGTAACCACAATAAACCGGACACTTAAGTCTGGTTGAACAAAAATAGAGTTGTCCAGCAACAAGAAAGTGTATACGCATGACTTGTTTTGGCATCCCGTTTCCCTACCTTTCAAGTTCAAAATTGGCTTTTGAATGCTTATTTTTTTATTATAAATGCAATGGTTGCAGGACTTACTTTACCAAGCAGTTTTGTCAGAGATATTTACTTTTTTGCTTTACTTCAGGGGACATTATTTCATAATTGTATCTATTACACCCTCAAACAATTACTTCTGATGCTTTTAAATGGCTGTCTCGTTACCAACCGTAAACACCATCCATTGCTGCCCCTCACAACCCTTAAACACCATCAATCCCCCCAGAGCCCCTCACCACACCTAAATTACACTCATCCCTGAAGCCTAAACGTCCTTTCTACCCCAAAAATCCACCATACCTCTGGCATGAACCATAAAATCACTCACTACCCCTAACTCCACCCATTCTTGAACCCTAGAAACCCTATTCTATGCTTAAAACCTACCCATCCCTGAACCCTATAAAACTTTCACCACCCTTAAACACCAGCCATCAATGACGCATAAGAATTCCTCACCCTAACCTACTCTGCCCTCAGCCCTAAAAAAAATCTTTCTACTTCTAAATTTCACGCATACCTGAATTCTTAAAACCCCTCACAAAGCTAAACCACCCCATCCTGAGCCCTAAAAACTCTTCGCTACCTCAGCCACTACCCATAATTGAACCTTAAAAACCCTCATCAGCCCCAAACTCCAGGAACACTAAAACACCTCAACACCCTTACTCTCCACCCATTCATGAAATCTAAAAGCACCTGACACACCTAAACACCACTCAGCCATAAACTCTATAAATCCCTCACCAACCCTACCCTCTACCCATCTCAAACCCTCAAAAACGCATTTCTGTGGCCAAACCTCAATTATTACTGACTCCTGAAAACCCTCAGCACCCTAAACATTACCCACCTCTGAACCCAAAAGCTCCACCCAAGCTTAATGTAATTTTAGATTTTTCCCTGAAATTCTTTCCTTTAAAATGTTTCCTTTTTAGATTTTTTATTTCCTTAAAATCGTTTTTCCTTAAGTCTTTTTACGATTTGGTTTCCTTCAATGTGGTTTCTCAGTTTTTATTTTTTCATTAATTCAAACACATCAGTTTCCCTTCCATTAAAGTAAAAGCCAAGCAGATCGGTCAAGTAGATGTTTGCATCAAGCAGGATTTGACCCTGTAATGTCACCAAAAACAATGCTCGTTTGTGTGTCAAAAGAATGCTCATAGCACCAATCTGTCAGGTTCAGAGGAGTCCTCACTGCCCATTCAAGTCAGTCTATTGTTTGCTTCTGGGCCGTTTTAAGACCTATTCAAATGCTGATGACTGCCTGGCAGAAGTAGGAGAGGAAATGTAGCCTCTAGGAACTTTAGGCAGGTAAAGGTAACTTTCTAAAAAGTTTTTTACCTTAATATTTATTAAAAATCCTACTTCATCATTTAATTTTTTAAGTAACTATTAAAAATAGTTGTTTCTTTATTTTTCAAGCTAGTCCTGTCCTGAGATACAGCATTAGGATTTTAAACTTTACTCTGGAATTTTTATATGGGACAGCAATCCATGACAAAGTGAAAGATAGCTATTGGGTGTTAGTCACTGTAAGGACAGGTTACCATTAAACTTATGCATGTCTTACTTTTAAATAACATGCGCACTACCTTGCAAACTACAAGATTTTCATATGCCATATTCATAATTAATAGTGAGATTTTTACCTGTCAAAAGGGTTTATTTTGACAGGTCGAATTGGTGTTTAAACTGCCACAGTAAAACTACAGTGGTAGGCCTGAAGCCATGTTTTTGACTGGCCCTGTAGTGGATGGTACAATAAATACTGGAATCCACTAGTTACATTCAAATTATAGGCCCTGGGTAAATGTTGTACCACAAGGGCTTTGTAGGAAATTAAATATATAAATATACCAAATAGGATTATACCAATCTCGTCATTGTTGAAATATAATGGTTCAACAAAGGGCAAAAAATACAGGTTGACTGTAGAGAAATGTACGGTTTACACCAATCAGTATATACCTCCTCCCTGATGATGAGACAAAGAAATTGACTACTTTTCACTGGCTTAACTTCTGCTGACCGAGCACGATGGGCTTCTGCTAAAAGAGCTTAGTCGTTTTTACAACCTTTCCAGGCTGCAATGTGTTTGGCTCCATTAATCCATCTATTCTCAAATCTTTCCTTTAAAAAGGTCTGTGAAATAGTCCTTTTTTCACTTATGTTAATTAGCCTCTCACTCTGTTGGTTATAATGAAATTTGTCCATTAAAGCTTGCATTAGACTGCGATAAGCTCTAATTTTTCTCTTTAATAAATTTTCTTTTAAAAAATGAACAGTAAGATCTATCTTGTTCCTGCCGAAATTAATGTTAGATTCCCATGTTAATCAATCAATCTATTTCTCTACTAGTGTTTTTCCTAAACCAATTCTCCTGAGGAGAAATCCATGAGCACTCTGGATGTTAGAAAAGGGTTGCAGTATCTGATAGACAGCACTAAATATTTAAGAACCTCAGATCTATGATTTGGATCTGGTGGGTGGTAATCTTAGCAGGGCGGTATCGATAATACGTAACCAGATCTTTTTGGCAAACCCCTTCACTCTAAGTTAAAATAGCACTAACCATGGTAAAATACTTGTGGCTGTTGTATTACTTTGCTAATCTCCAGTTCGTTGGATGGCCTGCTGGATGACCTCGTATGGCGAGGGGACTGTAGCTGAGTTGTGCTGTCTCAACTGAGGTTTGCCGCAGCGAAGGTTGGCATTGACGCCCCTGATTATGAACATTATTATCTGGCAGCTCAGCTACAGTGGGTGAGCTGCTGGTTCATGTTACGCCATTTAGACAACACTGCCTCAACACACCCTCCCTGACACCTGGACTGACTACTGTGCCGGTTTCATCCCATGCAGTCTTGACGCTTGGTGCTCTGCATCAGCTCCATGTGGCATTTCGGTGTTTTTGAAGTCATAGACGTTACTGCTTCCACCCTACCCTTTGCTTTGGCCATTCCCCTCAGAAATCTATGTACACCTGGGGCTATAGTGGTCTTCCTCTCTTTAGGAATGGTTGGGGGGGGGGGATTCGGGGGGTTGACGACTTGGGACAATTTTTCTTTGTTCTAGGACGGTGCTTTAGCACATTTTGATGTGCTAGTTGATCAGTGCAGATTTCCTAAAAAGGCGATTCCTAGCATATCATGCCCTGGTGCTGTGTCTCAATTTGTACATCATATCAGCAGAACCCCCTACTCACGCTCTTGAACTATATTTTTATACCATGGGAAGTGGCCGCTGGCTCATCAGCAGCCCTCAGGGAACACAGACAGACCTCAGTGGACGGACTCTGCGAGAAATGGAAAATGAAAATACCCTCCCTGAAAAGGAATGGGACAGGGTTCCGGCTTCTGTCGCTGTTCTCTAATAATGCTAGGTTCAAGCCCATCCAATTTTTCATCCTGCAAAGAGCTTACCTGTCAACAGCCAAGATTAATCAGTTTTTGTTGTTGTGGTGAATGCTAGCTGTCCCCAATATCACGCCTAGGACGCTGATCAACGTCATATGCTGTGGGGGTGCGCGTTCCTCCTTCAGTTCGGTGCTGCAGTTACTACAATGCTTGTACAACTAAATCCCTTCCTCTTCACAGATGGGAGGTTTGATCCCTGGGTTATTGCCCTCGTCTTCTGAGGAATAGAACTGTTCTGCGATGCCAGGATCTGGCCTTGGTTGTGGCCAATCGAATAATCATATGCTGCTGTAGGGCCCGCACCCCTCTTATCTGTCAACATGGAAGCGCTGCCTCCAGGTTTGGAAGAAGGCTGGAGGCCTTCGAAAATACTACGTTAAGGGTTTGGCGTTTTTTAGCCCGCCCCTACCATTCCCTGTCTCCTGCTCTACCACTTCTGATGCTTGTTAGGTGCCACTATGCACGTTGCTCCATAGGTCCAAAACTGTCTCTTTGCGTCTCCAAGATGGCGGTAGGGATGCCAGATGCTCAATTCCCTTATCTATGCCCAATCAGCCTGCTTTGTTGTTGTTACTCTTGCAATTACCCCTTTTGTCACCTCTCCCCCTCAGACTACTAGTGCCGGGTTAGCCTTGCTTGCTGCCAATGTTGTGAGTCCAACAATGTATTCCTTTGTTGTATTGGCACCCTTTTTATGTGCTGTCACTTTTACAAAAACCTATAGACATTTTTTAAAAAGGGTGAACATCTAATCAGCATGGGATAACATTCTTGATCAAAGCTGCAGTACACTCTACAGCTTTGCCAAAGAATGTACTGATGGTAGAGCTTTGTAAAGCAGTAATCTACCTGTATATTTATACATTTGCGAAAAATTATTGTTTAAACTCCAGCATGGGTGCCCAAGTAACCCAAGTCCCTTATTGTAACCTGTTTGCTTACACATAGGTCAATTCCTTTGCTATATGATCCTGTTGAATCTATCAGTATCACTTAAGTAGATACAGCTTTCTATTCTTTTAAGTGTTTATGAATTTCAGCAAATATCCGATGACACGGATGTAAAAGTTCATGCCATGAATTATCTGCTCTTCATCATAGGAATTGGTACTACATTCATGAAAAAAAGTTGTCTTCTCCTGTCCTGGAGAGCTTGGTTTATTTGCTAGCACGTCATATACAGCAGCTGAAGAACTGTGAACATCAAGAGGACTGAAGTTCAACTGGCTTGATTTGTGCCTTATGCTATACAAACTCAGCCTTAATGAAACAATGCAGTTTATGCTCTGCATGCTAATCCTGGAGTTATGTATGTATTGCAGGCATTTTGTAAAATTTCTTTTACGTTTAAAAAGCGGATAGATTGAAAATCTGTTCTCATAAGTACAGAACATCTTAGTTTATATATATATTTTCAAAATAGTTTAAAAAAGAAAGTCATATTTTGAAGTCAGTTTGAATGGATGTGTTTTTAAAAAAATATATTTTTCTCCATTAACGAGGTCCTAGCATAAAGCAATAATAAAGTGCCATCCTAGGTTTATAAGGCTCCTATGCTGGAGAAGCAGTAACTTTTTCTTTATTAGTTGCAGTGATAGATCATTTGCTTATCCTTAATATATTCTATTAACCTGATGTTTTGCATGGAGTTAAACGAAATTAGTTAAAATGTTTCTTTATGAAGCTTTTGATGTGAAAGTCCATGTTTTTAAACATGTTCACCTATGTCCTCTGTCCCTCTCCAGCACCTTGGGCTGGAAAACATCTTGCCATACGCTGTATGATATTCTCATCTCAGTTTTGTGATTGGATATTTTTATTAAGCACATATCGTTCGCTTTACGTGACATATAGTTTAAGTGACGTAATAACAAATTATTTTCTCCTCCTAGGTATGTAATATAGTGGCAGGACAGAGATGTATAAAGAAACTTACTGACAATCAAACCTCCACTATGATACGGGCAACTGCCAGGTCAGCACCTGATCGTCAAGAAGAGATCAGTAAATTAGTGAGTATTTTTCACAGGATTCATTATGAACACCGTTTACAATAATATGCAAGTCTTTTGGAACAATGAGTATGGCTGCGGGTGTTTCTTTACTGTTTGGTTTTTATTCTTTTACAAGCGCATTTAATTTTCTTTACATTCAGGTGTTAATATTACACTACATTTGCTCAATTTGGAAAGGAAGGGGACCCCTACTTCTAATGTCGTCACTACTAGTAGGGAATAAATTAAACTATTTTTGGAAGAACGAACAGTAGTAAACATGTTCATTAAGCCAAAAAACCCAAGGAAAACAATAAACTCATTGAATGAGTAATGTGACATGTAAGCAAAATTGATAAAAACAAGTCAAGCTGTTTATATTCAAAATAGTATTTATGATTTATTTAAATATTTTCTTCATTTTTGTTAAGATTTTCTTTTATAAAAGTACCTGTAAACCATTAAAAAAACCAATGACATACATTTTGTGATTCCAGAGAAATATCTAAACATAATCAAACACAGAAGAAAAAAAGGGGGGGGGGGAATAGAAAACAACACAAATGACTAGGGTGATAATTCGGGCTAGTGGAGTAAGCAAAGCGGTGGATGGAGACTCTACGCGCGTTTCGGCATTTGCCGTCTTCATGTTTATGTTCTATGACAAAGCATTTAACGCCATTATGTAATGATGATACGCATTTGTATATAAGATTGTGCCACAGTGGATCACACTTAGATTATATCATTATTCTTTCAGGATTCCCCTGATGAAGGACCATTGGTCCGAAATGCATTGGGACATGTTGTCATAATGTACATACTGAAATGGATTGACATTTGAACCATTGAAAAGAATCTTCATTAATTTTGATGAAAAACTCATGTGAATAAAACATGAAGGAATTGGATACATCATTGGTTTTACTTTATAGTGACATTTGAAGTATGTGATATAGAAACACATTTTGTTTCAAAGAGGTTGTGCTCAAAGAGTTGGCACTTACTCTAGGTGCCACCAACCACGTGTCTGATTACCACACCTTCTCGTCGGGGGGTGATATCTTTGAAGCACACCACAACCTGTTTAACTCATTCACACTGAGGAGTGCGTGACCCACACTTGAATACTGTCTTCAGGAGTCCGTCATTTGCAATAGGACAAAAACATAACAGAAAAAATGGAGTTCACTTATTTTGATTTTTTTTTTTTAACATCATTTTTATTGCATCACCAATATAATTGTACAGACATTAGAACCAAAATTATAAATCCACCTAAAACAAGAAATGACCTCGTCCCTTGTTCTCCATTCCGGGAGGCCCGCCCCCTCCTTAGGCGCAGCTCGGCCTCCGTCCATTAGTAGTCCTTGTAATACCTTACATTGTCCGACACTAGTAGTACCAAAGTAATGCTGGGTTGCTTTTGTGATTTTCACCCCTCCCCCACCCCATAATTTCGATCCCCAACAGCCCGCCAATTCCAGCTTTCTTCCCCCCCCCCGTGGTCGCGCTGTGCTAAATCACTGTCGAAAGAACGTCTGTTGTGGCGTAGGAAGTACATACATTCACTAAGGTGTGTCCCCCGGTAAGGTGACAGGGTTAGCCGTATCCACCTCCTCCACGTCCTCCCGCTCCTCGTCAGCTGTTTCTCGGAGCGCCTGCACTATCATTTCCCACGCAGTCGCCCTCTCCATAGCCTTCTCATCATTCGTTCTCCAGGCCACCTGGTACCTCAAGGTGCTCTCACACGCCGCCCACCGCAGGCATTCCCCATACCATCTTTTATATGTGGGCCCTGTTCTCGATTTCCAATTTCTCGTTATCTCCCGCTTAGCCAGAATTAGCCCTAAGTCTATAAATTTGCTGGTAGTCTTATTTCTAGGCGTGTGTGGAAACCAATGGAGGACCCCCACCGCTTTCGTGTACTGAATGTCCCTGTCTGTTGCACTGTTGAGGGCCCTCCCAATTTCCTGCCAGTAGTCCCCCAGGGAGGGGCAGTCCCATAACATGTGACCCAAGTCCGCCCCAACTGTATTGCACCTGGGGCAAGCAGCTTGTTCCACCCCAAAATATTGTCGTATTTTCCCCGGCGTGAGGTATGCCCTGTGAATGATGTAAAAATGGATTAACTGAAACCTGGCGTTTCTCGAGCTTTTCTGTACTCGCCTCAGCAACTGGCCCCAGGTCGTGTCAGGGATCTCCAATTGGAGGTCCAGCTCCCATTTGGCCTTCAGAGCCGCTAGAGGCTGTAGGGTCTCCCGCAGCATCCTGGAGTACAAACAGGTGACGGCCTTAAAGGTCCCTGCTGCCATCATCGTGTATTGACATGCCATAGAGGCGCCCGGTTCCTGCAGTCCTTCCCCCCAGTGAGCCTGCATGGCGCCCGTGACTGCCGCGTGCAACAAGTAGTCGCCCCTCGGCAGGTCGAACCGCTCCTGCAATTCCTGAAACTGCAGCAGTACCCCATCCTCATATAAGTCGCCCAGCATGTGTATCCCCGCCTCCTCCCACCCTAGTAAGCGCGACCAGTCCCCTCCGTGAGGGAGGGCCGTAACCATCCCCAACGGGATTTCAGGAGCGTACATAAGGCGGACCCCCGCTTGCTTACGTGCCCGGTTCCAGCAGAGTCGGAACGTCTGCTCCTCAACCGTCAGGTCCCCAACCAGGAGCCTCTGGTGCAGTGCGATGTACGCCAGCACGTGTCGTGGGGTACCTTCTGCTCTCGCTTCCTCAGGGCCTCTATACACTCTCGCGACCTCCTGGGTGAAGACCTGCAGCTGCGCCGCCAGATAATACCCTTCAAAATCAGGCACCGCCAAACCTCCTTCATCCTTGGGGCGTAGCAGAGTGTCCAGCGCTATGCGCCTCCTCCCCGTGCCCCATAAAAACGCTATGACCAGAGATCTCAGGCGCCGAAAAATAGAGCTCGGGATCCACACCGGGAGCGTCCTAAAATAATACAACAGCCTGGGCAGGGCCACCATCTTAAGCAGGGAGATCCGACCAGCCAGGGATAGCGGCAGTGTAGACCAGAAATCCATGCTCCCACGCAGAGCATTAATACAACGGGTGATGTTACCTTCCAGCAGATCCGCCGGAGTGTGATAGATATAAACTCCCAGATAATGCAGACAGCGCGGTTCCCATCGGAGTTCCTGCGCCGTGAGTGGGCACGGTTCTCCTGATTGCAGGGGGAATAAGCAGGACTTAGGCCAGTTGACCTTCAGGCCTGATAACCGGCCGAACCGCTCCAACAGCCGTCTCGCCCCCAAAAGCTCTGGGCCCGCGTTAGCCAAAAACATCAGCAGATCATCTGCGTATAAAGAAATGAGATGTGGCCTGCCCCTATACGACAATCCGGCATAGTGGCGGCCCGACCTGGCCTCCACAGCGAAGGGTTCCATCGCCAGGGCAAACAAGAGAGGAGATAGGGAGCACCCCTGCCTAGTGCCTCGCCGGACAGGGTATTGCCTCGAGATCAGAGTGCCCACCCGGACTCTCGCTACCGCGTCAGTGTACAGGACCTTGGTCCAGTTTATGTATCCGTCCCCCAGCCCGAAGCGCCGCATCACCTCATACAAGTACCCCCATTCAAGACTGTCGAAGGCCTTCTCTATGTCAATAGAGAGAACAAATGGAGAGATGGTGCCCAGCCAGTCTGCTCCCATCAATCTCGTAAGCCTTCGGATATTGTGGGCGGTGTTGCGCGTCGGGATAAAGCCGCACTGGTCCTTATTAACAAGGCCAGTCATGTGCACTAGCAGCCTGTTGGCAAGAATTTTACTCAGGATCTTGTAGTCCGTTGTCAGCATGGACAACGGACGGTAGGAGGATAAAGCCGCCCCCTCTCTGCCCGGTTTTAAGAGCGGGATCATGATGGCTTCACACATGGAGCCCGGGAGCCGACCCCTCGATTGTGCCTCGTTGTAGACTTCTCGCAGCCGGGGAGCAAGGTACTCCAGGTATTTACTATAAAGCTCGATCGGGAGTCCGTCGAGACCCGGGGTCTTATTTCTGGCCATTTGTTTTACTGCACACCCTATCTCCCCGATCGTAATGGGCCGACCCAGCTCCTCTGCCTCTGAGTCTTCCACCCTCGGCAGTTGTAAACCGTCCAAGAAATCGCCCAGCTCATCCATCCCCCCTGTTTCTCCACTCTCATAGAGACCCTCATAATACGCCCGAAACTTATTCAGTATCCCGGGTTGCGTATGGCAGGGCTCCTCCCCTGCCTCCTGGATCATCATGATTGGCATACCCCTCCTGACTGGGTTAGCAAGCCACGCCAGCATAGACCCTCGCCCTATCTCCTTCCGCATGCGCCCTCGTCATGTACGCTTTATGATCAAAGCTGCGCAGCCGTTCCAGTTCCACTGCCAGCCCCTCCCTTGCCCCACTAAGCCCCTCCTGCAACTCAGGGTGATTCGGGCGACCCTTCTCCAGATCCCTCAACCGCGTCTCAGCCTTATCCAAATCATCCATCAAAGTCTTGCGAGCCCCAGCCGTGTGTCCAATACAGTGCCCTCGCACCACCACCTTAAACGCATCCCACTCCACCGCCCTCGTGGAGGCCGAGCCACTGTTCTCCTCAAAATAACACTCTATACAGTCTCCAAGGGCCTCCCTGAACAACAAGTCATCCAGGGTATCGGGTTGCAGGCGCCATGTTGGTACGCAATTAACGGCCACCATCCAGTTCAGGGATAACAACAAAGGGTTGTGGTCCGACATCGTCCGGGCCAAATATTCCGCCCCCCCCACCGCAGAAAGTACAGATGATGAACACAAAAACGCGTCCAGCCTAACATGTAGATCATGCAACTGCGAGTGAAAGGAGTAGTCCCTAGTAGTGGGGTGTAACGCCCTCCATGCATCCGTGAGGGCCCAACTCTCCTGCCACTCCAGCCTGCGCTTGGCCACCCTATGCGCTGGGGACGCGCGCAGTGGGGGATGGGACCTATCCAAAACCACATCCTCCACCGAATTGAAATCCCCCCCAGGAGCACCGGCCCCGCCAAATAGCCCGCCAGTTTACCCGAGAGTACGGACAAAAATGCGGGCAGATCCACATTGGGAGCGTACACACTGCAGAGACACTACCCTGCCTCTTAGCCTCCCCTCCACCGCCACATATCTGCCCTCAGGGTCCACCAATGTTTTAGTAACCTGGAAGGGAACCCCCGCTCGTATCCAAATTAGCGCCCCCCTTGCAAAAGCTGAGAACGTCGTATTGAACAGCTGTCCCCTCCATCGCCTCTGTTATGTTAAGTTATGTTATAACAATTTATTATGCGCACAGCGACTCCAGCGAAGGAGCATCCCGGCGCAGAGACACTAAGCAGTCATAACACAGCATGGAGACAATGCTACAGAAAAGTACTAAAACAGGGAAGCTAAAATAGGAAGGTTTTTATGGCTCTACGAAACGACAGCAAGTCCTCTATCAGCCGAATTTCAACTGGGAGGGTGTTCCAGATTGACGCGGCTCTCACCCTGAAGGAACGGCCCCCCATCCTGCTGAGCCTAAATCTGGGGACAACAGCACGGGCCTGCCCTTGAGATCGAAGATTGCGGGTAGGGACATAGAAGGAAATGGAGTTGGCCAGGATCTCGGGGCCTATGCCTCTAAGGATTTTGAAGGTCAGACACAAGACCTTGAAGAGAATACGCTTCCTAACCGGGAGCCAGTGCAGGGAGCGGATGACATGAGACACCGGGCAGAACTTAGGAAGTCCAACAATGGCTCTCGCCGCGGCGTTCTGCACCCGCTGCAGACGGGTTAACTCAGCCTGGTTGGCCCCCACCAGCAAAGAGCTGGCGTAGTCCAGACGAGAGATGATGGTTGCCTGGACCACAAGCTGTCTGGTAGGGGCGTCGAAGAACTTAAGCACCGGCCTTAACCCTCTTAGGAGACCGAAGCAACAGGCTGCGATTTTTTTGGTGTGCCCTGTAAATGTAAGACCAGCGTCTAACCAGACCCCGAGGTTCTTCACCTCCGACACTGGGGTCGGAGTGGGGCCCAACTCCGAAGGCCACCACTGATCGCCCCAGAGCTCCACTCCCTTCCCGACAACCATAACCTCTGTTTTTGTGGCATTAAGCTGGAGACAGTTACCTGTCAACCAGCTGGCCACCGCCTTCAGTCCGGACTGAAACCTGGGGGCATCCTGTTCCGCATCCCCGCTGAGAGTAACCGCCAGCTGTGTGTCGTCGGCATATGAGACCATGGTTAGGCCCCACTGCCTTGCGACATCAGCCAGCGGTCTCACGTAGAGATTGAACAGCGTGGGACTCAGCGAGGATCCCTGCGGAACCCCCATGGCCAGAGGCTGGAACCTGGACTTGAAGGGAGGGATGGCAACACAGAAGGAGCGGTTGTCTAGGAAGGAGCGGAACCATTGCAGCGCCTGGCCGCCGATACCAATCTCCTCGAGCCGCCTAAGGAGGATGCTGTGCGATACAGTATCGAATGCGGCGCTGAGATCTAACAAAATCAGCGCCGCCGTCTGCCCAGCATCCAACCTTGCACGGAGATGTTCCACCATCACCAGAAGGGCAGTCTCTGTGCTGTGGCCAGCACGGAAGCCATTCTGTGTGGGATCGAGGGCATTGGACCGGGCTAAGTGTTCAGACAGGGCCAGATTGACATGGGCCTCTGTCAACTTAGCTGGCCAGGGCAGCAGCGAGATGGGACGGTAGCTTTCCGGCTTGGACGGGTCAAGAGATGGTTTTTTAATGATCGGAGACACCACCGCCTGCTTCCAGCTGATGGGAACGACCCCAGTCTCTAGGGAGAGATTGACAAGAGAGCGTATAGCCATGCGCCCCACAAAGGTCTGGTCTCGAAAGAGGGCAGGCCTCACTGGATCGGAAGGGGACCCAGATTTAACTTGCGTGGCAAGTTTGTCAAACCCTTCCAAGGTAAGGGGGGGAAATGAGAGCAGAGCGGGCTGGTAAGATGTCTCCTTAGGGCTACCCAGCGCTATACCAGTGCTCGGGAAAGTCCGATATATAGACTGGACTTTTCCCAAGAAATAAGCGAGGGATTCACAGTGTGTGACAGAGCTCTCAACCGTTGAGATAGACCGCTTAGACATAAGATCTTTCACCGCCTTGAAGATGGCCTTCGACGGGTTAGTGCTGTTCCGGAATTCCTCGGCATAAAATGCCGCTCGGGCACGACAAATGGCCCGGTGATAGATCTTGACGGACGCGACATATGTTGCTTTTAACTCAGCCCCATATGTCTTCCGCCAGGCCCTCTCCGCCCGTCTACAGGCTCCCTTCAGAGCGCGCAAAGCGTCGTCGTACCAGGGGCTTGACACTCGAGGGTTGATCTTCGTTGTTACAACAGGTATCAAAACATCCAGAGCCCTGGTGAGCCAAGAGCAGAAGAGATCATACCCCTCCTCTACGTTGTTGAATGGGCCCAGAGGTTCCACTGACAAAAGATGGTAAAAGTCATCCAGCCTGAGTTTACTCCAGGATCTCCTGGGTACCCGCTTGGCTGAAGAGGTGGGAATGTTGGTAGTTATAGGGCAGTAGATGGATACCAAAGAATGGTCAGACCACTCTACAGGAGCCACCGACGTGACTTTAGCCTCGGTCAAGTTGGTAAAAAAAGGGTCAAGAATATGCCCCCCGGAATGAGTAGGCTGGGAGACAAGCTGAAAAAGTTGAAAGGCCTCTAAGTCCATAAGAATACTACGTGCTGTCAGGCAAGATGGAGCATCGAAATGCAAATTTAAATCGCCCAGAATGGAAAAATTAGCACAGTCAGTGACCAAGGTGGCGACAGTGTCCGGGAAAGCATTCCTGAACGCCACATCACTGCCCGGCGGACGATACACCACCATCCCAGAGAGTGTATATTCTGGGCTGACAGAGACTTTAAAAGAGGCGCTTTCACAGCCAGCGATCTTAAGAATGGTCCACATACAGGAAAAACTAGATCTCACTATCAGGGCTATACCTCCGCCTCTAGATAGCCTATTCGCAATATACATAGAGTAGCCGGGAGGACAAACAAGATTGGGAATAGCAGTGTCGGCTTCCTGAAGCCATGTTTCGGTTAAGGCTAAAATATCCGGGGCTTCATTTTCAATCAGGTCGTACACATTCTGTCGATGTTTAAGGATTGACCTGACATTAAGATTCAAAATCCGCAGTGAAGGCGGTAGTCCCCTGTTGTGCCGGACGGCAGAGGGACAAAGCCGGGAAAGAAGCTGCGGAGGGTCAAGCACCAGGCCATTACAGGGACAGCGGTAGGGGCCGCATAGAGGATGAACGGGCTGTAGAGTGCAATGACCGCTCACCTTGCCGATGGAGTACAAGCGCTCCCTGGAGTATGTAAGCATGGCAACAATGCTGGGTAGACGAGAGCAGGCCAGAGCCCGCCACGTCCCGCGCGTCCTTAGCGCGGACGGGCGCAGACGGGCAGGACTCTGGCACGACTCCGGCCACGCGAGGACACGCCCGCTGCGCGATCCCGCTGCGCTAGGGGGCAGAGAGTATGTAGATTGGGAGGTGAGGGAAGACTAGAGCGTCACCCTCTCAAGATGGCCGCCCGCCGAGGGACAAACAGGAAGTAGGAGCGCTCTATCTCCCTCCACTCAAACAGCATCAAAGAGCTGCGGTGGACCGGGGAGACAGCGCTATGCCTGGCAAGGTAACAGTAGTATTAAAATAAACTATGCAGTTTTAAGAGTAGCCCAAAGGTTAAGAACACACACTTTTAAAAATTAGACCTCAGTAGTGCAGACACGCTCCACACCCAAGCGCTAACGTGCTAGTGGTCATTCAGCACGAGCGCCAGTGTAAACAGCCCTAAATAGTCAGGGAGGGAGGGAAGACTAGAGCGTCACCCTCTCAAGATGGCCGCCCGCCGAGGGACAAACAGGAAGTAGGAGCGCTCTATCTCCCTCCACTCAAACAGCATCAAAGAGCTGCGGTGGACCGGGGAGACAGCGCTATGCCTGGCAAGGTAACAGTAGTATTAAAATAAACTATGCAGTTTTAAGAGTAGCCCAAAGGTTAAGAACACACACTTTTAAAAATTAGACCTCAGTAGTGCAGACACGCTCCACACCCAAGCGCTAACGTGCTAGTGGTCTGTAGCACAATCCCTTCCTGCTTATTAAGATGTGTTTCTTGCAGGAACGCTATGTGCACCCCCCTACGCTTGAGGTATGCCTGAACTTTATGCCTACGTGTCATGGACTGCATACCCCGCACATTCCAGGACACACATTTCAATGCCCCGGTACTAGCCATTCCCCTTCGCCCATCCAGACCGAACAATAGAAATCATTGACCTTGCACGCTCCTCGACCACGGACTGAACTCCCCACCCTCTCCAAACAGGAAACCAAACCCCCCCTTCAACAACAACACCCAGAGCAACCCCAACTGCTCTCAATTCCCACCCCCCCAGGACAGGCCCCCCCGCAAATGGAAGTACCCCCATCCAAACCAACACTCCCGACCACCCCTCAAAGAAAGGCAGTAATGTTCGCAGTCTCCACTGCGATGACCTTAAGGGCCAGGAGGGCGCGGATCGATGCGAAAGGTTCGTGAAAGCAAATCAGTCCCGCGTACTCCACCCCACAATCCCCACATCATAGCGCCCCGAAACCTCATGTAACAGTGTTCCGCTGCCTCGGGCCCAACGCCCCGGTGTCCAACCAGCGAGTCCGCTCCACTAGTCCAGGTTAACACGCCTCAAGGATCTCCTCCGAAGTCTGCGGCGTCACGATAGGGCCTCGGGCTCCACCAAATTCCGAGAGTCCCGTCTCCGATCCCGTGCCCGGGTCCTCCGATTCCGTACCCTTCCCGGACTGGCTCCTGGTATTTTTGGATAAGTTTGCCACTGCCTGTAGGGCCGCCTGCCTCTCCGTCTCCGTCTGCGACACCGAAGGCCTGCCTGTTCTCCTGCGGTTCTTCCTGATCCGTTGAGATTTCCTGATCGGTTGTGTCACCTTAGCCTCCTCCTCCCTGGCCTTGGCGCCATCTGTTCCCGCTTTGTAAGTGTCCCACCAGGCCCAGGCGTCCGCCGAGGACGTAAAGAAGAGTGTCTGTTCATCCACCACCACTCTCAGCTTCGCCGGAAAGAGCAGGGAGTACTTGATGCCTTCATCACGGAGCTCCCGCTTAAGGGACAAGAAATTAGCCCTGAGCTTCTGCGTCTCAAACGTATAGTCTGGGAACATGGTGACCCTGTTGTTGTCCACTTGAAAGGGTCCTGCCTCCCTCGCTCTCTGCAATAACCAGTCTCTGTCCCTATAATGGAGCAACTTGAACACCACTGGGCGAGGCGGGAGGCCTGGGGCCGGCGGACGTGCTGGAACCCTATGTGCTCGCTCAAGGGAGAAGAAGGGGGACAATCCCTCTGGTGCCACCTCAGTTCGTAACCAGTTGTCGAGATAGCCCACCATATCGTCTCCTTCGATTTTTTCCGGCAGGCCTACGAGGCGTACGTTGTTGCGCCTATTCCGGTTTTCCGCGTCCTCGGCCCTCCGTTCCAGCACCCTCAATCGATCCATCACATCCGCCATCTGCGCCTTCACCGCTGCATGGCTCGGGGCCAATTCCTGAACCGTGATTTCCACGGACTTCACCCTGTCCTTGAGCTTATCGTGGTCAGCTTTCAGGAGTCCCAAGCCCGTCGCCACCTGGGCTATGTCCTGCTGCAAGGCATCCTTTGTGGTGGCGATGGCCTCCAGGATACGGTCCTGCATACGCTGCAGCGCCGACTGGTCTCGATCCGCTCCTTCTGTGGCTTCGGTGTCGGTCGCACCATCCCCCTTCCCTTTCGGCTTCCCCATCTGGGCTGGAACGAGTGATGGCCTCCAGAGCTGCCTCTGCACCCGCTCCGCACTTCTCAGGGCCTCGCCCCTAGGAAAGTCCCCCTGTAGCAGTAGTGGGAAAAGCCTGCTGCGTTCCACGCCTTCAGCACCACTCTAGACTCTGGGGCCAAAGCCGCCTCTCGGGATCAGGGTTTCCGACGGACCGTTGAGCCGTCTGGCACCAGTCGTGCTCAGAGAGCCGGGGTCATCGTCACTGGGTTGTCGCCACGTTGTCGCCGCCACTACCAAGGGTTCGGCTCCCATCCACAGCCGGTGGTGCGCGAAAGGTCTGCTCCAGGACCCCGAGAGAGGTCAGATGCATCCGCCTACACCTCTTATCGGAGAAGAGTAGCAGCCCTTAAAGTGGCTCCGGGCCTGCGACTCCGTCGTCTCCGTGCTTCATGCCACCGCCGCCATCTTAGCTCTTAGCTCGATGACTTCACGCCTGAGTCCAACTTTCAGATTCAAATACCAGGCTGGGAATGGTCTCGAGTCGACCGCCGTCGGCGCCGGACCCTCCGTGGCACCTTCCAGTATCGGATTATATCAGTTTCGTCGGGGTCCGACCAGATATTCAGGATATTTTTCAGGATCGGGCGCGGAGCTCCGAGCTCACGCTGCCTACCTCCTCGGCATCCAAGCCACGCCCCCTCACTTATTTTGATGTCGACAGAAACCAAGGCAATACTGGATTGTTATCGAGTGCTCCTTTAATTTCTTTACTGAGTAATAACCACCCATTAATAAGTGTTGTATATCCACTGTTACAAATTCGATACCTCTGCAAGCACTCCGAGAACAGTACAAATACAGGATAATACGGACAATAGCAAGTGATGTGTTGAACATGGTTCCATCCAGTAGATATTACTACCGTACGACATACATCAAAATAGGTGAACTCCATTTTTTCTGTTATGTTTTTGTCCTATTGCAAATGACGGACTCCTGAAGAAGGCAAATGCCGAAACGCGCGTAGAGTCTCCATCCACCGCTTTGCTTAGTCCACTAGCCCGAATTATCACCCTAGTCATTTGTGTTGTTTTCTATTCTCCCCCCCCTTTTTAGGTTTCGCCTGGGGCACGGAGCTTTAGTTCCGCCCCCAGGAGAAATCTTTAGTTTTCAGTATGGGGGACTTGAATCCGCCCTCTGTTCCATTGGCTAGCTCCATAAATGGAGGCTAGCCATTGGAACAGAGATCTGTCCGTCATGGCCGGACCAGATTCGTGGGCGTTCCTGCATTTTTTTCCCTCTCCACCCTTTTTGAATAGTCATTGGGCGGTGGGCGGAGTTTTTTTTTTTGGTGTTTGTTTTCCTCATTTCATGCCGACCACGGCTGCCGGAAGAAGTCCAGGTGAGTGCGTTCCTCCCCCCCCCCCCCTCCCGCTGTCCGTGTCATTCCCGCCCCCCCCTCCCGCTGTCCGTGTCTTTCCCGCCCCCCCCCCTCTTCCGTGTCTTTCCCGCTCCCGCGTCTTTCCCGCCCCCCTCCCGCTGTCCGTGTGTCTGTTTAATTTCCAGTGTCTATTTCAAAATGGTGTGCCAGGGCATTATCTCCTATATTACCCACACTCCAAAATCGGAAGGGGGGGTGGGGTATATACCCACGCTGCCACCATCCGTTCTGACGCCCTGGACTAACGCCCGGCTCTGCCGAGCCTCGGGTTCAGGTTCGAGTCAACATAATCTGACTCAGGGCAAATCACTTAACCTGCGTCCTTGAGTAATGTAAATGGTACTCGTAAAGCACACAATACCTTATGTTCTAGTTCGCGCTAAAAAAAACAGCAAAAAAAAGGCTGTTGAAAGAGAGGGGCTGTCTGTTTCTGGAAGCCCCGCCGTCTGTCACTCGGCTGCTCTTCCCGGTCACTCATCCTGTACCCCAGCCTGACAGACGAGCAGCGCGCCCCAGACAGCGGGCGGAATTAATAACTTTTTTTCTCCCTGGGGTTTGCTGGCATCTTCCCATGCTCCCCCCTACGGCGCTGTGCGAGGCTATTACTTTCGCGAGGCCTCGTCGGCTGATGTCAAGCTTTTAAACATTTAGGTGCAGTCGATCTTCTAGAAAGCCCTGTGTCGATTCACTTAAACGAGACTGGCGGCGAGGCCCGATCAAGGGATTCCTCTCTCCATTTTGAAATGAATGATTCAGCTGTGTACCGCCGTCCATTTCCTGCAGCCGCTCCTCAGAACGGCGACCGCCACCGCTAGGCCTGTGACAGTCCGGCTTAGCGTATATTGGGGTTCCCGGTCATATTTAATGTTTAAGGTCCCTTCCACGGATTTATAGCAAATGAACTGGAAACCCCAAATTGCCTTTCGGCAGTTTCGTTTCGGTTAAAAAATGCTTTAAATAAGTTTACAGCCTGGTCCGAAAACAGGCCTCAGCAGATGTGTTCAGGGTCACAGAACCTTTCACCTAAGGGACGCCAGATCAAAACTGAACCTGGGTGCGAAGAGAACAAAATGAATTGACATTCAGACAGATAGTTGTCCATTTTAGCAGAGTTGTGCTGGGAGTGAGACCTTTGAACATGGGGTAGAAAACCCCCTCACATATTCATTCATAAATGTGAACATTGAGCCTTAAGAATGCGTATTAGTTTACAAGTTATGTGGGAAGAGTTTGCACAACTTTGTTATCCGTGCCCTAAACGTGTACAGTGGAAATTAATGTAATTGGTTGTCAGGAGTCCTACCTTGTATTGCACACAATTTGTATTGTTCAAAATCCGGTCATATGTTCAAATTAAGCAATTTAACCAGCAGCTACCATCGCCTCTAGTTCCATAAGACAGATAATAAACACGGTGATTCCTTAAAGGGGCGCCGGAAGATGCTCTATCCCTTTTAACCTGGGCTTCCACAAACGAACATGGACCTCAAAGCCATGGGAGACTGTCGCATCATCCGAAGCGCGTAAACACCGCACGGCCAACGTGGTATTTCATTCTTGGGAGGTCGCTAAATTGGGCACCGTTACATTATGGAACTCGGCACTTGATAAGTACACCTCTTAGAAACTGAAAATGCCATGTTAAGTTATTTATAACTGTTGGCCATTATATATGTTAAAACCAGATTTTGCTACCAAAAATATAGAGATTTATGCGCACCAGACCCTGCAACAAACACCAGTTATTTATGGAGTGCTGTTAGTGACAATCAAACTCAAGGATAACAAATCATGTTAATTGTCCCAACAAAATCAAATTAATTTTGTCAATCGGACCACAGTATTTCCTTTTGATGGTTGAATAAAACTGTGCTATTTATTTGCATACCCCATGCAGTTGGCTTAATTCGCAAACTAATGTTGACGCAATTCAGTAGTCCGGGACTTTAGCAAAATTATAGGAACAGTAGCCAGTCAAAAATGTGACAGACGTCACCTGTTCGAATATCTGAAAGGCAGGGCTGTCATCCGTCGTTTAGAGGTGTGTACATTAAGAACCAAAACGAGATAATATCTGGCAATTATAGCGCTCAGAAGCCAGAGAACTGCATGATTTAATGCCACAATGCCACATGCAAAGCAGGTGTTAGTGTTAGTAGGTATTGAAATGAAAAACCTGCAGGTTTCGATGCTTCTTTATTAGACAGAATGAAAATAGCGTGAAAACGAAGCACTACGCGCACACCTCTTTAATGCAGCGCTTGAAGACTGGCACTGCAGCCGGACCCCTCGAGCGCCCCACCGGCTCAGCGGATGTGCATATCCAACGCCGGGCACGTACCGCACACAATAACACCCCTTAGTGGGGGCCTTAAATACACAAAAAAGGCTCGAACATTAAGAGATCTTAAACAAGCCCAGGGCCAGGAAACAGGACACTGGGCATCTGCCCCATTGTCCCTTCTTTCGTCCTGTGTGTACCCTCCTTCAGTGCCCCTCCCACCGTGCCCCGTGGCTCTCACCTGTCAGCATCAGCAGGCACCCCGTGAGGGAGAGGAGAGGCGGCATGGACCCTGCTGCAGCCATCCGTGCTGCTGCTGCGGATGTCACCGAGCAGCACAGCCCTGGCCCCCGAGCCCCACCACCGGCAGAACGAGCACGCACTGTCCGGCACCGCTCCGGGGTCAGTGGGGGCGCCCCAGGGAGTGCTGTACCATGCTTCCCTTGGAGAGGTCCTGGGCTTCCGGAGTGTCCCCTCGAGCGGTCCGGAGTCCCACTGGAGAGTGCGTTCAGTGCGCCTGTGGCAGTGGGGTATCTCTCCCTTCAGTGGTGTTAATTTCCAGGCGATTGCAGCCTCACCCTTCAACGATTGTGCCCCTCGGGGGTTCCTCTTTAGTGGTCCTGTGTCGTTTGTGGTGCCTCACTTGAGTGGTCCAGTATCCCTCAGGGTGTGCCCCTTAAGCGGGTCTTTATTCCAGGTGTCTACCCCTTCAGTGGTCCTGACCCTCGGTGGTTCCTTATTTCCTTATTCCTGAGTGTGTACCCCTTCTGTGGTCCTGTATCCTTCGGGGGTCTCACCTTGGTGGTTCCTTATTACTGGGTGTGTACCCCTTCTGTGGCCCTGTATCCTTCGGGGGACTCCCCTTAGGTGGTTCTTTATTCCTGGGGTCTACCCCTTCAGTGGTCCTGTATCCTTCGGGGGTCTCCCCCTTGGTGGTTCTTTATTCCTGGGGTCTACCCCTTCAGTGGTTCTGTATCCTTTGGCGGCTATCCCCTCAGTGGTTCTTTATTCCTGGGGTCTACCCCTTCAGTGGTCCTGTATCCTTCGGGGGTCTCCCGCTCGGTGGTTCCTTATTCCTGGGTTTGAACAAAATCATAAGCTAATTGTGTTTACAAGGCATGAGGGCACAAGGTCATGAAGAGGGGTCGGGGCTTTGGGCTGAGATCTGACCCCCAACATCCCTCCCCTCAAAACAAAAGCTTCTGTAGCTACCACTAATGCCCTGGGGAGTATGTAAAAAAAAATACCCATGAAAGGCAGCAGCGCCCACCCTCCAGATATGAGCTGGAAACCCACAACCCACACCTGCAGTGTGAGAGGCAGCAGTGTGTATGAGAGACAGCAGTGTGAAAGACACCATTGTGTGTAAGAAAGACAGCAGTGTGTGACAGCAGTGTTTGTGTTCTAGGGAGAGACAGCAGTGTGAGAGAACTTTTATTTATGTTTTGCTTTTTGAAACATAAATAAAACGTATTGTTATTTGCAATGTCAATAGCTCAAAGTCGCGTAAATATGCGACCTATGTGGAGCTGTGTGGTGGGTGCCTCGGTGGAGCTGTGTGGTGGGTGCATCGGTGGAGCTGTGTGGTGGGTGCATCTGTTGAGCTGTGTGGTGGGTGCATCTGTGGAGCTGTGTGGTGGGTGCGTCTGTGGAGCTGTGTGGTCATCTGTGGAGCTGTGTGGTCATCTGTGGAGCTGTGTGGTGGGTGCCTCTGTGGAGCTGTGTGGTGGGTGCATCTGTTGAGCTGTGTGGTGGGTGCATCTGTTGAGCTGTGTGGTGGGTGCCTCGGTGGAGCTGTGTGGTGGGTGCCTCGGTGGAGCTGTGTGGTGGGTGCCTCGGTGGAGCTGTGTGGTGGGTGCCTCGGTGGAGCTGTGTGGTGGGTGCCTCGGTGGAGCTGTGTGGTGGGTGCCTCGGTGGAGCTGTGTGGTGGGTGCATAGGTGGAGCTGTGTGGTGGGTGCATAGGTGGAGCTGTGTGGTGGGTGCATAGGTGGAGCTGTGTGGTGGGTGCATAGGTGGAGCTGTGTGGTGGGTGCATCGGTGGAGCTGTGTGGTGGGTGCATCGGTGGAGCTGTGTCGGTGGAGCTGTGTGGTGGGTGCATTGGTGGAGCTGTGTGGTGGGTGCATTGGTGGAGCTGTGTGGTGGGTGCATTGGTGGAGCTGTGTGGTGGGTGCCTCGGTGGAGCTGTGTGGTGGGTGCCTCGGTGGAGCTGTGTGGTGGGTGCATCGGTGGAGCTGTGTGGTGGGTGCATCGGTGGAGCTGTGTGGTGGGTGCATCTGTGGAGCTGTGTGGTGGGTGCCTCGGTGGAGCTGTGTGGTGGGTGCCTCGGTGGAACTGTGTGGTGGGTGCCTCGGTGGAACTGTGTGGTGGGTGCATCGGTGGAACTGTGTGGTGGGTGCATCGGTGGAACTGTGTGGTGGGTGCATCGGTGGAGCTGTGTGGTGGGTGCATCGGTGGAGCTGTGTGGTGGGTGCATCGGTGGAGCGTGCATCGGTGGAGCTGTGTGGTGGGTGCATCGGTGGAGCTGTGTGGTGGGTGCATCGGTGGAGCTGTGTAGGTGGAGCTGTGTGGTGGGTGGGCCTCTTTATAAATCATTAGTAAAAAAGATCAATGAAATTAAACTAAAACCCATATATAGCAGAAGAGGAGAAAGCTCTAGTAACGGGATTCAGGATGAATGTATTCCTTTGAAGCAAATTGCCAGCACGTGAAAGGTGTAAAATAGCAATCAGAATAAAACGAAAATGCCAGCAAAAGACTTTATAAAATTCTTTGTTGCCCTGATAAAATAATTAGAGCGTTTAATTAGATCATGACCAACAACGGTTATTGTTTCAAGAGCAGCGTGTGAGATGGTTAGGCTGCAATATAAACACGCCCTCTGCATTGCTGTGGTGGGAAGGGGGGGGAGGGGGCGGGGAGAGGCAAGAAGGGAAGACTAGGGGCCGGGAGCAGCAGCCTTTGATGTGCCGGCCGGCCGGCCGTGCAGTGAATAATTAGCGGAGGAGAAATGCCGGCTGGGGGAAGCTTGAGATGGCTGAGGAGGCTGGTGGCTTTGATGTGCACGCGCTCTCGGGCACTGCAACAAAGCGCCGAGATGGTTAAGCTCTGTTTAAGCCACAATATAGCTCGCCAGCTATGCGCAAGCTTAGCAGCAGGTGAGCCCTAAAAACAATAACCACTATATATACAAACGGTATGAGGTATTTATTACACATATAAAATCATACACAACGCATTTAATCAGTTATCTAACAGATACAAGTTTCCCAGCATATAAAATATTAACCATGAATTAAAATACACACAATTATGTCCTGCATAATTGGAAAAACAGACAGATAAAAAGTAAAACCTTTAATTTGTTCAATACAGAGTATACATTCAGTATCCTATAACTGTACTTTGTATTATGCAGCCCACAAATCTGTATATCAATACAAATGCCGGAATCTTGAATTGTACTAAAGTAGAGCGTCGACTCGTTTCGATGGATTCAACTGTTTTAAACCATCTTTATCAAGACTTGGAATGTTCTGTCATGTCAAGAGGGTCGATTAAAATACCCCTTGGTCACTAGCTATCTCCTCACCAGCAAGGTCCTCCAGAATAGGTACCTACACAGGAGTAGCAGTTCTTCAACAGTTCCAGGCACTTTACCCACGTTGTAATGGATTCCTATGGAGTGTTCCTGATGGAATGGATGGAGGATGCTGTGGATACAACACGTTTCTTTCTGCAGGCATCTCTCAGTCTACGAAGATGGTGATGGGGTCCTGGTTGCAGGGTAGACGTTCCACAAAGTCCTCTACAGTCTGGCAGAAGTCCAGTCACCACTGGAATTCCAGTCGCCTGTTGTATTGCTCATAGGCCAATCCTTCCGTAGTCAATAACTTGCCTTATGAGGGTCCCAGCAACTCTCCAACAGCACTCACAGGCTCGGCAAGCTCTGATGCAACACTGTGTTTTGGATCTTGGTTCTTTGTGCTGCACGGTGTCAGCGGTAGCGGCCTGAATACTTTGAGCTACCAACTTGCCCCAGCAGGGTTCTTCAACTGTTGTGTCCCTGGGCTGCGAGCAGGAAGCCAGTCAGCTGGCTCTTGGAGTTCTCTTGGATTGACTGGGCTCTGGAAATGGCTTCTCCTTGAGCAGGACACGGCAGGCACAGATCCACTTGTTGGTAACCTTGAGGAGCAGCAGGTACAGTCGTCGGTGCAGTCTCTTTGCTGCCCCATGGTGCAGCAGAGCAGTCCCTCTTCAGTCCTTCCAAGTCGGTCGAGATCTAGGGTCTGGATGCTAGAGGTGCCTTTTTAGGTCTCGCACCTGGCGACGCAGCGTGAAGCGCTGTCGCCAGCGAGTCCTATAGTCGGTTATGCTTTCAAGGGCTTAAAGGGAGACGGGAGATGGGCACGCGCAGGATGCAGGTCGGACTGAGGCATGCGCAGGCTGGACATGGAATGTTGACGCGCTCGTGAACATGCAAGTAGCGCGATGTGCCCATCTCCTGTCCCCCTTCTGTCCTCACCAGGCTCACGTAATTTCTTTGTTTAAAAAGCCCACATGCGCTCTAAATGTACACCACAACATACTTACTAGCTCATGTGGGGGACTGTGCGTTGGTCTCGTGTCTTCAGCGGCTTAATGCACCACCGCGCAAGGCTCCGTCTTGATCATAGGAGCCCCGAAAGAAATGCGACATTCACGAAGGCGGGGTAGGCTCCCGCCGGACTTATAATTTGTTTTTCCTTGGGCGCTTTGGCGACCCCCTCCCTTGGCCGCATACTCCCCGCCGCACTCACTAAAGTGCAGCAGTTTTTCATGTCCGCACGCGCAGCCGCTGGGCAACAGCTGCCCGCAGAACACGTGAAAGATCCACGTACAGTGCATGTGCGGACAGCCCTCGCCTTCCCAGCTCTCCTTCCGTCCCGGATGCTTTCTGTTTCGCATTTTTTTTAAGTGTGCGATGTTGCGCTTTAGTAGACCCCCTTTCTGCCTTGGGAAGCAGGCGCATGGGGTGTAGTGTGTTGTGGCACAGCTGTGAACAGGACGCGCCTCTCCCTGCACACAGCTATATACACATAGCAACTCTCTACACAACAGCCTGGCGCTGCGGGAGAATAACTTCCTCCATGCTGCTCTTCAGGAGTGACGCGATCCCGGCTCTGAGGACACGGTGCAGTGTCGGTGTGCAGTAAGTGCGGAGTTGTAGGTTTGTTTATTTATTTATTGTATGCATTTTTTATATAACGCAGACTTTACCCGAAGGTGTCGGCGCGCTTCACAATACGAACAGTAATGATAAATGAGGAGAAAATTTACAAGTGAACAAATTACAAAAGCAAACGTTAAATTACATGATGCAAAAAGTGACAATCGTGAGCAAACAAATATAAGAGGTAGCAAACGGTACATTACAGGAGGAGAAAATGACGTGTGCAGGCATGACATTGTACCTTGTATCAGTGAAAGATTCTGCACCCAGAACACATTTGTCACAAACTTGACCAGATTTGTTGCATCTTGTATCAGTATATGTGGAGGTGGTGCTCTCGGACGGCTCCTGTGGGAGCTGGAGAGGTCTGTGACGACCTCGGAGGATGAAGTGGTCCTAAGCAGCCGCCCTTTAATAGAGACCTTTGCCAGCCTTAAAACCATCATCGGGGAACGCGTTTCTGTTCGAGGAGGGGGGTTGGTGTGATAATTTGATTGACCTCATGAGTTGGTTCTATGCCTTTGTTTGGATCGAAGGTGTGTGGCCGCTCCTCTGGACAGGAAGTCTGACAGATGTCATATACAGGGGTCTTTGACAAACTTTTGATAGGGTTCTGCTGATGTGTGATCATAGATGAAGTAGATTTATGTGACAACCTCCGTGGACATGGAAGTGCAACAGCCTCTATGTGTGGGTCCGTGACAGACTTTCTATGTGCTTAATATAGACATGTGGCAGCCTCTATGGTTGTCAGTGTGACTCATTCAACACGTGAGACATTCTTTAACAAGTTTTCGGAGTGTCCACCATTCAATGTAATGCCAAATTAACCCAGTAATAACATTACTCAAAATCCGAATAAAAGCTAGAACTAAAAGAGGTTACTGTCACTGGATGTTTGTAAACCTATTTGAGCACTGCGACGTCTGCACTTTAGTTCACTGTCTTACTGACCACTGCATATGATCTGTGAATACATACTAGTGACAGTATCCGCTATCAGTCCTGTGTTTCCTTCAAATTTCAAGTAATAAGTTATTACTGGGTTAATATGACACGACATTGATTGGTGGACTCCCCAAAACTTGTTAAAGGTTGTCCCACATGTTGTCACTGTCCCACAGGACAGTGTATGCGTTTTTATATAGTGCTGACTTTACCCGAAGGTGTCTGAGCGCTTCACAATAGGAACAGTAATGATACATGAGAAAATTACAAGTGAACAAATTACAAAAGCAAACGTTACGTTACATGAGGCAAAGGTGACCATTATGAGCAAACAAAATCGTGAGCACTATTTTATTCATCCAGATTTTCTTACTGCAGGCGCAGCGTGCTTTGGTGCCTTCTTTACAACCCTGCCCTCCCTACCGTTATCCGTGCCTTCTTTACCCCGATTCCACCCCGCCCCACCCACAATGCAACAAAAAGTACGTTCGATGTAAGTGGCCAATGGAAATCTCCAATGCCCTCAAACAGGTGTCAAATTCGAACTACAAAATGCCAAGCCGGTGCCCCTTCAAAATGTACTAACGGTCAAAGACAGACTTCGGTCCCCTGAAGACACTCTACTAACTGCTCACCCTAGAATGGGGCACACAACTGCTTGTTTATATTGGTGTGAGGTGTATTTGTTCTTGACCTAGTTGTCTGCCTTTTGGCCAATGAATATAAGCTGTGCTTCATGAGAAGCCCAAAACAATATTGCCTTCTACCACTCAGAGTTTTCACACATTGAACAAGACTTTGAACAAGGATTCCAAATTAGGGATGATGTCTGGACAATTCTAGCCACACTTCAACGTGGGTTGTGTGTTTATAACAAACGACCTGGGAATCTTGGTCTCATCCTTGTTTATGATCGGGAAATGTCTTCAGGGCAGAATGTGGTTGGTAGTCAATGGGCTGCCAGGTTCCCTCCCACCTGATGACCACTAATTGTGGGGTGTGGATCTGGCTATCCCAGGGTGCACCATTCTGCACACTCCTAAGAAGGCAAGACCCGGTGTTCCAGACCTCCCTGACCCACCCGTTGTGTGGCTACCTCAAGGCTAAACACCCTTGTGAAACCGGTTTGGCAACTGGTTTCCCTTCTCTGCTTCCTATGCCAATCCGTCTGCTTAAACAATAGAGCAGCCCCTCTTCTTAGCGTTCTTTGCCCTCCAAAGGTGGCTTCTCATTTGAAGCTCACCTCTTGGGCTAAGAACTGTAGGTTTCTGAAGAAGGAACACCTTGCTCTTATGCAGGCCCTGATTGTGTTCTTCAGTACACGGGCACTGGAAACTTTGGGCAACTAAAGTTGCAACTTCTAAAGTTGCTCTTTGTCTACCAGTGACATTAAACATGATGTAATCATTAAATTGGATTTAATGCACTGATTCTTGTGATAGCAAACACTACCAACCTTAGTAGTCTTATTCAGAATTTAGCAGGGCTGCGGTGCTAGCTTCCAACTCTGCACTGGCCAATGGGGCTACTAGCCTTTCCACAGTAACAACATCAAATTAAGGTTGGAGCATGTAAAAAGTACATGGTCCACTTTGTAATATACAATACCCTACCTTAGGGGTCATTAGGCCCACCATCAAGTGACTTTCATACACTAAAAGGATACTTTTGGACTTTGCCATTACTATAAATGGCAAATTGGAGTTAGAAGTTTTAAACTGCCCTTCCATTTTCAGTGGCAGACTGAGACTATTTTGTCTCACTAAGGGTGGCACAGTAAGTCATGCAGTCCCTGGGGGACACTCTAATCTACAGGCTCTGGGTACCCCTAGTACCATATACTAGGGACGTATGTTATAAGTGTTGATCAAGGGTACACCTGTGTGGTTTCTTGGCGCTTAAGTAATAGAAGCACATCACATCACGCTCCTTACGGCTTTAGTCATCTGCCTTTCTGAAGAGCCATTTTTTTCAAAGTTGCCTGAATCTCCTATAACTTGAGTTAGTTTTGATCTCGAGAGGAAGGGAGTTCTGGATGTGTGGGGGAAAGTCTTAAAAATCTGTAACCACCCATTTTCTTTTTGAATGTGGGGATTGTAAGAAGATTCATAGGGAAGGATCATACGTTAGGATTGTAAGTTTATTTTTGGAATCAGGCAGATATAAAGGCTGGACTCTAAAGAGGGATTTAAAATTGACGCAGCCAGTCTTGAAGATAGTTCATTGGTGTACGAAAAGCCAGCATAATCTTCTCATTAGAGGGGTGATGTGAGAGTGTCTGGGCTGTTGGAAAATTAACCTGGCAGCCTGGTTTTGTGCCTTTTGAAAGGCCTAGGAAGAGTTTGGGTCGTATATCCTCGAGATGATAACCAGAACAAGGGCTTCAAAAATAGTGTAATGAATTTTCAGATTTTCCTGATTCTGCAAAGTTACAAAAAAGAGGAAAAGGCTACCTCTCCTAATTGTGGTTTCAAGGAAGGCTCCTTGTTCATGACAATGCCAAGACTCGTTACTTAATTTTTGGGCTGGGCAGGGGAAGGGGGGTTGGGAGCACCCATCACTGAGGGCCAGAATGAGGTATTCGAAAAATCTAACTTGTTTCTGGCGCTTTCTGTACACCCTACATACACCAACTTCTTTCCAGATAAACTAGTTCTCTGCAGCTGTGCCTCTTTTCTCCTGAAAGAGGTGACACCTTTCAACGTCGGCCAAGGCATCACGCGGCGACGTTCTTCACTCCGTCCCACCCTTCTCATGAGGAGAGATTACATCGCCTGGACCTAAAAAGAGTGTTGGCTTTCTACATTCACCAGAGAACACCGGGTGGCTGACCAACTCTTTGTAGGATTTGCCAGGGCAAAGAATGGAAAGCAGTCCCGAAACAGACTACCTCTAGATGGATTGTGCTCTGTATTGAGATCTGCTACACATTTGCCAAGAAGCAGCTCCCTGAGGGCTTAGAAGCTCATGGAGACACTGCCCTGGACAACTGTCAGGCTGCTAAATGGGCATCTCTGCACATTTTTACCAAACACTACTGTTTTGGACAGTCCGGTCTATTGCCCTCCAGACATTTTAGTCTAAACCTGTTCACAGACCCTCTTCCTGGGAGGTATGCCTTGGGTATGTATTCTAAGGTAAGGAATCTGCTGTGAGAAGTCTCTATCAGATGAACAAGTTATTTACCTTTGGTAACACCATTTGGTAGAGATTCTATCTAGCTGCATGTTCCTTACCGATTCTCCCAACCTCCCAGCTTCTGCAAACCGATTTGTCTGGCCTAGAATGGTCTCTGTAGGTCCTTCGTGTCTGCACACTGGTCCATCAGCTGTCTGCTGTGGCTCCGTGCCTCTAGCACAGAAATGTCATGAAAAGAAACTTTCAGCGTGCTGGGATTGTGCCTATATTTGCACCGTGCTTGTCATATATAGCACCGTTGCAACCTCTGACGCAGAACTGATTGACCCCTTCTACCAGCATGCACACGTACTGCTCAAGACTTTCCGTATCCAGTCTGATGCCAGGGGAATATTTTAAGGTAAGGAATCTGCGGCTAAATAGTATACCAGGTAAGGCGTGACCGAAGAAAAGTACCATGTTTATCACTCATTATCTGTATACTTGCCTTTGACCCTGTACAGCAATCTTGTTCAGAATTATTATTCAAATGTGTTTCTGGTGCCCATTTTTCCCCCCAGAAGGTAGATCTTACATGGAGTGCGCCTAGCTTCCTTTTTGTGGCATAGAGAGGTGAATGGTTAATTAAAGGAGATGATGATGATGAGGAGGATTAGTTGCCTCGAGTGATGGATGGTTTATGTATGCTCTGGTGGCTGAATACACTAATCTGCAGCAGGGATCTATGCTTGAAACCATGGCCCAATATTTTAATTCTGGCTGGTATGTTAGCTTTTCACCCTTCTGAGGTTGATATGAGTACATTCGTTGGGTAACAGTAAACATCTGTTCTCTGTCACTAGTGCCAAGAGACCATCTCTGTGTGAATATGTGCTCTGCAAGTACACCTGTTAGTTACATTATGGTATTTTAATCTAGTTTGGTAGGTAAAAGAGATGGGGCATCAATATGAGGTACTCCCTTTTGTTCTCTACTTCAGGCATTGGTGCTGTGGCTGAAATTTTTTTTTCTGAGAAGGATTGCATTGCTATTCTCTATCTAGGCTGCTTAATAGTTGTGCAGTCAACTGGGAAGTAAGGCCGTAAATAATAAAACATTTAATGTTAGTCCACAATACCTGAACATGCCATGTTTATAGTATCACTAAATAGAACTTGAATCTGAGCATTTTCCATCCTAGAGGCAAATTCTTGTGAACATAAGGGGGAATGTCTGAGTGAGACACTTAAAATAATCCACGAGTGGTGTTGAGTTATCAGCTGAAATCTGATGAGCTTTTTGTGATGTTGAAGTAATTTCACACTTTGCCTTCCACTGTAGCTGAACACATTGAACAATTTAGAATGCATATTGTCAGACTTCGTTCGAGGGTTGCCAGGGTACACATGCTACTGGTCAACAGCTGTGTTGATTGCGGTTGTTTGCCACTGGTTTCCTCTTGTCTATTCTAGTATGGTTATGCAAAGTTCATCTCTTTTCTGCACTTCACTGTCCGGGTCGCTTGAGCAAGCAGTCGGGGACTTCTTACTATGGTAGTATGGGGGGCATAAGCTCAGAACTCCACAAGTCATGAACACGCGCAATAACTTCACTGTCCTGTCAAGTGCTTGTGTTTTTTTTAGGTCGAAGCCTAGCATAAGACTGCGCACATGCTCAGTCTCGCTGGCGAGATTTAGTGTCATCAGGAGGGTTTACTAGAGGGCTTTAAGCCCCGCCACTCTTTCCCATTGGCCGGCGTCAGCGTTTAGGCTAAACGGTGGCCAGCCATTGGAAAAGAGCTTCCAGTGACGTACACTTTTCTCTGTTAGAGCCGTCCCACTTTGACTGGATGCCCTGACTTGCTGGCATAAAAGCTGTGTTATCTTTATGGGGTGAAACACATGGCCCCATAAAGATAACAAACCTGGCCAGGCCGTCCAAGTGGGATGGCAGAAATAAAACAAAGTCGACGTCCGCTGCGAGCACTTGTTATCACTGGCCCGAGGTGTCCTGTGACCTTTGTAGGAGAGTAGGGTCTGCAATCCTATGATCACCCAGATTTTTTGCTTTTGTTTCACTGGTATACGACTTTCTCTGGCTGTGGGCCTGCCAATCAGACCCACAGCCTAGCTGTTCTCTCGCTAAATTGACATGTGTACCTCAGGTACATTACCCAATTGGAACTGGGCCACCTTGTCAGACCCTTTAACTCAGGGCATCGGTGTACCCAGGGCCTACCAGGGGCTGAAGCATGTATTATGCCACCCCTGGATGGCCATCTAAATCTGACACAACTGGCTGCACGATAGCTGGGGCAAGGTGGTGTAATCACCCTTTGCTTTAGATATAGTACACCTATATCTAACCCTAAAATGGACACCCAGATTTCTATCAGTCACTCCTATGGCAGGCCTTGACAATCCTGAAGGCAGAGTGCGTGGAATCGTGTGAATTGGTGCTCTGGCATGAGCCGAGCCCGGTTGCAGCTTGCGGAACCAAATCCCAATGGCTGTTCCATGATAACGCGTACCATCTACTCTTTAATGCTAACTTCGGTATCGCGTTATCAAAACATGTCGAGTAAGGTGTCATACGAATTGGGATACTGACCCCTCACCAATGCTGGCGACGGGGTTAGCATTCCACCCTTCTAGAGGGACACGACATGTACGTAACTGTGAACCCCGGTTAAAGTTAACTGAAGCCTCAGCTCCACAAAATGGATGCTGCCACCACAGACACGAGTCTGACCTCCTGCTGCTGGGAGTCCTTCCAGCGGGGAGAGCTTGGACAAAGGGTTTCCTGTCCGGGGTGGTGCTCGCACCATCCCAGACAGGGTTTTGTGTATCCTGGGTAGGCAGGGCTTTACAGGAAGGTGACTGCGGAGTGGCACCCCGGTGCTCACTATGCATCTGCCGGCTAGAACCAGTTCCAGGGGCACCCCAGCCCCTGACCTGGGGAAAGTCCGGCATGGGAGAGGGGTGTAACCACCCCCCTTCCTGGTCCCACCCCTAGGGCAGGACCTAGTCGCGTACCCACCCCTTTCTTTAGAATAAAGGCAGGAGCGGGGACCCTTCCAAATTAGATCATCTTTGAATCAAGAAACTACTTTCTACGAAAGGAACTCTCGACTCTTCTCAAGATTTCTCTCTTGTGGCTAAGGAGTAGTCACCCTGCATCCGCAGGCACCATCTAAGAACTCTGCGGTTTGCTGCACGTCCTTCCTCAGGAATCCGACTGCCCAGCTCGACGAGAACCAGCTTCCCTGGCACCTCTGACCTCTACCTACATCGTCAGCTCAGCTGAGATCCGTGGGTGCGACGAGACCTCGAGGGACCGGCCATCATCAGAACCTGCACGACTTCTAAAACCAGCACGACCGCCGAGGGATCCTCTGGTGAGTGCTTTGGGGTCCGAGAAGCCCCGACCCTGAGCAGCTCCAGCACCGAAGTTCAGCCTCCCAGCATCTCCACGATCTGCGTGGGGCCCTTCTGCTCTTTGCTACTCATCACGTTGTCTGGCTACTAGCCGCTGGCTTGTGGCCTTCTCGACGACGCCCGACAACAACGCTGCTGGTCTGGTTGCTCCAGACTGGCCTTTGCTCCCTTCTGAAAGAGGAGCACCCCGGACCCTCCTGGTCCACTCAAGACACCATTTTAGGTCCACCACGTGGCCCTGAATTTGCCAAGGCTTGTTGCCCCAATCCTGGGCCCAGCGACGCCGACAGCATCAATCTTCGTGGGACAGCTCGCACCTCCATCCTGGTCGCCGACAACGCCTCCTGGTCCGTGAGACTGCAGAGCCTAGCGTCGCCCACTCACCTAGTCGAGGTGACGATCATCCGGTGCCCTCCTGGTACCCTCTGACTACTGGCTAGTAGTTACAAACTTGGTCCCCTCTGCTTTCAGGTGTCATCCATCTGTGATCCAGGCTTGGATCTCTACGAACTATCTCCACTGGTCGCCGGCCAGCAACTCCTTCCTTCCGGCTCCTGGTTAGTCAGCGAGGATTCCCGACGTCTGTAAAGACTTATGCAGCCGCAGCCCCTGGGCTAGGTAACTTCGGCATTTCGGTGCCCCAGCATAGCCTCATTATCTAAGGGTCCAGAGTCACTGTCACTTCCGACTTACCTTATCGGGTTCGCCCGAGAACACTAAACATTCCGTGCCCTCGGGCATTTGTGTAGATTGTGCACTTGAAGTATTTTCCTAAGAGTTTTGTTGTGTGCTAGTACCCTGTCCTCATAAAGAGTACAGGGCTGTTGTGACTTAAAATAAATACACTGTTTATTTTCATAACACTTGTGTGGTGTCCTTTCACTTGGTGTTCAAGGGGTATATGTGATGGTATAACAGCTGGCTTAACACGCCCTCTAGAGTTTAGCCCGAAGACTGCTCGTATCCACGCTACTAGGATAGCTGGTCTAAGGTTGACTTACAACCAATTACCATAAGGGTCGTTTGGACTGATGCATAGTGATCACTAGAATAGTGAGCACTGCTTATCAGGCCAACTTCTCACAACCTTCCCACTGGAAGTTCTAAGGAAGGGGAGGGACTGCTCCCCTCCGCAGCAATTGGCTGAAAGCTGCAGCGGACCATGGGAGCAGAAACTGCACTGCACAAAGAAGCTGCTAGGAAGGTGGCAATTAAAATGTATGAAATGTTAAAGCACAATTTCATCACATGTTAAAAGACACAAACATATACTATTAAAACAAAGGGTTATTTAAGAAGTGCCACTTACTCAAACAGCTAGCACTGCCACAGTGCTTGTTATACTGAAATACAAGGGGAGAGCAGCCTACGAGTCACTCCCCCAGCGGCAGAAGGAGAGGGCAGCCCCAGCACCCCAGTCGCAACCTCCCACAACATAGCATGTGACGGGCACGGAGGTTAGCTAACAAGTACACCACACGCAAGGGGAGGCCGTGGTCTCTAGTGCACTCGGGCTACTCAGGCTGTGCGTGGCCAAGCCTGGGCCCGATGCGTCCCACAGCAGCCTGAGCCCAGCCCCAACCAGCAGTTTGCTCTAGGAGGCTAAGCCCAAGCATTGGAGGCGCACACGGCCACGCGCATCCCCACCCCGGCCCACACTCGCCGCACCCAGTGGCACCGTCACCCTGCTACAGCAATTACAGGGCTAGGACGGCAGCCGCAGCTCCACATCGGCAGGCGCCTCTCAGTGTCCGTAACGGTCCAGGACTCACAGTTCATTTGCGGCCACGTCGATCCCACCGCACCTCGCACGCCAGTCCAACCACAGCTTACAGTAGGAACACACTGGCACAGATGGTCCAGCCATTGGGCCGCTCTCGACAGAACACCACAGCACTGCCAAAGCAGAGGGAAGCCCAGGTGAGCGTGGATAGTACTATCTGCTTTACAGCACTGCGGTGGCCATTTTGCGTCTTGGGCTGGGTCCCCGCGCCTCAGATACGATATTTCAGTGGCTGCTTCACCATCACGCTAGTAAAGCCACATGTTTGCTACCGCGAGAGTCATTAGTGAATTCCCTCCGCTTATGGCAGTAGATCCGGCGTGCGAGTGGCGATATTTAATGATATTGTGACCTGGCCAGCGGGGCCCCTCTAGAGGGCAGCGATACTGCGGCTCGGCGAAGCCACCCCTTCCCCCAAACTCAGATAATTAATTTATTTTTTTGAACTAGTGTATCAGTACACAATCATGTATGATTGTTTTTTTTTCTTTAAGCATAGGTAATGATAGGCAAGGTCGTTCATTGTAAAGATCGGTGATGTGATTTATTTACTTACATTTTCTAGTATGTACGTGGCTATCTCCACATATATTTGTCTTAGCCTAATGGCTTCTTGTAACACGTCTGTGTAATGTAGCATAGAGAATGACATGACTAATATATAAAACTGATTCTCCTTGCATAGTACCAGGGCCATATCTATATGAATACAAATATAAATGCATGCATGCATACATATACATATATGCATACATATGCATATTATGTACATGAAAGTTTGAAAAACACTAATAAAAGGCAAAGCTAAAAAGCCACCTAATTACAAACTGAATTGCTTTAACCTAAACTAGGGTGAGACCTATTGCATTTTCAATGCTTGTTTCTTTTAAAGAAAAGAAAGTACTTTATAAACTGAATAGTTAACAGTTGTCAAGTAATATTTCCTGAGCGCCTATTTAAATTGGTATGATGTTTGGTAATTTGAGCTCCAAGGGGAGTTTCTTTGAAGTATTTACAAAACAATCTCTTTTAACCACTTCCATGCTGAGGACGGCCCCCAGCCGTCATGCATCACGGTGCTCGTGTGCTGATTATGGCTGGGGGCCGTCATGAACCTGTCCACTCATTAAAAGTGCCACAGGCGCAGAATCTCGCTCGCGCCCAAGGGGTTAATAGTTACCATTGGAACTGTGATCAAAAGGTCTACCTGTGAATTAAAAAAGATTCAATGTTAGGTAGTCTGTACAGTCTCAAAAGCAATTTTTATATTTCTGTGCATGTATAATTTGTTAGTGTTGTTTCTTAATAATTAACCCTTATCACAATGTATTCACCTCTTTATTTCCTTGTTTTGTTTTTTCTTAGATGCGAAGTGCAAGTTTCAATACTGATCCTTATGTCAGAGAATTTGGAATATTGGTCAAAGATGATATGACTGATGTTACTGGTCGTGTCCTTCAACCTCCTTCAATCCTTTACGGAGGCAGGGTATGGGAAGAGCCAAATGCTCTATTGGTAGTGATCTTCAAGTTATTGCTTTCTACATGGTGTCTTGATATGCTTGCTGTGTGTGATTCATAGTTTTTGTATGTGGTAAATACTTCACAACTAATGGCATGTCTCCCCTACAGTACTTAACAGTGAGAGTAAAACATAGTTTGTTAGTAAAATTGTATAATTTGGTTCTATTTAATTAAGGGGAAATTACAGATTGGTAGCATGTGTTTGCTGCAGATACACATGATGTGCGCTGTCCTCTCATCTAGTGTTGCGACCGGACTTTACAATTTGTTTTTCTCGAGGAAGTCTTTTATTGTCTACATCGTATCTCCTCAAGGCAATATGCATGTTCAACAGCTCCTTTGTTAGATAATTTTATTCTGCCATAGGGCTTGAACTGACTTTGTTGGAGCTCTGTGAAGTTTAAATGCCTGTGTGGCCCATGGATGTCTAATAGCTACAACATATTGCAAATCGACAATGGAAACATACACAAGGCTCCTGCGACAGTTGGAACCATGTTGGATTCGATCAGAAGGACCGATTCAGCTGACTTCGACACGATCACTTTCCACAACCCCATTGAGGATGTTTTTTTTCTGGTTAATGGAAGCTAGCAGGACAGTCTTTTTAGAAAGTGCCCTTGGTGCACGGCGAAATACCGCTGGGTATTTCCCAGTAAGGCTGGAAGGGTAGGCGCCCGTTTTCCAGTGATGGGGGCCTGTTTTGCAGTGGTGCTACAATATCGGCATCTGGTAAAAAAAAGCAGCACCCTTGCACCCCCATGGGGCTGGTCTGACAAAATTTTGAGGGCTGCTTTGAGTTCCCAGTCTGGCCCTGGGGTTATGTCTGATCCTGCATGTGGAAATGGTCGATAATGAAGACGTCGACGAGGTACGAGACGACGATGAGCCCTTTGGGGCCGTGGAAGATAGCTCGAACGAGGAGCTAGGCCCAACCGTTGGTACGGGGGCCGAGACTAAAACACTCTATAAGGCTCAGGTCGAGGGATCGCCACATGGCCTTACCCGAGATCAAATGCATAGTTCTACAGCCGCGCCTCAAGGCCCGGCTACGGACATTTCCAACGAGCCATCGGTTGAACGATCGAAATCGAAACCAAAAGCATCGGTGTCTACAAAACCGAAAGCACCGGAAAGGAAATCGAAACCGAAAGTACGTATTACTTTGGTCGGGTCGAAGGCTTCTGAACCATCGGCACTGACGAAACAGAAGAGTGTTATCGACCCGGGGAGGTCGCTAAAGGGTGTCGAGCCGAACGCCGGGGCCTCGAAGAAAATGGTCAAGGACATCGACCCGAAGAAGTCGGTGCCGAAGGCCGTAGACACAAACAAGGGACTCGAAACTCAGAACGTTCTCGATCCTAAACGTCGACTCGACAAGGCTAAGGGCAGTAAAGACCTCAAGTCCACGACTAGCAGTGGCTCTAAAGACCCCGTCGAGTCAACACAGCCATCCGCCTCTTTTTCGAAGCAGGTGTCGGACTCGCTGCAACGCATTAAAGAGAAGGCTATTGCTGTCGGACCGAAGGCCACTCCACCTCCGAAGCCAGTCAGTAAACCTCCGAAGTCTTCGGCACCGATTTCACACTGCCGCCGACAGTGGTACCTAAGGCGTTCGCCCCTAAGACCGGCGTCGAAGCGGCCAAAAAGGTGTCCATGGGGCCAAAGCCTACAACTACGGAAGAGGCCACCAAGCATCGACAGCCTCTGCAGGAAGATCAGTCGAGGCAATTCATTGACGCTGAGACTGGTAGACTTTCCATTTTCAAGCGAAAGATAGCCCCAGAAGAGCCTATGGAGTCATATAAAATTCCATTGAAAAAAAGAGGGATTCTGCTACGTCACCTCTTCTTTTTGAACCTCTACAACCATATGGACAAGACCCTGCTCCTATTTCACCCACACATTCAGATATGGATGTAGGGGATGGTGACAATGAGGATTACAGTTATCCTGTAGACACTGATCCAGAAGATCACACTGAACCCTGGACAGACGCTGTTAAACCAGGGGATCCACAAACTGCCCCGGACAGTCATGTCTATGCTATTAAAACCTCACCTACAGAAGACACGGCTGCGTTTAATGCACTTATTGAGAGGGCAGCAAAAAATCATGATGTCCAGCTCCATGCTTACCCTATTGAAGAGGACTTTTTGTTTGACACCTTCTCAACCTCAGAGAGAACTGTCAAGACTCTACCCATGCTAAAAGGTGTCCTGAAACACGCTGAAGACATCTTTATGGAGACCACAAGGGCAAGGGTAGTAAACCCCAGAATTGAAAAAAAATACAAACCAGCACCTGTGGACCCTACGTATATCAAGGGACAGTTGCCGTTGGACTCTCTGGTTGTTTCCAATGCTCGTAAAAAAGCGAACTCGCAAACAACGGATGATGCTCCTCCCCCTGACAAGGAATCTAAAGTGCTAGAAGCATCAGGAAATAGGGTGGCAGCTCAAGCGGCCAATGTCTGGCAAATCTCCAACACACAGGCACTCTTAGCCAGATATGACAGGGCTCATTATGATACTCGAGACCCTGTTACAACACTTGCCAGATGAGTATAAGGAGGCAGCAGAGATGCTAATACAAGAAGGGAAACTTCTATCAAACACATCTATTAAGTGTGCGCTAGACGCAGCAGACACTGCAGCCAAGGCGATTAATACAAGTGTTATGTTACAAAGACACTCCTGGCTGAGAATCTCCGGCTTCAAGCCTTAGATACAAACCACCATACTCAATCAGCCGGTTAACCCTGAATACTTATTTGGCTCAGAAGTGGACACCACCTTAGAAAAAATTAAGAAGGACACAGAGACTGCAAAGTCTATGGGGGCTCTACAGTCGCAGCAGTTCAGGGGTGGTTCTTTTCGTCGCTCCAACAATAGAGGAGCTTCCTGAGGCCAGGTGTCCCAGCAGACACAATACAGTAAAGGAGGCACGCAGACCACCTACAACAAGAACAATAAGGGTGGCTATCGTGAAAACAGCACCAAGGGCAGAGGTCGTGGAAACAACAACTCCCGATCCTCCGCCACTAACAAACAGTGACGTCTTGTCACTGCCCCTCGACCATATCACACCGGTCGAGGGAGACTACAACAGTTCCTACCGGTCTGGAAATCCATCACTACAGACAGGTGGGTGAGGCAGCTTATCCAATACGGTTATTGTCTAGAGTTAATATCCACTCCACCCAACATACCCCCAAGACACTGTCCTATGTCCGCAGAGCATTTACAGTTATTGCAGCAGGAGGTAGTCGGCATGCTGCAAAAAGGAGCCATAGAGCTTGTGCCTGTGGAACAAAGAGGTACAGGGGTGTACTCGCTGTACTTCTTGATCCCAAAAAAGGACGGGTCCCTCCGACCCATACTGGAACTCAGGCCCCTAAACCAGTACATCCTATCAGAACACTTTCACATGCTCACATTACAGCAGGTTCTACCGTTACTCAGTCAGGGAGATTTCCTCGCAACACTAGATCTGAAGGATGCATATTTCCATATACCGCTACACCCATCACAAAGAAAATATCTCAGATTTATCATTCAGGATCAGCATTATCAGTTCAAAGTCCTCCCTTTCGGGGTGATGACAGCTCCCAGGGTGTTTACCAAGTGCCTGGCGACAGTGGCTGCACACCTATGGAGACAGAACGTTCACGTCTACCCTTATCTGGACGACTGGCTTATCCAAGCAAAGTCGGCCCAGCAATGTGCCACCCACATGTCCCACACCATTCACCTTCTTCACGATCTGGGGTTTTCACTGAATTATCCAAAGTCCCACCTTCAGCCCGCCCACGTACGGCAGTACTTGGGCGCGACAATAGACACTCTGGCAGCCAAAGCACAGCCAAATTCAGTGAGGATCAACAGCATGCAATTGCTGATACGGAAATTCAAACCACGACACTCGCTTCCAGCACGAGTGTTCATGCAGTTGATAGGCATGATGGCCTCCTGCATCTTCATAGTCTCGCACGTGAGACTACACATGCGTTCGCTTCAGGAGTGCTTGGCACGTCAGTGGAATCAGGCTCACGGACAATTGAACGACCTAGTGTTGGTGCCGGTCGCGCATACAACTCTCTGCATTGGTGGAACCCACAGAACCTTTGCAGGGGCCGACCGTTCCAAGAGCCTGTGCCACAGATTATACTGACGACGGACGCATTTCTCCAGGGATGGGGAGCTCATGTACTCCACTACACAGTGCAGGGACTATGGACAGCACAGCAGAAGAAGATGCACATCAACCTTCTGGAACTGATGGCTATCTTCATGGCAATGAAAGCATTCAAAGTACATCTGTGCAACAAGGTAGTCTTGATCCGGACGGACAACATGACTGCCATGTACTACGTACTGAAGCAGGGAGGTACACACTCTCCACAGTTGTCTCACCTGGCTCAGAGCTTGTGGAAGTGGGCCATTCAGAGAAACATCTTCCTCATGGTAGAACACCTCCCAGGCAAGGACAATCAGAGGGCGGACCTGCTCAGCAGGCCCAGCCACCAAATGCACGAGTGGGAGATACATCCATCAGTACTCCAACCGTACTTCCAGCAGTGGGGTCATCCAGAGATAGACCTGTTCGCCACAAGGGAAAACGCAAAATGCCAAAGCTTTGCCGCCAGGTTCCCACACCAACAGTCGCAGGGAAATGCGATATGGATGAACTGGTCAGGCATATTTGCGTACGCTTTTCCCCCAGCACCGCTAATACTGCTAGTGGCACGCAAACTGAAGCAACACTCGATGACTCTCATCCTGGTTGCTCCGACGTGGGCACGCCAACCATGGTACACCACGTTTCTAGAACTCTCCGTGGTACCACATCAAAGGCTGCACCACACGCCCAGGCTTTTGACGCAGAGCCATGGCGACATTCAGCATCCAGATCCGCAAAGCTCAACCTGGCGATCTGGCTCCTGAGGTCTTAGAATTTGGCTACCTCAACCTGCCTCCTGAATGTATGGATATCATAAGGGAGGCAAGAAAGCACACCACTAGAGCATGTTATGCGGCGAAATGGAAGCGGTTTGTCATTTATTGTGCCAACAACGACATTAATCCGCTAGATGCATCTACTCACAACATCATCTGTTATCTGTTACATCTATACAAATGCAATCTGGCCTATGCTTCCATTCGTATACATTTATCCGCAATAGCAGCTTATCTCCAAAACAGGCAGCATCTCTCACTTTTCAGAGTGCCTGCCATCAAAGCTTTTCTGGAGGGACTCAAACGAGTTATTCCTCCCCGACACCCTCCAGCACCTGTATGGAACCTGAATGTGGTCCTTACCAGACTGATGGGACCACCTTTTGAGCCTCTACACTCATGTGAGATGCAATTCTTGACGTGGAAAGTGGCTTTCCTAATAGCAATCACATCGCTACGACAAGTTAGTGAACTTCAGGCACTAACTATCCAGGAGCCATTCATACAGATTCACTCCAACAGGGTGGTACTACGCACTAACCCTAAGTTTCTGCCTAAAGTGGTTTCACAGTTCCATATGAATCAAACTATAGAACTGCGAGTGTTCTTCCAGAATCCGGATTCAGTGGCAGAGAGAATGCTCCACACACTAGACGTCAAGAGAGCTCTAATGTGCTACATAGATAGGACAAAGGATTTTAGGAAGACAAAACAACTGTTTGTTGCCTTTTCACCACAACACAAAGGCAACCCCATTTCAAAAGCAGATATAGCCAGGTGGATTGTTAAGTGCATTCAAATTTGCTATGAAAAGGCTAAGCGCACATTAACGGTTCCCCCAAGAGCCCACTCAACACGAAAGTTGGGGGCATCCATGGCTTTCCTTTGAAACATTCCTTTAGAGGAAATCTGTAGAGCAGCCACATGGTGTACCATACACACATTTACAAAACACCATTGCGTAGATGTGCACTCCAAACAGCAGGCAGCTGTAGGGCAGGCTGTTCTAAAAACACTTTTTCAGAGTGCTGCAGCTGGCACGGGCAGCCGCCGCTAATAGAGGGACTGCTATATATTCTATGCACAGATATGAATTCAGCAGCCCACATGCCTCGAACCGAATATGCTACTTACCAGTATGCATCTGTTCTTGACATGTAGGGCTGCTGACATTCATATCGCCCGCGCTCCTCCCCGGCTCCTGTAGCGGCTGCAGCTCTCAGAATTACTCTTAGCATGGTCATCACTTACTGTACTACACTACATCTCTGCCACAATGGCGAAAAACAATCTAGGGATGGAGAGGATGCCCATGCGCACTGTAGTCCAGGGAAGGAGCCACCTATCTCCTGATACTTCGAAGACTCTTCCAGGACAACAATGTGCAATCATCCGGACCCAACACTAGGCGGCGGTCTATGCACAGATAAGAATGTCAGCAGCCCTACATGCCAAGAACAGATGCATACTGGTAAGTAGCATATTCGCTCCTACGATGACAAAGTCAGACGCCTTCTTCGGCAGCCACAACCATGCCAGAGAAACAGGCAGACACCATGAAAACCTCTAATGCAAGAGGAAGAAGGCAATGTTTTTGGAAGACTTGGAGAATTTATGCAGAAACTGTGTCATTATGAACCTACCAAGTGACAGTCTAGACTTGGATGTTCCACAGCCGAAAAAGGTGGCAACAGATCATAGAGCCACAAACCCAATGCCACATAGTTGCCCAATATCACCAGGCACAAGGTCACCGTAGCCCACATAAGGGGTTATGCAAAGCCCTTACACATGGAATTACAATGGTGTCCATTCAAATAGGGATACATAACCAGCCAATGCATCTCCACCGAATGATATCATAGTGTAATGGAAAATGGGCAGGGAATCACAAATTGCTAATGCAAAGTACTGAGTAGGAGACTGATTACCTGGCAGAGACACTTTCCAGAACAGAACGCACAGTTCAGTACCTACCAATGATATGCTGTATGATTAAAGTATCTAAGGAGATGTTTAAAGTCCCAGTTAATTTAAGGGTACTTACAGCCAGAATTGAGAGAAAGTACAAGCCTTCACCTTCGGACACTCTACATCAGAGGTCACCCTACTACAGACAACTTAGACGTGACTACAGCGCATAACCGAGCAGCATCACAGAACACTGGTGATTCTCCTCCTCCCGACAAGAAAAATAAGCATTTTGACGCTGCAGGGAATACGGTTGCAAAAGGACATGCCAATTATTGGCAAAGGGAAAGTTCGGTGGACTTCCTAGAATGCTACAATAGAGCTACATGGGATGAAATGGAAGAACTATTACAGCACACCACTGGGCGATACAATAAGAAAGAGGAAGATTTGGATGCAGAGGGAAGACAAATATATAATCCACATTCTGGTGTGCTCTATATAGTGTCGTCACGGCTGCAAGAGGGATTAATCCCTTGTTGATGCTCCGTTGACATGCATGACTTCGTACATCAAGTTTTAAACCAGAAGTGCAGCAGCACATTTTGAACATCCAATTTGACAGCAACCTCTTTGGTCTTGAAGTTCACAAGCAACTTGAAAAAATCAATGAGGACACAGAGCGCAAAATCAAAGGGAGCCTTGCAGTCTGCTATGCAAGTCGAAAACAACTATAGCGCAAGCGCCGCCAAGGTGGTATCCCGCCTCTCCCTGCACTCCTGCCCCTGAGTGCTCAGCTGCCCCCCCCTCCCCCCGAGTGCAGGCAGCATTGCGGGGGCGGCAGCATAAATTTACGCAGAATTTCACCAGGTCTCCGAGAGTAGGAAAACAAACCCAAAATTGATCAGCATGGCCACTTATCTTTCCGAGACTAGGGTCGACCTGTATAGAGGAGCGCCCCACACGACCACGTTTCTCCGAAGCAAAGCAGAAATGCCTCGGAGAAAGGCAGCATAAATTTTGGATTCGGGGGCGTGTTCTCTTTCTCTTCTCTCCCATTGGCTGAAATGTAAAATTACAGCCAATGGAAAGAGGAGAGAAAGAAAACAGAAAGAAGCTAACCCCCCCCACCCCCCCCCCGAATCCGGGCTTGAACGGAGTGATGCCCCTCTCCTCCAATGGCTGGCCTCCGTTTAGGAAGCCAGCCAATGGAGAAGAGGGCCGAGTTCAAGCCCCCATACTGAAAGACAGTTTCTCGCCAGCGAGACTGCGCAAGCGCAGCCTACGCAGGCCGAGACCTAAAAAGGATGGAACGCACTGTCCCTTACTGGACCTATGGTCACACTTCCACATGGTGACATTACAGGATGTGACATCATTACTTAAAGAAGATACCTTCCTGAAAGAATTAGATCTGAACATGCGCATGCCTAGAGGAGGAGTTGAAGTGATGCACGACGACGCCCATAAAAGACTTCCTCAAGAAAAACAAATAGTAAAGTCCGAGCCCAACACTACATGGCAGGAGTGTGCATAGCATTTGAATTAGCAGCACTACATACTACAAAATAGAGTCCTAAGTAAGGGTAAGTAACATACTCCTTTCTAGTCAAATGAGTTCTCTTGAATTAGTTCTATTAATATTTAACACCGAACTAAATTGTGTGACAAATTATAGGATGGGAAAAAAATAAACTAGTTCAGTTGTGAATCTGTTCACCCAAATGTTCATAATCTGGGAACAGAGCAGATTGGGTTGTATATGCAGCACAAGGATAATTTATCATGAAATTTTATTTGATATTTTTAAATGTTAGAATCGTACAAGACATTAAATAGCATGATGGGTGATTTTTAAAAAAAACTTTTAGTTTTGTGAACTACTAACACATGACAAGTCTTACATGCATAAACAGTACAACAAAGTATAAAAAGCCCAGGCTAGTCCGATAAGTTCACGTTTCTTTCTCTTTACATTACCGCAGAACATATAGTGTCTTTTTTATGTTGGGTATACATACTGAAAGTAATTCCACCATTTTTTTCAAATAATTTTCTGTTCTCTCAGGCATTCACTACTCTTGAACACTGATTCTTCCACCAAGTCTCAATAGTCCATACACCATAACCATTGTCATTTTCGGCGTAGTGGTTGTGCTGCATTGCCTGGTACTTCCTTTCTTTGCCACAAGTTACCCACTGTACAGTAGATTCTCATCTCCTCTGATGCAATCCCACTCCAGTGATATTCCAATTAAACGTTTTCTAAGATTCCACATGAAGGGAACAACAATCACCATCTGCTAGCTAGCATTAATCGGAGATGATTTCTTCTGAATTATAGGACATTCCCAGATTATGCGATCATCTCAGACCTATGGAAATTTTTAAATGGAATAAATCAGACGTAATCTATCTGAAATTGCAGACTCTTTCAGCCGTATTTGCCTCCTGCCAATCCGTGTCTTCAAGGGTATCTAAATCTGCATCCCACCTCTCTTAGCTTAAGAATATTTTCATATTTTTTTAAAATTCTGCATAGATTCCATTGTGCTGAAAAAGGGTAAAAAAATGTGTTTATCAGTTTTCCAGAGCATGCCTAATCTGCATGAATCGTAAGAAAGGTGACCTATGAAATTCATACTCTTTGCTATAGTGTGTGAATGATTTGATGTGCGTGGACATCTTTAAGTCCCCCAGATCAGATTAGACTATTTTATCCTTAGAACCAAATTTTTACAGTTTTCACTTTCATGGCCACAATGTGGTTACCTATGTTAAATTCCTTCGTCAAGTAATCCACTTTAGAACCTTTATACCAAGAGTTACTGAGTATCCTTGATACTGTTAGTATGGCCTTGGAGAATCTCCTGCCATAATCCAAAGTCAATATATTTGATTTGTTAATTCTAGTCATTTGAGTTTGTCTGATCTTTGGGTCACATCTCTCCCCAAACAACCAAACATTAATGGGAGCATCTGGGCCTCCCAGTAGTACCTTTGGACATCTGTGACACCCAAGCTTCCATCGTATGGGGACTGGACACATTTTGCAAAAGCCACTCTGTTGTCCACTTCCCCATAAGTAAGAAGTCAAGCTAGATTGCAGTGATTTGAAAAATGTTGGAGAGGAATAGAAGTAATTTTGAAGGATGTGTAATATTTCTGATAGTGAAATTATTTTGACAATCCCCTCTGCCCGTGGTAAAGATCGAAAATGCCATCTGTGTGATCATTTTATGCAGTAGGAGAGCTATGTTCTACTTCCAACTTTCCTCTTGGTGAAGTGATTGATGAATTCCCAGGTATTTAAAGTGCCTCGGGTGCCCTGCAGCTCCTGGATAGTGAGTGCAGATACCAGATCCCACCATGTTAGGGGCATCAAAATTGATTTTTGTCAATTAACTCTAAGTTCTGAAGCGTCCCCATATATTTTGAGGGATTGCATAAATCTGTGTATTCCTGTAAGTAGAGCAGAATGTTGTCCGTGTACAACAGTATATGCGCCCAATCCCCCAACAAGACCATTAGTCTGAGAATCTTGACGTATCCAGATAGCCAATGGCTTTATTGCTACATTGAAGAGGAGAGGCAAAAGCAGGCATCCCTGTCTAGTCCTTTTCAGTATTGGGAAGGGTCTAGATAGTGCACCATTTACTCAAACCATGGCCCACTGTGATGGGTAGAGAAGACGTAGATAGGAAATTAATCTTGGATAAAGTTCAATCTTTTCAAAACCTGGTTAAGAATGGGCCAAAAAACTGATCAAATTGACCAATTTATTTTATGGAGGTTCGCTAAAGCCAAATGTAGTCACCTAAGGCAGTGTATAGTCTTTCAGGAGCTAATAAATCCATTCTTATCTAGCCCTATATTGCTGTCCTTCATATCTTCATCAGTCTGGTGGCCAGTTCTTTGGCTATAATTTGAGACTTTGTATTAAACAGAGATGTCGGCCTATATAAGGCACTTTCCATGAAATTGGCATATCCTATGTTTCTCTGTCCATTCTCTGTAGGGCAAGAATTGGAATATCTTGCTTAATTTGGTTATCTATTTCAGCTTGGGGTATGGGAACCTTCTGGTATTACTGCCTTTGGTAGATTGGAAAGGTCTTGGTAATGTGTCCTGCGGACGTCACTAGTCCCTTGATAGGGTCTTGTATCTTTGGATCGTAACGGAGCGCCATTTCCCTGGCTTACTAGTAAAGCAGTCTGGCCATATAGTCCATCAGTTCAGGGCACGTTTCTAAAGAAATGAGAAACCTTGAGATCAGGTGCGAATAGCCAAGAGCCTACATACCTAAGTTAGATAAGATAATGATTTTAGCTTGATGGGCAAGTAGTGTCCTACACCCAAGACCAAGGTCGTCCCATTAGGGAGGGCACTCTGAACCAATAGACATGGCAGAGGAGGAGGGAAGGGAGGGAAGGTGGGGAAGGTTGCAAAAGAGTGGGAGGAAGTGAAAAGGAAGGTTAATGGTGAGTAGGAGGGGGAAGGGAAAGGGAAAGGGATGGGGAAAATACTAAAGAAGGATTTGCTGTGGTGCCCCGTCACAAAAAACATTCATTACAATCACCTGCAGATTGAAAATTGAGTACTGCATGGGAGGTAGGAAGTCTTTTGGCTTTAAAAAGGATCTTTTGGCCCAAGGTGGTGACTCGAAGGGGATACATACACTTGCAACCAGAATTAAGCTTGCGGCTGAAACAATTCATTGACATGGGAGTTAGTTCTGTATAGAAATACCAGTGGTGCAATATAAGCATATTAGAAGGATATGGTGCTCACTAAAGATTGGTATGTTACTGTCTGCTGGGATCGTCTTTAAATAAGTTGTAAACGTAGGCAAGCGTGCATATCGTGGAGCGCTGTCATCCGGGCTAACAGAAGGGTATATAGGGAGAAAAGTGAGAAGGGAGTTACTGAACAGTCGTACATGCAAGTGGATAACGTGAGAATAGCCTAATGACGGTCCGACTAGGCCACAGCACTTTCATACACTTACTTGCTACCAAGTAACAGATTGCCTACTGGGAGACACCCGTTAGTAATGTTGACTGGAGTCTGCACACTTGTCAACCGTCTAAAATGGCGAGGGCACAACAGATGCCAAACTTCCAGTTGTCTAAAGGCACCTGTGTCAACTTTGAAGATGCTCCTTTCTAGTTTAGTTATTGAGGATTTGGGATCTGTTTGCACTCTGCTGCTCCTCTCTTTGTTAACCCACTATATATGAGGTAATATTTTACCCCCTATTGTGGCTTTGAGAACCTCCCACAAAGTAATGTGAGATGTAACTGAAGCTTTAATTCAGTTCAAAGTATTCATCCATTCTTTTCCTAATCCATTCTGTGAAGTGGACAGCTAGTAATGTCTATTAGTTCAGACTACACTATCTGCTCCCCAACCTTGGTAATCCATTGCTCCACTGCTGGTATGAAGAAGTAATCTAATCTCTAATATGAAAGGGGCACCCCACAGTAAATGTTAGTCATGTTAGTTGGGGTGTGTTTTTCGCCCACTAAAGTGTGAAGTTCTTCGCCATGTCTTTCCGTGGTCAAAGCCTGTAAAGTGCTTTCTACCATAGTCCGAGGCACATGTACACTAATTAATGTCCAGAGAGAACACTTCATGAGGCCAAAGATCAGGATATGTCCTAAAGGATCATGTTGCACCTGGGTTGGAGACAATTAAAGGTTCTATGACGGCACTCTTGATTTCTGTCAGTTCTCGCTGCCGCCAACGCTGGGGGGTTGTGTGTAATTGGAACGAGTGTGATTAGCTGCTCGACTTTCTCTTGAGCGCGCACTGTTTTAACTTTGTGCTTGTTTTATTGATTTTTAACAAGAATTGCCTGTTTGCACTTTCACTTTCACACTCTGTATTACCTGATATTTTAGCTCCCGCTGCTGACCCCGGTCCGTCACGGCAAGTGCCGGTTGAACGGAGGGACAGGAAGCAGCGTTCAGTGGGCGGCGGCCTTCGAGTTGCTCCCGCCCACCTCCCTATTTGAACACCCTCCCTAGCACGGACGCGCGCAGCTGGGACAGCACTCTCGATTTCTGTCAGTTCTCGCTGCCTGCCAGCGCTGGGGGGTTGTGTGTGATTGGAAAGAGTGTGATTAGCTGCTCGACTTTCTCTTGAGCACGCACTGTTTTAACTTTGTACTTGCTTTATTGATTTTTAACAAGAATTGCCTATTTACACTTTCACACTCAGTATTACCTGATATTTTAGCTCCCGCTGCTGTCCCTGGTCCGTCACGACAAGTGCCGGTTGAACGGAGGGACAGGAAGCAGCGTTCAGTGGGCGGCGGCCTTCGGGTTGCTCCCGCCCACCTCCCTATTTGAACACCCACGCTCCGGAAGGCACGCCAAAGGCAAGCCCGCCTGCGCCCGTCCGCGCCTGGACGCTGCCGGCTGCCTCAACTCCTGGTCTATTGGTTGTGGGTGACTTTAGGTAAGTGTACTTTCCACTATGATTCAGTACACGAGGAAGGAGTTATTCCTGCTCAATCCTCTGGATAAATTCGATACCACCATAATAAACCAAGTATATTCCCAACTGCCCACTCAAACAAACCAACCTTCAGATTTGTCTAACATAATGACTAGACATAATCAGTTGACCTCCACTACTAATATTGGTATGGAAAGACCTAGTTACAATCTGAACAATGAAGTAAAACCTTTTTCTGCCTTGTATCTTTACACGAGGTCAATCCCGAAACATGCATCAGAGCTATGGTATCTTCTAGACACAGAAAAACCAGATATCTGTTTCTTCACGGAAACGTGGCTTCATGAGCTAGCGTCACCTGACATAGCGACTGCTTTCCCTTTGGGTTACCACCTGATCAGGACAGATAGAGTAGGGAAAAGAGGTGGTGTTATTGCTGTCACCGCAAAAGCCCATGTTGTGATTAAAGAATTACGATCCTTTTCTAACACTATGGCAGAAATATTGATTATTAGTGTGAAAATGATCAACACTATGTCTGGAAGAGTAGTTTTGCAGCGTGAATCTTTATGGATTCACTATGCTGTGCAATATTCCGCGTCTTGTGGTTGGGTCCGGATTCGTAGTCTTTTCTGTTTTTTTTTCTTGTTTTTTTTCGTAGCCCATGTGGGCGTCGACGTCCCACCTTTGGTGTATTTCCGGTGACGTCGGCACGCTGCCTGCGGAAACTCCCACTCCTGGGCGCCATCTTCAGATTTTTTTTCCGCGGTTGGGTCTGGATCGTTCCCGAAAGGGCTCCAGACATTTTTGGAGAAAGAAGAAAATACGCACCTTTTGCAAGAAAAGAGATTGAGAAGACTACAGGAGACGACATCATCGAAGAGGACGACGAAGGAGAAGAAGAACTTCAAGAACTTCGACGTCCTTCGGAATATGCAAGCTCAGGGGGCCCCCTGAACGCATGAGATGGACAACACTCCTTTCAAATTCTGCCGTAACTGCCACCACAAGTACACGCAGAAGGACCAGCACCCGGTCTGGAACCTTTGCCTACCGGTCGACCACGAGAGCGAGGACTGCAACGCCTGCTCTGCCTTCACGCCGAAGTCTCTTCGAGTGAGAAAGAGACAGAGGATAGCCAATGCCACCATGAGGGGCAAGGGACAGCCACCGTCCCTTCGAGACCTGGGGCTATCATCGGAAGAGGAGGACAACGCCGCCGCCGAAGACGACGGCTACACGGTCGTAGAAACCGATATTACGAAGACTCCAAAGAAGGTATGAGACTCTACGGCCCCTAAGGCACAGAGAGACCACGAGTCTCGAAAAAATGGGAACAAAACCTCAAGCGCCGACGCCGAAAACTTTGGCGTCCGCGGCTACACCAAGGCCGGATCCTCTGAGAAGGACTCCCAGGCACCGAGAGCTGGAGAACAGCAGAAGACGTCGAAAACCGCCCCCGAAAAGGAGTTCGACACCGAAGGAAAGGGACCCGAAGGGTGCTTCAGCGGTGACTAAGGACCCGAGAGCCAGCTCGGCACCAAAACCTTCAACGACGAAAGTCGGCTCGACGCCGAAAAGAGCGGCCGATCCATTTGACGCAGACATCGCAGACAAAATGGAGAAAAAGAAAAGACGCCTCGAGGCCGAGATGGAAAACATCCTGCAGCGGAAAAAAGATTTTGACGCCAGAATGAAGGAAAACACAATCCCGACGAAACCTTGGGTACAGGTGGTCAAGGAAATGGAGGAGGAGGACTACGACGTCAAAGGACAGTCGGGGGAGGGGGGGTGTCGGAGGTCGAGACCTTCGACGACCAAGAAGAGGAGGAGGCCTCCTACTACGAGGATGAAGGAGACAACGTCCGCTGGACACTCCTCGGGTCTGCATCCTCGGAGACTCAGTAAGTAGACCAGCAGGACGTCGACACCGAAAGTCCAGAGGAAGCCTTCGACACGTATCCCCCGAGGCCCTCGCCGCCAGATGACATCGGAGTCTACAACACAGTCATCAGGAATGCTGCTGCAGTTTTCAAGGTAAAACTTGACGAAGAAAAGCAGAAAGCAGACTTCCTTCTCGAGACACTGCTCCCTACACAAACAAGGAGCCAGTTCCTGCCCATGCTCGTCGGTGTCATGGCACAGGCAAAAGAGGCTTTCAAGGAACCAGCTACATGTATAGCCATCACTCCCAGGACGGAGAAAAAGTATAAACATTCCTCCAAGGACCCACCCTACATTCAGGGATCGGTCTCAGCAGACTCCATCATCGCAGCCACAGCAAGAAAGAGGGCCAATGTGCCTACCACTTCTGGGCCACCTCCAGACAAACAAAGCAAGAGGATGGACCTGGTGGGGAGAAGAATTGAACGGAATGCCACAATGCACTGGCGCATGGCAAATTCCAATGCACCGCTCAACAGGCACCAATACCAGGTCCTGGAAGAGCTGGGCCAGTTAATAGAGAACATGCCACAGGAATTAAAGCAAAGAGCTGAAAACCTTGTCGAAGAGAGGAAGAATGTAGCCAATTCTTTCCTCAAGACTCCCCTGGACGGAGCAGACCCCTCCAGCAGGCTCTGATGATGGGCATCACGGAGAGAAAACAGGCCTGACTCAGGATTTCAGGCTTCAAGCCAGAAGTACAACACAGCCTTCTCAACACTCCGTTCAACGGAGAAACGCTGTTCGGGGCCCCAGTTGACGAGAAACTCAGCCAACTGAAAAAGGAGAACGAGATTGCAAGATCCATGGGGGCATTACAGTTCAGAGGTACAAAAAGGGGCACCCCGTCACGAAGACCTAACTGGAGGGGAGGAAACCAGCCAGGGACATCACACCAGGTGTTCCAGCAAGCCCACCAAGCAGACGCCCAGACACAGCAGGGGCAGCAAAAACAGTCCTGGCAGTACCAACCAAGAGGCCAGTCCTTTGGCGGGTGAGGGAATGGACGTGGCCAAAAAAAGGGAGGGGGACAGCAGCCCGCCTCTAAGTGACTTAATAAAACTCCATGTGCCCACTCGAGGAAAAACTCCCAGGGTGGATCAGAAACACATCGGACAGGAGTTACACGAACTAGACACCTCCGTACATGTAAGACCAGTGGTAGGAAGACAAACACTTCTTCAGGGAGTGGAAGAGTATAACTTCAGATAAATGGGTACTCAACATCATACAGTACGTGTACTCCATAGAGTTGGAGGGAAAGCCAACGGACAGGAAGCCAAAAAGGCCACTAGCAAGGAAAGACCTAGAGCTCCTTCAGGAGAAAGCAAAGGAGCTCCTGCAAAAACAAGCCATAGAGCCAGTACCTTACAGGGAAAGGAACAAGGGCGTATACTCCACATACTTCCTGGTACCGAAACTATGAGACCCATCCTGGACCTAAGATTCTTAAACAAGTTCGTAAGAACGCAGAGGTTCAAGATGACCTCCCTACAAAAGGTACTTCCTCAATTGCAAGGCGGGGACTTCATGGTCACCATAGACCTAAAAGATGCTTACCTGCACATCTCAATGAACAGGGGCCACAAACACCTCCTCAGATTCATCATCGTAGAAGACCATTACCAGTTCACAACCCTGGCGTTGGGGCTCAAATCGGCACCAAGGGTTTTCACAAAATGCCTCGCAACAGTCGCAGTACACCTACAATGGGAAGGGATACACGTGTACCCTTACCTGGACGACTGGCTGATCGAAGCAAGCTCATACAAAACTTGCAAGCAGCACGCACAGAGAGTGACCAGCACACTAAGTAAACTAGGATTCTCCATCCACTGGGGAAAATCCTCCCTGGAACCAGAACAAATACAAATATTCATGGGAGCACAGATCGATACCTTACAGAGCAAGCGAGAAGAGAACGAGAACCGAGAAGAGAACGATGGCGCTCGTAAGGGAGACGCAGCTCTACCAGAAGGGGCAAGCTAGTATAGTGAGGACAGTGAACAAAATCATGGGCATGATTGCATCATGCATACACCTAGTGCCAAACGTACGGCTCCACATGAGACCTTTACAGGAATGGCTACAGGAGAAATGGTCACAAGCTACAGGTCGTTGGGAGGATCTAGTGGTTGTAACGCACGCAGTGCAGAAAGAGATGGCTTGGTGGAACACGGGGAACATAACAAGGGGGAAGCCTCTGACGCAACCAACGCCAACAGTGACCATTACCACAGACTCGTCCCAGAGGGGATGGCGCGCTCACATGGAGAAACTCAAAGTAAGAGGCCTGTGGACACCAGCAGATGCGGTCAGACACATCAATTACCTGGAGTTGAAGACAATTTTCCTAGCCATAAAGGCCTTCCAAACAAAACTGTTCAACCAGAGAGTGTTGATCCAGACAGACAACACAACAGCGATGTTTTACATCAACAATCAGGGGGGGACACAATCAGCCCCGCTTTCGAAACTAGAGCAGGAGATATGGAGATGGGCCATCCCATGCAAGATAGACCTGCTAGACATACATCTACCAGGAAAGGACAATGTGGAAGCAGATTGGCTCAGCAGACAGACATCGGCATCCCACGATTGGGAACTCAATGCACAAGAGATGAGAAGGCTCTTCGACAGGTGGGGGACACCGTCGGTAGACCTATTTGCAACACGCCAGAATGCAAAATGCCAAAACTTCGCATCCAGACACCCCGGGAAGGGATCCCTGGGGAATGCCCTATGGATAGACTGGTCCAGGACATTTGCTTACGCTTCCCCCCCCCCCCCCCCCCCCGATACCGCTGATACACAAGGTACTCAGCAAGTGCAGAGCGAGTAACATGATCCTGATGCTGGTGGCACCACAGTGCGCAAGGCAGACAAGGTACTCACAGATCATGGAGATGACAGAGTGCACCCCACAGATTCGGGAGGAAAAAGGACCTTCTCTCCATGCAAAACGAGAAGTGCTGTACCCAGAGCCAGAGAGTCTGAGCCTCGTAGCGTGGCTCCTGAGGACATAGAGTTTGCACATTTGAAACTGCCAGAAAGCACCCTGAGGGTACTTCGGGAGGCACGAAGACCAAGCACACGGAAGTGCTACGTAGAGAAATGGAAGAGATTTACACTGTGGTTCAGGAGGGAAAAGCTACACAATAAGATGTAAAAGGACTCAACAGTGCTAAAGTACCTCACGCACCTGCTCGACAAAAATCTGAGCTCATCCTCACTGAGGGTTCACTTGGCAGCGATAGTCGCTTACACGAGAGGAGAAACGTGCAAGAGTTTCTTCACATCACAGGTCGTTAAGAGAATCCTGGAGGAAGCAAAAAGGATCGCACCGCCAAAGATGATGCTACCACCTGCATGGAACCTTAACCTAGTCCTGACTGACCTCATGAAGGAACCTTTCGAACCGATTCACAAGGCCTCCCTAGAAATGCTGACCATGAAAACAGCTTTCCTGGTAGCAATCGCTTCACTGCGCAGAGTGAGCGAACGGCAAGCACGAACACTACAGGAACCCTACAGACAGATACACAGCAATAGGGTGGTGATGAGAACGGACCCACACTTCATGCCAAAGGTGGTGTCAAGGTTCCACTTGAATCAAACTATACAGATACCGAGTTTCTTCAAAAAACCGGCAACAAGAGCTGAAAGGGCACTTCAAACTCTGTTTAAAAAGGACCAGGGCGTCCCCACAAACAAGGACAATGTAGGACGTGTCTCACTTCTATTGGGTGTACTCTAAAGTGAGTGTTGTATTCCAAAAAGCAGCATGCCGACAATACGGCGGGAAAGGTAAAGTTACAAGGAATTTAAATTTCAATTACTACAAGCGTATATTGATTATAAAGGAGAATTCTGTGTTAATTTTATTATAACTCTGCAAATGCCAAATCTTAAGAGAAAAGCCTATTTCTTACTATATAGTCAGCTCAAACATTAGCAACCAAAATCTACAATATTTCATGAATAACACAGTATATAAGTAATAAAAAAGGATGTTTTTAAAAGTAAAAGATATTTTCCACACCATGAGTTACGAAAGTCTCTGTTGTATATTTATTACACTTCAAATATAAAATTTCATTGTTACACAAAATACAATTTTTAAGAAAACATGTTATACATTTGTATAAAAAAACATTTAAAAAAACACAAAGAATCACAAGTCGACGCGGCGTTTCGGTATTCTGTTGGTCTACCTTCTTCAGGACTGATTCTTAAAAACAGGCGGAGTGAATATCACCACCGGACATTATTCGCTTCGGTTTAGAACCCTGTTGTCATCAAGTTCATGGGACTAATTTCGGATTCTGTTTGTGCGTTGGGATAACACTGTTTTTTAATATAAATACGCTTGGTCTTGGACTACCAGGAGGAGCCACCGTATTTTCTGTTGTGGGTATCTTCAATGACCCATTAAAATTTAGTTGCCTGGTGCAATTTCAAGGATATTTTGCCTCCAAGACACTCCGTTGCGGATAAAGAGTCCGTGCTTAAAATGTGTAATCGGCCTCCCTGCTCCTAAATCCTGGCAGTCTTCCAAAGCGTCACCCAGCCGGTCTTGTACGAGCCGCCAGAAGGGCAGTCATGCACTACATTGAGAGAACAAAGGAGCACAGGAAAAAAAGCATTTCCTTGTGTCCTTCGCTAACAGTTCCATGGGAAACCAGTAACTAAAGGAACAATTGCACGATGGATCGCCCAGACAATACAGTTCTGCCACAAGCAGGCAGGGCAGGAACTAACAGAGGGGACACGTGCCCACTCTACCAGGAAAAAATAGCTTTCCTATCTAACGCACCAATTCAGGATATATGCCTGGCGGCAACATGGGCTTCTGTGCACACGTTCAGGAAGCACTACTGTGTGGATATACAGGTGAACAAGGAAGCACAAGTCGGACAAAGGGGTGCTTCAACACATATTCAATAACCAACGCTCATCTTCCACTCAGCCGCCACAAACATGAAAAACCGCTACAAAGTCTATGCACAGCATAGTGAATCCAGAAAGATTCACGCTGCAAAACGAATAGTTTCTTACCTGTCGGTGTACTTTTTCAGCTTGATGATCTTTCTGGATTTACTAGCAAACCCACCCACCACTGCCAGAAAGATGAGGCTGGAGAGATAAGGTGGTTGAAACAGACAATACTTGGAAAAGAAGCCTTAAAGGTTAAAGCGGTGAAAGAACTTTAGTTGAACATTGCCATAACTTTGGTAACAAGACGAACACGAGAAAAAAGAATCCGATGATGGCGCCCAGGAGTCGGAGCTTCCGCAGGAAGCGTGCCGACGTCACCGGAAATGCACCAAAGGTGGGACGTCGACGCCCACCTGGGCTACGAAAAAAACCTAAACAGAGACAAGACTACGAATCGGACCCAACCACAAGACCGCGGAATAATGCACAGCATAGTGAATCCAGAAAGATCATCAAGCTGCAAAACTACACCAACAGGTAAGAAACTATTCGCTCTCGTGTATAGACCCCCTGGCCTTAAAACCAAATTTGCAGATTACCTTTTAGAAACAATTATTACTCATGTACTAGCCACAGATAATTTTATCCTATTAGGAGACTTTAATTATCACACAGAATTGGCCCTAGGCTCCGATACACGTCATCTGATTACAACTATGGAGACGCTTGGTCTTACACAAAAGGTCACTAGATCGACGCACTTGGCGGGTCACATGCTAGACCTAATTTTTACCAATATCTCTGATTTAACTATTGGAATCCCACTTCCACTGATCTGGACTGATCATTTTCTTTTAAAATGTAGTATACCAATCCCCTCGGCCATTAATATAAGTAGGAAAAATGTTGCCATTATTCGTCCTTGGAGGAAATTGACCCCTGAAATTCTTTTGACTAATTTTAAGCCTCCTATCTTTCAAGGTAACAATGTCAATCTAATGTTAAAACAATTTGAAACTTCAATTGTGGAAACATTGGATAAAACTATACCTGAAACCAGTGTCCTTTCAAAAAACATTGCCGTCCCGTGGTTCACTGACGCCATAAAAAAAGACAAACAGGCTAGTAGGATGGCTGAACACATGTGGAGAAAGACAAAAACTCCAGAGAATCGTACCAAATACAGACAACTTCATTCAATATATATTGACGATATTAAACTTGCAAAAATAACACATTTTACCGTCCGGATAAATAAAGCCACCAATTCTAGTAAAGAATTGTATAAGATCTTGAAAGAATTTACCTCACCCCAATCAGAATCCTCTGAATGTATCCCCTCACATGAATAGGTTGACTCACTGTCAACATTCTTTGAGAATAAAATTTAATCTATTTACTCTTCCTTCCCGGCAACTAGTCAAAATCTAAAATTTCTTGATAGGGACCTTGAGAACAATGCCCTCAATACAGGAAATCCGTGGGAAACATACCTCTTTGAATTGGATCCTATTACCACGAGTGAAGTTCTCGATGGTTTAAAAAAAATAAAGACTGGTTCTCCTTTGGACATCTTCTCCCCTCTGTACTGTCCTGAGATCACTCCTCTATTGGTCAATGCTCTTTCCATTATTTTTAACTTCATTTGAACAAGCCACTATTTGCTATAGCTGGAAAGATGCGCAGGTGAAGCCCATTTTGAAGAAACCAACCAGTGATCCGTCCCTTGCTGTTAATTATCGGCCTCTCCTTACTTACCCTTTTTTGGGAAAGTACTGGATCACTTGGTAAATAAGCGCCTTCCTGCATACGTAGAGAGGCACTCTCTCCTCGATTCTTCAGAATCTGGGTTCCGTGCTGCTCACGGGACCGACACTGCTGTCGTGGAGATAGTCGATAACATTAGACTTGCTTTGGATGGTGGTAATTCTGCTATCCTGATCCTGTTGGATTTATCAGCTGCCTTTGATACCAACTCCCACAGCATTTTGAAACATCGGTTGTGGGAGATAGGTATCAGAGGCAAGGCTTTCCTATGGCTGGAAAACTATCTTATGGACCGGTTTAATACGGTTCAGGTGGAGTCACTAACGTCCAATAGACGGCCTGTTAAAGTGGGGTTCCCGCAAGGGTCTATCTTAAGTCCCTTACTGTTTAATGTGTACCTAACCCCTCTATCAAACATCATAAAATCACACAGCTTTGATACAGTATCTTATGCTGATGATACCCAATTGCTCATTACGTGCAATTCGGACTACAGTGAAAAATGTTGTACGTTCAAAAAATGTATGTTGGACATCAGCAATTGGATGAGCAATAATAAGCTCCAGTTGAACTATGAAAAAACGGAAATCATCTTGTTTGGCAAGGCGGCTGAATTTTGGTCACAGAACTGGTGGCCCTCAGAATTCGGGACCTGCCCTTCTCCTAAAGAGGCCGTACGTGACTTAGGAATCATTCTAGACCGTGACCTTTCCATGAAGCCTTACATTAATAAAACATTAGGCATGTGCTGTGGGATTATGCGCAAGTTACGCAAAATCTTCAGATGGCTACCTATAGAATCCAGAAAGCGTCTGGTGCATTGCTTAGTCATTAGCCGTATGGATTATGGCAATGTACTGTTTGCCTCATGAAATGTGAATTTTCTGTCTAAGTTGCAGGTGCTGCAGAACACTGCCAGGCCAGCCTCTGCTCCAAATCTAAAAAAACTGCACTGGCTACCTGTCCGCCAAAGAATTCACTTCAAAGTATTGAGCTTGACTCATAAAATACTTAATGGAACTGGCCCTATCTACCTTGCAAACAAATTGACATGGTATCGGCCTCAAAGATTACTAAGATCCTCCTCACAATCCCTCTTGATTCAACCTAGTATGCATACTTCACACAATGGAGAACTGTCTTTTTCTTATCTTGCCCCTCATCTGTGGGAATGACTCCCGCCCCACTTATTGCTTATTGCTGATTATATGTCTTTTCGAAAAAAATTAAAAAACTTGGCTTTTTCCTAAATAAGTATCTTTAGCTCCCTTTGAAATCTGGTTGTTGACCCGTGCTGCATAGCGCCTTGAGACCTTACGGTGATAAGTGCGCTCTTTAAGAACCTTTGACATTTGACATTCTGGGTACGAGAATGGTGGCTTGGAGCCCATAGTAAATCCAGTGTGATGCATTCTGGAGTAACCATTACGCCCCAAAAGTCTGTACTCTGTGCCCAAAAAGTAGGTCTCCTGGAGAATGAGACCATTTTACAATTCCTCCATAAAAACAGAGAGGTAACAATATTTGAATAATGTATTTCAATTCCTCCAGATTTCATGCTGAGAATATTTGACTTGATGATTAACCTTGAACACATGATGTACTATCAAGGAGACCTGATCCCAGAACAGATTTTTAAAGTAAATTCTTGCTCCTATTCACTGAAGCATTATGAGATCCAGTTGTGTAATTTGCAATTTATAACTCTGCTTAGAGAATAGTAATGTAGTTCTCACATGGTGTATGCAACATTAAGTATGCCTTGTGGCCCTGATGAAGCTACTTTTTTTCGTGAAACATGTTTTGGCCTATGATGTTCACCGGATATATGGGCATAGAAAATAAAATCTCTATTTGAATTCATTGATCACCCCATTGTAGAGAATGTGTGTTTAATACTAAAGACCTCATAACTCTGTCCTTTTTCCGTATAATTTGTATGGGATAGAAATGTGCTATTCCATAAAAATCCCTGAGGTCAGTGTGTCCGACCTTTAAAAAGCCTATTTTTTCCACCATCTCTCTTTTTGTAAATACATTTTACTGTGTGCACCTTGATCAGCACTGGTCCCATGCCAGACCTATCTGCATGCACCTGTCCCTGTCTACATCTGTCACCTACATGCATCCCACAGCTATATTTGGCGTCGCCTCTTCCTGGTTGCACTTTTTTCTTCCGACACCTCCCATAGCTTGGTCCTCTACCATCCTGCACCACTCATTTCCCATAATTTTTCTGTCTGTACTTCTTTCTGCTCAAACTTCCCTCTGGGACTAGGGACTACATCTCTCTTGCCTCACGGACCTCTGCCAGCCCTCTCCTCGCCATTACAGTCCCCTACCTGTACATTCCTATGCTTCCATCAGCTTCTAAGTCTTCCTGCCTTTACATCTACCTGCCTGAAACTCTCATTGTCTGTACCTTTGCTTGCATATACTTTCGTCTTCCAGCACATCTCACAGCCCTCAGTCTATCTGTATCTATCTTGCTGATGAGTACTTCAAACCACCGATTCCTCACCTTTAGACTAATCTCATGCTCCCGGCCTAATCTGGATTTTAAACAGGAATTGCTCCTCTATGTGATGCCACGGGACCTCACACCACAGAGCCATATATAGGCACCAACCATATGCTGACGTCAGTTTTTTTCTTTCCGTGCCTTTCGACATTGAGCTGGAGCTCCGCTCTTTATTTTTCAGTTTTACCAAAATGTTATTTCCATTTAAGACAGTATGCCAGGTAAAATGTCTACTACAGGTTTTAAACAGAAAGCCAGTAACTGACCTGCACAATGTTTGTGATGCCTAGTATCTCGTCATGACTCAACGCTGTGCAACAATTGCTCCCTGATGCACTAAAAGGCTAGCAGGGAGCGGGAAATGAACAGAAGGCGAAGTTGCGCTCGATAAACAATCCCGCTCTAGATTGTGAAGCAGCTGTTACATGAAATCTTTGTCAAAGTCTTTAGGAAATTCCAAGTTGTGCCACCAGGACAAGACGCTGGTTTATTCCCCCTCTTGCTATTCCAAAACAGGTAAAAATTGTGTGCTGCCTTATAGGGTAATAAAACACATAAAACCAATTAGCCTGAGGTTTTTTTCCTCCTCTAATTTGGGTCTGCATTGTGGGCTGTCTTCTAGGCTATCATACACGTGGTCTCTGAGACATGGCCAGCGAGAGCTACCTGGAGTGCCTGACTAAATCAGAATAGCCTTTCCCCAAACACTTCAGGACAGACAAGACACTGCCAAATATGTGTTATGGGACTGTCTCCACAATGGATTGTGTTGACCATGCCATGGTACCCAGTATTATGATCAGGCGTCCCTATGCCCTTCAATGGATTAAGAGTTTTTGGAGAAAAGACAAACTCTGCTAATACTCTTCAGATCACTTCTTCCTAGGCTTACTCTCACCGGCCTGCTAGTTTTATCACCAGTACAGAAAATGTAAAAGTTACTTGTGGAGTCTAGCCTGTTGACAGTCGCCGCCCTCACAATTAGTTTAGCAGCCGGTCCAGGTTTTTCGTGGCTTCGGAGGTCATTGTGGTGACAAGAGGCCACGGAAGCCACCAATGGCAGCTGTCTTACTCCACCTCTTTTCCTGTAGCTTCTTCCAAACTGCTTCGATTTCACTTTGCAATCCATTCACAACCGGTAGCGTACAGAATTTAGTTTTGCCTACCTTGTTGCACATCTATCACTTCAGGTTAGTGGGTGCTAGTTCTACTCTGCCTGAATATCTTTTTATAGAAGAACAAATTCAAAATGTTCCTAGTGGCCAACGTTCTTAATGTCTGTACCAGAAGCATTAGAATGGTATTTTTGGTGTTGCAGGAAGCATGCACTCATGTGGCTGTCCTGTAGTCCCACTGTTGCAACCTGATACATAGTGGGGTTTCTAGACTTGCCAATTTTGCTGTTCCACATTTTGGCTTCACCTTGGCTACTCAGGTGTTTACGAAGGTGATGGCTGTTGGTGGGGTAAACTTTTGCAGGTAGAGGATGAATCTATATCCGAAAGAGACTATTGGATATAGATTCCTTACCTTAAAATTACCCCTTGGAGTCAGACTGGATCCGGAGAATTTTTTCGTAGCAGTACCCCTGCGCGTCAGTAGGTGGCGTCGGTTGACTCCGGTGTCGTGATCTCCGGGATGACGTTGTGGTATCAATTTAGATGGCGCCCCGCATGCTGGCATCAGTTCTTTATTTTTCCGTGCCAGCCAGCACAGAGAGCAGTACATCTAGTCACTTTTTGAATACTATTTTTTTACTTTTGTCGACTTCTTTTCGAGTCGTTCGAGTCCTGGTGCACGTAGGGATGTCCCATCCTCAAACCCGCTTCAAGGCTTGCAACTACTGTCACAAATTGATGTTGGTTATGGACCCCCACCTCGTGCGCCTTTGGTGTTTGGAGTGCAACCACGACCTGAAGTCGTGCTCAGACTGCTGTGCCATAAACCCAAAGTCTTTGCGGAAGCAGTCCCAAAAGCTTCTCGAGACCTGGCAATCCTCTCTCCCCCATTCGAGGTCCCGGTCGAGAGGGAGGTCGCGGGACCGGCGTGGAGTTATCACCACCACTCATCGTTGAAGTCTTTGTCTTCGGGTAAGTCTAAGCACAAAAAGAAGGCGAAGAAGCATCGTCGCTCTTTGCGTTCTCCCCGTCGATCGGCCAATGTGACGCGGGTTGCGGATGGTAGTCGTCAGACTCCGCCCACGGAGCCTGTTGGGTCGACTCTGAGCCTCCCTCCCTTCCCGGGAGCCTGAGCGACCCCTGCCCAACGTTGTAGTTTTTACAAAAGCCTCCACTCGATCTTTGGGCAGCCCGACTCCACCAGCGTGCCTTTTGGCCCCACGGACTGGGCTACTGGTTCTAGGCCTTCGAACCCAGCGGCTTCGGCCCTAGCGTCGTAGGGCCCCCAGGGATCCAGGCCTTAATCCAGATCAGCGCCGGTTGACCGTAGGACACCTCCTCCTGCATCGAATCCACTGTCGACACCTCTGCCCCCTCCAACGTCAGTTGTTTCCCTGGCCTACATCAACCCCGGCCTACACCCTGACCTGGACACGGAGCCGGACCTGCGTTGACCGACACTTTTGTACCATTGTTCTATCCTGGGGTTCCTTTTCGGCCTGAGTGGCAGCCGGAGGAGGACTGGTAAGGGTCTGGTGACGCTTTAGCTGACCAGTTGAGTGAACCAGACTAAAGAGAGGAGTTGGGTGTTGCCATTTTCTGTTTGTTTTGTTATGGCAGCTTGTAAAGCACACTTGTTACTCCATTAAGGAGTGTTCGAGGCATGTGGGCTGCTAAATTCATATCTTTGCATTAGATCGCCACCTAGTGTTGGGTCCGGATGATCGCACATTGTTGTCCTGGAAGAGTCTTCGAAGTATCCTGAGATGGGTGGCTCCTCCCCTGGACTACAGTGCGCATGGGCATCGGCTCCATCCCCAGATTGTTTTTTTCCGCCATTGGGTTCGGATGCGGTCTCGACGTCTCTCCGTCGGAACCGAATAAACATCATTTTTTACGGCCAAAAGGCTTTGGGTTCTTTACGTCGGTATTGTTTGCGTACGGTCTCGAGTTCTTCCGTCTCTCGGAGCCGGAATCACCGGAGTTTTTTACTACTCTTCGGACATCGAGGCCTTCTCATCGCGACTCGACACTAAGTTCCCAACATGGAGCGGAGTCCGTTTAAACTCTGTCCGCTCTGTGGGTCCAAATACCCACATATAGACGTACACCCGGTCTGTAATAAGTGCCTTTCGCCAGACCATGACGAAGGAAGTTGCCGGGCCTGTGCGAAGTTCAGGTCGAAGAAAACTCTCACGATTCGGCGCGCAGTGCGCCTTGTGGCCAAACAGGCGGCCCCGGATCCAGATAACATCTTCGGCGACCAAGAAGAAGAGGACCAGAGCCATCATCTTCAAATCTCCCCGCCTGAGACGGAGGTCGAGGCCGATCCGGAATATGACGACGACGGAGTCGTGGGTCAGGGCCTTGAATACGTCGACGAGGTAGGGGACGACGTTATGGTTTATGGGGCCGAGGAAGATAGCTCAGAGGACGAGCTATGCCCCGAAGTTGAAGAACATCAGGAGAGGGTCGCGGGATCGCCTGTCGGCCTTACCCAAGACCCTGTAGCGCAAGCCACGGCCCCGCCTGTCGGCCCGGCCACGGACATACTTGCTGCGCCGAGGGTTTCGAAACCGAAACTGAAAGCAACGGTCTCGACTGCACCTAAAATGGCCGACCCGAAACCGAAACCGAAAGTTAAGGACTCAATCGTCCCTAAGATGGCGGTCGCAACAGCAAAAACAAATAAACCGGCGGCCTCCTCGACTCCGTCGACCTCCGGTCCGCAGAAGTCGAAGAAACACGGCGATTCCACAGGGTCGAAATCGGCGCCGGAGGAGAGATCCTCTAAAAAGGGTGGCACGCACAAGACAAGCGCGCCGGCGCCGGCGAAGCCTGCTAAGGCAACCGACACAGCCCCGGCTCCAACGGGGACATCTGCGCATCGCTCCAGGGACTCGGGGTCGGCGCCGTCCATCCCTCCAAAAGACCAACGGAACGTCGCATCCGAAGGCAAGGCCACCTCGTCGGTGCCAAAGACATCGGTCACCGACGCATCTCTCGTGGCTGCTTCACTACAAAGAATTAAGGACAAGGCCTTTTCTTCGTCGACGCCAACGCCATCGACGCAGAAGGCGGCAGACGTCCCGGTCAAGCCGGCAAGTAAGCTCCTCTTCCTTCTACCGCCGAAAGTGGTGCCAAAGGCCTTTTCCTCGAAATCGACGCCAAAGAAGTCGGAATCTTCTACGGCAGGGACATCTTCGGGTCAAGTGCTCGACCCTGAAGAGGATTCTGAGTGTTTTATTGACGCGGACACGGGGAAGTTAACCCTTTATAAAAGGAAGATCACTTCGCAGCCGGTGGAATCCTACGTCATTCCCCTAAAGAAGAAAAAGTTTCCACAGGACGCCTCAGGCCTCATGGAACCTATTCTACCTCCTCTGGGAAGGAGCCCAACACCGTCTCCAGACCACTCTGACAGTGGGGACTATGGTGAAGATGAACAATACACGTTCCCAGTAAATGAACCTGATGCACAGCCAGATTCTTTTTATGGCATTGGGGACCAAGGCACCCAAGATGTGGGGCAAGACCCACAGACCTTCAGTACACGTGCATCCCCTACGGAGGATTCTGCAGGTTTTCATGCACTCATTGAGAGGGCAGCTGCTAATCATGATGTGGACATGCATGCTGACCCAGTTGAGGAAGACTTTCTATTCGACACATTTTCAGTTTCGGAAAGAAACGTAAAGACACTGCCTATGCTCAAAGGGGTCCTCAAGCACGCTGCGGACATCTTTAAAGAGCCTACCAGGGCAAGGGTGGTCAACCCACGTATTGAAAAAAAGTACAGACCAGCGCCTGCAGACCCTGCATACATTCGAGGACAGTTGCCGCTTGACTCCTTGGTGGTAGCAAACGCACGCAAGAGGGCCAACTCCCAAACAACGGGTGAAGCTCCTCCCCCGGATAAGGAGTCCAAAGTGCTAGAGGCAGGAGGCAAAAGAGTGGCTGCACAGGCTGCCAATTTCTGGCGTATTGCAAATACACAGGCTCTACTGGCACGTTATGATAGATCACATTACGACACACTAGAGCAGATTGTAGAACACCTGCCTCCGCAGTTTCAAGAGGGCACCAAAATGATTATACAAGAGGGACAACTGATCTCCAACGCGGCCATAAAGTGCGCACTTGATGTCGCGGACACAGCCGCTAGGGCCGTTAACACCAGTGTCATGCTCAGAAGACAGGCTTGGCTCCGCATATCGGGGTTCAAACCTGACATTCAAACAACCATACTTAATCAACCAGTCAATCCGGATAGACTGTTTGGTCCAGATGTTGACACCACCCTGGAAAAGATTAAAAAGGACACTGAAACCGCTAAATCGATGGGGGCCCTGCAATCTCAGCAGTTTCGTGGCAATAATTTTCGTCGCTCAGGTGCCCGTGGAGTCACCAGAGGACAGATGGGTCAACAGTCACAGTTCCCTAGAGGTGGAGCACAGTCCTCGTACCCCAAACAAAACAAGAGGGGCTACAGGGGAAACAGCAACAAAGGACGTGGCAAAGGAGGCAACAATTCACGCTCCTCTGCCCCGAGCAACCAGTGACTCTCTGTCACTGCCCCCCGACCATTTAACACCTGTCGGGGGGAGAATACAGCAGTTCCTGCCCGTCTGGACCAACATCACCACAGACAGGTGGGTGCGACAGCTTATCCAGTACGGTTATTGTCTAGAGTTAAAGTCCACTCCACCCAACATTCCACCAAGGCAAAGACCTATGTCCGCAGAGCACTTGCACTTATTGCAGCAGGAAGTGTTGGTGATGCTGCAAAAAGGGGCAATCGAGCTCGTGCCAGTGGGGGAGGAAGGCACAGGGGTTTATTCTCTGTACTTCCTCATTCCAAAGAAGGACGGATCTCTCAGGCCAATTCTGGATCTCCGTCCCCTCAATCTGTACATACTGTCAGAGCATTTCCACATGCTTACACTGCAACAGATTCTTCCTATGTTAAACAAAGGCGACTTCTTAGCAACCTTGGATCTCAAGGATGCTTATTTCCACATTCCGCTACATCCGTCCCACAGAAGGTACCTCAGGTTCACTATCCAGGGCACGCATTATCAGTTCAAAGTCCTACCCTTCGGAGTCACAACTGCCCCAAGGGTCTTTACCAAGTGTCTGGCGACTGTAGCAGCGCACCTCAGGAGGCAGAACATCCATGTCTACCCCTACCTCGACGACTGGCTCGTTCAAGCCAGATCGGAACAGCAGTGCGCCGCGGACATGTCGACTACCATTCACCTCCTTCACGACCTGGGTTTCTCGTTGAATTACCCGAAGTCACACCTTCAGCCGGCACACGTCCGGCAGTTTCTGGGTGCGACAATCAATACCCTGACGGCCTCGGCACAACCAAACCAGGTCAGGATAGACGGCATACAGTCATTAATCCAGAAGTTCAGACTGGGACACTCGCTTCCAGCAAGAGTGTTCATGCAGTTGATAGGCATGATGGCCTCCTGCATCTTCATAGTCCCTCACGCACGGTTGCATATGCGCCCGCTCCAGGAGTGCTTAGCAAATCAGTGGACACAGGCTCAGGGACAATTAACAGACCTAGTGTTGGTTACCAGTCGGGCATACAACTCTCTGCATTGGTGGACTCCACACAACCTTTGCAAGGGCCGACTGTTCCAGGAGCCAGTGCCACAGGTTATCCTGACAACGGACGCATCTCTCCAGGGATGGGGAGCACACCTGCTCACTTACACAGTGCAGGGACTATGGACGACGCAGCAACAGAAGATGCACATCAACTATCTAGAACTGATGGCGATCTTCATGGCACTCAAGTCCTTCATTGTACATCTGTGCAACAAAGTGGTGTTAGTCCGGACGGACAACATGACAGCGATGTACTACATCCAAAAACAGGGGGGCACCCACTCACCACAGCTGTCTCACCTGGCTCAGAGCATGTGGAAGTGGGCCATTCAGAGGAACATCTTCCTCATGGCAGAACACCTCCCGGGGAAGGACAATCAGATGGCGGATCTGCTCAGCAGATACAGTCATCAAATGCACGAGTGGGAGATACATCCATCGGTACTCCAGCCGTACTTCCAAAGGTGGGGGCGTCCAGACATAGACCTGTTCGCCACAAGGGAGAACGCAAAATGCCAAAGCTTCGCCGCCAGGTTCCCACACCCCCAATCGCAGGGCAATGCGATATGGATGAACTGGTCAGGCAAATTTGCTTACGCTTTTCCCCCGACACCCCTGATACCACTGGTGGCGAGGAAACTACGGCAACACTCCATGACACTCATCCTAGTTGCTCCAACGTGGGCGCGCCAAGCATGGTACACCACGTTCCTCGAGCTCTCAGTGGTCCCGCATCAAAGACTGCGCCTCACGCCCAGACTTCTGACGCAGAACCATGGAGAAATTCAGCATCCAGATCCGCAACAGCTCAACCTAGCGATCTGGCTCCTGAAGTCTTAGAGTTCGGATACCTAAACCTACCTCCTGAATGCATGAACATCATCAAGGAGGCGAGGAAGCCGTCAACCAGAGCATGCTATGCCGCAAAATGGAAGCGTTTTGTCATTTACTGTGCAAACAATGACATAAACCCGCTAGATGCATCTATCCCTAACATCATTTGCTATCTGTTACACCTTTATAAGTGCAAACTAGCGTTCACTTCTATTCGGATACATCTATCCGCCATCGCAGCTTACCTTCAAAATAGGCAGCATCTCTCAGTCTTCAGGGTGCCTGCCATTAAAGCGTTTCTTGAAGGCCTGAAACGAGTCATTCCCCCAAGAACACCGCCAGCTCCCGTGTGGAACCTCAATGTGGTCCTCACCAGACTGATGGGACCACCGTTTGAGCCAATGCACTCGTGCGAACTGCAATTCCTAACGTGGAAAGTTGCTTTCCTAATTGCCATTACGTCACTAAGACGCGTAAGTGAGTTGCAAGCACTCACGATACAAGAGCCATTCATCCAGATTCATCCAAATAGGGTGGTACTACGTACTAACCCCAAATTCCTTCCAAAGGTGGTGTCACATTTTCATCTCAACCAAACTATCAATTTGCCTGCATTCTTCCAGAACCCACAAACAGTGGCGGAAAGGATGCTCCATACGTTAGACGTACGGAGGGCATTGATGTACTACATAGACAGGACACAACACTTTAGGAAGACAAAACAACTCTTTGTTGCCTTCTCACCACAACACAAAGGCAACCCAATTTCCAAAGCAGGAATAGCCAGATGGATTGTTAAGTGCATCCAAATCTGTTATCATAAAGCCAAGCGCACTTTAACAATACCCCCAAAGGCACACTCCACACGCAAGTTGGGGGCATCCATGGCTTTCCTTGGAAACATTCCTCTAGAGGACATTTGCAGAGCAGCCACGTGGGTTACACCACATACCTTTACAAAACACTACTGTGTTGATGTACATTCCAAACAGCAAGCAGCTGTAGGGCAGGCTGTTCTCAAGACACTTTTTCAGGTTTCTGCAGCTGGCACGGGCAACCGCCGCTGATGGAGGGACTGCTATGTATTCTATGCAAAGATATGAATTTAGCAGCCCACATGCCTCGAACTGAATATGCTACTTACCAGTATGCATCTGTTCTTGGCATGTAGGGCTGCTAACATTCATATCGCCCACCCTCCTCCCCGGTGCCTGTCGCAGCTGCAGATATACTATTGTATTCAATCATTAGCATGGACATCCTTTACACTTTTCACTCCATCCTCTGCCACAATGGCGAAAAACAATCTGGGGATGGAGCCGATGCCCATGCGCACTGTAGTCCAGGGGAGGAGCCACCCATCTCAGGATACTTCGAAGACTCTTCCAGGACAACAATGTGCGATCATCCGGACCCAACACTAGGTGGCGATCTAATGCAAAGATATGAATGTTAGCAGCCCTACATGCCAAGAACAGATGCATACTGGTAAGTAGCATATTCAGTCCCCTCACTGAATTCCAGTCAAGGCTGAAAACATACCTATGGGGATAGTGGGCGGTGAAAACTAGGTACGAAGAGTTTTAAAAAGTTTCCTAAAGGTAGATTCTGATGCCTCCAGTCTTAGGTACAGAGATAGATAATTCCTCCGCTTTGCTGCCAGGTATCTAAAGGAGATTCCCACAAAGCTTTTTCTGTTGAATGCAGACCAAGCCAGTTCCGGCCGATCTTGGAAAGCATGTAGGGTGGTAGGAGTGTATCATGGAGCGAAGACATTTTTGGCACTCGCCCTGCAATATTCTGTGGACATAGCACAAGGCTTTAAATGAGATCCTCTCCTCAATAGGGAGCTAGTGGAGAGTCTCCAGAGCATTACCTGTTGGTGAGAATCTAGGGATATTTAACAGCATCTGAGCTGCTGCTTTTTGCACCCACTGGAGCATATATATGCTCCTATTCAGCGCCCCCAGATATAGCATGATTCTCGGTATGGTTTTTATTTTTTGTGTTCATCTCAGTGCTCTTTTTATGGTGGTTGTAACCGGGCTATATAATGTCGGTGAAAATTATTGTGCAGATAGCTGTGTTTCTCATGCATTTGGGTTCCCTATTTTGCCTTCAAAAGTTGGAATTTCTCGGAATACCCGGTCAGCTCTCCAGAAGGTCCCAACAGTGTGTTCGAGGCATATGGGCTGCAGATGGTACATTTATGAATAGATCGCCATCTGGTGTTGGGCTCGGATGATTGCACTTGTTTTTCTCTTGGAGAAGTCTTTTGTCGTCACGAGACCGATGATTCCTCCTTTGGGTGCTAGTGCGCATGGGCATCGGCTCCATCCTTAGATTGTTTTTTTCCGCCATCGGGTTTGGATGAGGATCGAAGCGGTCCGGATCGACTTCGAGGAAAAAGTGATATTTCGGCGCGTATTCCCTTTCCAATTCGACGGTATTGTTATCGAGCGAGAGTTCATTTCCATTTCGACGCGCTTCGACATCACAAAAATTTCAAACTTCTACGTCGACGAGACTGGGAGGCCTATCTCGACTTAGTCCAGCCCGGAGTCCATGGAAAGGACTCCATTCAAAAGATGTCCAACGTGTGGTGCTAAGTTCCCACACAAGGACCTACACGAGGTGTGCAACCTCTGTTTATCACCTGAACACGAATCCAGGGACTGTGAAGCCTGCGCAGCATTCTCCTGCAAATCGACGATTAGAAACCGTCGAGCCCGAAGACACGAGGTGTCGAGAATGCAGTCAGAGGCAATCCCGGAGCTGTTCGAGGCCCAGCGTCCCGAAGAGGAGGAAGAAGAAGAAGATGAGGACGAGTCGGGGTCGGAAGTGGACGACTCAGACGTCGAAGAAATCGACGTTCATCAAACCGTGAGTGACGACGTCCCCTTACCAAAAAACCGACCCCGTTTGGTGTCGACCCCGCCTTCGAGCCCGGTCAGACAACCGAAAAAAGTTTGACGCCCCGCCTTCGGGCTCGGCAACGAAACCGAAACACTCGGCCTCCCACCATGTCGGATCCGAGAAGCGGTCGACATCGACACCGAAGCTCCATACAAAGGAAGGCTCGCAGTCGAAACATTCCCTGTCGAAACCGGAACATGCTTCGACGTCGAAGACTTCCTCGACACCGAAAAAATCGGATTCGAGCAAACTCTCGGTGCCGAAAACACAAAACAATGACGGTCAGAAGCAAAGGCACCTTTCGGAACCAAAAACTTCGGTACCGACACAGGAGCATCAGACAGATCAAATACTAAAGACTTTATTTTATCGATCCACAAACTGGCAAGGTGGTGACAAAACTACCTAAAAAGAGGAAGAATGAACAGTTGGACGACAAAGCTCCTCCTCCTAAAAGGAGAACAATGGGGAGAAATTCAACTCCTCCCCTTTCTCCTCAACCTAAAGACACACCCTCTTCTCCTCACACTCTGCCAGCTATTCCTCCACCTTCTACACCACGACCATCAACACCTCAAACAGATGTAGAAAGTGACACAGGGGAGGGAGAACTTCCTAGGGATGACGACACTGTCCCAGATGACGCAGACCCATGGGAAGATTATAACGCAGGGTCGGATAATGATAATGACCCTGAACTGTATCCCTCAATATCTTCACCACCTGATGATAATACAGGTTTTGCACAGTTAATTAATAGGGCAGCAAAATACCACAAGGTAGACTTACATACGGAACCTCAAATAGAGGATTTCCTTTTAGAAACACTACCTGCTGCACAAAGAACATTAGGAACACTACCAATGCTTAAGGGTCTCCTCAATCACATATCAGACCTATTCAAAGACCCTGTGAGGGCTAGGGTATTAAACCCAAGAATTGATAAAAAACATAAGGCAGCCCCAAAGGACCCAATATTTATCAAAGGTCAAATACCTCTGCACTCGCTAGTAGTCACAAACGCTCGTAAGAGAGCAAACTCATTAACTACAGGAGAAACTCCTCCTCCTGACAAGGAGTCCAAGTTAATAGATGCCTCTGGCAAAAGAGTAGCCCCCAAGCGGAAAACAGCTGGCGCATAGCTAATACGCAAGCGCTACTTGCACGTTATGATAGAGCTCGTTATGATGAGTTAAAAAAACTCATTACACATCTCCCTAAGGAACATCAAAAAAGGGCAGATCAGCTCATACAAGAAGGGAAGATAATAACTAACACTTCCATTAAGTGCGCCTTAGACGCAGCAGACACTGCAGCAAGATCCATAAACACCAGTATCATGTTAAGAAGACATGCATGGCTCAGTCTCAGGGTTCAAACAAGAGGTACAAACATCCTTATTGAACCAGCCTTTTGATGAGAAAACACTTTTCGGCTCAGGTACAGATGAGACGTTAGAAAAGATGAAAAAGGACACATAAACGGCTAAGTCAATGGGAGCATTGCAATAGCCAACTCAAAGGGGTTCCTTTCGTAGGTCCACCAATAGAGGCGGATCAAAGAATACAGGCACAAGCCAGCAATCTAACTCTTTTACACCAACATCACCCAGAGGTAATTCTAGAGGCAGTTACAGAGGTAACAACAAAGGTAGAGGTCACGGAAATAACAACCGCAACTCCCCTACCCCAAAACAGTGACTTCATACAGCTCCCCCCAGACCATATAACACCGATCGGGGGACGTCTATCACAGTTCCTACCTGTCTGGGAAAACATCACATCAGACAGGTGGGTGAGACAAATTATCCAACATGGTTATTGCCTAGAACTCACTGCTACCCCACCAAACATCCCCCCCAAACAGCGTCCAATGAGTCAAGATCTACCACCATTGTTAAAGCAGGAAGTACTATCACTGCTACAAAAGCATGCCATAGAGAAGATTCCACAGCATCAACAGGGAACAGGGGTAGACTCTCTATACTTCCTAATTCCCCAAAAAGACGGGTCTCTAAGGCCACTACTAGACCTCAGACCTCTAAATGCATACATAAATTCGGAACATTTCCACATGGTCACGCTTCAACAAGTAATTCCTTTACTGAAGAAAGGGGACTTTCTTTCTACACTGGATCTAAAAGACGCTTACTTTCATATCCCAATTCACAAAGCCCACAGGAAATACCTCCGGTTTGTTGTAGAAGGACAACATTATCAGTTCTAAGTCCTTCCGTTTGGGGTCACAACAGCACCAAGGGTGTTCACAAAATTCCTAGCGGTGGTTGCAGCTCACCTAAGAAGACAACAAATACATGTCTTCCCTTACTTGGACGACTGGCTAATAAAGACCAAATCACAAAAAGAATTGTATTGTATTGTATTGATTTTTGTATAGCGCGGTTGCTGCCCAATGGGCGTCCAAGCGCTGAAGCATGAAGACAGAACTGGGAGTTGCGGGGAGGGATTAGAGTTCGGTGGGCCTTGCAAACAGATAGGTTTTCAATTGATTTTTCGGAAAGAGAGTAGGTTTGAGTTAGTCCGGAGTTGTAGGGGAAGTGAGCTGTCTTCAAAACACACAAAAAAACATTCAGTTGCTGCACCAGCTAGGGTTTACGGTGAACTACACAAAATCCCACCTGCAACCAAGCAGAGTTCAACAATATCTAGGGGCTACTATAGACACAGAAAAAGCCAGAGTATACCCAAATCCAGTCAGGATTCAAACAATGCTCAAACTGATTCAAAGATTTCAACCACAACACTCACTAACAGCTAGAGTGTTCATGCAGCTATTAGGGATGATGTCCTCTTGCATACTGCTAATACCATATGCCAGACTACAGAGCGTCCGCTGCAAGAATGTCTAGCAACACAGTGGAATCAGGCTCAAGGTCCGATTACAGACCTGGTGTTGGTAGACGACCGCACTCATTGCTCTCTGAAGTGGTGGAACACAACAAACATTTCCAAGGGGCAGTCGTTCCTAGAACCAATTCCGCAAGTGATACTAACAGCGGATGCATCACTCACCGGATGGGGAGCGCATATGGAGAAATATACAGTACAGGCAAGATGGAGTGTACAGCAAAAAAGACTTCACATCAATCATCTAGAACTACTAGCAGTGTTTCTAGCATTAAAAGCTTTTCAAATGCAGATTCTCAACAAAGCAGTCCTGATCAGAACAGTCATCATGACAGCAATCTATTATATTCAAAAACAGGGGGGGGTCACACTCTCTCCAACTATCCAGACTAGCGCAGGAGATTTGGAGATGGGCCATTCCTCAAAACATCTATCTGTTAGTCGAACACCTACCAGGAGTTCAAAATCAGATAGCAGACATCTTAAGCAGAGAGTCAGAACAAATACACGAATGGGAACTGCACAACCAAATACTGCAGCCATTCTTCCAAAGATGGGGACAAACAGAGATAGATCTCTTTGCCACTCATCAGAACGCAAAATGCCAAAGCTTCGCATCCAGATACCCACACCACCTGTCGCAGGGCAATGCATTATGGAATAATTGGTCCAACAAATTTGCATACGCTTTTCCCCCTCTCCCACTAATTCCATTAGTGGTTCGAAAACTGCAACAACATTCAATGACCATGATACTAGTAGCACACACATGGGCACGACAGCCGTGGTTCACCACGCTCCTGCAACTCTCACAGGTGCCACATCAGAAGTTAAGAATATTACCAATGCACCTTACACAGAACCATGGAGAAATAATGCACCCAGATCCCAAACAATTGAACCTAGCGATCTGGCTCCTGAGGTCAAAGAATTTGGATACTTGAATTTACCTCCAAACTGTATGGAAATCATTAAGCAAGCAATACGTCCTACCACCAGAGCATGCTATGCAGCAAAGTGGAAAAGGTTTGCTGTATACTGTAACAGTAACAGCATCAACCCTCTGGACGCATCCACAAAAAATATTATTTGCTGCTTACTACACTTACAGCAATGTAACCTTGCTTACACCTCCATTAGAGTACATCTTGCAGCTATAGCAGCGTACCTGCAAAACAGGCAACATCTATCCCTGTGTAGAGTGCCAGCAATAAAAGCCTTCATGGAAGGCCTCAAGAGTCATTCCACCAAGACTACCGCCTTCCCAAGTCTGGAATCTCATCATAGTACTCACCAGACTAATGGGACCTCCTTTCGAACCTATGCATAAGCGTGAAATACAATTCCTTACATGGAAGGTGGCTTTTCCAATAGCCATTACCTCCCTCAGAAGAGTGAGTGAATTACAGGCATTCACAATACAAGAACGATTCCTACAGTTACACCAGAATAAAGTGATTCTTAGAACAAACCCAAAATTCTTGCCTAAAGTAATTTCAGCATTCTACATCAATCAACCAGTGGAACTACCAGTCTTCTTTCCAAAACCACAGACGGTAGCAGAAAGGGCCCTACGTACATTAGATGTCAAAAGGGCAATATTGTATTACATAGAGTGAACACAAACTTTCAGAAAAACTAAACAACTATTTGTAGCGTTTTCCCCAACACATAAGGGCAATCCTATCTCTAAAGCAGGCATTGCCAGGTGGATTGTAAAATGTATACAAATATGTTACATAAAAGCAAAGAGGACATTAACTATTCCTCCTAGAGCTCATTCTACACGTAAACTAGTGGCATCTATGGCATTCTTAGGAAACATTCCCCTAGATGACATATTCAAAGCAGCAACTTGGGTTACACCGCATACCTTCACAAAACACTACTGTGTTGATGTGCAGGCAACACAACAGACTAGAGTGGGTCAGGCTGTAGTAAAAACTTTATTTCAAACTGTTGCAACAGACACTGGTGACCATCGCTAGGGAGGTAACTGCTGTATAGTCTATTCATAAATGTACCATCTGCAGCCCATATGCCTCGAACGGAATATGCTACTTACCAGTATGCATCTGTTCTTGGCATAGAGGGCTGCAGAGTGGTACATGCCCTCCCTGCCTCCCCGGGAACCTGTCTGTTCCAACACTATCTTATTTAGATACACTTACATGGGCATCTCTTTCTGTATTCTATCCTACTACTCCATCTAACCCTACTATGGCAAAACAATCTAAGGATGGAGCCGATGCCCATGCGCACTAGCACCCAAAGGAGGAGTCATCGGTCTCGCAACGACAAAAGACTTCTCCAAGAGAAAAACAAGTGCAATCATCCGAGCCAAACACCAGATGGCGATCTATTCATAAATGTACCACTCTGCAGCCCTCTATGCCAAGAACAGATGCATACTGGTAAGTAGCATATTCCTTTTTATAGACCTATTTTAATTTTTACAATTCTTTGTTTTGCTTGCATTGGTCATATGTTGAATGAAAACCCATAAACACAAAAGCTTTATTTCCCCCCCTCATGTTTGAAGGCTTAGACAGACAATGCTAATACACCAGTCAACGGAACACAAGAAGCGCAACTTATTCTTCTGCTTTCAATGGTTTATATCATAATAAGCTTTGCCTAAAACTCGCTAGATGGGGTATTAGGGCTACCAAATCTTTGTATTGTAGTACGTGGATAAAGGTTAAATTGACTCATAGGTGACTATGCCACAAAGAAGCTAATGATAAACAGAAGTCTAAAACACTACTTACAGGTTAAACATACAGGTTAAAAAGCAAATTTACCAGTTGCCATTAGGGTTGACTCAGGGTTCGAAGTCTGAAACACGAACACCTCATCTAAAACTAATTTATAATCTGGCTCAAATAATCCTTTCTGTTATGCTTCCTTTCTGCAGTTGGTTGCATATGTATTTGTGAAAAAAGGCAAAGGAAATGCAGGTTAAAAAGGCACTGTGGGAGACTATTGATTTGTAAAAGAAGGTTTTATTCTACAGATTGTAAATATTAATGTTAAACATTTCTTTTGTATTATTGTAATGCAGAGACTACTGAGAGTAATCAGTTAGTGTGAAGATACCCTAGATTTAGAGCTCAGTTGGCTTCACAAAATTACTCCAGTTTAGCACATAAGCACCCACAAACTTGTGTACATGGTTGATAAGTGTTGTGTGTCTTTGTAGAAACATTTCACTTGTGGAGTTAATCACAAATGTGTTTGGTCATTGTGCCACAAATTTCACTAAATATGTCTCACTCATGTATAATAATGTTATTGGTTCAATGCCGAAGTTGAGTCACTCATTTTTTAATGGTCCGCTTTGTTATTGATGGGGCCTCAGCTTCATGCTGATTGAAGTTATTTTTAAAACCTTCCTGATAACCTATTGAACTAATTTATTATACATGAAGTGGGATTCATCTGATTTGTTGTGATTGATGTGCATCATGGAAGAGTATTATCGCACCATAGGGTTGTAACCTTGTTTTTATTTCCAGAATAAAGCAATTGCTACTCCTGTACAAGGGGTGTGGGACATGAGAAATAAACAGTTTCACACAGGAATTGAGATAAAGGTCTGGGCAATTGCTTGTTTTGCACCACAGCGACAGTGCACTGAAGTTCATCTGAAGTAAGTGCAATTTTTTTCTTTCCTTTTGTTTATTTTTGCTTATTGTTCTAATGTTCATTTCAAATCAACCAGTTGGGAAGTACAAGGCGCAGGCTATATTAAAGTTGCAGGGGTTCTCTAATTTAGCTTTCACTAAAGAATGTGGAGAGAGGAATGTTTAAAGAGGAAAATATTATATCCTTCCTTGCAGTCTTGAGTAAATGTACAAAACTGAACTACGTCTGACTTGAAAATTGTCTCCAGTGGGGAAGCATGAATGCAGGTGAAAAAGAGCCCAAGCAGAGGATTCTACTCATTAACAGGGAAGTAGTCCGGTACCTGGCCTCATTCGGGGTGTAAAAAACCACAGGAGCAACCCATTAACAGTTTAATGTCAGAATTTAGTAACAAGAATAATCTATTCATATAAGTTATTTTATTTTATAGGAAAAACAGTGCTCAACAGTATAGGTACTGAAAGAACAATTGATGGATTTAATGCAGAACAATGTCAAACATTCACCCATAATACAGAGATCTGGGCTAAATTCATCTTTTTTTCCTTACCAGGCCATTCCAGTTTGAACCTAGCCATATGCAAATCAGTCTTGACACTGATTCTCATGTAAGCAGTCAAGCCCGAGCTGCCTGGCCAGGTCCTCCCTAGACAGGAAATAAGCATCCAGGGACCGATTTCGGAGTATCACCCCCCTCATCAGCCTGGATAGCCTGAATCAAGTGGCATGATGAGGGGTGGATCAATACGTTGAGTGAAATGCTTGTTAAAACGATCTTCCATTTAAAGATTACCTTACTCCAATTGATGTAGTTCACTTTTCCATAAGGTCAATTGGAGATTAGGGTCAAGACTGATTTGCATATGGCTGGGTCCAGACTGGCATAGCATGGTGAGAAAATAAATGTTGTATTTAGGCCCAGATCTCTGTACTGGGGTGAGTGTTCACATTGTTTAGCATTCCGCCCATCAATTGTTTTTTTTGCATTTTTGTAGGAAGCAGGGTTTCTGTTGCAATACCCCCTCCAGACTACCAATGCACTTACACTAGATGTGTCCTTGGTCCCTTCTGTTCAGGTTCCCAGGGCCTGTGTTCTTTCCAAAAACTGTACTTTGTACCCCCAATTGGCACCTCTCTGGCCACATGTCAGTCCCTTGTAAAAACTACCATTGGTACCAAGTGCACTGTGGCCAGAGAAGACTTTTAACCCCTTCGCTGCGGCGGCTATTCCGCCGCAGCGCTAAAGGGGCGGGGCGGCCGCCGCATGCTGGTGACAGAACCGCTCCGTCACCAGCTACAGTTGAGCTGTGCTGGTGACGGAGCGGTTCCGTCATGACCCGCCCCGCTCTTTAGAACGCCCGCGCAGGCGCGAAATCAGCGCCGCGCAGGCGCGGCGGCCGGGCCATGACGGAACCGCTCCGTCATCAGCACAGCTCAACTGTAGCTGATGACGGAGCGGTTCCGTCATCAGCATGGAAGGGGTTAAGGGCTGCAACACTTATTGTGCCACCCTTAGAGGCCCTGTACCTTTACACACCCACACTGCCAGTACAGGCTGCATGCTGTGGTGCTAAACCAAGTGAAGAGTCGACATGGCACACATCCCTGTGTGCCATGCCTACAACCCACCGCCCTGTTCATAGGTCAGCCACCCCGCTAACTGGGTGCCCTATACCATTGGTGAGGGTACAGGTGCATGAGCCCTGTACCCCTATAGTGTTTAGACCCATTCTGAGACATTGTAAGTTCAGTAATACCATTAAGAGTATATGGTGCTGGGAGATTGTCATTACGTACTGCACAGCACCATAATGGCTTTACTGAAAATATTAAACCCACACTGATGCCAGTGTGGGATTTAATTTAAAATGCACTCGGAGGGCATCTTAGAGATGCCCCCTGAACAAGCACTGGCGTTGCCAATAGGTCTCGCAGTAGGAAAGTTGGAGCTATTGGTTTTGTAAATGACAAAGCCCTTTATGTTTTTAAAATGAAAACAAAAATAAAAGGCATTGTTATTTGCTATTGTAATAGCTCAAACTCTCATGGATGCGAGACCTATTGCATTGCAAATGCTTGTCTGTATGGGGATTGCTGAGAAATGTACACCGTACGCTGGTTTAGATGTAAAAGAACACACGTGCACCTCCACAGTGGAGCATCTATCCCCAAAGCCAAGTTGTATTGTTATGAACGACCTGGCACGTAAACTGTATAAATCTACAAAAGGTGCTTTAAAAAATACCTAAAGAAATATTAGTGCCTGCTTCGTTCATGCACCAAACAGAGGCCTTGAACTAAAGAAGGGTCACCAATACAATGAGGCAGCTGAGCGGCGTGTACAGCCCAGTGTAACTAGACACCCCCAGAGGCGGCGGTGATCGGTTGGGGCACTCAAAGGCATTCTCCTTGGGGAAGTCCTTACAGCGTCAATCACCCGGCTGTGAAGACAGCGCAGCTCAGGTAGAATGAGGGAATAAAGGCGCGCGTCTCGGCTCAGAGTGTGACCGGCCGAGGTTCAGGGAGTGTGTGGCGCGTGAGTCACCGGCAGGTCAGGTCGTGCACGCGGGAGGCGGCAGAAGGCTCACAAAAGTACTGTGGGGACTTCATTTCACCGTGGTGTTTTAGCAACCACGGCCCCTGGTGTGCACATTTGGTGCTGGCAGATAGCGCCCACATGACCGCCCACTTACTTCAAGGAACTCAACTCCTGGGAGAGATATTAGTCAGTGAACGAGGGTGGCGATAGAACTGAAACCTAGATGGCGGAGATAGGACTTCTAGATCAGCATGAGGGGAGAATTTAGTCTGACGTGAACGGAATGCGAGTAAAGGTGAATACATGGGAAATTTCGGCAGATAGAAGGGGATTAAACATAACGGAAGAATTGGGTTTAGATGAGTGACCGGGGGTGGGATGGAAGTGGACAAAGAAAAGGATAGAAAAGCACAAGGCAGAGCAAACGATGTGAAAAGAGACGAGGGGGAGCCACGGCAGATGGAAGTGAAGGGACTACAGGAAGAGGAATGGAAGTAAACAGATGGTTGGAGACTGGCTACGGGGGATGAATTGAGATCGGCAACAAGACAAAAAAAATATATATACTCTGAGGATGGGGGAAAACTGGAGGCAGAGATTCTGACTGAAAGGACACCTATGTGGAAAGACGCCATGGAGTCATAACAGTGACAATAGAAAGAACGCGATGGAGGCGTGACAAGATGGTGTTGGGGGGAAAAGAGGCTTTTAAGCGCTGGAACTGGAAGTCTAAGAGGCAGGAAAGCGATGAATTGGCGAATACCCATCGTGGGTCTAATGCGTTACTGCAGAGATATGAGCAGGAGCCCGGAGGTGTCAAGAGGTGCAGCCAAACGGGGTGAGAAATGGAGGCGCCAGGACAAATGGAGGAGGAAGGAAGAGGGCAAAGGGCAAGACAGACTCAAACAAGAAGGACTGGGCGAGAAGGGAGGGGGGATGCCAGCAGGGAGAGAGGAGGAAAGGTGGGAGGGAACACGGCCTGGGGGAAGCTGGCTGGGGAGGGGGGAGGAGAAATGCAAGTAAGGCTGTGCGCGGGGAGAGAGAGGGGAGGTGCTGGAGCTGGGGAACAGATGGCCGTGAAAGTTTATGGCCCAAAAGCGCGTTCCTGTATAAATATAGCCGATAGGTCTTGCTTTTTGGACCCTATAAGTATTTAGTTATGCAGCAGAATATCCTTGGTGCAACAACACCAACTGTTGCATGGCTAAACACTTATAAGGTCCCAAATGCTTGACCTATTGGCTATGCCAATGCTTGTTAATCTTGTTAACTATCCACTCCCAAGCTGCGTGGCACCACATCCAGGTTTGAATCTTTCAGTCTCTTTGCTCTGTTGCGTTTGTACACAATCTAGCGAGTTCTAAGTAGCCAACTCCCTCTCCTCTTTAAAACTTCACTCATAGTGCACCTCACTTTAATCAAATGGGTGGAATGCTACTTATTGAGGGCGACCCCTACACAAAGAGAGCCCTGGCACAAAACAAGGAAAAAATACATTGTAAAAGTGTGCTACACAAAAGAAGGGAAGGGAGGGAACGGAAGAAGGTAGATAGATGTGATAGGAAGAAATAGAGAAGAAGGAAGAAAGAAATAGGGGACGAAGAGAAAGAAAGACAAGCCAAAGAAATAGGAGTAGGAAACAAAAAATAATGAAATAAACAGAAAAATAAAGAAACCGATGGAGGGGGAAAAAGGGAGAAGAAAAAAAGGAGGTGAAAAGGGAGGGAAAGGTGGAAAGGCAAGAAGATGGAAGCGTGAGAAATAGAGAGAACGCTGATGTCGTACAAGTTCTTGAGACACCCTCTCCTCAGTACCTTTCTGGTAAACTCTGTCGGAGGAATGAGGAAGCGAGCGGCGTGCTGAGTGCTACACTCGAAGCATGCAGGGTAACAGTGTGAGGAGCAGAACTGAGGAGAGACAGACAGACAGGCAGGCACAGGTGAGAGACAGACAGGCACAGAAGAGAGACAGGCACAGAGGAGCGGCTGGACGGAGAGCGGAGAAACAATAGGGGGGGACAGCAGTGGAGAGGAGACACAGGGGCCGAGGATAGACAGACAGGAGTGACAGATACAGTGTGGGAGAGATGGGGCAGAACGAGAAGCGCACATGAGAAAGAGGCACAGAGGAGAATAGATAAGGGGGTGAGGCACAGAAGAGGGCAGCAGAGAGGCAGCCGAAGCCGAGAGTAACATGGAGAACAGACGGACACGAAAAGGAATAAATAACAAGCATAGCTAGAGAGCAGCGGAGTGATCGAGGATAGACGCCACAGAAGAGGGCAGCAGAGAGGCAGCTCAAGCCGAGAGTAACATGGAGAACAGACGGACACGAAAAGGAATAAATAACAAGCATAGCTAGAGAGCAGCGGAGTGATCGAGGATAGACAGACAGGAGTAAACAAGCGATTCGCAATGCTGGGGGAGGGGGAGAGGGAGGGCCATTAGCCTGAAAGAACTCCGGCAAGATCAAAGGAAGGGTGGGAGGGACAATGGGGAACAGATGGCCGTGAAAGTTTATGGCCCAAAAGCGCGTGCCTGTGGCCTTGTGAACTCGAAGAAATCAGCACGAAAAAACCTGTGGTTTCACGAGTATTTTGAGCACTTAAATTCTCGCCATTTCCCATTCCTTCGGAATGGAAAAGGCGAGACTTAAAAATGACCAGCCTATGGTGGGTTCCCTGACTGGTACACACAAGCCTGCCACCACAAGACATGTTTCTGGAGCACTGGGATTGGAGCCTTCGGCTAGTCACAACTCCCCCAGGTCTGGAAGAGCCATCTGTGGCAGGGGAGCTTCAAAGGCCTTGCCGCCTTTGTAATGCAAACCCCAGCCTCTCCTGCTATCCTGAGCAAGCCCCCTTCCTGCCTCCCCTCCTTTTTGGTGGTAAAACAGACGGGAAAAATTAGGCCACCTCTCAGGTGGGGGAGGCGAGGTGAAGCCCACTCTTTAGTGCCCGCCATCTTGCAGATGGCAGACACTGTCCAATCAGGATTAGGGATTGTGCCCACTCCCCCTCGTGGGGTCAGCACACCAAGGGTGGAGTCACCCTAGGGTCAGTAGCTCGTTGGCTACTAACCTAGAGACCCCTAAAACGCCCCCTAATTACAGTAATTAGTGGGCAGCCCTGAACCAAGAAGATAAATTCCCGCAACCTAAGAAGGAGGACGAAAGACAACGCCTAGCAGAGGAGACTGCAGAGAAGAACTGACTTGGGTCCAGCCCTACTGGCCCGTCTGCAGTTTCCAGAGATCAAAATTTGCATTGTCCTGCAGTCATCGACCTCCAGAACTCCAAGAGAACTGATTGGCTTAAAAAAAGACTGGATCTCCTGTGAACAGCAGCTCTGTTCCAAAGAAACTCCCAAGACAGACTCTGAGCCTGCTGAGGACACAGAACCCGACGCCTGGAAGCACTACTGTACCCGATGCCTACGGCCCGAATCCAAGTGGCCCACCGGTCCCAGCGAGGTCCTCCAGAGTCCAAGTCCACCATGGGTTAACACCTCCCGGACTCCCAGACTTCGCCTGCAGCCTCTGCACGGAGACCCTCTACCAGAGTGGCCCAGTAAGGTGAAATTCAACCTCAAAAGACACCCCTGCATCCAGCCGCCCTGGAGAAGAGAACTCAAGGTGCACCTATGTTCCCAAGCCCTCCAGCTTACCTGCCCAGCTGTTGGTTCCTCCCGGAAGTCTTCCTGGACCGAACCTGCAGCCAAAATCCAAAACCGGCAACTCACATAGAAAACAACAGGGCACTGTAAGAAAGTGGCTCTGTATATACTTATCTGAAAGCGACACGTTAGTGATAGATTCCTTACCTTAGAATATCCCCAGGCGTCAGACTGGATCCGGAAACTTTTGCGTAGCAGTACCCTTGCGCGTCGGTAGGCGTCGTCTGACGCTCCGCGTCCGTCGTGGGCGCCGTGATGACGTCGTCGGAGTACTTAGACGCTGCCTCCGCGTGCTGACGTCAGTTCTACTTTTTTCCGCGCCAGCCAGCGCAGATCTGAAAAGAGCAGTTCCCTAGTCAATTTTTGACTACGTTTTTGGTGATCTTTTTGATCCATTTCGAAGTCGTGTACGACTCAGACGATGCCGTAGGGATGCCCGGCTTCAAGCATTGCGACGAGTGCGACCGCACCATGTCGGTCACGGATCCTCACCGCCTGTGCCTGACGTGTTTGGGCGTCGACCACGACGACGAGGCCTGCCCCGACTGTCGGGCCCTTTCGAGGAAAGCCAGGTGGGAGCGGTCCCGCAGGCGGCTCGAACTCCGGCAGTCGGCCCCGCGCCGCGCCGCGTGAGGTCCCGGTCCCACGGGAGGTCGAGAGACATGTCGCGGGGACGGAGCCGTCACAGCTCCAGGAGTCGGCACCCCTCCTCCGGGTCCAAATCTCAGGTAAGAAACACAAGAATTTGAAGAGGCATCATCGCTCTTCTGACTCCCCCCGACGCTCGCGCGATGCGGCCGGGGGTTCGGGTGACACCGCCCACGCGGCTCCTTGGGAGTCGCGGGTGCCGCGTACGTCCCCATACCCTCCGGTCCCTGGGCTGAACGCGACGCCGGAGGAGATAGAGCGCTTCCTCATTGCCATGAGGTCCCTTTCTCCTCAGACGGGCTCCGCGGCGCCTCCGGGCCCAGCGGACCCGTCTGGGGTCCCTAGTGGGTCGGGGGCTTCGGCCCCGCCGCCGCCGGCGCCTTCGGGCCCGGCGCCGCTGGGCCTTCCTCGGGCTCTGGATCGTCACCGGTGGACCTTACAACCCCCCCCCGGCGTCGGTCCGTGTGGTGTCACCTCCGGCGCCGTCCCCGATGCCTCCTTTAATTCGGGTCCGACGTCGGGACGGCGCCTATCGGCGCCGCACCCGACGCAGTTTGGAAATTTTTACTTCTATGAACCGAACTCGTACAATTACAACCCTGAATCTCAGGAGATGGGTGATGAGGAGGATTGGGAGGGGTCTGAGGACCCTCTGACCAAGAAGTGTCAGTCTAATATGGACTGGGCAGGAGACCTTGGGGTGGCAGTGGCCTAGACACCTCTCCAGACACTGGATTTGTCTCTCCTCCTACCGTGGCTTCGGAGGAGGGAGCTACCTATGGTGTGGTGTTGACGAGGGCTGCCAAGGCCTTAAACCTTGAGCTCCCCGTCGCGGCCGTGAGGACTAACCTCCTCACAGAGGTCCTTAAGCCGCAGTCCTGCTCCATGGAGCCTCTTGGTCCAGGCCCGCTACGGGTTCACCCGTAGATAGGAACGTGGACAGACGCCACCGCCCGGCTCCGGGCGACCCATGTTTCCTGTCCTCCCACCCCACCCCCGAGAGTCTGGTCATCCAGGCCTCTAATTCCCAGACCGCATTCCCGACGGCCCCGCCGGACAGGGAATCTAAGAGGTACGAGAATTATGGAAAGAAGATATTCTCATCCCTTAGTTTGGGACTGCGGTCTTCCAACACCGCATGCCTCTTGGGCCGCTACACCCACTCTCTGTGGGAGACGGTGGCGGAAGTGCTGCCTGAGTGCCCGTTGGAGGTACGGGCCAAACTCGGCCAAGCCCTTGTGGAGGGCCGGGACGCAGCCAAGTAAGTATTCCATCCGGTGTGGGCTGGATACTACCGACTCGCTGGGCAGAGTGATGGCTACGACAGTGGCGGTGAGACGCCACGCCTGGCTGAGATCCACCAATTTTTCGGCAGATGTTCAGAACACTCTTATGGACATGCCGTTCGATGGCCATTGCCTCTTTGGCGACAAGGCAGACCACGCGCTTGAGCGCTTTAATGACTCAAGGGCTACGGCAGAGTCTTTGGGCCTCTCGGCCCTGCGCCAGCAAATTAATGCCTTTCGCTCCTTTCGTGGCCAGGGAAGGGGCGTCCCCACACGTGCCGCCATCCACTCGCCGCAGACTGTCGTCCAGCGCGGTGGCCGACAACAGTGAGGACGGTGTCTTCTCTACTGGGATTGATGGCCTCTTGTATCTTCCTGACGCCACACGTACGACTGCACATGAGACCACTGCAGGAGTGCTTGGAGGACCAGTGGGATCAGAGGAAAGGATCCTGGGACGACAGGATACGACTGTCTGCATGCTCTTCAGTCTCTAAAGTGGTGGTGTTCGGCGGAGAATCTCCTGAGAGGGGTTCCCTTCCACAAGGACATTCCCTCGCAGACTGTCGTGACGGATGCTTCTCTCCTGGGATGGGGAGCGCATTCCGGGAACCTACAGATTCAAGGAACGTGGTCGCCGACGGAGGCCACGTATCACATCAATTTCCTGGAACTCAGAGCTGTTTACTTGGCACTGAAGGCCTTTCTTCCGTCCTTCCAGACCAACTCCCTGCTTGTACAGACGAACAATACTACCACGATGTACTACCTCAACAAGCAGTGGGGCTCGAGATCACGCACTCTGTCACAGGAGGCGCAGGCGATCTGGCACTGGCTCCTAGCCAGAGGATTGACGATAACTGCTACCCATCTGCCAGGTGTGCAGAATGTTCAGGCAGACGCACTGAGCAGGCTGGTTCAGGAAAACCACGAATGGGTCATAAACGACTAAGTACTAGGAGAAGTCTTAGCAAGGTGGGTAACTCCAGACGTAGATTTGTTTTCCACCGCCGAAAACAGCAAGTGCCGAGACTTCGCCTCCAGGTAGTACCAGCAGGGGAAGCTGGGGAATGCGTTATGGATCAACTGGACGAACAGCTTTCTGTACGCCTTTCCTCCCATTCCCCTGATTCCGGCGGTGCTCATCAAGCTGGCCCGGTCCAGGGCTCGGAGGATACTCATGGCCCCGGAGTGGCCCAGGCAGTGGTGGTTCACGGACCTGCTTCACCGGTCTCTCCTTCCTCACATTCGGCTGCCGTGCAGGCCGGACCTTCTCACGAAGTTCGGGGGACGGATGTTACACCCCAACCTCTCGTCTTTGAGTTTGGCGGCATGGCTCCTGAGATAGTGCAATATGGCCATCTGAATCTGCCCGAGGCTTGCATGGACATACTGAAGGAGTCTAAGAGGCCTTCCACTCGGACTTCATATGCTTACAAGTGGAAGAGGTTTTGTATCTGGTGCCAGTCTAAGAACCATGACCCTACGACCTGCAAGGAAGATGTCATCCTTCCTTACCTTTTACATTTGGCGCAGTCTGGCCTTAATGTTCATTCCATTAAGGTTCATCTTGCGACATTGACTGCCTACAGGAAATGCCCTTCACAGACTTCCTTTTTCCAGATCCCTGTGATCAAAGATTTTCTGGAAGGCTTGAAGAAAGTATTCCCTCCTGTCAGGCTTCCCTCGCCTTCATGGGAATTGAATGTGGTGCTGTCCAGATTAATGAAGGAGCCTTTTGAACCCATTCATAAGGCTTTGTTGCAGCACCTGTCCTGGAAGGCGGCGTTCCTTGTGGCCATTACATCGGCCCGCAGGGTGAGTGAAATTCAGGCGTTGTGTTGTACTGAACCTTATACTGTCTTTCATGCTGCTAAGGTTGTTATGCGCACTCGCCCTAAATTTCTTACCAAGGTTATTTCTGATTTTCATGTCAACCAGACCATAACTTTGCCTACTTTTTTTCAGAATCCTTCGTCTCCAGCGGAAAGGTCTCTCCATTCCCTGGATGTTAGGAGGGTGTTGAAATTTTATCTGCATAAAACCAAAGATATTCGTAGGTCTGACCAATTGTTTATTAATTATGGATCAGTCAGGACGGGTCTAAGCAGTCCATCTCTAGGTGGATTGTGTCCTGCATACAATTATGTTACCAAAAGGCTAATAAGACCTTAGGAGGTAAGCCTAAGGCTCATTCCACCAGGGGCAAAGCTGCCACGACGGCCTTGCTCCGTAACGTGCCGATTGCTGAAATCTGCAAGGCAGCCACTTGGAAGTCGGTCCATACCTTTGCTAAGCATTACTGTCTGGACACTGATGCCAGAACAGATGCTCAGGTTGGGCAGGCTTCGCTGCGGAACTTGTTCGCACAGTAGTGGCGTTCTTCTCTTTCTCCACCGCCGCTTTGGTGTGGGGATGGGCTTGCCATTCTATTCACTAGATAATGACTATACATAGAGATCCCCTACTACAGAAGGAGTAGTTTCTGTCCTGTAACTCCAGTTCTGTAGTAGGGGTATCTCTGTTATAGTCATAAGCGCCCGCCCTCCTCCCCGGTGGAGATATATGTTCATGTAAGGAATGCTACAGGGCTGGCTTGCTACGCCTGTCAAAAAGAACTGAAAGTAGAGGGACCTGCTATGCATTCTGGGATACTGGGAGAAAGTTCTAGAAGGCTCTCTTAAAGGCACAGTATCCTATTTAAGCCACATAATGGCAGCCTATGGGGCTTGTCTGCCCATGCCTTCCTCTCTATCATTCCAGAGTCTTTTTGATGGTGGAGGCAAGTTTCTCTATGGTAGAAACTGGGCTGGCTGTATTGTGTGGTGTTATTTGGTGGAATTTCTAGTTGAAGTACTGGACAGTGTAGCCTGTGGATATAGGCTGCATTATTTGTCTTTAAATTCTCTCTTAAAGGTCTTTGCAGTTTCTGCATGATTTTGACAACTTAAGAGATTATTTTTGATTGCCGGGGTCCACGCACATGGCCGGGACTATTCACTAGATTATGACTATAACAGAGATACCCCTAATACAGAACTGGAGTTACAGGACAGAAACTACTCCTTCTGCGCGTTGGAATTTCCAAGGCGGCACTCGCTCGGAGACGCTTTTCGTCGCGAGTGGAGCTGCGGTCTGTTGTACGCCTTTCCGCCTATACCACTTCTGCCCAGAGTGCTGAAGAAGATCAAGCGCGACCGGGCACAAGTCATCCTTGTGGCTCCGGACTGGGCACAAAGGTACTGGTATCCCGAGCTACTCAGTATGTCAGTCGATCCCCCGGTGCGTCTGCTTCTTCAGGAGGACCTTCTGTCGCAGCAGCAGGGGACGGTCCTCCACCCGAACCTGTCCAGTCTCCACCTCCATGCTTGGAGATTGAGCGGCGACAGTTGAGGCCATTTGACTTGCCTCCTGAAGTCTGTAACATCATTCTGGTAGCCAGGCTTCCCTCCACAAAGTCGGTATACGCCTGCAGGTGGAACAGATTTGTGGCATGGTGCACAGCAAAGGCTGTGGATCCCCTCAATGCCCCTCTTTCTGAGGTTCTCCTCTTTCTTCTCTCTCTTGCCCAGCAGGGCTCTGCTCTGGGCACTGTCAAGGGCTATCTTTCAGCTCTTTCTGAGGCTGCCTGACCAACCTTCTTTGTTCAAGTCCCCTAACGTTAATTGATTCCTGAAGGGCATCACTCATACGTTTCCTCCTGTTCCCTTGGTGATGCCTCAGTGGGACTTGAACCTGGTTCTTACTTTTCTGATGTGCGCTCCCTTTGAGCCTTTTCACAACTGTCCTCTTCGCTTCTTTTTTTGAAGACTGCCTTCCTGGTAGCCATCACCTCTGCCAGGAGAGTGAGTGAGCTCCAGGCTCTATCTTGTAAACCTCCCTTCCTTTCAGTTCATCCGGACAAGGTTGTGTTACGGACAAGGCCCTCCTTCCTACCCAAGGTAGTCACGGCCTTCCACATTGGACAATCCATCACGTTGCCCACCTTCTTTCCGCCTCCGCACCTCTCGAGAGAGGAGGAGCGGCTCCATTGTCTGGACCCAAAACGTGCCCTCTCATTTTATCTGAATCGCACACAACAGTTCCGGGTGGATGATCAACTCTTTGTTGGGTACGCGGGCGCTAAGAAAGGGAAAGCGGTGCACAAGCGGACCATCTCCCGGTGGATTATCTTGTGCATCCAGGCGTGTTACTCCTTGGCTAAGAAGGAACCCCCTGTTGGGCTGAGGGCTCATTCCACTCGAGCCACAGCCACTACAACTGCCTTGGGCCGAGGTGTGCCCTTGCAGGACATTTGCCAGGCGGCTACGTGGGCCTCGCTGCACACGTTTGCAATACACTATTGCCTGGACAATCAAGTCCGGAGGGACGGCTACTTCGGCCGTTCTGTCCTCCAGGACTTTCTGGTGTGATTATTGGTTCGCAGACCCACCACCACGGGGATGGTATTGCTGGGGTAGCTATTCTAAGGTAAGGAATCTATCACTAACGTGTCTCTTTCAGATGCACAAGTTACTACTTGTGTAACGATATATCTGTAAGAGACATTAGTTAGTGATAGATTCCTTACCGACCCACCCATCCTCCCCGTTCTGCGAACCGATATCTAGGGTTAAGGTCATCCCCTTTCAGGGTCCTAGTTTGATGGCACCAGTGTTGGTTTTTGGCATGGCTCTGCGCTTCTGGCGCGGAAAAGCTGTGTCGAAGAACTGACGTCAGCACGCGGAGGCGGCGTCTAAGTACTCCGACGTCATCGCGGCGCCGACAACGGACGCGGAGCCGCAGACGACGCCTACCGACGCGCAAGGGTACTGCTACGCAAAAGTTTCCGGATCCAGTGTGACGCCTGGGGATATTCTAAGGTAAGAAATCTATCACTAACTAATGTCTCTTACAGATATATCGTTACACAAGTAGTAACTTGTGCTTCCAAAGTAAGGTACAGTGTGCACAGAGTCCACAGTCCCCAGAGGTTTGGCAGAGGCTAAAGTTAGATATAACCTTACTCTCTAAACTGGTAGCTTGGTCGAGCAGTAAGGCAGTATCAGATCAGAGGATAGTGTAAAGCACTTGTTGTACACACTCAGTCAGCAATTGGTTTATGTAGGGAGGTGGGTTTCTGTTGTAGTAATACCGAACACCCCCCCCCCCCACACACACACACACACACACACACACACTTTTTGCCTGATGCCCAATGGTCGGAGAAGCAGAGTTCTGATGGTACGTCGAATTCCCTGGGTGGGCCCCACAAGGAAAACCAGTCCCGGGGACTGTATAGTGGTGACCCACATACGGCACACCACATTTGCTCTTGGCCCACCGGTGAAGGTTCTCTTGCCATACCTAGGCCACTGTCCTTCTTTTATCCACCACGCCCCAGACATACCCGGGAAGATGACTGGTCACTGGTACGCCATCACACATGGAGGAGTCACCCTAACAATCACCAAGATCTCCCTATACATTGGAATGGCCTCCCAACCTCGAATAGGTTTGGTGGTCTTGAGGAGGTAGACTGACTTCCAAGGCAACCTGCTTTTCAAGCAGCGAAAAAAGCCCCTTCACCCCTGGCCCTAGGAATCATAGAATCTTTTTCCTTGTTTATAGAACCTACTGTCGCTAGCCCCCCAGGTCCAGAAGAAATGCTATATGCTTTGCCTATAGAGGGGGGATTGAACACCTTAAGCACTTTAGAATCTCAAGACGTAGTGCAACTGCTGGACTCACCTCTTATGATTCCCTTGTCACCCATTCAGAACGTTCCAATAGATGGGAAGCTGACCGGTGTAGCAAGGGCTCTTAACCAACAGCAGATTGAGCCACCGCAAATGTTAAATAAAGCGGCTGCAGTGGTGGTGTATCTGTCAATCCATCAAGGCGGATTACCCTAGGCGAACCTCTGTTAAAGATTCTAAGCTGGAATGTGGCAGGGCTTGCCCGCAACTTCGAAATTCCAGATTGGAACGCTTTTTTGGACCCTTATAACATCTGCCTCTTGCAAGAAACCTGGTGCCTAGAACCCAGGCACAGAGTTGGCTTCATAACCTACTTCGTTCCAGCTTCCCTGCAACATGGATGCAAAGGTCGCCCGTCTGGCGGCCTTCTTATATGGGTTAGCATCGCACTAGGTTTAAGTGTAAGCCAAAAGACCACTCAATCTCCTGACCTTCAGAGGATAACTATACGCTGCCAAGGGGGAAGGAAGCTAGAAGTCTTTAACCTCTATCTAAGGGGGGCCAGGGGAGGGGCATCATCGCTATCCTCTACAGGATTAAATAGTGAACTTGTCGCTTGCAGTATCGATTCTTATGTTCTCCTCGCAGGCGACTTCAACTGCTGCTTTGAGCCACTGGCTAGGGAGGACATTCTGGACACTTGGGATGAGGATATAAGGAGAGGTATCCCCACCCTGACCCTAGATCCGATTCAAAAATGGACGCAGAGTGCAATAGACATCGATGCACTCTGCATGGAACACGACCTGAGACCAACTAATGGACGATCCAAATCGGACCCTATGAGTGCGCATACCTACAACAGGACGGGACACACCTCCAGAATAGACTATATCATGTTGAATTACAATCTTTGGTCATTTCATCAAGACATGGAAGTTTTAGTGTCTTGTGATAGTGACCACAATCCTCTATCCTTAACCCTCATTCCGCCTTGGCAGGTTAGGAACCTAGCCAAGTCTGCCCACAAGTGGAAAACCTCCCATGAACTTGCACCCTCAAACTGTGGCAGGCGCCTAAAGTGGGCTAAAGCAGCAGCGGATGAGGAAAGGATGGCACAAGCAGGGACCATAATGACAGCGGTGGGGCCGCGTCTCGATGCCTTAGGTATTACCAGTCAAGCTGTTTTAACGACATTCACAGAAACTATTGCGGCACTAAGTGAACTGTTTATCATTCCCCAAACCAGTGCAAGGGTTGTAGTGAAAGGTGCTTCTAAGGCAAGAGACAAGTGGTATTCCTCCAAATGTCGGGTTGCTAAGGGGGAACTCATTTCCGCAGTGAAGACCAAGGACCCAGGCAATATCAGACTTGCGAGGAAACTTTACAAAAAAACTGTGGCCATGGCTAAAGAGGCTCATGATTACAGTTTTTGGAGGGAGTTAATGGAGGCAAGTACTAGGAAAGATTCTAAGGGGTTTTGGGATCTGCTGAGAGCCAGGGACAAGCCTCTTGATCTACAGCTTACCTGTAATATTCCTGGTGACGTCTGGTTTGCCCACTTTTCCAAGCTTTACTCTGTTCCACTAGGTGTACCTCAACCAAGCATGGGTTTTCTGGCCAGACCCCCAGTTGTTACTACAATTAATGACTGCCCCTTCAGTAGTAAGGAAGTCGAAAGGGCAATCAGGTGTATTGTAACCAATAAGGCTGCAGGCCCAGATGGAATTCCTGGTGACCTGTTGAAGAAAAATCCATCTTTGTGGAGTAGACTAATTGCTTCACTCTTGAATGAGGCTCTACTGGGAGGTTCTCTTCCTGATTCCTGGAGGGGCGCTGAGGTCGTCCCTATTTTTAAAAAAGGCTGTCGGGACGACCCAGCCAATTATCGCCCTATTAGTCTGCTTGACTCGACACAAAAGGTTGCGGGCAAAGTGGTACTAGATAGGATCTTGCAGTGGGCCGAAGAAAACCAGGTTCTGTCAGATTTCCAGGCAGGTTTCAGAACAGGGACAGGCACCATCGAGCAGACATTTCGCCTCCTAATGCTATATTGGAAAGTGGTCGTACTGGGTAGGGGCAGTTTGTATTTAGTCTTTATAGACTTGCGAACTGCCTTCGACCTGGTCCCACGAGCCCAATTGTGGAATGTCCTGGACGGGTTGGGTATACCCCCTTACTTGTTGGCTTTGCTTATTAAGTTCCATGAAAGCAACTTTGCCCAGATTAGATGGGGTGTCCAGGGGGCAAAAACATCTCGCATCCCTGTAGATAGGGGCGTCCGCCAAGTTTGCGTGCTTGCCCCCACTCTGTTCTCTCTTTACGTTAACGGAGTGGTGGAGCATCTTCTTCAACAACCATCAGATGCACCTTCCCTGGCTGGTAGAAAAGTACTGACGCTCCTATTTGCGGATGACACCCTTCTAATCTCAAAATCACCAGCAGGCATCCAAAAGTTGCTTTCTAGCTTTAAGGCCTTCTGTGACATCAAGGGCCTGTCTATAAATATAAGCAAAACCAAATTCCTTGTCCTTAACCCCCCCAGGAAATCTGTTGTCCCTCCTGCTCTAGACTCTGTCCCACTTGAAAGAGTCAAAGAGTTTGACTACCTGGGCATTCGACTCTGTGACACTGAGTTGGAAGGCACACCACCAAAAGGTGTTTCTGACCCATAAGAGGGTTGCAGGGGCCCTGCTCAAAGAACAACGTGCCTCATCTCTCAAACCCATTGGGGCACTATTAAACATCTACAGGGCAAGGGTGGTGAGTGCAGCATTGTATGGCGCGGAACTGTGGGGCGTACAGAGAGTCGACGCCTTAACTCACCTCGAAGACAACTTCCATAAAGATCTCATGAAGTTACCCCACAGTACCCCTACACTCCCCCTCTTGCTTGATGCAGGTACACGCCCAATATGTGAGCAAGCTAGGCTACGCCCCCTTTTATTATGGGCCAGGATATGGAATGTTCCAGAACTGTGCAGCTATGCCGATGCCCTAAGAGAACTCCTGTTCGAGGCATGTGGGCTGCTGAATTCATATCTGTGCATAGATCGCCGCCTAGTGTTGGGTCCGGATGATTGCACATTGTTGTCCTGGAAGAGTCTTCGAAGTATCACGAGATAGGTGGCTCCTCCCCTGGACTATAGTGCGCATGGGCATCGACTCCATCCCCCAGATTGTTTTTTTCCGCCATTGGGTTCGGATGTGTTTCGGTTCCCTCTGTCGGAATCGATAATTGATTAACTTTCTTTACTTGAGATCAAAAGGTCTTTAGGACTCGCGTCGGTATTGTCTATCGTTCGGGTTTGTTTGTTCATCGGCTCCGAACCATTGCTGCCCTTCTGCGTGCTTTCGGCGCGGACGGGCCTACACGACGCTCCAGACTACTTCATCATGGAACGAAGTCCATTTAAGAGGTGCCCAGTGTGTGCCTCGAAGTACCCGCACATCGACGTGCACCCAGTGTGCAATAAGTGCTTGTCACCGGACCACGACGAGGCCAAGTGTATGGCCTGCTCCAAGTTCCGGTCGAAGAAGACTCTCAAGCTTCGCCGGGCCGCAAGACTGCAGGCCCAGAGTTCGGCACCCCCTCCAGCGAACATCTTCGAGGAGGATGTTGACGACGACACCATCCAGAATGTCTCGGACTCTAACCCGGCGTCGGAGGTCGAGGAAAACTACGACGCGGAAGACGAGGAGTTCGAGGAAGTCGTCGGAGGTAGGGGACGACGACGGGGCCATTGCCACCGTAGAGGATAGCTCGGAGGAGGAGCTTCCTCAGACTGACTCCGGGGCCATCCGCCATTATGAGGCCCAGGTCGAGGGATCGCCTTCGGGCCTTACCCAAGACCTCGATACCCGTCCCACGGCTCCGCCTTCCGGCCCGGCCACGGACATTGGTGCGGCACCACTCCCGGTGCAGAAACCGAAAGTGAAACCATCGGTGTCGACGCCACCCGTATCGAAACCGAAAGCGCAAGTAGCACTGGTTGGGTCGAAGACTTCGGAGGCCTCGGCGCCGAAGAAATCCAAGATGGCCGTCGAGCTCAAGAGCCACGCCAAAATGGCCGATCCGAAGACTACGGTGTCGAAGCCGAAGACGCCCGACGCGGCTGCGTCGGCGCCGAAGTTGGTCGACGCTCTGAAGAGTCGCGTCGACACCAAGAAGGTCGATGACCATAAGAAGGCCCCAAAGAAGCGGCAGGACGACCCCAAGTCTCTGGCTGCACCGCTTCCACTTGACAAGGCAAAGGGGGGAGCTGGGTCGGCTCCGAAGACTGCGGCCTTGGTTGTCGACCCAAACCCGCCGTCGGAAGACTCTCTCGAGCCGGTCCGTCCCTCCGCCTCGTTCACCAAGAAGGTCTCGGTCTCCCTTCAGCGTATTTGGGAGGGGGCCGCGGCGGTCGAGCCAAAAAACACTGTGCCGCCCACGCCTCTACAGAAACCGGCGAAGGCGCAAACGCCGATTCTCTTCACGTTGCCGCCGAAGACGGCGCCGAAGGCTTTCACTGCGAAACCTGGGGCCGGAGTGCCCTTGAAGTTGACTTCGACGCCAAAGGCATCGTTGGTGGTTCCAAGCCCGCGCCACCAACCACTGGCGGAGGAGGAGCGTTTTAGCGGTCGCGCCTCGTCTTCGCCGGAGTCCAGCCAGAGTCAGCCCGTCTGTGCCCGCCCGGGCCAGGTCGGGACATAGGGCAATATACTCTGCTTCACTCATCACGCAGGTATGACGCTATCAGGGAAGTCTCTCGGAGCGCTTCGCCCCGCTAAACATGACAAATGTATAACATTGATTCCATCTTGTGCTGGTACACAAACGTGTCCTGAGTGCTCTATCACTTTGTCAAATTATCAGCCGTACCCGGATACTTTTCATAACCCCTCCCATAAGAGACCACGGCAGCAAGAGTGCTCTAGTAATTTTACCTTTTACCTGGTAAATTGCCGTTCACTACCCCAACACAAACTAGATATTTTCCACCTCCTGTTGGAAGAGAAGCCTAGTGCAATCTTTCTCACTGAAACCTGGCTTCATGATAGTGCTGGCCCGGATGTTGCCATGGCACTCCCCCCGAGCTATGCTATTGTAAGGAGGGATCGTGTTGGCCAAATAGGAGGTGGCCTCGCCATTATCTATAAAAGGGATTTTGTATGCCATTTCGAACCTGCAGACATTCCTAATTGTGAAGCGGCATCTTTTAAAATTACCCTCAGTCCTAATTTCACCTTCTCTGGCCTACTTATTACCGACCTCCAGTTAATAACCCTACTTGGTCAGAAAACTTAGCAAATCTTATTTTACCTCACCATTTAAAAGCTCAAAACTTTACAGTACTCGGGGTCTTGAATCTCCATCTGGACGATGACAACAACAAGAGTTGTAAAAATCTCATAGATGACCTTATGGCTTTAGACATGACATTACGTAACAAGGGCCCTACCCATAAAGCGGGACACCTTCTCGATCCTATCATCTCAAACATGAAAGAATTGTCATGGATGAACACCACTCCCATTTGCTGGTCAGATCATTTTCTTATACTCTTCTCTATCTCTTAAACCCATCAAACGCCCATCCATTACACCTTCGGACTCTTTTAGGAGAAATTGGAAAAACTTAAATCTAGACAACCTCAATAGTGCATTGAATAAAGATCATCCAAGCCTTGAGGGTGATATGGAAAATATATCTGATGCTATACAAACATGGCTTAACGACGCAGTGAACGCCAGTCTGCCATTATCCCGCTGTAAAGGGAAAGTTCATCGTCCCCCGGCCCCTTGGTTCACAGAGGCACTCAAGAAAGAAAAATCTTCTTGCAAGAACCTAGAGAGGCAGTGGCGCAAGAAATACGAACTGCAACAAAAAGAGATCTACCGAAAAGCCAGAAACAGCTATCATTCGGCATGTATGAAAGCCAAGGCAAGCTATGTGACCACCACTATAAATACAGCTGTAAACAAAGTCCAGACGCTTTTCAACACAGTGAAGGAATTGGCTGGAGAAAATTGTAGAGCGGAGGCGGCTCCACTCAACACCCAGCAATGTCAGGATCTGGCGGCCTTTTTCACTGAAAAAATTGAGAAGATCGTCTCCAATATAAACATAAACCGCTCTAACGCCCATAACCAAAATGACACTCCCCTAACCCCTAAAGGTAATTGACAAACGGTGGCACTGGTCCTGTTAGATCTCAGTGCGGCCTTCGACACCATCTCTCATTCTAGACTGCTTGTCAGGCTGGAGGAGTGTGGTGTTGAGGGCAGGGCGTTAGAATGGATTAAATCATACTTATCCCTACGCACCTTCCAGATCACCTCTGCTGAGGCCTGCTCGGATGTCTTCTACTCTCCCCATGGTGTACCACAGGGATCTATCCTGAGTCCCCTGTTGTTTAACTTGTATCTTCGTCCCCTAGCCAATCTTGCTGAGAACTTTGGTCTTATTTTAATGACATATGCTGACGATTCTCAGATTTTGTTCTCTCTTTCTAAATCTGATATGTCTGCTCCTTCCGCACTCAAAATAGGCCTCCATGAGATATTTCGCTGGATGTCGGCTAATCAACTTAAATTGAATGGGGACAAAACAGAGGTCCTCCTTTTAGGGAATAATAAGGACCTTTGGAGTGATCCCCACTGGCCGACAGCACTAGGCAAGCTACCGCCTCCAGCCACTCAAGTCAGAAATCTTGGGGTCATCATAGATGACAATCTCTCCATGTCACAGCAAGCCAACAAAGTGGCGGGCATATGTTTAACTATTCTCAGATGGCTCCGTAAAATTGTTTGGATGTTGCCACTTACCACCCAGAAGACCGTAGTCAATGCCTTAGTAACTTCTCGGCTTGACTACGGTAACATCCTGTACCTGGGTGCAAACAAAGCAGTAGTAAGACGCTTACAACTGGTACAAAACGGCGCGGCCAGACTGCTTTGTAGAATACCCAGACACGCCAGGATCACAAAACATCTTAGGGATCTACACTGGCTCAGGGTCGAAAACAGGATTCGTTTCAAAACCCTGAGTTATCTGTTTAAAATTAAAGCTGGGACCGCTCCCAAATATCTCCAAGATCTTGCCAAACTCCACTTTCCCAATCGCAATCTCCGCTCAGCTACATCAGCGAAGTTTGCGGTTCCCAGGTACAAACGGGCCAGAATGGGCGGGAGATCGTTTTCATATCTGGGTCCAACCCTGTGGAACACATTGCCCATTCAAATACGCAAAGAGGAAAACTACAGGAACTTTAGGAAAAGTGTAAAGACCTGGTTGTTTGACAAATAAGTACCCTTGGATTTTCTCTCTATCTAGCTGGGCTCGTGATCCGCTTTTTCGGCGCCGGGAAACCCTTTGTGGGTAGCTGTGCGCCTTACAAATGCTATAAAATAAATAAAATAAATCGACGCCAACACAGGCAAGCTCTCTCTCCTTAAACGGAAGATCACCCCGGAGCCGGCTTTGGAGCACTTCCGCATCCCACTTAAAAAGAAGTTGGACTCTGCGGGTACATCTGCCCCTATGGAGCCTGCATCTCCACAAAGTCAGGAACTCTCACCCACTCACTCTAATGTTGGGGAGGGTGATGGAGACGATGAGGATGAGTATGCTTATCCGGTTTACTCAGACCCAGAGGATGTGACGGAGCCATGGTCTGCCGGGGGCGACCCTGGGGACCCTCATTCGGGACAGGAGCCGCAGCTTTTTGCTGCAAAGACTTCCCCAACAGAAGACTCTGCAGCCTTAAACGCCCTAATTGAAAGAGCTGCAGCCAATCATGACGTCGACCTCCATGCAGACCAAGTGGACGTCTATTTTCTTTTTGACACCTTTTCAGTGGCTGAAAAAACTGTTAAGACATTGCAAATGCTCAAAGGAGTGTTAAAACATGCGCCAGAGGTTTTCAAGGAGCCCACCCGGGCAAGAGTCATTAATCCTCGTATTGACAAGAAGTACAAGGCAGCGCCCACTGATCCAACATATATCAAAGGACAGTTGCCGCTAGACTCTTTGGTTGTCTCCAACGCAGGCAAACGAGCCAACTCACAGACTACGGGTGATGCTCCTCTCCCAGACAAGGAATCAAAAGTGTTTGAGGCTTCGGGGAAACGTATTGCTGCGCAGGCAGCCAATATGTGGCGCATATCCAACACGCAGGCGCTACTTGCACGCTACGACAGGGCACACTATGACACTCTAGAGACCCTTCTACAGCACTTACCAGATCAGTATAAGGAGGCAGCTGAAATGTTGGTTCAGGAGGAAAAGCTTATCACCAATGCTTCAATTAAGTGTGCTCTAGATGTGGCTGATACCGCCTCACGAGCAATAAACACTAGCGTTCTACTGCGCCGACATGCATGGCTCAGAATATCAGGCTTTAAACCAGACATTCAAACTACAATCCTAAACCAAACTGTCAATCCAGACCACCTGTTTGGCCCAGAAGTGGATGCCACCCTCGAAAAAATGAAAAAAGACACTGACACTGCTAAATCTATGGGTGCCCTGCAGTCCCAGCAGTTTCGGGGTGGTTCCTTTCACCGCTCCAATAACAGAGGCACCTCAAGGGGTCAAGCGTCACAATCCATGCAATTCTATAAGAGTAACACCCAATCCTCATATACCAACAAGGGTCGGGGTGGATACCGTGGCAACAACGTCAAAGGCAGAGGACGTGGAAATAACAGCTCCATGTCCTCCACCGCCAGCAAACAGTGACGCCTTGTCACTGCCCCCCGACCACGCAACACCGGTCGGGGGGAGACTCCAGCAGTTCCTGCCCGTGTGGAAGTCCATCACCACGGACAGGTGGGTCAGATCTCTTATCCAATACGGTTATTGTCTGGAGCTCACATCCACTCCACCCAACATACCTCCAATAAGCCGTCCTATGTCCGGTGAGCACTTGCACTTGTTGCAGCAGGAAGTCAACGCCATGCCCCAAAAAGGGGCAATGGAGCTCGTTCCACTGCAAGAAAGGAGTACAGGGGTTTACTCCCTGTATTTTCTAATTCCAAAGAAGGACGGATCCCTCAGGCCCATCCTAGACCTCAGACCTCTCAACTTGTACATTCTGTCAGAACATTTCCATATGCTCACGCTGCAGCAGGTTCTCCCACTGCTTCGGCAAGGGGACTTCCTGGCGACTCTGGATCTCAAGGATGCATACTTTCACATTCCCCTGCATCCTTCACACAGAAAATACCTAAGGTTCACCATTCAAAACCAGCACTACCAGTTCAAGGTTCTGCCTTTTGGGGTCACCACAGCGCCCAGGGTCTTCACGAAGTGCCTAGCGACGGTGGCGGCACATCTAAGACGTCAGAACATCCACGTCTACCCCTATCTGGACGACTGGCTCATTCAAGCAAAGTCGGACCAGCAGTGCGCCGACCACGTGTCCCACACCGTTTACCTTCTGCACGATCTGGGGTTCTCACTGAATTACCCAAAATCCCATCTCCAGCCCGCCCACATACGGCAGTATCTGTGTGCGACCATAAACACTCTGGCGGCCACTGCGCAGCCGAATTCAGTGAGAGTCGCCAGCATTCAGTCGCTGATCCAAAGATTCAGACCTCAGCACTCGCTTCCAGCAAGAGTGTTCATGCAGTTGATAGGCATGATGGCCTCCTGCATCTCCATTGTCCCGCACGCGAGACTACATATGCGTCCGCTTCAGGAGTGCTTAGCACGTCAGTGGACTCAGGCTCACGGGCAATTGAAAGACCTAGTGTTTGTGAGCGGTCGGGCATACAACTCTCTGCATTGGTGGAATCCACAAAACCTTTGCAAGGGCCGACCGTTCCAGGAGCCTGTGCCACAGATTATCCTGACGACGGACGCTTCTCTCCAGGGTTGGGGAGCGCATGTACTCCATTACACAGTGCAGGGACTATGGACACTACAGCAAATGAAGATGCACATCAATGTGCTAGAACTGATGCCGATCTTCATGGCCTTAAAGGCGTTCAAAGTACATCTGTGCAACAAGGTCGTGTTGATCCGGACGGACAACATGACGGCCATGTACTACATTCAGAAACAGGGAGGAACACACTCTCCGCAGCTGTCTCAACTGGCTCAGAGCATGTGGAAGTGGGCCATTCAGAGGAACATCTTCCTCATGGCAGAACACCTCCCAGGCAAAGACAATCAGATGGCGGACCTGCTCAGCAGGCACATCCACCAAATGCACGAGTGGGAGATACATCCATCAGTACTCCAGCCGTACTTTCAAAGATGGGGTCATCCAGAGATAGACCTGTTCGCCACAAGGGAGAACGCAAAATGCCAAAGCTTCGCCGCCAGGTTCCCACACCCGCAATCGCAGGGCAATGCGATATGGATGAACTGGTCAGGCAAATTTGCGTACGCTTTTCCCCCAGCACCCCTGATACCGCTGGTGGCACGCAAGCTCAGGCAACACTCGATGACTCTCATCCTGGTTGCTCCGACGTGGGCTCGCCAACCATGGTACACCACGTTTCTGGAACTGTCCGTGGTACCGCATCAAAGGCTTCATCTCACACCCAGCCTTCTGACGCAGAGCCATGGCGACATTCAGCACCCGGATCCGCGACAGCTCAACCTGGTGATCTGGCTCCTGAGGTCCTAGAGTTTGGCTACCTTAACCTTCCTCCCAATTGCATGGACATCATTCGGGAGGCAAGAAAGCCCACTACCAGAGCATGTTATGCGGCCAAATGGAAGCGGTTTGTCATTTATTGCGCAAACCACAACATTAATCCACTAGATGCTTCCATTCAGAACATCATCTGTTACCTGTTCCATCTGTACCAGTGTAATTTGGCATATACTTCCATCCGCATTCACCTGTCTGCGATGGCCGCATACCTCCAGAATAGACAGCACCTTTCACTTTTCTAAGTGCCTGCTATCAAAGCTTTTCTGGAAGGACTCAAACGGGTCATTCCACCACGGACCCCACCAGCTCCAGAATGGAACCTCAATGTGGTTCTTACAAGACTGATGGGTCCTCCCTTTGAGCAACTACATTATTGCGAACTTCAGTTCTTGACTTGGAAAGTGGCTTTCTTAGTAGCAATTACATCGCTACAGAGGGTTAGTGAGCTGCAGGCCCTCACAATCCAAGAGCCTTTCTTCCAGGTTCATGCTAACAGGGTAGTGCTCCGCACTAACCCTAAATTTCTACCCAAGGTTGTGTCTCAGTTCCACATAAACCAAACAATTGAGTTGCCGGTGTTTTTTCAAAATCCTGAGTCACCGGCGGAGCGGATGCTCCACACCCTTGACGTTAAAAGGGCCCTAATGTATTACATTGATAGGACCAAGGATTTTAGAAAGACTAAGCAGCTTTTCGTTGCCTTTGCGTCACACCACAAAGGTAACGCTATGTTCGAGGCATGTGGGCTGCTGAATTCATATCTGTGCATAGATCGTTGGGTCCGGATGATTGCACATTGTTGTCCTGGAAGAGTCTTCGAAGTATCACGAGATAGGTGGCTCCTCCCCTGGACTACAGTGCGCATGGGCATCGACTCCATCCCCAGATTGTTTTTTTCCGCCATTGGGTTCGGATGTGTTTCGGTTCCCTCTGTCGGAATCGATAGTTGTTTAACTTTCATTACTTGAGACCAAAAGGTCTTTAGGATCTCGCGTCGGTATTGTTATCGGTCGGGTTGGTTATTCATCGGCTCCGATCAACTGCTGCCCTTCCGCGTGCTGTCGGCGCGGACGGGCCTACACGACGCTCCAGACTACTTCAACATGGAACGAAGTCCGTTTAAGAGGTGCCCAGTGTGTGCCTCAAAGTACCCGCACATCGACGTGCACCCTGTGTGCAACAAGTGCTTGTCGCCGGACCACGACGAGGCCAAGTGTATGGCCTGCTCCAAGTTCCGGTCGAAGAAGACTCTCAAGCTACGTCGGGCCGCAAGACTGCAGGCCCAGAGTTCGGCACCCCCACCAGCAAACATCTTTGAAGAGGATGTTGAAGACGACACCGTCCTAAATGTTTCGTACTCTAACCCGGCGTCGGAGGGCGAAGAAGACGACGACGCGGGAGACGAAGAGTTCGAAGAAGTCGTCGTGGAGGTAGGGGACGACGACGGGGCCATTGCCACCGTGGAGGATAGCTCAGAGGAGGAGCATCCTCAGACTGACTCCGGGGTCAATCCCCATCATAAGGCCTAGGTCGAGGGATCGCCTTCGGGCCTTACCCAAGACCTTAATACTCGTCCCACGGCTCCGCCTCCTGGCCCGGCCACGGACATTAGTGATGGGCCACTCCCGGTCCAGAAACCGAAAGTGAAGCCATCGGGGTCAACACCATCAGGATCGAAACCGAAAGTGCAAGTCGCACTGGTTGGGTCAAAGGCGCCGGAGACCTCGGCGCCGAAGAAATCCAAAATGGCTGTCGAGCCGAAGAGCCACGCCAAAATGGCCAATCCGAAGACCACGGTGCCGAAGCCAAAGGCTAAGACCCCCGACGCGGCGGCGTCGACGCCGAAGCTGGTCGACGCTCTAAAGAGTCGCGTCGACGCCAAGAAGGTCGATGACCATAAGAAGGCCCCGAAGAAGCGTCAGGACGACCCCAAGCCTATGACTGCACCAATCCCAGTCAATAAGGCGAAGGCAGGTGCCGCGTCGGCTCCGAAGACGGCTGCGATGGTCGCCGACTCAAATCCGGACTCGGAGGACTCGCTCGAGCCGATCCGGCCCTCCCCATCCCTCACCAAGAAGGTCTCGGAGTCCCTGCAGCGGATTCGGGAGGAAGCCGCGGCGGCCGAGCCAAAGGACGCTGTGCCGCACAAGCCTCCACAGAAGCCGGCAAAGGCGCAGAAGCCGATTCACTTCACGCTACCGCCTAGAACGGCGCCGAAGGCCTTCGCTCCGAAACATGGAGCCGGGGTGCCTTTAAAGCTGGTTTCACCGCCAAAGGCACCATTGGCGGTGCCGAAGACACGGCATCAACCACTGGCAGAAGAGGAGCGTCGAGAGGTCATCATAGACGCCAACACAGGCAAGCTCTCTCTCCTCAAGAGGAAAATCACTCCGGAGCCTGCGTTGGAACATTTCCATATTCCCCTTAAAAAGAAGTTGGACTCTGCCGGTGCATCTGCCCCTATGGAGCCGACATCTCCACAGGGTCTGGACCTCTCACCCACTCACTCTAACGCTGGGGAGGGTGACGGAGACGAGGAGGACGAGTATAATTATCCAGCATACTCGGACCCAGAGGATGTCCATGAGCCATGGTCTGCGGGGGGCGACCCCGAGGACCCTCAGTCGGGACACGAGCCGCAGCTTTTTGCTGCAAAAACTTCACCAACGGAGGACTCTGCAGCCTTCAACGCTTTGATTGAAAGAGCTGCGGCCAACCATGATGTCGACCTCCACGCCGACCCAGTGGATGTCGATTTTCTTTTTGACACTTTCTCCGTGGCTGAAAAGACCGTCAAGACATTGCCGATGCTCAAAGGTGTGCTAAAGCATGCGCCAGAGGTTTTCAAGGAGCCCACCCGGGCAAGAGTCATCAATCCTCGCATTGATAAAAAAATACAAGGCAGCGCCCACTGACCCAACATACATCAAGGGACAGTTGCCACTGGACTCTTTGGTTGTCTCCAACGCACCTAAACGAGCCAATTCACAGACCATGGGTGATGCTCCTCCCCCTGACAAGGAATCAAAGGTGTTTGAGGCATCAGGGAAACGTATTGCTGCGCAGGCAGCCAATATATGGCGCATATCAAACACGCAGGCGTTACTTGCACGCTACGATAGGGCACACTATGACACCCTAGAAACACTTCTACAGCACTTGCCAGATCAGTATAAGGAGGGTGCAGAAATGCTGATTCAGGAGGGTAAACTCATTACCAATGCCTCCATCAAGTGTGCTCTAGATGTGGCTGATACCGCCTCGCGAGCGATAAATACTAGCGTCCTGCTGCGCCGGCATGCAGGGCTCAGAATATCAGACTTTAAACCAGACATTCAGACCACCATCCTCAACCAAACAGTAAATCCAGACCACCTGTTTGGACCTGAAGTAGATGCCACACTCGAAAAGATGAAGAAGGACACTGACACCGCTAAATCTATGGGTGCCCTTCAGTCCCAGCAGTTTCGGGGTGGTTCCTTTCGCCGCTCCAATAAGAGGCACCTCAAGGGGTCAAGCGTCACAATCCACACAATTCTATAAGACTAACACCCAAACCTCATATACCAACAGAGGTAGGGGTGGATACCGTGGCAACAACGTCAAGGGCAGAGGACGTGGAAATAACAGCTCCAGGTCCTCCACCGCCAGCAAACAGTGAAGCCTTGTCACTGCCCCCCGACCACACAACACCGGTCGGGGGGAGACTCCAGCAGTTCCTGCCCGTGTGGAGGTCCATCACCACGGACAGGTGGGTCAAATCTCTTATTCAGTACGGTTATTGTCTGGAACTCACTTCCATCCCACCAAACATACCTCCAAAAAACCGTCCTATGTCCGGCGAGCACTTGCACTTGTTGCAGCAAGAAGTTCAGGTCATGCTGCAAAAAGGGGCAATAGAGCTTGTTCCACTGCAGGAAAGGGGAACAGGGGTTTACTCCCTGTACTTTCTAATCCCAAAAAAGGACGGATCTCTCAGGCCCATCCTGGACCTCAGACCTCTCAACATGTACTTTCTGTCAGAGCATTTTCATATGCTTACTCTGCAACAGGTTCTCCCACTGCTTCAGCAAGGGGACTTCCTGGCAACTCTAGACCTCAAGGATGCATATTTTCACATTCTCCTGCATCCTTCACACAGAAAGTATCTAAGGTTCACCATTCAAGACCAGCACTACCAATTCAAGGTTCTGCCCTTTGGGGTCACCACGGCGCCCAGGGTCTTCACAAAGTGCCTGGCGACAGTGGCGGCGCATCTAAGACGTCAGAACATCCACGTCTACCCCTATCTGGACGACTGGCTCATTCAAGCAAAGTCGCACAGACAGTGCGCCGACCACGTGTCCCAAACCATTCACCTTCTGCACGATCTGGGATTCTCACTGAATTACCCAAAGTCCCATCTCCAGCCCGCTCACATACGGCAGTATCTGGGCGCGACCATAAACACTCTGGTGGCTACAGCACAGCCAAATTCAGTGAGGATCAACAGCATTCTATCGCTGATTCAAAAATTCAGACCTCAACACTCACTTCCAGCACGAGTGTTCATGCAGTTGATCGGCATGATGGCCTCCTGCATCTCCATTGTCCCGCACGCGAGACTACATATGCGCCCGCTTCAGGAGTGCTTAGCACGTCAGTGGACTCAGGCTCATGGGCAATTGAAAGACCTAGTGTTGGTGAGCGGTCGGGCATACAACTCTCTGCATTGGTGGAATCCACAAAACCTTTGCAAGGGCCGACCGTTCCAGGAGCCTGTGCCACAAATTATCCTGACGACGGACGCTTCTCTCCAGGGTTGGGGAGCGCATGTACTCCACTACACAGTGCAGGGACTATGGACATTACAGCAAAAGAAGATGCACATCAATGTGTTGGAACTGATGGCAATCTTCATGGCCTTAAAGGCGTTCAAAGTACATCTGTGCAACAAGGTCGTGTTGATCCGGACGGACAACATGACGGCCATGTACTACATTCAGAAACAGGGAGGGACACACTCTCCACAGCTGTCTTATCTGGCTCAGAGCATGTGGAAGTGGGCCATTCAGAGGAACATCTTTCTCATGGCAGAACACCTCCCAGGCAAGGACAACCAGATAGCGGACCTGCTCAGCAGGCACAGCCACCAGATGCACGAGTGGGAGATACACCCATCAGTACTCCAGCCGTACTTTCAGACGTGGGGTCATCCAGAAATAGACCTGTTCGCCACAAGGGAGAACGCAAAATGCCAAAGCTTCGCCGCCAGGTTCCCACACCCGCAATCGCAGGGCAATGCGATATGGATGAACTGGTCAGGCATATTTGCGTACGCTTTTCCCCCAGCACCCCTGATACCGCTGGTGGCACGCAAGCTCAGGCAGCACTCGATGACCCTCATCCTGGTTGCTCCAACGTGGGCTCGCCAACCATGGTACACCACGTTTCTGGAACTGTCCGTTGTACCGCATCAAAGGCTTCGCCTCACACCCAGCCTTCTGACGCAGAGCCATGGCGACATTCAGCACCCAGATCCGCAACAGCTCAACCTGGCGATCTGGCTCCTGAAGTCCTAGAGTTTGGCTACCTTAACCTTCCTCCGAATTGCATGGACATCATTCGGGAGGCAAGAAAGCCCACTACTAGAGCCTGTTATGCGGCCAAATGGAAGCGGTTTGTCATTTATTGTGCAAACCACAACATCAATCCACTAGATGCTTCCATTCAGAACATCATCTGTTACCTGTTTCATCTGTACCAGTGTAATTTGGCATATACTTCCATCCGCATTCACCTGTTTGCGATGGCCGCATACCTCCAGAATAGACAGCACCTTTCACTTTTCAAGGTGCCTGCTATCAAAGCTTTCCTGGAAGGACTCAAAAGAATCATTCCACCACGGACCCCTCCAGCTCTAGAATGGAACCTCAATGTGGTTCTTACAAGGCTGATGGGTCCTCCCTTTGAGCCACTACATTCCTGCGAACTTCAATTCTTGACTTGGAAGGTGGCTTTCCTAGTAGCAATTACATCCCTATGGAGGGTTAGTGAGCTGTAGGCCCTCACAATTCAGGAACCTTTCTTCCAGGTCCATGCGAACAGGGTAGTGCTCCGCACTAATCCTAAATTTCTACCCAAGGTTGTCTCTCAATTCCACATAAACCAAACAATTGAGTTGCCAGTGTTTTTCCAAAATCCTGAGTCACTGGCAGAGCGGATGCTCCACACCCTTGACGTCAAGAGGGCGCACTAATGTATTACATTGACAGAACCAAAGATTTTAGAAAGACTAAGCAGCTTTTCGTTGCCTTTGCGTCTCACCACAAAGGTAACGCTATTTCCAAGGCTGGTATTGCTAGGTGGATTGTGAAATGTATTCAGATCTGTTATGCAAAAGCTAAACGTACTCTTACAATTCCACCAAGAGCCCACTCCACCAGAAAGTTGGGGGCCTCTATGGCCTTCCTTGGAAACATTCCCTTAGAGGACATATTTAGAGCAGCCACATGGTCTACCACACATACATTTACAAAACATTACTGTGTAGACGTGCACTCTAAACAGCAGGCAGCTGTAGGGCAGGCTGTTCTCAAGACACTTTTCCAAACTGCTGCAGCTGGCACGGGCGGCCGCCGCTAATGGAGGGACTGCTATGTATTCTATGCACAGATATGAATTCAGCAGCCCACATGCCTCGAACTGCAAATGCTACTTACCAGTATGCATCTGTTCTTGGCATGTAGGGCTGCTGACATTCATATCGCCCGCCCTCCTCCCCGGCGCCTGTAGCAGCTGCAGTATTTACATGCATTTCATGCCATGGTCATCACTCACAAAGTTCACTCCATCTCGGCCACAATGGCTAAAAACAATCTGGGGATGGAGTCGATGCCCATGCGCACTGTAGTCCTGGGGAGGAGCCACCTATCTCGTGATACTTCGAAGACTCTTCCAGGACAACAATGTGCAATCATCCGGACCCAACGATCTATGCACAGATATGAATGTCAGCAGCCCTACATGCCAAGAACAGATGCATACTGGTAAGTAGCATTTGCATTCCAAGGCTGGTATTGCTCGGTGGATTGTGAAATGTATTCAGATCTGTTAAGCAAAGGCTAAACGCACTCTTACAATTCCACCGAGAGCCCACTCCACCAGAAAGTTGGGGGCCTCTATGGCCTTCCTTGGAAACATTCCCTTAGAGGACATATGTAGAGCAGCCACATGGTCTACCACACATACATTTACTAAACATTACTGTGTTGGAGTGCACTCTAAACAGCAGGCAGCTGTAGGGCAGGCTGTTCTCAAGACACTTTTCCAAACTGCTGCAGCTGGCACGGGCGGCCGCCGCTAATGGAGGGACTGCTATGTATTCTATGCACAGATATGAATTCAGCAGCCCACATGCCTCGAACTGCAAATGCTACTTACCAGTATGCATCTGTTCTTGGCATGTAGGGCTGCTGACATTCATATCGCCCGCCCTCCTCCCCAGCGCCTGTAGCAGCTGCAGTGTTTACATATCATTTCATGGCATGGTCATCATTCACAAAGTTCACTCCATCTCGGCCACAATGGCTAAAAACAATCTGGGGATGGAGTCGATGCCCATGCGCACTGTAGTCCAGGGGAGGAGCCACCTCTCTCGTGATACTTCGAAGACTCTTCCAGGACAACAATGTGCAATCATCCGGACCCAACACTAGGCGGCGATCTATGCACAGATATGAATTTCAGCAGCCCTACATGCCAAGAACAGATGCATACTGGTAAGTAGCATTTGCAATCCCTATCGGGCTGGCATAAGGTAACCTGGCTCAGGGAGGTCAAGCGGCTTCTTAATGAATTGGGTCTAGGAGATGCTTGGGTCAACAGAACAGCACCTTCTAAGCAAATGCTAAAGAAGGCTCATTGGTTATGGGTGGCTAACGAGAGAATGTGCAATCCTAAGCATTGTAAATCTGTTGTTCAGTTCCTTTTAATTAAGGAGCTCCCCTATAGAGAACCTTACCTGGACTTAATTCATAACCCGGGTGACAGATCATTGTACTTCAAATTTAGGGTAGGAGTACTTCCCTTAGGGTTGTTAACTTCCACTTGGAAACCACCATTACAAACCATACCATATTGCCCCTTCTGTGACGTAAGGGTTGAGTCCATTACTCATCTGTTGTTTGAGTGTTATGCTTATGCGGTGCCCAGGCCGAGATGGCTGAAGCCTTTATGTAGGAGCTTGGGCACTATATCACACCTGGAAGCCTTACGCATATTACGTTCAGATGCCCATCCCTTCTTTGCCTGCTGTATGGCAAAATTCCTGGGCTGGGCTTGGCGGATAAGAACTGCAAAGAAACTGTTGATCCAGTAATGTGCTTTTTGCCTGTACCTGCTCTTATGACTTGGCTAATAATTCACTCTCTTAATGCCACTGCTGATTCCGTAGGCTTTTTATATTGTGTATTGTCAAACTGTTTTTACCAAATTGATGTAATGCAATGCTTTTATGATCTGTTTTTATATCGAAATAAAGCTATTCAAACAAACAAACGTATTGTCACAATTATGTGGCTTAGAAACTTCAACTGTGGTGTAAAACTTAAATTTCACAGGTGAGAGGGCTTCAGTGTACTTTTACACTACTCACATGAGAAACTATAAATGCGTATCTGCAGGCCTGCTACTGTAACTCTGGATGTCTGCAGCAGCACTTGTCAAAGGAAAAGGTTTTTTTGTGTAAATCTTTTTGTTAAGACTTAATAATTTATGAAACATTACGTTGTGTCTGCTGTGCAGTGGGCCAACAATTTAGGCACCATATTAATGTAGACCATATTCAGTACATTGAGTGCATATGACAACCCAACTTTCGATTGCATGTGTGGCTGTAGATACACATGCTCAGCATACTCCTGCCATCTAGCGTTTGGTCCGGAGTTGTGCAAGTTGCTTTTCCTCGAGTTGCGAGCCCAAGTGATTCCTCCTCTCGGTGATACTGTGCATAGGCATCGACTCCTTTGTTAAGATTGTTTTCTATCTGCCGTTTGGTTAGGACATGTTCTGCTCTGTGTCAACTCCATTTGGTACAACAGTTCGGTTCTTTTTACTGTCTATGATATTGTTTTGTGCTTTCCACTTCTGCGCTGCTCCCAGATATCGTCTGTTCGAGCTTCGACCAGCCGCCCTTCGGGGCGCCATCTGTCTCTGACCTTACTCCCACGTGCCCTTGTTTCCTTCAAGGACGCCTTTTTGATGGAACCCACACCTTACAGAATTTGCCCGCTTTGACATGCAAAGTGTCCACACACCGACCAATACCGTGTGTTCAACTTGTCTTTCGCCGGACCATTGTGAGGCCGACTGTGATGTGTGTAAGCCTTTTCGGTCAAATAATACCCTTCGGAATCAAAGGGTGCGTCGGTTGGAAATGTCTCGCAGAGGCTGAGAGGACACCCTTGTCATTTTCAGCGAGGAACATGTCCAGGAGGATCCAGCTGCGGAAGATGAACAAGGCATCTTCGCTCCTGATGAAAGCCCTGACTCGGATGTCAAAATAGATATGGAGATGCGTAGCCTTCCATCTGGTCAGCGTTTGAGTACTATTTCTCCTGAACCTGCTCCAACACCCAAGCATGTCTCTAAACCTCCTCAAACAGATCACCGCACCACCACTGCCTTCATGTCATGTTTGGATCTGAAGGACTGTTTCAGGTGCACCACCCTCTGGGCCTGCACTGAAAACTGATACCAAGGCCAAGCTTTCGGCATCGACTAAGACCGGCCTTCGAGATTGAGCCAGCAACCGACCACATCTACCTCGGTGCCGACCAAAAAACTTGGTTCCACACCGAAATACTCAGGTCCGAAAATTAACTAGCCTAATTTTTAAGTTTTCATTAGCTTCCATGTCTCCAGTCCAACCCATTCTTGAGAAAATGTACATTAAACAGTGGCTAGTTCTGGTCTAGGAAGGTACAGGACGGATCCTTGCTTCTCCACCAAAGAGGAAAATGTTCTTCCAAGAAGCAGTAGACTACCCTATCCTTCAAAAGAGGAAGATTAAGGACAAAGCCACCAGTCCTACATATCTCCGCCTCATCCACCACCTATTCACAACCATTTCCACCCCCTCCTTCACCTCCAGCACATGACACACTTGATGCTACACCTCCAGTGTCAACTTGTGCAGATGATTGGGGGGGGGGGGGGGGAATACAAAGATCATTATAGTTATTGATTTATATAGCGCTGAATCACCCATGAGGGTATCTCGGCGCTTAGGCTGTGGAACCCGTCCTGGCTCTCCCTGTGAGGGGCGGAGCCAGGCATCCCAGCGCTGGTGGGGCCGTCATGGAGATTAAGCAAGCTATGGTCCAGAGTTGCAGCGTGGGGCCCATGATTAGAGAAGGCGTTGAAGCGGGAATTATCGAGTCCGCGGACATTGATCCTAGACCCTGCCGCGGCGGGAATTGAACCCTGGTCCCGGGCCTGATCTCTGCTTCAGGGTCTGCCGCCTCTAACCAGTGGAATATTTATAAGGGGGGTTTTACCCAGTTAGAAATACAGGGACCTGGGTTGTCAATGAGTAATGGGAAGGGGTCCCAGTATTCAGGAAAACATTTAACCAAAAGAATGAAACATAATCAAACAAACATAAATTCAGTCCACATTGTTTAATTCACAATGGGATGATACATAGAGTATGTAAACTTTTCATAATGATTAAACCGTAGTTATTGATAGTGCCCCAAAAGGGAAGGACAGGGGGGTATTGTGAAATAGTGCTGGGAATAGGTGAGGAAAAGTGCAAGGAATCGTACGTGATAGTAAAATCAGTAATTCACACTTAATTTACAGGGTTACAACATCTGTACCATAGGACATGACCACCTGGTTCATGTAACTTATTTTTAAACAAAAATCATACTCCAAATGTTCCATGAATGAAAGCAATGTGGTGTGGAGTTGACAATGAAGAACCGTAAGCCGTCGACGTTTCGACCCCCTTGTGTGCAGATATTAATGTTAATCTTGCGGTGGGGTCTTCATCAGGACCAGGGTGTAGGGGACACGTGACCTATTTAGAATGCAAATATATATATTAAAATTACGGGCGAGTATCCCTAAATTATTTCAAAAAGCGATGCATACCATCCACATAATGGAAAGTCTCGCCAAACTAGCTGAGATAGGGTGATTAACTATCCGCGCAAGTCATGGCATGTAGTTGAATCTAGTCAACATGTGTATATAATTCAAAGAGTGAAAAATCAATCAAAAGTCAAAAAACATCCGGAGATAGGCCTGATCCGCACTAGTGGACAGGTCAGCACTCACTACGAAGTATTTAATAAAATCACCTGAATAGCCCTAATGCTTATTTAAGGCACAGGGTGCGTTTCCAAATGGATACACGCTTGGGTATAATTGATGCTATTCATAACAAAGTACACGTCAAAATGAGACTTACCACGGGTGTGGTATCAACAGGACCCGATAAGGTGAAGATTCAGGGTCACTTGAAGGAGAATCTAATAAAGATACATTTAAAGGACAGAACTCATAAAAGAGGCCATGTTTGGAAACGCATTTGTAAATTATCCACATGGTGAGTGGACTCACCGTGGTGTAGTCGAGATGCTGCTAATCTGTTGGATGATCGGAGGGTTTACTGATACCACCGGTATTGTGCAGTCTGACAAAATGAAACAATGGTACTCATTAGAAAGCTCTTAATAGCAACAAACAGCAACAAACAGTCTGACTAGTTGGTCAAATGGGACCAAGTCAAACGTCTCACCGGTTAGACGTCTTCAAGACACGTCCCGCGAGGATCGTGTTCTAGAATGGTTGAATAGGTCTAGGCAAAAAGAAAGGTGCAGGGGCATTAGCGTAAAATTGCCTGTCTGGGTAATTGAAAAGATCGTAGGAGCCCTCAGACGATGGGAGAGCCTGCTTACCGGTTGTGGAATGAATCCGGTTCCCGACGCTGCTCTCGATTGAAATGACGAGGCAGTGTTCCGGGTGTCGGATTGTAACCAAGGAGACCGGGTCACGTGGTGACCGACTCACGCCGTAAACATAGTGGAAAGACTCCCGAGAGAAAGCGGAGTAGTGTGATTTCAGGACATATCCAAAGGTGTAATGCCCTGATGTGATCGGAGCAATAAACCAACAAGCTGGAATTATTTATTATTACGGATTAGTAATGTACTGAAATGAGTGGTCTATACGATATCTACACATCAAATTAGATAGACTGATGATGCCGTAATGTGACATTCCAACGTGTGGCATACATTGTTAAATGCTATATAGTTAACTTAATTTAACAGTGCTATTGACCTATGCATAATATAATTATGATGAATGTATGTTATGAATTTTGAAACGCTAAAAATGCGGTGTAGCCTAACACAACAAGGTGTAGACCAAATTACCTCGTCACAGTCTTGAAGGCAACCTGATCAGGTTCACATCAGGGCATTACACCTTTGGATATGTCCTGAAATCACACTACTCCGCTTTCTCTCGGGAGTCTTTCCACTATGTTTACGGCGTGAGTCGGTCACCACGTGACCCGGTCTCCTTGGTTACAATCCGACACCCGGAACACTGCCTCGTCATTTCAATCGAGAGCAGCGTCGGGAACCGGATTCATTCCACAACCGGTAAGCAGGCTCTCCCATCGTCTGAGGGCTCCTACGATCTTTTCAATTACCCAGACAGGCAATTTTACGCTAATGCCCCTGCACCTTTCTTTTTGCCTAGACCTATTCAACCATTCTAGAACACGATCCTCGCGGGACGTGTCTTGAAGACGTCTAACCGGTGAGACGTTTGACTTGGTCCCATTTGACCAACTAGTCAGACTGTTTGTTGCTGTTTGTTGCTATTAAGAGCTTTCTAATGAGTACCATTGTTTCATTTTGTCAGACTGCACAATACCGGTGGTATCAGTAAACCCTCCGATCATCCAACAGATTAGCAGCATCTCGACTACACCACGGTGAGTCCACTCACCATGTGGATAATTTACAAATGCGTTTCCAAACATGGCCTCTTTTATGAGTTCTGTCCTTTAAATGTATCTTTATTAGATTCTCCTTCAAGTGACCCTGAATCTTCACCTTATCGGGTCCTGTTGATACCACACCCGTGGTAAGTCTCATTTTGACGTGTACTTTGTTATGAATAGCATCAATTATACCCAAGCGTGTATCCATTTGGAAACGCACCCTGTGCCTTAAATAAGCATTAGGGCTATTCAGGTGATTTTATTAAATACTTCGTAGTGAGTGCTGACCTGTCCACTAGTGCGGATCAGGCCTATCTCCGGATGTTTTTTGACTTTTGATTGATTTTTCACTCTTTGAATTATATACACATGTTGACTAGATTCAACTACATGCCATGACTTGCGCGGATAGTTAATCACCCTATCTCAGCTAGTTTGGCGAGACTTTCCATTATGTGGATGGTATGCATCGCTTTTTGAAATAATTTAGGGATACTCGCCCGTAATTTTAATATATATATTTGCATTCTAAATAGGTCACGTGTCCCCTACACCCTGGTCCTGATGAAGACCCCACCGCAAGATTAACATTAATATCTGCACACAAGGGGGTCGAAACGTCGACGGCTTACGGTTCTTCATTGTCAACTCCACACCACATTGCTTTCATTCATGGAACATTTGGAGTATGATTTTTGTTTAAAAATAAGTTACATGAACCAGGTGGTCATGTCCTATGGTACAGATGTTGTAACCCTGTAAATTAAGTGTGAATTACTGATTTTACTATCACGTACGATTCCTTGCACTTTTCCTCACCTATTCCCAGCACTATTTCACAATACCCCCCTGTCCTTCCCTTTTGGGGCACTATCAATAACTACGGTTTAATCATTATGAAAAGTTTACATACTCTATGTATCATCCCATTGTGAATTAAACAATGTGGACTGAATTTATGTTTGTTTGATTATGTTTCATTCTTTTGGTTAAATGTTTTCCTGAATACTGGGGCCTCTAACCAGTGAGCCACACTTCTCCACTTCTCCATTAGGGGATCCTGACCTATGTAATGCATAAGACACTGATCCCTTTACCTCCAGCGATCCAAATCTATATCCCGCTTGTTCCTCTCCTCAAGAAGACACCAGTTCTTTCCAACAAGCGATTGCTAGGGCAGCTTCATTCCACATTGTTGAGCTTCACAAAGAATCCTGGGAACAGGATTTTTTCTTTTCACCCTATCTTCCACAGACTGGGGCACCCAGTATCTACCCATGCTTCCTGGCATGATGATAAATACAGATGACATTTTTAAGTTATCACCCCATGGGTAGACAAAAAATGCAAGGCAGCTCCTTATCAAGGGCAAGTCTCACCTGGCTCCATAATTGCCACAATGGCGCATAAAGGGGGTAATAGCTGGGCTACCAAAGACACTTCACCACCTGAAAAAGAGAAAAGAAAATAGATTCAGCTGGTAAAAGAGTTGCAGTACAGGCAACTAATCTTCGGCATATTGCCAAATCGGAAGCCTTTCTGGCCCGCTATGACCGAGCCAATTGGGATGAGATGGAGGAACTGCTACAGTACCTCCCAGAAGATCACCGCAAAAGGGGACCACAAATCGTCACAGAAGGTCAGGCCATCACCAACAACTCCATCTGATGTGCACTAGATACATTAGATACGGCTGCTAGGGGTGTCAATACCAGCCTGCTCTTCAGAAGACATTCATAGCTTCGGTGTCCTGGTTTCAAACCAGAGGTCCAGCAGGCAGTACTCCATATGCCTTTGAATAAAGAGCACCTTTTTGGGCCACACGTTTGCACTAACCTTGATAAGTTGAAAAAAGGAAAACGACACAGCTAATAAAGCCTTAGGAGCTTTACAGACCACACCTCCCAGGGGGTCCTTTCGCCATCCAGGCTACAGGGATGCATGCAAATGCACCACTACAGACACTTCCAACTCCCAACTAAAACAATGTCAGGAGGGGGGCCTCCGTGGGGTTGTATGTGTAGAATCAGAAGTTCCTGTGATGAAGTCGTCTAAGTGGATGACAAGTAGGTGATGTTTGTGGAGGACTTTACACTACCTGACATTGACTTTAACTCTTAAGCAGTGGGAAGGGCAGGTCCCTCTATCTGCGGCTCTCCGTGAAGGCGCCGGGATAAGGGAGTCAATCCAGTCCACCTTCGTGCCCATCTCTACTTCCACTTTATTGAAGCTCATTACCCCTGGAGGGTCCCTCTCCGAATTATATCATAATGTTTTTCTTCCATGCTCACAATTGAACATAAATAATGGAGGAGGTGGTGCTTCATCATATATTTTGTTTTGCATTGAAAACATTTTATGTTCTATATTGTCTTTAGTAGAAAAAACTGTGTTAAGTTCTGATCGCATATTCAAAATTATGTCCGCTATTTTGTTGAAGGTGCAAAAGATAAATAAGTTAGAGCTCTCTAACAATTTGCTGCATGTACAAGTAATGATCACATGATATCCTCGTGAAAGCCAACAAGGAAGTACTTTCTGCAGGGGTAAATGATGTCTCTGTACAGGTTTGCATGCCATTGCGATATATGAAGCCCCCAAAATGGTTGCATACTTGATAATGAGGAATTGGGCTTAGCTATGCTGATCAGGGACTATAATCAGAACCTTTCTTTGGGTACAGCTAAGATAGAGATGTTTCCAAGGTTTAATAAAGGGTCAAAAAGTCACAAAGTATTCTGGAAAGGAGGATGGATCACTGCCTCAGCTGGAAGTAGTGTCCACGATCAGTAGTATGTCCATTTCATTGTATATCACTGATCTGGTGCAAAGTAGTTCAAAGATGGGCTTTAAGGCTGAAGTTGAACCTACTTCAATGCAACAGAAGGGTGTTATAAAGAAAAGGAAAAATAAAAAGATAAGAATCTCTAAGCAAAAAAATAACAAATTGCACTTCCCAATTAGTCATGATATGAAGAGTCTCAATTGTGGGTAGGAGGATGACAAACAGATTATTAGGAGGTAGTACATTAAATTTTGTGTTTAAGAATAGTACTTTTAGAAAGTGGCTGTTCTCTTGTCTAAACCTTTCTGTGTGCCTGGGCCTGTGTGAGGATTGCCTGTGTGACAGGGGCTGCAGGGCCCCGGAGGGGGTCGGAGTCAGCCCAGGGGTGAAAGGCAACATCTGTTGCCAGGGAAGGGGGAGGAAGAAGCGCCTGATAGTGCCGGGCTGTGTCTGCCTGACCACCGTGCTGGCTAACTCCCCTGCCGGCCCACTGTCACCTCTGGCCCTGAAGCTGACAGGAAGAAGAACACCAGAAACATTCCAGTGCTCAGGGCCCCCTTTCACAAAGACTTCAAAGGACTTCAAAGGCTTTTTGGGGTATAAGGGAAGGACTTCTGACTAAGGAAGATTAGATTCTAAGATTCTACAATCAAGAGGAACCTCTTCCAGAAGAAGGACTGCTGAAGGAGCTGATGGAAGATTGCCTTGCTGTGTGCTTTAAGGGCTGACTAATCCTGCTATCCAACTGAAGGAGAGGAGAAGAAAGGGACTTTGCTGTGTGCTGTGACCATGCCTGCTTTAAACTACAGAGACTCTGCTGTGTGCTGTGTCTCCCCTGAATCTCCAAGGGCCTGAGAAGAGCTGGCCTCCTGATGGGAACCCAGGGTTAAAGGTTCCTAAAGCTTTGCCCAGAACTACTGCAAGATCGTGCTGTTGTGGACCTAGAGCGTGTGGTGCTCGATTGCTGAGTTGAAGACGGGATCGTGGTGCTCATCGGCACCTTCCCGGCGAGTGTCGGAGGTCTGTGGTGCATCCCCTCACAGGATCCACTCAAGAGCGGTTGTGAGGCTACGAGGGCGGTCTGGCCGTGACCCGCGCCCTCTAAAATCATCTGCCGCCTGATCACTGCCGCTGCCCGGGGCCAGAAAACCTCTTCGTGAAGTGCCGGCCTGATCAGAGCTGCGGGGCCGAAGAACGAAGCCGCCGCGCTCCCATTGGGTGGAGGAGCCGAGCCCCCTCACCAACGCCGCGACGGGATAGGCCTGTGCGGCGCAGCGTCATCAGCGTGGTGGGCCGTGATTGGCCAAAGGAGCGGAGCGTCATTGTTTGCCTGCCCGGGAGCCGCACTGCCATTGGCTGACTCCCGGGTGCTGCTGGAGGCTTGCCCCATGTGCTGCGACAGGATTGGTCCCTGCCATCGGGACCCCTTCGAGTGCCGCCCGATCACCGCCGGGACCGGGAAAGACTGACCCGACCTCGCCGAGGGAATCCAGCGAGTGCTCCCAGCCCCGGCCTGCCGTGTCTGCTCCCCGCTGCTCACTGAAGGATGGAGAGCGGGCGGAGAGCTGCCTGAGACCGGCCGGGCCAGAGCGCGAGTGAGCGCTGGAGGGCGGGGAGCGTCTGAGGCCTGACAAAGTACCGGACGAGGGGAAGGGAGTCCCCCCAGCATTCCGGTGAGGCGCGCGTGTAGCGCATAGGGCCCCTGACAATAGGGGCTGATTCTTTTGGCAGTTTGGAAGCTGGCATTGGTTTACAGCGCCTGAGGCCCATTGCTTTGCGGGCTGAGAATAATTCTGGCATTGCGCAATTTGCTCGCTTTGAGAGCCGAGTGAAGATAAATCAGTGGCATTATTTTTAGCTACTGATTAAAGAGACTGGAGACTATTTTCTTTTTGATAAGAACTTCCTACATACATGCAACAATTAAGAATTAAGTGCAACCATTGAGAAGAAGTGCTAAGTTTTTATAATGAAGTAATAATCGTGCAACTGCTTGCTTTACCTTGCTGAAACTAGATAAAGTTATATATTTTTATAAAATATACTTACCTGTGTGGTCTCAGTTTGTGGTGGATTGGGGATTATTGTTGTGTTAAGTGCAAATGTTATCAACATTGCCTCTGTTTAGCCTAGGTCTCTAGTTGGCAGAAGTAAGTACCTTAGACCAAGTAGGGACCCTTGCTTCTAGTCAGGGTGAAGGAATAACCCTCTGAGATAACCCCTGCTCACCCTCTAGGTAGCATGGCGCGAGCAGTCTAGGCTAAACAGAGGCAATGTGGATAACATTTGCACTTAACACAACAATAATCCCCAATCCACCACAAACTGAGACCACACGTAAGTATATTTTATAAAAATATATAACTTTATCTACGTAGCACTTCTTCCTACATACATGCAACTATTAAGAATTGAGTGGAACTGTGCAACTATTGAGAAGTTCTTATCAAAAAGAAAATAGTCTCTAGTCTCTTTAATCAGTAGCTAAAAATAATGCCACTGATTTATCTTAACTCAGCTCTCAAAACGAGCAAATTGCGCAATGCCAGAATTATTCTCAGCCCGTAAAGCAATGGGCCTCAGGCGCTGTAAACCAATGCCAGCTTCCAAACTGCCAAAAGAATCAGCTGCAAGATGGCCGCCTGGTAGGAGCTCCTGTGAAGAGCTCCCAGTGCTTGGGATCCCTTAACGGGCATTATCCCTGTTAGCACCCACCAGCACCCACCAGCACGACGGAACGAAAGCTGAAAAAGCAGCACAAGTAACTGGATTGCTCGCTGACCGGATTAGCGGTAGCTGGAGCCTGAAAAGCTCGGACACTCGACTCAGACACCACCATCGCTGAAGCCCCGGGAGCCTGCTGAACCTACACCGCGGTTCATCCTGCCACAAGACCAGCACTGGATTCACGTCAGCATAGAAGGCATCCCAGTCGTGCCGCAGAGGCGGCTGAAGCTCCGGATAACTGCTGAGCCTGCATCACCTGCCCGCTCGAAAGCATCGGAGGGCTGAGAGAGACCCCCCCCACCCCCCCGCCCGCTCAGCAGAGACGTGGGCTGGTGCACCGGTGAGCAGCAAAGGAGCTCCAGAGGCATCGGGGGGCAGAAAGGACTCACGGCGGTATAGGAGGGCACCCCCCGAGCCGCAGTGGCGGCTGAAGCTCCGGGAGCCTGACGAACGGACTCCGCCCGCCCGCTCCTCAGCAGTGAAGCAGTGAATCACGGAGGCTACGGAGAGCTAAAAAAGACCGGCCGCGCCACAGCAGAGGAGCCCCAGCGACGTCTAAAAGGCCCCCCTCCCGCCCGCTCCACGGTGGAGGACGCTGGCCGCTGCGCTGTGACTGCAAAGGGACGTGGCAGACCCCCCCTCGCCCTCCCTCATCACCCCGCACCGCAGCACCGGAGGCCGGATATGGTCACAGGAGAGACGACGACGGAGGAGTAGAGACTGCCCCCGGCTACCCCGGAGACTGGATGCGACCGGAGGATGTGGCGCCCTGCCCTGAGGAGCGAGTGAAGTGAGCCCCGAGTCCAACAAGAGCTGCAGGGGCGACAGAAGACCGAAGCCTGCCCCCACTGACACCGTTGGATACCTGGTAATCGGTTGACCGGCCTCACAGGGTAATACAGGCTTGGAGCCCTGATTTGTGATCACGTTCACACAGTGCACATATATCTACGAAGGGGAAGGGATTGAGCCAATTTCGGACTACAACAAAACATTGCTTCTGCAAAATTCTGCTGGCAAACGCAACAGGCACACAGAGTCTTAAGGTATTTATTTCTCCCACTCGCCTACCTAAAAAACTACCTCCTTTGTTCAAAATGGCTGGGGCCATAAAACTGTAGCAATAAATCCCCCCCTACCTACCCCCCCCAACCTACCTCTGATGTCCACGAGGCCCCTCAGCTTAACTCCCCCACACAGAGATAAGAATTCCTCCCAGCTAGACTGAGCATGGCTTGCTCAAACAGAAAGAGAAATTCCTACCCTTATGCTCAAAGTAATAGCAGCAGACAGAGGACTGTGAAGGGAAACTGCTCCTCCCTGCTATCTATGTAACAGCAACAAACAGAGGACTACTGTCTCTATCTCACCTATGTGGCGGCCATTTTAGACTAGTCTCTCTCGTGGGCGGCCATCCTGGTCTAGTCATTTTCATCATTATCTAAACACACACTAAGAACTTTTTCATTCTAGACTAATCCCAACGACAGAGTACTTTGCTCAGTGATGTATCTACACCTTCCTGGGAAAGAATGCCTGCCTACTATTGCAGTATTATACTTCTACCTATATTTTGAACATTTGTAGTGCACAGATTGCTACCTCATATATGAAAGAATGTCTGCCTATTATTGTAGTATTATATTTCTACCTGGATTTTGAAAATTTGTAATGCACAGATTGCTACCTCATATACCTATACCTATTATTGCAGTATTTCTTACTGGTAATGCACAGATCGCTACCTCAATTATTTCTGGCTGCTCACTAATGTCATTTCTGCTTCATGCAGCTTTTTGGTTGCACCGGTACCTTGTTTCAGTATATCATTCTTTGATTTGTTTATTGCACATTTTGTAAGCCGCACCTATTTCACTTTTATGCCTGGAATGCAACGATTGATACCTCACATATACCATCATGCAGCTTTTTGGTTGCACCGGTATCCTGTCTCAGTACATCATTAGTACCATTCTTGTATTTGTTTATTGTACATTTTTGTAAGCTGCACCTATCTCACTTTTAGCCTGGAATGCACCGATTGATACCTCATATATTTACGTATATTTTTGTACATTGTGTAAACTGTATCGTGTGCTACCTCATATTTTTTGTATCCTGCCCTTATATACTATCAGTATTATACCTAAACTTACACCTTGTACTTTGTAGTTTACCGTATATACCGTATGCTACCTCATATTTTTTGTATCCTGCCCTTATATACTATCAGTATTATACCTACACTTACACCTTGTACTTTGTAATTTACCGTATGTATTTGCTCTACTGCACACTCTTATATCCTGGTTATGCTGGTTGATCACTAGTGCCACTTTGGTAATTTATAACTTATTACTGTGTAACCTACTGTATGCATTTGTTTTTCTGCACATTTGTACCACTATAGTGCATTAGTGCATTCTCCCATTGTATCCTACCCTTATATACTATCAGTATTATACCTACTCTGTTGGAATTAGGTAGCCTGGCCTAGGGCAAGACTAACATTTAGAGGCACAGTGTAAAGGTTGCAGACCACCCAAAAGTAACTTCACGCAATAGCACTCAAAAAGAAAAACACTACACCAAAATTATATGAAAATACGTACTGCTTTATATAAAAATAAGGTTCTCTTTGTTGTCAATTATTAGTAGCTCACATATAAATAGTTCAAAGCAGTTTTAGATCGCTTTCAAGGTCGGCAATTACACTTTGTACGTTACTAGCAGAGTATCACTTTTTAAATTACTAGCAGTCACTGTATTTCTGAATTCGTATCACACTTTTGCATTTGGAGAACCTGTACCTTAGACTCAATAATTACCTTTGAAGCTGCTACACAATTTATCAATAGAATTTCTATGGTGCATTACACTTTCCAGTTAATCAATAATGACACTTTCAATTATAACAAATCCACATTCAGCAGGATTAACAGTTTACCTCATCAAACACTGTGCTTATTTAACCTGTTAAATTATAGCTTCCTATGACTCCTCAACAAGATAATACCAGCACTTTACTTTAGATCAGGCTCTAGTATTCCAGATTTGTAGATATGATCCCCTCTGCCACAGTTGAACCTCAACTCACTAAGAGGACATGTACCCTTTTCCTCTTCAGCAGGCACTTTTCAGAGATATTAAATTAATTCAACATTAATAGTGCAGTTAACTAATCTCCAGAGTCACTAGGTGTGGCTAATATGCTGTACCAAAAACTGTCTCTTTCTAGCTCACAGTCAAAGAGGGTTTCCTCAGGCTTCCCACACTTTATGAATTACAGTAGCTGAAAGGAGCAACAACCATTAATGGATTACCAGATGATTACAGGCTCTAGCGCCACCTTCCCCCTCCAGATGACCTCCTTACTGTCAATTTCGGGCTCCTTCGAGGTCCCACCGGCCTCACTTCAAACCCTCCTGCCGAGCCAGCTGCCTGTTTAGTGCTGGGGCGGGGGAATAGTGAAGCGCACTCGCCTCCTCGACACTGGGGCAGAGAATCAGTGAAGCGCACTCGGGAAGGCCCCCTTTCCGCTCGCGCTGGCTCCTTTCTGAAGCGCCTGAGCGAAGGGGGAAAACGAAGCCTCAAACTTCCTCGCCGGGGACGCGCTGATCACGGGGGCATGCGCAATGCGCTCCTCGCTCCTCCGCAGTTGCTCCCGCCTTCCTTGATCCGGCTCCACCTCACGGAGCCCGGCGGCGCCACAGAGCATGCGCGAAGGATCAGCGTCTTACCGCTGGAGGCCGCGCTGCACTTCCGATGCTGTTCTCTCCTCCTGGCTCACTTCAAACGCCGCCGAAGACTTCCCCGGCTCCGCTCCTCACCTCAGAGCCCTTGGCACAGCTCCACAACCGCGTCGCTCGCTCGCACAGATGAAAGGACAGCACGGCCAACTGAACAACCGGTCCTGCTCCCTCAGCGTTTCCACACCGACCCAGGTGTAGAGCGACTCGTGGTCCTGCGGTCCCCGCTTCTCCAGCCCTGGTGGTCGCAGGTAGGGGTTTGGCACCAGGGGGGGCGCGATTTCAACAGATAGGCAGCACTGGGGTACAAGCAGAGCAAGGGGAGGGCACCAGGATCAGCCCTTCTCCGTAGGAGAGTCCTTCTTTTCAATCTTCTCCAGGGGTTTACAAAGTAGGGGTCAGTCTAGAACAATTTACCAGTCTCTGGACTCCCTATGCTGGGCAGAGGACTGCACACCGCAGCGCTGCAGTCTCCTTCTCCTGAAGCTGTCCCTGTATAATTTTAGACAAGGGGCTAGCTAGGCGCCCAGGGTCTCCAGTAACTTCCCACAGTGGGGCCAGGACAAGTAACCAAAAGGGGAGTAGTGGGTTGGACCAATAGGCAGTTTCCCAAAGTCTAACCTCTTCCCACCCTCAGCTACCACCTGTCCTCCAGCTGACTTCCACAGGTAGACAAAATGGCTGCCCCGCATTCCGCCTTATATAGGCTGCCCTTCAGTGGTCCAGAATGGACCAGAAGGTTCTGGAATGCCCTATGTTAGGCTATGGCCAAGTTCTGTTGGTGACAGTTGGGGCAGTTGGTGGCCACCATTTTAGGTGGTGCCAACTTTCCTGTCAGAACAGGCCTCTGGGCCTGAGGTAAAAGATTATGAGGGGGGAAGAAAACACCTATCCCCCTGACCAACACCTACAAAAAGTCAGTAGACACAAAAATTAACAAGGGTATGAGGGGCAAAAAGGGGACAAAATAAATAAAAATTAGGAGGGACTTCGCCAAAAAGCCAGACAGGTCTAACATACTCTTACACCTTGTACTTTGTAATTTACCGTATGTATTTGCTCTACTGCACACTCTTATATCCTGGTTATGCTGGTTGATCACTAGTGCCACTTTGGTAAATTATAACTTATTACTGTGTAACCTACTGTATGCATTTGTTTTTCTGCACATTTGTACCACTATAGTGCATTAGTGCATTCTCCCATACCCACCTAATCCATCAACGCAACATGGATCCTATCGGCAAACTCACATACAAAATCAACCACCCACCATCACTCACCAAAAAAGCCGCCAAACGCTTTAAACACAACTTCCTTAGGTCACACCCTGAAACCCCCTTTGCTGACACCTACTTCTCACCGGTCAATGGATCCCTGAACACTGATATCATCTTCCACACCACACTCAGAGCTCAATGGAGAAAAGCGTTCCTCACCCTACTCACCGTCTTCTCCACCAGGAAATCCGCTCACAGCCTAACTCTCTCCATCACACCATCCCAAGTCTTTTCAGGCAGAGCCACCATCACTATTTACAATAACGGGATTGTCCTATCACAATCCACAGACAGGAACCTGGAACTGCTAGACAACTTGTTCCCCACTTTCAAAGAACACCTCTCCAATTCACGGACCAAAACTCATATCTCCCCCAGTCCCACCAACCATGACCTCACAGCTACATACTCCTCAATCAGGGACACACCTACCACCCCTGACCTCCCATCCCCCACCCACAACCCCACTATCCCAATTCAGCACTCAATCACAGACACAGATCGCTCCCCCTCATACACCACTCACACCCCCGCCCCTTCTACCAACTCGCGGACCTCCACACATACCTTCAACACTCCTATCACACCTACAGCGGGCTTTAACACCCCGCTCGCCGCCGACAGCACAGCTCCCACCCATAACACACCTAACTTAGTCCAGCACCAGAATAACACGCACTCCGACAAATCCCACCCTTTATCCCCCCCATTCTCAGTCCCCATTACCCTCTAACCAAATACGCAGAACATACCTCCTCTCTTAATTTAACTCCCCCTACCCTCAACAGGACCATCTCCAATACCACTTCCCCTCCTACTCTCAGCCCCCATTATATTCCCTGCACCCCCACCACGGCTATCAGTCTCCCAGCCTACACCTTGACCCCCCCGCCTACCACCAATGCCCTCACTCATACCACCAACCTCCTCCCTACCTCATCCACACCCCTCCCGCCCAAAACCTCTCGCCTCCCTAACTCCATCCCGCACACCAACACAACGCAGACCTGCTCGAACACCAGCCCTCTCTCCCACCTGCACACAAATTCCCTGGTCAGCCATTCACCCCTGACTGCCACCCCCACCTCCACCACCTACCCCACGATGGAATACATCATGGCCACCCTCACTCAGATCAAAGAAGACATACACGCCATCAAAGAACTACTCTCCACACACCCCATACACCCCCCACCCACCTCCATTTTCCCTCCCAACTTGTCCCCTACTCCGCCGGCTGACTCCCTCACTCATCACGCCCCACACCGGGCGTCAATCCCTGCTCATAGGCGCAGCAACTGCCCTCGTCCCCCGCATCGCCCCTGCAACTCCTCACACAACTACACCTCCCCGCCCAACTTGTCCCCCACCCCTCCGACTAACTCTCTCACTCAGCTATCCCCCAATCTGACCTCAATCCCAGCTCGTAATCGCAACAACCGCCCTCGTCGCACCCACAACTCTTCTTCTGACCTCGACACACTCACCCTTCTCCGCTCCTATGACCCAGCCCCCCAAATTCACACAACCACCCCACACCGCAACATTCCCACGATACACCCAAATCCCCTTAGACCACCCACACTAAACAGCAGATTCTCCATCCCCAATAACCTTAGGAAAGTCCCTCTCTCTCTAGAACCATCTACCACCCTCAACACACCCCGTCTCAAATGCACTCTTCTCAACTGCAGATCCGCCACGAAACATTCCGCCGCCATTGCTGACCTCCTCTTATCGCGGGACCTTGACCTAATCATCCTGACTGAAACGTGGCTAACTGAATCTTCTACACCTATAATGACATTCTGGTTCCTCCCAACTACCACATTATCAGGCTCGACAGAACAGGCAAAATAGGTGGTGGAATCGCTACATTTACAGGAACAACCTCTCTGTTCAGAAAGTCAATTCCACTTCCCTACCATCCCCAACATCCTGGGAATACATCTGCCTCGACATTATTAGTGAGGGCAAACCGATATGCTCTCTTCACAGCATTTACCACCCACCCAGGGACAACTTCACCTTTTCCCAACAAATCATGGATATGATCTCAACCAATTCCGGACGGCAGCTCACCCAAATATACCTTGGTGACTTCAACCTCCACTGGAATGACCGCAACGACGCGGTGGTAAATAGGCTTAAAAATGTCCTCGATGCCCTTAACCTCACCCAAATATGCAACAGCCCGACCCACGAGAAAGGTTCTACCCTCGACCTGATCATCTCCAAAGAGGACTCTATCCAACTTGAATCCATCCAACCCTGTGACTGGTCAGATCATCATATTGTCACATTCTTTATCAATGAAAAAGTCAAAGTCAACCTGGCTCAACTCTCCAAGCCCAAAGTCTGGAAAAGAGACTCGAAAAAGCTCAACCCAGGCTCTTTGCCCCCTAACAGTTGCAATCTCCTACTACCAACGACAGGCGCTACGGACGTCCAAACTCTGACTGACCACTATCTCAACGCTATGACCTCTATAATTAATGAGGCTGCACCTATGCAGCTAAAAAGAGTCTCTACTAAAATCTCCAAACCATGGTACGACGGGAGTCTCAACGAGGATAGACGAGACATGCGAATGGCAGAGCGGACCTGGAGATCAGCTCCCTCTGCAATGCACCTAAAAGATCTGAAGAAAAAGAGAAACGCCTACTTCAGGAAAATAAAACGCTCAAAATCGGACTTCTTCAGCCTCCAACTCGACCAAGCAAAAAACCGCCCGAGAAAACTGTTTGAGCTAATCAATTCACAATCCAAGGAGCAACCCCAACCACTCAACACTTGACGTGAGGCACCCTCCTGTGAAGACTTCGCTGCTTTCTTTATCCAAAAAACGGACAAAATGAAAAGCGATCTCCTCATTGACGCAAGCCTCTACTCCAAACCCCAATGCCTAGCACCCACTGAACCAAAAAACAATGCTACATGGTCAACCTTCGGCACATACTCGGAAGAAGAAATTGGCGAATTGCTCAGCACCCTGAAACCATCCAATCACCTCACGGACCCCCTCCCTGCCCCCGCAGTAAAAGACTTTACCCCTTTGCTTCTCCCTCTCTGGACTAAAATTATCAACAGCTCTCTCCAACAAGGAAGCATACCTGACTCCCTCAAAGTTGGTCAGGTCACACCTCCACTAAAGAAACCTACAGCCGACCCCTCTGATCTCAACAATTACCGTCCCATCACCAATATCCCCACTCTCGCCAAACTGCTGAAAAAATGCGCACAACTACAATTGACTAAACACATTGAGCAATTTGATCTCCTCAACCCTCACCAGTCAGGCTTCCGAGCAGGACACAGCACAGAAACTGCTATGACTCACATAATTGACGACGCACTTCAAATGCTAGACCAAAACGACACCTGCCTCCTCATCCTTCTTGATCTCTCTTCAGCATTCGACACCGTTAAACATGATAATCTACTAGAACTACTAAACACAAGAATGGGTTTATCTGGAACTGTTCTCAAGTGGTTCACTTCCTTTCTTCACAACAGGTCGCAGAAATTCAAGAGCAACAACCTGATGTCCTCGCCAATACCTGTAACGCTAGGCGTCCCCCAAGGATCCTCTCTATCCCCAACTTTGTTCAACCTAGTCATGGAACCTCTCACCACCTTGTTACAAGCATCCAATGTACACGTTCACATGTACGCCGATGACACCCAACTTTACCTCAAATTACAATCCCCCAATGACATCCTGCTCCTGAACTCAACAATCAGATGCACCCAATCCTGGCTTGCCGATAATCACCTCAAACTCAATGCCCTGAAAACAAAGTTCCTTCTGATCTCACCTCCAGCGAAGATATCCACCACTCAAATTTGGCTTAAACTCCTAACCGCACTCAATGTCCAACCCACCATCGTGGACTCAGCAAAATCTTTAGGCATAACACTTGACACCAATCTCAACATGCAGCAACATATCAGCAAGGCAACAAAGGGAGCGAACTTCCAGATCAATACTCTGAGGAAACTTAAACCCTACCTCCCAGCCAAAGACTTCCAAACCGCAGTACAAGCACTAGTCATCCCACGAATTGAATACGGCAGCACCGCCCTCTGCGGACTCCCCCTAACTACAACCGCACCACTAAAAGCTTCTCTAAATGCTGCAGCGAGACTCCTCACTGGGTCAAAAAAGCACTCCCACATTACCCCTGACTTGAAATCCCTGAATTGGCTGCCTTTTGAAGCCAGAATACATCTGAAATTCGCCTGCATGACACACAAGGCGGTACACCTAAACTCACCCGCCTACCTCGCTCAGAAATTGACAATCTCTGGGGGAATTAGAACACGAGAGGCACAAACAATCTTCTGCTGAAACCTCGAAGATTCCGGAAGGAAAAAACATACTAGCGCTCCTTCTCAGGAATGGCGCCTAGGATTTGGAACTCACTCCCTCCCGAAACCAGGCTTATCTCTTCCACTACACTCTTTAAAAAAGAAGTAAAAGCTATCCTCATGGCTAAATACACTTGAACTACTATCTCGAACTCTGTTAACACCCTGCACCGATCTGTACTACATGTTTGACCCCTTTACTTATTTGTATGAGTTTTCTTATTACTCACATGATTGGCTTTGCAGTCACCTATTTGTACTGTGTGATCTATTGATTTACTTGTTTGACTATGTTCCCTGGTGAAGTAGTGTGGCTCACTGGTTAGAGGCGGCAGACCCGAGAGCAGAGGACGGCCCGGGACCAGGGTTCGATTCCCGGCGCGGCAGGTTTCTGGACCAGGGTCAGCGGACTCGATAATTCTCTCGCCTCTGTGCCCACTCTGATCAGCGTTCACACTCGGCAACTCTGGGCATTAGCTTGCCTCATCTTCACTAACGGCCCCACCAGACCGCCGGGGATGCCTGGTCTCACCCTGGAGATACCCATTAAGGGACCATCTCTCAGGGAAGCCAGGAAGGGTTTCGCAGCGGTCGATGCGCCTTGGGACCCTCCGGGTAAGTAGTGCGCTATATAAATGCCTATACATTTACATTTACATACATTTACATTTACTCATGTACCCCTCTATGTAAAGCGCTCTGATATCTGCGAAGATCTTGTTCGCGCTATATAAAACTTTGAAAATAAATAAAAATAAATAAGGAATATCGTCTTGAATGTTGGCACCCCCAGGGATATTTGGTTTAAATAAACCCACTGCAGGGTGCTTTGAAACCCCTCCCAAGTGCGTCATCTGTCCCATCCAAATTGGGAGGGAGAATGGCAAATATGGCTCCTATAACCTTGCCGGATGTAGAGGAGAGGAAGCGGTTGCTAGGAACTCTGTGGGGCTGTTCAGGGAAGAACGTTCCCTCTTAGGAGGGTACATTTGGGGTATCAAGTGCGTAATCCATTAAACATGAGAAATGAAGAATTTGTCACTATAACCGCTTCTGCTCCTTAGTTTCATCTTTCGCTCAACTACGGGGCAAGAACCTTTATTTGAGGGCCAGGAAACCCGCATGGCAGCTCGACCGGTTACTCCCTTAAGATGCACATAGAGCAGATCCCTATGTCATCTTCTCTGGATTTCATTTTGATATTTGATAATGACTTCCCCCGATGAATAGAGGTTCTATCTTGCATTTGTTTTTGGAGATTGAAGCACTAAGGTTGGTGAAAAGTAGTGAAATCAAAAATATGATCATTTACCCATTTGAACTGACCCCCTACTCTAGAATTGCCTTTGGCTCATTGGCTGTTGCAAACTTGTTTGTGCAAAATTGTGACTTTTTTCTTAAAGGACGGATTTATGTTGTCCCTGTTGTTGAGCACTTGGCTACCATGGCTCAACTACCGAAGGCCTCCAACATAAATCAGCCAATGGTGGTGGGTGCAAAGGGGCCTGATAATGATTGTATAGAGGTGAATCCTAAAGATATAGTCATTTCACTAGGAAAAGGGGGATGTGTAATCAATTTGGTGGAGTGTCCTGCTGTTCATCTTCGAGCTGTTGAGTCCTGCAATGATCTTCTTCAGTGGAACTAGATGGCGGGGGTTTGAATAACGCCCGCCCTTCATCTGTGAATAACGAGCCATTGCAGTAAATTAGGTTGGCTGCTTTTGTCATGGAACATGGCCGGGCTGGGACATGAGATAAAACTAACATTTTTGAAGTCCTTTAATCCTCTAATTCTATGCTTACAAGAAACCTGTTCAGAGTTTACCTTTGGCTATTTTGTATTATCCATTAATGCAAGGCATTTGAAAGGGTCATGCCAGTGGAAGGGTGATAATTCTGCGTAAAAACGGGGTTAATTGGAACCATGAAGTTTTCATACATCCCTTGAATGTATGTATCCGTTTGAAACTGTCTTTCAATGCGAGAGGCCGTCCTTCCGTTTTTCTGTTAACAAATATGTATATTCCACATGGAAAACCATTTGATTGCTTGGTGAGCTCACTGTTTGTTTTCGTTCATGAGATTAGTATTACAGAAGCTTGCCCTAAGGTTGTAATCATGGGCGATTTAACTGCAAAGGTATCTAATTTTGCTTCCTCAACCTTTGCTAATGTTGAAAACGTAGTATATTCTAATCAGGAGATTTTGCAACGTGAATCTTTCTGGATTATCTATGCGGTGCTTTATTCCGCAGTCTAGTGGTTGGGTCCGGGATCGTAGTCTTTTCTCTTTTTTTTATTTCTAGCCCAGGTGGGTGTCGACATGTCACCTTCTGGTGTACTTCCTGTGACGTTGGCGCGCTTCCTGCGGAAGCTCCCACCTTTGGGCGCCATCTTCAGATTCTATTTTCCGCCGTTTGGTCTGGATCGTCACCGAGAGGTTCCAGAGTTTTTGGAAAAAGGAGAAAGCTGAAATCTACTGAAAACGTTTGGAAAATACAGAATTCCTAGTGGCAATCACCTTGCTACGCAGGGTAAGTGTACTGCAAGCCCTAACGCTACAAGAACCTTACATCGAAATACACAATGACAGAGTAGTGATGAGAACAGACCCACACTTTATGCAAAAGGTTGTATCAAGGTTTCAAATGAACCAGACAATAGATTCCAAGCTTTTTTCAGAAACTATCCACAAGTGCAGAGAGGGCACTGCACACTCTGAACTCGAGAAGGGCAGTAATGCATTACATGGAAAGAACTAAAGAACACAGGAAAACAAAACAGTTCTTTGTGTCCTTTGAAAGCAGTTTCCTGGGTAGACCAGTAACAAAGGGAACAATTGCATGATGGATCGCACAAACAATACAATTCTGCCACAAACAGGCAGGCCAAGAACTAACAGAGCCCACTCTACTAGAAAAAAGGAGCAACAATAGCCTTCCTGGCTAACACACCCATTCAAGACATATGCCTGGTGGCAACGTGAGCTTCAGTGCACACGTTCACTAAGCACTAATGTGTGGATATACAAATGAACAAGGAAGCACAAGTAGGACAGAAAGTGCTTCAACATATATTCAATAACCAGCGCTCATCTTCCACCCAGCCGCCACAAACATAACAAACCGCTACAAAGTCTATGCACAGCATAGTGAATCCTGAAAGATTCACGCTGCAAAACGAATATTTTCTTACCTGTCGGTGTAGTTTTGCAGCTTGAAGATCTTTCTGGATTCACTAGCGAACCCACCCACCTCTGCCAGAAGGATGAGGCAGGAGAAGAAGGTGGAAATACAAGAACAATATACAAACAGACACTTAAGAGACAAAGTGAAAATTAATTTGCTTGAGCAAGAACTTGAAAACATTGCCAAAGGATTCACGAACATAACACAAAAACAAGAAAAAAAGAATCCGAAGATGGCGCCCAAAGGTGGGAGCTTGATTATTCTAAATGGAAGCTCTCCAGTGGGTGAAGTAGCATTTTATACCTTTTACTCAATTTCCACACAGAGCTTTCTGGATTATGTTATAGTATCCTTTCAAATATTTGGGTCTTGTGAGAAATTTACTGTTTATTCAACTGAGATGAGTGATCTCAGCTTTGTTGGTATAACTGCGGCCTATAACTTCCATTAATTTGTTTCTGAGAATCTTTCCTTGGGCAAAATCAGATTTAATAAGTCAAATGGTCGTACCTTGTGGACCGCTAAGAATATTGTGACCTTAAGTGCACCGACCTTACAGGATCTGTATGGGATGATCCTGTATCTTTCGATGACTCCCATAAGGGTGAATTTCGCGAATTGACCTCTAGTTTTGAAGGCCCTCGGTTTTTGAAAAAGTTCAACTCCAAACTGAAGGTATTAAATCAGCAAAAACAGTATTTGTTATTTTGTTCGTTAAGACAACATAACATTGACCACCTTAAACACATAAGATGTCGACTTAAATTACAAGATTGAAGGAGGGAATATGATTTCAGATGTATCAATCTAAGAGAGGCTGCGAAATCTGGGTACTCTAGAAAATATTGACCCTTGATTGTCGAATATTGTGACGCCAGAGTGAATGCACTTGAAGTTCCTTTACTAGAAAATGCATGGGTGGGATACATTTCTCTGTTATAATCTAATAACACTGAGGTAGATGTCTCTCTGGCGCTTTAAGTAGACGAAGAGATGCTGGTACTGTATGGGGCGCTCTCAGTAGATGTGCCCAGCCTGAAGCCCTTGCCACATATTTAATGCTGCAGACGCTTTGAGGCCTCTAGCGTGACATGCCAATTCAATAGCCATCCCTCAGAAGGAACACCTTCCTTCGGACAGACATTGTTCGTGACCTAAGAGCGATGACTCAACTTCCGGTAGTCAGACATCAATCTGTGTTGGTAGGTTGGACGATACCAGTCAGCCAGCAGACTAGTAGGTTTTCAGGGGCCACTACTAAGTTGACCTCTGAGTGCATGTCATAATAAATCTAGTACTGGCATCAGAACCGATTTATAAAGACAATAAGTTTCATACCAAACACTTTTGGGTTTAGTGCAGCCATCATGTAGCTGGGTAACTTCTAATGACTAGTGCCCAGAACATGTCCTTAAGATGGCAACCTGATCACTTGCAATATCTAGTTATAGAACTAGATATCACAGGGTCCTGGGCCTATCTGCTCATGCAAATGCACCCTCACTTATTATATAATATGCACCCTGTCGTAGGGCTCTAAAGCCTGATGTAGGGGTGACTTACATACAGTATGTGCAGTGTACATTGGCAAGGCACACATTGATTGTGCCATGTCGTTTTTTCAAAATGATTTGCACCATTTCGCGCATCGGCAATGGCAGTCTGCATGCAGTTTCTGTGTGCGTCCCTTTGGGTGTCATAATACATGCTGCAACCCATAGGGTCTCTCTTAAGTCTCCAGGCCCTGGATACCATTACTAGGGACCCACAGGGTTGCTAAAGTCCTTGCCAGTTGTTTCACAATTAGACGTTTACCTTGTTTTAGGTGAAAGAGCACTAGCACAGGGGGCCTGGTTAGCAGAGACCCAGTTCACCTTCAGTCACAAAGCATAAGCACAGTGGCACAACGTGGGGGTGACCATATCAACAAGCATTTGCAATGCAATAGGTCTCGCATTAGGAAAGTTTGAGCTATTGGTATTGTAAATGACACATTTTTTATTTATGTGTTGGTTTTGAAATAGCGAAATTAATAGCTTAACTTTTGCAAATATGACACCTATAGCATTTGTAATGCAATATGTGTTGTATTTACGTGACTTACATGTATTGATTTTACAAATAACGATTGCTTTTAAATTTTTTTCTCATAATTAATACTTAAATAAAAGTTATTGTAATTTTTAATGGCAATAGCTTAAACTTTTGTAAATAACTTTTGTGAAGATTATGTTCAGTGTATTTTATTGTGACCAAAATCCAAGAACAGAAGTGAAATATTAACATTTTTTTGTGTCATTTATAATAAAGCTTGAAACATTGAGAGAACATATTTGAACCAGTTGTTGAATGGTTGGACAGATTGATGCTGTGGTGACGCTGAGTAATGTTGTGGTGGCAACAAGTGATGCTGTGGGGTTCAGTGATGCTGTGGTAGCACATAGTCATGTTGTGGTGCCCCTGAGTGATGCTGTGGTGGTGCTGAGTGATGCTGTGGTGATGCGATAGAGTGTAATTATGTGGCTTGTAACTATGTGGCACTGAGTGGTATTGTTTGGAGTGTATGTTGCATTGAGTGCATTGTAATTATGTAGCATATAATTATGTGGCACTGAGTGGAATTGTGTGGAGTGTGTAATGCATTCAGTAGAGCACAGCTTTCCAAACTTGTCATGATGGTGACACACCTTTTAGACAATGTTCATCTCGCGACACGGTAATGCAACCGCTCCGGAACCATCTAAGGTGGAATCGAGGGGGTTGTCCCCCCCCCCCCCCGTGAAAATTTTGAAAAAATAGTGGGCAAATGGTGCATTTTTAAGCAAATTTGAGAAAGCAGGAAGGTTAATAAAGCAATTGTGAATCTGTTCTAACCAAGATAGTGGCTGGCAAAACTGGGTGTAAGGTTAGGTTTGTGCCTGAAACAAGAATATAATCATGCACACATTGACACATGCCCCAGTGATTTAGGGCACAAAAAGGGTGGGTGCACTCACTGCCAACCCTTCCAACCATGCACAAAGTCCGCCTGCTGCCTTGCTGAATAGGAGTTATACAAAAATCCATTCAGGAAGGTGAAATTGTGAGTGGTAAAACAATCATGCAACTTATCAGCTGGTCTCTACGCATTGAACTCGGATGGGACCCCTCTCCGCAGTGCGCCAAAAGCCAACAGAGCTTAAAATCAAAAGGCCAAAAGCCAACGAGAGCTAGACAAAGTTCAAACACTGATTTTTCATACCGAAAAATAGCACAAAAAGAAATGGTGTCAAATAATGCAGGACAAAATAGAACTACCTGGAAAGTTTGTTATACGGCACTGTGAGCTTGCTACCCTGGGCGCTACACAACCGGCACCGCACTCATGATTTTTCAAAACTATCTTTATACCTTGTTTACAGTAAATACAATGAGAAGCAGTTTTTACTGACATCAGGTTGAGGGATGTTTAGATGGAAGAAACTGTGGCACAACCGGTTCTGCGTATCACGAGCTTCCGATGTGGGTGGGTGATGGCCCTGCTCCTATTAATGCAGGATGTATTGGATTGCACAAAGCCATCACATGTTTCGCACCCACAGGCAAGCAGGTGGAGTTTCTTTGAGTGACTGAGTCCTAGTTTTGAAAATGTGTAGGAGTAAGATCTAATTAGCACCTTTAATGACATGAGGACAAATCGGCACACAACTTTTGACATCAATAACAAGGCTAATGATATCAATGAAATTAAACTAAAATAAATGTATCAAATGAATAAAGTGACATCAGATCCTTTCTCAAATAGACTCCTGGCTAAAAAATAGCATTACAGCCACCTGGTGGGCCCAAACCAGCTCCTCAAACCAATAAATCTGGTCTGTGGCAGTGATCACGCTGTGGTTGTATAGGTTCAACGTCTCCCATGACCTACTTTGCATAGAGAACTCTGGAGATAGTTCTAGCCCTTGCTTGACACATTTATCCTCTTTTGAGTGACAACTCTCCGCACTTCCAAATGCATGAGCCTCACTCGCAATGAATGAGACTTTAGTTCTCTGTGGAACTAGGCTAACAAAAGGCTACACAGTCACAAGCCTTAATAGTCACAAGATACCATTTTGAACCCTAGTGGAGTCTAAATATAAGGGCTAAGGTGTGACTTGATGTTGCTGTCCCAAGTCCCTGGCTTCTTATCACACTGCCCACAGAGGATACCTCACCACATGTGCCTGTGGTCCCTTTGCCAAAAGGGGTAAGGTACCAACCTCGCTTCTGGTCACCAGACAATGTTTCCAATATCTGACCTTTAACTTAAAAGGAAGGAATGAGTAGAAACTGCAGATGATAAACAGGGGTAGCAAGAACAGCCAGGGGTCAAGGAGGGCATGCAAACCACCCCTTCAGAGATGTCTGTCTTTTTACACCCATACCACAAACTAAAAGTCCCAGGATGCAAGTGCTTTTCCATAAATTAGGCATGGATGCAGGTGCCACACATGACGTAGAACGACTTGGAGAGCAGTGCTCTGCTAAATTAAAATAGTGTAACCGAAGATTACGGTGTGTGTATAGTGGTGCAGTGCAAAGCAATGTTGCTGGAACTGGCCTTTCTGTTGCAGCTGAACATCAGTGCATGCTGCTCGGGGCAAACAGAAATATTCTCTTTAGTGATATAACGTTGTCAGGTTTTATCGTTTTATTTCATTTTAGATATGTAACCTACATCAAATACGTCTTACGGCAACTAATATTATGGAGATTTACCTATTCTATGCGGTGCAAGACATATTCTGTATCATAAATCGTTTTCTCTGAAATACTTACATGTGAAATGTTTTGTGAATTAGTTAAACACAGTATGGGTCCTTACTTGTGCCATGGTTGTTATGGGAGGCTTATTTCTGCATCATAAACATATCCTCGGTTTTACAGAGCTCTAAACATCTTTGTTCGCATATTGCAGAAACACAAATCTGTTAAACCTTTCTTAAATTGGCAAATCCATTACCCTGTATTTTATTAGACAAAAGAAGTGCCTGGAAATCTTGCATTGCGGGGTCTGTGCCAAATGTTTCGCTTTGGGGGCCGATTCATAAGCAGACACATTAGTTTGCATTTTTTAAGGTTAAACATCAGCTGCGTTGTTGATAGCGCTTATAAACTGCTTTTTTGAAGTCCTTTATCAAGGTGCTTTAGGTTCAGCTACTACTGAAGCAGTTAATGTTTTTAATCCCAAAACGGAGCGCAAGGCATCAGCATTCAAGTTATTGCTTGAGGGTCAGTGTGTAACATCTACCCCCCTCCCGCCCCCCGTTCCTCCTTGTCCCACTCATGTCACAACTTACCCTAGCGCCAGGAATGGGGAGCGGAGGGGGCTCTCTAAACTGGAGTGTGCATTCGACGTGCTCGGCAAAGAGAACAAAGCCTCGCGCACAAGCCTAATGGTCTCCCTCACCGGCGCCTTCATCAGCGATGCGAAGTACCGTCCTGCTAAAAATGAATAGGCGCATCTCCTCCTCGTTCCGCGACACACCAACACGTGGCAGGCGACACAGTACCGTGTCGCGCCACGCAGTTTGGAAAGCTGTGCAGTAGAGTGTAATTATGTTGCGTGTAATTATGTGGCACAGAGTGGTTTTTGGAGTGTATGTTGCATTGAGTGCAGTGTAAATATGTGGCGTGTAAACTATGTGGCTCTAAGTGGTATTCGGAGTGTATGTTGCATTGAGGGCAGTGTAATTATGTGGCATGTAACTTGGTGGGACTGAGTGGTATTTGGAGTGTATGTTGCATTGAGTGCAGTGTAATTATGTGGCACTGAGTGGTATTGTTTGGAGTGTATGTTGCATTGTAATTATGTAGCATATAATTATGTGGCACCCAGTGGTATTGTGTGGAGTGTAGTATTCAGTAGAGTGTAATTATGTGTTGTGTAATTATGTGGCACTGAGTGGTATTTGGAGTGTATGTTGCATTGAGGGTAGTGTAATTATGTGGCGTGTAATTATGTGGCACTGAGTGGTATTTGGAGTGTATGTTTCATTGATTGCAGTGTAATTATGTGGCACTGAGTGGTATTTGGAGTGTATGTTGCATTGAGCGCAGTGTAGTTATGTGGCGTGTAATTATGTGGCACTGAGTGGTATTTGGAGTGTAAGTTGTATTGAGGGCAGTGTAATTATTTGGCATGAAACTGTGGCAATGAGTGGTATTCGGAGTGTATATTGCATTGCATGAACATTTTACTTACCTGTCGATATTTTAAAAAGTACTTACTTGCTTACAAAGGTCTTGGTATCGAAATGTATGTAAAAATTATTTTTTCTAAATTGAGCTTCGATTTATTCATGTAGTGTCTCCTTTATTGCCTCTGTGAGTACAACAAATGTTCAGCAATACCCTCGGATGAGCCTAAACTGCTCGCCTACACTACCTAAAAAAAGAGAGCATCTATTTGTATCATTTTTGCCTCTGTAAACTAATAAATGTTTCTTGGACTCTCTGCACAGTGAAACTCATTTTGGTGCTCTATGTAGCCATCCAGCTTCTTACAATCAGAAGCAGAGTCGCACAGGCTGGGCACACCCCTAAGATGGGCCACCTGAGGTGGACATTTGAAGAAGGGTTTTGGTGAAACTAGGAACTCTGGGTCAGGTTTATGCCCACTCTCCACAGGAAGTAGTCATATAGGGGGTGTAATCACCCTAGTGTTAGTTAGCCCATTGGCTACTGCCTTACACCCCTGACAATTGCAAGGACCTGACTCGTCTAGCAGCTGAGCATCCTCCTAAAGCCTGGGAGGGCTGCACGGACTTCACCAACCAGTCCTCATCTCCCTTGAAGTGGAAGAACAAAAGCCAGGTACACTGCTTTGCACCCCAGATGTCAGCCCTGTTTCCCCAGCGAGTTTCCAGCTGCTGGACCCTCCAGGAGCCAGCTTCCCAGCACCAATACCCTGTGTTCCGGAGCCCTTGCAGCAGCCGGACACGAACCCTTCCAAGACCGACCTACCGACAAGGGACATCTGCATCACCGAGGCCATCACAGAGAGTGGCCCTGCTGTTATGTTTGCCCCATCACCAGGTAGAGCCTAGGACGTGAGAGCCTCCATCGCAAGTGACCCACTGGACAAACCACCTCTGCACCTGAGCCTCACAGCCAGAGTCTGAGCCAACTGACTGTGCCCCCTTGCTCCAGAGACCCTCAAAAGCCAATCCCCATTTGATTTCTGCCGGAATTGTCCCCAAGTCCCCACTTGTAGCCTTTTTCTTGTTACAGGTTTCTCTATTGACTATACCATGTAGCGCTCGAGGCTACCATCTCGACCAGCTGGTCTGCACCCGGACACACCAGAGCAGGGAAAACACAACTGCTGGTGGTTCTATGGACCTTGGCCCCTGTCCACCTTAAGTCTAAGAGATCAACCCCTAACAACCGTTAGCAAATATACCTATGGAGTGTATGTTTCTCCCATAGGATAACATTACTACGTTCAAGGCCCATGTCTCAAATCTGACACCTTTTTCTATTCTACTGTTTTGCTGTAAAACGATAACTCCTAAGTACTTACCTGATTTTGATGATCTTAGTGTCTAATTCAATATAAAAATCTATTCTTTTTCAAAATTGGTCTCTAGTTTTATTTTGAATTTGTCTCCTTTTCTGACACTGTGTGGACAACAAATGTTCAACACTCCCCTCTGATGAGCCTAAAGCTGCTTGATTACACTACCACAAAATGGAGCACTTTGGGATTGTTAACACCTTGGCTGCTAGGCGTTTCCCCCCCCCCCCTGTGCTGGAAATTGCCATTTTGCTGGTGTCATGACGAGCTCAGCTCAACCGTGCATCATGACGAGCTGAGCTCGTCATGAGCATCGAAAGGGTTAAAACAAGCCCCTATAAACCAGTTAGGGTCGCCTGGACTTTATGCACAGTGTACCTCTTTTCGGTAGACTATCTGAAAAAAAAGCCAGCTTCCTACATACCATATATCTGGGCTTGATTCTTATACTTGGAGCAAACGTTTAGTCTGTTAAATAAAAAAAAGTTTTTTTGTATAGCAGAAATGTTGAACGCTCATATTTGAAGGTGCTCTTATATGTGGCAGCTGGTTTCCCCGTCCTTAGTGCCAGCATGTCTGCTTAAACAATTGAGCAGCTCCTTTCCCAAGTGTTGCCCATTTGTCCTTCATAGGCGGCTTGTTATGTTATGTTATAACCTATTTGTAAAGCGCACTTTGACCAAGGTTTCATGGCGCTATTTGAGCAGTTATGAGTTGACTGTTCTGACATGACTTCTGTAGGGACGGTTTACTCATGTGCCTGTATGAACAGCCATGTCTTAAGCTGCTTTCTGAATTGAAGCAGATCGGGGCAAGAACGGATCTCCCATGGGAGTGAGTTCCATAGTTGTGGTGCCAAATATCCAAAGCGACACCCACCATGTCGCTTACATTTGAATTTTGTGCTCACCAACAAATTTTGATGTTTAGAACGGAGATCATGGGTTGGAACATACCTCAGGATCAATTTATTAATAAAGATTGGGCTATAACAATTTAGGGATTTAAATGTGAGGCCGGCGGTTTTGAAGGTGGCCCGCTGAAGCAGTGGCAGCCAATGGAGCTTTTTTTTATCAGAGATCTGGCCAATTGCCACTTAGGCTGCTGATAGATCAGTCTTGCTGCCTGGTTCTGTACAAGCTGGAGCCTCTTGATCTGATAAGAGGGGAGGCCTAGGTAGATTGAGTTCGCATAATCTAGATGGGATAAGACTAGGCCAATCACAACTTGTATCAATGCTGCCTGGGAGAGCAAGTGATGTATCTTTTGGATCTTTCGCAGTTGGAAAAAACATTTAGACACTACTGTGCCTACTTGAGTGTTTAGGGACAGATCTTTGTCAATAGTCACCCCCAGACTTTTTACGGAAGAGGAGGGTTTAGGGAAGGTCCCTAGTTCTGCTGGCCAATAGTGAGGGCCCCAGGAGATACAACTATCTCCTATCAGCAGTACCTCCGTCTTTCCGGGGTTCAATTTCAGATGGTTGTAATCCATCCAATTGCGGATAAACACCATAGTGTCCTGAAAATTGGAGATAGATTCAGTGGAATTGTCTATGGTGAAGGAAAGCTGCAGATCGTCTGCGTAGTTAAATGTTGTTACTTTCCTCTGTTTTAAGGCTTTGATTAGGGGAAGTAAGTAGACGTTAAACAAATGTGGGGATAGGGAGGAACCCTGGGGAACCCCACATGTGGTATTCAGCCCAGGCGCTGTAAAATTTGCCTGACGAACAGCCTGTGTTCGGTCCTCTAAAAAGGAGGTAATCCAACTCAGGGCTGTGCCCTGGAAGCCTGCGCGTCCGACACGGTCCACCAAGATCTTATGGTCCACCGTGTCGAACGCGGCAGACAGATCCAAGAGAACCAGAGCCTGGGTGGGTACCGATGTCAGCCTCCCTGCGAAGCTCATCCAGGACTGCCAAGATAACCATCTCAGTCGAATGCCCTGGGCGAAAGCCGGCTTGATGAGGATCTAGATGTTCAGACTGTTCTATAAAGGCAGACATAGATTTGGCAACATGTGCCTCCAAAACCTTAGCTAAATATGGAAGCAAGGAGATGGGGCGGCAATTAGATGGTTCTGATAAGTCAGCGCCAACCTTTTTTATCAGAGGGACCACAGTGGCATCCTTAAATGATTTTGGGACACAGCCTTGAGTGAGTGATGAGTTTAAAAGGGGCAGGGCAGGTTGAGGAATGATGGAAAAAACTTCCCTCATAATATGTGGGGGGCAGCAGTCACAGGGGGATCCAGATTTGACCTTGGACATCAAGGAGGTGAGTGCTTCTGCATCGATTGTAGGGAAACTGTCCATAGTATAGGTATTCCTGAAGGAGTCAGGCAGGATCACAGCTGATGGAGAACATGTAATGCTGGCTTTAATTGCTGTGATTTTTTCTAGGAAGAATGTGTTCAGTTTATCACATAGTTCCTGTGTGGGAGTTGGTTTAGCTGAAACTCTGTCAGGGTTGGAAAGTGCATCCACGATTGAAAAGATCTCTCTTGATTTATTGGTGGACGTTAAGATCTTAGAGGAGAAATATTCTATCTTGGCTACCTTAATGGCTTTGTTGTTTTTTACCTGTTCTTGTTTATAAAGGAGCTTGTCTTCAGGGTCATAGCGAGCTCTCCATTTCCTCTCTTTCTGACGGAGTAATAGTTTCATCTCCTTTAGTTCAGGAGAGAACCATTTATGGGCTTCCGCTTTCCGGTTTATTTTGATCTTTTTAGGCGGGGCAAAGTGATCGCTTGCTGTTTTTAACCAATCAGAGATCTGTTTATCAGAAAGATCCACATTCTGGGCCGGTCTGGGAGTAGATCTAGCCAAGAAGTTTGTGAATTCAGATAAATCAATAGATTTCCAACTTCTAGCAGTCCCACCCTCGACCAAAGGGGATTTAGCCCTAATGGCCAGGGTGAGGTCAAACGTCACCAGAAAATGGTCAGACCATATACATGGGTGTACCTTCATGGCAGAGATGATGGGATTTGTCGTCCAAACTTGGTCCAGTATGTGGCCCTTATTATGTGTTGGCCTAGAAATATGTTGTGTGAGATTAAAATTTGTCAAAAGGTTAGTAAATTCCAGGGAGTGAGGTACACTGGTTTGGTCACCAAACCAGTAGTTGAAATCGCCAATCAGCAAGATGTTGGAGTAATTGGTTGCTAGATTGGCTATCTGTTCGCTCAGGGTGATGAGGGAAGAGCGGCATGGGCTGAGGGGGTCTATAGACAACTACACATATCAGAGATGTGTGGTCTGAGTCTAGTTTAATCACTAGGTTTGTCTGCACTAGCTAGATTAAGGGAGTCAATCGATCTGAAGTCATGTTTACGACGAATAATGGCAGCCACTCCTCCTCCGGCTTTTCCTGATGGCCGGTCAGTATGTAGTAAGTAGTAATCTGTAGGGAGTGCTGCCAGTATGTCAGGGGCAGAATCAGGGGTTATCCATGTTTCTATCAGAAACAGGATATCCGGTAAGTCAGAGGAGAGTAATGTGAAAATTTCCAGTTGATGTTTAACTAGGGAGCGTGTGTTTAAATAGAACACCCTGAAGGTCGTGTGTTTGGGGGAGGTGGTTACCTTGTGGTTCCTTTGGATACCTAGCATTTCCGGGAATTCGTCACGTTGCTGCAGGAGTCCTAGACTATCAATACGGTTCCTGGTGGTTTTGTCTAACAGCTGGTGTACTCCATGTAAGTTGCATACATCTGCAGCAGTATATTTCAGTAGGTGCGCAGAGTGCAGTGCCCCTTGCCCCGTACTGGCGCGGACGGGCGCAGACGGGCTTGCCTTAGGCGCGTCCGCTGCGCTCCCTGTATGGGGGGGCCATTTTGTACTGTCAGATGCGGGAGGGGCCGAGCACTAGACCGCTCGCCCAGATTCCCCACCAAGATGGCGGGCGCCAAGAAGACGAGGCAGATCCTAGCAGCGTTTAATCTGCTGCAGTGGGTTAGGGCATGGGCTAAGTGAGTACTGGTCAAATTTCAGCAATTGCAGTATAATACAGTTCAGTGCAAAAACGAAGAAATAAACGTGCAGTTTTTAAAATGCGGCGTAAATTCAATTACAGCATACCAGTCCCGGCTTCCGCCTCAGGACAAACACTCGCACACTCTCAATCAGCTCACTCCTCCTCCTTTAAAGCTCACTGTTGGAATCTGGCTCTGGATGTGGTATCACCACTAGGTGGTTATACCGTGCACAGAGTCCAAGGATTCCTCAAAAGTGTACAGGGCTCAATGTAAAACCCAAAGTGCTCTATTAGTGGTAGTGTGGACAAGCAGCCATAGGCCTAACCTAGGAGTGTAAGGCATTTATTGCCCAACCGTGCTCAATAATGGACACAAGACTCAAGAAGGAGATCCAGACCAATTAAAAAAAAATATTGTTTGTACCTTATTTTAAGTTCAAGATCTTCATAATAAGGTAAGTCTGTTTTTAATTAAAAATACTTTTCACCTTGAAAAATCGAGACAGATACTTTTCAGCACAGTTCAGTGGTCTCCTATGAGGTAAACAATATTGTGGTAAACAGGTAAGTAGACACTTATAATCCCAGTCTTCGGAACCAAAAGTCAGCAAGGGCCAAAGGTCAGGTGAGTACAAAAACTGCACCAGCAAAGGCACTGGGCAGCCGGGTGCAGAGGTCAAAATCAGAGTTCGTCCTAATGCTTTTCAATGGAGACGTGGGGAGAGGGGTCGCTGGAGCCCAACTGCTTGAGATAAGTAAATAGGTTGCAGGGACCAGGCTTTGGGGGGGTTAGCACCAGCATGGGGGCGGAGGGAGAGCAGCACCAAACGTACACCACCGGTGGCACAGAAGCAAGCGGTGCAATTTCGACGTTGGGCGCTCAATGCTTTTAATGAGGATTCTTCTTTCGGCAGAGAGGCTGCAGGCATGGCACTAGAGGGTTGCAATAGGGAGACCAACAACTGCAAAGGTAAGTAGATGTAGGAGGTCTTAGGGGCACCTTTGGTTTAGTTCACCAAGGCCCAGGGGCGCCTTTTGACGTAGGAGTCTTCATACCAGAGCCTGTCACGTCTGAGGAAACAACCAAAATGCTAGATTTAGGGGTGTTTTAGGGGAGTAGCAGGTAGGACCATTGGGCATCTTACCTTGGGTGACTACACCCTCTATTATGCCACTCTCCTGTGGGATTGGGGGTGGTGAGCATAGACCTAGCCCTGATTGTAGGAGTCTCCCCATCTTCAAGATGGTGGGGAATGAAAGATGTTTTATCTCGCCTTCAATTCTGCTGGTTTTTCTGCCCAAAGTAGGGGTTTAACCCCTTCCATGCTCATGACGGAACGGTTCCGTCATGAGCGTCGGTTGAGCTGTGCTCATGAGGGAACCATTCCGTCATGAGCCCGTTGGCTCATTAGAACATTCAGCACAGCGCGAAAATTCGCGCCGCGCAGAAGGGGTTAAACCAGGGGCTGCTAGCAGCCTAGGCTGGAGGTCGCATTACAAAGGTGGCAGGCCTTTGAAGCCTCACTTCTTGAGCACTGGCCCATCCTGGAGGAGGAGGCATGACACCTCTGCCCAGGATGTCCATTGGTTCTGATCTTAGAGAGCAAGGGCTCTCTACCCTGGGGGTCCAGGAACATGTCTGGTGTTGGCTAGCTGCCTACAGCCAGTCAGAGACTGCATTATGGTTGGTAGCTTTTTAAGGGACCACCTCTGAGGTGCCCTCTGGGCATATGATACAATACATCCCACACTGACATCAGTGTGGATTTATTGAAAGGAGTAGTTTGGTACCAAACACTCCTGTGTTCAGTGAAGCCATTATGGTGCTGTGGAACTCGAGGTGTCTAGTTTCCAGCCCATGTGTACTCTATGGCTTCCCTCGCACTTACAATATTAAGGAAAGGACCCCAATGTTTAGGAGCATATCTGCTCCTGCAGATATGCCTTCACCTGTGGTATAGTGCACCCTGCTTTAGGGCTGTGAGGCCTGCTAGAGGGGTGACTTACCTATGCATTCAGACAGTGCTGGTTGGCATGGCACTCAGGCATTTGTTGTTTTCTCCTCAAATTGCAAGGGCAATGGCATGGACCCAGTGAGGAGGGTCACAGGGGACCCTCTTAAGCCCCCAGGCCCTAGGTACTATTTACTAGGGACTTACAGGGAGTAGAAGTACCAATTGGGGATTTGTTGTCAGGGAAGAAGCACTTGCAGCACAGGGGACCTAGTTGGCAGGAACTCTGTGCACTACAATTGAAACCACATCAACACCAGTCATAAGGTCGGGCTAACCATGCAAAAAGAAGCACTTTCTCACACTCACTTTTTGGATCAACGCTCAAGTGACTTCATGCAGGAGGGATATTTTCTCTTTCCGGTGCAGGCTTCTATTGTCTCTTCCTGGGAGTCGTTAGCGTGTGTCACCAGGAGAGCAGAAAGCTGTCTTGGGGGCAGGCTCCTTGTGTAACCGTTAAGGGCACAAGAGACTAAAGCTAACAAAATGACAACTTCGTAAAAGTTTCACACCACAATCTATCACACTACTGTCAGCTAGAGTATCTAGGTGGGCTCAGTGTAACAAGCTGTTTGATACCTTGGAGTATCTACTTTGTTCGCACTGCTAAGGAGTTGGCACAGCTGAGGGGTCAGCATGTAACCCTATGCTCAATAATAGGGCGATCAAGGCTCCCCACAGTAAAAACAACAGTTTTGCATTTTTACTGCCAGGACATGTAAAATGTATGTTCTGCCCATGCAATATGCTGCACTCTGCCTTAGGGCTCGGTAGACCCAGCTCAGGGGTGACTTAAAAATATTGCTGGTGAGCTTGACTTTGCCGTTGCTTTAAATGACAGTCGGAATAGCAATTCAAAACTGCACTTACTCTCTGTAGTGATGGACTGGGAGATGGGTTTTACCTTGGTCACATTCATGGTGGCTCAGTCCGTGCTGCAGTCCCTGGGGTGACTCTCTAACCTACATGCCCTTGGCACCCGTGTTACCATATAGTAGGGGCTTACAAGTAGATTAGCCTATTCCAATCTGGAATGAGCCATTTGACATGCACATTTTGGGGTCACTGCACTGGCGTTGGAAAACCAGCAGCTTTAGCCCATAAACTTGGGGGTGACCATACAAAAAGAGACATTTCCTTTCAAAAATTACTTTTGGACCAGAGTAGGTGGCACTGCTCTGTGCTATTAGCAGCTCTACACACATTCAGCAGAAGGTGGCACTGCTCTGTGCTATTAGCAGCTCTACACACATTCAGCAGAAGGTGGCACTGCTCTGTGCTATTAGAAGCTCTATACGCATTCAGCACTATCTACCCATCTCAGTATTCCTTATATAAAGTATTGCTTTTGATTCATAAGTAAAACAGAAATAGAAAGGAAGACACACCCCATCCGTATCAATACACGCCAATACCAGACACCCAGCCCTCACTACTTATCCGGATACAAAGACATTTATAGTATCCCTTTGCATTTATGTATGTCTTGTCAACACCACCACCTCCCATGTCCTTCATCTCTTCCCCAGTGCAATATGTTTTGCCATATAATTCCTTCTATATGTGTTCTAATTCAAGATTCAAGGATATGTATTGTTTGGTGGATTTGTCAGTTTCATTAAAATTTCAGCCGAATCCACTAGTTCCTCTTTCAATTTCTCATCTCCTCTAATATTCCTGAAATGCGGTTCATCCGCCACATCCCATCCAAGTAGACCCTTCCTCCAGGTTTCCTAACTGCCTATCTCTCTTTAATTCATAATAACTGAATTGTGTTTTTAAACCAACAAGAAATTTGTACCAAGGCCTATACGAGATGAAATACAAAATTATCCAATCAGGATGTCATCTACTTAAGTATGTAACTTAAAAATGATCCTGCATTCACTTATATTATCCATATGCCCACAATTAAGGGGACAAGTCACACATGGTTACATCATGAATCAGGAGGCACTATACTACAGTTATTTCACTATGACCAGGAGACGAGGGAGGGATTGGGGTAGGACTGTTGGGGAGGGACGGGAGGGAGATGCAAGAGTTGTTTTTTCTTTGATATGTTTAGTGGAGCTGAAGGACTAATGCAGGCTGTACCCATAGTGGAGCTAAAAGGACATGTCAATACTGCACAGGAACACAAGAATGTTGGACATTATCCGTAGTCATGTATAAACTATTAGACAGCCTCACATGTTGCAGGGAAGAATGTAAGCACGATGACGACAGATAAGATGTTTTGTTTCTTTGGCTCTTGGTTGGGGAGAAAAGATGAAAATGAGACTGATGGAAGATACATGTATTAATATGTAAAAGTGGTACCTTGTTGTAATCCGTCTTGAATAAAGAGTTTAAAAAAAAAGGGGGGGACAAGTCACGTTGCCTAAACATTCACTCTGAAGATGAATCTTGTAAGTAAAAAAAAAATTAAGCTGGTGTCTTTAATCATATTAGCTTAAGTCTGGTTGAACCGGGAATTTGATTTATAGAAGCTTGTAAACCAAGGTTTATTAAACACTTGGTATAATGCTTCGAAGGGGATCAAGTGAATAACTGCACATGGAATATTGGATTTCAACACAGTCCAGTTCTGTGCATTGAGGTTCCGAGAGTAATGATGTGGTAACATCACCCACATGGATTGTATGAAGGCCAATTTGAACCATTCATTTTCAATTAATTTAGATTGCAGTTAAAGTTAGGATGCCACTGATGAACTTAAGAAGGGGATATTCCCAGGGAAACTGGATTAAACCTCAGCTCACACAGCAACCAAGCACTTCATGCAGTTGCTGAATGACACACATCCTGCGTAGTGAAGAAAAAAAAAGTTTCTTATTCATATAGGTGACTCATTGGGTGGTTTTAGAAGTGGTAATTTAGAGACTGGATTCAGTATTCACCTAGTGAAGGGAAAGACAAGGAAATCAAGCTGATTTGATAATATGCTGAGCCACCGTCAACCCTTTATTGGGGATTGTCAAATGCCTCTAATGAGGCGATGGAACTGCAGAGTTGTATAATTTTGTGCTCAGTGGGTTTGATATCATTTACTATTAGTGTTTTCTTTCATGTGTTTCCGATTAATGTAACTTCATTACATATTTTTAACAGTACATGATTGTCACTGGTCTTGTAGTTTAGGGGTCCCGTTAGCAACAGCACAGTAGCACACTTGGAGGGTATAATAATAGGTTTATGTTGGAATAATCTTAGATTAGAGCTGCAGATGAACAGCTCCGCCACAGGTGGTAGAGTGCCTCAATTTAACCTACAGCCTCCTAAAGTTATGTAAAAAAAATATATCCTGCTAGGTGTATACTGAGCATTACCAAAGCTGTGAAGAAGCTTAAGAATTAACATTTTTACCATGGATATCCTGCTCACCATAGAAAGTGGGAACCTTATTCACCTGTCTACCTTAACATTAAATGCTGCTTTTACCCTAGGCAACCTAGATGAACCTTTGAGTGCTGCCCAAGAATAGGCGTGATTCTGGAGTTAATGCCTTCTCAGCATCAGTGGTTAACAAAACTGTTTAGGAGCCCCAGATATCTAAAATTATAAAGTCATACTTTCTTCTCAAATTACCATGCATCTTTGTACCAAAGTAAGTGTCTCTTCTAAGTACCCGCAAAACCCTATGCCCTGACTATCCAGACACAGAACTCAAATCCACAGTAGCCATCGTGGGGGTCTGAGTGATGTGAATCCTTGTAATATCAACCGCAACTTTTTGAAATTCACCATTTGTTTCAATGTACATAAAATTAGATTTGACATTATAAATGCTAAATTGATTTTCCAATTATCATTCAATAGGTTCTGTTTGTTTCTTCTGTGTATCCAGGCTCTCTTCATTCCTTATAAATAATGCCAGAGCCGTCCTCATCTGTTTTCCTACTGCATGCTTCCTGATCATTGGGTTCTGTACTATAGCTATGATCTCATCTGTTCTCAGATTTACCCTATTTTTGAAATAACGAGTCACTCACAGGACTTCTTTTGATTACAAGTTCTCCCAGGCATGTGATAGTTATGCCTTAAATGTTTCCTAATAACATTGTGCCATGTGCCCAGTGAAACAGTTTTCCAAAGCAAAAAAATGTTGTTACTATCATTCAGTTTGTGAAAACACGATGTTGAGATAGTGTTTCTGTAGGAGAGTAGGGTCTGCTTTCCTATGGTCACCCCACTTTTTGCTTTTTGCTTCACTGGTTTTCGACTTAATGTGGCTGTGGGCCTGCTAATCAGACCCACAGCCCAGCTGCTCTCTCTCTAAATTCACTACAATGTACTTTAGGTGAATTACCAATTGGATACTGGGTCACCTTATGAGCCCCTGTACAGTGTATTATAGGTACCCAGGGCATAGGTGCATCCAAGGCCTACCAGGGGCTGCAGCATGTATTATGCCACCCCTGGCTGGCCACTCACATTGACACAACTGGCTGATCACTCAGCTGGGGCAAGGTCGTGTAATCACCCCTTGCTTAGATATAGTATTCCTATATCTAACCTTATATCTAGACACATATACACCTATAAGTCACTCCTATGGCAGGCCTTAACAATCCTGGAGGCAGAGTGTTTGGTTTTATGTGAGATGGTGCTCAAGCACGAGCTGAGCCTGTCTGCAGTTTTCGGAACCATGTCCTTATAGCTGTTCTAGGATATTTCCATACCATATACTCTTAAGTGCATTATGAACCTCGCGGTTAAATGCTAACTCTGGTTTGGCTTTATCAAAACATGTCGAGTAAGGTGTCATACGTTTTGGAATACTACCCCCTCGCCAGTTCTGGCGACGCGGGTAGCATTCCACCCTTCTAGAGGGAGAAGACACGTTGTTCCTACTAATCCCGGTTAAAGTTAACCAGAGCCTCAGCATCACAAAATAGATGCTGCTGCCACAGACACAAGTCTGACCTCCTGCTGCTGGGAGTCCTTCCAGCGAGGGAGGCTTGGACAATAGGTTTCCTGCCTTGGGAGGTGCTAGCACCACCACAGACAGGCTTTTGTGTATTGGGGCAGGGAGGGCTGAAAGAAACGAGACACTGCCTGGGGCACACAAGGTGTCCCATGCATAGTCCAGTTCAAAACTGGCGCGAAACTGGACAAAGGGAAAGGGGTGTAACCACCCCCTTTCCCTGGTCCCACCCATAGGAGGGACCTAGCAGGTAATCCATCCCCTAGATTTGGTATGTAGGTAGGAGCTGAGTCCCAAGACTTTAGATTTATCCTGACTGAAACTTTGAGACAAAACTCTGGATCTTCGACAATCTACTTTGCAAGAAGACGACTGAAGAATCTCCCTTGTGGTCAAGGAGACACCACCCTGCACACGCAGGCACCATCCAGCGATCAACGGCTTGCTTTGTCGAAGCTCCCGCCGGAGTCCGAGCACAGAGCCTGACAAGAACCGGACTTCCAGACTTCCAACAGCCCGATCCACAGTCCCAGCAGAGCTGAGACCCGTGGAGACGACGAGAGACTTGGGACCGGCCATCTTGAAAAGTCTACGACTTGCTAATTGTGCAGCATCCGAGGTACCCTCGAAGCTGTGCATTGGGGACTGAGAAGCCCCAGCCCGAGCATCATCTGCACCGAAGATCAGGCCTGCACACTCCACTAGTTCTGCGTGGGGCCCTTCTGCATTTTCCTGCTCGACGCGTCTGCCCGGTCACTTGCCCGTTGGCTAGTGGCTATCTTGGCGACGAACCTTTGAATTTACACCGCTGGTCTGGTTGCTTCAGACTGGTCCTTGCTTCCCTCCAAAGAAGCAGCCCCTCAGACCTTGCTGGTCTGAGTAAGAAGCCAACTTAGTTTCCTGCATGGGTTGCCTTTGCCAAGGCTTGTTGACTCCAATCCGGAGTCCAACACCGCTGACAGCTAGAGCCTTCGTGGGACAGTCCGTGCCTGACTCCTGGTCGTCGTCGACGCCTCCTGGTCCACATGGCTGCAGAGTCAAGCTTCACGACAGCACCTGATTGCTTCGCGACATCGCCTGGTTCCTTCCTGGTCACTGGCTAGTGACCCAGACTCTGTCCCCTCTGCTTTCAGGTCCTCTTCATCCTCGATCCGCCCTTGGATCCAACCGGACACTTCTCTCCTGGTCGCCTACAGCATCTTTCTTCAAGGCTCCATAGGATTTAGCGACGAAACCAGACACACTTTGACACCTACGCACCCGCTTCCTGTGGGTGAGGTAACGCGAGTACTCCGGTGCTCCTGTGGGTATTGACTATCCATCTGTCTAGGTTTCAAGTAACTTTCATCGAGTCCAGTCAGAAGTGCCCGAAAAGTACTAGTTTCTATCACTTACGTTCCCATTTATTCTCTGGTAAATCGCGTGTGTGTTTAGACACTGCACACGCATCCTCTTGGTAGTTCAGCGTAACCCCAGCGATGCCCTAGGCCTATTCACTTTCCGTGTAGTGGTCCTTATACCACTATTCTAGTATATGGTTTATCGTGCCCCTAGGGCCCTACTGTATTTTGTGCAACTTATTGTGTTTTAATTAAATATCTTGTATTGTGCTTGTGCCTCTGACCTCATAAAGAGTTCAGAGGGATTGTCTTGAAATAAATAACATATATATTTTATATATATCCTCTGTGGTGTCCTTTCATTTGGTATTAAAGGAGTTGCTTAAGGTAAAACAGCTGGCTTCACATATGGTAAAACAGCTGGCTTCACATGCCCTCTTGAGTTTAGCCTAAGACTGCTTTGTCCATGCTACCACTAGGATAGCTGGTCTATAAGGTTGACTTTACAACCATTACCATAAGGGTTGTTTGGACTGGTGCAAGGTGCTCACTAGAATAGTGAACATCATATACCAGGCCAACTTCTCATAGTTTCCAGTTTAGATTTGTCTACAGTCTAATCCTACCTATGTGGAAGAACCTCTCTGCTAGTCCATGATGCAGGAAGGAGTGTGCATGTTTAACTTCACTGTGGCTTTATCAAATCTTGCTACCAGAAAATTAGCTGTTCTGTTCAAGTCATGGACTCAAGTGTAAGATGGAGTTCATTTCTCATCAGGTTGACCCTGACTCCTAGCCCCTTATAACGTTTCATATGTGCACAATCTGAGTCACCGCTTTGAATAGTTGTGTTCTCAAGGTGTTGTATGATGATATGATCACTCCAAATTGTTCACATGTTCTACTGAATCATGACCATACAGAAATACTAACTTGTAAATGTAAAAGTAATAGTTTGTACAAATTAGGGTAATCAAAGTTGTCTCTAAGTATTTATCAGAAATTGTATTATTGATTTGCCCTTTCACAATACTGCATCCGCCTCATGCATCAAACATTGCACTTCAGCAACTTGAGCAGTGGCTTTCTATGCCATTTTGCTTACTGCTCTGAAGTCTGAGGTGGAAGCTAAAGCACAGGCCAAAATCCCTCATCTTATGATATCAAAGGTTTTCTTTAATTCTGTTGACATTTGCAGTTATCTTCTTGTGCTTCACAATATGTGCAACCCGTGTACTTTCAAGATAAATCATCTAATCTAATGTTTTCATCCTTTAAAAAGGGCTTTTATGTTGGTTTATTGATGGTGTAAAACCTGACACTCAAGTCCTCAAAGCTTCAGTGCACAAGAATTACTGTAGTGTTAAGCAAAAAATATGGTTTTGTTCTTCATGCTAACCCTTTCCATTTAATGCACATCTTTCAGGTCTTTTACGGAACAATTGAGAAAGATTTCCCGAGATGCTGGAATGCCCATCCAGGGCCAACCTTGTTTCTGTAAATATGCACAGGGAGCAGATAGCGTGGAACCCATGTTCAGACATCTAAAGAATACATATTCTGGTCTACAGCTGGTGGTTGTGATTCTTCCTGGGAAAACGCCTGTTTATGGTCAGTTTACATTGCAAATCGCCTTGTGTTGCATGAGTGATATTTGTATAGGAAGTGTTGGAGGTATTATTTGGTACTAAATCAGATTATTAATTGCATCAATTTAAACAGTGATTGATTATGAAGATTTTATCATGCATCACGCAATAGTTTGTGTAATCTCCAACTGGGCCAATGATCTAGAAACATGCTCATTTTTCAGCCAATTCGTACCATTTGAATTCTGTCGTATCTTACACTAATTATTTGTAAGCCCCCTCTCCTAGAAGTAATCTGTTTCTCTTTCCTTAACCCTTTAATTGAATGTTAAAGCTACTCATTTTAATTTTTTTATTTAAATGTATTTTATTGATTTTAAGAGCAAAAACCAGCATCGCAGTACAATGGAGAGGCAATAAGCATATATTGCGAGTGAGACAGACAGACACGTCTTCTCTGTACATTGAACAATAGGCGAGGTGCTTATGCCAGTTCAGAGGTATAATGCCAAGGCAACAAAAGGTAGGCGTTGTAAAAAGGCAAAACTGTAAAAACAGAACCCAGGAACCCACCCCAACCAGTGTGCCGTGCCTGAGAGACGTTAGCGAATACAATCAGGTAATGGGTATTGCAATGATACATGAGATCACGGAGGGTCATGTGTGGCTTCGGTAAGTCGCAGAATGCGGAGGTATCTGGGGCATGTGATTTCATTGAACTCTTTGGACAGGAGGGATAGCAGCGGGAGCCAGATCTTCTAAAAAGTTGCTGCGGTGGGTGTAAGTGTAGCTTGGATACGTTCCATCCCCAAAGTGAACCAGAGTTTGTGTAGCCATCCCGTGTGTGTAGGCCTGGTGGTCGAGCCCCAGAGCGATAGGACATGTTGAGTAGCTGCTTGCAAGGCAATCCCCATTTGGCGACCTCGCATAGATTTCAGGGGAAAAGTGAGTGCATTTGGTAGGCCCAAGACGGTGTAGGCTAGAAATCTCGGGATTTCGGTGTCAAAGGTAGAATCAATATCGTCTAGGACTTTCTCCCAGTAGTCCCGGACCTCACAGCAGTCCCAGAAGAGATGGGTCATGGTGCCCTGTTCCCCACATCCCCTCAGGCACAATGCACTACGGGTCGGGTTCCCTTTATGGAGCCAGGCCGGAGTGAGCTGCTTCCCTGCCTGCGGTGTTGCGTGTGGTGTGTGAGGCCCTATGATGGATGTAGCTCCATTCTTTGGGTGTCAAAGCCCTGCCAAGTTCCGCTTCCCTGCGTTTCTGACCCGCTGATTTGCCCGGATGGCTGGGGGCGTGAGCATTTTATAGATGTCCGAGATGAGGTGTCTGAGTCTTTTGTCATCAGCCATTTCTCAAAGGCCGTCATTGGTCGACCAGCTAGAGGGGCGTTGACCGGGTTTGTGAGCCAGTGTCTGAGTTGGAGGTATTGGAAAAGGTGAGGATTCGCTATGTCAAAGCCCTGCTTGATGTCCGAGAGGGGAAGAAAGCCCCGCAAATCGAAATGGTCGCCGGCTGTCCGGCAGTTGGTGCCGCGCCATTGCGGGAAGGCATGGGGGGTCATTGCCTGGTGGGAACTCCGGGTTGTCCAGGATGGGGGTAAATGGGGAGGGGAAGGTTGTTAAACCTTTTTTAACGGTGACCGTGTCCCAAACCTGCATAATGGTGCGGGTGATAGGTGATTTCAAGAGGTATTGCGGCCTGTGCTGCCGGGGGAGGAAAGGAACCCTCCATAGGGGCGTCTGGGCCATCCCCCTATCCTGAAATAGCCACCGTTTCTCGGATTCCGGCCTATACCATTCCACCAAATAGCGGAGTTGGGAGGCCTGGAAGTATTGCTTCGGGATGCCAGCCGTTTATGTACGCGTGACCGCTTCCCCTCCCAGATGAAGTGGTGGAGAGCGGCTTGTAAGTCCGCAAGGACGCCGACGGGGGGCATGACCAGGAGGGTTTGAAAGAAGTATAAGATCTTTGGTAGAATTGTCATTTTCACTGCCGCGACCCGTCCCAATAGGGAGCCGGGTTGCTTGGACCAGCGCGTAAAGTTGGCCCGAATCTGGCAGGTGAGGGTTTTGTAATTAAGAGCCATCGTCGACTCCGTCGAGGAGGTGAGGGTTATGCCCAGGTAAGGGAGTTGTGTGGTCTGCTGTAAGTCGCCCCCGTATGTGAGTGTGTTCCTGCTCGGGTGGGCGTTTTGGCCCAGGGGCAGTATCAGAGATTTCCCTCTGTTGATTTTGAAGCCTGCAACAGCACCAAAAGAGTCCAACTCCTCCAAAAGGTCGGGGACAGATCGGTCCGGGTGGTTGAGAGCGGCTAGTATGTCGTCGGCATAAAGGCCGACCGTGTGAGGTTCTCGGCTGAAGGTAATGCCCTGGATAGCAGGGTTATCCCGGATCCTCTGCGCTAGGGGCTCTATGTACAAGGCAAACAGGAGGGGTGAGAGGGGGCACCCCTGCCTCGTGCCGCGCTGGATCTCAAAAGGGCTCGAGCGGAGGCTGCCCAAGCGGACCCGAGCTTGGGGGCGAGTGGTGGCAACTTGAGATCCAGGACTGGAAGCGGTCTCCTAGCTTAAAGCGCGCCAAGTCCCTCTGTAAGTAGGTCCAGTCGACTCGGTCGAACGCCTTTTCGGGGTCGATGGCCAACAACACAGAGTCAGAGTCCTGAAAATGGGCCTTGTCGACCAGATGAATTACCCGTTTGGTGTTATCGCTACATTGGCGATTAGGGACAAAGCCCGACTGGTCAGGCTCCAAAATCCCAGGCAGGCATGGACCTAGACGCGCAGCCAAAATTCCGGTAAACAGTTTCAGGTCTAGGTTGAGTAACGAGATAGGACGGAACGCGGAGCAGTGCGTAGGTTTCTTACCCGGTTTAGGAAGCACAACTATTTTGGCCGCCAGCATGTCTGGGCGGATGGAGCTTGGGACTTCAAAGGAATTGACAAGCCGGATGAGGACCGGAGCGAGCAGCTGGCTAAAGGTTTTGTAGAAGCCGGCCGAGAAGCCGTCCGGTCCTGGGGATTTGAGCGAGCGGATGCGGGATATAGCGGCCAGCACCTCATCCAGACGGATGGGGGCATCTAGAGTGTCTGCGTCTCATTTTAATTTTAAAAAGGTATGTCTGTTACAACGTGCAATATATTTTTACTAGCTCTAACTACAAGTACATCTATTAACTTTGTTCTAATTCCTATCTTCCTAAATTAACTATTCAAGATGCACTTATGTTCGAACAACAACTTGCCTGTTTTGTAGTGTGCCTATGTGCTCTTCATCTTTACCTCCTTTCTTTCAGCCTTATCATCTTTCTCTATCTTGATCTTTCCTCCCCTCTTATTTTTTCTCTTTTTTTGTATTTATTTCTTGTACGTTTCTCAATGCATCTCCTTCTTTGTTTCTTTCCCATTTTATTTTAACTTCTTCTCTCTTTGCCTTTGTACCTCTCATTTTCTTCTTGCCTTACTCTCCATCCTTTTCTTGTTTTTTTTTTTCTCTTGCCTTCTTTCCTCTTTCTCCATTCTAATTTCCTTATTTGTCTCTTTATGCCTTTCTGTCATTCTTTTTTCTTCTTTTCCTTTCATTCATTCATTTCACTGTTACTTTTTATCTTCCTTTCATTTTCTTCTCGTGTATCTTTTTCCTTCACCGCCTTTCTTTTGCTCCTTTATCTATTTATACTCATTTATTTCTTCTATTTTCATATCCTATCTTTCTCTGCTTGCCTTATTTTTCTTTTTCTCTTACATTTTTTTATGCACACTGTCATCCTTCCCTCTCTGTCTCTCCCCTCCTCTTCTAATTTTTCTCTCACATTCTCTAGCTCTATTTATTTCTCGCTCTTTCTCACTTTTGCTGTCATTGAGCGAAGGGGCAAAAACTGATCCTCAGGGACCACAAAAGTACACTTTTTGCAGTACAGCTCATGTGTCATGAATGCTGTGTGCTGTTTGTAGCAGGAATAGGGTACTCTAGGGGCAGTACACTACGCCCTCACTGTAACTATCGCCCTCACTCGATCTATCCATCGCCCTCACTCTATCCATCGCCCTCACTCTATCCATCGCCCTCACTCTATCGCATCACCACAGCATCACTCAGCACCACCAAAGAATCACTCAGGGGCACCACAACATCTCTATGCGCCACCACAGCATCACTGAATGCCACAGCATCACTCGGTGCCACCACAGCATCAATCTGTGCAACCATTCAACAACAACTGGTTCAAATATGTTCTCTCAATGTTTCAAGCTTTATTACAAATGTCACAAAAGATGTTAATATTTCACTTCTGGTCTTGGATTTTCATCACAATAAAATACACTGAACATAATCTTCACAAAAGTTATTTACAAAAGTTTAAGCTATTGCCGTTATAAATCACAATAACTTTTATTTGAGTATTAATTAATAAAACAAAATTAAGACATTGTTATTTGTAATATCAATACATCTACGTCACGTAAATACAACACATATTGGATTACAAATGCTATAGGTGTCACATTTTCGAAAGTTAAAACTATTGGCATTGTAAATGACAAAGCTATTAATTTCGCTATTTTCAAAACCAACACATAAATAAAATATTTGTCATTTACAATACCAATAGCTCCAATTTTCCTAATGCGAGACCTATTGCATTTCAAAGGCTTCTTTCTCGTAAGTACTGTATAATAACTTGGGCCCTGATAAACTAATCCCATTTGTCTATACTGCTTCTTGTTTTCGAAAGAGAGTATATTGATATGGGTTATGGTAACCTTATCCTTTTCCTATTAGCACCTCAATTCTCAGAAAATTCAGGCATTAAGTGACAGGAACTAATCCCTCCTTTTTTTTTTAATTCTTTTTATTGAATGAAGGCATCAAACAAAAAAGGACACAATACAGAAGAATCGCTTTACCATTCTGCAATACATTTTGAGAGGAGAGGGGGGGACCAGTACCAAAGCACATACATTATCAAAACACTTCAAGGGGATGGGGGAACATCAAATACAGAGTCTCTAGATGGTAAACAAATCTCTCCTCTATATTTATTCCACTGATTCCAAATCAATGCCCATTTTCGGTGACGGCCTCTCGCCAAGTACACCGTTTTTTCTCGGAACATACTCAAGTCCAAGTCATTCTTCCAATTGTCAAGGGTGGGAGGCAATTCGGCACCCCTCCTTTGGCCGATGTTTCTTTTCGCAATCATATAGCCCAGTGTGGGCCACTGTGTCTGTGCTGAGTTAAGATAAGTGGGTTCCCAAATATTAAGAAGGCATCTGCACTCTTCCGTTAACAAGGAGACACCTGTGACCTCCCGCATACTATCATGAATCTTACTCCAGTACTCGGCTATGTGTCGGCACTCCCAAATTATATAGGAGAATGTTCCCACCAGCCCACACTTACGTCTACACAATCCAACTTCCAACACCCCCATCTGTACAAGGCGGGGGCCTGTGACATAGACCCTGTGTAGTATCTTTAACTTTACTAGTCGCAGCCTTGCAGCAATAGCGACCACTTTTGGGGAGAACACCGCTGATTACCAGTCTTCATCATCCAATTCTATTCCATCCCGTGTCCACTTATTCCTCAGTTCCTTAAGTAGATCAGCCCTATTAATGATTAGTTTCTTACAGATCAGGTAGATTGTCTTTTCGGGGAGATTACCATCTAGGATTCTATCCTCAAGGGGCGATGCTTCCGGTATATCCTCCTCCATACTGGGAGCCGCCATTAACGAATGTCGAACTTGCACATATCGGAAATACTCAGATCCTGAAAGTTCAAATTCTACCTGCATTTCTTCAAATGATTTAACCCGCCCCTTGTCCCACATATCCTTTATAGTTGAAATCCCTATCAGCTCCCATTTATCAAATCCATTTGTGTTCCAAAGCTTACCCAATCGTTCCGAATCAAAAAGTGGGGTTGCTAGGGTCAGCCTCTCTCTTCACCCCAAATAGCTTGTGGCATCATGCCAGATTTTTACTGCATGTTTGGTGGGTCCTGTCAAATCAAACTTCATCGGCCTGGAATATAGTGCCCTGCTATAACTACCCCTCGGGAGGAGCCAATTGTCCATAGCGTAACCGGGATCCGCCACGGGCCCATATGTTCCATGGTTAATCGCAGCCAGCTGGGAAGCCCAGTAATAGCGCTTGATATCTGGGAGGGCAATACCTTCATCATACCATTTGAGCGTCAGTTTGGCAAGAGCAATACGGGGCCTCCCCTCCCATAACAGACTACGTTGTAGCCCCTCCACCTCGCGGAAATAATTAGCGGGCAGTACGTCTAAGGTATTCTGAAGGGCGTAAAGGAAGCGGGGCAAACACATCATATTGAATAGGGCTGCCCGGCCCAACAACGAGATCGGAAGCCTTCGCCAGTGAGCTGAGTCACTCCTAAGCCTTTGCAACGGGGGAAGAAGATTTTCAACATATCTAGCTGTCGGATCCAGAGAGACATTAATGCCCAGGTGCCCTAACTGTCAGATACGAAATAGGCACAATCCTCGCCCTTGTGCTCCAATCCCAGTCAGATTCCCAAACTATTGTAATATCTGCTCTTCCTTTGTAAATCATATTTCACATCAGCTATTTGACAATTTTCCATAACAGGCATATCTCAACAAGGAAGGGAATGAGAGCAAAATGTATTTCAACACTGCAAACAATATGTAGTTAATGAAACATTCAGTTGTGAAATTGTACACTGGCAGAACTTGCTGTGAGTATTCTGATTGTTTGTAGTTTGTTTACACTCATCATAGCAGTAGCTCAAATTGGTTTATAATAATCTTTTGTAAACAAATTCACATGGCCTGTATTCTGACTTAATGCCTATTCTAACTCATGTAAAAATAGCCTGTGTTTAACCTGTGTTTACCAGCTTCCTTCTTAATCTTTTGGATCCAGTATCCTACATTTGGAGCAAACACTGGAGCAAAGGGCTTCTTACAGAACCTTGGTAGACTGGTTAGAGAAGTTGTAGATGGGTCCAGTAACACTGGCAACTATGCTCATGAATTTGAGTGGCTTCACTAGGCTCAAATCCACATGCAGTCTGCGAATCTCTTCTGCCATCCTCCAAATTATAATGAATAGAGAGAAATGTGTGGTAAAGATTGCCTGTTGAAGTTCAAAGAAAGAATCTTTCACTAGGGTTTTTCAGGAACACATTACAATAACACCTTGTCCGCAAACGTAAACCAACAGAAATTAAAATACACATTTATGCATCGATCCATCTTTTTTTTTAATGGGGACAGGAAATGTAAGGCTGAAGGTAAAATACAAATTAAGCAATAACATAAATAAATGTTAACTGGTGTGAGTGCTGCAAGCGGTTTGAAATTGTCAAAAGTGAGAAGGATCGTGGGACAGGTGCGATGTCTGAAACTCACTGTTGGAAAACAAGGCAGTATCTGTGAGGACTGAACAAATAACATGACTTCATTTGTCCTTCACTGGGAACCAAACACCAAACTGTAGCACCTGACTCTGAGGGTAGCGTTGCAGAGCAGTCTGAGACTTACTCAAGGGAGGTGGTGTGGGCTAGTAATCGCTATCACAGGTGCTAAGCCATAACACTCAATAATTGATTGTCCAGTCTGTACTTTGCTTCATAAAAGTAAGAGTACATTTATGAAACTCACGCACTACTCCATACTATGCACCAATTTACAAATATTCATAAGCTGTTGGAATTACTTTGTGACATTGCATAACATCTCCACCCCTCCGGCAAGGGGGGGGGGGAGAGGGGGTTTGGTTCCACCACTCCCATGTATGCACATCTGGCCCCTAAATGCAGTTAGTTGAACAAACCTAGAGCAAGGGCCCTGTGCACTGGCATCATCCCAGTGGCGACCCACCCCATTACCTCAACAAGCATTTAAAATAGGCACACCTGCTCTAGTGACACACAACCTTGACTGAGCATTTCCGACTGACCATGAACTATACACCTCTACATCTTAAGGGCTAACAGCCTGGGTTCTTCACCTAAGCGCAGCAGCAAGAACACATGTTTAAGCATCACTTTAGAATGACAGTGCTCAACGCCTTTGTTGATCATTAGAATGCATTGCAATTACAGCCCCTAAAGACATCACAGGATTAAGCATATACAACCAGACATCCTAGCGGGAATGTCTGGCAACCTAACCCCACTTGCTTATGACATCACCTTACACAGGTACTTCACATTACGCATGTGACTTTCAGTCCCTCTGAAAGAAATAACATTAGTAAATGCAATGCGGGTGCAATTACACCTCTTCACCTCCAGGGAATGCCCTTCTACAGACATCCCCAACTCAACCCTTCACTTGAGGCAGTCCCTAAGGCACCCCCAGCTGTAGAACAAAAGTTCCAGCCATGGGGATGCAGATGACTCCTAGCAGAGCCCTTGAGGGGTTATTCTTTTTAGTCCGCATGAGACTTAGGGAGGGACTTCTTTGCATTGTGCTGGGGGAGACTGCGTTACTCCTGCAGCTCCCCCTGCACCCGGTCACACATTTGGTGGTGACCCCGTCCTCCTGGGGCCACCAAGTAGAGAAAAGCAGACTTTTCCTTGCAGACCGGTCCGGGCCTGCAAGGCATTATGGGCACTCTTGCATATTAGAGCAGCAGCTCCCCCGCTGCTCTGGGGAGAGCCGCGCTGTGCGCCTCCGGCCACGTCTGCCTTCTGTTGGAGGGTTCGGTCCCACCCGGACCCCCAGGTGAGTGATACGGTTCAGGGAGCCCACCCCGGCCACTTATGCTGATTTTTAGGGGCCCGGTCCCACCGGTCCCTTCCGTGAATGTATGGGGCCCGGTCCCACCTGGGACGCCCGCAGGCTTTCCATGTTGGAGGGCAGCCCGGGGAGCTCACCCCTGGCTACCCCGCCTGCTCCCTGCCCAGCCAGCACCCTCGCGTGCTGCCGCGGGAGCCAGCATCGCAGTTCTGCTCTGCCCGCAGGCAGACAACGGAGGCCAGCGCTGATCCAGCTGGCCTTGGAGAGTGCTGCGGCACTCCCCCTTCCTTCCTGCAGCCGCGGGGGAGTGCAATAGCACTCCGCCATCCTCCCTCTTCTCAGCGGGCCCAGGGATGGGCCCCCGGGCCCCCAGGGGCCATTCTTCACAGCGAGCGCAATGGCGCTTCCAACTGGTCTTCCTCCTCTTCAGGGCCCAGAGTTGGGGTCCCGGGCCCCCAAGTAGTCTTCATGGGGGTAGAGGGCACGACAGCGCCCCAACTTCCGCCTTCTCGTTGGGTGCAAGGGTAGACTCCTGGCACCCCACTTAACCAACTACTTTTCAGGCGCAAGTGGGGTTGCGCTGCAGCCCGCCCCCCCCCCCCCCCCCCCTGTCCCCCCCTCCTGTTTAGCTCCATCTTCCACTGCACCTGCATTCTTGCGGGGAGCGCGGCGGCGCTCCCCATCTTAGGCGGGGCCAGGAGCTTCTCTTCCTGTGCAAACACTTTTTAGGTCTCGCGACCTATCGATGTGCGCAAGCGCATCGAGCGGAGCGAGAATTCATGTCGGCAAAACACAAGTCAAACCAAAGGGCTTTCAGCCTCGCGGTTTTCATGAAGTTCACGTGAACAAGCACGCGCATTCAGGGTCAGCCCAGCACATCAAAGGGCTTCTCCTCCCCTAATTATTCATGGCCGGCCGCAGGCCGGCCGTACTCTGTTTCCCAAGCCCGCCCCCATCCTCCACGCCCCCCATCCTCCACGCCCCTCATCCTCCACGCCCCTCATCCTCCACGCATCTCCTTTCACAATGCCTGCACTCTATGCTTACCCACATCGCATCGCCTACAATAATGTCCTTTGAAATCTGCAGGCTGATTCATTCATCTGTTATTTGAGTCACATTTATTTTTACGATTTCGAATATTTTAATTAATTGTGTTAGACTTTTTGAAAAAGTAAAACGTTTTTGCACTTTTGCCACGAGAAATATATCTTTTATGGTATAATTTATGGTGATGTCGTTTCAGCAAGCTTCATAAATAAAATTGCCCACTTTCCCACATTTGCAGAGTACAGCGTGTCCTTGCTCACAGAGCAGCATACTGCGTGAAACGAAATGCGTTGTCAATTAGACATTTTGGGAAGGAGATCTCTGTTAAGGCCGGTCGTACTCTGTTTCCCAAGCCCGCCCCCATCCTCCACGCATCTCCTTTCACCATGCTTGCACTCTATACTTACCCACATCGCATCGCCTACAATAGCAATAGCCTAAGCAGCATTTCTCCTGCACAAGGCTCGCAAAAGCCTCTCCTCCCTCCTTACATCCAAGGCATCAATCACCCTCCCACAGGCTTCCCCAGCGCTGCCCCGCCCCCTGCTTCACGGCCAGGCCATCTGTTCCCAGCAGCAGCATTTCTCCTGCGCCAGGCCACATCAAAGGCTCTGTGCCACTTTCACCCACACAGCACCACTTTCAGACACGCAACGCCACTCACACCCACGTAAGCCCACTATCACCCACGCAACACCACACTCACCCACGCAACGCCACTCATCCAAGCAACACCACTCCCACATCAACGCAACTCATCCACGCAACGCAACTCATCCACGCAACGCAACTCATCCACGCAACGCAACTCATCCACGCAACGCAACTCATCCACGCAACGCAACTCATCCACGCAACGCAACTCATCCACGCAACGCCACTCATCCACGCAACGCCACTCATCCACGCAACGCCACTCATCCACGCAACGCCACTCATCCACGCAACGCCACTCATCCACGCAACGCCACTCATCCACGCAACGCCACTCATCCACGCAACGCCACTCATCCACGCAACGCCACTATCCACGCAACGCCACTCATCCACGCAACGCCACTCATCCACGCAACGCCACTCATCCACGCAACGCCACTCATCCACGCAACGCCACTCATCCACGCAACGCCACTCATCCACGCAACGCCACTCATCCACGCAACGCCACTCATCCACGCAACGCCACTCATCCACGCAACGCCACTCATCCACGCAACGCCACTCATCCACGCAACGCCACTCATCCACGCAACGCCACTCATCCACGCAACGCCACTCATCCACGCAACGCCACTCACCCACGCAACGCCACTCACCCACGCAACGCCACTCACCCACGCAATGCCACTCACCCACGCAACGCCACTCACCCACGCAACGCCACTCACCCACGCAACGCCACTCACCCACGCAACGCCACTCACCCACGCAACGCCACTCACCCACGCAACCCCACTCACCCACGCAACCCCACTCACCCACGCAACCCCACTCACCCACGCAACCCCACTCACCCACGCAACCCCACTCACCCAAGCAACACCACTCCCACATCAACGCAACTCATCCACGCAACCCCACTCATCCACGCAACCCCACTCATCCACGCAACCCCACTCATCCACGCAACCCCACTCATCCACGCAACCCCACTCATCCACGCAACGCCACTCATCCACGCAACGCCACTCACCCACGCAACGCCACTCACCCACGCAACCCCACTCACCAACGCAACGCCACTCATTCAAGCAACACCACTCCCACATCAACGCAACTCATCCACGCAACGCAACTCATCCACGCAACCCCACTCATCCACGCAACCCCACTCATCCACGCAACCCCACTCATCCACGCAACCCCACTCATCCACGCAACCCCACTCATCCACGCAACCCCACTCATCCACGCAACCCCACTCATCCACGCAACCCCACTCATCCACGCAACGTCACTCATCCACGCAACGTCACTCATCCACGCAACCCCACTCATCCACGCAACCCCACTCATCCACGCAACCCCACTCATCCACGCAACGCCACTCATCCACGCAACACCACGCAACCCTACTCATCCACGCAACGCCACTCATCCACGCAACGCCACTCATCCACGCAACCCCACTCATCCACGCAACCCCACTCATCCACGCAACCCCACTCATCCACGCAACCCCACTCATCCACGCAACCCCACTCATCCCCACTCATCCACGCATCCCCACTCATCCACGCAACGCCACTCATCCACGCAACGCCACTCATCCACGCAACGCCACTCATCCACGCAACGCCACTCATCCACGCAACGCCACTCATCCACGCAACGCCACTCATCCACGCAACGCCACTCATCCACGCAACGCCACTCATCCACGCAACGCCACTCACCCACGCAACGCCACTCACCCACGCAACGCCACTCACCCACGCAACGCCACTCACCCACGCAACGCCACTCACCCACGCAACCCCACTCACCAACGCAACGCCACTCACCAACGCAACGCCACTCCCACATCCACGCAACGCAACTCATCCACGCAACCCCACTCATCCACGCAACCCCACTCATCCACGCAACGCCACTCATCCACGCAACGCCACTCATCCACGCAACGCCACTCATCCACGCAACGCCACTCACCCACGCAACGCCACTCACCCACGCAACGCCACTCACCCACGCAACGCCACTCACCCACGCAACGCCACTCACCCACTCACCTTCACACCCTCACAACACTCACCCTCACTCACCCTCAAACTCTCACCTTCACTCACCCACACCTATCATCACACTCTCACATCCCATTACCCTCACCCCCTCATCTTCACACACCCTCATCCCATCACCCACACTCATACTCACACCGTCACCCTCACTCACCCTCACACACCATCACACACCCTCACACCCCCTGAACATCACATCCAATCACCCTCACACCTTCAAAGTCCACCCTCACAACCCTCACTCATGCTCACACCGTCACCCTCACTCACACTCACACACCATCACACACCCTCACACCCCCTGAACCTCACATCCAATAACCCTCACACTGTCCAAGGCCACCCTCCTAATCCACCCTACAACACCACCCTACAACTCCACCCTCCAAAATGACTGCGCATCTATGTTAATGCAAGCAAAGCTTTTGCAGTGCGGCTTGATGTGTACCTTACCAAAAAAAAAATGACAAAAATTTACATGTATAATATAAAAAAAATTACTGATGTCTTTGATTTTGGATTCAGCGATAACAGCATCAATAAACATTACATAGGTCTCTTAGCTTCAGAAACAACGCTTCACAACATTAATACATTTGAAGTGTACAATATTCACGGCGAAAATATAAACACTTATAGCCATCATCACAACAACTCTCACTCACACCCACTCACACCCTCACACACAGCCTCACACACCATCACTCATCCTCAAACTCCCTCACAACCTCAAACACCATCACTCAACAACACACCCTCACCCTCAACAACCTCACCCTCACCCTCACACACCCTCACTCACCCTCCCCCACTCACCCTCACACACCATCACTCTACATCACCCCCTCACCCTCACACCTCCTCACACACCCTCACCCACCCTCACCCACAGTCACACACTCAACCTTAAAACTTGCACACCCTCACTCACCTTCACACACTCACACCCTCACAACACTCGCCCTCACTCACCCACACCTAGCATCACACACACTCACACCCCATTACCCTCACCCCCTCATCTTCAGACACCCTCACCCCCTCACCTTCAGACACCCTCACCCCCCTCACAACCCTCACACCCTCACTCATACTCACACAGTCACCCTCACTTGCCCTTACACACCATCACACACCCTCACACCCCCTGACCTTCACATCCACTCACCCTCAAACTCACACCGTCCAACTCCACCCTCCAACTCCACCCTCCAACTCCACCCTACAACACCACCCTACAACTCCACCCTACAACTAATAATCCACCCTCCAACTACTAATGCACCCTCCAACTACTAATCCACCCTCCAACTCCAAAAGTAAATAGCATTAGGCAACATTTAATTCAATAACAAAACATCAGATTACACACTTGTAGGTATTCAAAAATGAAAACTTAATGCATCGCAAGGACAGTGCACAAATTAATACATTAAAAACGCAGTATAGGATTGTTAAATATAACATTTTTTACAGAAAAAAATAAATCCGAAGAAAAAAGGGAAACATCTGAATACACAGCGAGTAATACACCAATTTAAAAGGGGACAAAGACCTCTAAAGGACACAAATTCACAACATAAAGCAGTCACTAAAGTAAGGGGAAGTAAATAAACCATTAAACAATGGTGGAAAGAATCCACAAAACAAAGAAAGTGCGTAATCACAAGAGCACTAGACCTCACATCCTACTTGCAATTCACTAATAAGTACAAGAAAGTATTTCACTCAAACTAAACAACAACAACAATACAATTTTTAAAGGTGGCTTCATACTTATACTTTGCCACAATTAATGCACATCTGTAGTCGGAAATTTATAAGGAGGTAAACATTGTCTCGAATAAGCAAACACAGACAAAATCAATGCGCATCTATGTTAATGCAAGCCAAGCTTTTGCTGTGCAAATTGATGTGTACCGTACAAAAAAATGATAACTTTTGACATGCATTATATAAAAAACGTTACTGATGTGTTTGTTTTTTGATTCAGCGTTAACAACAGCATCAATCAACATTACATAGGGCAGGATTAGCTTTCTCAAAAAACGCTTCACAACATTAATACATTTGAAGTGTACAATATTCACGGAGAAAAAATGATCACTTATAGGCATCATCACAATGACTCACACCCTCACCCACCCTCACCCTCAGCCGAACACACCCTCACTCATCCTCACCCTACATCACACTCTCACACTCTCACAAACTCACACCCTCAATCACACTCATACCCTCACACACCATCACTCACCAACACACGCTCAGCCTCACTCACAACATCAAACGCCCAGACACTCACATCCACTCACACTCACACTGTCCAAGTCCACCCTCCAACTACACCGTAAAACACATAAATAGCGTTAGCCAACATTTACCCTCACCCCCTCATCCTCACACATACACTCACAACACTCACACCCTCACTCATACTAAAACAGTCACGCTCAATCACTCTCACACACTGTCACACACCCTCAAACACCCAAACACTCACATCCACTCACCCTCACCCTCACACTCACACCGTCCAAGTCCACCCTCCAACTACACCCTATAACTACTATACCACCCTACAACTTTACCCTCCAACTACAACTCCACCCTCAAACTCCACACATAAATAACGTTGGGCAACATTTATTTTAATACGTACTAATCAGATTACACACTTGTAGCTATTCAAAAATGTAAACTTAATGCAACGCAAGGACAGTCCAGCAATTAATACACAAAAATGAATAAAGGGATTGTAAAATAAAACATTTCTTTCACAAAGATCATAAATGCACACAAAATAGGCAAACATCTGAATACACAGCAAATAATACAACAATTTAAAAGTGGACAAAGCGAGCTAAAGGAAACAAATTCACAACATAAAGCACTTACTAAAGTAAGGGAAAATAAACCAATAAACAATGCCAGCAAAAAACAAAAACGCAAACAAAGTGCGCAATCACAAAAGCACGCAACTCTGGTGTTGCTCTAACTCATGCTGCTGTTGCACGAAGTGTTTTGGAGGTGCTAAGTGCACAACAACAGGAACAACCTACACCAAAACAGCATCAAACAGCATCAAAAGAGCACAACTCAACAACACAACAACACTACTAACAACCACCCCAACACCACGATTCAACACAACATTATCACTCCGCAACAACACATTAACACAATGCACCAACACAACACTCAGCACATTAACATTGTCACACTGCAACACTACAACATCGCTCAGCAACACCAGAACAACACCCAATAACACCACAACACCACTCTCAAGGACCACATCATCACTCGCAAACAACACCTTAACACTACACAGCACCACAACAACACTCCAAAATACAACAGTACTCAGCACCATCACGACACCACTCTCCATCACCACATGGACAAAACAACAACACCACAATGATACTAATGTTTAAAAATTAATGCGGCTGTGTTGGTAAGTGTTGCTAGGCTGCTGGAAAGTGATGCTGCATGTGTTGTTAGCTCTCGCCCTCAATAAACCTATCTAACTATCTATATAAATCACAAATTAACAACAACATCTATACAATAATAGGATTACACCACATTTAAATAAATAATAAACAATACAATGCATTCATGTAATGATGGACTAAATAACACGGCAAAAATAACACCTACACAATAAGATCTTGCTAACACATAAAAAAACTCTTGTAAATTACAATTAAAATACCATTCCTGTAGATACGCCAATAAACAAAATCAATTTACACCCAAAATATGCACTTGGAAAAAGGGACGGAAGTAATACACTCATGTTATTAACAATACAAGACCAATACTGTACATACGATACCTGAAATAATTACCCAACACCTACTTAATATATACCGATTCTATCGAAGCATAACAATACTTTAATACATTACATTATTAATAATTAACAACTCGGAAACAAAGGGAAACTATTAGCAAAAACAAAAAAGTACACAATCAATAAATCCATAAAATACACACTTTGACTATACCTTAAAATCAATACATTGCTATACATTACATAAAATTACATTACAACATTTCACATTCACAATTTAGAAAGTTCAATACATATTTAATAATATACATACGATAACGTAAACAATGTTGTGATACACAAAAGTATAACATTAATAATAAACTGTAAAAATTAATCAAATACATCTCTACATAGTCTATAATACATTCACATCATACATTAAATAGTTGTAAAAAAAACCTACCTGTCAAACGACGCCGGAAGAAGACAGGAACAACAACACGCCTTTCCCCACGAAAGTTCCCGAACATCTGGGGATTTCCCAATTAACGCACGTCAAACGCAACGCTACGTCACCAAACGTAGCCCTGCGATTGGCTAAGGATTACGTCATACGTCAAACACATTCAGAATACACAAAAAAGACTAGAACGCTAAACACTTAACGTAATTCACGTAAAGGAAACACATAGCGCCCGCCATTTTTCTTTCAATAACACTTTATACACAACGTAAAAACATTACAACACATAACACATACTTAAATATAAATACATACAAAGACATGTTAGAATAAAATACATACATGCAACACAATAACACTCACATCACATCTGACAATTGCTATAAAACAACAAACACAAAGCATAACGCAACAACTTATAATACACTACATAACAAACATATATACAAAACTATTAATACACACCATCACAAAAACACAACTACTCAACTATGCAAAACACAAACAACACTCAGCACCAACACATCAACATCTCTGCAACAGGACATCACCACTCACAAATAATCCAGCATAACATGCAACGCCACACACACATGCAACGCCACTCACACATGCAACGCCACTCACACATGCAACGCCACTCACACATGCAACGCCACTCACACATGCAACGCCACTCACACATGCAACGCCACTCACACACGCAACGCCACTCACACACGCAACGCCACGCACACACGCAACGCCACTCACACACGCAACGCCACTCACACACGCAACAACACTCACACACGCAACGCCACTCACACACGCAACGCCACTCACACACGCAACGCCACTCACACACGCAACGCCAGTCATACACGCAACGCCACGCACACACGCAACGCCACGCACACACGCAACGCCACGCACACACAACGCCACGCACACACGCAACGCAAGTCACACACGCTACGCCACTCACACACACTACGTAAGTCACACACGCTGCGCCACTCACACACGCTGCGCCACTCACACACGCAACCCCACTCACACACGCAACGCCACTCACACACGCATCGCCACTCACACACGCAAGCCCACTCACACACGCAACGCCACGCACACACGCAACGCCACGCACACACGCAACGCCACTCACACACGCAACGCCATGCACACACACAACGCCACTCACACAGGCAACGCCACTCACACAGGCAACGCCACTCACACAGGCAACGCCACTCACACAGGCAACGCCACTCACACAGGCAACGCCACTCACACAGGCAACGCCACTCACACAGGCAACGCAACGCACCCACGCAACACCACTCACACATGCAACGCCACTCACACATGCAACGCCACTCACACATGCAACGCCACTCACACATGCAACGCCACTCACACATGCAACGCCACTCACACATGCAACGCCACTCACACATGCAACGCCACTCACACATGCAACGCAACTCACTCAAAGCAACGCCACTCACACACGCGACGCCACTCACACACGAAACGCCACTCATCCACGCAACACCACTCATCCACGCAACAACACTCATCCACGCAACACCACTCGCACACGCACGCAACACACACATGCAACGCCACTCACACATGACACGGAACTCACACATGCAACACCAATAAAAAATGCAACGCCACTCACACATGCAACGCCACTCACATATGCAACGCCACTTACACATACAACGCAAGTCACACATGCAACGCCACTCACACAGGCAACGCCACTCACACAGGCAACGCCACTCACACAGGCAACGCCACTCACACACGCAACGCCGCTCACACACGCAACGCCGCTCACACACGCAACGCCGCTCACACACGCAACGCCACTCACACACGCAACACCACTCACACACGCAACACCACTCACGTTGCCAATAGGTATCGCAGTAGGAAAGTTGGAGCCATTACAATTGCAAATAACAATGCCTTTTATTTTTTTTATCATTTTTAAAACATAAAGGGCTTTGGCATTTACAAAACCAATAGCTCCAACTTTCCTACTGCGAGACCTATTGGCAACGCCAGTGCTTGTTAAAGTTTGGGAGGGGACTGGCAGGAAGTCTGTTTGTCCAATCAAACATCAACACATCCCTTCACTGCCCCTGCTCCCTCCTTCCTGCCCAGGCCTCTGGGTTGGTTCAAGATGGCGTCATCCGGGGTCTCCTGCCACATGGTCTCTGAAAGCCCCTTCCCCCACGCTGCCTTCTCCCTTGAGCAGCCTGGTGCCTGGCACCCGGTGACAGCTGCTGATGGATGAGCCTGTAGGTCCACCCATCTTCTCTTCTTTGGAGAGGTCATTAATCCAGCCTGCTGGGGTCAGTCCTCAGCCAGGCCCTGGTTATGGGCTGATTCAGAGAAATATGGCATTTCTGGATGACCCAAAAGCAGTACAAATAGGACTTTGGACTCTGCAGAATACTTCTTCTCACACAAGTTACAGTGGACTTCAGTGTGTGTCTGGAATTTGCAGGCCCTAGGAAAGTAAACCTAGCCCATGGGCTCCCCATCCTCGTAAGAGAATAAGGAAGTGAAAACAGTAAATCACACTGACTTTCCCTGGCATTTTTCTTCCCACTGTATAAAGCCTATTCCATGTCACCACCCAATTCTGCATAAGTCCTGTCCCACCATTTTCTTTATAGCTGCCCCTAGGCTGCGCACGCTAGGAATCTCCCCTGCGCAGCCCGTACACGCGGGCACACGCATGTATACTTGTGTCTGCATGTAACCAGCCTGGTGCCCCTTACTCCACCTGCTGTGCAGCGGCCTAGTCAAGCTAGGGGAACACTAAGAAAATCCACATGCAGTCTTTCATCATGAGTTCATTGTGGGCGAGTCCCAACTTATGAGGCTCTCACCCAGTAAAAGTTCAACAAATAGGCACTTATCTGGCCACATGTATGTGCCTTGTAAAAAGGTACCATGGGGACCAAGTGCACTGTGACCAGGGAAGGCGTCAAAGGGCTGCAGCACATATTGTGCCACCCATAGAGGTCCTGCAGCTTAACACACACACACACACTGAAATTGCAGGCTGTGTGTTTTGGTGCAAAGAAAAGTGAGGAGTCAACATGACACACATCTCTGTGTGCCATGCCAACAACCCACTGCCTATGGCATAGGTCAGCCGCCCCTCTTACTGGGTGCACTAGACCAATAGTGAGGGTACAGGTGCATAAGCCCTGTACCCCTACAGTGTAGAAGTTCATTCTTAGACATTGTAAGTGCAGTAAAGCAAAAAAGAGTATATGGTCTGGGAGTTTGTCATTACAAACTCCACAGCACCAAAATGGTTTTACTGAATTCTGGTAAGTTTGCTATCAAACTTCTCCGCATAATAAACCCACACTGATGCCAGTGTGTAGGATTTATTATACAATGCACTCAGAGGGCATCATAGAGCTGCCCCTGAAAAATGACCAACCTCTGGTGGGTCCCCCGGCTTGTAAACACCAACCTGACACCACGAGACATGTTTTGGACCCCTGAGATGGTAGCCTTTGCTCCCTGCGCCCAGGAACAAAACCGTTCCACGGCGGAGGTGGTAACACCTCGCTCAGGCCAGGAGGAGCCATCTGTGGCAGGGGAGCTTTAAAGACCTTACCTCCTTTGTAACGCAACGCCCAGCCTCTCCTGCTAACAGGAGCAGGCCCCTCTCCCCTCCTTTTCGTCAGGAAGACAGGCGAGAAAGATTAGAACAGCCCAGAAGGTGTGCCCACCTCTGCGAACCCCACCCCTCAGGTGGGGGAGGCGAGGTGAAGCCCACTCTTCAGTGCCCACCATCTTGGAGATGGCAGGCACTCTCCAATCAGGATTAGGGATTGTGCCCACTCCCCCATGTGGGGTGAGCAAACCAAGGGTGTAGTCACCCTAAGGTCAGTAGCTCATTGGCTACTGACCTCAAAACCTCTAAAATGCCCCTTAAATACAGTATTTAGGGGGTATCCCTGAACCAAGAAGACAGATTACCACAACCTACAAAGAAGGACGAAAGATGACGACCAGCAGAGGAGACTGTAAAGAACAACTGACTTGGCCCCACCCCTATCGGCCCGTCTGCAGTTAACAGAGAACTTGCGCCAAAAGTCGCTTTGTCCTGCAACCAGTGACTTCCAGAACTCCTGGTAGGACAGACTGCCTTCCACAAAGACCCGATCTTCTGTGAACAGCAGCTCTGTTCAAAAGCAAGAGCCACAAAAGACTCTGAGCCTGCTGAGGACACTGTGCCCGACGCCTACTGCCAGAGTCAGAGTGGCCCACTGATTCCAGCGAGGTCACCCAGAGCTCCAGGGTTCCGAGTCCACCGTGGGTTGACCCCTCCAGGACTCCATGACGTCGCTTGCAGCCTCTGCAGTCTCCTGCCCCCCCCCCCCCCCCCACCCCCAACTGCGAGTGGCCCGGTAAGGTGGAATCTCACCTCAAAAGACACCCCTACATCCAGCCTCCCTGCACCACAGAGAAGAGAACCCGAGGTGCACCTATGTCCCTGAGCCATCTAACTTACCTGCCCAGCTCTTGGTTCCTCCCTGAAGTCTTCCTGGACCAATCCTGAAGCCAAAAAACAAAACCGGCAAATTGAAAACAACAGGGCACCAGATGCCAAATCCGCACCCTGCCCCTGGGCCACTGTAGGTGCTACTTGGGTGCTAAATAGGATCCCGCTTTGCCCCAAGCCTAACCCCAGGAGCTTTGCTTCCACAACTTTGTGACCTGCTTGTGAGCAGCCACCAACCGGAGGCCCCCTTACCCCCAATTGGGTAACATTGGACCTCTGCACCCGGCCGCCCTAGTGCTGCTGGGGGTGCTTTAGGAGTGCATCTTTGATCCTGGGGTAACCCTGCTTCTAACCTCAGAAAACCAACTCTCAAGACACTTACTTACCCGTAAACCGATAACATTATTTTCTCCCATGGGACTGCATGGACTGTTTTTCTGTGAACAATCTTCTAATCAATACTTAGTTCATGCTCCAGGGAAGAAAACAAACACACAGAGACAAAGTGAATCTGACACTCACTGACACATGCACATGACTGAAAAGAGAAAATAATAGCGACAACGAATAGTAATTAATGGGTGGGATTAAAGCAGAATATTAATTATTTATTTTTAAACCGTTTGTTTCAAGCGACCATGCGTATACTGTCAGAGGCAAGGCCTAAAGAAATGGAGATTACCTGTTGACTCTAGACCCAGAGGTCGATTTTGTAAAACAACGTTCCTAAATACACATTAGTATGCTGAACATCCCAATGTCCAGTTGCCGGTGTTCCCGAGAAAAACTGGAATTCAGATTCGCCACAGGTTGTCCTTCCTGAGAAAATAGTCTTCAGTCACTAAAATCTTGTGTTCCCCCTAACAGTGACGAAAATCTTTAGCTAACTTTGCTACATAAACCTCCTGTAACATTATATGCTTTGCGCATCAATTAGTGGTTGGGTCAGCAAATTCTTAGAAATAAAGTTTTTTTTATCTTTGAGCATCAACCATAGGTTGAGCCCTTCCCCCATGGCCACCATCAGTACAGCTGTTGTCAGACGATCAGCTATCCTTGTAACACCAGGAGGTGCGGTTTTATTTTGTCCAAAGGAGCCATTGAGAGGGTTCTGACACCAGAAGTAGGTGGTTATTGTTATTGTTATTGTTATAGTGGGTTTATATAGCGCCGGGTCACCTACAGGTCTCAGGGCGCTTTGACCATAGAACATAACATCCGGGATATAAAAAAAGGGTGGAGTACTTAAGCTAAGCTGAGTGCTGTTCTGAACAAATTAGTTTTCAAGGCTTTCCTGAAACGGAGTAGATTCCCCTCCTTTCGGAGTGTCTCAGGCAGGGCGTTCCAAAGGTTCGGTAGTAGAACCGAGAAGGATCTCCCTACCATTGTGGCCAGTTTGAAACGAGGACATACAAGGAGTTTGGCATCAGAGGACCTGAGATTTCTTTCCGGTCTATATATCTCAATCCGTTCCTTGATGTAGGTCGGGGCCTTCCCATAGATGGCTTTGTGGGCTATACAGAGGCTTTTAAAAACGGACCTCTGTCCAATTGACAGCCAGTGTAGACTTTTTAATAGTGGAGAGGCATGCGTTCTCCGCGGAAGGTTGAAAATAAGTCTAGCGTCGTCGTTTAGGACTACCTGAAGTCTGTTTGTTAGCATTTTTGGCAGGCCTAAGTAGAGCGCATTGCCATAGTCTAGTCTTGACACTATGGTGGCCGAGACCACTGTGCGTAGCATCGACTGGGAGAGGAGAGGGACTAGTTTGCGCAACTGTCTTAGAAGACCAGTACAGATGCCAACCACGGTGGAAACCTGGTTGGTCATTGAGAGGGCACTGTCCAACTTAATGCCCAGACTTTTGACTGTGACTGCTGGCTGTGGGGTTGGGCCCAGCTCCTGGGGCCAGTACATGTCACTCCAGGAGGAGCACTTGGATGGTACTATCAGCACCTCTGTCTTTTCCGGATTAATTTTAAGCTGGTTGGTGGACATCCAGTGGACCGTATATCTAAGTATGTCCTGAGCGTGTGACTGGGCTTGTACTGTGTCATCTATGCCCAGCAGTAGCTGTGTGTCGTCAGCATAGTTAAACACCCGACAGCCCATCCCCGCTAGTGTGTTAATCAGGGGCTGCAGATATAGGTTAAACAGGAGTGGGGATAGTGCTGAGCCCTGGGGGACGCCACAAGTCAGACTTCCCACTCCTGATACACTGTCTCCCATCTGGATTCTCTGGGTTCTCCCAGATAGAAATGATTCCAGCCACCGAAGGGCTAAGCCCTGAATCCCAAACCCAGCCAGCCTGTCCAACAGAAGGGAAGGTGGTGGTTATTCCTGCTTCAAGTTCTCTGTTCTATTCTAGATCTCCACCCTCCCTCAAAAAGGACAGTTTCAAGATGTTTTTCCTTGCCCAGGTCATCTGCCCTGGAGACCAGATGGTGTCATTGGACCTGTAGGATGCTGATTTATATATATTAATACTACAGGCCCACAGGCGTTGGCTGCGGTTCACAGTGAGCACTTTCAATTTGCTGTGCTTCCTTTTGGGCTTACTAGTGCGCCTCTGGTGTTCATGAATGTGATGGTTGTTGCTCACCCTCATAGGTTCGGGATCCCAGTCTTTACCTATCTTGAGAATTGACAGCTAGAGGGAGAATTGACAGCTAGAGGTGGGCTCGCTCCAAACAGTCGTTACCCACCTCCAGACTATAGCAAGCCTTCATTCGTTGGGGTTGACTATCAACATGCTGAAGTCACACCTGATAACTTCCCAAACGATCCCTTTCATTGGACCCATTCTGGGCATGGTACAGTTTCTGCCTACCCTCCAGCGTGGAGAGTCCAGATCTGTTGGGCTATGATCCTGATTTCGGTGAGACGGACTCTGAGGCGGCTGGGTCCGATGTTAGGAAGTGCCTCATTTTGTATCGTCAGCCTCCAGTTTGTGGATTGATACTGCTGGTTCTTCGGCTTAGAGTGCACTGAGGCCTGCCAACCAGATCTTAGTGCCAGTGTCCTGACTCTAAAAATATGTTTGTTTTAAGTGGCTTACACCCAATTAGCATAAGATAACTTACCTATACTGAGGTAATATAAATTCTATGGTCATGTTGTGTTCCCTAGCGAGTACCCCACCGACTCCATGTACGAGTTAAAAGTGCATGTAACTTCCCTCCTGTACCAGCTATGAAGACGCAAATACATTTGCGTCCAACGTTAACTTGTCCTCTTTCAGACCCACCATGAATGGGTTTGATGGTCCGTTCCTAAGTATGCTATGCCAACGTCTTTTTGAAGTGTACTCCTACGTTTTTCAGCCTGGCTGAAAGTAGGCCCTGAATCTCTGCCACCGAGCCTCTTTTCTGGCTTCTGACTGCGAGGGCCTCTGCCCAAGCAGCCCCCGTACCCGTGAACTCTGACTTACTTCTAGCGCGGCCCTCCGTGCTCAGCTCAGCCTGCTGCCTGCCAAGATTGACTATAACCTTCGAGTTATCTGTTTTCCTCCCCGAAGATACATTCCGGCCTGCTAGCTTCAGTAAACATCCTTCCTCAGCTACAGGGCTAAAGGGCCGACCTGTCTTTATGCAAGTAATTCATAGCCTCTGTTGCCATGCTTCCATGGAAGGCCCCATGCCCCCACGCTTCTCATACAGACACTCAGGCGCTTATACACGCATTCACAGCAAGTATAGAATAGCTTCTGCTCTAGAGACCTTTCTGCCCAGATAGCTTAGTTCCTAAACATCAGATATCGGATATGATAGAAGCACAAGTTGATCTGACATGCCAGACTTCTGTCTCTTTCCGCCAGTGTAAATGTCAAGTCCTCTGCACCCCGTCTATCACACGTCATGCAGCTGCGCGCGCATCCAAGCTTCCGATTTCTGCTGACATTGCAACATTCTGTTAGCACCACCCCTTGGTGCCACCCACTTGCGTCACCTATCAGTGACGTTTCTAGTTCACGCCTAGTTTACGCCTCTTGATGATGTATTAGCACCACGTGTATACTGTTATCTTGTCTTCTCTCAGCTGTTACGCCTCTTACATTGAACATTATGATGTAAATCAAGTATATAAGCTATGTATTGTCAATAAACGTTGGCGCGCTCATCTATCCCTTCTGACACCCTGTGTGGTGGTCAGAACATGATATCCTGATTCCTTTATGAGGAATAAAACCCTTAGAAACTCTTACACCACGGACTCTGTTTTCCTTCATTCCGATTGAGTTATTATTGATTAAGTACTTACCTGCATAGAAATTAAGAGAGTAAATTAATTATTTACATCATTTTGGCGCCCGAATAGGGACCCCTCCCCCACCTCACGCGCCGGAAGGTGCGTTGCAGTCCGTGTCCCCTGCCATCAGTTAGACGGACAACACGTGTACTGGCAGGATTTCCTGCATTCCCCTCTGACACACGGAGGTGACGAAGACTGCGATCAGTGCCCAGACGAGGCGGTGAGGAGTGCGGAGGATCCCGACCAGAGCCCAGCCGAAGGAAGCAAGGTCCGAGGTGTGAAGAGGCCCACCAGTTTTCCGAAGTTTTCCGAAGTTTTCCGAAGTTTCCCGAAGTTTTCCGAAGTTTTCCGAAGTTCCGAGTCGAGTCCAGTCGAGTTTCCGAGGCCTTCTGTTTTCCGTGCTTCCCGGTGAGTACCATTGCTGGGTCGTATCTAGACGGGTTTGGGTACGCAAGTCCGGTCTGCACTGTTTTTAGGCAGTGTATCTGTACTGTTTAGCAGTATATAAAGTATTCCGAATTTCTGCACTGTTACAGCAGTGTATCTGTATCGTTGAGCGGTACATTCAGAGTAGGGGGAAGTTAACTATGTCTTTAAATGTTTCATGTGATTAATGTCGTGGTATGAATGTGATTGTTTTTGTGCATTATTGTGTTTTTGTATAAATAGTTACAGTTGACATTAAGTATAAAGGATCAAGCATTTCAGTATCAAGTAGGCACAATGCCGTTTTTTAACAAATTAAAGCAGATAGGAACTAGGAAAGGGATGTTAGAGGAAGAAATTCCAATCCCCCCTAGGGACACTCCAGGTAATTTTATGTATAATAAACATGGCATAGACGCCATCTTGTATCTAGAGTTATGGACAGATTATACCAAGCACCTAGAGGAAAGATACCGATGGCCAGTTAACGGAACATGGGATGCCGAGTGCATCATAAAGGTAGAAGAAATATTACGGAAAAAGAAAGCTAGACAATCTCAGAAAGACGCCATAGAATTTTGGCGTAAGGAATCACGTAAGCGTGCTGATAGAGCACTCCGTAGAGAAGACAGGCTTAAAGAATCAGAAAAGGCCCAAGAAAACGAGTTAGTTACTGAGGGAATTCGAGTAAAAGTAGAACAAATAGATCGTATCCTAAATGGCAAAGTGAACAACATGTATCTTTTGGCCGATGGTACCCCTGACGCCATTTCAGAAATACCGAAAAATTTGCCGTCACCATTAGTTCCAACTAAAGTAATGCATAAGACTACTAAAGACATATTCCTAAATTCATATCTCGAAGATGTAGCGCCAGCTTACACCAATCTGCCTGTTCGTGCCCTGCCTACTGACGGGGCCGGGGGTGGTACTGCCCCCCAAGATCACGCTCAGCCGACACCGAAAAAGACTAGTTCCGTTCCGCCAGCTCCGCCACTTCCCTCACCTAAAACTGAGTTACCGAAACCACTTCAATCAGATCCTACTAAGAGACAAATTCAGATACTGACTACACACAGAGATAATGCCCAAGCTTCCGCTTCAGGAGGTGCGACCGCGGGTCTCCAGACCCCGCCACCGACTCACAGATTAAATCTCAGAGGTATGCAGAGTCCTTTTACGCACAGATCCCCCCGTTCTTCTAATTCATCCCGTCTTGATGCACTAAAAGAAAATATGTCAGTTTGTAGATATGATCCAGAACCTGGACAGGACGACTTAATGGTATTAGCGTCTTTACGGTTAAGATCTGCTACTGATAGTTTGTTATGTTATGCAGGAATGAAGGAGCACCTAGATAGAATATATGAGTTCGTTCAAACGGGAAAGGACCCCGACAGTATTAAGGATGCCCTGGAGAAACAGAAAGTTACCATGCAAGCACTGATACTACGATTTTTCATAAATTGTCTAATAAGAGAACGAGACAGGCCCGGAACAGAGCAGAGTGAATTAGATGCATTGAACAAGTGGGGTCAAAATATAGCCGACGGAAAACATGACAGACAAAATTGCATAGAGGCCATGTATAAAAAGATTAAGAAAGCAGTGATAGCAGTACACGAGAAAGAGAAAGAAAAGGCTCCCTCCGAGGAGGAAGAAGAAGCTGAAGAACTAGAACCGACTACAAGCACTATAGCATATGTAGGTAAGGGAACTTATCTTAGGAAGGGTATCCGTCCAGAAAGCAAGAGAGTTTTCTTCTCTGCCTTAACGAATCCGAATTCTGCTGAACATCAGTTCCAGGAAACTGATAAACGGCTTCGAGATCGAGTTGGGTACCATGTACTCAATTCTATGGATGAACAAGAACTAGCCCGATCAGCGGTATCATGGGCCGAAAATGCAGACATATATAATGATGACACCGTAGCACAGACATTTCTGAACCTCTCCCCCGACGAACAGAAATTAGCAGGGGTATATATGATTCAGCACCTTCTCATTAAGTACAGAAAACATTATTCCGATCCAGGTCCCTTACATGAGACACTAGAAGCACTACTGATGGATAGATGGAGAGGCCTAAGCACTAAATTAGTTCAAATAATTCTAGAACAACGACGCAGATATGACACCTTTGTAAGTCCTGAATATGTTCCCGCCCCACCTCCAGAAAGGAAAATGTACCATATGCAATGCGGGGGTGGTATAGAAAGTCAGAACCCCTTGCGAGAAGTGCACCCTGTTATGGGTGAGGATAAAATTTTGAAACGCGTGTATGTACACACGCCTCTGACTAAGTTAGAACTGTTAGAAATGAAGAAATTAGTACCGTGCCATGATAAAGACCCTGCAGGTTTTCATAGAGAGCTCAAAGACATGTTACTGATGGGGGACTACACATATGATGATATCATGAAAATGTTGAAAGTATTATTGCCTACGGGTATATTCGAGAAATTAAAGGAAAAGGACTGGGAGGTGGGAGACGCAAAGATTGCCTGGGCAGAAATAGAGGATGAAGAAAAGAAACGGGTTCCAGGGTTAGGCCTTGGGGACAAAACTAAAGCATTACCAGGTTTAATAGTACAGGTCCTGCCCAGATTATTGACAACTAGAAAGGAGGATTGGGATGCAATCTCGTCCTGTAAACAGAAACATGATGAAGATACTAGCGACTTTTATTCTAGATTCGAGAAATGTTTTATTATCAATAGTGGCCTCCAGCCAAGTAGCGAGTCGTACCCACATCTTTTTGTATCAAAGTTAGTCGAGAATTCCCTACCGTTAGTTAAAAATAGAGTGTATAAAGTCGAGAGTACATGGCAAGCAAATACGCCATCCCAGATGTTACAAATGTTACAATATCACCAGAATAGAATTAGGGAAGAACAAGATCAGGAACAGAAGCGCATGAAAGACACGAAAATGAAAATGTTAGTAGCCCAGACGGTTCCATCCGACAGTCACAGAAAAGGTACGACCCAGACAAGTCACACTGCAGCTCCTGTGAAAGGGACATGCAATTATTGCAAGCAGCCAGGTCACTACGTACACGAATGTGCAGTTCTGAAACATAACATAGCGACAGGTAAAACTAAAGAGAGACCGCATCCGCCTAGACAAGACCATAACCAGCATCAGTCTACACAGAATACACAGCCCATGCATGCATCCGCACAGACAGCACAGACCGTAGCAGTACCACAGCCACAGCCCATTGCTGCAACTCAGCAAGTCTCACAACAGATGTACCAGTATGCCCAGTCTGCTTACCCCGAATATTCCCGATATACATGAAACAGCCTAGAGAGGGAAGGTGGCTTGCCTCTTATCGAGATTCCTGTAGATCAAGAAGGTCCTTATGTACACAGTCAAGTATTGGGGAAAGATAGAAAGTTTTTAATTGACACAGGGGCAAGTCGCACTACAATAAGTCATGACGAAGTTCCAGGGGCACCCCTCTCAGGCTCACAAAATGTTTCCCTTGGGTTTTCAGGACAGCCTATTGTAAATGAAGTATCAGAACCAGTTCCCCTGGCTGTGGGTCCGTTATCACGCGTTACAGACCTGTTACTAACAAAATCATGTCCGGAGAATCTGTTAGGAATTAAAACACTGAAGGCTCTAGGAGCTATAATATGCTGCTCCCCGGAGGGAGTTAGACTCTTTCTGCGGGATTTCAAGGGTCATTACGTCCTTCGTGAGTTTGACGTCAGATTGAAAAATGTACCTGATTACTTGTGGGCAAAAGGCCCAACTGATGTAGGATGTATGCACATTACACCATACCGCGTTACCCTCAAGGCAGGTGTTGTATTACCCAGAATCAGACAATACAAGTTACCACCCGATGCTGTAGCGGCTTTACTGAAAATCATTGAAGAGCTCATTGCCCAAGGAGTGGTCGTCGAAACCGACTCCAATATCTGTAATTCACCCATAATTCCGATTCTTAAACGTACTGATCCCAATGCACCGCCAGTATATCGGCTGGTGATTGATCTTCGAGAATTGAATAAATGCATTATCCCACAGTATCCTGTGGTCCCCGATATATCATCTCTCTTGACTGCTATTGATTCAGAAGCAACGTTCTTTACTGTAATTGATCTCAAGAACGCCTTCTTCAGCGTGCCTATTGATCCAGAGAGCCAATATCTCTTCGGATTCTGTTTAAATGGACGCAGTTTCAAATTTTCGCGCGCACCTCAAGGATTCACAGAAAGCCCCAGCATCTATAGTCAAGCACTGAAAAGACAACTAGATTGTATTCAAATGCCAGTTAACACCGCTTTACTACAATACGTCGATGATCTGCTGATCACCGCACGAAGTGAACCCGAATGTGAAAAAGCATCACTGACAGTTTTACATTTCCTGGCCGACAAGGGACACAAGGTGTCTCCTTCGAAGCTACAATTCTGTGCTCAGCAAGTTGTGTACTTGGGTCACTTACTGTCCAAAGTGGGGAGACAGCTCACTCCCGATCGCATTCAGTTAATTGTGAACATGCCGCAACCCAAGACACAAAAGGAAGTGCGGGCCTTCATAGGCCTCACCTCGTACTGCAGACAATGGATTCCCCAGTATGCATTTTTAGCTAAACCACTCATCCAGTTAACGACACAGGAGGCAGCAACTTCGACTGTCCTCCCTTGGACTCAGGAACACACACAAGCTTTTGAAGAATTAAAGAAAGTTTTATGCCAAGCACCAGTTTTAGCGACACCATGTTACAGCAAACCGTTTACACTTTTTGTTACAGAACGTGATGGTACAGCGTTGTCTGTCCTCACTCAAGACCAAGCAGGTTCACATAAGCCTTGTGCTTATTTTTCTAGTACATTGGATTCAGTAGCTCAAGCACTCCCTGCGTGCTTAAAGTCAGTAGCAGCAACAGCGTTAGCAATAAGACAAAGTGATTCAATTGTTTTAGGTCATCAGTTAACAGTTCAAGTACCACATTCTGTAGAGGTTTTGTTAAACAGAACCCAGACTCAACACTTAACTATAGCACGACTGACAGGTTATGAATTAACACTATTCCAGCCACACATAGAAATCAGACGTTGCAGCATCCTGAACCCAGCAACACTGTTACCTACAGTTATGACAGATCCAGCTCCGCATGATTGTATAGAAATAATTAATGCAGTAACTAAGCCTAGACGAGACTTAACAGATGTCCCATTGACAAATCCAGACCTGACACTTTATGTGGACGGTTCATGCATGAGAACAAGTACAGGAGAATTAGTGGCCGCGTACGCCGTGACCACTGAAACTGAAATTAAAGAAACACATCGTATTGACACACTGTCTGCTCAAGCGGCAGAGCTCATCGCTCTGACCCGAGCTTGTATTCTAGCCAAGAACAGAAATGTTAACATATACACAGATTCCCGCTATGCCTTCGGAGTTGTACACGACTTCGGAGTCCTCTGGCAAGAACGAGGTTTTCTGACTTCTCATGGGGCCAAGATACAACATGGCCCCCTTATTCAAGCACTGTTAGAAGCAATACATTTGCCCTCGGGCATATCAGTCATGAAGTGTAAGGCACATACTAAAGTCACAGATTCTGTTTCCCAGGGTAACGACCTGGCAGATCAGACAGCAAAACATACAGCATTGACTCACACCCAGACTACTGATGTGACAAAGACAATAGTACAAACACAGTGTATGACAGTTAGAGATCCCGCCCTAGACGTAATTGACATCCAGACACATGCTACTCCAGAGGAGATAAAGAAATGGACTGAACTAGGAGGGATTCAGACAGACCAAGGTTGGGTGACGAAGGGAAAATCTATATGGTTTCTCCCCGACTCAATGGTTCAAGTCATGATAAATACAGCACATAGTCCTGCCCATCTTGGAGAGAAAGCCATGTTAGACAGTTTACAGAATCTCTGGTACAACAAACACTTACGAGCAGCAGCAAAACAGAAAGTGCGTACTTGCATGATCTGTTGTCAGTTCAATCCAGGTAAAAGCGTCCCTGTTGAGCAAGGTGGATTCCATCCTCCCGATCACCCTTTTGAAGTCCTCCAGATGGATTATATCCAGATGAATAGCTGTAGAGGATTTAAGTATGTTCTTGTAATCGTTTGTGCTCTGTCCCGCTGGACCGAAGCATACCCAGTCCCAGACTACACTGCTCCGACCACTGCCAGACAGTTGGTTCGTGAATTCTTCCCACGGTACGGTTTGCCCCGTGTCGTGTACTCAGATAACGGACAGCCGTTCTCGTCCGAGCTGATGAGACAAGTTTCCCTCTTGCTAGGATATCAGTGGAGGTTCCACTGTGTCCGACATCCCGAAGCAGCTGGCCTTGTAGAAAGGCATAATCAGACACTAAAAATCCGTCTTGCCAAGATCTGTCAGGAAAAAGGGGTCGACTGGATAGTCGCCCTGCCCGTGGCACTATTCTACATGAGAATGGTCGCCCACTCGAGATCAGGGCTATCCCCGTACGAAGTGGTCTTTGGCAGACCGCCGAATATGTGGGGGACGCCCGTTCCGAAAAAGATCACTGATATTGATTGTAACATGTTGACAGATTACCTTGCCTCCTTGATGTCTGCACTCCAATCATGTCGTTCACAGGTTGCCGCAGCCTTCCCTGACAACACCGATGTAAAGGCGCATGAGGTCCGCCCAGGTGACCTGGTAGTCGTCAGGAACTTCGACCGGAAAAGTCCGCTGGAGCCCCGCTGGAAGTCTCCGAAGACCGTTCTGCTTACCACCAGGACCGCCGTGAAAATCGAGGGGAGAAAGGGGTGGGTCCACACGAGTCACATCAAGCTATGCAATGAACTAAAAAACGGACTGAAACAGGACTCTGACTCGTCCACCCCCACCAAAGACTGTGTTGAAGCACAAGACGTTACTGTGCCTAAAAGAGAAAAGACTCCTCAAGAACTTTACCGAATGAAGCTTCGATCTAGCAAGTCAGACAGTTTAATTGTTTAAGTCCTCCCTTAGGTGAATCGGTTAAATAGTTTCTGACATGTATCCCCTAGATCGAGTTAGAGAGAGAGAGGAAAAGAGAAGAACATATTGCAAATCACTTCGTAGTCACTGCATAGTGACACTAATAATCATGTTTATTCTGAGTATTCTAATTATTATTGCCAGCATTCTGCTTCCTATGTACTGGCCTATTTTCAGGCGTGAACAATCTGCTTACAATGTCTCTGCTGAACACACTTTTAGTGAACTTCCTGCACATGAACTCTCTTACAGACTTGCGCTGCGCAACAATACATTCATTAGTATGTTACACCATTCCCATCAGACAAGTAATGCTACAGACTGTTGGATATGTGGCCGACTCCCTCCCTACCAGAATTACAAGGGAGCTCTGCCTCTCTTTCCGTACCCATTCACTCACAATGGCTCCTGTGGAGCATGGTTCAAAATAATTAATTCTTTAGATCCTGATATTGCTGTTTTCGATGGGGGCTGGGTTTGGGGAAACTTGAACTTAGTCCTGCTCAACGTCTGTTATCCTGATAAAGAGGGACTACCCACTCGAATAGGAACTGATCTAGAAAATGAAGTATATGGATTAGGTAATTACACAATTAGCCTTATGATCCTCACTGTTGAATCTGAAACTGCTCCAGTTCTGCCCCATATGTTAGTGTTACCAGTCACAGGTGAATTATGTGTTAGCAAGAAAGGTTCAGTACACTTAGGTCATAGTAAATGCACTACTGTGGTCGAGTTCAGTGACCATGGTAAATCGTCCTTTAAAGCTATCAGTCATTCCTACTTTGTTTGTGGTCATACCGCATACATACGTTTGCCTCCAGATTGGGACGGTACCTGTTACATTGCATTCCTTCTGCCACCTGTTTTCCTAGCTCCTCCTGATTACCATAGAAACACGAATCTAGCACCGAATAGACCCAAAAGAGATATTCCCCTTGTCGACTACACAGAAACGGCATGGGAACAGTACACTGATTTCAATAAAGGATTCTTTTTCTTCCTAGGACCTGTCCAAAACAGTAAATTAATACGCAGATTAACGAGAACACTTGAAGCAGTAGTGAACGAAACTGCCTCCGCTCTAGGTAACTTAACAGAGGAGCAGTCTGCTATACGGACTGTTGTCCTTCAAAATCGTCTTGTGATTGACGTCATCTTGGCAGATAGAGGTGGAGCCTGTAAGGTCATCGGGTCAAGTTGCTGTGTTTTCATTCCACAAAATGCACCATCTGTCTATCAAGCTATCACCCGTTTACATAAAATTGCAAATCAGATACATCAGAATCCAGGCACCTGGACTTGGTCCGGTTGGTTCTGGACTACGTTAACAGCTTGGGGATGGAAGATCTTATCCTTCCTAGGCATTGGTCTTGTTATAGTATTCAGTTGTTGCCTATGCCTGCAGTGTGGGCCAGCGATATGTGGACTGTGTGCCACATCCTGCATTGAGCATTCCAGTTGCCTCTCAAACAGTCAAAGAAAGAAAGACGAACATATAATGTTACAAGAACAAACCGATCGATTTATGAGGATCGATATATCATGAAGGGTCCGTAGGGAACAAGGAGGGAATGAGGTAATATAAATTCTATGGTCATGTTGTGTTCCCTAGCGAGTACCCCACCGACTCCATGTACGAGTTAAAAGTGCATGTAACTTCCCTCCTGTACCAGCTATGAAGACGCAAATACATTTGCGTCCAACGTTAACTTGTCCTCTTTCAGACCCACCATGAATGGGTTTGATGGTCCGTTCCTAAGTATGCTATGCCAACGTCTTTTTGAAGTGTACTCCTACGTTTTTCAGCCTGGCTGAAAGTAGGCCCTGAATCTCTGCCACCGAGCCTCTTTTCTGGCTTCTGACTGCGAGGGCCTCTGCCCAAGCAGCCCCCGTACCCGTGAACTCTGACTTACTTCTAGCGCGGCCCTCCGTGCTCAGCTCAGCCTGCTGCCTGCCAAGATTGACTATAACCTTCGAGTTATCTGTTTTCCTCCCCGAAGATACATTCCGGCCTGCTAGCTTCAGTAAACATCCTTCCTCAGCTACAGGGCTAAAGGGCCGACCTGTCTTTATGCAAGTAATTCATAGCCTCTGTTGCCATGCTTCCATGGAAGGCCCCATGCCCCCACGCTTCTCATACAGACACTCAGGCGCTTATACACGCATTCACAGCAAGTATAGAATAGCTTCTGCTCTAGAGACCTTTCTGCCCAGATAGCTTAGTTCCTAAACATCAGATATCGGATATGATAGAAGCACAAGTTGATCTGACATGCCAGACTTCTGTCTCTTTCCGCCAGTGTAAATGTCAAGTCCTCTGCACCCCGTCTATCACACGTCATGCAGCTGCGCGCGCATCCAAGCTTCCGATTTCTGCTGACATTGCAACATTCTGTTAGCACCACCCCTTGGTGCCACCCACTTGCGTCACCTATCAGTGACGTTTCTAGTTCACGCCTAGTTTACGCCTCTTGATGATGTATTAGCACCACGTGTATACTGTTATCTTGTCTTCTCTCAGCTGTTACGCCTCTTACATTGAACATTATGATGTAAATCAAGTATATAAGCTATGTATTGTCAATAAACGTTGGCGCGCTCATCTATCCCTTCTGACACCCTGTGTGGTGGTCAGAACATGATATCCTGATTCCTTTATGAGGAATAAAACCCTTAGAAACTCTTACACCACGGACTCTGTTTTCCTTCATTCCGATTGAGTTATTATTGATTAAGTACTTACCTGCATAGAAATTAAGAGAGTAAATTAATTATTTACATCAATACGTCCCTAGTACAAAGGGCATGTAAGTTTAAATATCACCCCAGGGATTGCAGCACTGGATTAGCGCCAAGACTGCTCCAGGCATTTGTTCAGGCTCAATAAATCTTCTTATTCATTCATGTGCCAGCTGAAGTCTGCCTCCACATCAACTTGTTGGAGTTGTAGGCCATCCACTTGGTGTTGAAAGTTTTCTTGCCATCCATCAAAGGGAGGCTGACTCAGGTGTTCAAAAGGGTGAGGTTTTGAACCCTGTACCAGGAGGCTCTGTGTCTATGGAAATGGCTGGAACGTCAGGACATTTTTCTGGTCGTACAGCACCTGGTTGGATCGTTCAACGCCAGGGCTGACTAACTCCGCCCTTGACAATTTGCAAACCACGAATGGCATTCAACACCTGGGGGTCCAAGAATGGGGATAATCTTGGCTCTATTAGTACTTTTGTGTGTTGGAGTTTGCAAACCGTCTCTCTCTAGGAGATGCGCTCCGTGTGGAGTGGCACGCAAGACTCCTATATGCCTTTCCTACGATACCACTCCTGCCCATGGTCCTCTAGAAGATCCGGACCAACCAGGCTCAAGCCATCCTAGTGGCTCTGGTCTGGGCATGGAGACATTGGTTTTAGAGCTCCTGGGCCTGAACATCTGTCCTCCTGTCAGATTGCCCTTTTGGGAGGATCTTCTGTTGCAGCAGCAGAGTTGGGCACTATCCCCCAACCTGCGCACACTCCATCTTCATCCATGTAGATTGAGTGGTGATCGCTTTTTATCACTTTTGACCTTCTTCCTGAGGTTTTAAATGTTATTCTGGCAGCCATCCGTCCCTCAAAGTCTGTGGATGCCTGCTGTTGGAACAGATTTGTGGCTTGGTGTTCAGAGAAGCACATCGACCCACTTCATGACCATCTGACTGGGGTGCTGCTTTTTGTGAACTTGGCCTGGCAGGTCCTAGTGCTGGGCACTGTTAAATGTTATTTGACGGTGCTATCGGATTCTGTGAAATTATCAGATTAGTCTCCTTTGTTTAATTCACCTGTTGTGACTGTTTCTGAAAGATTTGCTGCGCATGTTTACGACTTCTCCTTTCATTATATCCCAGTGGAACTTGAATCTGGTCCTCACCTTTCTGATGGGCTCCCCTTTTGAGTCCATGCATAACTGTCCCCTCAGGCTTCCTACTATCAGAACAGGTCTTTTTGGTGGCCATCACACTGACCCAATTGGGGAGCAGGCTTCAGGCTCTCTGTCCACCCACCAGATACTACTACCTTTCCAAGGCAAACTGGTTCTCTGAACGTGTGCCTCTTTCCTACCGAAGGCAGTGGCTCCCTTTTGTGTTGATCAAGTGACCACCCTTACAGCGTTCTCTGCTCCACCTCACCTCTCGCTCACCTCTGTACGGAGTATGAGAGGCTCCATCTTTTGGACCCTTAGAGGGCCCTTAGTTTTTAGGTCTCGCGACCTATCAATGCGCGCAAGCGCATTGAGCGGAGGGAGAATTCAAGTGCTCGAAATCCTCGCCAAACCAAAGGCTTCTTGCGCTGCGGTTTTCATTAAGTTCACGTGAATCACGTGACCAAACAAGCACACGCATTCACGGCTGCACAGCACATCAAAGGGCTTCGCCCAGCGTGCGCTCTGCGGCTTCTCCTCCCCTAATTAATCATGGAGGTAGAGGCAGCAGTGACTCATTGCAAAACAACTCCAAGTACTTCATGGGCGTCCGCAGACGATCACGCATTGCCAAAGCAAACACACCGTGTCTGAAGTGGTCCTGAGATTACAATGGTGGCCGTTGCTGCTTGCTTTATGCCTTTTTAGATCACAATTATGTGCTCTCTCTCTTTGGTGACGTGCGCAGATAGCCTGTTCTTGTGCTGTTACACAAGTGAAATATACAGCACTTGTCTCTCCAAGCGCATCGCGCTTTTGCACACAGGCATTCCGCCTGCCACACTTCTCCTCCCTCGCATTCCCGCCCCCCCACCAGGCTCTCCCGCCCCCATCCGGCTTCCCTCCGGCCTCTCTCACAAATGCAGCTTGATCGTCACTTCTGTATGTTGCAGAAAACGATTGGTACGTGCAGTTAGTTTATCCTGGTACTGAAAGATCATGTATTTGGCAACAATGACAGAGAAACGCTTTTCTATTTTTAGTTGCTTTGACACCCTCTCTAGTTGCTTAGTCCATCGTTGGTTACCCCACCCCCGTTCCCCTCTCCCCTTTCATTTTAAATGTCTAACCTTCAATCCGGTACTTTACCCCTTCGATGTAACTGACCCCCTCCCCACCCCCCTTCTGTAACCCCCTCCGTGCCACGGGCAGCCCTATCTCGTCCCCGGGGTCCTGGTACTCCGTGCAGAGAGACCACGTGCTACCACCACCGCTTAGACGCACTAATGTGAGTGCTGTAGATAGACATACATGCCTTGGTGAAAACATCTATTCTTCCAAGGCGGTAATCGATACCAGCTCTTCGTGTGAAACGAAGGAGGCATTCATTCTTTTCATGCCCACTTAATGTTATCGTGTCCATGTCATGCAAACACATATCAGCGATTCAGCGCACAGCTGTCGAGGCCTACGCATGAGCTGAAGGCCACGCGCTGGGCTTGAGTGACAGGCGGCGCATGCAAAGGTAAACATGTCGATATGATGAACTGATAACAGGGAGGCCTGCCTCGCGGCCAATGGTGAGGGGCGCATGCACCGCAGACCGGAGTGCTGCCCCCCAGCGGGTATACCTGATCCGCGCTCCGCTGGGCTCTCACTGCTCCCACCTTCGCCTGCTGCTTGCACAGGGAAGCAAAATGTGACATCATCAGTGCCGACCCCCATGAACTTAGAAGATGGTGAAAGATTACAAAGATCAAGGGACAAACTTCTTCCCACAGTGGTGGAAACTAACTTTGTGCTACACGTGGTAGTGTACTGGCCACCCACAAAGTGCTTCTACATCCCGGCTTGGGTAGTAAGCGCTACATAACTCTACAATACAAATCTATACCTCTGGAGAGGTTTCATTGCCTTCGTTCGGTTCCTTCCCACCACATACATCTTGCAGTACAAAGAATAATAATTATATGTGTGATTTACTTAATTAAAAAAAAAAAGGTGCTACAGTTATTCTATAGCACTCTTTTCACGCTCCAACATACTTTAACGCTTGATTCTTTGATGTTGGATCTTCTATACAAGAAGTAAACATTGCCCTTGGTTCTCCGGTGCCTGAGTAAAATTACACCCCACCGGTGATCTCCTGCACATCAGGCACACGAATACTGCTTTTTGCCAAGTGTAATCTCTCAAAGTATAATGCATACGTGTACATATGCACAATTTCTCGAGGGGGTACAAACAACAGGGTAGAAAAAATTTGTACCAAAAGTACTTCAAAAAACAATACGGCAGACCAGATATGTTAAGATTTAGACATGATGTACAGACAGATATGCATCCTCTGAAAAACTTGTCACATGCATTGATGCATAAAAAATACATCTCGATTTGGGGTGGGTGCAAGTCATTTAAAATGAATTGCCAGCAAGTTCAGTTGGCTTTCTTCAGGACCGAAAATATGTATGAACCATGATCTGTATGCTGTAACCACCACGCGCTATTCGTGCAGTTAGCCAGTTCTGTGAACTAAGCTCATTCACACTTCTTTTGTCACTGCATGCCGTACATTACAAATCATACTGAGTGTAAGCCTCGATTTTTGAAGCAGAGTCTCACTTCTTGGAACACAGGTTAAATCCTAAGTGCGATTCTCTCTTCTTGGAACACTGCCTCGCATCCGTGCCTTAACTAATAGAGGTTTCATAACGTACAATAGTGCATTTCCCACGGATTCATTATGAATTTTCATTTAAGCTGTGTGTAATTTAATATGTAGTTACTGGAAGGTGAAAGACACAGATGGGAGGAAGGAAGTTAGGCTATATGTATTGCTGTATTTCTATTTTGCCACTATTTTATCTACTTCGGACCATTGCCATTATAAATTACAATCACTTTTATTTAAGTATTAATTATTTTAAAAAATTAAAAGCCATTGTTATTTGTAATATCAATACATCTAAGTCACAACAATACAAAACATGTGGCATTACAAATGCTAAAAGTGTCACATTTGCTAAAGTTAAAAGTATTGGCATTGTAAATCACAAAACATAAATATAAAATGTCATTTACAAAACCAATAACTCCAACTTTCCTACTGCGAGACCTATTGGCAACGCCAGTGCTTGTTATATCGGTTGTACTAAGGATCACCGACCGGATCATCAGGTTTTTGTTGGATTAGTCAGAGCAAAGAAGGAAAAAAACGCACATAAGAAGACAATCTCTCCATGGAATATATTGCTCCTAAAAATCTGCTGCGCTGTGGTGGAGAAGCAGCCTTCGGAAGGCTTGAGGGATTACTCTACAGGAGCCAAGACTGCAATTATTGCGTTGGCATGCAGAGTCACTGTCGTCGACATTTGGCAGACATTTACATGTGTCGCTTCATATGTTCATGAAGCACTCTGCCTGGATGATCACGTACTTCGAGAGGGGCACTTTCCCTGCGCAGTCCTGCATGACTTCTTGGTTTAAGTTCGTTCACACCCCCTACGCTGGGGAGGTTGTTGCTGTGGTATATATTCTAAGGTGAGGAATCTGCAGTTAGAAGTCTGTTCCAGAAGATCAAGTTACTTTTGTTTTGTAATGCCTTTTCTGGACACTATCAAACCACAGATTTCTTACTGACCCTCCTTTCCTCCCTGAGCTTAGAACTGTGCTTCCTCATATGGAAGGTCCTCTTAGATCCAGGACACTGGAGGTAACTATTCTGACATGGCTCCTCTTCTATAGGTGTGTAATCTGTCCTGAAAGAAACTGATATCAGCGCGCCGGGGTGGTGCTTATATACGCACCCTGTATGTCACATCTGCGCTGACAATGTTGATGCGGAGCCGTCTACGCTATCTACTGGCACACAGAGGTGTACTGCTGAAGATTGTCCGGAACCAGTAATGCCTGGGTAGTGTTCTAAGATAAGGAATCTGCATTTTGATGGCCTCTACCAGAAAAGTCGTTACCGAAGGGAAGTAACTTGTTCTACTAGATACTTGTCAGGCAGCTACATGGGTGTCGGTGCAAACGTTTACGAAGCACTGCTGCCTCAACAGTCATGTCTGTTAAGATGAGCATTTTGCATGCTCAGTTCCTCAGGACATTTTGGTATAAGCCAGTTCACATACCCACCATACCCACCACCTGGGAAGGTACTGCTATGGCATCTATTAACAAGCTAAGGGTTCTGTGGTTAAAAGTATCCAGAAAAACAAGTTACTTACCTTCCGTAATGCTCTTTCTGATCTAACTGCAGATTTCTCTTCCACTACCCCATTCTGTGAAATGATGGGCTCGGTGTCCGAGGGCACAGGCAACCTAAGAAAGTAACTCATCTCAGCTTATTTGTATGCCGCTCCTCTCTTCACTTCTGGAGTGAAATGACGTCGGTACAGAGCCTCAATATTCCACCCACCTACAGGCACTCAGAAGTATTGCTTTGAAGGGAGGGCGCTAGAGGGCGCACGAGCTAATGGCCGCACTTCTGTGAGGCTCTGGCTGCCTGGCCAGTAACATCCTGCATTCATCCTCTTACACTGGAGGTTGACGCCTGAAAAACACACCGAGGGTGGATACATGTGTGCTGCTGATATTGGCCGAGTTTGGTGACGATCCGAGGTCCGACGCCTGAGTATCGGCGAGGAGTGCACCCATCGGGAGAAGGCACTGCAGACGGCTGCTGCGGCGCCCCGGACGCCGACCAACGCGAGGCCGCGGCTTCCCACGAGGCGGCCGGGCCGTGAGGTTGTGGACTGAGGCCTGGGAGTCGGGCGGCCGGCGGGCGGGTCTCCGGATCCCGCCGGAGGTGAGTCTGGCCCCCATCAACCGGCACCGCAGCGAGTGGCAAGTCCAGAGACTGGCGCTGGGATCTGCGAGCTCCCCCGAGACGGACGCGGCGGGGGGGTAGTTTGCAGCCGGCCCTGCGGCGCGCCTGCCTACCGACCTCCCCCGGCTGAAGCTGCTGAGTGCACCGAGCGCCGGGGACGGACAGGGGCGTATCTCGCCACCTCAGACGGCGAGGGGTCAAGACACAGACCGGGGATCTATACCTGGGGATGGCTGCCGCTCCCGGGTCACCCAGCTTGGACTAACGGCGGAGGCCGCCATCACGCCCGGCCGTGCTGCACGCCGCCCTGCAGGCCTCTCTTGCACAGCTGCAGGACACTGCTGCCATCAGGACCTGCGGTAGCGAGGGCGGCGGCCCGTTAGCGGGGGCAGTTGTAGTGGTGCTGTGGGAGCGGGTTTGCCAACACGTCGCTGTACTGCCCTTCACCTTTTGTGCGCTATTGGCGCCAGAGACTACTTGGAACTGCGCGCATTGCCTGCGACCTGGCCGCCAACACGTGGGCCCTTACTGCGCTTTGACCACCGTAACTGAGGTGCAGAGGGGATCAAGAGGCCACTGGTAATCACTGACCTGCTCGTCTGCTTTTATTGCCTGGGGAGGCCTGCCACGTGGGTGACAGCCGGCAGGGCGCCATAGTCTGGAGGTGAGGAACCCTACTACTGCTAGCCGTTTACCTGCCCCGAATAGCGTCAACGCACTGGGCGCTATGGGTAAAAACGACGCAAAACAACCCAAACTGTCCTTTGAACCTGCAGTCGCCAAAAAACCAACGCGAGGCACCACAGGAACTGGTGGTGCTCCAGGTCCATCGAATGCAGAGTCATCCCCTGCACCTGTGACCCCAGAATTGCGACTGATTATCGACGAGATGCGGCAGGGCTTCGCGACAATCGTAGATAAGGTTGACCGCCTCTCTTCCAGGATGGACGGGGTAGCGCAGAAGATAGAAGTCCACGAGGAGCGACTGACAGAGACGGAACGACGCATATCCACTGCCGAAGACACAACCAACACTCACGAAACGCGCCTCAACCGTATGGATAACGTCCTCAGAGTGATTGCGGCTAAAAATGAGGAGTTGGAGGCGAGGAGCAGACGCAATAACATCCGCGTCACGGGAGTTCCGGAATCCACCAACACCGGACGAATGGAGGACTATGTGGAACGCATTCTGCTCGCCGCGGTGGGAAAAGAGGCCTTCTCCAATCAGTTCATTGTTGAGCGAGCACACCGCTCTCTTGGCCCGGTCCCCAAACCAGGGGCGCCGCCACGCCCTATTATTGCCAGGTTACTCAACTACCGTGATAGGGATGTGGCGCTGAGGGCGGCTCGTACAAACCGGAACCTGGCCTGTGATGGTGTGCAGTTCTCCCTGTATCCAGATTTCACACCCATGGTCCAGGACCAGCGGAGGAAATTTCTGGATGTGAAAAAGAAATTAAGGGATATGCAGGTGGATTATGCTCTTCTTTACCCGGCGCGTCTCAGGGTGACTCATCAGGGTAAACAACACTTCTTTACGACTCCGCAGCAAGCCGAGGACTACGTGAAGAGGCTCCGTGCTGCTAGAAGGGACAGGCGTGCGGATGAGGAGGTGGATGCAGACGGCAACCCGGCCGAGCAGGATGAGTCTTAATAATGTCCTGATGATTATTTGCTCGATAGCTCCTTGTTGCATTGTTGATATTTACTTTGGACACTGTTGCTTTGGGATACTGGTACCTACCTTTACAGCCTGCGGTGCCTATGATAACTGTTGACTTGCGACCTAGTCCAGCTTCTGGGCGATGGTGGGCGCTAGTGTGTTCTGCTCCGCAGCTGGGATGTGGCTGTTCATGCACTGTTGCACTGTGGTGCCGACTAAGAATGTGCAGTGATGGGAACTAGGGCGCCGAGCTGACATGGCACATCACTTTACCTGGGGTGCGGCTCAATTGGAGACGCAGCCGTCTTGATAGTTTGGCTATTGGGTTTTGTTGGATTGCTTGTGTCTGTTTTGAAGGCTCGTCCTTACACCCGGCAGGATGATCCTCCCTGCACGCGGGGACACGGACAGCTGCTCCACGGCCATAGAGACACTTTACGGAGTGAAGGCTAGATTGCCCAATGTACACTGTTGGATTGGTTTGGGGCTTGCGCGGGTTGGTGGAGCTGCAAGAGGTGAGAGTGGGAGGGGGCGGACCCAGGGCTGCTTCCCTTGTCCACACTGTTGACTTGGCCTGGTGATAGGCGTGAAGGAACTTGGAAGGTGTGTTTTGACGGCTGACACTTGCAGGATTTGTGTATGCCAGGCACCACCCCTTCTTCTCTGACTTCCCCGTATGCCACTTGCGGGGTGGGATGGGAATGCGGGGGTGTGTAGGTGTGTATCTCTAGTGCCTTCAGGAGGGGATACCCCACATGGTTTGACTACAGTTGCTGTTGTTGGGGATCGGGGTGGTGGGTGGGAATCTGGTACTGGCAAGTTTGGGTTGCTTCAGTGGGTTGGGGGTGGGGTAACGCTGTGGGAGTGGAGAAGGTGTGTGTGTAGGGGGGGGGGGACACATGTTGGGGTGGATGTTGTTAAGAATGGCAGAGGTATTGAGGGTAATGTACATGGTATGCATTCTGGTGCGGGAATGTTGGAGAATGTAGGCGTGTATGCACTTGCACAGAGATGGATTGTGGGGGCGGAGGTACTGTTACTGGGTGTGATCTTTCGTAGAACTGGAGGGCTGGAGGTACGCATGCTCCATTATAGTGATGACGAGAGCGGGTGATAGCGCTTTATCCACTGTGTCCATATTGTCCTGGAACGTCCGAGGTCTCAATAACCCCCGAAAATGTAGGAATGTGATTGCATATTTGGACAGGAACAATGTGCAGATAGCAATGCTCCAGGAAACCCACCTGAGCCCATGCTGTGTCCCCAGGTTCGCAAGTAGATGGGCAAATGTGAGAGAATTTTCTTCCTATTCCACATATTCCAGGGGGGTGGCCATTCTGGTGGATAAACGACTGATGTTTCAGAAGATGGGGGTGGGTGCAGATAAGGAGGGGAGATATGTGTTCTTGTGGGGGCGGCTGGGTACTGATGTGATATTGTTTGTAAATTGCTACGCACCTAATGTTGACACACCAGGATTTTTCTTGTCATTGTGGGGTCATGTGCTTGAGACCGAGGCTACACACATTGTGTGGGGAGGTGACTTTAACCTCTCAATACATCCAGGGATGGACAGATCAGACGGTAGCGGACAGTATAACACAAAAGCTAGAGATGCGCTGCAGGGTATACTTACTGAGGCAGGGTTACTGGATAGTTGGAGACACTTACACCCGGGAACTAGGGAGGGCACCCACTTTACCACATACGCACGCTCATGGGCAAGAATCGATTATTGTTTCGTCTCTCGGGGCCTAGCTGGTGGTATCGTCCGGGTGAAGCATTTACCTCGCACGTATTCGGACCATTGCCCTGTAGTGGTGGTTATAGAGATACCTGGCTACGCAAGAGTACGGCCCCCGTGGAGACTTTTCCCGTCAGCCCTGCTTGATCCTATCTTTAAGCAGGAACTAGGAGAGGAAATTGAAGCCTTTTTCCCTAGGAACAAGGGATCTGTCGCCAAGGTCGAAACGATATGGGAAGCCTTTAAGGTTACCGTGAGGGGCGTCACTATATCCAAGAGCTGTGGAATACTACGAGAAATTGTACGTACATTGTCGGCTCTTGAAGCGGATCTCAAGTCGCTAGAGGCGGAAATGGTCGGGAATCCCTGTCCTACCCTAGAGAGGGCTTTTAGGACCAAACTGTCAGCCTATGAAGAGGAAGCGGCCAGAGAGGCGAAATTCCGAAGCAAATATTGGACCGCCAGACGATATTGCGAGGGGGATAGACCGGGAAAAGTTTTGGCAGCACTGACGCGGCATCAACGTTTTTCCACACATATTTTGGAGATCACTGATGGAGAGGGCAGGACCTACCGTGATACTAAAGGGATACAGGACGCCTTCCTGCAGCATTACCAACGTTTATATTCAACACAACAGTCAGGTGAGGTGGAGTTTGGCAATTTCCTAGACGATATCGCACTCTGCTGGTTAAGTGATAGCGATAGGGCTTTCTTGGGATGCCCCTTCGAGCTGGACGAAATACGGGAGGCAATCATGTCGCTCAGTAATGGCAAGGCTGCGGGGCTTGACGGCCTTCCGGCTGAGTTTTATAAGTGCTATATCGACATCATGGCACCGGTGCTGAGGGAGGTGTTCGAAGAATCGCTAGAGGAGGGAATACTGCCAGGTTCCATGAGGGAGGTGGCGATCACATCGCTTCTGAAACCGGGAAAAAACCCAACGGACACTGATGCATATAGGCCCCTGTCCTTGCTGAACTGTGATGCAAAGATTTTAGCAAAAGTACTTGCGACTAGGTTATCCCTCCTTATGAGTACCCTGGTCCTGCCGGATCAATCTGGATTCATCCCGGGGAGGGCTACATCCCACAACCTCCGCACATTATTCTCTCTCATACCCACCATATCACCTGAGCTACCGGTCGCTGCTGTCTTTTTAGACGCCACCAAGGCGTTTGACTCGGTGGAATGGGGATATCTCTTGTCCATATTGGGCAGAATGGGGTTCCCCCGTATATTCATCGCCTGGGTTACACTGCTGTACACTTCCCCAGTTGCCAGGGTCATCGTTAACGGTGCGTTGTCGGCACAGATGCCACTCACGAGGGGTACTAGGCAGGGATGCCCTTTATCACCCCTGCTCTTCGCCCTGTCCATCGAACCACTGGCCTGCAGGATCCGACAACTACATAAGGCCAGCGCCTTTAAGTTCAACCAAAGGCAGTTAGGCATATCCCTCTACGCGGATGACGTCACTTTATATGTGCGGCATCCACAGGACAACCTCAATCCACTGCTGAGGGAATTTGTTTTATTTGGAGGCATTTCTGGTGTGCACATCAATTGGAACAAGTCACAATTCTTTCCCCTCACGGCGTCAGTGACCCGCTTTGCGCTGGAGTACCCCTTGGAGTGGTGCGACTCTGACTTAAAATACCTGGGAATCGAGGTGTCGCTTAGCAGGGAGGACACGATTAGACTGAACTATGGGGTGGCAATCTCACAGTTGACTGACAATGTGACTCGCTGGATGGCCCTGCCGCTGTCGATGGCAGGCAGAGCCTCCCTGATAAAAATGGTCATTCTCCCACGGTTCTTATATCTATTCCAGAATGTACCTTATTACCCGGGGGCCTATTTCTTTAAGAGACTTCGCACTGAATTGCTACGCTTGTTCTGGGGAGGCAAGCAAGCGCGCCTAAGTTGGAATGTCCTCACACAGCCGTATGACAGAGGAGGTTTTGACGTTCCTGACCTGGAGGTGTACTACCTCAGCGCTCAAGCTCAGCATGCTTACCATTGGGTTCATCCTACTCCCTTCATGCCCCAGGTGGCTGCTGAGGACTGGATCGTTCATCCACTGCCGCTCAGGGGCATGTGATGGGGCTGGTGGGAGATGTTGAGACGCCAGCTACCACTGTCACCTGCACCATAGATTCGTGGCGTAGGGTGACGAAACTACTGGGGGCTTCAATGCTCTACTCACCGGCAATGCCCCTTGCATATCACCCGAAACTGTCACTTCTGACGGAAGGTGGATTCCGCTCCATGTGCACCCGATTACGCCTTCTTACCTGGGGTGATCTGTTTCAGGATGGACGGTTCCGCACCAAGGAGCAGATATTCCAGACCGCCCAACCGACGCCAATGGAGTTGTTTTATTATATACGACTACGACAGGGCATGAGGGATATACTCCCCAGCTTTCCAGAAGAACCGAGCACGATCCTACCTATGCACATTTTGCTGGTGTCAGATGGCAGACATTTGGTGTCGAAATTGTATACCGCCATTCGTGAGCAGCGTCCCCCTGTAGTGGCCAAAGCGCGTGCCGCATGGGACTCCGAGCTCCCGTCTGCACTCACCGATGAACAATGGAAATATTGCTGCTCAGTCACTGCCAAAATCTCCTCCAGCTGTAGACTAAAAATTATACACTACAAATTCGTACAAAGATATTACTATACCCCTGTGCGTAAGCTACGATTTCACCTTTCGGAGGACGATAGATGTGCGAGATGTCGCGCGGAGGGCGCGGATTTCCTTCACTTGGCCTGGGAGTGTGGAGCGATTCAGGCATACTGGGAACAGGTTCACGCTGCGCTCCAAGTTATGATAGCTGGCCCTCTGCCCATGGACCCGGTGGTGATGCTGCTGGGTTACACCAGACATATTCCCAAGGCCGACCGTCGGTATGTTGATGTGGCATTGCTACTCGCGAAGAGAAGAATCGCGTGTAGGTGGGGGAGGGGGAGGGCGCCAAAATTTAAGGAATGGCTGGACGATCTCAAGTACTGCCAGGAACAGCATGGCGTTTATGCAGAACTAATGCCGGCCTGTTGTAAACCCAGCGATTTTTGGTCCCCACTGCAGGTGTACTGGCTGGCTCAGGCGAATCACGGCGACTCCTCTGGGGATGACGAGTCGATGCCGGACCCTTGAGCGTGCACGATTTCCTCACACCACGCCCACCACACTATAGATCACACGATGGGGAGGGCCAGTTCCGTCCTGACTGGGGTGAGATAACACGGCTACTGACGAGGTCCCGCTAGGTAGCCTGTAATGAGCATGATCCACTTATCATGGGGTACACGACTGGCTGCTATCCACTTTTGGAAACCTGGGAAATATTGGGCCGCTGGGAGTGACCCGACGTGCTGGTTCCTACAGCCGCCAGTTTTTTCAGTTAGCCTCGGTGCTACGGTGCGCTGAGCCCTGCACGTTGGGGCGCCCTGTTCAAGATTAACCTCCCGTGATCCACCACCAGAACACCCGACGGAATTGCGATTGCATGCTACATGTGTAACACGATACTTTATGGTGGGACGGGAAAAGTTGACTGGTAGATGCCGCTTCGACCGGGGAGGTGTGGTGACTAGTGGCGATTCCTGCCTGACCTACTAGACTGCCTGTGTATGACAGGTTGGGTCTAAAGTCCCCGCGACCTACGCCCCTGCTCGAATGGGGGGGCAAGATTCAGAGGGTTCTGTTCTTATTAATGTTTTGTTGTATTCCAGGAACCACTGTGAAATGCATGCATTGTACCAGCCCTCGTACAGTTGACCTCTGCCCTCTGTATGTACCATGTCCAGTAATGTATTGTCTTGATGCTGCATTGTCTTACGTGCCTCTAAGTTGTATGCCACTATTGAAAATAAAGGTTTAAAAAAAAAAAAAAAAAAGTATTGCTTTGAAGTTTCCGGATCCAGTCTGAAAGAAACCCTGGGGAATATTCACGTTGTGAGTAATCTGCGGTTAGAATACCCAGCTGAAAGAGTGTTAGCGAAGATAAGTAACTTATTCTTCGGGGTCATTGTTAGTCGCATGGAATTTGCTAAGCAACTGAATTTGAAATGAAATGGGATTGCTAGTGAACATGTGCTCCTTTATAGTGCTGGGAGTTTCCTGAGAGTTTCTAAACGCTGTAATAGTACCCTAAAATCTAGCACATGAACAATGGCAAAGAGTGGAGACTGAAAAACAAAAGGGGCCATGGAGGGTGTATGCAGAGAAGCATACTCAATTCAACAAGAACGCAATTGAATTAAGAAGAGGAAAGATTGTAGAAACTTGGCTAATCCCAGTATGAGGAGAGTTGTATTGAAATTTGAGGAGTACGAGAGAAAGAACAGGCTAAATGAAGACTGCAAATGGGCCTGTTGGAGGCAGTTCTCTCATAGAGAGCGAAAAGCCATGAATCATGTAAGTGGAAAGGTAACGCGAAATGCAATTTGGAAAACCAAACTGACAAAAAAAAATTGTATGATAAAGTGTTAATCCTGAAGAAGTGTAGATACCAAATACTGTATCTATTCTAAAACAGAGCTTTTTGACAAGTGTTAAAGTATGATTATTGGAAGGAAAGTTCACCTTGTTCTTAATTTTTCTTTCTCCACAATAGCTGAAGTCAAGCGTGTTGGAGACACTGTGCTTGGCATGGCTACGCAGTGTGTACAGATGAAAAACGTGCAACGAACAACACCTCAGACGCTATCCAACCTTTGCTTGAAGATCAATGTAAAACTGGGAGGGGTAAATAACATCCTATTGCCACAGGGCAGGTAAGCTATACATCATCTGTATTGTGTAAAAAAAAGGTCTTTGTAGCAGTTGATCTCAACTGCTTTCTATCAGAAAGACAGGGGTGCACCATCCCAGATCTCATCAGTGACCGCCAGATTCAAATGTGTTCTGCTGTAGTCCATCCACATCTCATCTTTTGTGCAGTGTGAATTCATACACATATTTTTTTCTGGGGCATGTTCTACTGTTACCAGCCTAATCTGTATAATTCATTATTCGTGTTATGCTTAAATATTTCAAGCAAATGTCATCTCTTTCCTTCCTTCACTTTCCTACCCTAAACTCTTTGCAAAGACTGCACTATCAGTATCATCACTTTTAAACTTTTGAGCACCGTTGTCTATTCACCTGCTCGCCTTTTTGTGGTTTATCTTCTGCCCAACTCCTTATACTTCACTTTGTGCAACATTCTCAAATATCAAGGCCAAGTGAGGTCATCTAACCATCAGGAAAACATTTAACTGTTCCTAATACAGTTCCTTTTAATCTTCTATTAAAAGAAGTGTTCGAAAAGAAGTGTCCTATGTGGTGTATTTATTTATCTGTCTCTGAGAGCACACCCCCCCCCCGCCCCCCCTGTATATACCCGTTGCCTCTTCCACTTTTAGGTTTTATTTCCAGGATTGTAGGATGATATTGGCCATATTCCAGTGGCCCTACGAGAATGACAAATATCAATTTCAAAATGTTGTATACAGAGGTCAGCATCTCTTTCCCAAAATGTTTTAATCATCTCCACCATGCTTAGAAATACAAGTACGAGCATTCCCTTCTTCCCACACCCTCCACTGTGCTGGTCTGCTGCCTTGCATTTATTATGTAATAGCAGTGCTATCCTTGGAGCAACCTGTGATTATGCTTTGTCCCCCCCACTGGACCCCCAAATATGTAGTTCCACTATTCACCCTTGTTATGGTTGAATTTCTCATCTCCATTTCCCTTTGCCAAACATGTTCATAATATCCTTTTCACGTTACTGCATTAATGTTTTATAGTTGTATGAACCCAGATGTGAGCCGAAGTCTTTTCTTTAGTCTTTCTAAAATTGAGTTAGTGTTTTTTCTGCACCTGATGCTAAAGGGGTAGTGGAGCTGAACCCAGTGCCTTAATTGGTTATAATGCACCATGCTGTCATTAGTTTCAGTCTGGGTATGGGAAGTAACCATGCCGACCCAGAGTTACTGGTTCCTTTTTACATGCTTCTCGGTTTCAATGACTTTTCTGCTCCTGTGTATCACCTGCCAAGAGCATGTGGTAAATGGATGAGTGGGCCAATAGGGGGCCTTATGCGGGACTGAGAGGGTGTCATGCCTGGCTTTAGAGTGGCTTGAGGGGTGAAAGTCCATGCTTCCCATATGGTGGTTTTAGAAGCCGGGTTTGCTTCTGTTTGCTGCCCCTGCCCGGAGCTGCATGCAATTTTAATGAGTGTTTCTAGTAATCTCAGCTATGGGAACACCGGGCCTCTTAAAATTGGCTAGATCCTAATGGGCAATCAGTAATTATCCCCTTAAAAAGGAACACTTTAGCTCCCTCTGTGTAGTGTACAGAATGGTTCCAACAAAAGCAACTTTTGTAGAAAGATTTGGGAAGGATTTCTCTCAATTGTTAGTTTCCACCTGTTCCTCCTTGATATGGTCAATCATTTGTCCAAGTGTAAATAGATGAACGTGAGAATTGAATACTGCCATGCTTATGTGAAAAATCAAAATCAAGTAGGCAACTTTGAGGGCTTGTTATCCACAGCCACATGCCTTCCTGGATGAGGAGTCTGCGGCAGAGTAAGCATGATGAATTTGTTTCCCTCTGTTATTAGGAATTTATTGATTAGTCTTTGACCCAGAACAGGTCCTAAGCTTTTGGCCTTGGATTTTTTTCAGCAGCAGTAAGTATGTTATTATTTTGTAATTTTTTTATTAGGGTTAAGGATTCTGTCTAATGCATAGATTGGAATCTGTGCTTGATTGCCCAATTTTTTTCTAATATGTACTGTCTTTTCTTCCTGTGAATTTGGCAGTCTGCAAGACCTCTGCAAGTGTTCTACATATTTACTGTTCTATTGTCCAGGAGAGATATGCTCTTCCACCCAAAGGAGACCACAAATCTGACTAAACATGGCTCCTACTACCTTATCCTAGGCATGAGGACAAAAATGAAATCTTGTTGACAACAGTTCAATCAAGAGGGTATAGTTTTGTTTGCAGCATGTGCTCAGGTGGACCTTATTCTCTGCACACTCCAGCCATCTGGTGTTGGGTGTGGATGCGGCAGGTAGTTTTGCTTTGAAAGTAAAGTATCTGATAGAGACTTATATTTGTAGATTCCTTACCATTTAGAATTTCCCCCAGGAGTCCATTTTTCATCCGCTGTACCCCTGCATGTCAGGCGGTGTCAGTCTGCTCCGTGTCCGCCATCAGTGTCGTGCGTGCTGGAAATTATATCGCAGGACCTATATAGACGCCACCCAGGTGCGCTGAAATCTGTTCCTAACACGACTTTCCATGCCAGAAGAGCAGAGCCATGAAAGACACTGACCACTGGTGTGTTCAAAACTAGGGCCCTTTAGGGAGTCCCTATCTCTCGAAATCAGTTGGCAGAAGAGTGGGAAGGATGGGTGGGGCGGTAAGGAAACTAGAACATATATCTACTAGATACATCATTACCGAAGGTAAGTAACTTGCTCATCTGCTACAGACTTGTAGTTGTATGTTCCTTACCTTTAGAATAGATACCCCAGGAATACCAACCCCGAAGGTGGGTCTGTGAACCAAGATCACACTAGGAAGTCTTGGAGTACCGAAAGGGCAAAGTACGCATCACTCTGGATTTGGCTGTTCAGGCAGTAGTGTCTGGTAAGCGTGTGCAGGGATTCCCACGTTGCCGTCTGACAGATACCCCTGACTGGGACACCATGTGCTAATACAGTGGTTGCCGTTGTTGCTCTAGGTAGAGTGAGCACGTAACCACACTGGAGGTACCTTCTTTGACAATGCGTAGCACAATTTAATGCAGAGGACAACCCACCCATCGAGAGATGGTCCTTTTCTGTTCTGTCCAACCTTTCTTGGCACCCACATAGTGAAGTAGTGTGGCTCACTGGTTAGTGAAGTAGTGTGGCTCACTGGTTAGAGGCGGCAGACCCGAGAGCAGAGGACGGCCCGGGACCAGGGTTCGATTCCCGGCGCGGCAGGTTTCTGGACCAGGGTCAGCGGACTCGATAATTCTCTCGCCTTGGTGCCCACTCTGATCAGCGATCACACTCGGCAACTCTGGGCATTAGCTTGCCTCATCTTCACTAACGGCCCCACCAGACCGCCGGGGATGCCTGGTCTCACCCTGGAGATACCCATTAAGGGACCATCTCTCAGGGAAGCCAGGAAGGGTTTCGCAGCGGTCGAAGCGCCTTGGGACCCTACGGGTAAGTAGTGCGCTATATAAATGCCTATACATACATAGCCAATGAAGAGTTGATAGTTCACCCGTAAGTTTTTGGTACGATCAAGATAGAAAAACAACACACGTTTTAGTTTCAGGCGGTGGAGTCTTTCCTCTTCCTTGGAGGGATGCGTGGGCGGGTAAATGGTGGGCAAATTAATGGATTGTCCCACATGAAAGGGAGAGACCACTTTAGGGAGGAACAAAGCTTTTGTTCGAAGCACTACTTTATCTGGATGGACAGAGATAGGGAGGCTTGGATGATAAAGCCTCGAGCTTGCTAACTATTAAATATTAGAGGTGAAGGAAATGAAAATAACAGTCTTAAGGGTTTGAAGTTTGAAGAGGCAATTACGAAGAGACTTGAAGGGAGCACACATAAGAAAAGTCAAAAACAAATTTAAATCCCATTGAGGCATTATGAAAGGAGACTGAGGAGTGAGTAAGGTCCTTAAGAAACCTATTATCAGTGGGAGATTTGAACAAAGAGTGCTGATCTGGAAGTCTCAAAGGTATAGATAGCTGAAAGATTACCCTTAACCCCTTCCATGCAGTCGCGATTCTGCGCCTGTGCGGCAGAATCGCGAGTGGGCGGGTTCATGACGGCCCCCAGCTGTCATCAGCACACGAGCACCGTAGTGCATGACGGCTAGTGGCCGTCATCAGCATGGAAGGGGTTAAGAGTGCCCAAATGACCGCGTTGGCTGAGGCAGTTCTCTGATGCTGACGCGTTTGCAATATAGTGCAAAACTTTGGGCTTAGCTTTTTAATAACCATATTGAGCTGCATGAATGCCACACTTGTCCAGTTGAAAAAATGTATGTTCGAGGCATGTGTGCTGTAGATACACATGCTTTGCATATTCATCTTGCCATCTAGTGTTTGGTCTGGATGTTTGCAAGTTGTTTTTCTCCGAAGACGTCTTTCCTACTCACGAGGTAAGGTGTCTCCTTTTGGTGATAGTGCGCATGGACATCGACTCCATTGTTTGATAGTTTTTTTTCCTCTATATGGTTCGGACAGGCATTGCTGAACTCCGGTTTGAAAGCGTTCTTCAGGATCCCCTCAGTGCACAATCCTCTCTACCCTAGACGACATTGTTTTGTACGCTTTTCCCAACTCTTCATGTATTGTTTTGATCAACAGAATCTACTTCTCCATCGGAAATCTTTGTGGATGGTCTTCAGGTCTAAGTCATTGGAAGGAAGCAACTCAATGCTCCACCGGCCGCACTGTTACTTGACGCCTTTTGGCAGTCAAATTATTCACCATACTAGTATAATCGAATTATTTCCATTATTAAACTATTCATCATGTATTTAATCTCAAAACTGCAACCTTGTCCATTAGTCCACAGACGGGTAATTATGCCATTTTCAAGATTCCAATGTACATGCTGTGCCCATCCAGACCTCTTGCATAAACATGACAGATGCAGGGGGTTCATCCAAAAACAGCGTTTATTAAAACCAATGCATTTCGAGCATCAAGTGCTCTTCATCAGGGTTCGCTGAAATCAATACAGAAATACATTCCCATTAGTATCATATACTGTTGTTAATATGTTTAATCATTATTCTATAAAGATACCAAATGCGTGCATATTCATTTGTAGCGTAATTCTCTTTCAACTAAACTCCTGTTATGTCACCCTCAAGCGCCACATCGCATTTCTCACTAATCCTCCAGTGTTTACACAAGCTGAGAAATGACCTCTTTTTTCAAAACTGATCTGTGCATTAATATTCGTCACTGTTCTCCTGTTCCTCTCGAAAATACCATTTTCTGCGTTTCTGCGTTTCCAATATCCCCTTCCAAGTTAACCTCCCTCCTGCTCCCGGTCGTGGTTATAATAATATGCCATCACCGCATCTTGCACTGACTAAATTAATCACGGTCATCCGCTCTTTCAACTCTGAAACCTAACAGGCCACTTCATCCCTCGCTTTCATCCAAATAGTACTGCGCCCGTGTTTAACACATTCTCACACGATGCTTAAAACAAATGAATCCTCATACCTGTTACATGTGATCTCGCTACTCGTCAGCCAAGTGCTTTTCTCAAAGTGAGCCATTCGCCTCCCTTGTTTTCAACCCTCGCTCACGACCCTCCCCTTTCTAATTACAATGCTAATTGCCTGCTAATGCTCTCCCGCTGTTGAGGTGTTTCCTGAGACAACGAATATATAGGAACTACATGACCCATAATGCTGGTGTTTAAATCATCAAATACTGCACATTCACATAAATTCTGAAAGGAATATTCTCATGCGTGCTACTTCTGAAATGTCCCAAAGTACTCTGTAGATCGCCAACTTGTCCATTCACAGTAAACTCCGCTTTATCAAAAACCCCAGATGGTTGCTCCGACGTGTGAACAGTTTTTTTAAACTCTTTGTTTCTATTCTTCATTTTTGATGTGCGGGTGCTACTCCACCAATGGGTTTACCCTAGACGACATTGTTTTGTACGCTTTTCCCAACTCTTCATGTATTGTTTTGATCAACAGAATCTACTTCTCCATCGGAAATCTTTGTGGATGGTCTTCAGGTCTAACCTCGTCGGTCCAGCTGTCCATCGATGGAACGGACACCGTTAGAATTCGGTCCTTGATGCCATGCAAAGTATCCGCACACTGACTCTCACCAGGTGTGTAACTTGTGCTAGTCTCCGGAGCACAAAGAAGAAGACTGCGACGCTTGTAGATCGTTTAGTTGAAGAAAACCCTTTGCGATCACTGGGGTACGACGTGAAGAGATGTAGTGTCAAAACATTGAAGACACGCAGTATCTGAAAGAAACAGGTTAGTATTAGATTCCTTACCTTAGAATATCCCCAGACGTCGGACTGGATCCGGAAAATTTTGCGTAGCAGTACCCCTGCGCGTCGGTAGGCGTCGTCTGCGGCTCCACGTCCGGCGTCGTTGGTGCCGGGATGACGTCGGAGTACTTAGACGCCACCCTCTTGCGCTGACGTCAGTTCTTCTTTTTTCTGCGCAAGCAAGCGCAGGTCCGGAGAAGGTGGTACCCTTTAGACTCCGACGGTGCCGGTAGGGATGCCTGGGTTCAAACCCTGCGTCAACTGCAGCCGACTGATGTCTGTTACCGTTCCCCATCGCCAGTGCCTTCATTGCCTGGGGCCCAACCCCGATGACAAGTCGTGCCCCGACTGCCGGGCCTTGACGTAGAAGGCTAGGCGGGAGCGGTTCCGCAAGCCCCTCGAGCTCCGGCAGTCGGCCTGGGGCCGTTCAAGTTCCCTGTCCGTAAGGAGGTCGAGGGACCGTTCGCCCGGCCAGTCGTCATAGCTCCGGGAGTCAACATCATTCCTTGGGCTCCAAGTCCTCAGGTAAGAGGCACGAGAAGCCGAAGAAGCGTCATCGCTCTAATGACTCCCACCAACGCGGCCGGGGGTTCGAGCGACACTGCCCAAGCGGCTCCGCCGGAGCCGCAGGCGTCGCGACCTGCTCCATACTCACCGGTCCCTGGGCAGAACGTGATGCCGAAGGAGTTCGAGGCCTTTCTCATGGCGATGAGGTCGCTCGCTCCTTCGTCTGGTTCCGCGGCCCCGACTGGGTCCCCAAGCGGGCTGGGTGCTTCGCCGGATCCGCCTCCGGATCCGGGTCTACGACCTCGCCGACGCCGTCCTTGGTCCTACCCGCGATTCGGGTCCGGTGCCGTATTGGACGCAGCTAGGAGATTTTTACTTCTATGACCCGAACACATCCTTTGACCCTGAGTATCAGGAGATGGGTGGCGAGGAGGATTGGGAGGGGTCTGAGGACCCTCTGGCAAGTGAGTGTCAGCCTTACCAGGACTGGGCAGGTGAGTTTTGGGATGCCAGTGGTCTGGACACTTCTCCAGACACTGGTTTTGTCTCATACCCCCCACCCCCCTCCCTTACCGTGGCTACGGAGGAGGGGGCTGCCTATAGAGTGGGGTTGACGCGGGCGGCCAAGGTCTTATCCCTTGAACTCCCCGTTGCGGCCGTGAAGACTAACTTCCTCACTGAGGTCCTTAGACCACAGGCAAGCTCCTCGGAGCCTCTGCTGCCGTTTAATGAGGCCTTATCTGACGTTCTTCTGGGCACCTGGTCCAGGCCCGCTACAGGTCCGCCTGTAGATAGGAACGTGGCCAGACGCCGGCTCCGGGTGACCTTTGCTTCCTGTCCACCCACCCCCCGAGAGCCTGGTCATCCAGGCCTCTAACTCCCAGACTGCATTCCCGGCGGCTCCCCCCGATCGGGAATCCAAGAGTTACGAACAGTACGGAAAGAAAATGTTCTCCTCCCTAAGTTTGGGGTTGCGGTCAGTTAACACTGCGTGCCTCTTCGGCCGTTATACCTGTGAGAAGTTGGCCTGATATGCAGTGCTCACTATTCTAGTGATCACTATGCATCAGTCCAAACGACCCTTATGGTGATTGGTTGTAAGTCAACCTTAGACCAGCTATCCTAGTAGCGTGGATACGAGCAGTCTTCGGGCTAAACTCTAGAGGGCATGTTAAGCCAGCTGTTATACCATCACATATACCCCTTGAACACCAAGTGAAAGGACACCACACAAGTGTTATGAAAATAAACAGTGTATTTATTAGAATCACAACAGCCCTGTACTCTTTATGAGGACAGGGTACTAAGCACACAACAAAACTCTTATGAAAATACTTCAAGTTACACAATTTACACAAATGCCCGAGGGGCACGGAAAACCATATACTACAAAAGTGGAATGCGAAATTACTAGCAGGTAAGTACTGTACTAATAGGCTTTGGAATCGCTAGGACTACGTTACTGAACCTTCAGATTACTAGTAGGAGGCCTAGGGGACTCGGGTGCAGAGTGTGCACTCTCACGCGGGATGCGGGACAAAGGCTATGGTAGCTAGATTTCACAAAGTTAGTGTTCTTGGGCGAACCTGATAAGGTAGATCGAAAACGACAGTGGATCCTGACCCTTGGATAGTGAGGCTATGCTGGGGCACCGAAATGCAGAGTTTACCTAGCCCAGGGGCTGCAGCTGCATATGTCTCAAAAGACGTCGGGAATCCTCGTAGACGAACCAGGAGCCTGAAGAAGTTGCTGGCAGGCGACCAGTGAAGATAGTTCAAGTTGATCCAAGCCTGGATCGAAGATGGATGACACCTGAAAGCAGAGGGGACCAAGTTCGTGACTACTAGCCAGTAGTCAGGTGGCACCAGGAGGGCACCGGATGGTAGTCACCTCGACTAGGTGAGTGGGCGACGCTGTGCTCTGCAGATCTCACGGACCAGGAGGCGTTGTCGGCGACCAGGATGGAGGTGCGAGCTGTCCCACGATGGATGATGCTGTCGACGTCGCTGGACACAGGATTGGGGCAACAAGTCTTGGCAAAGTCAAGCCCACGCGGTGGACCTAAAATGGCGTCTTGAGTGGACCAGGAGGGTCCGGGGAGCTCCTCTTTTGGAAGGGAGCAAGGGCCAGTCTGGAGCAACCAGACCAGCAGCAGTGATGTCGTCGGGCGTCGTTAAGAAGGCCACAAGCCAGCGGGCTAGTAGCCAAACAACGCGGTGAGCAGCAAAAAGCAGAAGGGCCCCACGCAGATTGTGGAGATGCTGGGAGGCTGGACTTCGGTGCTGGAGCTGCTCAGGGTCGGGGCTTCTCGGACCCCAAAGCACTCACCAGAGGATCCTCGGCGGTCGTGCTGGATAGAAGTCGTGCAGTTCTGATGATGGCCGGTCCCTCGAGGTCTCGTCGCACCTACGGTTCTCAGCTTAGCTGTAGAGGTAGGTAGGGGTCAGAGGTGCCAGGGAAGCCGGGTCTCGCCGTGCTGGTCGGTCGGATTCCTGAGGAAGGATGTGCAGCAAACCGCAGAGTTCTTAGATGGTGCCTGCGGATGCAGGGTGACTACTCCTTAGTCACAAGGGAGAAATCTTGAGAAGAGTCTTGAAGTCCTTTCGTAGAAAGTCGTTTCTTGATTCAAAGATGATCTAATTTGGAAGGGTCCCCGCTCCTGCCTTTATCCTAAAGAAAGGGGTGGGTACGCGACTAGGTCCTGCCCTAGGGGTGGGACCAGGAAGGGGGGTGGTTACACCCCTCTCCCATGCCGGACTTTCCCCAGCTCAGGGGCTGGTGTGCCCCTGGAACTGGTTCTAGCCGGCAGATGCGTAGTGAGCACCGGGGTGCCACTTGCAGTCACCTTCCTGTAAAGCCCTGCCTACCCAGGATACACAAAACCCTGTCTGGGATGGTGCTAGCACCGCCCCTGACAGGAAACCCTTTGTCCAAGCTCCCCTCGCTGGAAGGACTCCCAGCTGCTGGGGGTCAGACTCGTGTCTGTGGTGGCAGCATCCATTTTGTGATGCTGAGGCTTGAGTTAACTTTAACCGGGGTTCACAGTTACATACATGTCGTGTCCCTCTAGAAGGGTGGAATGCTAACCCCGTCGCCAGAATTGGCGAGGGGTTAGTATTCCAATTCGTATGACACCTTACTCGACATGTTTTGATAAAGCGATACCAAAGATAGCATTTAACCGCGAGGATTATAATGCACTTAAGAGTATATGGTATGCGTTATCATGGAACAGCTATTAGGACTTGGTTCCGCAAGCTGCAAACGAGCTCAGCTCATGCCAGAGCACCATCTCACACGATTCCAAGCACTCTGCCTTCAGGATTGTCAAGGCCTGCCATAGGAGTGACTGATAGGAATCTGTGTGTCCATTTTAGGGTTAGATATAGGTATACTATATCTAAAGCAAAGGGTGATTACATCACCTTGCCCCAGCTGTCGTGCAGCCAGTTGTGTCAGATTTAGATGGCCATCCAGGGGTGGCATAATACATGCTTCAGCCCCTGGTAGGCCCTGGGTACACCTATGCCCTGAGTTACAGGGTCTGATAAGGTGGCCCAGTACCAATTGGAAATGTACCTAAAGTACATGGAATCCATTTTAGAGAGAGAGCAGTAGGCCTGGGGTCCTGATTGGCAGGGTCCCAGGCCAACTAAGTCGGAAAACCAGCAAAACACCAGGCAAAAAGTTGGGGGCAACCATAGTCAGGTATCCACCTTCCTACAATACCCACTCTCTGTGGGACACGGTCGCGGCCGTGTTGCCACAATGTCCGGAGGAGGCCCGGACTAAACTCGCCCACGCCCTTGCGGATCATCGAGATGCGGCACAGTATTCTATCCGATGTGGACTGAATACCACGGACTCGCTAGGTAGAGCGATGGCAACGACGGTGGCGATTCGATGCCACGCCTGGCTGAGGTCTGCCAACTTTTCGGCTGATGTCCAAAATACCCTTATGGACATGCCGTTTGATGCCTGTCGTCCCTTTGGCGATAATGTAGACAGTGCGATTCAAAGGGGGCATATGCCCTTTCTTGGACATGCGGAACGTCAACGGAAGGAGAAGTTCAAGATGCTGACTTTGGCTCAGGTCTTAGCTGCCCTGGACCCGTGAGACTGGATGGTAGTGTTGGGTATTTTTACATCCCCGTCCTGCCGGCCCATCGGCGTTACCTGCGGTTCACGGTAGGCCACGAGCACGTGCTCCCCTTAGGACTTACCAGCGCCCCACGGGTGTTCGCGAAAGTGATGGCGGTGGTCACAGCTCATCTGCGCAGGTTAGGGGTTTCAGTCTTCCCCTAACTCGACGACTGGTTGTTGAAGGCGGGCTTGCCCCAGACAGTCGTCAGCCACCTCCAGACTACAGCCGACCTCCTGCACCAGCTGGGGTTCTCCATCAATGTGCGGAAGTCACACATGTGTCCCTCTCAGAAGCTCCTCTTCATCGGATTGGTTCTAGACTCGGCGCAGTTTCGGGTATATCCTCCTGAACAGCGGGTTCAGGATATTCCGATCTTTCAGCTGTTATCCCGAGTCTCGGTCAGGTTGACGCTGTGGCTTCGAGGGCTGATGGCCTCCTGCATCCTTCTGGTGCATCACGCCAGGTGGCGGATGCGGGCTCTGCAGTGGGACCTGAAGTTTCAGTGGGCCCAGCATCAGGGCAACTTGTCCGACCATGTCTTGATCTCGGAGGGCACTGCAAGACAGTTGCAGAGGTGGATCACGGACTGCAATTGGGTCAGCGGCAGATCTCTCTCCCCCCTACCCCAAACGGAGCACGTAGTTGTGACTGACGCGTCCCTCCAGGGCTGGGGGGGGCCACATTGGAGAGGCGGAGATCAGAGGCCTCTGGTCTCCGGCGGAGTCCCGGCTCCACATCAACCTTCTGGAGCTGCGGACGATCCGGCTTGCACTGAAGGCATTCCTCCTCTGTCTGCGGGAGTGTAGTGCAGGTGTTCACAGACAACACCACCGCCATGTGGTGCTGCAACAAACAGGGCGGGTGGGGTCGTGGACCCTATGCCAGGAGGCTCTGCGCCTCTGGCAGTGGCTGGAACATCAGGGCGTGACCCTGGTGGTTAAACACCCAGCAGGTTCCCTGAACGCCAGGGCGGGCGAACTCAGCCGTCGGTGCATGATGGATCACAAATGGCGTCTGATCTCGGACTTGGCGCACGGCCTCTTTCAGCAGTGGGTAGAGCCTTGGTTAGATCTATTCGCCACAGAAGAGAACACGCAATGTCATCAGTTCTGCACGTTGGAATTTCCAAGGCGGCGCTCGCTCGGAGACTCTTTTCGTCGTGAGTGGAGCTGCGGTCTGTTGTACGCCTTTCCGCCTATACCACTTCTGCCCAGAGTGCTGAAGAAGATCAGGCGCGACCGGGCCCAAGTCATCCTTGTGGCTCCGGACTGGGCACGAAGATACTGGTATCCTGAGCTACTCAGCATGTCTGTCGATCACCCGATTCGTCTGCCTCTTCAGGAGGACCTTCTGTCGCAGCAGCAGTCCTCTACCCGAACATGTCCAGTCTCCACTTACATGCGTGGAGATTGAGCGGCGGCTGTTGAGGCCATTTGACTTGCCTCCTGAAGTCTGTAATGTCATTCTGGCAGCCAGGCGTCCCTCCACAAAATCGGTATACGCCTGCAGGTGGAACACATTTGTAGCATGACGCACAACAAAGGCTGTGGATCCCCTTTCGGCCCCTCTTTCAGAGGTTCTCCTCTTTCTTCTCTCTCTTTCCTGGCAGGGCTCTGCTCTGGGCACTATCAAGGGCACTATCAAGGGCCACCTCTCTGCTATTTCTGCCGCCTTAAGGCTCCCTGATCCAGCCCTCATTGTTCAAGTCCCCAGTTGTAAATAGGTTTTTAAAGGGCATCACTCATATGTTTCCTCCGGTTCCTTTCGTGATGCCTCAGTGGGACTTGAACCTTGTTTTGACTTACCTGATGTGCGCTCCTTTCGAGCCACTTCATAACTGTCCTCTTCGTCTCCTTACTCTCAAGACTGCATTCATGGTTGCCATCACCTCTGCCAGGAGAGTGAGTGAGCTCCAGGCCCTTTCCTTTAAACCTCCTTTCCTTTCTGTCCATCCGGACAAAGTGGTGTTGCGGACGCGACCCTCTTTCCTGCCTAAGGTAGTCACAGCCTTCCACATCGGGCAGTCTATCACCTTGCCCACCTTCTTTCCGCCGCCGCATCCCTCGAAAGAGGAAGAGAGGCTCCACCGTCTGGACCCAAAACGTGCCCTCTCATTCAATTTGGATCGCACACGCCAGTTCCGGGTGGATGACCAACTCTTTGTTGGTTATGTGGGCGCTAAGAAAGGTCTGGCGGTGCACAAGCGGACCATTTCTCGGTGGGTCGTGTTGTGTTGGTTTTTATCATGGCTCTGCGTTTCTGGCGCGGAAAAGCTATGTATAAGAACTGACGTCCGCGCACTGGCGGTGTCTAAGTACTCCGATGTCATCTCGGCGCCGTCGACTGACGCAAAACCGCAGACGACGCCTACCGACGCGCTGGGGTACTGCTACGCAAAATTTTCCGGATCCGGTCTGGCGCCTGGGGATATTCTAAGGTAAGGAATCTATTACTAACTACCGTTTCTTACAGATATATCGTTACCGAAGGTAAGTAACTTGTGCATATCTTCTGTTAAGAGTCCGGTCAAGAAGTTATTGGGGTATCATCATCGGCGGAGGAGAAAGAGGCCTTCTCCATACTGGAGTCAGATTCGTAGATCGAGATAATGTCAGAGAACTTCCGTAGGGACAGGATGACGTAAGTACAGAAGACCCCTTGCCCCAACATCCCACTCACAAAAAATCTAAGACTTCTGCACCACCTCTGCTTTCTGCCCAAGGTCGGCACCAAGACGACGTTTCAAATGCCCAGCCTTCGAGGCTCTGATCCGAAACACGCAGTCAAGCTTTCCGGCTCGGGTTTGAGTCTACACAAGCCATCTTCGGAATCGAATCCCTCTGATTCCAATTCGAAATCCAGCTCAAAGCTGAAAAATAAACCACCATTGGAGCGGAAATCTTCCGCAACCAAATTGGCACAGAAAAGCGGCACCGAAACCGAAAGATGTCCCTTGGGATGCAAATTTAGACATTATTCTACTGAAAATGGCTCCCAAACAGAAGAGACTTAATATTATCCTAGAAACCGGTCATATTCATACCAAGCTGCCTCAGAAACGCAAGTTTCCTGATGAGGACAGTCATTACAAAAGCCCTATAAAAAAGATTGCTGTTGGTACCAGCTCCTTGCATCCACCACCAGCATCCCCTCAACCACCGTCTACTCCAACTTTAAATCCTTCGCATATCACAGCTCCGCATTCTCCACAATCTCACCACAACAGGACGATATTGATGAGGAAAGCACGCATTTACCAGTTGTTCCATGGAATGATTATACAATTGACCCTCCATTAGACAATAATCCGGACCTTTACCCTGCCAAGCCATCTTCACCTAATGACAATATATCATATCAGGAACTCATTGCCAGGGCTGCAGAATACCACGAGGTGGTACTACACAAAGAATCCTTAGGAGAGGATTTTTTGTTTGGGACATTAGGTTCCACGCACAGGTCGACACAAACACTCCCTATGCTTAAAGGTATGATGAGACCTGCTGACAAGCTTTTTAAAGATCCCGTGCTTGCACGCATCATGACTCCTAGAGTCAACAAAAATGTAAAGCCTCCCCAACAGATCTGGTATTTATTAAGGACCAGTTGCCTCTAGATTCGTTGGTAGTATCCAATGCACGCAAAAAAGCTAATTCCCAAACATCAGGAGACAATCTTTCCCCAGGCAGAGAATCTAAGCTAATAGATACTTCTCTCAACCGCGTAGATGATCAAGCTGCCAATCACTGGCGCAAACACGCAAGGCCTTTTAGCCAGGTATGACAGGGCACACTGGGATGAAATAGAGAAATTGCTCCAACATCTCCCAGGGGAGCATAAAGCGCAAGATTTGGTAAAGTCTAAGGAAAACTAATTTCCAATTCTTCAATAAGATAGGCTCTAGATGGTGCTGATACTGCAGCAAGGAAGGTCAACACTAGCATCTTACTCAGGAGACCTCCTTGGTTAAGGATTTCCGGGTTTAAGCTCGAAGTCCAACAATTTATTTCAAATACACCATTTGACAAAAAACATCTCTGAGGTCGATCAGGTGCCTTAGAAAATAAACAACATTTACAATGCAATGGTCTCTGCATTATTAAAGGTAGAGCAATTGGCATTGCTCATGACTTTTTTTGTTTTAAAGCATAAATGGTATTGTCATTTACAATGGCAATAGGTGAGCATTATAGAGTAGTAGAGGGTATTCGCGGACACAGAGCCACACACAGAGAGCCCCACACACACAGAGCCCCACACATACACACACAGAGCCCCACACATACACACACAGAGCCCCACACAGAGAGAGAGACACACACACACACACACACACACACACACACACACACACACACCCCCCCCCCCCCCCCCCCAACACACACACTAGGACAACGCAGGCGCCTGTCACAAATCAGAACCAGATCACAGAAAGCAAATGGCATTGGTTTAGTCAGAAGCACAAGTTCAAAGTCAAATTCAAAGGTCGGAGCCTAAAGGGTAAAAAACATAGGTGAAAGGTCAGGACAAATGAACATAAACTTATACCACAGATAAAATAGAACGTGGGAAGCCTAAACCGAAAGAATCAAAAAGCATAAATGGTATTGTCATTTACAATGGCAATAGGTGAGCATTATAGAGTAGTAGAGGGTATTCGCGGACACAGAGCCACACACAGAGAGCCCCACACACACAGAGCCCCACACATACACACACAGAGCCCCACACAGAGAGAGACACACACACACACACACACACACACACACACACACACACACACACACCCCCCAAACACACACACACACACACACACACACACACACACACACACACACACACCCCAAACACACACACACCCAAACACACACACCCCAAACACACACACCCCAAACACACACACCCCAAACACACACACCCCAAACACACACACCCCAAACACACACACCCCAAACACACACACTAGGACAACGCAGGCGCCTGTCACAAATCAGAACCAGATCACAGAAAGCAAATGGCATTGGTTTAGTCAGAAGCACAAGTTCAAAGTCAAATTCAAAGGTCGGAGCCTAAAGGGTAAAAAACATAGGTGAAAGGTCAGGACAAATGAACATAAACTTATACCACAGATAAAATAGAACGTGGGAGGCCTAAACCGAAAGAATCAAGATCCAAAAATGTTCCCAAACAAAGGTGACTGCTGAAACATTGGTAAAGGCAGCGAGTGTGGTGGGAGAGACATGGGAGGGGCGCGTCTGGGAGCCAGGAAATGGCTGGCACAGCGCTGATGTCATTGTCATCTCGGAGCTGCGCGGGCAGCCGCTGCCGCCACCTCAGACCCCAGGAAGATGCGGAGAGAGCATTATTGGCAACTGGGAGCGGCGCCATTAAAGAGAGACCGTGGCTGTCCTGGCTGGTACCAGGCTCTACCCACACACACCCTCCGCTCGGAGGGCAAGGTCTGCCCAAGACGTGCAGCGGCGCCGCTCCCTGCTGCAGCAGTGCCATGTGTCCCGATGCACCCGGGCACCGAGACATGAAGACAGGAGACATTAGATGCACACATGGTGGGTGGGGAGGCAGGTGACGCACATGGGGGGGCTGGTTAACACAAGGACAGGATGAGGGAGGAAGAACAGTCAGGAAGCTCGTGGACTAAAACACGAGGGGGGGAGGGGTGCAGGAGAGAGCAGACAGAAGATTTATACACGGCATAGACAATGAGTGACAGTGAGCCCAAAGTGTGCAAAGTACAGAAGTGATTTCAAGTGTTGCCAGATTACCCCATATCATGACACCTGTATCCAGTCATGGCCATTCTTATTACACGTCATTTTCCTGTTGTGTGTGGGGCCAATTGGTTCAACTAAAACATAACCACTAGATCACCTCACGTTAAAGAGTGGAAGAAGCTAAAGGGAAACAGATCTGAGGTAGGAACGCCCGGTTTTAGCTGTTCGGGCTACAATTAAAAGCTTAGCTTGGTTGGTGTCACTTTGAACAAGCCTTTGTCTTTCAGAGACAGCTGTCTTGGAGTTCCTCGGTGTGATGTCGTTTTCAGGCTTTCTGGTTAATACAGGGGGGTGAGGCGGAAACTTCAAACCCCGACCACAGCAGGTAAACACAGATGACAATACCCAGTGCGCGGGGCCCGCTGTCTAAGTCGATAAGTGTGGGCAGAATCCTAACCAGATCTCTAGATTCCTACATCTCTAGCTACGCCGCCGCTCCCCAAGTGCTGCTTGAGAACAAGACTGCAGAGTCCCCCCATCAGTACGAGTTTCTAGGTTGTTGAACCAGCGCAGCATTCACTTCGCCCCTCGTATTCTTTATAAAGGCTGTGCTGGTTTTCTATGACTATGTATCAAGTGTCGGTGCTGCTGAGCTGGATTTTTTTGGGAACCTTATTTTTATTGTAATATTTGCAGATTTTATATAGTGCGAACTCGACCTAAGATATTGGAACGTTTTACGCGAGCACCAGTTACGTTACACAAGGACACATTCATTTTTGGTAGGCACGGGGCGATTAAGGGATTGGCTCAGAATCACAGGATGTTGAGCTGACACAGAGGCTAGAACGACCTGGTTCCCCAGCTCCAAAGTCGGTAGCTCTAGCCCTGAGGCGACATCCTCCCCGTCCGTCTCACCCACCTCTTGAATGCAGGCGCACACTGCACGGGGAGCTCGAGCCTGCCACACCACCTGCGCCTCACATGCATCCGAAATGTCCTGGGGGCTACACCCGATGTCAGTGGGTCACCGCCCTCCCTGCAAAAAGCGTCGAAGGGCCTTCGAAACACAGTGACAACTCTCATGGAAGCAGCTCCTGGTTGCAAGCGTTGGTCAGTCTCTTGTGTGGGAGGGGGGAGGGGGAAGGGGTGGTAGAGAGGGTGGGCGTTAAATCAAACATTTCAGGTGCAGCTCAGGTTTTTAGACTTAGTGAGTCACAAATGAATGCCACGCATAAACGCTATCACCCTCACTGGTGAATGTGTTGATGGTCACTTCATTATGCCTTTGGGCATTAACAGTGGTTAGTTGACCTTTCTCTTTAGTGTGCTTTGGGGGCATAAAAACTTAAGTTACTCCACACCCCCCCCCCTCATGTTAATTTGCCTACAGTAGGAGCTCATAATTGCAGTAACGGCCGCTGTTGGTTATTAACAGACCTGCTCCGTCACTCATTGACGTCACCAGTCCTCGAGCAAGCCTGCCCTCGCTCTGCACTTCCAGTGATCTTAGAAGACAGGCGAACAACGGGGGCTCACGACACTGAGCCATCTGATGGGCTCAGCCAGTCTAGGCGCTTGATATAGGGTGGGAATAACAAACAGATAAACGTAAATCTCTCTAAGTTCTAACACACGTGACTGCCTAACCACAGGCCTCACAGACTGTCAGTAATTGTGAGACGGTGCCCACAAAGAAGCGCACACATATGTTTACAGGATACATACTTCACCGGTACACGCAGTAATCCCTAAAACGTATTATCACCTCGCCCCCAAATGAAATACACCACGCTCCCTTTATTCTAGTCTAGGTGAGAGTGGGGGGTTTAGAGGCTGTGAGCATTGCCCAGTGACCCTCCACCAATGGGTAGCAAAACATGGTCACTTGCTGGTGAAAGGTAGGCAGCAAAGGAGAGGAACACACACTGTTTGATGCCCGAGTCCAGGCGCTACAGGTAGCGGAAGCCTTCCCTCGGCGCGCCTAACTCTGATGATGGCTGCCCCAGGGTCACACGGTACGGCAGGGTCTGGGCTGCGTACCTGCTCGGATATCTTTGAGGTGGCGGTGCATGTTTCAGTCACAGCTACATTGCAGCTAGTCGAAGAGTTGAAATCTAACTCACTGGGACAGTACGAGAGACGAGGAAAAATATCACAAAATAAAACTCTGGAAACGACTAAGGTGCTCTCCCCGTACCCAACCAAATGGTGGTTCAGTTTAATGAGGCACAGTCAGGAGGGTGAAAGTCAGCGCTGCCAATTCTTGCTTCCGAGTTGCCGGGTTGTGACAGTGTGCGGGATCCGCAGAGGTTGATTTCCGCTCCAGGGCAGTGGGCGCTCGTGCCTGCCTGGATACTTCTAGGCGAACACAGCAGTCTTTCAGCCAGAATGCACCAAGGAGACAAGGAGTGCTGAGAATACACTGAGAGAGGGATATAGAAAGAAAGAGCGGAGAGAAGGGAAGAGAAAGCAACGGAGATGGAGAGACAGAAATAAACGAGAAACAAACGCAAGTATAAATTACGGACAAAAGACAAGATGGCTTACCTGCCCCAAAAGAAAGAGGAGAAAGAAAACTCAGCTGGGGCGGATGACTCAGCGACTTCTTTTGGCAGCGGTCGGGGGGAAATGCCAGAACAAAAGCGCTGCCATTTTCGCGATTCTGGGGCGTGTATTTAGCAGTTGAGTGACGGATGACGTCACGGCTTAAAAACTGCAAAAAACACGCCCCCGAATCGCAAAAAGACGGGGCTTGAACCCAGTGACGCCCCTCTCCTCCAATGGCTGGCCAGGATTTACGTGGCCAGCCAATGGAGAAGAGGGGCGGGTTCAAGCCCCCATACTGCCAAAACATAAAATCTCGGACTCTAGTCAGAGACCTAAAAAGTCACTGAAATTGATGAGTCTATGGGAACTCTCCTTCAGACAGAGACTCCTTTTACCGAGCAAGGTCCAAAACCACACCCTTAGTCCAGAATACCTACTCTTACAAAGGTAATGACAAGTACTCTTCCTCAAGGATTTTTTAGAGGAGGATATAGAGGAAACAACTCTAAAGGTAGGAGTAGAGGCACCACACCCCGTAATTCCCCATTCCCTAATGAGCATTGACTTCCCCTTGCTTCCCTCCAACCATACCACACCTGTTGGGGGAAGACTTCAACAGTTTCTCCCCATTTGGCAATCTATAACAGACAAATTGGTTATTGGAATTATCCAACATGGTTATTGCCTGGACCTTATCACCAATCCTCCAAACATTCCGCTTCGCTAACAAATTGTCTCCAGACCACTTGCAGTTGCTCGAACATGAAGTGCAATGTCTCTTATTAGAAGGAGCCATAGAACCACTTCCAATACAATACCAAAGTTCAGGTGTTTAATCAATTCAATTCAATTTAACTTTATTCGAGTCATACAAAGAATCATAAAAGTTTGCAATTCAGTACAGATTTAAAAAGAGAAAGTTATTCAAATCATTAAAAACAAATTCAATTATAAAAAAATAAATAAATAAGAATTTAAGGTGTGTCAAAAACCTTGCCACTACTACACATGTAAACAGATCCGTGAGCAATTGTAAAAATAAGTAGGCCGGTCTACATTGTCTAAAATTTTAAGATTTCATCAGAGGCTTTATAAAAATAGTCCTTAAATCAGTATAAAATTAGTTAAGCAGTGGAAAATATTCAGTCTGAAACGGGTCAATACAAATCTGTGTTGGACATTCAAAACACCAATTAAATACGGTTGCATCGTATAACAGGTCAGTACCATTTGATTATGTTGTACGGTGGGCTTCACAAGTTCCAATGTTAATCTTTTTTCCTCCAAGTTGTCCAAACATACTCTTTTTTTTGGTCTCGCCTATCCCATTCCGCAAGGAATGGATAGTCGAGAATTATAGGAGGCAAGAAAGTTCTCAAACCATTGGGCGGATTTCAAACAGTTCACGTGAACACAAGCACGCGCATTTCCCCACATCAAAGCCATCAGCCTCCCTCCCACAGGCTTCCCCAGCGTGCACAGTGCGCGCTGGCCTCAATTCTCCTCCCCCCTAATTGCTTTCACTTTCACGGCCACTTCAAAGGGATCCTTTCCCGGCCGCATTTTTTTTTCTTTCGGCGATGTTCTTGTTTTTTATTCCACCCAATTTTCGCATTCCTCCTCCCACCCTCCCCTCCCCACAGAAATGCCAAGAGCTTTTTATTATTATTTTGCCTTTTCCACTGAACTCGGAGGTGGCGCGGCACGCTACTCGAAAACCTGGCCCTGCTGTGCATTCAAATTGTATGTAATGCTTTGATAGCTTGTTGTCGAGCCTTCATTATATTTCTGCGGCTCCCTGCCACTCTGATGTTCAAACTCCTGGACTACGCACACCGGCCTTAACATCTGTATAATCTGCCCTTGATTGTTAACGGTAGGACATTCTTATGTCCTTTCATAATAGTTACTGATAGCTAATAACCACCAGGCTCTACCATGCTGCCCGTTCCCCCGCTGATGTTAAACACTGCAAACTGCCCTTGCTCTCAAGATAAGTTCAGAGTTTGCTTTTTCACAGTGAATACCGTCTCTGCGCATTCTACAGATTCACAATCAAACAGGAGAGTAAGGGTATAAGTGTTCACTCTCTTACCCCTAATATTAGTATTAATAAACAACAGAAGAGTGAAAACAAAAAGAACAAAAAACCTCAAAAGGATCATGTGAGAGACAGACTAAAAGGATTGGTGAAGCAAAACCACACAGAATAATATTATAAAGAACCCTCACTCACCAACCTAGTGGTGACATGCTTCATCATTGGGTTCCCACTGGAAGGACCTAGCGGCCTTCCAGTGTGCTACAACGCCTGATTACAGCGGAGCTGGTTCTTGTGTGTGTTGAAGTGGTGGAAGTAACCCAATTGTGCTACGTGAGTGCAAAAAAAGACGAAGTTAAAAAATGCTAAGTTGTGACTGTCAACTATTTTATTAATAGTCCAACCAGCACTAGTTAAAAACAGGTGATGAGTGGACTCATAGGTTAAGTCTCATTTATTAGAGCCCCCTAGTCCTCAATAAATTTAATCAAATTTGGTCGACATGTTTCTGCTTAGAGAGCCCGATTCGCTCAGCATTCTTCAGGACCAGTAGTGTGATCCCCGGCGGTATGCATTCTACAGATTCTTCTGAAACCTCATAGTGAGTTTTTTCACCCACCTCGCAGACTAGCGTACGATTCATTGCCTCGACTATAATGCATAATATAAACTGTGTTCGTCCAATGAAATGGCGTAGTAACATTGCAGTGGACTCTTAATACAAACATGCAAATTGAACCCCCGGTTCGTTATGAAAAGCATGTGCATCTTGGGTGCAGAGAGCCCTCACTCTCCTGGGGTTTGGTGCTACTGCACCTGCTGCGACTACGCACACCGGCCTTAACATCTGTATAATGTGCCCTTGATCGTTAACGGTAGGACATTCTTATGTCCTTTCTTAAAAGTAACTGATAGCTAATAACCACAAGGCTCTACTATGATGCCCATTCCCCCGCTGATGTTAAACACTGCAAACTGCCCTTGCTCTCAAGACAAGTTCAGAGTTTGCTCTTTCACGGTGAATACCGTCTCTGCGCATTCTGCAGGTTCTCCGGTCCTCTTTGTCACTCCAATCTGACCTCATCCAACAAAACCTCTCTCTAGCTCTTATCTCTCTATTCCCTCTTGCTCGTATCTCTCATTTCCCTTCTCTCTTCTCGCTCTCTCCCCCTCCCCTCGAGCTTTTACCCCTCTGTTTCTCTTACCCTTCTCTCATCTCTGTTCCCTTTATCTCGTATCTCTCTCGTCTGTCTAGCTCTTACCGCTCTCTCTCCCTCTCATCTCTCAGTTTCCTTTAGCTCGTATCTCTTTTCCCTTCTGTCTCTCTAATCTCTTTCCTATAGCTCTTATCTCTCTCCCTATCTTTTCCCTTCTCTCTTTCCCCTCTGACTCTTACTGTTTGTCCCGTATGACCGACAGGAAGTCACACCTGAGATCAAGTCCTTGTGTTAGGTAGCTCACAGCTGGAGACAGCTGTATTACCATGTGACTCCGCAGCCCCCTCCACCCCACCCCCACCCCATTACATTCTTGCCTAGAGACCACAGTGTAACAATTGCATTTAGCAAATGCCCCTCTGCGGGGGTCTGCTGAGGAAGACATCACAGCCACTACTAAAGACATACAATTTTCTGCAATTCGTTTGCATCCACCCTCAGGCTGTATCCAGTTTCCTTATTACGAATACTGGATTGAATCTGGTTGAGCATCGTTGCTCAAAATAATTTAAGGAGCGTTATGCAAATCTTCTAGAAAATTCTACTGACGGTAGCATCGTGTGAGCAATCCAACAATAATTTACTGCTCCCCTTAGAGTTTTCGGTCGAATTTAAGGTGTATAACCTTTTTTTCATCTTCTCCAAAATCGCCGCTCGGCTCAAGTTTTGAGGGGGAAAAATAGCCATTTGCACGCATCTAATCTGCCTTGTTTTTCCTGTCTTGCCTTCTGCTCCCCTGATTGCCCTTGTTTTCTTGCCTTCTGCTTCCATAATTGTTTTTTCTTGCCTTCGGCTCCCCCACTCCATCCATCCACCCCCCCCACTCCATCCATCCCCCCCACTCCATCCATCCCCCCCACTCCATCCATCCCCCCCACTCCATCCATCCAACCCCCCCACTCCATCCAACCTTCCCCCCCCACTCCATCCATCCTTCCCCCCACTCCATCCATCTATCCCCCCACTCCATCCATCCATCCATCCCACTCCATCCATCCATCCATCTCACTCCATCCATCCATCCACCCCCCCACTCCATCCATCCATCCCCCCACTCCATCCATCCATCCCCCCACTCATCCATCCCACTCCATCCAACCCCCCCACTCCATCCATCCATCCCCCCACTCCATCCATCCATCCCCCCACTCCATCCATCCATCCCCCCACTCCATCCATCCCACTCCATCCATCCCACTCCATCCATCCATCCCACTCCATCCATCCATCCCACTCCATCCATCCATCCCACTCCATCCATCCATCCATCCCACTCCATCCATCCATCCCCCCACTCCATCCATCCCCCCACTCCATCCATCCCCCCACTCCATCCATCCCCCCACTCCATCCATCCCCCCACTCCATCCATCCCCCCACTCCATCCATCCCCCCACTCCATCCATCCCCCCACTCCATCCATCCCCCCACTCCATCCAACCCCCCCACTCCATCCATCCATCCATCCCACTCCATCCATCCATCCCACTCCATCCATCCATCCCACTCCATCCACCCATCCCACTCCATCCATCCATCCCACTCCATCCATCCATCCCACTCCATCCATCCATCCCACTCACTCCACCCATCCATCCATCCCCCACTCCATCCATCCCCCATTCCATCCATCCATCCCCCACTCCATAAATCCATCCCCCACTCCATCCATCCAGTCAGTCAGTCAGTCAAAACAAGCTTTATTCGATTACATTTAAAATCATAAAAGCAACAAAACAACATGTATTAATTAATTACAATTTGATAAAATTCATTACAATTTGATAAAATTCATGTGAGTTACAAAGGCAGAACAATTCAGTAAAATTCATGGAGGTTAAAAGCAAACCGGAAATCATCACTCCATCCATCCATCCCCCACTCCATCCATCCATCCCCCACTCCATCCATCCATCCCCCCACTCCATCCATCCATCCCCCCCCCACTCCATCCATCCCCCCACTCCATCCATCCCCCCACTCCATCCATCCCCCACTCCATCCATCCCCCACTCCATCCATCCCCCACTCCATCCATCCCCCACTCCATCCATCCCCCACTCCATCCATCCCCCACTCCATCCATCCCCCACTCCATCCATCCCCCCCACTCCATCCATCCATCCCCCCCACTCCATCCATCCAACCCCCCCACTCCATCCAACCTTCCCCCCCCACTCCATCCATCCTTCCCCCCACTCCATCCATCTATCCCCCCACTCCATCCATCCATCCATCCCACTCCATCCATCCATCCATCTCACTCCATCCATCCATCCACCCCCCCACTCCATCCATCCATCCCCCCACTCCATCCATCCATCCCCCCACTCATCCATCCCACTCCATCCAACCCCCCCACTCCATCCATCCATCCCCCCACTCCATCCATCCTTCCCCCCACTCCATCCATCCCACTCCATCCATCCCACTCCATCCATCCATCCCACTCCATCCATCCATCCCACTCCATCCATCCATCCCACTCCATCCATCCATCCATCCATCCCACTCCATCCATCCATCCCCCCACTCCATCCATCCCCCCACTCCATCCATCCCCCCACTCCATCCATCCCCCCACTCCATCCATCCCCCCACTCCATCCATCCCCCCACTCCATCCATCCCCCCACTCCATCCATCCCCCCACTCCATCCAACCCCCCCACTCCATCCATCCATCCATCCCACTCCATCCATCCATCCATCCCACTCCATCCATCCATCCCACTCCATCCACCCATCCCACTCCATCCATCCATCCCACTCCATCCATCCATCCCACTCCATCCATCCATCCCACTCCATCCATCCATCCCACTCACTCCACCCATCCATCCATCCCCCACTCCATCCATCCCCCATTCCATCCATCCATCCCCCACTCCATCCATCCATCCCCCACTCCATCCATCCAGTCAGTCAGTCAGTCAAAACAAGCTTTATTCGATTACATTTAAAATCATAAAAGCAACAAAACAACATGTATTAATTAATTACAATTTGATAAAATTCATTACAATTTGATAAAATTCATGTGAGTTACAAAGGCAGAACAATTCAGTAAAATTCATGGAGGTTAAAAGCAAACCGGAAATCATCACTCCATCCATCCATCCCCCACTCCATCCATCCATCCCCCACTCCATCCATCCATCCCCCCACTCCATCCATCCATCCCCCCACTCCATCCATCCATCCCCCCACTCCATCCATCCATCCCCCCACTCCATCCATCCATCCCCCCACTCCATCCATCCCCCACTCCATCCATCCCCCACTCCATCCATCCCCCACTCCATCCATCCCCCACTCCATCCATCCCCCACTCCATCCATCCCCCACTCCATCCATCCCCCACTCCATCCATCCCCCACTCCATCCATCCCCCACTCCATCCATCCCCCACTCCATCCATCCCCTACTCCATCCATCCCCCACTCCATCCATCCCCCCACTCCATCCATCCATCAATACACCCACTCCATCCATCCCCCCACTCCATCCATCCATCCATCCCCCGCTCCATCCATCCATCCATCCCCCCACTCCATCCATCCATCCATCCATCCATCCATCCATCCATCCCCCCACTCCATCCATCCCCCCACTCCATCCATCCCCCCACTCCATCCATCCATCCATCCATCCCACTCCATCCATCCATCCCCCCACTCCATCCATCCCCCCACTCCATCCATCCCCCCACTCCATCCATCCCCCCACTCCATCCATCCCCCCACTCCATCCATCCCCCCACTCCATCCATCCATCCCACTCCATCCATCCATCCCATTCCATCCATCCATCCATCGCACTCCATCCATCCATCCATCGCACTCCATCCATCCATCCATCTCCCCACTCCATCCATCCGTCCCACTCCATCCATCCGTCCCACTCCATCCGTCCGTCCCACTCCATCCGTCCGTCCCACTCCATCCATCCGTCCCACTCCATCCATCCGTCCCACTCCATCCATCCGTCCCACTCCATCCATCCGTCCCACTCCATCCGTCCCACTCCATCCATCCGTCCCACTCCATCCATCCATCCGTCCCACTCCATCCATCCATCCGTCCCACTCCATCCATCTGTCCCACTCCATCCATCTGTCCCACTCCATCCATCTGTCCCACTCATCCATCTGTCCCACTCCATCCGTCCCACTCCATCCATCTCCATCCATCCATCCCACTCCATCCATCCATCCCCCCACTCCATCCATCCCCCTACTCCATCCATCCCCCTACTCCATCCATCCCCCTACTCCATCCATCCCTCTACTCCATCCATCCTCCTACTCCATCCATCCCCCTACTCCATCAATCCCCCTACTCCATCCATCCCACTACCCCATCCATCCGTCCCCCCACTCCATCCATCCGTACCCCCACTCCATCCATCCGTACCCCCACTCCATCCATCCGTACCCCCACTCCATCCATCCGTACCCCCACTCCATCCATCCATCCCCCCACTCATCCATCCATCCCCCCGACTCCATCCATCCATCCCCCCGACTCCATCCATCCATCCCCCGACTCCATCCATCCATTCCCCCGACTCCATCCATCCATTCCCCGACTCCATCCATCCATTCCCCGACTCCATCCATCCATTCCCCCGACTCCATCCATCCATTCCCCCGACTCGTTCCATCCCTCCCCCGCCCCACACTCCATCCCTCCCCCGCCCCACACTCCAGCCCTCCCCCGCCCCACACTCCAGCCCTCCCCCGCCCCACACTCCAGCCCTCCCCCGCCCCACACTCCAGCCCTCCCCCGCCCCACACTCCAGCCCTCCCCCGCCCCACACTCCAGCCCTCCCCCGCCCCACACTCCAGCCCTCCCCCGCCCCACACTCCATTCCTCCCCACACTCCATTCCTCCCCCGCCCCACACTCCATTCCTCCCCCGCCCCACACTCCATTCCTCCCCCGCCCCACACTCCATTCCTCCCCCGCCCCACACTCCATTCCTCCCCCGCCCCACACTCCAGCCCTCCCCCGCCCCACACTCCAGCCCTCCCCCGCCCCACACTCCAGCCCTCCCCCGCCCCACACTCCAGCCCTCCCCCGCCCCACACTCCATTCCTCCCCCGCCCCACACTCCATTCCTCCCCCGCCCCACACTCCATTCCTCCCCCGCCCCACACTCCATTCCTCCCCCGCCCCACACTCCATTCCTCCCCCGCCCCACACTCCATTCCTCCCCCACCCCACACTCCATCCCTCGCCCGCCCACTCTCCATCCCTCGCCCGCCCACACTCCATCCCTCGCCCGCCCACACTCCATCCCTCGCCCGCCCACACTCCATCCCTCACCCACACTCAATCCCTCGCCCACACTCCATCCCTCGCCTTCTTGCCCTGCCTCTATCTCACACCCCTCACCCTCACACCCTCACACCCCCTCACCCCCCCCCACACCCTCATACCCCCACACCCTCACTCACACCCGCATAGCATAACAAAACTCCACCCATCCATCCCACTCACTCCACCCACCCATCCATCCATCCATCCATCCATCCCACTCACTCCACCCATCCATCCATCCCTCCCACTCCATCCATCCATCCATCCCTCCCACTACATCCATCCCCCACTCCATCCATCCCCCACTCCATCCATCCCCCACTCCATCCATCCCCCACTCCATCCATCCCCCACTCCATCCATCCCCCACTCCATCCATCCCCCCACTCCATCCATCCCCCCACTCCATCCATCCCCCCACTCCATCCATCCCCCCACTCCACCCATCCCCCAATACACCCACTTCATCCATCCCCCAATACACCCACTTCATCCATCCATCAATACACCCACTTCATCCATCCATCCCCCCACTCCATCCATCCCCCCACTCCATCCATCCCCCCACTCCACCCATCCCCCAATACACCCACTTCATCCATCCATCAATACACCCACTTCATCCATCCATCCCCCCACTCCATCCATCCCCCACTCCATCCATCCATCCCCCACTCCATCCATCCATCCCCCCACTCCATCCATCCATCCATCCATCCATCCCCCCACTCCTTCCATCCATCCATCCCACTCCATCCATCCATCCCACTCCATCCATCCATCCCACTCCATCCATCCATCCATCGCACTCCATCCATCCATCCCCCCTCTCCATCCATCCATCCCACTCCATCAATCCATCCCCCCACTCCATCCATCCCCCCACTCCATCCATCCCACTCCATCCATCCGTCCCACTCCATCCATCCGTCCCACTCCATCCATCCGTCCCACTCCATCCATCCGTCCCACTCCATCCATCCGTCCCACTCCATCCATCCATCCCACTCCATCCATCCATCCATCCCACTCCATCCATCTCCATCAATCCATCCCACTCCATCCATCCATCCATCCCCCTACTCCATCCATCCCCCTACTCCATCCATCCCCCTACTCCATCCATCCCCCTACTCCATCCATCCCCCTACTCCATCCATCCCCCTACTCCATCCATCCCCCTACTCCATCCATCCCACTACTCCATCCATCCCACTAATCCATCCATCACACTACTCCATCCATCCATCCCACTCCATCCATCCGTCCCCCCACTCCATCCATCCGTCCCCCCACTTCATCCATCCGTCCCCCCACTCCATCCATCCCCCACTCCATCCATCCCCCCACTCCATCCATCCCCCACTCCATCCATCCATCCCCCACTCCATCCATCCATCTCCCACTCCATCCATCCATCTCCCACTCCATCCATCCATCCCCCCACTCCATCCATCCATCCCCCCACTCCATCCATCCATCCCCCCACTCCATCCATCCATCCCCCCACTCATCCATCCATCCCCCCACTCCATCCATCCCCCCACTCCATCCATCCATCCATCCATTCCCCGACTCCATCCATCTATTCCCCCTACTCCATCCATCCATTCCCCCGACTCCATCCATCCATCCATTCCCCCGACTCATCCATCCCTCCCCGCCCCACACTCCATCCCTCCCCCGCCCCACACTCCATCCCTCCCCCGCCCCACACTCCATCCCTCCCCCGCCCCACACTCCAGCCCTCCCCCGCCCCACACTCCAGCCCTCCCCCGCCCCACACTCCATCCCTCCCCCGCCCCACACTCCATCCCTCCCCGCCCCACACTCCATCCCTCCCCCGCCCCACACTCCATCCCTCCCCCGCCCCACACTCCATCCCTCCCCCGCCCCACACTCCATCCCTCCCCCGCCCCACACTCCATCCCTCCCCCGCCCCACACTCCATCCCTCCCCCGCCCCACACTCCATCCCTCCCCCGCCCCACACTCCATTCCTCCCCCAGCGCACACTCCATCCCTCGCCCACACTCTATCCCTCGCCCACACTCTCCCTCGCCCACACTCTCCCTCGCCCACACTCTATCCCTCGCCCACACTCTATCCCTCGCCCACACTCTATCCCTCGCCCACACTCTATCCCTCGCCCACACTCTATCCCTCGCCCACACTCTATCCCTCGCCCACACTCTATCCCTCGCCCACACTCCATCCCGCGCCTTCTTGCCCTGCCTCTATCTCACACCCTACACCCTCATACCCCCACACCCTCACTCACACCCCCACACCCGCATAGCATAACAAAACATAGCCTAGCAGAACAAAACACAGCATAGCATAGCAAAACATAGCATAGCATAACAAAAAAAGCATAGGATAGCAAAACATAGCATAGCAAATCCAAACAAAGCATAGGCTAGCATAACAACAAACATAGCATAACAAAACAAAATATAGCATAACAAAACAAAATATAGCATAACAAAACATAGCATAGCATAACAAAACCTAGCACAACAAAACGCATAACATAACAAAGCATAGCAAAACAAAACAGCATAGTATAACAAAACATAGCATAACAAAACACAGCAAAACATAGCAGAACAAAACACAGCATAACATAACAAAAAATAGCGTAGCATAACATAACATAAAACAAAGCGTAGCATAACAAACATAGCATAACAAAACATAGCAAAACACCAAACAAAGCATACATACCAAAACATAGCATAGCATAACAAAACACACAACATAGCATACATAACAAAACATAGCATGGCAAAGCATTACAAAACATAGCATAACAAAACACAACATAGCATAACAAAGCATAGCATAACAAAGCATAGCATAACAAAGCATAGCATAACAAAGCATAGCATAACAAAGCATAGCATAACAAAGCATAGCATAACAAAACATAGCATAGCAAAACAAACCATAGCATAATAAATCACAACAAAACATAGCATAGCATAACAAAGCATAGCACAGCATAACAAAGCATAGCATAGCATAACAAAGCATAGCATAGCAAAAGACAGCTAAACATAGCATAGCATAATATAACAAAACATAGCATAGCATAACAAAACAAAGCATAGGATAGCAAAACTAAACATAGCATAGCATAACAAAACAAAGCATGGGATAGCAAAACGAAGCATAGCGTAACAAAACAATGCATAACATAACAAATCAAAGCATAGGATAGCAAAACAAAACATAGGATAGCAAAACAAAACATAGCATAGCATACATCATCACTCCGCACCACCACGGCATCACTCAGGGGCACCACAACATCACTATGCGCTACCACAGCATCACTGAACGCCACAGCATCACTCATTCGCCATCACATCACTCAGCGCCACCACAGCATCAGTCTGTGCAACCATTCAACAACACCTGGTAAAATATGTTCTCTCAATGATTCAAGCTTTATTACAAATGTAACAAAAAGATGTTAATATTTCACTTCTATTCTTGTATTTTCGTCACAATAAAATACACTGAACATAATCTTCACAAAAGTTATTTACAAAACTTTAAGCTATTGCCGTTATAAATTACAATAACTTAATTTAATATTATATAAAGTATTAATTATTGATGAAAAATTTAAAACCATTGTTATTTGTAATATCAATACATGTAAGTCACGTAAATACAACACATATTGCATTACAAATGCTATAGGTGTCACATTGGCGAAAGTTATAACTATTGGCATTATAAATGACAAAGCTATTAATTTCGTTACTTTCAAAAACAAAACATGAAAAAAAAAAAATTCATTTACACTACCAATAGCTCAAACTTTCCTAATGCGAGACCTATTGCATTGCCAATGCTTGTTTTTTATTTAATTTTTATTCTGTTTTTATTATTTGCATTCACAACTTTGGCAAGTAAATCAGAATGTATAGAATCACATGTTACAGTTAACTCACATAACCACTTTGAAGAACCAGCATTGATTTCTACATTGATCCGGCCGGCTGCAATTGAGACTTTAGACATTGTACTTAACACAGCTCCCCTACACATCTCTGAAGTCATCCTCAGAACTATCGTCTTCGTAATCAGGTATTGGCTCACATATGTTCCCGAGGTATGTGTTCCATGCTTCCCATATTTTGGTCCATTTCTGGGGGCATCCCGGTTTATGTAAGCCGTTCTTTCGGCCATCATAGCTTGGTCTATATCTTTGCACCAGGCCGCTAACAATGGTAATTCCTCAGCTCCCTATTTTTGCGCTATGTTACGCTTTGCCACCATGAGCCACAGTGTAACCCACGTTTGCGCCAGGCGTGTGAGATCATTGGGTTCCCACATGTTTAGCAGGCATCTTCGCACCACTGGAACCAGTGACACACCTACGGCCTGCAACATCGTTGTTAGTACCTTCCTCCAGTAGTCCGCTACCTTGGGACAGTCCCATAACGTGTAGAAGAAGGATCCTGCCTCCCCGCAGCCCTTAAGTCAGTTTGGATGTTGTGCCATGCCCACTTTGTGTAAAGTGCGTCTAGTATGGTAAGTGCGGTACAAAATCTTAAGCTGCACAAGCCGGAGCCTCAATGGTATCCCCACCTCCTTGGGTGAGGCCAGTGCTTCCTGCCACTCCGTCTCGTCCATGTCCCCCATGTTGACCACCCATTTTTCCCTCAGCGATGTTGTAGGGTCCGGCAGGTTATTGATTGATTTGCAGTAAATAAAAGACATGGCGCGCTTTTGCATATAGTCTGTAAGTAATCTATCTTCTAGCGGGGAAGCTTCAGGGACTTCTGTACCCTGTGGTAGTGCCGCCAATAGCGCATGCCGTATTTGCATGTATCGGAAAGCCTCAGAAGGAGCAAGGTCGTACTGTTGTCTGAGCTGGGCAAACAGAATCACAGTCCCCTTATCCCATAGGTATCCCACCGTGGAGACACCTATATTGTCCAATTGGTCAAAACCCTTGCTATTTCTCAAACGCCCTAATTTTTTGGTGTCCCATAGTGGGGTAAGTCGGGTGATGACCCCCCTCCATCCCAGTCGTGTCTGTGCTGCGTGCCACAGCAAAGCCATGTGTTTTGTCGGCACTGTTAGTTTCATGACTTGGCCTTTATTATACAATATCGCCAGCATATTTCCCGTGCCCAGCTGGGACCTGTCCGCCCTGTACGCTGGGTCGTCCTGTGAGGCATGTATCCACTGATTAATAACCTTGAGATGTGCCCCCCAATAATATAACTGGATGTTAGGGAGCGCTACTCCTCCATCATACCATCCTCGATTCAGTTTTGCTTGCGCTATTCGAGCCGGCTTATTGCCCCACAGCAGAGTGGATACCTGCACAGCTATTTGCTTAAAATATTTTAGGGGCACTGGGAATGGTGTGTTCTCAAGGGCTTATAAAAAACGGGGCAAAGCCATCATTTTAAACAACGCTGCCTTCCTCAATAGCGTTAGAGGAAGCAACTCCCAATGCGCCACATCTCTCTTCAAACGCTCCAATGGGGGTGCCAAGATTCTTGTGAAGAAATCGATCGGTCCAGCCGCGATGTGAATACCTAGATATTTAAAGGAATCATGGGAGACTAAAAGCGGGCAGTTGTCATGGAGACGTGGTATGGGCCCCCGCAATACGTACATGACAGACTTGGACCAATTGATAGTGTAGCCCAATATCTTTCCGAAACTGTCACATATCTCAAGGAGCACTTGTAGGGAGTACTCCGGGTATGTCAAGTATACCAGGATGTCATCGGCATAAAGGGATAAACGGTCTTCCCACCCTTCCTGCCCACCGAATACCTCTCAGTAACGGGTCTCCTCTGATCCAGGTCGCCAAGGGTTTCAACACTAACGCGAAAAGGAGCGGCGACAGGGGGCATCCCTGGCGTGTCCCTCTTGTCAGTGGTATGTTGTCTGATATATGCCCATTGGTAGTCACATACGCTAGAGGGCTGTTATATAAGAGGCGGACCCAGGCACAAAATTTGGGGCCAAACCCCAAATGACTAAGGACTGCGAAAAGAAAACGCTTCACTCCACTCCACCATATCGAAAGCCATTCTTGTATCTAGAGAGACTACAACTGCCAGCTCCGGCAGGGCCGGCGCCTTAGCCAACACCCCATGTAATCGCCTGACGTTCAGTGCGGTGTTTCTATTTGGCATGAAGCCTGATCGGTCTGGATGAATTAAGTGCGAGAGGTGTGCCATAAGTCTGTTTGCTAAAACTTTAGCCAGTATTTAGGCCTCCGCATTTATCAGGGACAAACATACTCTTTTTAATGATTCTCTAGATAAATGCAGTAAAGATTCAGGCTTTGCATAGTATTCAGAGTGGCAGATATCATGCATGAAATTTTTTATGTATTTCAATCATGTTATTTTCATTGAATGATCAGCACCGTAGCAATCCTGTAAAATGGCTCTGTTGAAACTTGTATAATCTGATGTCCATAACTTGTGCCAAAGGAGGATTGGCTGCACCCTTATCAAGTCCTCCAAATAGGTTATACCCAGTTCTGCATGACAGACAAAATTAGAACAGCTGTTAGGAAGCCCTAACAGGTTTTTAAAAAAAAAACATTTTCTACCAGCTGTAGAGTCAGCGTTTACATGTCCCCACAATTCAGAACCGTACATCGCTATTGACCGGCATTTGGCGTTGTAAATGCTCAACATGTCCCTGGGGAGTTTACGTCCCAGTTTCCTGGATAAGTTACTCAGACCCGCAATTGATCTGAGAAACTTCATTCTTCTTGATTTTACTGCGCTTTTCCAGTTGCCAATACTACCAAACATTATTCCTAAATACGAAAAAGTTAGTGTTTGAGGTAAAGTCTCTCACTGGTGCAAAGACGCAAGATCTTTTAGCCAGATATGACAGGGCACACTGGGATGAAATAGAGAAATTGCTCCAACAGCTCCCAGGGGAGAATAAAGCACAAGATTTAGTAAATGAAAACTTAAGGAAAACTAATTTCCAATTCTTCAATAAGATGGGCTCTAGATGGTGCTGATACCGCAGCTAGGGAGGTCAACACTAGCATCTTGCTCAGGAGACCTGCTTGGTTAAGGATTTCCGGGTTTAAGCTTGAAGTCCAACAATTTATTTAAAATACACCATTTGACAAAAAACATCTCTTTGGTCCTGAGGTCGATCAGGTGCTTGAGAAAATGAAAAATGACACTGAAATGGCTGAGTCTATGTGAGCGCTCATTTCTCCTTCAGACAGAGACTCCTTTTTACCGAGCAGGGTCCAAAACCACACCCTCAGACCAGAATACCTCCTCTTACAAAGGTAATACCCAGTACTCTTCCTCAAGGATTTTTTAGAGGAGGATATAGAGGAAACAACTCTAAAGGTAGGAGTAGAGGCACCACACCCCGTAACTCCCCATTCCCTAATGAGCATTGACTTCCCTCCGCTTCCACCTGACCATACCACACCTGTTGGGCGAACACTTCAACAATTTCTCCACATTTGGCAATCTATAACAACCGATAAATTGGTGATTGTAATTATCCAACATGGTTATTGCCTGGAGCTTATCACCAATCCTCCAACCATTCCGCCTCGCTCACAAATTGTCTCCAGGCCACTTGTAGTTGCTCGAACAGGAAGTGCAATCTCTTATTAAAAGGAGCCATAATACCACTCAGGTGTTCACTCTTTATTTTCTGATCCCCAAAAAGGACAGATCTTCAAGACCTATTCTGGATCTGAGAGAGTTAAACCAATATATACTGTCAGAGCAGTTTCAGATGGTAACATTTCAACAGGTACTTCCACTTTTACAGAAGGGGGATTTTATGTCTACTTTAGACTTAAAAGATGCATATTTTCATGTTCCAATTCATCCAGCTCATCGCAAATACCTCAGATTTGTGATAGCAGGCAAACATTACCAATTCAATGGACTCCTGTTTGGAGTAACTACTGCTCCCAGAGTATTTACCAAATGCCTAGTGGTAGTCGCAGCTCATCTCAGAAGACAACATATTCATGTCTACCCCTACCTTTATGACTGGCTTATCAAAGCCAGCACTTACCAAAACGGTCTACAATACACTTAGACCGTAATACACCTCCTTCATCAACTGGGCTTTACGGTCAATGCACAGAAATCTCACCTGCATCCTTCACAGATGCAATCATACCTAGGGCCAAGTCTAGACCCTATCAAAGCTCTAGCCTCACCCAATGTAGCCAGAATTCACAACATTCCGTCTGATACTAAAATTTCATTCCAACCAATTATTACCAGTCAGTGTTCATACAACTGCTGGGAATGATGGTGTCTTGCATCACAATTGTACCCCATGCAAGACTCCACATGCATGCCCCACAAGAGTGCTTAGCACGTCAGGGGAATCAGTTACAGGGTCAATTAACCGATCTAATGTTGGTAGATGGCCGCACCCACCGCTCGTTGCAGTGTTGGAACCCACAAAATGTATCAAAAGGACGGCCTTTCGTTGATCCTATTCCACAGATTGTGCTCACAGCAGACACATCTCTGACAGGATATGGTGCCTATCTCAAAGGTTACACAATACAAGGCCTGTGGAGCAACAAGCAAAAAAGCCTCCATGCCAACTATCTAGAGCGTCTAGCAGTCTTTCTAGCGCTCAAAGCCTTTCAGACTCACTGAATAGGTAAAGCTGTCCTAGTCCGGACGTACAACATGACAGCAATGTACAAATACAGGGGTGGGGGGAGAGTGTAGACACACTATCCAGCTGTCACGCTTCTCTCAGGCCATTTGGAATTGGGCAAGACATCACAGAATGTATCTTCTGGCAGAATACCTTCCTGGGGTAAACAATCGAATTGCCAACCTCAGCAGAAAGAGGCAGCAAATTCACGAGTGGGAACTTCATTCCCAAGTTCTCCTTCAATATTTCCAACAATGGGGATTCCCACAAATAGACCTGTTTGCCACAGTCGACAAAGCAAAATGACCAAACTTTGCCTCCAGGTTCCAACACATACTCTCTAAAGGCAATGCCCTATGGATGAACTGATCAGGGATATTTGCCTATGCTTTTCCGCCTCTCCCGCTCATTCCATTTCGGTTTCGGAGGCTCAGGCAAATATCCCTCACACTGATTCTAGTAGCTTCCACATGGGCCGTCACCCATGGTACACCAACTTGTTGGAGCTGTCAGTAGTTCCACATCAAAAGCTGCATCTCACCTCCAGGCTTCTCACTCAGAACCATGAAGAAATAAGGCATCCAAATCCCAAAGAACTAAACCTAGTGATCTGGCTCCTGAAGTCCTAGAGTTTGGTTATTTGAATCTACCACCAGTTTTTATGACTATTCTGAAAGAAGCAAGAAAGCCTACTACCAGAGCATGTTATGCAGCAAAGTGGAAAAGATTTGTTGCCTATTGTATAAACAATAAAATCAATCCTCTAGATGCTTCTGTACAAAACATTCTATGTTACCTGTTGCACTTAGAGCAAACTGGACTCGCTTATACATCTATTCGTTTGCACCTTACAGCGGGAGCTGCGTATTTGCAGAATAAACAGCATTTATCTCTATTCAAAATTCCAGTAATCAAAACCTTCATGCAAGGCTTGAAAAGGGTAATGCCATCAAGAATTCCCCCTGCAATAGTGTGGAATCTTAACAGTTCGAGGCATGGGGGCTGCTGAATTCATATCTGTGCATAGATCGCCGCCTAGTGTTGGGTCCGGATGATTGCACATTGTTGTCCTGGAAGAGTCTTTGAAGTATCACGAGATAGGTGGCTCCTCCCCTGGACTACAGTGGGCATGGGCATCAACTCCATCCCCAGATTGTTTTTTTCCGCCATTGGGTTCGGATGTGTTCGGTTCCCTCCTGTCGGAATCGATAGTTCTTAACTTCACTTTGCTTGAGACCAAAAGGTCTTTAGGACTTGTGTCGGTATTGTCTTTCGTTCGGGTTCGTAACTTCTCGGCTCCGAACTGACATTGTTCTTCCGTGTGCTTTCGGCGCGGAGGGGCCTAGTCGACGCTCCAGACTCTTCATCCATCATGGAACGAAGTCCATTCAAACGATGCCCGGTGTGTGCCTCGAAATACCCACATATCGATGTACACCCGGTGTGTAACGAGTGCTTGTCACCAGACCACGACGAGGCCAAGTGTATGGCCTGTTCCAGGTTCCGGTCCAAGAAAACGCTCAAGCTCCGTCGAGCTGCGCGCCTGGAGGCCCAGCAATCTGCCCCACCGCCTACGGACATCTTCGATGCTGGGGATGTCGAGGACGACGATATCCAGGAGATCACAGAATCTAACCCCGCGTCGGAGGTCGAGGACGACTACGACGCAGAGGCCGAGGATTTCGATGAAGTCGTCGAGGAGGTAGGGGACGACGACGGGGCCCTTGCCACCGTAGAGGATAGCTCGGACGAGGAGCTTCCTCAGACTGACTCCGGGGCCGTCCAAATTCATAAGGCCCAGGTCGAGGGATCGCCTTCGGGCCTTACCCGAGACCTTGATGTACGTTCCACGGCTCCGCCTTCCGGCCCGGCCACGGACATCAATACCGAATCACTCCCGGTACCTCCAAAGCCGAAAGTGAAACCTACGGTCTCAACGCCGGAGATATCGAAACCAAAAGTGCGGATCGCGCTGGTCGGGTCGAAGACTTTGGAGGCCTCGGCGCCGAAGAAATCGAAAATGGCCGTCGAGCCGAAGAGCCATGCCAAAATGGCCGACCCCAAGGCTACTACATCGAAGCCAAAGGTTAAGGGGTCCGATGCAGCCGCATCGGCGCCGAAGACGGTCGACGCCGGCAAGGGTCGACTAGATTGCAAGAAAACGGTCGACCCCAAAAGGTCCACTCTCGACCCGAAGAAGCTGCAGGACGACCCGAAGTCCCTCTCTGCCTCGCCAAGTGCGTCGACTCCGAAGGGTGCATCGTCGGTCTCCGCTCCAAAACCAGCCGCTAAAGACTCTGTCGAACCGGCGCGTCCATCCGCCTCGTTCACTAAGAAGGTTACGGAGTCCCTACAACGAATCAGGGAAGGGGCCGCAGCAGTCGAGCCGAAGGACCCTGTGCCGCCCAAGCCTCTGGAGAAACCGGCGAAGGCGCCTACACCGATCCTTTTCACCTTGCCGCCTAAGACGGCGCCGAAGGCTTTCGCGGCTAAACCGAGGGCCGGCGTGCCCGTGAAGGTGTCTTCGACGCCGAAACAGTCGTTGGTGGTCCCCGGCAACGACCACTTGCAGAGGAGGAGCGTCAGGAGCATTTCATCGACGCCAACACGGGCAGACTTTCCCTCCTGAAGAGAAAAATCACCCCTGAACCACAATTGGAGTCATACAATATTCCACTCAAAAGGAAAATGGACTCTGCTGGTACTTCTGCCTTGATAGAGCCCATTTCGCCACAGGCTCACGAACTCTCGCCCACTCATTCCAATGTCGAGGCAGGTGAAGGCGACGACGAGGATGAGTACAGCTATCCCATCTACACAGACCCAGAGGATGTGACTGAACCATGGTCTGCTGGTGGCGATCCTGGGGACCCGCATTCTGGACAGGATCCTCAGCTTTTCTCAGCCAAAACTTCCCCCACTGAGGACTCTGCGGCCTTCAATGCCCTCATTGAGAGGGCAGCAGCCAATCACAACGTCGAGCTCCATGCTGACCCAGTGGACGTCGACTTCCTTTTTGACACCTTTTCGGTCTCTGAAAAGACTGTAAAGACTCTGCCAATGCTGAAGGGTTTTTTGAAGCACGCGGCTGAGGTGTTCAAAGAGCCCACCCGGGTGAGGGTCATCAACCCAAGAATCAACAAGAAGTACAGGGCGGCGCCCACTGATCCAACTTATATTAAGGGACAGTTGCCTCTGGATTCCCTGGTTGTCTCCAATGCCCGCAAAAGAGCCAACTCTCAGACTACGGGTGATGCTCCTCCCCCAGACAAGGAATCAAAAGTCTTTGAGGCTTCAGGGAAGAGGGTGGCAGCGCAGGCAGCCAATATGTGGCGCATATCCAACACGCAGGCGCTACTAGTGCGTTATGACAGGGCACACTATGATACTCTAGAGACCCTTTTACAGCATTTGCCCGATCAATATAAGGAAGCAGCAGAAATGTTAATACAGGAGGGGAAGCTTATCTCCAATGCTTCCATAAAGTGTGCACTAGACGTGGCTGACACCGCCGCACGCGCTATTAACACTAGCGTTATGCTTCGTAGACATGCATGGCTAAGGATATCTGGGTTCAAGCCGGACATTCAAACTACCATCTTAAACAAAGCGGTCAACCCAGATCACCTGTTTGGCCCTGAGGTTGATACCACCCTTGAAAAGATGAAGAAGGACACCGACACCGCAAAATCTATGGGTGCCTTGCAATCCCAGCAGTTTCGGAGTGGGTCCTTTCGTCGCTCCAATACTAGGGGCACCTCAAGGGGGCAACTCTCGCAGTCAGCGCAGTTCTACAAAAGCAACACCCAAACTTCTTATACCAACAAGGGTCGAGGTGGTTACCGCGGCAACAACACCAAGGGCAGAGGACGTGGCAACAACAGCTCCATGTCCTCCACCGCCAACAAACAGTGACGCCTTGTCACTGCCCCCCGACCACGCAACACCGGTCGGGGGGAGACTCCAGCAGTTCCTGCCCGTGTGCAAGTCCATCACCACGGACAGGTGGGTCAGGACACTTGTCCAATTCGGTTATTGTCTGGAGCTCACATCCACTCCACCCAACATACCCCCAAGGCACCGTCCTATATCCGGCGAGCACTTGCACTTATTGCAGCAGGAGGTCACAGTCATGCTGCAAAAAGGGGCAATAGAGCTTGTGCCCTTGCAGGAAAGGGGTACGGGAGTTTACTCCCTGTACTTTCTTATTCCAAAGAAGGACGGATCCCTCAGGCCCATCCTGGATCTCAGGCCCCTCAACTTTTACATCCTATCAGAGCATTTCCACATGCTCACACTGCAGCAGGTTCTCCCACTGCTTCAACAGGGGGACTTCCTGGCAACTCTGGACCTGAAGGATGCGTACTTCCACATTCCACTACATCCTTCACACAGAAAATACCTCAGGTTCACCATACAAGACCAGCACTACCAGTTCAAGGTTTTGCCTTTTGGGGTCACCACGGCACCCAGGGTTTTCACAAAGTGCCTGGCGACTGTGGCGGCACATCTCAGACGTCAAAACATTCACGTCTACCCCTATCTGGACGACTGGCTCAGTCAGGCGAAGTCGGCCCAGCAGTGTGCCGACCACGTGTCCCACACCATTCACCTTCTGCACGATCTGGGTTTCTCACTGAATTATCCAAAATCCCATCTCCAGCCCGCCCACATACGGCAGTATCTGGGTGCGACTATAAACACTCTGGTGGCCACAGCACAGCCGAATTCAGTGAGAGTCGACAGCATTCAGTCGCTGATCCAAAGATTCAGACCTCAACACTCGCTTCCAGCGAGAGTGTTCATGCAGTTGATAGGCATGATGGCCTCCTGCATCTCCATTGTCCCGCACGCGAGACTACATATGCGTCCGCTTCAGGAGTGCTTAGCACGTCAGTGGACTCAGGTTCACAACCAGTTGAAAGACCTAGTGTTGGTGAGCGGTCGGGCGTACAACTCTCCGCATTGGTGGAATCCACGAAACCTTTGCAAGGGCCGACCGTTTCAGGAGCCTGTGCCACAGATTATCCTGACAACGGACGCTTCTCTCCAGGGATGGGGAGCGCATGTACTCCAATACACTGTGCAGGGACTATGAACGCAGCAACAGGGGAAGATGCACGTCAATGTTCTGGAACTAATGGCAATCTTCATGGCACTAAAGGCCTTCAAAGTACATCTATGCAACAAGGTCGTGTTGATCCAGACGGACAACATGGCGGCGATGTACTACATTCAGAAGCAGGGAGGCACACACTCTCCGCAGCTGTCTCATCTGGCTTAGAGCATGTGGAAGTGGGCCATTCAGAGGAACATCTTCCTCATGGCGGAGCATCTCCCAGGCAAAGACAATCAGATGGCGGACCTGCTCAGCAGGCACAGCCACCAAATGCACGAGTGGGAGATACATCCATCAGTACTCCAGCCGTACTTCCAAAGGTGGGGTCATCCAGAGATCGACCTGTTCGCCACTCAGGAGAACGCAAAATGCCAAAGCTTCGCCGCCAGATTCCCACACCCACTGTCGCAGGGCAATGCGATATGGATGAACTGGTCAGGCAAATTTGCGTACGCTTTTCCCCCAGCGCCACTGATACCACTGGTGGCACGCAAACTCAGGCAACACTCGATGACTCTCATCCTGGTTGCTCCAACATGGGCTCGTCAACCATGGTACACCACGTTTCTGGAACTGTCCGTGGTACCACATCAGAGGCTACGTCTCACACCCAGCCTTCTGACGCAGAGCCATGGCGACATTCAGCACCCAGATCCGCAACAGCTCAACCTGGCGATCTGGCTCCTGAAGTCCTAGAGTTTGGCTACCTAAACTTACCTCCCAATTGCATGGACATCATTCGGGAGGCAAGGAAGCCAACTACTAGAGCCTGCTACGCGGCAAAATGGAAGCGGTTTGCCATTTATTGTGCAAACCACAACATTAACCCGCTTGATGCTTCCATTCAAGACATCATCTGTTACCTGTTCCATCTGTACAAGTGTAATCTGGCTTATACTTCCATTCGCATTCATCTGTCTGCGATGGCCGCGCATCTCCAAAATAGACAACACCTTTCGCTCTTCAAGGTGCCTGCCATCAAAGCTTTTTTGGAAGGCCTCAAACGAGTCATTCCGCCACGGACTCCACCAGCTCCTGAGTGGAACCTCAATGTGGTTCTTACCAGACTGATGGGTCCTCCCTTTGAACCACTGCATTCCTGCGAGATTCAGTTCTTGACGTGGAAAGTGGCTTTCCTCGTAGCAATTACATCGCTACGGAGGGTCAGTGAATTGCAAGCCCTCACAATCCAAGAGCCTTTTATCCAAATTCATTCCAACAGGGTGGTGCTCCGCACTAACCCTAAATTCCTGCCCAAGGTTGTGTCTCAGTTCCACATCAACCAAACAATCGAATTACCTGTTTTCTTTCAAAATCCTGAGTCACTGGCGGAGCGGATGCTCCACACCCTTGACGTTAAGCGGGCCCTATTTTATTACATTGATAGGACCAAGGATTTTAGAAAGACTAAACAACTCTTTGTCGCCTTTGCGCCACACCACAAAGGTAACCCTATTTCCAAGGCTGGTATTGCTACGTGGATCGTTAAATGTATCCAGATCTGCTATGCAAAAGCAAAACGCACTCTTACCATTCCACCAAGAGCCCACTCCACCAGGAAGTTGGGGGCCTCTATGGCTTTCCTTGGAAACATTCCTTTAGAGGACCTATGTAGAGCAGCAACATGGTCTACCACACACACATTTACTAAACATTACTGTGTTGATGTGCACTCCAAACAGCAGGCAGCTGTAGGACAGGCTGTTCTCAAGACACTTTTCCAAACTGCTGCAGCTGGCACTGGCGTCCGCCGTTAATGGAGGGACTGCTATGTATTCTATGCACAGATATGAATTCAGCAGCCCACATGCCTCAAACTGAATATGCTACTTACTAGTATGCATCTGTTCTTCGCATGTAGGGCTGCTGACATTCATATCGCCCGCCCTCCTCCCCGGCGCCTGTAGCAGCTGCAGTATTCACATATATACTCATGGCATGGTCATCATTCACTGAGTTTCACTCCATCTTGGCCACAATGGCTAAAAACAGTCTGGGGATGGAGTCGATGCCCATGCGCACTGTAGTCCAGGGGAGGAGCCACCTATATCGTGATACATCGAAGACTCTTCCAGGACAACAATGTGCAATCATCCGGACCCAACACTAGGCGGCGATCTATGCACAGATATGAATGTCAGCAGCCCTACATGCGAAGAACAGATGCATACTAGTAAGTAGCATATTCATTGTCCTTACAAGGCTTATGGATCAACCTTTTGAACCTTTGCATAATTGTCCTTTACAGTTTCTTTCATGGATAGTTGCGTTCCTCATTGCAGTCACTTCATTGCGGACAGTTGGTGAGCTACACGCATTAACCCTAGAGGAACCCATCTTTCAACTCCATTAAGACAGGGTAGTACTTCACACCAATCCCAAATTCCTTTCCAAAGTAGTTTCTGCTTTTCATATTAACCAATAAGTTGAGTTACCTGTGTTTTTACCTCAACCTGATTCAGTAGCAAAACGAGCTCTTCACACGCTTGATGTTAAGTGCCTTATTGTATTAGATAGAAGGGACCACAGATTTCCGCAAAACAAAACAACTTTTTGTTGCATTTGCTCCATCTTTTAAAAGCAATACCATCTCTAAATCTGGCATTGTAAGATGGATTGTTAAATGCATTCAAACATGCTATGCAAATGCTAAAAGAACGTTATCCATACCTCCCCTAGAGCACCTTCCACTCGCAAAATAGGGGCTACTATGGCCTTTTTAGGTAACATTCCTCGAGCTGACATGTAATGCAGCTACATGGTCTACACCACACACATTTACCAAACACTATTGTGCAGATGTGTTAACACGCCAATTAGCTAATGTAGACCAAGATGTACTTAAAACACTGTTTCAAACAACTTAAACATCTACAGGTGAGCCACCGCTTTGGGAATATACTGCTTTGTATATAAGCAAAGCATGTATATCTACAGCACTTATGCCTCAAATGGATTATGTTACTTACCCTGTAAGCATCTGTTCTTTGCATGTAGAGCTGTAGATTCACTTGCGCCCACCCACCTCCCTGGGCACCTATAGTTGTTGCAGTTCTTAATTATACATTCATACGCATGGACATCTTACTCCATTCTCACCCTCCTGTGGAAAAACTATCTAAAAATGGAGTCGATGCCCATGCGCACTATCACCGAAAGTAGTCACCTTACCTTGTGACTAGGAAAGATTTCTTTGAAGAAAAGCAACTTGCAAACATCCGGACCCAACACTAGATGGCAGGAGTATGCAAAGCATGTGAATCTACAGCTTTACATGCCAAGAACAGATACTTACTGGGTAACATAATCCTTTTCGCTGTGCAAACAGCCTTCAAATTTTGTACAATGTCTACTGTGAATGCTGACACAAGGTACATCTGGCCAACTACCTTTATTTCAGTTTTGTTTAGGCGCCGTTGTACCAATTCTTTGTTTTATTTAACAACAACAAAAAAACACTGCTCATCATATATTTAGGGGCTACCATACTAGCACTCAGAACTCGTGGACCTCTCGGTTTTAAGAAGACCCTCTTGCTGTCCCGCTCTGTTTTCCTTAATAGTTATTGTCGAAAGTGCCCCTTTTTGACATAGTCACCCCCCACTCTTTGCCTGGTGTAGGAAGCTGGCTCTATTTACGGCATGTCACTGGGTAGTTATACCGTGCACAGAAACTGGGGGTTTCCTAAAAGTGTACTGGGCTCAATGTAAAGTCCAAGTGCTCTATTAGCTGTAGTATGGGTGAGCAGCCTTGGGTATAACACAGAGGAGTGTAAGACATTTATTGCACACAAATGACGAATAACTGACGCACAACTCTAAAAGGGAATCTATATGCATTGTTTATAAAAATCTGTGTTTGTACTTTAATTTAAGACCAAGAGCTTAGCAACATGTTAAGTATGTTTGTAACTAAAAATACTTTTCACTTTAAAAAGTCGACAGTGCAATTTCCAAACAGTTAAATGTTATCTTATGGAGGGAAACAATAATGTGGTTTTACAACTCATAAAATTCCAGTCTTTGGGACCACAAGTCAGAAAGGGTCAGGTGAGTACTAAAACTACACCACCAGCAAAACAGGGGCGGCCTGGTGCGGGAGGTCAAAATGAAAGTTTTCCCAATGCGTTTCAATGGAGACTGAGTGTTGCTTGAAACCACACTACTTGCAGGCAGTAGATCAGTTGCAGGCGCCAAGCTTTGGGGGTTAGGATCAGCATGAGGGGCCACAAAGCAGCACCAAACATACACCGCCAACGGCAGAAGGGGTGGCCGGGTGCAGAGTGCAATTTCAATGGTGGGCTCCAAGTGCTTTTCAATGTAGATTCTTTTTTTGAGAAACAGACTGTAGGCATTTTACCGGAGGGTGCATTTAGAAAACCAGCGACAGCAGGAGTAAGTTGGGGGTGACAGGCACCAATGGTCAAGCTCCCCAATGACTAGGGGCGGCGCGTGAAGGGGTGCCTTTAGACATTGTGTTTCTTCTTACAGGGCTGGTAAGGGTTGGGGGACCCTTTAGATTCATACTGCATGCGCTGTTGTGGAGGTCAGTAGAGGTCAGAAAACGCTGGATTCGAGGTCAGGATCGATAAGGAGACTTCACTGGAAAGGTGAGCCACTCGGGCCGTGGACATCGGGTACAGAGTAAGCAGGACTCGCGGTTCCAAATGGCACAGGAGTCATCGGAGTTGATTTCTTCTGGGAAGATACGCTGTCCACAGGAGATTGGAGTAGTCTTCGAAGGCAGCAGTCCTCACATGTTTTTCAGAGGTCGCTGGCTGCAAAACAGGTCTCCTTATTGGTTGCAGGCTTGTCTAAGCTGGAAACAGGCTCGTAGGGCCGGGGCCAAGGCAGTCATCTTCAGGCTTCTCTGCAGGGTCGGCTTTCGGGGTGTCTTCGTAGGTTGTTGCAGATCTAGTTTCAAGGTCTATGGGGGGCCTCCTAAAACTAGATTAAGGGGGTATTTTAGGGGAGTAGCAGGTAGGGCCAATGGGCACCTTTTCTGGGGTGACTGCACCCAGAACTATGTCACCCTCCTGTGGGAGGGGGCGTAATCCTAGCCTTGATTGGAAGAGTCCACTCATCTTCAAGATGGAGGACACTAAAAAGTCTGTTTAACTTCTTCTCTTCCACTTGAGGGCTGGGGTTGGCAAAGGTGGGCACACCTCCTAGTGTTGCTGAGTTTTTCCGACGGTTTTCCCTCCCAAAGTGGGGGCTTAAACCAGGGGCTGCCATCTGCTGATAGCAGCAGAGGCCTTTGAAGCTTCCCCTTCGAGCATTTGGCCCATCATGGGGGACACCTCTGCCTTGGATGTGCATTTTTTCTGGTCCCAGAGAGCCAGGACTCTCCACCCAGGAGTCTACAAACGTATGTGGCAGGCTGCTTAAAGCCAGTCAGTGCCCACACCAGGGACAGTAGGTTTTCAAGGAGCACCTCTGAAGTACCCGCTGAGTACATGGTTTAATAAATCTCACTCTGGCATCAGTGTGGTTTTATTACAAGAAGTTGTTTAGTACTAAACACTCCTGGCTTTAGTCAAGCCATCATGGTGTTTGGTAACTCGAGTTATCGAGTCCCCAGCCCATGTACTCCTCATGGCTTTGATGGCACTTACAGTATTAAGAATTGACTTAACTATTGTAGGGGTATATCTACTCCTGCAGATATGACTTCACCTGTTAGGGCTGTGAGGCCTGTTAGAGAGGTGACTTACCTATACCTTCAGGGGATGCTGACTGGAATGGCACCCATTCAGGTTGCCTTGTCAACTTTGTCGTTTTACCCCTCACAGGGGCATGCAAGCTGCAAGGGCAGTGGCACGGTCCTAGTGAGGGGGGTCCGAGGGCAATCTCTCAAGCTCCCAGGCTTAGGTACCCAAGGTACCACTAACTAGGGACTTACAGGGTGGCACAAGTACCAATTGTGGAAATGTTTTAGGGAAGAAGCACTGGCACAGGGGACTTGGTTGGCAGGGTACCCTGTTCACTACAATCAAAAACAGGCAAAAAGTGGGGACTAACCATGTCAAGAGGCACTTTCTCCGACTTGATAATTAGTGCAATGTTGATAGGAAGTGCACTGGGTTCCTGCTAAATAGATTCCCAGTGCCAGATCTCTTCCCCTAAACTGTACAATTGTTTCACAAATTGTCAATACAGTTAGCACTCCTTGGCTCTAGTAAATGGTGCCTAGTGTAAGGAGACTAAAGAAGGTCCCTAAGGGCTGCCTTATGTGCCACCCTAAGAGACCCCTCACCAACCTCATGCAGACTGCCACTGCAAGCTGGATGTCTAGGTGCAGTTAAAGTGAAAATAATACATGGCACATAGCCCGGTGTGCCATTGCCTATAGACACTGCATACAGAATAGGTAAGCCAGCCCTACAGTAGAGTTTACAGCTTCAAGACAGGGTGCACTATGCTACGCGTGGACATAACTGTATGAGCAGATATGCCCTTGTGTTGGTCAGTCCAATTACTGCCAGTACAAGTTACCAGAGAAGCCATTTTAAGTACATGTGCTGGGTAAAGGTAAAAAAAAGTGCCACAGCTACATGATGACTTCGCTGAAACTAAAGATGTGTGATATATATTCCATTGATGTATTTATTAATTCATGGACCCAGAGGGCGCCTTAGAGGTGCGCCCTGTAAACCTCCCAACTTCTAGTGTGATGGCTGACAGGTGTAGACTAGCCTGCCACCACAGACGTGTCCATCCTCAGGCTAGGTCCACCCCTAAGGTGAGCTACCTGATGCAGATGTGAAATTTAGGAACTTAGGAACAGGGTTATACCCAGTTTCTGCAGAAAGTGTTCATACCCTACATGCCCCTAACCACCCCTAAGTATAGTATTTTGGTGGGCCCACAAAATCAGATCCTGCTGACCTGAAAGTAAAGACTTACCCTGAGGAGCCACAAAGCAGAGGAGCAGCTACTGACTTTGCCCCAAACCTGCCGGTCTGCATGCTGGCCACGACTATTGCGCCAAAGTTGACTTATCCTAAAGCTGCTGTACCTTCAAAAACCAGGGAAAACTGCGAGCCTTCCTCCAAAGACCCAGGAACTCCTGTGGAGTAGTAGAGCTGCTTCCTTGCACCCTGCAGGCACCCCAAGAGTCCTATGAGGACTCAAGGCTGCTAAAACCAGACACCAGAAGCACCACTGAACCCAAGTCAATTAGCTCGAGTCGAAGTGGGTCAATGGTTCCCAGCGTGGTCCCCGGACCCTTCATAGACGAAGCCCACCGTGGGGCTACAAACTGTTGACTTCCCAAAGCTGCCTGAAGCCTCTTTGTGCAGGCCCCCTCTACCGCGAGTGTCTCTGGTGACAAAAACCCAATGCCTCAGAACACCTCTGCGCCCAGCAGACCTGGCTCGTGGAGAACAGAACCCAAGGTGTCCCCATGTCCCAGAGCATCATGAGACCTAAGCACACTTGGTGATTCAGCCCGACTGGCCTCACAGACCCTGCCTGCAGTGGCTTTGTCACCGCACCGATTCCTGTTGATTTACACAGGCCACCTGGTGCTGTTTTTCACGTCTGCATCCGGCCGTCCATGTGCGGCCCGAGGTGACCTGTGGGTGCTGCTTTGGACCTTGCCCAATAGTCACCTTAAGCTCTGAAGATTGGTCCCATAAGTCGTTGTGAAGTAAGTAACTGTATGCAGTATGTCTTTCCTCTATTGGATTACACTACCGCTTTGCATTGTGTTGCCTTTTTGAAAACTATGAATATTTTAAAGCCAAATTTACATCCCTAATTTTGATTATATTGGTGCCAAATATTATCTAAGGATAAGCATTATTTTATAAATTGGTGTGGTTCTCTGATAAGCTTAAGGCTGCTCAAAAACACTACCCCCGAAGAGAGCACCTTGGTATTGCTACACCAAGCCTTGTCCACTTACAAGGAATGCCTAGACTCTTTGCACAGTATACCTCTATTTGGTATAGTTTATAAGGAACCAGCTTCCTACAGGCTTGTAATGGCAATAGCGTCTTTATCACAACTGTTTTAGGTCTACCCTGGCTAGTGCATGCACTGTCTCTTAAAGACCTTTTGTTTTATAACCGTGTGGTTCACAGCGACTCATTTCTGTTATTGGTTGGCTTCATTGTCACTTATTTGTTTGCTTCTTATTGGTCAACTGATTTAGGCTTACTTACTCTTCATGTGTTTGTCCATCCCTTTTGCATTACTCATGTCTTTCCACTGCTCATTTTTTAGGTGCTACTTTTTTGTGCTTAAGCGCTCTACCAGAGTGCATCTTTTTCAGCTGCCTCCCTTGTGTACTAGCCTCCCACCCCGTTCCTCATGCCCTCCTTCGTTCATCATGGCTGAACCGTATCCTCCCTTGTTCGTGTTGCTGCTTGCTCCCTTCCTCGTCTGCTACTCTGATTTTTGCTACCCCAAAAGAGGTCACTGAAAACGATGCTTTTCTTCTTGGTCCACCAACAGGAAACTAAGATAACCCTCTAGGGCCTACTACTTGACATTTGATTCTGTATGTGATAATTTTTATTAATTAAATTAAGTGTTTGATTAAAAAGGGGTGGGGAGTGGTTCTGGTATGCACCAGCTCAAATCTGGAACAGTGACACGATACAGATCTGTACATTGCATCCATACTGCAAAACCATTGCTGTAGGCTTTATTACCAGAAGTGTGACGCACAATTAACGGCAGAGCAGTGTCAGATAAATTATGTCACCATGTTTTTTGTATTATGTGTAAATATTGTTTTTATAAACAAACTTATTAGTAATGCTAACCATGTCTATCCCACCCTCGAGCCAATACTGTACACTGTTGTCCTATACATTTTGACAAGCTTACTAGGGTACTGTTCTGTCGCTTTCCATTTGTGCAGTATCAGTGATGTTGTCACTCTACATGCCTTGTCTCATCTGTAAATGTTGTAGAATTTATACCAGTGTGTTTTTTTCTCATTAGACCACCAGTGTTTCAGCAACCGGTTATATTTCTTGGGGCAGACGTAACACATCCACCAGCAGGAGATGGGAAAAAACCGTCAATTGCTGCAGTAAGTACATAACACGTTTTCTTTTCCCACACACTTAGACATGTTTTATAGTAAATTAAATTTTTTAAAGTATGGGTGTTCAGTTAATAATGCATCTGGTTTCTAGTTTTACTTTTAGACTTAACAGCATACGGTTCTAATTATTCATTTTATGAAGTAACTAGCAGCCGGCCCGACGTTGTCTGGGTATGAATTGCTGCCGGCCAGTAGTATATTGTTTTGTAGGATTTCATTTTGATAGCATTTCTTATCTGTGACAGGCCTGTGAAACGCTCCGATTCACAGTGCACTGCTGAGTGCGCGTTCAGTAGTGTGTGAACTTGAGTTTCCCTACTTTATTTTTCCTTGCAATATTATATAGCGCAAACTCGACAACATGGCATGATTACAATTTATATTACAGAAGAACACATTCATTTGTGGTAAGCACGGGGAGACAAAGCGATTTGCCTGGAATCACAGGATGTTGAGCTGATGCCGAGATTCGAACGTAGCTCCCCAGCTCTAAAGTTCGCAATTCTAGAAATTGTGGCGGGAGGTGTGTCTAAAAGTGTATGTCTGTGCTGGCCATCAATGAGAGAGACCTGTGCATTTTTCAAATGAGTGGTGAAAAAATATGAGTGATGTTGCTGGAGATGTGGGCCGCCGTGCCACCAATGTACTTACCGTGGGAGGGTAAACACCCATTATTCCGCAACTTTCTTTCCGCATACTTTCATTACGAAAGTACCATGACTCTGCAATGCCATTACATTTTATATGCTTTTACCACGCATACATTTACAATGAAATTCATTGTAAATGCATGAATGGTAAAAGCTTGTTTTTTTTAAATGTTTGGATAAGGTAAGTATAGGTAAAGGGGTATATGTTTTGGGGTACTGAGGTATATGTTTTGGGGTGTTTGGGTATTTTAAGGGTTTAGATATAGTTTTGGGTTATGGGGTACAGGGGTAGTTTTAGGGTTTAGGAATAGATATGGGTTTTGGGGTACAGGGGTATTTTTAGGGTTCAGGGCTAGGTTTGGGTTTTGCGGCATGAATCTTTCTGGATTCACTATGCTGTGCATTATTCCGCGGTCTTGTGGTTGGGTCCGGATTCGTAGTCTTTTCTTTCTTTTTTTTTTTTCTTTTTTTTTTCGGAGCCCAGGTGGGCGTCGACGTCCCACCTTTGGTGTATTTCCGGTGACGTCGGCACACTTCCTGCAGAAGCTCCCACTCCTGGGCGCCATCTTCAGATTATTTTTGCCGCGGTTGGGTCCGGATCGTTCCCGAAAGGGCTCCAGATATTTTTGGAGAAAGAAGAAGAAAAATACGCACTTTTGCAAGAAAAGAGATTGAGAAGACTACAGGAGACTACATCAGCGAAGAGGACGACGAAGGGGAAGAAGAACTTCGACGTCCATCGGAGAATGCAAGCTCAGGGGGCCCCCTGAACGCATGAGATGGACAACACTCCTTTCAAATTCTGCCGTAACTGCCACCACAAGTACTGGCAGAAGGACCAGCACCCGGTCTGCAACATTTGCCTACCGGTCGACCACGAGAGCGAGGACTGCAACGCCTGCTCCGCCTTCACGCCGAAGACTGTTCGACTGAGAGAGACAGAGGATAGCCAACGCCAGCATGAAGGGTAAGGGACTGCAACCGTCCCTTCGAGACCTGGGGCTATCAGACGAGGAGGACACCGCTGCCGCCGAACACGACGGCTACACGGTCGTAGAGACAGATATTACGAAGACTCCAAAGACGGTAGGAGACTCTACGGCGCCTAGGGCACCAAGAGACCACGAGTCTCAAAACTTCGGCATCCGCGGCTACACCAAGGCACAGCGGATCCTCTGAGAAGGACTCCCAGGCGCCGAGAGCTGGAGAACAGCAAAAGACGTCGAAAATCGCCCCCCGAGAAGGAGCGTACGACGCCGAGGGAAAAGGAACAGAAGGGCGCTTCAGCGCCACCGAAGGACCCGAGAGCCAGCTCGGCACCGAAAACTTCGACGACGAAAGTCGGCTCGGCGCCGAAAAGAGCGGCCGATCCACTCGACGCAGACCACGCGACCGAAATGTAGAAAAAGAAAAGACTCCTCGAGGCCGAGATGGAAAACATCCTGCAGCGGAAAAAAGATTTCGACGCCAGGATGAAAGAATACACAATCCCGACGAAACCTAGGCTACAGGTGGTCAAAGAAACTGAGGAGGAGGACTACGACGTCTAAGGACAGTCGGTGGGTGTCGAGACGTTCGACGACCAAGAAGAGGAGGAGGCCTCCTACTACGAGGAGGAAGGAGACTACGACCGCTGGACACTCCTCGGGTCTGCATCCTCGGAGACTCAGGATATAGATTGGCAGGACGTCGACACCGAGAGCCCAGAGGAAGCCGTCGACACGTACCCCTCGAGGCCCTCGCCGCCAGATGACATCGGGGTCTACAACACAGTCATCAGGAATGCAGCTGCAGTTTTCGAAGTAAAACTCGACGAAGAAAAGCACTAAGCAGACTTCCTTCTCGAGACACCGCTCCCTACACAAACAAGGAGCCAGTTCCTGCCCATGCTCGACAGTGTCATGGCACAGGGAAAAGAGTCTTTCAGAGAACCAGCTACAAGCAAAGCCGTCACTCCCAGGTCGGAGAAAAAGTATAAACATTCCTCCAAGGACCCACCCTACATTCAGGGATCGGTCTCAGCAGACTCCATCATCGCAGCCACAGCAAGAAAGAGGGCCAATGTGCCTACCACTTCTGGGCCACCTTCAGACAAAGAAAGCTAGAGGATGGACCTGGTGGGGAGAAGAATTGAACGGAATGCCGCAATGCACTGGCGCATGGCGAATTCCAATGCACTGCTCAACAGGCACCAATACCAGATCCTGGAAGAGCTGGACGAGTTAGTAAAGAACATGCCACAGGAATTCAAGCAAAAGGCTGAAAACCTTGTCGAAGAGGGAAAAAATGTAGCCAATTCTTGCCTCAAGACTGCCCTGGACGGAGCAGACACCTCCAGCAGGCTCATGATGATAGGCATCACGGAGAGAAGACAAGCCTGGCTCAGAATTTCGGGCTTCAAGCCAGAAGTGCAGCACAGCATCCTCAACACACCGTTCAACGGAGAAACGCTGTTCGGGGTCCCAGTTGACGAGAAACTCAGCCAACTGAAGAAGGATAACGAGACTGCAAGATCCATGGGGGCATTGCAGTTCAGAGGTACTAAAAGGGGCACCCCGTCACGAAGACCTAACAGGAGGGCAGGAAACCAGCCAGGAAAATCACACCAGGTGTTCCAACAAGCCCACCAAGCAGACACCCAGACACAGCAGGGGCAGCAGAAACAGTCCTGGCAGTACCAACCAAGAAGCCAGTCCTTTCGCGGGAGAGGGAATGATGGACGTGGACATAACAAGAGAGGGGGACAGCAGCCCGCCTCTAAGTGACTTAATAAAACTCCATGTGCCCACCTAAGCAAAAACTCCCAGGGTGGAGCACAAACACATCGGACAGGAGTTACGCGAACACCTCTGTACATGTAAGACCAGTGGGAGGAAGACTGAAACACTTCTTCAGGGAGTGGAAGAGTATAACATCAGACAAATGAGTACTCAACATCATACAGTACGGGTACTGCATAGAGTTGGAGGCAAAGCCAACAGACAGGAAATCAAAAAGAAGGCCACTGGCAAGGAAAGACCTAGAGCTCCTTCGGGAGGAAGCAAAGGAGCTCCTGCAAAAACAAGCCATAGAGCCAGTACCTTACAGGGAAAGGAACAAGGGCGTATACTCCACATACTTCCTGGTACCAAAGGTAGACAAAACTATGAGACCTATCCTGGACCTAAGATTCTTAAACAAGTTCGTAAGAACGCAAAGGTTCAAGATGACCTCCCTACAAGAGGTACTTCCTCAATTGAAAGGCGGGGACTTCATGGTCACCATAGACCTAAAGGATGCCTACCTGCACATCCCAGTGAACAGGGGCCACAAACACCTCCTCAGATTCATCATCGGAGAAGACCACTCCCAGTTCACAACCCTGGCGTTCGGGCTCAAATCGGCACCAAGGGTTTTCACAAAGTGCCTCGCAACAGTCGTAGCACACCTACGAAGGGAAGGGATACACTTGTACTTACCTGGCTGATCAAAGCAAGCTAACACAAAACGTGCAAGCAGCATGCACAGAGAGTAACCAGCACACTGATGAACCTAGGATTCTCCATCCACTGGGGAAAAATCCTCCCTGGAACGAGAACAAATAAAAATCTTCCTGGGAGCACAGATCGACACCTTACAGAGCAAGGTGTTCCCCAGCGAGAAGAGAACGATAGCACTCGTGAGGGAGACGCAGCTCTACCAGAAGGGGCAAGCTTGGACAGTGAGGATAGCGAGCAAAATCATGGGCATGATGGCATCATGCATATACCTAGTGCCAAACGTACATGCAGGAGGGAAAAGCTACACAATAAGATGAAAAAGGACTCAACAGTGCTAAAGTACCTGACGCACCTACGCGACAAAAATCTGAGCTCATCCTCACTGAGGGTTCACTTGGCAGCGATAGTCGCTTACACGAGAGGAGAAACGTGCAAGAGTTTCTTCACATCACAGGTCGTTAAGAGATTCCTGGAGGGAGCAAAGAGGATCGCACCGCCAAAGAGGGTGCCACCACCTGCATGGAACCTTAGCCTAGTCCTAACAGAACTCATGAAGGAACCTTTCGAACCGATTCACAAGGCCTCCCTAGAAATGCTGACCATGAAAACAGCTTTCCTGGTAGCAATCACTTCACTGCGCAGAGTGAGCGAACTGCAGGCACTAACACTACAGGAACCCTACATACAGATACACAGCGATAGGGTGGTGATAAGAACGGACCCACACTTCATGCCAAAGGTGGTGTCAAGGTTCCACTTGAATCAAACTATACAGATACCGAGTTTCTTCCAAAAAACGGCAACAAGAGCTGAAAGGGCACTGCACACTCTGGACGCCAGAAGGGCAGTCATGCACTACATTGAGAGAATGAAGGAACACAGGAAAACAAAGCAGTTCTTTGTGTCCTTCGCTAACAGTGTCATGGGGAAACAAGTGACTAAAGAAACAATTGCGCGATGGATCACCCAAACAATACAGTTCTGCCACAAGCAGGCAGAGCAGGAACTAACAGAGGGGACACGTGCCCACTCTACCAGGAAAAAGGGAGCTACAATAGCTTTCCTAGCTAACGCACCAATTCAGGACATATGCCTGGCGGCAACATGGGCTTCAGTGCACACGTTCACGAAGCACTACTGTGTGGATATACAGATGAACAAGGAAGCACAAGTCGGACAAAGGGTGCTTCAACACATATTCAATAACCAGTGCTCATCTTCCATCCAGCCGCCACATACATGAGAAACCGCATCAAAGTCTATGCACAGCATAGTGAATCCAGAAAGATTCACGCTGCAAAACGAATAGTTTCTTACCCGCCTGTGTAGTTTTGCAACTTGATGATCTTTCTGGATTCACTAGCGAACCCACCCACCTCCGCCAGAAAGATGAGGCTGGAGAGATAAGGTGGTTGAAACAAGGACAATACTTGGAAAAGAAGCCTTAAAGGTTAAAGCGGTGAAAAAACTTTAGCTGAACATTGCCCTAACTACGGTAACAACACGAACACGAGAAAAAAGAATCCGAAGATGGCGCCCAGGAGTGGGAGCTTCCGCAGGAAGCGTGCCGACGTCACCGGAAATACACCAAAGGTGGGACATCGACGCCCACCTGGGCTACGAAAAAGAAAAGAAAGAAAAGACTACGAGTCCGGGCCCAACCACAAGACCGCGGAATAATGCACAGCATAGTGAATCCAGAAAGATCATCAAGCTGCAAAACTACACCGACAGGTAAGAAACTATTCGTTTTGGGGTTCAGGGGTAGGTTTGGGGGTACAGGGGTATTTTTAGGGTTCAGGGCTATATTTGGGTTTTGGGGTACAGGGTTATTTTTAGGGTTCAGGGCTAGGTTTGGGGGTACAGGGGTATTTTAAGGGTTCAGGGCTAGGCTTGGGGGTACAGGGTTATTTTAGGGTTCAGGGGTAGGTTTGGGGGTACAGTGGTATTTTTATGGTTCTGGGGTAGGGGTATTTTTAGGGTACAGGGGTAGGTTTGGGTTTTGAGGTACAGTGGTATTTTTAGGGTTCAGGGCTAGGTTTGGGGGTACAGGGGTATTTTTAGGTTTTAGGGATAGGTTTGGGTTTTGGGGTACAGGGTATATTTATAGGGTCAGGATGGGTTAGTGTTTAAGGGTGTTGGGGTATTTTAAGGAGTTAGGCTGGGTTATGATTATGGGGTGCAGAGGTATTTAAAGGGAGCAGGGTGGGATTAGCGCACAATTTGAGACATGGCATGAAGGGCGGAACGTACCACACGCCCCCAGCGTTTGTCACGCCCCCAGCACAACGCAGACACGCCCACAAGGGACTACTTTGCTGGCACGGTTCTTTTACCTTTTAAATGTATATGGTGGGCGTCTGCATAGCCTATTTCCTCCTGCTTCAACTGCCCTTTCCAACGCTGTATTGGGTGTAGTGATTGGTGCTGTGGTTCCTGAGATTACCCCCCTCAAAGGTTTGGGCTCTCATCATTATATTAGTATAGATTAAGATGACCGAGTGGGCCAGGATATAATTTTTTTAAATTACACCTACTCATGAGTACATTCGGTAAACACATTTGTTAGAGATCAGCGTGGCCAGGTCTACCAGAAGATCTGTTTTTTTTTTTTTTTTTTTTTATAGCAGCTGGGTTGGCGGGTAAAGAGATGGGCCCTCTGATAAAGGTTCTTCAGTAAAGCATACTCCTAGATAGAAAGTGTTATTTCTGTGTAGTGAAATTAGATACGCTTAGATGAGAAAGTGGACTTTGTTGCACACATGCTGTGAATAACATCCAGGTGAATCTGATGTGTAGTATAAAAGTAGAGGAGTATCTTTGGAGACTTGTAGCAGTTTGCTGAGCTTGTATCACTCTCCCATATTCTAAGTGGGAGAGCCTGAGTTAATAAAATAGACACAAATATGTAGGTTCCAACATAAGAATAGTTTAGCAATATTTAAATCTAGATTGGCTTAAGACATATATCAAACATGTTTTGCTCGGTTTATGCATTGAGGTTTTTCAAGAATTGTATTTCAGGCAATTCTAGCCTGGATGTGAACTTCAGTTTCTGGGAGAATGTTTGAGTGAAACATGGTTCAAATCAAAGTATGTTCTATATGTGCATTATATAGGCTCAGATTGCCTTCAGAGTGGCTTCTTAGATTTAACATTTTACTATCAACCATATTCATGCCAGTCCTTTTTCAGACACAAGTATTGTCTGAGAAATGGTGCTAAGCAGGTACTCTGGTAGCTTGTTGTCCTGAAAATAAATTGTGAAGCATGTATTCAGGTCCAAACACCCATAAAGTAGTGTGGATATATAAACTCGCAGGTTTTGGACCTACCAATGAATGATGGAATGACGGTACTAGGCGATTCAAGGGTAAGGGGAGACATAGAACACCCCAAAGTATTGGCTGAAAGAAGAAAAGTGGTTTTTGTCATCTCTACTCTACACAAGGTATTCATGATATTTTGAATAGGGGTAACATACTGAAATTACTAAAAATAATCCCAGACCTAAAGGATGTAGTATCTGATGACCTGGATTCTCTTGAGTTCAAAATTGATGGTTGCAATAGGGAATCAACCATCACGGCTTGGCTAAATAACGACATTGTGATAAAAATATTTGCCAATGCTAAAAACTTCGAAAGTTGGGGGATTAAGGTAGGGAAACCTCAAGGTCTTCAATACCCCCCACCCCATTAATCCCGATTAAAGCATTGTGCTGTCCAGTAGTGAAGAATGATGCTCTAAAACCAATAGAGGCTGACCAGTTTAGAGTGTTGAAAGGCGCTTTAGGGCCAACTTTAGATTTAAACAAGTTATGTGGCATTAAAATCAAAAGTAATCAGCCTGGATCACGTGTGTGTGAGGAGTTAAAGAGGGTCCCCGAGGCGGTGGACGACTGGAGCTGGCTCCCATCCACACTTTCAAGAAAAAATATAGTCAGACTGAAGTCTGGGTACTCTAGCTAATGTTCCTTCCTTCAAACTTTGCTCCTGGAATACGAGTGGTTTTAACTCACTTATAGAGGATGTAAATGTTATAGGCTTTTTAAAATTTTTTGATGTTAATTCTGCAGGAAACCTTGAATATGTGTAGTACTCCACTGATCGGCTATCAGGAATACTTGAATGCGGCATTTAGGGATGCTGCTTTTGGTCGACCAAGTGGTGGTCTCTCTATATATGTTTAATTCTTGATGTTAAACACGGAGATTGACCTTCAAGTTAAATGGATACAGTGCGTTAAATTGATTGCTAGACATTCGTTATTTTTTTTTAATGTTTATTTAAGTTCGGAAAAAAAGGTTCGATCGCTACAATTTATCCAGTTATGTGAAATGGTAAAAGTGCTTTATTATGAACATATGGACTCACACTTAATCATTTCTGGTGATTTTAATACTCACCTTGTAAGTTATAAAAAGCGGAATATTGAATCAGATCTTCTTACTAACTGATTTAATTGTGAGTTTATTAAATATAATCTAAAGATTCTGTTCTATAGAGATCATAATCCAACATTTAATAAAACTGATAGTCCATAGATAATAGACTACACTATATTGTCAGATAAACTCGCTAATCTAGTTCAAAATTATGAGGTGATTCCAAGGATTGAGAGTGACCAAATTATCGCCTTTAGTTTTCCCTTTAAGTATTTGCCAGAAGCGAGAATACTAAAATCTGCCCATGTCACTTATAATCTTAAAAGGCTAATATGGAGTGATAAAACTAAGAAGAATATTACCGAGTTTCTTTCTCTTTTATTTCCAGAAGCCTTGGTTTCCAACCACAAAGGAAATTCGATAGTTGCTCTTTGGCCCTCCCTGTGTGATTCCCTCGTGGATAGATTTTCTAGGAGGGAACGCACAGGGGGTGTTATCTTGAACCCAAAGGACCCTGGCTGGTTTTCTCATTGTTTATTGTATTTAAAAAGATCTCTTGATAAGACAATAAGATCTTTGTACAGAAAAGCAAAAGGGACCTCCTACTTCTTATTGTCACTTAAATTCAGAGACCTAAAGAGGGGTTATAAGAAAGAAATCCGGAGAGCTAAACGATCATATTATGAAGAAACTTGGGCTAAACTTCATTTTGCTTGTAAATCTAGGGATTTACGACTGTTCTGGGGCATTATTAACAATCTAGAAAATGGTAATTTTAGAAATAATAGCGCCAATATAGATGAATTAAGTTGGATAAGTTTCTTTAATAAATCAAAATCTGGACTAGCGATCGTGGGCGAAGTATGGTTAGACCATGACGTTTCCTTGGAGCAAGAAGGTGGGTGTGACCCCACAAGTGTCAGTGACTCATTAACCTCCAACGATATTGAGCCTTGGTCAGTAGACCCAGTTAAAAAAGTCTTACTTAAGATTACGCCTAATGGAGCTCCTGGCCCCAATGGTATGCTGAATGGTATTTTTAAGGCTAAACTTACAAATTGGCCAGAGCTATTAACGCTCCTTTTTAATGAGGTTCTCATATCCCGGATTCATGGCGGGGAAGCGTTTATACAGCCGATTTATAAAAGTGGCCCTCAGGACAACCCAGCAAATATAGACTAATAACCCTCACAGATGTTGAGGCGAAATTTTTTGCAAGTTGTCTGTTAGATGAGTTGGAATCCTGGGCGCTAGGAGAAGAATTGATCCCCATTTTTCAAATGGGATTTAGGAAGGGTGAATCGACGCTGACAAATTTGATTTTATTAACATTATTAGTCGAAAGAGCAAAATGTAGGAAACAAAAACTGTACATATGTTTTATCGACTTAAAAGCCGCCTTTGATTCCGTTCCAGGGAATATTCTATGGAAGAAGCTATTTAATTGGGGTATATCAAAACCTCTTTTAAAAATGATTAATTTATTGTGTTCCAATACTCTGGTCCAGATTAAAATTGGCGACGGCAGACACACCACTTGTCGACTTGATACAAATGTCAGCTTGAAACAGGGGTGTGTGCTCGCTCCTTGCCTTTTTAATTTATTTATGGCCGATCTCCCAGCCCATTTTAATGACATAATTTCGCACTCGCCCACTCTGATGGGTAAAGAAATTAAATATTAACAGTATGCAGATGACACAATTTTATTCAGTCATACTATAATAGGCTTGAAGAGACTAATAAATTCATTTAACATATACGTTACCCAAAATGGTTTAACAATTAATGCAAAAAAAAACCCAAAATAATGTTAATAGGGAAGGGTAAATTAGGGGTAAAGGATTTGAATATTAATGGTCTAACTATAGACTGTGTAAAATCCTACAAGTACTTGGGAATTACATTTGACAATGGAATGTCATTTAGACAGCATTTTAATAACTTAGAGGCTAAAGGAACCTCTCTTGCCTTTGCCTTCCGAAAACTGCGAGACAAGTTATTATGTCCTAATTATGATCATTTACTTAAAGTTATGAGAGCAAAGCTCATTCCCTCCCTGGACTATGGATCAATACTTTTTAAAGGTAGGGATGCGAAATTGTTAGAGGACATAGTTAGAAGCACTTATAAATCAGTTTTTAGGATACCCAGACAGGTCCCGCGTGCTAATTTAAGACTAGAATATGGCTTAAGGAACCAGATCTTTGTCCCCCAACCTGCATTTTTAAAAACATTATTGGTATTATCTCGAGCAGATGAGGACACGTTAGCAAATCTGTGCTGGTGCAAGATATCGAAAGGCCAATGTTCGAGAAGCTGGCAGGATTACCTATCTGAGTGTCTTTTATGTTTTGAATGCCCTAATCTGGTCGATGAAGTGAGGAGCAACTTGGTATATAAAAAGATGTTGAATTCAACTGTTGCTCTGCTGTCAGAAATTATGGATAAAGATGAACTGAGAAAAAAAAACACTTCTGGACTATAGCAAACTCTTTTGAGAAATTGTATGCCCAACCATACTTTTTAATTTAAAACCCTTGCTTAAAAAGAAATGTATGGACTTAAGGCTCGGCGTTTATCCAACTAAAGATGGAACCCCTAAGTGGGAGTATAAATGGTCATCAAACATTTGTAGGCTTTGCGGGCTGTATGAGGAAACTATGCTGCACATTGTTACACTGTCCAAAAAGGAAGTCCATTTTAAAACCTATCTTCAAAGAAATAGGAGTTAGAACTTGTAGATCTGCATTAATATCCTGTTTGTGGCTTCAGTGTCTATAATATATAGCAATTTTTACAATTTATCTTTAAAGCTGAAAGGAAGTTATGTAAGGCTGATACCTAAAGTAATTGATAAACCTGCTACGGCTGCGAAGTAATGATTTTACTGTTTTTAGGGAGTATGTGGGCAATTTTAAGGTACTTTTAATTCATTTTAAAACAGTGCGATATTTCAATGTTAGGCAATTCTTGTAGTTACGATCGATTCAATGATTTTAAAGACTTGAGTATGTGTATTCCAACTCTGTATGGTGCTATGTGGTACATATCAGTTTTAAAATTAATCAGTAACTTGTCGCTATTAGCACGCGGCACTTTAGTTTTATCGGTGAAAAATGTAATGCATTTCTTAGTTTGCTGCTGAAAGCACAGGTCACTTTAGTATTGATGTTGGGATACTATTGTATCTCTGTTGCTAATAGTTATAGTTATTTTAGAAATTAAGTAATATTGGCTGCTTGTACATTGCATTTAATTTTTTATCATGTGAGCTCATTGCACTTTTTTTTAGAAATTATAAGCTAATATCACATGCACTTATGCACTTTACCTCCAAAACTGGAAAACGGTTAATCAGATGTCGGGCATGTTATATTTTGGCATTGTATTCATATATGTTCAATCAGACTTTGTGCTTGTTATGTATTTTTGTTTTTGTAATGATTTTAATTAATCAACAAATAAAGTATTTTACTTTACTTGTGAAGCATGTGAATCTGCAAACCACGCGCTTCTGAAGATGTTTCTTCCCTTCAGTTATATATTCCCCACAATGGTATGCTTTAGGTTCACTTGTGATCCACCCTATAGCCAAAATTAAATTGATCTTAAGTGTTTAATATATTTCATCTAAAGCAGCATTTTCTATATTCTTAGACGCAGCCCAAGCCTTTTGTTTCTCACATTTGCTACAAGTTGCCGTGTTCATTACAGTTGTAACAATTGTTTAGTAGTGATTTTACAGTCTCCAATATTTTCATTTTTTCTGAAATAGGTTGTGGGCAGTATGGATGCACATCCGAATCGATACTGTGCTACAGTCAGAGTGCAGCAGCATCGCCAGGAAATTATTCAAGATCTAGCTGCCATGGTCCGGGAACTGCTGATTCAGTTCTACAAATCAACACGTTTCAAACCCACCCGGATAATTTTTTACCGAGATGGTGTGTCAGAGGGACAGTTTCAACAGGTCAGACATACATGTGTTAAGCAATCACTTAAACTTGACTCAAAACAGTTTTATTAGTGCAGCTTGGGCTTGAACATCAGACACCACCCCCAACATCTTTTTTTAAACTTGTATCTCATTTATCCTAAGTTTTAAAAACACTGGTATTGATCTCCTGACTGGTATACAGTTTGGACGTGTGTATCTGATAGCTTCCTGCAAAAGACATCAATGGTTAAAACAGGTGGGATTAAGACCTTTCTGAACTCTACTTTCAGAGTTTTGCTGAAAGATTAGACAGCCCACACCAGGAGATGATGCTAGACAGCCATCTACAGTACTTGGTTTTAATTATGCTCAAGAACAGGGGCTGTATCATGAACAATGTGCAAAATTGGACATGCACCCTTGGTTACACAGTTGCATCCTTTTTTGTGTGATTTATGCACCTGATCATTAGCGTTCCCTCATAACTTTTACTGCGGTTAGCAGACATACTTTTTTTAACATTTATCGTTGGTTCATGAACTAAGAATGAGGCAAAATAATTTTTGTTTTTCTTTTCTCTTTATTTTATGTGGCCTAACAGATGAAAAATGTAGTTGTGCATTTGGACTGATCATAAGATAGGGTTATTATTATTATTATTATTATGTTTCTTATATAGCGCCTGAATCGACCCCCGAAGGGGTATCTCCGCGCTTGCCTTGGGATCCCGTCCTGGCTTTTTTTTCCCTGTGAGATAGCCCCTACAGGGCATCCCCAAGGTGAAAGCCAGGCATCCCGCCGCGGGGGGCCGTTGTGGAGATTAAGCAAGCTTAATGCCCAGAGTTGCAGAGTGCGAACCCATGATTAGGTCAGGCACCGAAGCGAGAATTATCGAGTCCATGGACATTTGAGCTCAAGACCCTGCCGCGTCGGGAATTGAACCCTGGTCCCGGGTCGGACCTCTGCTTCAGGGTCTGCCTGCTCTAACCAGTGAGCCACACTTCTCCATAAATCTCGGCGTTAGATCGCATGTTCAAACAAAGGATGCGCAGACAAGTTTTTGCACCAACTCTCATTGTTCATTATACTGTCCCAGAGCTTCTAATTAGCTGAGCACAGAAAAGTTTGATGTCTTATGCTGCTCTATCAGGTTATGGAGTTCATTCCGGAGAGAGTGTGGGCCAGATTCCAAGATGAGGATGAAACGTAAATGTTACTCTAGAGGACATTGGAAGCTTGTAAAATTTTAATTGTGGACAGCGGTAATGGTGTTTCCTTCCCACAGGCCAAAGAGGACTCTGACATTTTTGTTCATTCAGTTTGTCGATTGCCTAAGCTCAAGCTAATAGGCGTTTTAGGCCAGAAGTTGATTGTGTTATTGTAGTGCAGTAAGACTGCCTCGTAGCTACTTCAGATAACTTACCAGTCGGTGATGGTAGTGCATTGGAGAGGATGATCCTTCAAGTAAAAGCATTAGATGAGGTAGACGGTTGCAGATTTTTGTGATAAATAGATAGTGATCCAATGATTTGTTTGAGGAGATACGTGTTCGAGGCATATGAGCTACAGATTGTACACCTTAGCATTAGACTGCCACCTGGTGTTGGGCTCGGATGATTGCAGGTTGTTGTTGTCTTGGAAGAAGTCTTTGTAGTCATGAGATTGGTGACTCCTCCCTTGGACAACAGTGCGCATGGGCATCGACTCCATCCTTAGATTGTTTTTTTCCGCCACTGGGTTCGGATGAAAGTTTCTCCGCTCCGGCCAGAAAAACATTTTCAGCAACTTCGAAACGCAGAACTTCCAAAAACTTCAACAAACTACCTTCGACATCGAAGACCAGGCTTTTCGACGACATAACTTCCATTCCGGTCATCGAAGTGGGCCGTTAGGCCTATCGACGCCGTGCAACCTATACCACATGAAAAGAACTCTGTTCAGGAAATGCCCGAAATGCAAGGCAAAATTTCCACATAGCGATCACCATGAGGTCTGTAACCTCTGCCTATCGCCGGAACACGACGAGTCGACCTGCGCAGCCTGTGCGTCCTTCCGATCGAAGAAAACCTTCCGGGATAAGGGCCCGTCGACACGAGATGAGGAGATCCGCACCGGAGGATATCTTCGACGAAGAGGTTCCCCTCGTTCCCGAAGAAGACTCTCCAGATCGTATCAGAGGCAGACGACTCAGATGACTCCTTTCTATCGGGTCAGCGCGTGATTACTACTGCCCCTGCACCACATACTCTGCGCAAACCGAAGGCAAAGGTCAGCACTCCGCCCAAAGGGCCCAGTCAAGACCGAAAATCCACTTCGACAGCCCCGTCATCGAGCCCGGCTCCGAAGAAACTAACAAAGCCTTCTAGTGCCTCGACACCGAGTAAACCTCTCCCGTCAGCACCGAAACATAAAGACACCTCGGCGCCGAAGCCAAAAGACCCTTCGGTACCGAAGCTGAGAATCGTACCAACACCAAGAGATAAAGACGTACCGAAACCGAAAGAAGCACCGGCTCCGAAGCCGTCCACTTCTACCTTTTCGGTGCCGAAGACAAAGAAGCCTGATTCGGAGGTGCCCAAACCCTCGAACATGCCTACCAAGCCGAAAACAACACCTTCGGCACCGAAAACGTTGCCACGGGACGTTACAACACCTCCCAATGCTAAACTAAAACCACAAATTCCGCCGGAGCCGAAAAAATCGAAGCTCAGGAAGGTTGTAGAAGAGGAGGAACTTTTTACACCACATCCTCAACAACAGAAGATCTATATAGACCCAAAGACAGGTCATGTGGGCACTACAACTCCCAAGAAGAGACCAGCAGAGGCTCCACCCACTCATGTGGTGCCTGCCAAGAAGGACCTCAGATTTCCAACCGCCTTCGTGTGAGAAGGAGTCTCCCTGAGCTCAGCTCAGTTTTTCTCTCTTCATTGAACTTTTGATCTTCACAGTTGGAAGTCAGGTACTGTTTTGTCAGGATTATTACATTCAACATGTCTGAAGGCTCCAAGAAGAGACTTTTCAGAGCTTGCAGGTCCTGTGGCAAGGCCAGATTATTTTCTGAGGATCCACACAAGGAATGCTTGTACTGCTTGTACCCTAAGCATATCCCTAAGGACTGCAAATATTGCCGGACCTTCTCTGCCAAAACCCTTAAGGATAGAGAAGCTCGCCTCTTATTATGGCTTCAAAAGAGAAAATCTACAGACTCGGAGTCTGAGGGGGAAGCCAAGGGACACACCTCTAAGAAATAGAAAAGAGGGTCCTCTGAGGAAAAAGGAGATGTGAAGAAACAAAACGCAGGAAAAAACAAGGAGGGTGAACCTTCTTCTTCTCTCCCTCCAACTCCTCTCAAGACTTCCTCAAAAACGAAGGCTCCGTTGTCGCTTTCATCGACTAAATCTGCTGAAATTCCTGTCAGATCACTGACGAGACCGTCGACTACCTCGACGACGACCATCTCGTTGACGACGACAGCTTTGTCGACATAGATGACGACGACGAGTCCGTCGACGGTGAGTACCAGACCCTCGTCGACGGCAAGATCTTCGTGGACGACCATCCTGTCGACGATGCAGCTGATGGTTCCATCGACGACGAGAAAATCGTCGACGATGCCTGCATCTCCAACGATGATGACTTCAACCTACATCTTCATAAAAAGGATTGCTCTGTCGACTGGCTCGTCGGCGAGCAAAAAAGTAGTTTTCCACGCCGAAGAGTTCACCTCTACTACCCTCTACCAAACTGGATTGCCAGGAATCTGAGGAGGAAGGTCCCCATGGTGTTGCCTATAGTCCTTCGCAGCTTCATATTAAAAGCCAGGACTCGGATGAGGAAGACTTTCAAGAGGTCCAGGAGCACTTCTCTTTAAAAGATCGCCCGGTCAGAGGCCCAAAGAGATATGAGTCTTTTCATCAGGATTACCACTGTGAGGACGAAGAGGAAGTGGATAAATCTGTTCGGGAAGAAGCTATGTCAGTGCCTGTATCTTTGATATCGGACTTCAGACACATGATTGACAGCTATTACCGTTGCTTTCTGGAAGATAATGCTACAGCCTCTTCCACTGCCTCTGCTACTGTCTCTGAACCTGTGAAAGAAACACCCCTAGTTCAGCCACCTCCTCCAACTGAATGGACGGATGTCCAAAAGGTTATTACAATTCGGGATGATTTGAATGATTCCGATCATGACGATCAAGAGGAGGAATGAGAAATTCCTCAAGATGATGTGGTTGGGGATGAATGGGACCAATATATTGATCCAACTTACCCGGTGTCACCATTGCCTCAAGCAAGCTCTCCACCAGAGGACATAGCCAACTTTCGTACCTTTTGATTCTTAATGAGTTCTTTTTCTAAAAAGAGTTTATGGCACACAGCCCGAGAAAAAAGGGGGTCTAGCCTAGAAACGCTCTGACAACAAGGACTGCTATCTACTCTGATACAAGCATGTGAATCTATGAAAGATTGAATACTGGACAAAGAACTAGTTACTTACCTTTGCACTATGGTTCTCCAGTATTATCTTTCATAGATTCACATGCGCCCGCCCACCCACCTCCCTGTTTCTGCTAGGTAGACCACCTTTTATCTCTGGTTTCCTGCATAGCTCACTCTTGGCCGGTAGGAAATCTGAGGTATGGTGGCTCTGCTGGGAATGGTGTAGGCTGGTGCTGGCAGCTGATTGGCTGTAGTTTGGGCCACATAATGAGGAGGAGAGGTTACCTATTGTTTCACTACTCTATGGTTTCCAGGCAGTTTTTTCTTCGACTGCTATGGTTATTTACTGGGAGACTCCCACCATGACGATGGGGGAAGATACAAGCATGTGAATCTATGAAAGATAATACTGGAGAACTATAGTGTACAGGTAAGTAACTAGTACTTTATTCAAACCCAACAGAGGTTCCAGAACCGCATTCAAAGCCTTCCCCTCCAGAAGACCCAATTAGTGTGTCATCTGTTAAACAGAGCTGCTGTTTACTATGGAATGTCTATGCATTCTGACAATATTGAAGAGGATTTTCTCTTAGACACCTTTGAGCACTCTCAGAGGACTGCTCAAATCCTTCCAATGATTAAGGGAGTAATCAAGCATGCTCCAGAAGTATTTAAAGATCCTGTACGCACGAGAATTTTAAATCCTAGAATTGAAAAGAAATATAGGCCAGCACCTGCAGACCCAGTCTATATTGAAGGACACCTTCCACTAGATTCATTAGTGGTGTCCTATGCTAGGAAAAGGGCCAATTCTCAAACATCAGGAGAAGCGCCCCCACCTGATAAAGAATCAAAGGTAATTGATGCATCAGGGAAAAGCGTAGCTGCACAAGCGGCAAACATGTGGCGTATAGCAAATACACAAGCCCTCCTCTCTCGTTATGATAGGGCTCATTATGATCAAATAGAAAAACTACTTCAACATCTACCAGAGCAGTACAAAGATCAAGCAACTGACCTTATACAAGAAGGCAAGCTAATATCCAATGCCTCAATAAAATGTGCACTAGATGCCGCTGACGCAGCATCTAGGGCCATAAACACCAGTGTCATACTTAGGAGACATGCGTGGCTACGCATTTCAGGGTTTAAACAAGAGGTGCAAACTACCATTTTAAACCAGCCTTTCAATCAAAACCAATTATTTGGTCCTGAAGTAGACAATATTCTAGAAAAGATGAAAAAAGACACTGACGGGGCTAAGTCTATGGGAGCTTTACAGTCTACACCAAGTAGAGGCTCCTTTCGTTGCTCCTCCTACAGAGGAGGCTCCAAGCAGACTGTAGCAGACACTACATCATCTTTTAAGTCACAAACCTCATCCAATGAAGGATACTTTAGAGGAGGATATAGAGGAAACAATAACAAAGGAAGAGGTTGCGGTAACAATAACAATCGATCCTCTTCCACCACCAAGCAATGACTTCCCTCTGCTCCCCCCACAACATACCACTCCTGTAGAGGGCAGATTAACACAGTTCCTGCCTGTCTGGAACTCCATTACAACAGACAAGTGGGTAAGACAGATTATCCAACATGGTTACAGCTTAGAACTTACAGCAACACCTCCAAACATACCTCAGAGACAGCGTCCAATGTCTACAGACCATCTAACTCTGCTTCGACAAGAAGTGTTATCACTTCTACAGAAGGGTGCTATTCAAATAGTTCCTTTAGAAGAACAGGGAATGGGGGTTTACTCGCTGTATTTTCTAATTCCCAAAAAGGACGGGACACTGAGACCAATACTAGACCTCAGGCCCCTCAATCACTACATACAATCAGATCATTTTCATATGATCACTTTACAACAGGTGCTTCCACTACTACAACAGGGCGACTTCCTTACAACTTTAGTAGGGAAATCAAAAAGAGGGAAGGAAGAGGTGGTGCTGGGTGGCACCGAGGTGGGCACGTCCTCCTCTTGCAAAAGTACTGTTAATCAAAAAGGTCCACCTCAGAAAAGGTCAGTGTATAACTTGTTCTTGTTAAAATACCCCTCACACACCAAAAGGGCCCTTGGTGTCATCCTTCATCATTGGGGTCTTCTCGGCTGCCGGACGGGGCAGTGCTGCGACAAGCGACTACGCTGGAGCACCTTTTAAATGTGGGTGCTATGTGAGTGAATTGGAGTGAGTGTCAGTAGGGTCAGGGGTGATATAAAAGTGATGTTAAAAAATACCTGGCCTAGTGATAGAAAAAACTATTTAATAAACACTGGCTGGTATTGTTAAAAAAAAAGTGGTATCGGAAAGGGTAAGCGGGTTAATGGGCAGTACCATTCAAAGGAACTTAAGTTTATCATCAGTAGTAATATTATCCCATTTACAGAGTAATAGAGCGCTATGAAGACCTGGATTCATCAACATGTAATAAACAGGTAATCAAACAGTTGTGACCTTTTTCCAAATGGTAACCCTTTTCAGTCCAATTAAGCCGACAAACACAAGCAGCTAACCAATCAGAATTCACTTTAAAAAATGAGACTTGAAACGCAAAGTTACAACGTTTCAGTAAGCACGCTTCAAAACTATTTCAACAGTTCATGGAAAACATTACAATTTAGTTTTGACTCCATAATATTAATTATAAGTATAGAATTATTTATTGTGTAATGCCTGCCAACAAGTCCTAGCAGAATTTTATTTTAGAAGAGTGGAAACCCAAATAAGAGTGTTGTTATGGGAAGGAAAGCCGACCAAGAATTCCTCTTGGAAAGTTAGATGGGTGTACAAGGGGGAAAATCACCCTCTCTAATATCCAGGCATATTATTGGATGTCCCAGCCGTGGACTGTAAGAGTTGGTCGTTGCTCCAGTGAATGCACCCTCCCTAAGAATAGACAGATATGTAATGTAGCCACAGAGCTGTCTTGCTGTACTGTTTAGAAGACGGAGCAGAGCGGCACTACTAAATCATTATCAATGCTTAGGCATGGGAGGCCCAGACAGCACTAAAAAGGAGAGGGATTCTGACAAGAGATGCTTTCCTATTGATTGAGGTGAGCAACCTCCGAGGTTTTGATACATCGGATATAATGGGAATCAGGGAGTGACAGACTGGTCCTGCTGGAGACCCTCAAAAGGGTTATAAATTGGCAGTCTCAAACATAAATAGACATGGCCTGGCAGCCCATATTCCAAGGGGAATGACAATTGAAGTCTCCTTCCTGCTGGAAGATGGGACACTATCGGAGCCTCTCCCGCACAAATCAAGATCCCTAACATGTAGAAAGATAATTCATGATACCCCAGATCTGCTAGAGAATTTAAAGGAAAAGTAGACACAACTAGGAGTATTTCAGGAAAGGAGATGGGAGGGAGCAATCAGCTACTCAAAAGAAGTATCCATGAGGACAGAATTTTTCCTTTGATTCATCTTAAACTATTGCATGGATCGTACCTCATCAGAAAACTCATATGGGAGATGTGGAACGACTGATAGCGAAATAATAAATGTGGGCAGAGAGGCAGTTACATCCACACAATACGGGACTGCCCTTAATTAGGGTATTTATTGGAGGGTAGTGTGAAATTTTTACTGATTGTACTAGTTTTTTTTGTTACGTTTGCCCACTACAAAATTACCTGTATTGGACATGTGGGGGGAAGCAACGCTACAGGGGTTCCTGAAGGTCGTCTGTAGGGTGAGGCTCATGGTGGTGAGAAGGAATAGAATTAGAAAGTGGTGGGTAGTCCCCGATCTGGCTCTTGAAACTTGAAAGAAATATATGGACTGGTGCATGCTGGCTGAAAAACAGGTGTAGGAAGGAAAAGTTTACCCAAAAAGTGGGAGAAAATATGGATGTCCTGGGGAACATAAAGGGTTCTTGACATAAACTTTATGGAAACTAATGGTATTGGTGGGACTGCAACCAAAGTTAGGGGAGCCTGCTTCGCAGAGACGTTCACTGTTAAAATTTAGTGGGTCTCCTAAAGGTGTACACTGATCGTAATGCTGTAATTGTGTGTTTGCAAAAGAAATTGATGGACGGAATGCTGGACAATGCAAACATTCATCCCCCCAGTCACAAGGATCTGGATTTAATCCATCATTCTTTTGCTCACCACACCACCCTTGTTTTGGATCCAGCCATATGCAAATCAGTCTTGACCCTGTTCCTTGTGGGAACAGTCCAGCCCGAACTGCCAAGCCAGGCCCTCCCTGGACAGGAAACAGGCATCCTGGGACCGTTTTCAGGGCATCACCCTTCATCAGCCAGGCTGGTTTGAATCCAGTGGTGTAGTGAGCACGGGGCCCTCGTCTGGGCATACCCTTCCCACTTAGGGCGACATATGCAAAAGAACCAATTGATGGACTGAATGCTGGACAATGCAAACATTCACACCCAGTCACAAGGATCTGGGTAAAAGCCATCATTCTTTTGCTCACCACACCACCCCAGTTTGGACCCAGCCATATGCAAATCAGTCTTGACCCTGTTCCTTGTGAGAACAGTCCAGTTCGAACTGCCTGTGTGTTTGGCTTTTATGTTCCTGCACTTTGCATGTTTAAAAAAAGTGTTCTGGCTCAACTGAGCAGCTCAAAATTGCCACGAATGGGAGCTTAAGTCATGTTCTGGAAAACAACTATTCAATACTTGGGGGAAACCGAAGATTGACTTATTTGCAACAAAAACATCCAAGAAAGGCCAGTCTTATGTAAATGGGCATCCACAGGAGGGATCATGGGGAATTATTATTATTATTATTATAATTGCATTTATTGAGCGCACAGCTACCTGGAGGTTTCCCGGTGCTAAAGCAAACAGAAGGTGAGTTAAGTTAAAAGCGAATGAGCACGCATGTTAAGTATTAAAAAGCCAGGTCTTAATTCCTTTACGGAATGTCAGGTAACAAATGTCAGATCGCAAAGATTGAGGCATGGAGTTCCATAAGGAAGGTGCCAGTAAAGCGAATGAGCGACCGCCCATTTTAGCTTTGTTGACACGGGGAATCTGAAACTTGTTTTGCGTTGAGGATCTCAGCGTACGGGAAGGGGCATAGTGCTGTACTAAAGAGGACAAATATTTCGGAGCTTTACCTGTTTTAATGTGGTGCATTGTGCAGAGAGCTTTGAATTTCACTCGGCTCTCAATGCGCAGCCAATGCAGCTTGCGCAGATGGATGACGGCTGAGGACCTGGTAGGCAAATTACAGATAAGGCGCACTGCCATGTTCTGAACCACCTGAAATTTCTTTATTACCTCCTTACAGGCACCCAGGAGCAGAATGTTCCCGTAGTCCATCCGTGAGGTGACAAGGGCCTGGACCACGGTCCTCAGGGTGTCAGCTGGAAGTATCCATGAGATTTTTCTCAGCCACCTTATGATGGTGGTGCAGGTGGCAGAGACTTTTACAACATGTTGCTTCAGTGACAGCTGGTTGTCAAGAAGGACCCCGAGATTACGGGCTGTAGCTGAAGGGGTAGGAATAGGGCCCATCTGATGAGGCCAATGTTGCGGGCCCCAGAGCGATGGATTTGGACCGAATAGAAGCAGCTCTGTTTTGTCACCATTCAGTTTTAATTTATGTCTGTGCATCCAGTTGGAGATTTGTATCAGCCCGGACTGCAGGGAAGACGTGGGGAGATATTTATTAGTGGATAGCGAGTAGACGATTTGCGTATCGTCTGCGTAAGAATAGATCGTGAGGCCTGCTTGCTCTGCCAAGAAAGCAAGAGGTCTCACATAAAGATTGAAAAAAAGAGGGCTGAGGATAGACCCCTGGGGAACACCGTGAGGGGAGGTGAAAATAGAGGAAACAGAAGTGGAGGAAAAGACTTGAAAGGTGCGATTAGAAAGAAAGCTAGCAATCCAAGCCAGGGCAGGGCTGTCAATACCCACAGATTTCAGGGTGGACAGCAAGATGGAATGGGAGACGGTGTCAAATGCGGCACTCAAATCTAACAGAATGAGTGCCACTGTCTCCCCGTTGTCCACCTGTCTTCTGATGGCTCCAGACACACCAAGAAGCGTGGTCTCAGTGGAGAAGCCAGCCCTGAACCCGGATTGTGAACAGTGAAGAAGATTAGAGGATTCAACATAAGAGGTGAGAAGAGAGTTAACGTGCTTTTCAAGAACCTTAGAGTAGCAAGAGAGCAGAGAGATAGGACGGAAGTTAGAGGGATTGTTTGGGTCCGCGTTAGCCTTTTTTATCAATGGAACCACCATCGCATGTTTCCATTCATTGGGGACCGTAGCTTCGACCAGTGAAGCATTCAGAAGATCCAGGATGACATGGAGTGTAGCTGGATCCAAGGTGTACAGTATTTGTGGAGGCATAGGATCAAGGGGAGAGCCAGTTTTTATTTCGTGTAAATATTTTTGAAAAAGCGCAGGTGAGATCGGCTCCCAGGAGTGGAGTTGAGGGGCAGTGGAAGTTAGACTAGATGCATCGGCGAGACAAGGGATGGGTAGTTGAGGATCAAGAGTGGAAGATGCAATGGGAGTAGCGCTAAAAATAGCATAGATCTTCTCTATTTTCTCCAGAAAGAAATTTGCCAGGGCGTTACATTGTACTGTGTCCAAACAAGGGTCTTTAGGTGCAGAAGACATACCTGAAAGATCTTTTACTACTTTAAACAAGGCCTTCGGTCGATTTTGGGCATTGAGTAGGGTAATATTAGCATGGTTAGCTCTGGCGGTATCACAGGCAGAGTGGTAAACAAGAAGGGCAGCCTTATATCTTGTTTTATTATCCGTACAGTAATTGGAGCGCCAAATGCGTTCAAATTTCTTGCAACGAGATTTTTCCTGGCGGAGTGAATCATTAAACCAAGGTGCCGGAGGATGATGGATCTGAGACTTGTTTCTCTGGGTTGGGAGGCAAGAATCTAAGGCTGATGTCAGCCAAGAGCTGACGACAGACACCTCCTTAGTAGTGACGGTGGAAAGCGTAGGTTTAGAGTTTTCAAGGCAGATGTTCAATTTGCACTTATCTAATCGTTTCCAGTTCCTACTGGCTTTATGAGGATGTAAGCTAGTGGAGGAGTTGTGGTCAGATATCTTGATTGAGAAGTCAATAATGAAGTGATCGGACCAAATAACAGGAAGAGAAGAGTGGTGAGTGATGCAGTTAAGATTCGAAATAATGGGATCTAATACATTTTGTGGGTAGGGCCAAAATTATGTAGGTGAAGATCCAAGGCGGCTAAATCCTGTAGTAGACGCGTGCTAGTAGGACAAGATGCTTGATTAAAATGAATATTTAGATCACCCACTATAAGGAAATTAGTGGATTGTAGCATCAAAGGAATGCATTTTTAATCGCATTGTCCAGGACATGTGCATATGCTTTTCCTCCCTCTTTCACTAGTTCTCAGAGGCTAAAACAGGACCCTTGCCAAATGTTCTTGATCGCCTTAAATTGGCAAAATCAGTTGTCAACTTGGATGCTGAATTTAATTAATCCTCGAATTTAGACATTTCAGCAGATTGTAACGCATCATAGCACAGATCTTAGCACTAAATAAAATGTAAATAGCCATGTGCAAAAAAGATTGTGTGTGGTGTTCATTGAAAGGTCTACATCCCCTCTTCGTTCAACCTCATCAACTCTTTCCATACCTATTGGCTCTTTCAGGCCTGAGGAACGCCTCCATTGACGTCCACCTTTGCTTTCCCTCCTTCAAGAAGTCCGACACCTAAATAGGAACTCAACCCAGTATTCTTCCAACTGATGCAAAGCCCTTTTCAATCGATTCACAGATCTCGTATTAAATCTCTTATAGTAAACAGCTATTTTAGCTATTACTTCTTAAAACGTCACTGAAAGTACTGAAATGCACAACGTTCTGTTTCAGCATGTCAATTCAGAAAGTCTAACCAGTTACTGGTTAAAATCTCCAATCCACGTCAAGGTTTTGTATTATTGTAACAGCGAATTTCCAGATTGGTAGCAGCAACAATTGCTTTCTGCCATATGAAAGTGGGGGGAACGCTTACAGGGACAGTCAAGGCTCAATGTACAAGAATTATGGTGTAGAAAAGTGCCCATTTTTGTCAGGGTCACCCCCACTCTTTGTCACTGGTACTGATGTTTTTCGACTGATGTGCACTGGATCCCTGCTAACCAGGCCCCAGTGCGAGTGCTCTTTCCCTAAAACGAGGTAAAATGGTCTATTTGTAACTCAATTACAACACATTTTGGCACCCCTGTAAGTTTCTACTAAATGGTAACCCTGGTACCTAGGGCATAGGTACCAAAGAGGGTCCCTAAGGGCTTCAGCATGTATTCTGCCACTCTAAGGGACCCCCATATAAATTGCATGCAGCCTGCCACTGCATACTGTGTGTCATGGTGCAAACCATGAGTGAAAACACGACATGGCACACTCCATGTGTGCCATGCCAAAGTCACTACATGGAATATATGGAGGTCACACTGACAGCAGGCCTTGTAGCTCTAAGGCAGGATATATTACATAACAGGTGAGGGCATATCTGCATCAGCATACATACCCCTGTGCTGCCCAACTACTAGATTGTCCACATGAACAGGGAAGCCATCATAAGTATATGTACTGGGCACTGATCATTAAGAGCTCCCCAGCTACATGATGGCTTTACTGAAACCTATGGTGTGTCATATCAAACATATTATGACCTGCACCCAGAGGGCACCTTGGAGGTGCCTTCCAGTTGAAGCTGCAGGCATCTTCTCGAAGCTTGGAGGAGGTGAGGGATCGCCAGATGGTAAAGACCAACTCCCCGACCATATACTCTTCCCACTTAGGGCGACATATGCAAAAGAACCAATTGATGGACTGAATGCTGGACAATGCAAACATTCACACCCAGTCACAAGGATCTGGGTAAAAGCCATCATTCTTTTGCTCACCACACCACCCCAGTTTGGACCCAGCCATATGCAAATCAGTCTTGACCCTGTTCCTTGTGAGAACAGTCCAGTTCGAACTGCCTGTGTGTTTGGCTTTTATGTTCCTGCACTTTGCATGTTTAAAAAAAGTGTTCTGGCTCAACTGAGCAGCTCAAAATTGCCACGAATGGGAGCTTAAGTCATGTTCTGGAAAACAACTATTCAATACTTGGGGGAAACCGAAGATTGACTTATTTGCAACAAAAACATCCAAGAAAGGCCAGTCTTATGTAAATGGGCATCCACAGGAGGGATCATGGGGAATTATTATTATTATTATTATAATTGCATTTATTGAGCGCACAGCTACCTGGAGGTTTCCCGGTGCTAAAGCAAACAGAAGGTGAGTTAAGTTAAAAGCGAATGAGCACGCATGTTAAGTATTAAAAAGCCAGGTCTTAATTCCTTTACGGAATGTCAGGTAACAAATGTCAGATCGCAAAGATTGAGGCATGGAGTTCCATAAGGAAGGTGCCAGTAAAGCGAATGAGCGACCGCCCATTTTAGCTTTGTTGACACGGGGAATCTGAAACTTGTTTTGCGTTGAGGATCTCAGCGTACGGGAAGGGGCATAGTGCTGTACTAAAGAGGACAAATATTTCGGAGCTTTACCTGTTTTAATGTGGTGCATTGTGCAGAGAGCTTTGAATTTCACTCGGCTCTCAATGCGCAGCCAATGCAGCTTGCGCAGATGGATGACGGCTGAGGACCTGGTAGGCAAATTACAGATAAGGCGCACTGCCATGTTCTGAACCACCTGAAATTTCTTTATTACCTCCTTACAGGCACCCAGGAGCAGAATGTTCCCGTAGTCCATCCGTGAGGTGACAAGGGCCTGGACCACGGTCCTCAGGGTGTCAGCTGGAAGTATCCATGAGATTTTTCTCAGCCACCTTATGATGGTGGTGCAGGTGGCAGAGACTTTTACAACATGTTGCTTCAGTGACAGCTGGTTGTCAAGAAGGACCCCGAGATTACGGGCTGTAGCTGAAGGGGTAGGAATAGGGCCCATCTGATGAGGCCAATGTTGCGGGCCCCAGAGCGATGGATTTGGACCGAATAGAAGCAGCTCTGTTTTGTCACCATTCAGTTTTAATTTATGTCTGTGCATCCAGTTGGAGATTTGTATCAGCCCGGACTGCAGGGAAGACGTGGGGAGATATTTATTAGTGGATAGCGAGTAGACGATTTGCGTATCGTCTGCGTAAGAATAGATCGTGAGGCCTGCTTGCTCTGCCAAGAAAGCAAGAGGTCTCACATAAAGATTGAAAAAAAGAGGGCTGAGGATAGACCCCTGGGGAACACCGTGAGGGGAGGTGAAAATAGAGGAAACAGAAGTGGAGGAAAAGACTTGAAAGGTGCGATTAGAAAGAAAGCTAGCAATCCAAGCCAGGGCAGGGCTGTCAATACCCACAGATTTCAGGGTGGACAGCAAGATGGAATGGGAGACGGTGTCAAATGCGGCACTCAAATCTAACAGAATGAGTGCCACTGTCTCCCCGTTGTCCACCTGTCTTCTGATGGCTCCAGACACACCAAGAAGCGTGGTCTCAGTGGAGAAGCCAGCCCTGAACCCGGATTGTGAACAGTGAAGAAGATTAGAGGATTCAACATAAGAGGTGAGAAGAGAGTTAACGTGCTTTTCAAGAACCTTAGAGTAGCAAGAGAGCAGAGAGATAGGACGGAAGTTAGAGGGATTGTTTGGGTCCGCGTTAGCCTTTTTTATCAATGGAACCACCATCGCATGTTTCCATTCATTGGGGACCGTAGCTTCGACCAGTGAAGCATTCAGAAGATCCAGGATGACATGGAGTGTAGCTGGATCCAAGGTGTACAGTATTTGTGGAGGCATAGGATCAAGGGGAGAGCCAGTTTTTATTTCGTGTAAATATTTTTGAAAAAGCGCAGGTGAGATCGGCTCCCAGGAGTGGAGTTGAGGGGCAGTGGAAGTTAGACTAGATGCATCGGCGAGACAAGGGATGGGTAGTTGAGGATCAAGAGTGAAAGATGCAATGGGAGTAGCGCTAAAAATAGCATAGATCTTCTCTATTTTCTCCAGAAAGAAATTTGCCAGGGCGTTACATTGTACTGTGTCCAAACAAGGGTCTTTAGGTGCAGAAGACATACCTGAAAGATCTTTTACTACTTTAAACAAGGCCTTCGGTCGATTTTGGGCATTGAGTAGGGTAATATTAGCATGGTTAGCTCTGGCGGTATCACAGGCAGAGTGGTAAACAAGAAGGGCAGCCTTATATCTTGTTTTATTATCCGTACAGTAATTGGAGCGCCAAATGCGTTCAAATTTCTTGCAACGAGATTTTTCCTGGCGGAGTGAATCATTAAACCAAGGTGCCGGAGGATGATGGATCTGAGACTTGTTTCTCTGGGTTGGGAGGCAAGAATCTAAGGCTGATGTCAGCCAAGAGCTGACGACAGACACCTCCTTAGTAGTGACGGTGGAAAGCGTAGGTTTAGAGTTTTCAAGGCAGATGTTCAATTTGCACTTATCTAATCGTTTCCAGTTCCTACTGGCTTTATGAGGATGTAAGCTAGTGGAGGAGTTGTGGTCAGATATCTTGATTGAGAAGTCAATAATGAAGTGATCGGACCAAATAACAGGAAGAGAAGAGTGGTGAGTGATGCAGTTAAGATTCGAAATAATGGGATCTAATACATTTTGTGGGTAGGGCCAAAATTATGTAGGTGAAGATCCAAGGCGGCTAAATCCTGTAGTAGACGCGTTCTAGTAGGACAAGATGCTTGATTAAAATGAATATTTAGATCACCCACTATAAGGAAATTAGTGGATTGTAGCATCAAAGGAATGCATTTTTAATCGCATTGTCCAGGACATGTGCATATGCTTTTCCTCCCTCTTTCACTAGTTCTCAGAGGCTAAAACAGGACCCTTGCCAAATGTTCTTGATCGCCTTAAATTGGCAAAATCAGTTGTCAACTTGGATGCTGAATTTAATTAATCCTCGAATTTAGACATTTCAGCAGATTGTAACGCATCATAGCACAGATCTTAGCACTAAATAAAATGTAAATAGCCATGTGCAAAAAAGATTGTGTGTGGTGTTCATTGAAAGGTCTACATCCCCTCTTCGTTCAACCTCATCAACTCTTTCCATACCTATTGGCTCTTTCAGGCCTGAGGAACGCCTCCATTGACGTCCACCTTTGCTTTCCCTCCTTCAAGAAGTCCGACACCTAAATGGGAACTCAACCCAGTATTCTTCCAACTGATGCAAAGCCCTTTTCAATCGATTCACAGATCTCGTATTAAATCTCTTATAGTAAACAGCTATTTTAGCTATTACTTCTTAAAACGTCACTGAAAGTACTGAAATGCACAACGTTCTGTTTCAGCATGTCAATTCAGAAAGTCTAACCAGTTACTGGTTAAAATCTCCAATCCACGTCAAGGTTTTGTATTATTGTAACAGCGAATTTCCAGATTGGTAGCAGCAACAATTGCTTTCTGCCATATGAAAGTGGGGGGAACGCTTACAGGGACAGTCAAGGCTCAATGTACAAGAATTATGGTGTAGAAAAGTGCCCATTTTTGTCAGGGTCACCCCCACTCTTTGTCACTGGTACTGATGTTTTTCGACTGATGTGCACTGGATCCCTGCTAACCAGGCCCCAGTGCGAGTGCTCTTTCCCTAAAACGAGGTAAAATGGTCTATTTGTAACTCAATTACAACACATTTTGGCACCCTTGTAAGTTTCTACTAAATGGTAACCCTGGTACCTAGGGCATAGGTACCAAAGAGGGTCCCTAAGGGCTTCAGCATGTATTCTGCCACTCTAAGGGACCCCCATATAAATTGCATGCAGCCTGCCACTGCATACTGTGTGTCATGGTGCAAACCATGAGTGAAAACACGACATGGCACACTCCATGTGTGCCATGCCAAAGTCACTACATGGAATATATGGAGGTCACACTGACAGCAGGCCTTGTAGCTCTAAGGCAGGATATATTACATAACAGGTGAGGGCATATCTGCATCAGCATACATACCCCTGTGCTGCCCAACTACTAGATTGTCCACATGAACAGGGAAGCCATCATAAGTATATGTACTGGGCACTGGTCATTAAGAGCTCCCCAGCTACATGATGGCTTTACTGAAACCTATGGTGTGTCATATCAAACATATTATGACCTGCACCCAGAGGGCACCTTGGAGGTGCCTTCCAGTTGAAGCTGCAGGCATCTTCTCGAAGCTTGGAGGAGGTGAGGGATCGCCAGATGGTAAAGACCAACTCCCCGACCATATACTCTTTATGGCTTTACTACACTTACAATGTCTAAGAATGGACGTAGACCCTTTAGGGGACAGGGCTCCTGCACATGCCCCCTCTCAACTGGTCTAGTGCACCCAGCTAGAGGGGTGGCTGACCTGTACCAGGGCAGTGGGTCATAGGTATGGCACACAGGGATGTGTGCCATATCGACTCTTCACTTTGCTCGGCACCAAAACATGCAGCCTGCAAAGGCATTGTGTGTGTGTGTAAAGGTACAGGGCCTCTAAGGGTGGCACAATAAGTGTTGCAGCCCTTGGAGGCCTTCCCTGGCTATAGTGCCCTTGGTTTCATTTGCAAGTGACTGACCTGTGGCCAAAGAGTGGCAATTGGGTTTTGTCTTCATGCAGTTTTAGTAAAAGAACACAGGCCCTATGCACCTGTTTGGTAGAAACCCATGGCACGCTCAGTCAAAGTACATCAGCAGTTTAGCAAAAAGTGGGTGCACCTATGCAAAAAGAGGGCATTTTCCTACACAATACTGACAGTGGTATAGCAAATTCAAACTCTTATATCCCACCGCTGAACCACCAATGTAGTAAGCTAGCTCTTTATATAGTGGACCAAAAAGAGGTACACTGTGTAAAGAGTCCAGTCAAACCCCAATTGGTTTACAGAGACAAATGATAACCCAAATGCTCTCTTTTGTGGTAGTGTGAGCGAGCAGTTAGGCTTAGAGGCTAGTGCTTAGCATTTATTTACAAAGGCAGTAAGTGAGACACACAGTCAACAAAGAAATCAGAAACCAATTTATAAAAATAATACTTATTTTTAGATTAATTTGGATCAGGTAAGTACTTTTCATGATATGATTTGTTATAGGTTTCAAAAGCTGACAGAGCAATTTCTAGACCGGTAATGTTATCCTATGGGGGAACAACATGTATTGCATTCAGCCACTTGTCAGCAACTTACAGTGTCCAAAGCAACACCAACAGGCCACCTCAGGCGGCAATGAGGCGGCTGGGTGCAGAGGTTTTTTTCAGCATCCTGTGCCATGTTCACTTCAACGGCTAACGGTTCGGTTGAAAAGAGGCTACCAGCTGGGTCTGAGAGGCCAGTATGGGTGAACCCACAGGGGGGGCTTGTGTGCCTACATGCCAAAGCATCTCAAGGACCAATTGGTCTACTTCTCATCAGGCTGTGGGCTCGGGTGCAGTAGTGCATTTAGGCGTTGGGTTAATGCTGCAGAGACACTCTCGGTTGAGGGGGCCTGCACAAAGAGGCTGCAGGTGGGCTCAGCCTTTGAGGGTATCTTCCCCGTTGGCATGGTCATCTCCCTTGGACAGTGGGGCGTGGGTGCAGATGTGCTTTGAGGTGTCAGGTGGCGGCAGTTGGAGCCACACTCTTTGTCTTTAGTTGTGCAGAAAGGGGCAAACCGGACAGCTGGGCCACTCTCAATGGGGGTGTCACTGAAGTCCCTCGATGTGCAGGTCGATTTTCCTCGGCGTTGGTGTCCAGGCTGGACACAACAAGCCTTTGTTGCTGCAATGGGTCTGGTACGCCAAGTATTGGTGTTGTGTGGCTCCAGTTGGCCATGGCGTCCCCACACTGGGAAGGAGGATGGATCCGACCTGTGGGAGTAAGGTGACCTCTTCCTGGCCGGCTGCACTGTCGGTATTCCCGGTAAGTGGAAGGACGGTGAACCATACTGTGCATCTTTGGTGTTTGTGGCTGCAGGGAAGTAGCTCCTCTACTCCAAGGGTGTTCTCTGGTGATTTGCGGAGTACTGGTAGCCCTCTGGGTTTCTTGGGGTCTTGACAGTGGCAGGACGAGTCAGTGTCCCCACAAGGGTCAGGTACAGCAGGCAGCCTGGGCTCCAAGTCAGTCCAGACTCCTAAAGACACACCTGCCCCAAAGTTCCACGACCTTGGGTGGCCTAACCGACAGTGTCCCAGCATCCCAACTTACCTCTCCAACTGGTGGTCACCTCCAGAAGATCTTCGTCCCGAGCCTGCAGTCTTTGTTACAACCAGAGATTCCCCATTGAAAACAAGGTACCCGACGCCAAAACAGCACCCTGCACCCAGCCGCTACTGCGGGTGTACTCTGGGTGCTAACTCTGATTCCCCTTTGCCCTAAGCCTAACACGAGGAGCTTTCCTCCCACAACCTTGTGGCCTGCTCATGAGCAGCCACCAACCGGAGGTCCTCTATCGACATTGGATAACATTGGGCCTCAGCATTCTGCACCTGGCCGCCCTAGTGCCCTGAGGGTGTTTCAAGGGTGCATCCTTGACCCTGGTGGAACCCTGGTACTCACCCCAATACAAACTCCCACAAACTTGTACTTACCTGTAAAAAGATACCCCAATTTCCTTCCATATGATTGCATTGACTGCTTTTTTTGAAAATTGTTCTAAGTGTGGAATTGGTTTGTATGGAACATTGGCAAAACTGCAAATGTGCTAAAAGTGATTTACTTACCTTTTGTCTAGGAAATGTCTGTGATATGTAGGCAAATCACACTGATTAGCAATAGTAAGCTGGAAAGTAACTGAACAGTCATTTCAAAATTGACTTACCTGTAATTCACTCAACTGCATTTGAACCTGCATTCAATTGTAAAACATTGCATAAGATTTTGCAAAGTATTTATTTCACTTACCTGTGCCAGGCTTGTTTGGTTCTGGAAATAAAATAACTAAATAATATTTTTGTACAAATTCTACTGGTCTGAGTTCAGTCTTTGAGTGTGCGACATAATTTGCTGATTGTGTACAACAAGTGCATAACACTACCCTCTGATAAAACCTTACTGCTCACCCACACTACCACAAATAGAGAGTAAGGTGCTAGCTACTTTAACCTTTGCCTACCATTTGAGTTTCACTGGACTCTCTGCACACTATACCTCATTTTGGTATAGAATATATGTGAGAAAGTGGGTCTATTTAACCACTTGGATGCTAATGACAAGGGTAACTTGTCATGCACTGCCCATTCATTTCAATGGAAATCTCATTATATGAGTTGTTATACCTTAGCGTCCAAGTGGATATACTGGACTAGAAAGAAGTACAGTGTGTATAGAGTCCACCAACCCAAGAGGTATAACCGAGGTTAAAGTCAGAACTGACCTTACTCTCCAAAGTGGTAGCTCTGTCGAGCAGTAAGGCAGTACCAGAGGACAGTGTAAAGCATTTTTTGTACACACTCAGTCAGCAAAAGGTTTCACACACACTCAAGGACCGAAGTCCAGATCAATTGTTTTCATATCCACAGATCTAGATGTTTTATTTTTAGAACCAACAGTTATAAAAATATACTTTTCTTGTTATGAGTTCTCGCATGTAATTACTTTGCAAAAGTGCAATAAGGTTTGTGCACACAATTAATACAGTATTGACAGTAAGCAACACAATCATAAAACACACTATAGCATTGAGCTCAATGGGTTTTCCACATGTAAGTACAGTTGATTACTATATAGATTACTTTAGTAGTCCCAGGACTAGATCTTAAATTCAGTCCTGGGGTCTAAGCTGAAACCAGATTAGCAAATACGTTTTAGTTACCTTAGTGAATTTTCATGAATATAAAGCTGTTTTAAAAGTTCACACTTGGAAACTTTTCAATGGAAATCTGACAATGTTATTCAATGGGAGAAAATTCAGGTTGCAGGTAAAGTACGATCGGGTTACTTTTGTAACCCAGCACTGGTCTCCTAGGGCCAGCACTGGGGTTTTAACTCAAAACAGGCAGGTGATTGCGTTTCAGTATTTCCTTTTTTAAAGAATATTTCAAGTTTTCAAAAGTAGACACTTGAAATAAATTTCATAGAAAAGCAGACAATGGGTTCCTACTGAGAAAATACTTATTACTAGTAACCCCGCTAGCGATTACTTTTGCGGTTCAGTACTGGGCTGAAAGGGACAGTACTGGCTTCTTCCCTGATCACAGGTGAGTACTTCTGAATTCAGACTTTATGTGATTTTATGAGAATATTTTCAGATTTATAAACTGAAACTTTTCGTGACAAAATGAGTCAATGTTATCCAATGGCAGGTAAGTAAATTACCGGTTTCCAGGTGAGTATTTGGTTGGTGAAGTTAAGGTTCTGGGCATAGACTCAGGGGTCCCCCAGGGTCAGGTAAGTACAGTTAGTTCACTCCCATCGGCACAGGGGCGGCCGGGTGCAGAGGTAGGTAGGCCTAATGATATCCAATGGAGGAAGGGGGGCCTTCGGTTGGTGGCTGCTGGCTAGCAGGCCACGTGACTGTGGGAGCTGGGCTCCTGGTCACTTGGTATGGGCAAGGGGGGGGGAAATAGGATAGGACACAGGGGTCACAGCCAGCTACACTCGGGCGGCTGGGTGCAGGGTGCTTTTGAACCGTCTGGCGCTCAATGTTATCCAATGGGAAAGGTCAAAAAGGAACAAAGGCTGCAGGCTCGGGTCGGAGACTCTCCAGGGGCGACCAGCACTTTGAGAGGTACGTTGGGATCTTGGAGCACAGGTAGGTACCACAAAGGGAGGCACAGGGGGTTGTAGGGCACCGGGTACTGGGGTGTCTTTGAGTGTCGGAAAAGCTTACCCTCGGCTGGTCGCGGTTGGGGTGGCCCCTGGTTCTGAGTCTGCAGGCGTCGGTTGGTTCATCGAGGAGGGTCTTTGGGCACTGGACTTCAGGTCCCAGTCGCCGGGAGGACGTCCTCGTGGTCTTGGTTCGGTTGCCCCGGCCTGGGCTCGGCGGGTGCGAGTGGGCTGGTCCGGAGCTTCCTGTTTGGCACCAGGTGGGTTGTTGCAGTAGAGCCTCTGCTGATGGGAGTCCCAGTCTTCAAGAGGGTCAAGGCAGGCAGGTTGTCCCAAGGTTGCTGTCCGCAGGAGTAGCCGGGATTAAGCACGAGCAGGTGCCAGGTTTGACAGGCCGGTATGGCTGGGGTCAAGTCAATTGTTGTTGTCCTGTTGTTAGCAGCTGCACGGCGGGTCTTCTTCTTCTTGATCTTTTCTTCTTTTAGTATCGGTATCTGAGGAAGGAAGGTTCAGGGAGCCCCTAAATACTGAATTTAGGGGCGTTACAGGTAGGGCAAGGACCGGGACCAATGGGTCCCTGCCCTGGGGTGAGTACACCCCCTAGCCTGCTCCTCTCCTGCGGGAGGGGGGCAGGAGCCTAGCTGTGATTGGGCAGGGCTCCCCATCTTCAAGATGGCCGAAGCCAAGGGTCGTGCTTCACCTAGTCTCCCCCCACCTGAGGGGTGGGGTTGGCACAGGCTGGCACACCCCCCTTCCCGCCAGTCTTCCAGCCAGAGTGGGGGGCAGGACTGGTGGGGGCTGGGGGCTGGGTGCTGGTTACAGCTTACAGCAAATGGCCTGGAGAACCTCACAGAGGCGGCAAGCCTCTGAAGCTTCCCCCTGCCCATCTGGGGTAGGAGGCCTAGCACCTCTCCCAAGATGTGCATTGTTGCAGGCCCAGGAGAGCGGGGGCTCTCCTACCCAGGGGTCCAGCAACATGTCTGCTGTGTGGCAGCCACTCAGACAGACGTAGATTGTAAGTTAGTTTTTCAGGGGGCATCTCTAAGATGCCTTCTGGTGCATTTTACATTAAATCTCACACTGGCATCAGTGCGGGTTTAATGTGCTGAGAAGTTTGGTACCAAACTTGTCAGTCTTCAGTGTAGCCATTATGGTACTGTGGAGTTCGTAATGACAACCTCCCAGCTCCATATAATCTTAATGGCATCACTACACTTACAGTGCCCAGGAATGGCCCTGGGTACTGTAGGGGCACAGGGCTCATGCACCTGGGCCCACACCACTGGCATAGGGCACCCAGCTAGAGGGGTGACTGTATGCCAGGGCAGTGGGTTTGTGGGCATGGCATACAGGGATGTGTGCCATGTCGACACTTTGTTTAGTTCTTTACCTAGGCACTCACCCTGCCAAAGGCAGTGTGTTTGTACCCAGGTACAGGGCCCCTAAGGGTGGCACAATAAATGCTGCAGCCCTTAGGGATCTTCTCTGGTCACCTTGCCCTGGGTAACTAGGGTACCATTTACTAGGGGCTGATGGGTGGCAGGAGATGCCAATTGGGTTTTGTTTCAACACAGTTTTAGGGAAGGAACACAGGCCCTGGGTTGCTGGTTGTCAGGAGCCCAGGGCACACTCAGTCAAAGCACATCAGCAGTCAGAAAAAAGTGGGGGTATACCAATGCAAGAAAGATGGCACTTTCTCACAATATACAGAGCCAGCTTCATACATATTGTGATTGCACTAAAGAATTTACAAATGACTTTAGTTGGCATACATATTTTTCTATTTTCTGTTTTTGATTTTTGCCTAATTTGTGATTCGAACTGTTAAAACCGGGGACTTAACCCAAGACCCTGTTTTATTAGATATTTAGAAAGTATATTAGGCAGTTACGCCTTAAAAGTGTTTACAATTTTTATTTTATTTTCCAAAAAGGTAGCAGACTGCTTTAAAATCATGTCTGAGACAGAGGGTAATAGCCAGGCGCTCAACTTGGCCCCTTACAGGAAACTTAAGTTGGCCCAACTTAAGAGCTCTGCAAAACATGGAACTTTGCATGGTGTCTAAAACTAACGAGGCTCATTTACAAACGTGGTTTGCTAACCATTATAGAGCCAGGGCAGTGTAAGAAACCCAAGATGACACAAGGAATGTCAGTGAAGGATGAGAATTCCTTAGCTACCTCTTCTGACAATACCCCTACTGGGAGTATGTTTGATAGTACCCCAGAAGCAACAGAAGAGGAAGATCATGATGTTCAAAAATTAGCGGTGGCTATAGGAAACTGGCTCTTAATGTGATATGTCAAGAATCTGATATACTGTGTAGAGTCCAGGGGTTCCCTTATGCATGGACAAGGGCTTGCTATGCAATCCCAAACTGAACTATTAGGGGGTAGTTTGATCAAGCAACCTTAGGCTCAACACACAGGAGTGCAATAAATGTGCAAATACACACAATAATTAATAAATGACAACATGACTCATGATAACATAAATTACAACATGACTACAATTCATAAAAATAGCTGGCATCTTTATATATGTTAGGCATCGGCAAAAAATAATTCAGGCAAGTACGTTTTCTTTACTGTGTCACTCATTTCAGCTTCAAAAGCCTTTTTCACGTGAAAAAGGCTTTTGAAGCCGAAACAGGTCTGACGCTGTAACAAGTGTTTCTGCTGTGCTAATTAAATAACTTCAACTTTGCTCAGAGTGCCGTTCTGAACCTAACTCTTTATGGAAGCTGCTTTATATCTAGACACATGGGTGTCTGACGATATATATATATATATATATATATATATATATATATATATATATATATATATATATATATAGTATGTGTATATTTGTGTGTGTATGTATATATATATATATATTAGGAACACTCCAAACTTCACCATACAAGTAAGGCACTGACTCCGTGAAATTTTGAATTCCAAATTAGTTTTATTCACTTATTGGCTGCTTGACACGTTTCGGCGAATATATATATATATATATATATATATATATTCGCCGAAACGTGTCAAGCAGCCAATAAGTGAATAAAACTAATTTGGAATTCAAAATTTCACGGAGTCAGTGCCTTACTTGTATGGTGAAGTTTGGAGTGTTCCTAATATATATATATATATATACATACACACACAAATATACACATACTAGCCCCCCTCCCCGACTCACACACGCCCTTAACTTTTTGCAAAACCAGTTATTCCGCGAAGATCCTGAAGAAAAACAGCAGCACACCTGAGGACAGCACAATGGAATTATTGTGCACACAAATAACAAATATAAAAATAAATATATAGATGGTAGTACTTAAACGTTGCTCATTTATTTTATAGGTGAAAGTGTGCAACAGCCCTTGCCTATCTAAATATTCTGTATAAAGAAACATCTGGTTTGAATGGATTATTCACTTCACATTTAATTGAGTTATAAGTGTGCAGTCAACCTTGGTCTTTTAGATGTTCTACGTATATGAATGCAGATTTGTTCCAGAGATCGCTTTCCTAATGTGCTTTTGTAATGTTTCTTATATTCTCCCTCAGGTACTGCATCATGAATTGTTGGCCATCCGGGAGGCTTGCATTAAATTAGAAAAAGACTATCAGCCAGGAATCACTTTTATTGTTGTGCAGAAAAGGCATCACACCAGACTCTTCTGTACTGACAGAAATGAACGGGTATGTACCCTCTTTGCTTGTATCTTTTTGAGACTTGGTTGCCCATCATGGCATTGTCCTCAAGTGTCATGCGTGGAATGCTAAACCTCAATTTACAATGGAGACAAACCTATTCTTAGAATTGTTAAAAGTAGGTGGTCTATAAAAAAAATCAAAATGTTGGCAAGTGTTGGGGTTAAAGTATTTTCCCACTTGCTCTTTGTGTGTGTGAGGTGTGTATGTATGTGTAACAGCACCAAAGATATAGGCAAGTTAAAAAAAAATGTTTTTACTTTGGAATGCGTGAGTATGGCTTTGGTACCATTTGCCAAATCTGTTAATTATGTTTACATTTATTGCAGGTTCACCCTCGTAGTACTGCAGGACCGTAAAGTTTTTATGAACAACATTTTTGACCCTGAGGGGGGGTGTGTGTTTGTGTGGGGGGGGGGGGGGGGGTATATGGGGCTTTCAGTCTTTTTTTCTGTATTAGAGAGCAAAGTTTATTGTGGGAATTCGCACTGTGGTGGCTCCAACCTCGTCCCCCCTTCCTCCCCTCCCTGTTTTTAGGTCTCGCTAGAGCCAGCACATGCTCTGGTCTGGCGAGACATTTAGTAACTGACATTTTGAAGTGCTAACATAAGGCTTTCTCCGGCCACCAGCAAGCGGTTACGCACGCGCAATTACTTTCACTGCACCGATTTCCGAGCAGAAACACCCAGAGCTCAAGAATAAGACAATTTCTTTGAAACGTTCTCCTTGGTTTGGCCTCCTAAACATGGTGATGGTAATCGCACAAGCCTCTGTAGAGTTTATTTTCTGCTGCTGTCAACATGCTATCTTTGGAGAGCCATCGAAACAGATGGTCATTTATCTAATTAATTTAAGATGTAACCTGCTTATGGGTGTAGATGTGTTAATTGTTTCACAATACAAAAGTTGAAACTGTTGGCTTTTTATATACTTTTTATGTTTGCACCATGTCAGTGGTTGTCCAGGTTGTCTATTTTAACCTTTGATCATGTATTTTCATGGAAGGCTTTCTCAGTTGTATGAAGAATCTCTTAGTCGTGATCTAACTGTACTTCATCGGAAGGTGGGGTTAATGTTTTATAGAAGATGCAAATATTACTACTTGCTTGATTGACTAAACCAGCAAAAATGCTCTGTAAATTCGGCGTCTTCCAAAGTATCTAATATTTCTATCTTAAGCAGCAGAATTATCTTCCGGCTTTAGAAAAGTATAACAGCTCTTGGATATGCTATCCCTCCCTATAGAGGAAAAATGAACTGTAATGTCTCTACTGAACATCAGAAAATGTATTTGGTTTGCTGCTAATTAAAGGATTCCCTTTGATTGTATACTGAACACCTGACCGCACCCAACCCCTGGTAAAATGTTGCTGGGCACGTTTGGTGGGGCTGCTGCTAAGGAACCTCAATTTCTATTGCTCAGTGTACAGACTCTGCTTGCAAACAGCATTTTAACATTACTATTCTTGTTACCTGACAAAGACCTGCATGTCAAGTTGTGGTACTTCAACATTTACTTGAATTTCCAGCACTATGCCGGTCATTAAGTAGTGTAAGATCAGTTTAGATTGTTCTATTATGAAAATAGTTCAGCTCGGCAGAAAATGAGTTATGTATAAATATGTGCTCTCTAATTTTTTTGTAGTAATCTATGTTCTACATCGAGTAACCGCTGATAATGAAACGTAACCACTAAAACTTTAGATTAAATTTTTCTAAGTAAAAAGTGAATATAGTAAGCTCTGATCCTTGATGAGCAGTTACTTGAGAATTGTCAATGAATCGCCTGTCACTGCTTACTAGTTTCAACGATTCAAACCTTTCTGGCACAGGTGGCTTGGCAAGGGCAAGAACTCTGATGTGCTTCTTCTGGCTACTGCTGTTTCTAGGAGCCGAGTAGCACAGACAGCCAGCGACTGGTGGAAAGATCAGGATTAGAAGTTGATGCCCTTAGAGAAACAGATTTTATTTTGAAGTGCTACCAAAAGCCTTTCTCCGGCCACCAGCGAGCGGTTACGCGTGTGGGCGAAATTACTTTCACTTTTGTGGCGCCACGATTACTTTCACTTTTGCGGCGCCGCCATCTGCCTTTCCTCGCTCCGCTTCTCCCACACCACAGAACGCGTACCCTTTCACAGCCGTGCGGCCCGTTACTTTTATGGCCGCAGTGTCAATGCTTGTTTCCTTTGCATTACAGGACTTGTAGTCCTGATTTAATAATGGGATAAAAAGGGAAGCTTGAAAACTTTGTCTAATCTGTATTGCCTCAGTGGCCTTCTGGAATTGCATCTTTATTATACATCAAAGAAGTAACTGTAAACATCAAATGTCCCATTTTCTCCTCACTGGCGTAGTGAATGGGGGCGGAGGGGGGTTGACAATAAGAGGGGACATTTATTTGACAAAAGTCACTTCCTACTCCAAGCAAACCGAAGATAACAAGTGCATGAGAGGCTCACGTTGACGTGCGGACTACCAGACAACAAAAGTTGTAAACTGACGAGAGTGTCATGAAGCTGCCAAAGAAAACACGAATGAGAGGCAGAGGGGTAGTGACTTCAAGCAATGTTGTTACCATGCTTCATTGTGTATTAACTCGACTAAAATCTTTTCGCTTTGGTCGACCCAGTTATTCTGTTCGCGCAACCAATAATATCTAAATAACATTTGGATTACAAAGGGGATTGAGTTGTAAAACAAGAATAAAACCTTAACGTTGGATCAAACTGTTTTAATATTCGTTGTGGTGAACACGCTGCTACCTTTCTCCGTTTAAAATTCCTGACAAACCTGCAGTTTCTCATCTGTCCCTGCTCGTGGTAACCTGGCCTCTCCTGGTTACACAGACATTTTAGTCACTAATTGACAGACATCATCTCTGCCATAACGAGCATTGGCATAGCTAATAGGTCTCGCATGTGGGACCTTATAAGTGTTTAGCCTTGCAACAGTTGGTGTTATTGCACCAAGGATATTCTGCTGCATAACTAAATGTTTATAGGTGTGAGAAGTTAACCTGATATATGATGCTCACTAATTCTAGTGATCACCTTGCATCAGTCCAAACAACCCTTATGGTGATTGGTTGTAAGTCAACCTTATAGACCAGATATCTTAATGGCAGCATGGACAAAGCAGTCTTAGGCTAAACTCTTTTGGCATGTGAAGCCAGCTGTTTTACCACATATAACCCCTTGAATACTAAATGAAAGGACACCACACAGGTAGTTATGAAAATAAACAACATATTTATTAACTAAGAAACACCTCTGAACTCTTTATGAGATCAGAGGGCTAAGCACATGACAAGACTCTTAAGAAAAATACGTTGAGTTGCTCAAATTACAATGGTGCCCTAGGGGCACGACAAACCATATACTAAGTAAATGATATAAGGAAATTGATAGAAGGAATGGAGCCGTCTAGAGGCTGTAGGATTGCTGGGACTACACTATCCTGACCTGAGGTAAGTAATAGTAGGCCCACGGGACGCGTGTGCAGAGTGTGAACTCACACGCGAGATGCGTAACAAAGTCAATGGACAGTACAAATTACGAAAAGGTAAGTATTAGACCGTTCCGACCAGCTAGGACTAAAACGACTGGAAATCTGGACACTAGGAGAGTCAATCTACCATGGAGCACCGAAATGCTCTTGTTACCTCACCCACGGGCTATAGGTGTCAAAGTTTGTCGGGTTTCCGCATTGAAGTCTATGGAGCCTGGAAGAAAAGATGCTGCAGGCAGCCAGATGGAAGATGTCCGGAGTGATCCAAGGGTGGATCAAGGAAGATGAAGACCTGAAAGCAGAGGAGACAATGTTCACAGTCACTAGCCAGTGACTGGGGTGGAACCAGATGCTGTTGTCGCGATCAGGTGAAGAGTGGACGCTTGACTCTGCAGCCACGTGGACCAGGTGATGTCTTCGACGACCAGGATGGAGGCACAAGCTGTCCCACGCAAGCTCTCGCTGTCGGCAGTGTTGGATCCGGATTCGACGTCAACAGGCCTTTGCAAAGGCAACCCACGCAGTGAGTGGAAAAGGCGTCTGGTGCGGACAAGGAAAGCCTGGGGTGCTTCTCCTTTGCAGGGAAGCAGGGGCCAGTCTGGAGCAACCATGCCAGCGGTGTGGATTTCAAGGATCGCCGTCTAGTAGGCCGTTAGCCAGCCGGCAAGTGACCAGACAACGCGTCGAGCAGCAATCAAGCAAAAGGGCCCCACGCAGATCTCGTGGAGGCTGGAGGGCTGATCTTCTGTGCAGGAGCTGCTCGGGGCTGGGGCTTCTCAATCCCCAAAGCACTTCGTCGAGGATGCCTCTGAAGTCGTGCTGGAAGCGAAGTGCAGTTTCTCCAAGATGGCCGGTCCCACAAGAGTCGTCGCACCCACGGATCTCAGCTGTGCTGCAGATGTAGGAAGAGGTCGGAGAGGTCTGGAAGTCCGGGTCTTGTCTGGCTCTGAAGTCTGGATCCACTCGGGAAGACGCCAAAGTGAACAGCTGGAAAGCTTGATGGTGCCTGCTTGTGCAGGGTGGTCACTCCTTGGCTACAAGGGAGATTTATTCAGTCTTCTGTGGAGCAGAACGTCGAAGTCCAGAGTTTCTTCTTGTAGAGTTTTAAATCAGGATAATCTGATTTGGAATAGGACCAGCTCCTACCTTTTTTTCTCCTAAAGGGGGCTGTACTATGACTAGGTCCCTCCTATGGGTGGGACCAGGAAGGGGGGTGGTTACACCCCCTATCCTTTGTCCCGTTTCACGCCAGAGCTGGGGCTGGAGCGCCCCAACAACTGGTTTGAACCGGTGTATGCACAGGGCACCTTGTGTGCCCCAGTCATGTCTCATTCCTTTCAGGCCTGTCCTACCTAATACACAAAATCCTGTCTGGGGTGGTGCTAGCACCTCCCAAGGCAGGAAACCCTTACTTCAAGGACTCCCAGCAGCAGGAGGTCAGACTTGTATCTGTGGTGGCAGCATCCATTTTGTGATGCTGAGGCCCGAGGTAACTTTAACCGGGGTTCACAGTTACATACATGTCGTGTCCCTCTAGAAGGGTGGAATGCTACCCCCGTCGCAAGAACTGGCGAGGGGGTAGTATTCCAATTCGTATGACACCTTACTCGACCTGTTTTGATAATGCTATGCCAAAGTTAGCAATAACTGCGAGGTTATAATGCACTTAAGAGTATATGGTATAGCATTATCATGGAAACAGCTAAAGGACTTGGTTCCGAAAGCTGCAGACAGGCTCAGCTCATGCCAGAGCACTATCTCACATAATTCCAAGCACTATGCCTCCAGGATTGTTAAGGCCTGCCATAGGAGTGACATATAGGAGTATATGTGTCCAATTTAGGTTTAGATATAGGTATACTATATCTAAAGCAAAGGGTGATTACACCACCTTGCCCCAGCTGATGGATCAGCCAGTTGTCCGATTTGGATGGCCAGCCAGGGGTGGCATAATACATGTTGCAGCCCCTGGTAGGCCCTGGGTGCACCTATGCCCTGGGTACCTAAGGTACACTGTACAGGGGCTGATAAGGTGACTCAGTATCCAATTAGATATGTACCTAAGGTACATGGAGTCCATTTTAACAGAGAGAGCAGGAAGCCTGAGGTCCTGAATAGCAGGATCCCATGCCAATTAAGTCGAAAACCAGCTAAAAACTAGGCAAAAAGTTGGGGGTAACCATAGTCAGATATCCACTTTCCTACACAAATGAGGTGCCAGTTTTCAGGGGCACCTTCAACTCCTCGTATGGCACCTGAGTGCGTACATCCCCATCACCTTCTTAGTCGACATCCTGTTTGGATATTATCTAGATCTTCAAGAAGCAATGGGCAACTGCTCTGGTTTTGCTCATGCAGAGGAGGTGATTGTAGTTTACCCTGACAGTGCAGGTCAGACGAAGAAATGTTCACAAGAGAGATGTATTGCTTTGATTCGTTAAAGGCTTTTGGCCGTTGTACCTCAACTTAATTTCGTGTTTCAGTTGAAACTAAGCTGAGAGTTTGTTTACTGCTCTCTGTTACTGCACTGAGTAACCCCCTAGGCCTGACCTGCCTAAGCGAGAATTTTTGCTGTGTCAGGCTTAAACAATTTGGAACTGTGACTATTGAGCATAGAAAAATGGACTCGACATGTGCTATTACTGGGAACTGGAGCCAATGGTTTGGTTGATTTTGCAAAGTAAAATGTACTCTTTCTGGTAAAGTATTTAGGATTGCATATAGCTTTCGGTTAATGCCTAGAAGAATTCATTTTAATGTTTGTTACTTGAATGCTTATTTAACCACATCCTGTAACACACATCATAAATAAGGTATTTTTTTGTTTGAAGACCAGCTTTGCAAAAAATGTTATATACGAGTTTTGTTGGTTGTGTTCCTATATTACCTGCCCGTCTATCTTGGTATCTGTGGAAATGTAATAATAATCAAAGGTATTAAGGTCACTAGTACCCAAAATGCAATGTGTGTGGATGCCTATTAACCAGAGCCACCCAGTCAGTCTCTACTACATGCATAAAATCAATCAGTCAATGAATGTAAGTGAAAATGAATATTCCTACTAAATTGCATGATGTCTATATTTTTAGGTTGGAAAGAGTGGGAACATTCCAGCCGGCACTACAGTGGATACCAAAATCACTCATCCGTCAGAGTTTGACTTCTACCTGTGCAGTCATGCTGGTATACAGGTATTTCCTTCCGTTATGTTGCCCTATTTACACAGCAATCCAGTGAGTTGATGCAAGTGCTTTATGTGAATTGCTAGAATAGCTGTTCCATCTGTCTGATATTTAAGCGCTGCCTTTACATATGGCCATGCTTTCTTAATTTTTTGCACTACAGTTGTCACCTTCCAAAGACTGGCCTGAACATAATCTGAAGACACCACCTGGTCCACTATTTATGTGAGCCTTCACTCTCAGCCTCTGACTTCACCTATTCCTTTGCTGTTTCTTTTTCATTAGTCCTTTTTATTAGGTCTCTGCTAAAACGCGCGAAGCGCGTTCTCGCCGAGAACTATTGTTAGCGAGTGTGCTTCCCAGGAGACACCCCTGGCCGCGCGCATCGCCTTGGAGGCAATTTCAAACTGTCACGCGCACGCGAACGAGCGCTGCGGCCTGGCGCTGTCTCCTGGGAAGCACACACGCATGCGCATACACACACATACAAGCGCCCACGCACATACATACAGAGACACCCACCCCCCCTCCGCAGACATATACACACACACACGCGCGCACACACACACGAGTGCACCCCCCCTCTCCCCCGCCGTCGCACACATGCATACACACACAACGAGAGAACCGAGCCCCCCCCCTCTCCCCCCAGCCCTTTGTAACTTACCTGATCAATTCTGAGGGACTCCGCTCTCCCTCTGGCGTCGCGAGACGCTTTCACTTCGCCTTCTCTTCCGGTTACGTACGGATCCTCTGCCGTAATGAATTAGTGACAAGCCGCCACTCTCCGCACTCCTAACGCGCCAACGTCACACAGGCCTCCTGAGTTCCTCGCGCTCGAGGGGCAGCTAGCTCGCGAGTAAGGGTCCAAAGCGCCTAGCATCAGGCGTCTGTCCCCTGGCACGCACGCATGCAGCATGCTCGAGGTGTGCCCTGACAAAATTAATTAATTGTGGCCCGGTGAATTATTTTCACCCCCGAGTTCACCCCCTTACCTCCCCCAACCCACACACAGCTGCTTCCAACCCCTTCTCTTCCTAGCAGGCGGTGCAGACATCAGAACAGATGCACCCAGTCACTGTAATGCATGCTCTGGTGGAAGCTGCGGGAGCCAGAATGAAAATAAGATCCATGGAGTCTGACGTGGCCCCAAGAGCCGTACAACACGAGCCGAGCCATCGACATCTCTGGGAAGTAGTTGGTTCAACAGTTGGCATGTAAACAAATGAGAAATACTCTTCACACTCCAAAAGGTGCGTTTCTTAAATATGGAAATGCTTTAGTGCATTAGATTGTGCCACTGCATTAAGTGGCATTTATTTAAAGTGACATTTCTAAACATGAAATTACACATTCGTCCTACTGTCAGCTGCCATTTGCAGCCTATGTGTAGCGAGGGCTGCTATTAGCGATGGAGCCACAGTGTAAGCTACAGCGCACATTCTGATCTGAGGTATTTCAATGAAGATGAAGGCAGAGAGGCTCAGTGAAATAAAGGAGCTGCCTAGAAGCACACAATTTTGTCACATAGGGAACCCGGGATATTCCCATGTTTCCTTGTTTCTCATTGAGCTATTCAGCTACCGGATAAAATCTCTTCCATTTAATCAAAGATTCTTCAAAGACGCATCACTGTAATAAACAAAAATACATCACCTGTAAAATCAAGTATAGTAAGAAGTATGTCTAGGAAAAAAAAAACACGAAAGGGTGTATTTTAAAGTTGATACTACCTGTTAACCTGTCTAAACAAAGAACATCCTTTCAGGAAAAGCACAAGACCCTGAGTGATATACATTAACAGAGGCCCTGGAGAGGCCACAAGTTACAGGTCTTGACATGGAACACGTGTATTGCCGAGCTCTGGGCTTGCCCACAGAGCCCACACCACTGCGGCATTTGCACTTTGCATTAGTTGTGGAGCCACATTTCCGATGGGCTGACAATCGAGGCTCAGTACAGTGCTGTAACATGCTCTAGTGGGAAATATTCTTGATTTTTCAAATCATCTTCTCTTGGAATATAAAGCACCCTCTTTAGGTCAAACTGTTGAAAAAATCACTACCATAACACCCCTCGCCCACGTGCACGGTCTTAACTATCAGCTCACCTACAAAACAACCAACAGGGTAGCTTTGTGCCGCACTTGCTCTGTTGCAGTAAAAGGCAGTGGGGTAGCTTGGCGGCTGAAGCCTCCTGAAAGCTCGGCTCGTTTTTGGCTCGAGGTTCCACTCAGACCTCGAGCTGAGCCAGAGCCAAGCACGTGTCTGTGGTTCAGTGGCTCGCCCATATCTACATCTGAGTGCAGTGAATCTGCAAGGGTGCAGCATCTTCACTTGAAAGAGTGCAGACTACCAGCCAGGAAGCGGTGTCCACCCCGGAAGTTGACCAGGAGCCCAGTGCAGTGAGCCTGCCAGCCTGCAGCATCTACTGTAATATTTGAACTAGAGCTGAGGCCAGTGTGTCTGCGAGGGGCAGCATCCACTGCACAGGTGAAGAGTGCAGTGAACCCGTCACGGAGCAGCCTGGCCTATGCAGAGTGCGCAGGAGCGAGTATGGTGTGTCTGCGAGGGGCAGTGTCCACTGCACAGGGGAAGAGTGCAGTGAACCAGTCATGGAGCAGCCTGGCCTATGCAGTGTGTCTGCTGGGAGCCAGTGCCACTGCACATGAGCAGAGTGCAGTGAACCCGTCATAGAGCAGCCTGGCCGATGCAGTGTGTGTGCAGGAGCCGAGTATGGTGTGTCTGCTGGGAGCCGGTACCACTGCACAGGAAAAGAGTGCAGTGAACCCGTCGTGAAGCAGCCTGGCTTATGCAGTGTGTCTGCTGGGAGCCGGTGCCACTGCGCCGAAAGTGTAGGAGGAAGCGAGCGCATTGAGGCTGTCAGGAAGCACTGTTCACTGCGCTAGGGGTACAGACACACAGTGCACTGCACCAGTCACAAGCAGCACCCGCTGGGGTAGGGGTGCTGCTGTCAGGCAAAATAGCTCTGCGGGAGAGCAGCGTCTCCTGCGTCCTGTGGGCAGGTGCCGAATGCCGTGCGGCTGCAGGGGGCCGGCGCCCGCCGATCTGGCAGTAATGGAGCGGAGTGCAGCGTGTTTGTCAGTAAGGGAGTTCACTGTCCTACAGAGAGCAGAGTCCGCTATGGTAGGGGTGGTACTGAGTTGGTAAGGGAGCAGCGTCTCACGTGCAGTGCGTGCGCCAGCTCAGGGCGCACATACACTGCGTTTGGTGTGCTGCTCCTGAGTGCGGTTTGTCTGCCAGGAAGCTGCTTCGACAGTGCACTGAGTCCCACAGGGGAAGGCACCGCTGTGCCACGTGAAGCCGAATGTATTTGCGCCTTTAGAACCAGACTCTACTTTCTGTACCACGTGCCGTGCGTTCGAGTGGCTACATTTCCGAACAGGCTGCATGGGTGCAGTGTGCGCATGCCCACCGGGCCTTTAGTGCACTTTGAGCTCACAGAGTAGGCTACAAAAGTGCAATGCTAGCCCGGCTAACAAGGCCCCCAGGTCCATGTGTGATGCTGCTACAGTCCATTTTTTTTCTTTGAACTCTGAGACCCGTAGTCATATTCATTCTTTCTGTTATAAAACGGGACTACAAGTACATTTCAGAATCCAAAACACAAATAAACTGTTCCGCGCCGGCATCTCACGCCTGGCCCTGGGAAACTTGGCAGCTATGCAGTACATGTCCCAAGAAGCAGATTGCACGTGCCTCGCAGCTGAAAGCAGAGTGTCTCCCGGTATTTACCATCATTGTGTGTTGGTGCTCCGAGATAAAGTCTCCGCTACACCAAGATGAGCTTACATTGGTGTACCCTTTGGGAATCAGCCTGACTGGCGCACTCAATGGGTTACAATCTCCAAGGGGGCCGCGTGCAATATACCCCCTGTGGTGCAGCGCACGCGCGACTGAGCTAAACGCCTGGGGGCTTATTTACAAGGCACTTGCACCACTTTTGCGTCATTTTTAACATGGGAAAAGTGATGCAAAAGAAACGCAAGTGGCTTGTAAATCTGCCCCCTGGTTCCCAGTTCATTACATGTTACAGGGTGTGAGACCACAGCCGCCAAGTGCTTAGGATTTAAGTGCAGTGTATATCCCGGTGTCCAGCGGCCTCTGCAATGGAGCTGAGTGCGGATTATCATCCAGCGGGAGGCCTCTGCTTTTCCATGTGCACGTTAGTGAGTGCAGGTTAGTGAGTGCAGAGTAGTGAGTGCAGAGTAGTGAGTGTGCAGAGTAGTGAGTGTGCAGAGTAGTGAGTGTGCAGAGTAGTGAGTGTGCAGAGTAGTGAGTGTGCAGAGTAGTGAGTGTGCAGAGTAGTGAGTGTGCAGAGTAGTGAGTGTGCAGAGTAGTGAGTGTGCAGAGTAGTGAGTGTGCAGAGTAGTGAGTGTGCAGAGTAGGGAGTGTGCAGAGTAGGGAGTGTGCAGAGTAGGGAGTGCTGTTGAGTGCAGAGTGCTGTTATTTATGATTTAAGGGGAAAAAAAAGAAATGTCATGAGCAATGCCAATAGCTCTACTTTTAATGATGCCGAGACCATTGCATTGTAAATGCTTGTTGACTGTATTATTTGAAGCAATTTTTCCTTGCAGCAAAAATTACCCTTGACTCTTAAGCTACCAGTTCAGTTGCACCGATGGTAGTGTCCTGATAGAGACTCGGAGGGAGGAGGGGGGGGTAGTAGCCACATATTATTCATTCTTGCCATTTTAAGTACTTTTTTTGTATATGAAAATTATGTTTAATCATTGTAGGTAGTGTGAGAGTATGTCCTGAGAAGGAAGTCCTCTGCATGGCGTCGAGAACCTGTGAAATTCTGCCCTTCTATGTTAACTGGACATCCTGGTTTTCTTTTCCAGTGAGCTTAATAGTCGTGCAATTCCACCGAAGAAACTCCATGTTGGTTTTCATGTTTGTTGACATCAAAGCTGTGCGCTGATCTCAGGAAAACAATATACTCCTTTTACAGTAAGGGTGGCTACTGTCCCATCATATTCTGTGTAGTGACAGAAGATGGTGGAGGCAACATTGTAGTTCACAGGCTCAGGCCTTTTTACCTTTACCCATGTGGAGAGTCTCCTTTCAGGTTCTCCCCTTTGAAAGTATTCTAAAAATCATCGTAGTTTTATATGGGACAAGTAGTAAGTATGTTTGTTGCGTGTGTGTGCATACACATGCATGCTTATCAGGGCACGAAACATCCACTCGCTTTGGCGAGCCAGATTTGATCAGGATGAGCTCTTTTTAGGGCCTACTCTCCCTTTCTAGGAAGTAGGAAGACAAACTGACTTTTGACCTCTGTCTCTGAAATTGGAGCAAATGTGACAAGATATATTTTAAAGGCATCTTTATTGCTCACAAGAATGAACAATAAAGATGCCTTTCAAACTTGTTATCTTGTCACATTTGCTCCGCTTTAAGAGACAGAGGTCAAGTACATTACAGTTATGTCGAGTAGATTTTTCAAGTTACTAGACCTGCAGGTCTAGTAAAATGTTTATAATTTTTGAGCCTTGCTTATATATATTTGTGATAGTTGTGCATTCATGGTGAATGATGAGGTCTGTTTTGGCTGTGTCAATTGTGTTGTATAAAACAGTGATCTCCTTTCAGTTGAGCTAATGGTGTCCATCTCAGACATACCAGCCTGTATCTACACTGCTTGTATCCTGGGGCAGGAAAGAGGAGGCCATGTAGTCTATTCTCTTTATCCAATATATATGTTCCCTGTGCTGCAAAGTGTTCCCTTTTTGGGTGGCTAGGCCTCATGGAAGGGACCTCCCATGTGTCCAGAAAAAATAAATAGCAAAAAATGCAGTGATCCTGCGAGACTTGTGGGATCAGGGAAAAAAATGGTGGCCAAGCCACAATCCAACAATTATAAACCCGTGAAAGTCCACTCCACTGTCTGTATTCATGAGTGGGAGGGGGCTGGGTGTCCCTCTTCCCTGAGCCTACAAGGAGCCCACCCCCAGGGCCAATATTTATTTATAGAGAGAGAGAGAGCGGGACATTCAACCCCCTCACCGGCCCCGGTGAGCCCACACTCGGACTGTAATTTGATTACATGGGGGTGGGGCCATGCTGGAGACTATAGTGGGTGCCCTGGGTGGGCACCCATCTAGATGTTTGACGGCCCTATGGGATGGGTTCCCCATGCCAAAAGTGGGGCCACATGCCATCCTTCCCCTGCAAAATGTCACAGGGCCCTGGTGGATGGGGTCCATGGGCCATTTCTCACACCTGGCAGGGAGGGGAGGGCGGGGCACATGCCTTCCTCCCTAATTACGCACGGCCTGGTGGATGGGGTCCCCGAGGCTAGAATCTGCTTCTTGCTCCCCTAATACCCATGCTGGGGAATGGGGTCCCCAGGCCGAAAACAGCCCAGGGACGTGGGGCGCGTTCTCCTTGCCCTTAATCACACTCAACCCTGGGAAATGAGTTCTCCGGAGCTGAATAAGGCCCGAGGAGGGGAGCCATTCGCGCCACCCCTTCTGCCCTCACTCTTTATTTAACCCCTTCGATGCTCATGACGAGCTCAGCTCGTCATGAGGCACAGTGGAGCTGTGCTGATGACGAGCTGAGCTCGTCATGAACAAGGGGCTTTTCAATAATTCAGCACTGGAGGAAAATTGCTCTAGCAGCCAAGGAGTGGCCTAGGAAATTGGGTCCCGAGGGGTTAAAAAGGCTTCTGATGCAGGTCCAGGGGACTGATAACAGCTCAGGAAGGGGTCAGGCCGAGCAGCCCCCTCCATTTTGATTTTAGAAATGGCCATGGGGGATGAGGTCCCCAGGTCCAAACTACACTTGGGGAGGTAGAGGCCACACTGTCCCCCTGCTGTGGAATACCGTAAACTACCCATGCAGACCACAGAAGAGGAAACGGATTTCTTGTTGGAAACACTTTCGAAAACTGAATGTAGAGTAAAATATCTACTGATGATAGGTTCTATTTTAAATGTATCCAAGGACATTTTAAAGATCCTGTCAATTCAAGAGTGCGTACACGGAGGATAAAGCGCAAATACAGGGCTTCTCCATCAGACCCTGTATTTATCAGGGGACACCCTACTGCAGACTCCATAGTTGTCACTACAGCTCGTAAAAGACTGCATCACAAGACACAGGAGCATCTCCAACTCCTGACAAGAAGAGTACGCGTTTTGATGCAGTGGGGGAAAGGGTGGCTACAGGACACGCTAATAACTGGTGGATTGCAAATGATGTTTGCCTATTGTCACGATGTAACAGGGCCACATGGGATGAGATGGAGGCCTTACTACAACATCTCCCAGAACAATATAGGAACAAGCATTAGAAATGCAATAGGTCTCGCAGCATTAGAGTTAGTGCTTTTAGAATTGTTTATGGGTTTTTTTGTAAATCTTTAGCATGAGGTTGAGGGTGAGTGAGGGTGAGTGAGGGTGAGGGGTTGAGGGTGAGTGAGGGTGAGGGCATGGGAGATGGATGCGGAATAGAGGCCTTCTGGCACTATGCATTCTGGAGTGTTGCGCTGTGGTGGACAGTGGAGACAATTGTATTGCTTGTACAATCTTTGACTGTTTTGCTGATCTTATGACCTGTATTCTCGTAACTATTATGTCTGCTTGACTGTGGTTCTCATTTCTCACAGAACCGATTATGTGTGAATGAAGATAAAGGGCTACACCTTGGCTAAACCATAATTGAAGTTGCCTCTCTTCTTGTGAGTCTTCTCAGTGGGGAGCAGCGACTTGCAACAAGTTGTAAGCGCACTCTACAGCTCACTTAATTCCGATAGGGCTGGTAACTCCAGTTAGCAACCCATCAGAATTAAGAGGACACTGAGAGCTTAAGACTTTTTGAAGCTCTTTCTTGCACACTTGTCATTTGTATTTCAAATGACCCTTTAAGTTTTTAAGAAATACAAACATTTCAAAAGCAAGAAGACTGAAAAAAATGTAAATGAGTATACTCTAAGCTATAAAATACCAAGCCGAAAGGAAATGGTGTTTAAAGCATGAAAGCGAATTGTAAACACCACGCATTTGCCTATAGTATTAATTTCATTTAGTAGAGTTAATGCATGGTTTGTGTAGCTTGAAAATGGGGTGCTCAGATATCTTTGTATATACGGAACACCATGTTTAATTGTAGTCACTTCTGCTTCATTTGATCCAATTGGACAAACACACTTGAAGGCAAGGGTCTACATATCGAAAGCCCAGAACTGGAAGCATGTTGTGCAGTGAACATCAAGTGTTATTGCACATTTAAACCACTCCTGGAGAGCAGGAGTGCCGTGCTGCTTATGTAAGATTATACCAAAGAGGTCAAGGACGGTATAAGAGTGTGCTCTCTTATTACACACAGGTGTTCATCGCAAAGAAGGCAAGCACTCATTGGGCATGGAAACTGAAGACATTTACCACTCTGTGGAGGTTATTTTTTTCCAAGGATAGACTAAAGCCCTCATTGCCAACTGCCTGATACAATTATTTCCTGCACTTATGGACTTACCCTCTGCTGCAGTGGTTCTCTGTAAATGCGGGGCAGAGGTGGACAGGGATTGTGAGGAAGGAGATTAATGTGTATAATAGGATTTTGGGGAGTAACTTTTGGGAATCAGACTACCCATGTGGAGTCCTACATGTTTTCTCCCGTATTTCATTCGAGGGCATCCCCTGCTTCCGGCAGCTCTAGTCAGCTGGTGAAATAGCCCCGACATGATGCTCCGCATAACTTATAATTCTGGTGAGGCTGGTAACGCCTGATGGTCTGTGACCGTGAGAGCTGTATATCTGTTGGTTGTCTGCTTTGGTGGCTGTATGTTTGTTAGTACGTGTGCAGGGAAGCATGTAGGGTTGGTGGCGCATGCATACCGGCGACTAATCAGTTCGATGCTCTGCCTGCATTTGTTCATGTATGTACTACCTATGTCAATGTGTGCATGTGATTGACTGCTTCAATGAGGATACAACAAATAAAATCAAAAGTGAATTGCTTTCATATTGTTTATTTGATATTACATATTTGAACACTCGGTACAGCGAAATACAGGCTGGGTTGAGCTGTGACTCAAGGTCACACATGCTACCGAATGTGACGCACACATCCACACACTGTGGGACCCACTTGATTAATAAAACATCAAACAGCTTTTAACAGCCTTGTTCCCAAGCAAATGCAACGGGAATTATTTAAACGGAAAAAATGGAATGAAAAATTGCATTCAATGCTCAGATAAGGTGCACACTGAGATAAAATTCTGCGGTTTCTTGGAAACTGGTAGAGATAATTGACTGGCTTGTGCAATCACTCAGCTCCTATCCAGTTGGATTTCAAAACAATCAGAAAGAGCAGGGACGTTCAGTCCGGCTTCAGGAATGGGCTATCCAAGCCAAGATAAACTCTGCATTCAGTCGTGGTTTCTACCACGAGAGGTTGAATGTGCACACGTACTGGGCCCCGGCATGTTTGGAAAGGTATGTGCGAGGCGGCCGGATACCTTCGCCTCCCTGTCACCTTGCACAACAGACAAACACAAAATTCAGTGACTCATATTCACAGCTTCCTGAGAGTTAGGCAAGTGATGTGAAAGGTTAGAGAGTTCCCACAGATTGCAAGCCTGCATTGGCCACCTCGCCCACAGCAACTCCCAGGGTGAAACACAACAACGCAGATCGCACTACCAGGGAAACTAACCAGGGCTGGCCACCAGAGAGCTCAAGGCATCTACCTACGAAGCTATGGCTCGGAAAAGGGACTCACGCGGTACACGGGTACACGAGTTGCTGCTCAGGAAATGAAGTCTGCAGTTTGTCTGCGAGGGCCAAAGAAATGTGTGCACGGTGCTTTAAGTGGGATGAAATAGGTGGTGGGGTTCTACAACGGATGAGGTGAGAGACATGCCTCTAAGAAACTTTTACGAGCGGCACAGACTTTCTAACCAAGGGCAGAACCTAACACGTGTGACATAAAACCCTGTGCTTGACGAATCATGCATTGAATCTTTCTGGACAAAGCACAATTTAAAAAAGAAAACAAAGATAGTTTCTTAGCACCTTTATCCTTGGCTATAAACAATTAAAAAAAGTTGACAAAATGAACGTAAAAGTCAATAATAATAACCTGGTTGTTCAATTTGAATGAAATAGTGCTTTAGGCACTGGAAAAACTAAAGATAAACAGCCTCACCCACCATGTTGCTTAATCCCCGTGTCACCTAAGGGGCTTCCAATAACATTGCACTGCAGCACTGGCGTGTATAACAAGCAAGACGGAGGGAAGAGAGGGGAGGGGGGAGGAGAAATGCGACACGGCGCGAGGGGAGGGGGGAGGAGAAATGCGACACGGCGGGAGGGGGCGGAGCGGGTAAAACACGACGGACGTGCACGCGCCCGTGACTTTTAAGGTCAATGCGCATGCGCATAAGCTTAATGCGCATGCGCATTGACCTTAAAAGTCACGGGCACTGCAAGGAATCGCCACGATTCCTTGCAGTGCAGAGAAAGAGTGGATAACTCGCAATACTCTCGCCTTGCTCGATGCGCATGCGCATCGACAGGCGAGACCTAAAAAGGGGAAGATCTAGTTGCGGAAGGGAGACAGATAACAAACGCAACCATCCAATGTGCGTTAGCTAGAGCAGACACCGGAGCACAAGGCATTAATTCATCAGTAATGCTCCATAACATGAATGGCTTCGTATATCTAGGTTCAAACCAGAAGCACATTTTGAACATTCCTTTTGATGGTGAACATCTTTTTGGCCCAGAGTTTGACACACAACTTGAAAAGATAAAAAAGGATACAGAAACAGCCAAGTCAATGGGAGTCATGCAGTCCACAACCCAAAAATAGCTCTTTTGGCACTACCAATGGAGGGGGGCCTCAAAAAGTACCACTTTGCATACCCCAAGCTACCAAAGCCAGCAACCGCAATACCACCAGCAGCCAGGAAAAGGCTATTACTGAGGTGGCTATAAATCACATGGTAGAGGAACACCCAAAAAGGGAGCTTCTACCACCAAACAGTGACTCCCCAACCATTCCCACCCACCCTACACAACACCTGTTTGGGGAGGGCCAAACACGTCCATCAGTTGTTGCCAGAAGTGGCATTAGACCAGTGGGTGTTAGACGCCATTACTCAGGGATATTTTCTGGAGTTCAAACAACAACTGCCAAATATCCCACTAAATAAAAACACATCCTAAATCCACAGCATCTACACCTGCTGAAAGAAGTAGTAACAACAATATTACAAAAGGGGGACATAGAACCTGTCCCATTCAAATATCAAGGACAAGGAGTATACTCTCTATACTTCCGAATACCCAAAAGGATGGAACGCTCTGTCCCTTTCTGGGCTTATGCACACGCAATCAGTAAATAATATCCAAACACTTTCACATGGTAACACTTCAGGATGTGATACCTCTACTCCAGAAAGGCCACTCCATGGCTCAATTACATGTGAAGGATGCATACTTTAATATCCATCTGGCACATCACCAATACCTCCAGTTTGTGGTAAGTGGACATCACTATCCGTTCAAAGTCCTACCATTCAGGGTAATAACAGCCCCACACGTATTCACAACATGCTTATGTAGTAGCAGCAAATCTAAGAAGGTAAAACATTCATGTCTTTCATTATCTGAACAATTTGCTGATCATGAATTCGAGCCAACTGAAATGTCTACAGTTGCACCCAAACTACAAACAACCTCTTAATCTGAAAGAGTCTCTTGTTATAGATTCCTTACACTAGAATTACCCCCAGGCGTCAGACTGGATCTGGAGATTTTTCTTTAACAGTACCCCGCGTCGGTAGGTGGCGTCAGTCGACTCTGCGTCAATCAGCATTGTGGTCATCGGAATGACATTCCGGTTTCTACTTAGACTCCAGCCTTGCGCAGATCCGGAGAGAGCTACCCCTTTAGTTATTTTTTGACTACGTTTTTTCTCTACATTTGTCGAATTCTTTTTTGAGTCTTTCGACTCCTGGTTTACGAGGGATGTTCCATCGACGGACCGAGTTCAAACCATCAGAGGCCTGTAACCGTCTGATGTCTGTTACAGACCCCCACTTCGTGTGCCTCTGGTGCCTGGTGCGCTACCATGACCCGAAGTCGTGCTTGGACTGCCAGGCCATGAATCCTAAGTCGATGGCGGAGCGATCCCGAAAGCTCTTGGAGGCCCAGCAGTCCGCTCCGCGTCGTTCGAGGTCCCAGTCGAGAGTAAGATCTCTGGTCCGGTCGTGGAGACACCACCATCATTCGTCTTCAGGTAAGTCGAAGCACAAGAAGAAGGTGAAGAAGCAGCGTTGCTCTTCGCCTTATCCCAGTCTGTCAGCCGACGCGATGCAGGACCCGGACCGTCATCGCTCTCCAGCTACGTCTTCAGAGTCTGCTCCTCGGACGGCCCCAGCGTTTCCCTCCTTTTCCCAGTGCCGGAGCGCCCCCCTGCCCATCTTCAAGCTTTCTGCAAAGCACTTCACAGCTTCTTTGGGCAGCACTACTCTGCCGGCACGACTTCAGGCCCGTGGACTCGGTTGAGGGCCCTAGTATTTCAGTGCCGGCAGGCCCTTGAGGATCCAGGCCCGGATCCGGATCGATGCTGGTCGACCTCACGGTACCTTCCCTGGCACTGATCCTGACTAAATCCAAACCAAAGGGGATGATGGACGGAGTGTTGAACATTGCACACACTCACCCACAGTCAACTGATCTAGGTTTAATCCATCATCATTCTTTAGCTCACTCCGCTACCCCAGTTCAGACATTGCCATATGCAAATTAGTCTGACCCTATGGAACAGTCCTACCCGGACTGCCAAGCCATGTCTTCCCTGGACCGGAAACAAACATCCTGGGACCAGTTTCTGGCTAATTAGCCGTCATCAGCCAGGCTAGCTTGAATCCAGTGGCAAGGTGAACAAGGGACCCATGTCTGGGCATACCCTGCCAACTTAGGGCGAACAAAGCAAAACCAAAGGGATGATGGATGGAGTGTTGAACATTTCATACACTCAACTGATCTGGGTTTAATCCATCATCATTCTTTAGCTCACTCCGCCACCCCAGTTCAGATATGGCCATATGATCCCGACTATGCCACTATACATCCCTGGTGTTCCTTTTCGGCCTGACTGGCAACCAGAGGAGGGTGAGGAGGACTGGGATGGTCTGTGACACTTTAGCTGATCAACTTGATGAGCCGGACTGGCGAGAGGACCCGGGTGACGCCAGTAGTCTGAATACCTCCCCTGACCTTGGCATGCTTTCTTCCCCTACCATGACTACGGAGGAGGGAGCATTTTATGCAGGGTGTTGCATAGGGTGGTTGAGGCCTTGGGCTTTGAGCTTCCTACAGTGGCCGACAGGACTAACCTCCTGACCGAGGTGCTTCAACCTGCAGCGGCTTCTTCTGAACCCCTTCTGCCCTTCAATGAAGCCCTCACAGTCGTCCTTCTGGCCATTTGGTCCAAGCCCAGCACAGGGGCTCCTGTGGTCAGGATTATTGCCAGACGCCACCGCCCGGCCCTGGGCAATCCACTTTTCCTCTCCCAACACCCAATCCCAGAGAGCTTGGTGGTCCAAGCCTCGTTCTCTAAGGGTGCATTCCCTACTGCTGCCCCAGATAGGGAGTCCAAGAAGCTGGACCACCTTGGGAAGAAGATGTTTTCTTCCACCAGCTTGGCGCTGTCGTCTGTGAATACTGCATGCCTCTTGGTCTGTTATACCTATACAGTGTGGGATGTGGTTGCGCAGGTGCTGCCACAATGCCCGGAGGAGGCCCGGGCCGTTCTCCCCCATGCAGTGGCAGAATGTAGAGACTCAGCCAAATTCACAATCCGATGTGGGCTGGATACCGCCGACTCGCTTGGCAGAACGGTTTCTTGTCTGTAGCCCTGAGGCGCTACGCCTGGTTAAAGTTGTCTGGTTTTTCTGTGGATGTCCAATCCACCTTACTGGACAAGCCTTTTGATGGAAGTCGCCTTTTCGGTGATATGGCAGACTCAGCGCTTGAGCTCTTTAAGGATTCTAGGGCTACGACCAGATCCTTGGGCATCGCGGCAGACTCCTCCCACGCAGTATGCTTTTCGCCCCTTTTGTGGCTACGGAAATCGTGCCCCACCTCATTCGGCCCAGTCTAGCCACCGGTTTGCGCAAGCTACCCAACCTGTGCGTGTCTGTAGACGTGGGATCCAGCGATGTATGTCTGGGGGCCAGTGGGCGCGCCAGTTCACCAATAACTTCCCTCCAGCACATTTTGGGTGCTGGAGGGGAGTTATGGGTGAAATGCAGCTGCACACTTAGGTGCCAATGGAAGCTTTACAATTTTATCTATGGCTCTTTGACTGATTTGGTATTGTGGCTCCGCTATGAACCACCTCAGCGGAGGTGGTCCAAATGTATGGCTGTACCTTGATTGTTTTCATGATTTGGACGTGCAAAAATAATAAAGAAATTAAAAAAAACTCCCCTCCAACAGCCTTCAAACCCACCTAGTCCGACCTCTCAGGGCCAACAGAGCCAGTGGGTGGCAGGATTCGCCATCACCTCCCCCAGGGGCACACCATCACGTCGGGCAGGTGGGTTTTGCAGATAGTCTGTAGGGGCTACTCCCTCCTCTTCGAGACTTAACCCTCCCTCCATGCCACCATCCTTTCTTCGCATGTCGGTGGATCATTTGGCCCTTCTTTACCAGGAAGTTGCAGCTCTCTTGGCCAGGGGAGCTATTGAAAGGGTCCCTGTGCCAGAAGTAGGTTGTAGTTGCTATGCCCTCTACCTTTAAGTACCCAAGAAGGACAAAGGGCTACATCCTATCTTAGAATTCAGGGCCCTTAACCGATTCCTCAGGTAAGGAAAAGTTCAAGATGCTCATGTTGGCTCAGGGCCTGTCTGCCCTCGACCCCGGAGACTGGATGATAGCATTGGACTTACAAAATGCCTATTTCCATATCCCTGTCCTGCCGGCCCACAGGTGTTACCTAGGGTTCATGGTGGGCCACAAGCATTTTCAGTTCACCCTGCTCCCTTTTGGCCTTACAAGCGCCACTCGGGTGTTCACGAAAGTGATGGCGGTGGCCGCACCTCATCTGCACAGATCAGAGGTTCCAGTCTTCCCCCATCTCGATGACTAGTTGTTTAAGGCGAGCTTGCCCCAGGCTATCGTCTCCCATCTCCAGACTTGCGGACCTCCTGCATTCGCTGGGGTTCACTATCAACGTGCCGAAGATACACCTTACTCCCTCCTTTTCATTAGAGTGGTATGGATACTGCGCAGTTTTGGGTTTACCCCCCACACCGAACCGCTAAGCCGGGATATTCAGGCTATGATACCGATGATTTGGCCTCTATTCCGAATTTCGGTGAGAATGACCCTGAGGCTGCTGGGCCTCATGGCCGCCTGCATCCTGCTGGTGGATTATGCCAAGAGGCATATGGGGGCTGTGCAGTGGGACCTGACTTTCCGGTGGGTGCAGCATTGGGGAAATCTTTCCAACGTTGTCCAGATCTCAGAGGGGATTGCATGTCAATTGCAGTGGTGGTTAACGAACCAAGATTTGGTCAGCAGCAGATCCCTCTCTCTTCCCCAACCAGAGCTGACAGTGGTTACCTATGCTTCACTCCTGGGATGTGGGGGCCACCTGGGAGAGGCGGAGATCAGAGGACTCTGGTCTCCGGAAGAGTACGGCCTCCACACCAACCTTTGGCATTCCTTCCCACTATCAAAGGAAGAGTAGTGCAGGTGTTCAGGTAACACCACCGCCATGTGGTAATGCAACAAACAGGGGGGGTAGTTATCGTGTACCCTATGTCAAGAGGTTCTTCGCCTTTGGAAATGGCTGGAAGATCAAGGCAAGCCCCTGGTAGTTCAACACCAGGCAGGTTCCCTGAACGCCAGGGCGGACTAGCTCGGGCGACAGTACATAATGGAAAACGAATGGCGTCTTCACGCGGAGGTGGTGCAAAGTCTCTTTCAGCAGTGGCGAGAGCCTTGTGAGATCTGTTCACCACGAAGAGAAAACGCAATGTCAGCAGTTCTGTGCGTTGGTATTTCCAAGGCGGCACTCGCATGGCAACGCTTTTCGTCAGGAGTGGACTTGCGGCCTCTAGTACTTTTTTCCACCTGTATCACTTATGACCCGAGTGTTGAAGAAGATGAAGCGCAACCTGGCCCAACTCATTCTTGTGGCTCCGGACTGGGCACGAAGAGTCTGGTACCCAGCGCTCTTGAGCATGGCCATCGAACCTCTGATCAGACTGCCAATTTCGGAGGATCTTCTGTTGCAGCAGCAGGGGATGGTCCTCCACCCAAACCTGTCCAGCCTCCGTCTCCTTGCGTGGAGATTGAGCGGCAGCAGTTGACAGCTTTTGACCTTCCACCCGAAGTCTGTAATGTCATCTTGGCAGCCATGCGTCCCCCAACCAAGACTGAATATGCCTGTAAATGGAACAAGTTTGTGGCATGGTGCACACAAAGGCTGTGGATTCCCTTTCTGCCCCCCTTTCGGAGGTACTCTTGTTCATCCTCACTTTAGCCCAGCAGGGCTCTGCCCTAGGCACTCTTAAAGGCTCGCTTTCGGCCATATCTGCCTTTATTCGCCTTGCTGATCATCTTTCTCTTTTTAAGACCCTTATTGTAAATAGATGTTCGAGGCATATGGGCTGCAGATGGTACATTATGAATAGATCGCCATCTGGTGTTGGGCTCGGATGATTGCACTTGTTTTTCTCTTGGAGAAGTATTCTGTAATCACGAGGCTGGAGACTCCTCCCTTGGGTGATAGTGCGCATGGGCATCGGCTCCATCCTTAGATTGTTTTTTTCCCCATCTGGTTCGGATGAGGATCGAAGCGCTCTGGATCGACTTCGAGAAAAAGTTATATTTCGGGGCGTATTCCCTTTCCAATTCGACGGTATTGTTTATCGAGCGCGAGTTCATTCCCATTTCGACGCGCTTCTGCGTCAACACCGAAGATTTCTAACTCTACGTCGACTGGACCGGGAGGCCTATTTCGACGTAGTCCAGCCCGGAGTCCATGGAAAGGACTCCATTCAAGAAATGTCTAATGTGTGGTGCTAAATTCCCACACAAGGACCTACACGAGGTGTGCAACCTCTGTTTGTCACCTGACCACGAATCCAGGGATTGTGAATCCTGTGCGGCTTTCTCCACCAAGTCGACGATTAGAAACCGTCTATCCCGAAGACACGAGATGTCGAGGATGGAGTCAGATGCAATCCCAGAACTGTTCGAAGTAGAACACTCCGAGGAGGAAGAAGATAGGGACAGGTCGGGGTCAGAAGCGGACGAGTCTGATGTCGAAGAAGTCGACGTTCATCAAACCGTGAGTGACGACGTCCCTTTGTCAAAAAACCGACCCCGATTGGTGTCGACCCTGCCTTCGATCCCGGTCAGACCACCGGAAAAAGTTTCCGACGCACCGCCTTCTGGCTCGGCAACGAAACCGAAACACTCGGTACCCACTATGTGGGATCCGAGAAACTGTCAACATCGACACCGAAGCTCCATACCAAAGAGAGCTCGAAGTCGAAACATTCCATGTCGAAACCGAAACATGCTTCGACGTTGAAGACTCCCTCGACACCGAAAAAATCGGACTCGAGCAAACTCTCGGTGCCGAAAACACTTAACACTGAGACACAGAAGCAAAAGCACCTATCGGACCCAAAGGCTTCCGTACCGACACAGGAGCAAGAGACAGATCCAAAACAAAGGACTTTGTTCATTGATCCACAAACTGGCAAGGTGGTGACAAAACCACCTAAAAAGAGGAAGACTCAACCGTTGGACGGGAAAGCTCCTCCTCCTAAGAAGAGAACAATGGGGACAAATACAACTCCTCCCCTTTCTCCGCAGCCTATGGACACACCCTCTTCTCCTCTTCCTCATACTCTGCCAGCTATCCCTCGACCTTTTACACCACGCCCATCTACACCTCAAACAGATGTAGAAAGTGACACAGGGGATGGGGACCTTCCTGGGGATTATAACCATACTATCCCAGAAGACACAGACCCATGGGAAGATTATGATGCAGTGACAGATAATGATAATGACCCTAACCTGTATCCCTCAAAACCCTCTCCCCCTGATGATAATTTGGGTTTTGCACAATTGATTAATAGGGCAGCAAAATACCACACGGTAAACTTACATACGGAACCTCAAATAGAGGATTTCCTTTTAGAAACGCTACCTGCTGCACAAAGAACATCAGGAACACTCCCAATGCTTAAGGGTCTCCTCAATCACATATCAGACCTATTCAAAGACCCTGTGAGGGCTAGGGTGTTAAACCAAGAATTGACAAAAAGTATAAGGCAGCCCCAAAAGACCCAGTATTTATTAAGGGCCAAATACCTCTGGACTCGTTAGTAGTCTCAAATGCTCGTAAGAGGGCGAACTCACTAACAGGAGAAGCTCCTCCTCCTGACAAGGAGTCCAAGTTAATAGATGCCTCTGGCAAAAGAGTAGCATCTCAAGCAGCAAACAGCTGGCGCATAGCAAATACTCAGCGCTACTTGCACGCAATGATAGAGCTCATTATGATGAGTTAGAGAAACTCATTACACATCTCCCTAAGAAACATCAAAAAGGGCAGAGCAGCTGACACAAGAAGGGAAGATTATAACCAACACTTCCATTAAGTGCACTTTAGACGCAGCAGACACAGCGGCAAGATCTATAAACACCAGTACTGAGGTTCTGTAAATTACGAATTCGTTCGTGCTCAGCCTCCATTTTGTGATCGCCGCCATTTTATGTTGCCCTCAGCTCAGCGAACGCAATGTTTTTGTCGTTTCTGCAGTGCGTGTCAGGTGGCTTCCTCGCCTATGTTTACTAACGAGTGTCCGGGTCTGGCCGAGTACACTAATTCCTGTCTGAGTTGATTAATCCACGTCCGGACTACATGTCATTTCACACCATTGTTTCCTTTAAGTTATCTTATCTGCTGTCCTTCGCTACATGTCTCATGCATTCTCCTGTTTGTCGACTGTCGTTCTACAACACGCAGCTGTGTTTTCTCTGTTTGTAAATCGAATTGTGTGGATTCACATGTGATTTACTTAAGGGGTTGAATGACAAATAGAAACGGGAACTTGAGTTGCTTTTGGTTTTAAAACATTGTCTATAACGTTTGCCTATAGCTCATGCTCGTGTGTGATTGCATTTTGCATTGTATTACATCGTATATAAACCTGTGTGCCCCGGAGTTAAGTGGCAGTCTCTTTTGAACCTCGTTGTACTGACGACTTCTAAGACCACTGTACTAGCTGCAGCTAATAAATACCATCTTCTGCGCCAGACGAAGAGTCTGTGCCTCTGTTTTTGACAAGGCAGGTGAATCCCGGGGATTTCAGGCGTAACCTGCGCCGCCGGGCCTTAAGGCTGCGGTTCTCCAGTATCATGTTAAGAAGACATGCATGGCTCAGGGTCTCAGGGTTCAAACAGGAGGTCCAAACTTCTTTATTGAACCAGCCTTTTGATGGGAAAGCACTCTTCATCTCAAGCACAGATGAGGCGTTAGAGAAAATGAAAAGGACACAGAAACGGCTAAGTGAATGGGAGCATTGCAACAGCCATCTCAGAGAGGTTCCTTTCGTAGGTCCACCTATAGAGGCAGATCAAAAAATACAGGCACAACCCAGCAGTCAACCTCTTTTACACCAACATCACGTAATGGTAATTCTAGAGGCAGTTACAGAGGTAACCACAAGAAGGGTAGAGGTCGCGGAAACAACAACAACCGCAACTCTCCTACCCAAAAACAGTGACTTCATACAGCTCCCCCCAGACCATGTAACGGGGGACGCCTATCACAGTTCCTACCTGTCTGGGAAAACATCACATCAGACAGGTGGGTGAGACAAATTATCCAACATGGTTATTGCCTAGAACTCACTGCTACCCCACCAAACATCCCCCCAGACAGCGTCCAATGAGTCAAGATCATCTGAAATTATTAAAACAGGAGTTACTATCGCTGCTACAAAAGCATGCAATCGAGGAGGTTCCACAATATCAACGAGGAACAGGAGTATACTCTCTATACTTTCTAATTCCCACAAAAGACTGATCTCTAAGGCTTATACTAGACCTCAGACCTCTCAATGCATATATAAATTCAGAACATTTCCACATGATCACACTCCAACAGCGCTCCAACAGGTACTTCCTTTACTGAAGAAAGGAGACTTTCTTTCTACACTGGATCTAAAAGACGCCTACTTTCATATCCCAATTCACAAAGCTCACAGAAAATACCTCAGATTTGTAATAGAAGGACGACATTATCAATTCAAAGTCCTTCCGTTTGGATTCACAACAGCACCAAGGGTGTTCACAAAATGCCTAGCAGTGGTTGCAGCACACCTAAGAAGACAGCAAATGCATGTCTTCCCTTACTTAGACGAATGGCTAATAAAGGCCACGTCACAAGAGGAATGTCTTCAAAACACACAAAAGACAATTCAACTGCTGCACCAGCTAGGGTTTACGGTGAACTACACAAAATCCCACCTGCAACCAAATAAGGTTCAACAGTATCTAGGGGCTACTATAAATACAGAAAAAGCCATAGTATACCCCAATCCAGTCAGAATTCAGACAATGCTCACCCTAATTCAAAGATTTCAACCGCAACACTCATCAGCAACTCGAGTGTTCATGCAGTTATTAGGGATGATGTCCTCTTGCATACTGTTAATCCCATATGCCAGAATACAAATGCGTCCGCTTCAAGAATGTCTAGCAACACAGTGGAATCAGGCTCAAGATCAGATTACAGATCTGGTGTTAGTAGACGACCGCACGCATCGCTCTCTGAAGTGTTGGAATAGAACAAACATTTCCAAAGGGCGGTCGTTCCTAGAACCAATTCCACAAGTGGTACTAACAGCGGATGCATCGCTCACCGGATGGGGAGCTCATATGGAGAGATACACCGTACAAGGGAGATGGAGTGTACAGCACAAACGACTGCACATAAATCATCTAGAACTACTAGCAGTGTTTCTAGCATTAAAAGCTTTTCAAATGCATATTCTCAATAAAGCAGTCCTGGTCAGAACAGACAACATGACAGCAATGTATTATATTCAAAAACAGGGGGGACGACACTCTCTCCAACTATCCAGACTAGCGCAGGAGATTTGGAGATGGGCCATTCCTCAAAACATCTATCTGCTAGCCGAACACCTTCCAGGAGTTCAAAATCAAATAGCAGACATCTTAAGCAGAGAGTCAGAACAAATACAGGAATGGGAACTGCACAACCAAATACTGCAGCCATTCTTCCAAAGATGGGGACAACCGGAGATAGATCTCTTTGCCACTCATCAGAACGCAAAATGTCAAAGCTTCGCATCCAGGTACCCACAACACCTGTCGCAGGGCGATGTATTATGGATAAATTGGTCCAACAAATTTGCATACGCTTTTCCCCCTCTCGCACGAATTCCATTAGTGGTTCGAAAACTGCAACAACATTCAGTGACCATGATACTGGTAGCACCCACGTGGGCACAGCAGCCGTGGTTCACCACGCTCCTACAACTCTCACAGGTGCCGCACCAAATATTAAGAATCTCACCCATGCACCTTACCCAGAACCATGGAGAAATAATGCACCCAGATCCCAAACAACTGAACCTAGCGATTTGGCTCCTGAGGTCTTAGAATTTGGATATTTAAATTTACCTTCAAACTGTATGGAAATTATTAAGCAAGCAAGACGTCCCACCACCAGAGCCTGCTATGCAGCAAAGTGGAAAAGGTTTGCTGTATACTGTAACAGTAACAACATCAACCCTCTGGACGCATCTACACAAAAAATTATTTGGTACTTGCTACACTTACAGCAATGTGACCTTGCTTACACCTCCATTAGAGTACATCTTGCAGCTATAGCAGCATACCTGCAAAACAGGCAACATCTATCCCTGTTTAGGGTACCCGCAATTAAGGCTTTCATGGAAGGCCTTAAAAGAGTTATTCCACCAAGACTACCACCTTTTCCAGTCTGGAACCTCAACATAGTACTCACCAGACTAATGGGGCCACCTTTTGAACCTATGCATAGGTGTGAAATACAATTTCTTACATGGAAGGTGGCCTTCCTTGTAGCCATTACCTCCCTCAGGAGAGTGAGTGAGTTACAGGCATTAACAATACAAGAACAATTTCTACAGTTAGTTACACCAGAATAAGGTGGTTCTTAGAACAAACCCAAAGTTCTTGCCTAAAGTAATTTCAGCATTCCACATCAATCAGCCAGTGGAACTACCAGTCTTTTTTCCTAAGCCACAGATGGTAGCAGAGAGGGCCCTACATACACTAGATGTCAAAAGGGCAATATTATATTATATAGAAAGAACACAGACTTTCTGAAAAACTAAACAACTATTTGTAGCATTTTCCCCAACACTTAAAGGCAACCCTATATCTAAAGCAGGTATTGCCAGGTGGATTGTTAAATGTATACAGATATGTTACCTAAAGGCAAAAAGAACGCTAACTGTTCCCCCTAGAGCTCATTCTACACGCAAACTCGGGGCATCTATGGCATTCTTAGGGAACATTCCCCTAGATGACATATGCAAAGCAGCAACTTGGTCTACACCGCATACCTTCACGAAACACTACTGTGTTGACGGGCAGGCAATACAACAAGCAAATGTTGGCCAGGCTGTATTAAAAGCTTTATTTCAGACTGTTGCAACAGACACTAGTGACCACCGCTAGGGAGGTAACTGCTGTGTAATCTATTCATAATGTACCATCTGCAGCCCATATGCCTCGAACGGAATATGCTACTTACCAGTATGCATCTGTTCTTGGCATAGAGGGATGCAGAGTGGTGCATGCCCTCCCTGCCTCCCCGGAAACCTGTGTCTGTTCCAACATTATCTTATTTAGATACACTTACATGGGCATCTCTTTCTGTATTCTATCATACTACTCCATCTAACCCTACTATGGCAAAACAATCTAAGGATGGAGCCGATGCCCATGAACACTATCACCCAAGGGAGGAGTCACCAGCCTTGTGACTACAAAAGACTTCTCCAAGAGAAATACAACTGCAATCATCCGAGCCCAACACCAGATGGCGATCTATTCATAATGTACCACTCTGCAGCCCTCTATGCCAAGAACAGATGCATACTGGTAAGTAGCATATTCCTTCTGAAGAACATTACTCATCTCTTTCCTCCTTCTCCTTTCATAATGCCACAGTGGGACTTAAATCTTGTCTTGAAGTTCCTTATGTGTGCTCTCTTCGAGCCTCTACATAACTGCCCTATCAGACTCCTTACTCTGAAGACTGCCTTCCTTGTCGCCATCACCTCTGATCATAGTGAGCTTGAAGCTCTGTCCTCAAACTCCTTTTCTGGCTGTTCATCCAGACAAAGTAGTTCTTCGCACAAGGGCCTCTTTTCTTCCCTAAGCAGATCTCTTTCCTCATAGGACAGACCATCCCTCTGCCCACCTTTTTCTCTCCTCTGCACCCTTCTAAAGAGAAAGAGAGACTCCACCGTCTGGACCCAAAACATGCACTGTCTTTTTTTATCAAGACCGCATGAATGATTTCTCGGTTGGCTAGGAGGGCACCAAGAAAGGTCAGGCTGTGCAAAAACGCACAATCTCTCGATGGGTTGTCCTGTGCATTAAGATCTGCTACTCTTTAGCTAAAAAGGAAGCTCCACCAGGGCTTCGGCGGCTAATACTGCATTGGGGCGTGGAGTTCACTCCTGGACATCTGCCAGGCAGCCACATGGGCATGCTTGCACACGTTCACCTAACATTATTGCCTAGATAGCCAAGTTCAGAGAGACGGCTACTTTGGCCAGTCTGTTCTCCAGGACTTTCTGGTGTGAACTCAGGGCCATATGTATGAACACATTTTTCCATAGACACAGAATGGGTAAAACCCTTTGATACATCTGGCCCTTAGTTCGCAGACCCACCTCCTGGGTTGGCATTGCTTGGGTATCTATTCTTAGGTATGGAATCTATAACAGTCTCTTGCAGATGAACAAGTTACTCACCTACAGTAACGATGTGTCTGTAAGAAACTTATGTTAGTTATAGATTCCTTACCTCCCCACACATCCTCCCAATTCTGCGAACTGACTTCAAGGGATAGGGGCTCCCTTCCAGGGTCCTAGTTATGTGCACCAGTGGTCAGTGTCTTGAAAGGCTCTGCGCTTCCAGCGTAGAAAGTCGTGTCGGAACTGACGTCAGCGCGGAGGGGTGGCGTCTAAGTAGACACTGCAACGTCCTTCCACCACCCACGACGCAAACCATGGACACAGAGTTAACCGATGCCACCTACCGACTTGCAGGGTTACTGCTAAAGAAAAATCTCCGGATCCAGTCTGACGCCTGGGGTAATTCTAAATGTAAGGAATCTATAACTACATATGTCTCTTATAGATACATCCTTAACGAAGGTAAGTAACTTGTTCCTCAATTTGGGATGCACAATAAATGGCACCAAATCCCTTCTAAAAATGCTCAAGACAGTTTTATCTTGGAGCCATACGTAGTTCAGTTACAGCAAAAGCTTTCCCCAATCCACAAATTGTTCTCGATCTCTAGAACGAACTGCCTCTTTTTCAGCCACATCATCGTGTATCAGTCAAAATGGTGATGCGCCTTCTGAGTGTGATGGCTTATTGCATTGCGATAATTCCACATGCCAGATTACATATGAGACCCCTACAAGACCGCCTAGCATCAGAATGGTCACAAGCGGGAGGCAACTTAGAGCATCTAGCGTTGGTTTCACCCTAGATCCATCAGGCACTAGAATGGTGGAAACACAAATGGAAGGAGCTTTCAAGGACCCAATCCGCCAGGTAACAGTCACAAGGGTTGCATCACTCGTTGATTGGGGGTGCTCAAATAGTGGGCATTGTTGTACAGGGGCACTGGTCTGCAAAACAACAAGCATTTCACATCAGATTTCTAGAGCTACTAGCTATACAAATGGCTCTCAAAGCATTTCTACCAAACATAAAAGGGAAAAATGTTCTGCTATGCACAGACAATGTGACCGCAATGTACTGCATCCAGAAACCAAGCAGGACCCATTTATTGCAAATATCTCAACTAGCACAGATTATATGAAAATGGAAGTCCACAATACATACCAGGGGTGGACAACCCGATAGCAGACATGCTAAGCAGGATGCATTAACAAGTCCATGAGTGGGGAGTGCACACTCAAATCTCAAAAAAGTACTTCAAATGGCGGGGAACTCCAACAATAGATATTTTTGCCACCGTAGAAAATGAAAAATGTCAAAACTTCCCAACCAGGCTTCTACAGCCACAATCCAAAAGCAATGCTCTATGGATGAACTGGTCAGGGATATTTGAATACTCTTGTCCACCTCTCCCACTCATTCCTTATATGGTCAGGAAACTCGTATAAACATTACTAAGGATGATACTCATAGCTCCAACATGCACATGACAACCATGGTGCAAAAGATTCATGGAGCTCTCCCTATTGCATCACGAGATTCGACTCAACATTCCAGATCTTCTAACTCACAGCAGGACAGTGTCCGGCACCTGGCTCCTGAGGCAGCAGAATTTGGGTACCTCCAGTTAACTCCAGAATGTATGAAAATTCTAAAGGAAGACCTACCATTCCAGTAACACCCTTCTTCCTTTACCCTTGAGCCAATGCACTCCCTCTAGACCATCTACGTGCCCTACAGCAAGGAGTTTTATCTTTTTTGCAAAAGGGTGCAAGTGGAGTTGGTTCCAGAGTGTGAATGGGGTCAGGGGTGCTACTCTTGGTACTTCCTGGTCCCCCAAAGATGTTGGCGGTGTTAGTCCAGTCCTATACCTCGAGGATCTGAACTGGTTTCTCAAAAACGAAAAGGTGCTGTCCCTAGCTCCGGTCCTGTTGGCACTGGTAGCGGAAGATTAGATGTCGACCTACAAGATGCCCATTTCCACACCTATCCTGATGTCACACAGGAAGTTTCTTTGCTTCACACAATCTAACCCGAACACTACCAGTTTGTGGTACTTCCATTTGGCCTCACTTCTGCTGCTCAAGTCTGTAATGGTGGTGGTTGCTGCCAGTCTAAGAATCCCAGTTGTCACTTACCTGGACAACTGGCTCATCCAGCTCTCCAGAGATGGTGTCTTGTCACCTACAAACTACAGCTGCGTTGTTGTAAATTCTGGGCTTTCGGTCAACAAGCCCCTTTTTTTAAGGGCAGTCCACATCAAGTTAAAGCTTACTTCCTTCTCAAAGGGTCCAGGACACTCAGGCTTATATTCCTAGGTTTCAGAACTGAGTGATCTTTCCAGTCCTGACAGTCTTATGTCTGCGTGGCCACCCACATGAGTGGTCTTCAGGCAATGGATCCAGTACAGAGGAGATCTCTAAAGCTCCCTGGATAATGTGGAGGACCTACAGCAGTGGAGTGTGGAAGAAAACATTCCCCAAGGAAAGCAGTGTTCGAGGCATGTGGGCTGCTGAATTCATATCTGTGCATAGATCGCCGCCTAGTGTTGGGTCCGGATGATTGCACATTGTTGTCCTGGAGATAGGTGGCTCCTCCCCTGGACAACAGTGCGCATGGGCATCCTCTCCATCCCCAGATTGTTTTTTTCCTCCATTGGGTTCGGATGTACTTTCTCGACTCCAGTTCGGAAACTTTGTTATAACTCTTTACTAAGGCCAAAAGGCCTTCGGGGCGTCGGTATTGTCTCGTTCGGTGCCCAGTTCTTCGAACCGGACGTCGAAGGCAGGTTTTCACTTTCGACACCTAAGGCCCAAACTACGACGACGATGGATCGGAGCCCGTTCAAACGATGCCCCGTCTGCAATTCAAAATACCCTCACATTGATGTGCACCCAGTGTGCAATAAATGTTTATCCCCGGAGCACGACGAGGCCAGCTGTATGGCCTGCTCAAAGTTCCGCTCCAAGAAGACGCTTCGAGTTCGACGCGCAGCAAGACAGTCCGCGCAGAAGTCGGCGCCCGAGCCGGTCATCATCTTTGAGGCCTGTGACGAAGAAGGTGCCGACGACTCCAGTGATGAGCCAGGCCCAACCGCAGTAGCGGGGCCTACTAATGACAATACGCTCCCTACGGCTCAGGTCGAGGCATCGCCGAAAGGCCTTAGCCAAGATCTTACTCCACATTCTATAGCCCCGCGTCCCGGCCAGGCTAAGAATACTTAAAAGGAGCCATCGGTCGATCTTTCAAAATCGAAACCGAAACCTACGGAGCCGAAACCGAAACTACTTAAAGTGGTCGTCGGATCGACGTCGACGCCAGTCAAGTCGAAGACTATCGGCGACCCTTCGGCGTCGAAAGGGGGCGTCGCCTCGCAGACTGGGGCGTCGAAGCCAGGCTCTACAGTAAAGCACGTCATCTGAGCCAGGCCCAACCGCAGTAGCGGGGCCTACTAATGACAATACGCTCCCTACGGCTCAGGTCAAGGCATCGCCGAAAGGCCTTAGCCAAGATCTTACTCCACATTCTATAGCCCCGCGTCCAGGCCAGGCTAAGAATACTTAAAAGGAGCCATCGGTCGATCTTTCAAAATCGAAACCGAAACCTACGGAGCCGAAACCGAAACTACTTAAAGTGGTCGTCGGGTCGACGCCAGTCAAGTCGAAGACTATCGGCGACCCTTCGGCGTCGAAAGGGGGCGTCGCCTCGCAAACTGGGGCGTCGAAGCCAGGCTCTACAGTAAAGCACGTCATCTCGACGCAGTCTACGTCGGCGCCCAAACATGGAGACAAGACCAAAGGCCTCCAGACCAAAAAGGCTGTCGAGCCGAAGATTTTAGCGCTCAAACCGCTACTAAGCAAACAACTTGAGTCGAAGACCAAAGCCGACCCGAAGCAGCAGGTGGCATCGACGCCCAAGGCTGTGCATGCTACGCACCGTGAGCGCGGGTCGACGCAATCAAGCAAGCATACTAGTGAGTCGCCGAAGCAGCTCGGATCGAACACTACGGCAAGCTCTAAAAAGGTCGGCCCGTCCACAGGCCACCCTCCGATTAAATTCGGTCTGCCACCGACGGCTCGAGTCAAGCATCTCGAACATCACAAAGGCACCGACCCATCCAAGACAGTGTCCGCGCCTTCGAAGCCCACCCCTGAAGGGGTTGTGTTCCAAGAACCCTCGTACGACAACCAGTCGAAACTCTTCATCGACTCGGAATCGGGCAGGCTTACCATCCATAAACGGAAGATCGCACCTGAACATCCCTTGGAGGCTTATAAAATCCCTCTTAAACGGAAAAAAGACTCGCCCACCTCACCAGTTCTCTTTGAACACGTTGAGAGCTATTCGCAACAAATGGCATATTCTCCAGCGCAAAGCGAGGAGGACATGGGTGATGAATACGGTCAGGCGGCCTTCACTTATCAGGCTGACACTGATCAGGAAGAACCTCCGCAATGGACTGATGCTGTAGACCCTGATGATCCACAAGCTGCACCGGACACTCAGTCCTACAATGTCAAAACCTCGCCTACTGAAGACACGGCGGCGTTTAACGCTTTGATAGAAAGGGCAGCCCTCCACCATGACGTGGAAATGCACGCAGAACCTGTGGAAGAAGATTTCTTATTTGATACTTTCTCCACCTCTGAAAGATCGACAAAGACTTTGCCTATGCTAAAAGGGGTCCTCAAGCATGCTGCGGACATTTTCAAAGAGCCCACGAAAGCAAGGGTTATCAACCCTAGGATTGAAAATAAAAAAGGCCTGCTCCAGTGGACCCCACCTACATCAAAGGCCAGCTCCCATTGGACTCCCTCGTAGTGGCCAATGATCGCAAGAGGGCAAACAAGTGGTGACGCTCCTCCTCCGGACAAAGAATCAAAGATCTTGGAGGCATCAGGAAAGCGAGTGGCAGCACAGGCTGCTAATATTTGGAGGATTTCAAATACACAGGCCCTATTAGCTAGATACAATAGGGCTCACTACGACACACTAGAACAGTTGTTGCAACACCTGCCTGATGCTTACAAAGAGGGAGCAGAAATGATCATACAGGAGGGGAAGTTCATTTCTAATGCATCCATCAAATTTGCACTGGATGCGGCTGACACGACAGCTAGGGCGATTAACACTAGTGTAATGTCTTAAGCGCTGGGACACCTCCGTCGGAGGTAGCTGTGCGCTCTATAAAATACTAAATAATAATAATAATAATAATGTTGAGACGTCACGCATGGCTCCGCATCTCTGGGTTTAAACCCGAGATTCAAACAACTTTGCTCAACCAGCCAGTTAACCCAGACTTCCTTTTTGGTCGCGAGGTAGACACAACCCTCGGAAAAATTAAAAAGGACACTGAGACATCAAAATCCATGGGGGCTCTGAAGTCACAGCAGTTTCGGGGCAGTTCCTTTCATCGCTCCGGTAATAGGCGAGCCTCTAGAGGACAAGCTTTACAGCAAGCCCAGTACAGCAAACGGAGCACGCAGTCCACCTATACAAAGAATACCAGGGGTGGATACCGTGGAAACAGCGCCAAGGGTAGAGGACGTGGTAATAACAATGCGAGATCCTCCGCTCCCAACAAACAGTGACGCCTTGTCACTGCCCCCCGACCATTTAACACCTGTCGGGGGAAGACTCCAGCAGTTCCTGCCAGTCTGGGAAGGCATTACCACGGACAGGTGGGGGAGACAACTTATCCAATACGGTTATTGTCTAGAACTAACCTACACCACCCCCACCTACCCCCAAGGCACCGTCCTATGTCCGCAGAGCACATGCACTTATTGCAGCAAGAAGTACTCTCCATGCTGCAAAAAGGGGCAATAGAGCTCGTGCCTGCAGAAGAACGAGGTACAAGAGTGTACTCTCTGTACTTCTTGATCCCAAAAAAGGACGGTTCCCTGCGGCTCATTCTAGACCTCAGACCCCTCAACCAATACATACTGTCAGAACACCTTCATATGTTAACTTTACAGCAGGTCCTGCCGTTGCTCAGTCAGGGCGACTTCCTAGCGACCCTAGACCTCAAGGATGCATATTTCCACATTCCCATTCACCCAAGTCACAAGAAATATCTCAGATTCACCATCAACAATCAGCATTACCAATTCAAGGTCCTGCCTTTCGGGGTCACCACTGCCCCCAGAGTGTTCACCAAGTGCTTAGCGACTGTGGCTGCGCACCTTCGGAGACAACATATTCATGTATATCCCTACCTGGACGACTGGCTTGTTCAAGCAAAGTCAGCCCAGCAGTGTGCCAGCCACATGTCGCGTACAATTCACCTCCTTCACAGTCTGGGGTTCTCACTAAACTACGCAAAGTCGCACCTTCAGCCCGCCCATGTGCAACAGTACCTAGGGGCAACATTGAACACTCTGACGGCAACAGCGCAGCCAAATTCTGCCAGAGTCCACAGCATGCAGCTGCTCATTCGGAAGTTCAGGCCTCAACAATCGCTCCCAGCGCAGGTGTTCATGCAGCTGTTCGGTATGATGGCCTCCTGCATATTCATAGTCCCGCACGCGAGGCTGCACATGAGTCCCCTTCAAGAATGCGTAGTGGAACCAGGCTCTTGGGCATCTAAAAGACCTAGTGTTGGTGACCGGTCGTGCATACAACTCTCTGCATTGGTGGAATCCACAAAACCTTTGCAGGGGACGACCGTTCCAAGAGTCTGTCCCACAGATAGTGCTGACGACGGACGCATCTCCCCGGGGTTGGCGAGCGCATGTCCTCCATTACACTGTGAAGGGACTATGGACGGCGCAGCAGTAAAAGATACATATCAATCTTTTGGAGCTGATGGCAATCTTCATGGCACTGAAAGCGTTCAAGTTGCACCTGTGCAACAAGGTCGTGTTGATCCGGACGGACAACATGACTGCCATGTAATACATCCAGAAACAGGGAGGCACACACTTCCCGCAGCTATCTCACCTAGCCCAGAGCATGTGGAAGTGGGCCATTCAGAGGAACATGTTCCTCATGGCGGAACATCTCCCGGGCAAAGACAACCAGATGGCGGACCTGCTCTGCAGGCACAGTCATCAGATGCACGAGTGGGAGATTCACCCCTCAGTGCTCCAACAATATTTCCAGCAGTGGGGTCTTCCAGAGATCGACCTCTTCGCCACAAAGGAGAACGCAAAATGCCAAAGCTTCGCCGCCAGGTTCCCACACCCGCAGTCTCAGGGCAATGCGATAGGGATGAACTGGTCAGGCAGATTTGCGTATGCTTTTCCCCCAGCCCCACTCATACCGCTGGTGGCGCGCAAACTGCAGCAGCATTCCATGACGCTCATCCTGGTTGCTCCAACGTGGGCACGACAGGCTTGGTACACCACGTTCCTGGAACTTTCAGTGGTGCCTCACCAACGGCTGCGCCTCACGCCCAGCCTCCTCACTCAGAGCCATGGAGACATTCAGCACCCAGATCCGCAAGAGTTGAGCCTAGCGATTTGGCTCCTGAGGTCATAGTTTGGCTACCTCAACTTGCCCCCTGAGTGTATGAACATCATCAAGGAGGCAAGGCGACCTACAACTAGGGCGTGCTATGCGGCCAAATGGAAGCGTTTTGTCATCTACTGTTCCAACAATGACATTAATCCGCTAGATGCGTCCACGCAAAACGTCATATGTTACTTGCTGCATCTATATCAATGCAATCTAGCGTATAGTTCCATTAGGATACATTTGGCTGCCATGGCCGCTTATCTTCAGAACAGACAGCATCTTTCCCTCTTCAGAGTGCCTGCCATTAAAGCCTTCTTAGAAGGCCTTAAAAGAGTGATCCCTCCCAGACACCCTCCTTCGCCTGTCTGGAATCTAAACATCGTTCTCACCAGGCTCATGGGGCCCCCCTTTGAGCCTCTTCATTCTTGTGATATACAGTTTCTTACATGGAAAGTGGCTTTTCTGATAGCCATCACATCGCTACGAAGAGTCAGTGAGCTTCAAGCCCTGACAATTCAAGAGCCCTTCCTACAAATTCATGCTAATAGGGTAGTGCTGCGCACCAACCCCAAGTTCATGCCTAAGGTAATGTCGCAGTTCCACATTAATCAAACCATAGAACTGCCAGTTTTCTTTCCAACCCCAGATTCAGTGGCAGACAGAGCACTGCACACCTTAGATGTCAAAAGAGCTCTCCTGTATTACATCGACCGGACAAAAGACTTTAGAAAGACTAAACAACTGTTTGTTGCCTTCTCTCCACAACACAAAGGCAACCCTATTTCCAAATCAGGTATAGCTAGATGGATTGTTAAATGCATACAGATCTGTTATCAAAAGGCTAAACGCACTTTAACAGTTCCCCCAAGAGCGCATTCCACACGCAAGCTAGAGGCATCCATGGCTTTCCTAGGTAACATTCCTCTAGAGGACATATGTAGAGCAGCCACATGGACCACCATACATACATTTACCAAACACTACTGCGTAGATGTACACTCCAAACAGCAAGCTGCTGTAGGGCAGGCTGTTCTCAGAACTCTCTTTCAGACTGCTGCAGCTGGCACGGGCAACCGCCGCTAAGGAGGTAACTGCTATTTATTCTATGCACAGATATGAATTCAGCAGCCCACATGCCTCGAGCGGAATATGCTACTTACCAGTATGCATCTGTTCTTGGCATGTAGGGCTGCTGACATTCAGATCGCCCGCCCTCCTCCCCGGTGCCTGTTGCAGCTGTAGCACTCAAAATCATTTTCAGGCACGGTCATCACTTTCTGTATTACACCATCTCTGCCACAATGGCGAAAAACAATCTGGGGATGGAGAGGATGCCCATGCGCACTGTAGTCTAGGGGAGGAGCCACCTATCTCGTGATACTTCGAAGACTCTTCCAGGACAACAATGTGCAATCATCCGGACTCAACACTAGGCGGCGATCTATGCACAGATATGAATGTCAGCAGCCCTACATGCCAAGAACAGATGCATACTGGTAAGTAGCATATTCCTTCCTCCTCTGGTGTGACAGCAGTTATCATGGATGCAGAGCTCATATGGAGAAATTTGAGATCAGAAGCTTCTGGCCTCCAGAAGATCTGATGGTGTATATCAATTTGTTTGAATTAAGGGCATTATATCTGGCTCTTAAGACCTTCCTGCTGTCCCATTGCAGTCAATATGTCCAGGTTTTGACAGACAATACAGATGCAAAAAGGTACATCAACAGTCAAGTGGGAGTAAGGTCCGACCTTTTCTGTCGAGAAGCTCTGCATGTCTGGTCCTGTGCTTGGGATCATCTGATCTCCCTAGTAGCAAATCATCTTGCTGGAGGGCTTAACGAATGGTGTGGTCTGCAGACCTCATTTATCTTTCCTTGTGCCCACTGCTCAGTCTTCCTCACGTGAGTAGACCACCTCACATTCGCATAGTCAGGTTCTGAACCCCAACCTCCAGATCCTCCACGTCTGGAGATTAAGTGGGGTAACCAGCAATCGTTTTTTTGCCTCCTAAAGTGATGAATGTTATTTTATGCTCCTGTAGACACTTCACCAAGACGGTGTACTCTAGCAGATAGGGATGATTTGTCAAGTGGTGTGCAGACAACTCAGTATACCATCTTCACTCCTGTCTGGCTGACATCCTACATTTTTCCCTATTGCTGGCCCAGCAGGGGTACGCATGCCACTGTTAAGGGTAACTTGTCTGCCTTCCTCTTCCTACCTGATCATCTGTCTCTTTTCAATTCATCCATAGTCATGAGGTACTTAAAGGGGTTTACAAACAAGTTACTACCAACTCCTTTCATAATGCCTCCATGGGATCTCAACTTTTCTGTTACGTTTGTAATATGTTCTCCTTTTGAACCATTGCACAGTTGCTTGTTTTGGCTGCTTACTTTCAAAACAGTCTGTTCAAGGCATATGAGCTGCAGATCTTACGCTGTGCATTAGATTGCCACCTGGTGTTGGGCTCGGATGATTGCGTGTTGTCGTCGTCTTGGAAGAAGTCTTTGTAGTCACGAGATAGGTGACTCCTCCCTTGGATGATAGTGCGCATGGGCATCGGCTCCATCCTTAGATTGTTTTTTCCGCCACTGGGTTTGTATGAAACGTTTCCACTCCGGTTCGAATTCTACTTTTCAAGTACTTTGACGCGTAAAAACGTATTCAAACGTCACCAAACTACTTTCGATATCGACAAACATTGTCTCGACTCAATCAGCTCGATTCCGGTCGTCGACGCGGGCCGTTGGGCCTATCCACGCCGTGAGGCCTAGACCTCATGGAAAGGACGCCATTCAAATGATGTCCCAACTGTGGAGCAAAGTTCCCACACAGTGACCATCACGAGGTGTGTAACCTGTGCTCATCGCCAGAACACAACGAATCCAGCTGCACAGCTGTGCGTCCTTTCGATCCAAGAAAACCATTCGAGATCGGAGGGCCCATCAACACTACATGCAGAGATCAGCCCCGGAACCGGTGGATATCTTCGACGAAGAAGTTCTGCTCGTTCCCGAGGAAGATCCAGACGATCTCCAAATCGTATCAGAGGCAGATGACTCCATACCATCGGGTCAGCACGTGAGTACTATTGCCCCGGCCCCATACCCACCACCCAAATCGAAGGCAAAGGTCAACACTCAGCCTGCGGGGCCCAGACGCGACCGAAAACACACTTCGAAAGCCCGCCATTGAGCCCAGCTCCGAAGAAAATACTCAAGCCTTCCGGTAGCTCCTTTCCCAGCAAACCACACGTGCCGATTCCTCCAGCTCCCTCAGCACTGGAACCGAAAGAAGTCTTGGCTCCGAAACCGTCGACTTCTAAAAACAAAACTATGACGCCAGCGTCTGACGCCTCGAAGCGGACCAGACCAGCTTCAACTCCGAAGCCAATATCTTCGGTACTGAAACCTAGAAGGCCTGATTCCGATGCGCCCAAGCCCTCAAAACAGCCTACGACTCCGAAAACAACACCTTTGGTGCCGAAATCTACGCCAAAGGACACAGTTACAACTCCTAAGGCAAACGATAAGCAGCAACCACACCCGGAACAGAAAAAATCGGCACCGGCAAAGGTTCAGAAAGGAGAAGAACTTTTCCAACCCGATCCTCTACAAAAGAAGATCTACATTGACCCAAAGACAGGTCAGGTATCCACTACACCACACCGGAAGAGGAAATTAGACACAGCACCTACAGCTGCAGTGCCTGTCAAGAAGAAGGACTCTGCCACATCTCCTATGCACCCTTCTTCTCCAAGTGGGTCAGGAGGTCTCCAAGTGTCTCTTCCAATTGAGAAAAATCCGGAAGGTTTGTCGCCTCTTGACCCTGGAAGCTTTGACACAGGTGGTGATCGCTACTGTGATCTCCCACCTAGATTACGCAAACTCGATCTATCTAGGCCTCCCTCAGTTTCTTCTGAAACTCCTTCAGATGGTGCAAAATCATGCAGCCAGACTGATTCTGAGCCAGCCCAGATGGCAATCAGCCACCCCCCTTCTGAAGACACTTCACTGGCTCCCTGTGGCCCAGCGCTGCACCTTCAAAGTTGGCTGTATGATCTTTGAAGCGCTTCACTGCAAAAGTCCTACATTTATTACGAAACTTATCACGAAGCATGCACGTCCCGAAATCTACGCTCGGCTCACCAATGTCTCTTACAGACACCATCTTTTAAACTCAAACGCTCGGGCGGTTGCAGATTCGGCACCCTGGCTCCTCGCCTTGGGAATGCCTTTCCTCTTGAGATCCGGCTATGTCCGGACCTCATGTCATTTAGGAAATCCTTAAAGACCTGGCTCTACCAATAAGCATACCACTAACTCTGCAGGCTTTAAACTCTGACTTCGTCCTCTGTCTTCAACAGCGCCAGGAAACCAATCGGTGTCAGTGCGCTTAACAAATCATTGTTAACATAACATAACATACTTCCTTCTCCTTCATCTCCTGTTCTTCCCAACTATTCACCTCCGAATTCTCCTGAACACTCTCCTCCTCATACTTCACCAAATACACCTCAAAATGATGACGAGTGTAGCATAGGGGGAGGGGTAGACCCAGATGAGCCTTTCCCCTAACCTGTTGATGATCCAGATTGGGAGTACCCAAAGCCACAATATGTGCCAGACATTCCTGACCCACAGTCATATCCATCAAAACCTTCTCCCCCAGAAGACAATATTGGTTTTGGGCACTTACTGAATAGGGCTGCCATTTATTATGAAGTCACTATGCATTCAGATGAGGCGGAGGAAGATTTTTTATTAGATATGTATGAACAATCACAAAGGTCTGTTCTTCCTATGATCAAAGGGGTCATCAAACATGCTCCAGCGGTATTTAAAGATCCTGTACGTGCTAGGATCCTAAACCCTAAAATTGAGAAAAAAGTACAGGCCTGCTCCTGGTGATCCACCCTACATTAAAGGATAGCTACCCTTGGATTCCCTAGTTCTCTCAAATGCTAGGAAAAGAGCAAACTCACAGACATCAGGTCAAGCACCACCCCCTGATAAAGAATCTAAGGTGATAGATGCTTCAGGCAAAAGGATAGCTGCACAAGCTACTAATACATGGTGTATAGCTAACACGCAAGCCCTCCTTGCAAGATATGACAGGGCTCATTATGATCAGTTACAAAAATTACTACATCTACCTGACCAATATAAGGTGCAGGCAAACAACCTTATACAAGAAGACAAGTTAATTTCAAATGCCTCAATCAAGTGTGCACTTGATGTAGCAGACACCACATCTAGAGCTGTAAACTAGTGTCCTACTTAGACGTCATGCGTGGCTACGCATTTCAGGATTCAAGCAGGAAGTGCAAACTACCATCTTAAGTCAGCCATTCAACCAACATCAATTGTTTGGACCAGAGGTAGACCCACGACTTGAGAAAATGAAAAAAGATACAGGTACAGCCAAATCTATGGGAGCTTTGCAATCCACACAAGCTAGCTCTTTTCGTCGCTCCTTCTATAGAGGAGGCTCCAAACAAACTGGATCTTCCTTCAAGTCCAATACACAGGCATCCTCCAGTAAAGGATATTTTAGAGGAGGCTATAGAGGCAACAACAATAAAGGAAGAGGTAGAGGCAACAACAATAATCTAACCTCTTCCACCACAAAACAGTGACTTCCCTCAGCTCCCCCAGCAGCACTCCACTCCTGTGGGGGGCAGACTAACACAGTTCCTACCTGTCTGGAATTCCATCAGAACAGACAGGTGGGTAAGATAAATTATCCAGTATGGCTACTGCCTCGAACTTACAGCTACCCCTCCACACGTACCACCCAGACAGCGTCCAATGTCTGCAGAACATATTACGCGGCTCAAACAAGAAGTCCTATCACTTCTTCAAAAAGACGCAATAGAAATAGTTCCTTTACAACATCAGGGGTTTACTCGCTGTATTTTCTAATACCCAAAAATGACGGGACACTAAGACCAATTCTCGACCTCAGGCCCCTCAATCACTATATACACTCAGATCATTTTCATATGATCACTTTACAACAAGTGCTCTCATTGATTAAACAAGGCGATTTCCTTACAACACTAGATCTAAAAGACGCCTACTTCCACATTCCTATACATCCTTCTCACAGAAAGTATCTGAGGTTTGAACTGGAAGGACAGCATTATCAATTCAAAGTCCTTCCATTCGGGGTAACAACTGCACCAAGAGTGTTCATAAAGTGCCTGGCAGTAGTAGCTGCACATCTCAGAAAACAGATACATGTCTTCCCTTATCTAGACGATTGGCTCAAGTCATTCAATCATTGTGTCCAACACACAAATCAGCAATTCAAACATTGCACGACTTAGGGTTCGCAATCAACTACACCAAGTCGCACCTACAGCCCTCTCATGTACATCAATATTAGGGGCTACAATAGACACGTCTACAGCTCTAGCGTATCCCAGTCCAACAAGGATACAGAGCATTCAAGACTTAGTCACAAAGTTCCAACATCAACACTCTCACAGCGAGTGTTCAGGAGACTAATAGGTATGATGGCATCTTGAATCTTCATTGTACCATATGCAAGACTGCAAATGCATCCGTTACAGGAATGTCTAGCACAACAGTGGAATCAGGCTCAAGGACAACTAACAGACCTGGTATTGGTAGACAGCCGCACACATCACTCTCTGCAGTGGTGGAACACCAAAAACTTGACAAAAGGGCGGCCGTTCTGCGAACCTGTTCCACAAATAGTACTTACAACAGACGCATCTCTCAATGGATGGGGAGCCCATCTCCTACATCATACAACTCAAGGGCAATGGAACAATCGGTAAATATTGTTCCATATCAATCTCCTAGAGCTGCTAGCAATATTCTTAGCACTCATAACATTACAAGTACAAAACAAAGCTGTCTTAATCCGGATGGACAGCATCACAGCTATGTACTATATACAAAAACAGGGGGGTCACACTCTCTACAGCTGTCCCAGCTTGCACAGAACATTTGGAGATGGGCCATTCCACAAAACATGTATCTGTTAGCAGAACACCTTCCAGGAGTTCACAATCAGATAACCGATCTGTTAAGTCGACAGACGCAATAGATTCATGAATGGGAACTACATCCGCAAGTTCTTCAACCATTCTTTCACAAGTGGGGTCATCCAGACATAGATCAGTTTGCCACACACAAAAACGCAAAATGCCCAACCTTCGCCGCCAGGTTTCCACACACCCTGTCCATGGGCAATGCGATATGGATGAACTGGTCAGGCAGATTTGCGTACGCTTTTCCGCCACTACCACCAATACCACTAATAGTGCGCAAGCTACGACAACAGTCGCTCAAACTGATTTTAGTAGCTCCCACATGGGCACGCCAACCGTGGTCTACAACTCTGCTAGAACTATCCGTAGTTCCACACCAAAAACTACGTCTGACACCATCCCTGCTAACGCAGAATCATGGAGACATCAGACATCCAGACCCAAGCCAACTGAATCTGGCGATCAGGCTCCTGAGGTCTTGAAGTTTGGTCCTCTTAACCTACCACCAGACTGTATGAAGGTGTTTACTCTGTTTATTGTATTTGATTTGGTTCTCCACTGAGAACCACAAATATTAAATGTACAATTTCAATTTAAACAGTTTAGTATAAAAATTTCCTTCTACTACAAAGTTAAAAATGGTTTTACAAATTTGTAAAAATTGTAACGTACAAATTCATGTGGCAGAGTTGTACATAAAATAATCAGTTCCTGTACTGAGTTAATTCTACATTTCAAATAGATTGGTTGAATAAACCTTTTCCTAGCTTTTACCACTATCGCATTTGGGCAGGTAAACAGTAAATGCTCCAAGTCCTGCTCTCCGCCATTACACAAGTTACATATAAGACTTTCTTTTAAGTACCACCTAGATGTAATGGTTTTTACCGGAAGCATTCCGAATCTGAGCAAAACAATCGATCTCCTAGCTCCATGGTTTAGGTTAAAATTAATGTACTGTTGAGGTTTCTTATACTCTATAGATTCAGTGATATTTTTATATAAAGACAGTTTAAAACAGTGCTGAGAGTCAAGGTCAAAGCTGAGTCTTGAAGTAAAGTGCTTTAGAAAAAGTTTCAACTGGGCAGCAGTCCAAGAAGGTAACAGCTTGCTATTAACCTCTGATAACTTAAAAGCAAATAGGATATTTCTTGAAAATACATTCTTTGATGCTTCACATTCAAATGTTTCTATTTTTGGTAGGGATCGGAGCGTTGCTTTTTCAGCATGGAGGAGATTGTACGCCCACCTGATGATATTGGCGATTGCTCGGGCATAGAAGCTGGTTAGTGAAAACTCAAGGCGGAGAGCTTGCACTGGTACCGCCTGGGACAACTTCATTAGTTTTCGTAGGATCTTTCCTTCTTTTAAGTCTAAAAAGCTCCATTGAGTTATTGGTACATATTCAAGAGCGTATGACAGTACTGATGGAACCTTGGCACTGTATACCTTAGGCATAGCAGAAAAACTGTCTTTGTCCAGATGCAGCGTAAAACCGTGAAAGTGCTCCCACATGCACATCAGATTTCCGAGTCAAATTCAGAATATGGGGCCTATTTTGCAAAGTCTTGGTGAAGATTCTTCCCAAGTAGGTATATTCATTTACCACTTCCACCGTTTTTCCCCCTAGTGACCAGATGAATTGAGTGCTCCTTTTCTTGCCAGAGAATGGTACTATTTTTGTTTTTGAGATGTTCGGTATTAGATAATTTTCCTCTGCATAGTTGTGGAGTGAAGGCTTCTTAGCAGACCAAATGGAGTTAGATCTAATATAATAACATATGTTGCATACAGCAAAGTATGTATTTTGTGGGAAGCAATTTTTGGTGGAAAGTTGCAAATCTGCTGAAAACATTGAAGCAAGTCGCTTAAATAAAGGGAAAATAATAGAGGAGCCAGAAGGCATCCCTGCCTAAAGCCATTTGGGGTCAGGATAGGATTAGTAAGACCCTTTTCCCTCCCCATTTGGACCTGGCACCAGGTATCTGTATGTAGTGATGATAGTTTATGTAGTAAATTGTCCGGGATACCCATTTTGCTGAGTTTTCTCCAGAGTGTTGCTCTGTCCACTCTATTGAATGCGGTGGTAAAGTCGATAAAGGCAGCATATACGACCTGAGATTTTATTGTGACTTATTTATCTAAGAGGGTTTGCAGGACAGCAATATTATCAGTGACTGAGTGATTTGGTCTAAATCCGGCCTGGGATAGGGGAATTATTCCAGATGAAAAGGCCCAGTCCTTAAGATGATCTAGTACTGTTGCTGTGAAGATCTTTCCTGTAGCGTCCAAACAGGCTATCTGACTATAATTGCCAGGATGCAGCCTTGTACCTTTTTTGTGTATAGGTATTATAATGCTCCCCTTCCAGGACTTGGGGATGTCCCCAGTAGTGAAAATATAGTTAAAAAGGGGGGATAACATCTTACTCCATTCCTTGGGGTTGCATTGAAGGACCTTGATCGGAATTTGGTCCGGAGCTGTTGCTCCTGTTGATCTCGCCTTTCTTATATGTAACTCAATAGAAAACGGACTGGAAACTCCACTGTCCAAAGGTTTTATTTCTGGGTTCCTAGCAAAGTGATCACTTATTTCAGCGTTAGTGTTTAGTTTATATAAATTGGCAAGATAGAGTTCCCATTCTGATGGAAGCACCGGGATAGCTTGTAATGTTTTTTTCGTACCCATTTCTTTAGCTATAAAATTCCAATAGGAACGTTGGTTATTTTGTTTCGCTGCTATCTGCAGGTCTAACCAATTTTTATCTTGAGTTATTCTCTTCTTTTTTTCTTTTTCTCTCCTGCGTTGATTTTTCAATTTGTTGATTTCTAACTGTCTAGCTGGTAGTTTTCTAAAAACTGTGCTCTTATCAGTTTATTTAGATAATTTGTATTAGTAGCTAACTTTGATTTTTTGTTTTGAATCTTAATTGGTTGCATTAACTTTTTGATATTGATTTCAAAATTTATCGGATTTGCTGAATGTATTACATGCAAAAGTTGCGTTGAATCTATTATGGTAATTATTTTAGTGAGAATTGTTGAATTCCAGTAAATCCGTCTTTGGGTTGGATTTGCCAGAACTGCACTGTGGCTATAGATAATTTTGGTTTGACAGGGACAGTTGTGTTTTCCACTCTGTACTTAACTGTAGAATAGCATGATCACTACCGTAAACCGAATCAATTTTAAGTTGTAAAACTGATCCAAATAGATCGTAACTACAGATCATGTAGTCCAGTAGCGAAGGATTACAATTTCCATAACTTGTGTTTGAGGCAGGGATGTCTCCTTCTACGTTGCCATTTAGTATTATTCCATTTAACATGGGTAGTGATGCTATTAGGATCTTCCCTCTTTTATCCGCCTTACTTTCTTTAGGAAGAAGTGGAATAGAGATTCCCAGGGCCTCTTCTGAGATCCAACTTGCCCATTTAGATAGTACATCATTAGATATTTTTCCGTTGAGATCCTCCATAATGAGAAGTGGTGGATAACCATGATTTTCTATTGTTTGTTCGATGTCTTTTAGGGTTTCTATAAAGTGTGCATCCATTTATACTCCAGGAGGGATATAGATGTTGTAAATTAATACATCTTTTAGAGGTTCTGAAGGGTTTGTCTCACACTTGATTTTGATACATTGGTGATTTTTTGTTAGTTGGAATTATTTCTTGGGCCCATTTGTAATCTTCATTTAATAAGATCGCTATCCCACCTTTCGCGTGTCCTCAATCAACCTTCTCTGCAGGAATATCATATACCAAATATTTCTCCTGATTGAAGTTTTGTGTAGACCAAGATTCTTGGAGGGCCACTATTGCTGGAGAATTTTTTTTTGCTATTTCAGCCATTTTTTCTTTAGTTTTCCCCACTATGTTCCAGGAGGAGATCGTCAAGCCTGTGCTAAACCGAGAATTTGTTGTCCTTGATTTGTTTATTACTGTTCAGGGTTTCCGAGATCCAGGCCCAGGAATGATCTTTATTTCCATGCGGGGGATATTTTTACTCCAAATTTCTCTTCCGCCATTCTTTATGGACACAAATAGATTTTCTGCAACTTGATCTAAGGGATTGCTTCAATCGCAGCGTTTTGACGGGTAGTTCTGCTATATAACTGTTTTGAGGTTTGTTCTTTAACCCCTTCCATGCTGATGACGAGCTGGGCTCGTCATGGCGTAGCCTCCTCGCACGCTGATGACTAGCCCAGCTCGTCACGTAAAGTGCGGTTTTAAAAAACTCAGCACAGGAGCAGAATTGCGCTAGCGCGCATGCGGTTAATACTGGGGTCAGATCATTACCTTATTTGTGTAAAGTCTCACACTCCTGTAATATAATTCCTGGAGACCAGAATTCAACAATCGCTGTAGTCGTGTTTGTTTTTTCTGGGAACATAACTAGTTTTATTTCATTTTGCGCTAATGATTGTAACGGCTGAATCTTTTGTAGCAGACTAATAATACGGTCGCGATTAAGTGGAGCTTGCTGGGAGGGGAATAAGTCTGTGATTTCCAGATAATTAGACCTGGTCTCCTCTATTTGTGGATCCTTTTTCTCAATAGAGAATGGTCTTTTTGGGATCTCTCTTAATGTCGGACTTGTCGGGCCTTGTCCTGCTGGTAAAAAATGTGTTGCCTTTGGGTTTAATTTACTCAGTTGGTTAAGGATGTCACTTTGGGTTTTCACCGGCGATTTCAGCTCCTTTGTCTTAGTGATCTGAGACATTTCTGCACTTTCCTCTTTATCTAATAAAGGAGGAGGGTTATTCTGAAATCTTATTTTACGAGCTTTCTTTTTCTTAATTCTTCTTAGCGCCTTTCTCCTTTTCAGTTTAGTCATCTTTTGATTTCTTTTGTCATTTGCATTTTCTGGGCCCTGTGTGTCATCATTAGATAAGTCAATCTCAACAGTTGGTTTAAGATGAGATATTACTGGACTGTTCAATGTAGAGTTTGATTTTCTTTTGGAGAAAATTGGATAGTAAGCTACAGGCTGTTGGGGAGACACTGGTTTGGTTTCCTCTTTGAAAAGGTTTCTGAGAGAGTATATCAGGTTAGGAACCTGTTTACCCTTAGATTCCTTAGTTGAATTCCTTTCGGCGCTTTTATTGTTTCAACTTTTGAGTTAAAAAAGAATTCCCCATTACATTTATCACAAACTCCTTTTATTGTTGTTGACTTTATTTGCTCTTTCTTCCTTTTTTCCTCTACTAGAAATTTTAATATTCCTAGTTGGGTATCAAGTGTTTGATCCGAGTTTTCTAATATATTTCCTAGATGAATAAGAACTGCTTCCAGGATATTTTGCAGTGTAAACAGGGATTTGGATATTGGAGTGTAATCATTAGAGAGACCTGTATTTTTAAAGAGAGAGAGATCTGGTGATTTTTCAAGGAATCCCTGTAGGTCTGAGGATTTTTGAGGAGTACTGTTCTGAATATTCTGGGTTTCCTTTTGCGGTCCCGTGTGATATATTAAGTCTTTGATATTAATATCTGGACAGGTAATGTTATATTCTTGAGATTGTTGTATTTTGGGTGATTCCAGTATTATTGGTCCTGATACATTAGAGGTCGGAATTATTTCCTCCAGATCGATTAGGATACTTTTTTGAGGATCTTCAGGTGTCCTTTGATTTTGAATTAGAGTTTGATGTGTTCTGTCCTTTCCAATCTCTTCATTCCCTTTTTTTTTCATTAGCTATCTGATCTTTTTGTACTTGCCCCTGTTCATCTGGGTTTAATTTTGTAAAATGCATTTTAATCCCAGGAATTACTACAGACTTTCCAGCTCTTACCGTCTTGCCCGTACTCTTTCTAATTGCCTTTTCCGTTCCCATCCTCTTCATAAAGATGGTTCTCGGTCTTAGTTTTTTATAGGCCTTTGTAGTGTAGTAAATCACTTAAGTGTTGTTTTAGTTGTAGTTTTAATCAAACTGTTTGTATCGACAATATGATACCTGGTGGTTCTTGACCGCCAGTAAGGTTAATATGCTGTACCCTGCTGCCCACTATTTTTGATCCAGCATTAAAGCAAGTGCTCTTGCCGAGTTCCTAGTCGACACAGTCAGAGAGGTAAAGCTCCAAAGTGCCAGTACACAGGTGCACCGCTCATGCAACACAAAGACTAGCACCCAGTTCCCGCTCCCTGGCTCCGTTTCTTATGAGGTTATCAACTTTTCATGCACATCAGAGATTAGTTACCAGGCTTTCATTAGATGGTTCTTGTAATAGTACCTCTGGTGGCCCCTGCTGTGAGGAAATCCTCTTAGTTTTAGTTTAGTCTAGGGCCTGTTTCCCAGTGAGGTTTTTAAGTTCAGATCCCAAACTGTATATTGAATATGGGTAGCCACTTAGATAAGTTTGCAAAACCAATGCGAGTAGTCCATTAAAGGTGGTTTATAGGGGAGCCCCTTATAGTAATTTCACAAGGTTCATATTTTGCCGCATTCAAAAAGAAGGGATTGCAGCTCCACCAAAAGAGGAGTCCTTGCGGAATCAGCCACGTACCTGTCACCTATCATGGGACTTGCCTCGTTCTAGGGACATTTACAGCCAAAATTCAGCTCGCAGCTTCTTGGAGCTCCTCCTGCGTCCGGAGGGCCCTTATGGTTTAGCAGTTCACAGCTCCACACAGCTCCTAGTGCATCCGGAGAGGCCTCGCGGTTCAACCGCCGCGTCCGGGGTGTCTCTCGCGGCTCCAGCCGCACCCAGGACACTTCTCTCGACTCCGACAGATCTTCCAGGAGCCGGAAGCCAGAGTCTTGCCCACCGCTGTCATTAAAGAAGCCAGAAGACCTACTACTAGAGCTTGCTATGTTGCTAAATGGAAAAGATTTGCCATTTACTGCAACAATAACCAAATTGATCCCCTAGATGCTTCCATCCAAAATATCATTTGGTTCGAGGCATGTGGGCTGCTGAATTCATATCTGTGCATAGATCGCCGCCTAGTGTTGGGTCCGGATGATTGCACATTGTTGTCCTGGAAGAGTCTTCGAAGTATCACGAGATAGGTGGCTCCTCCCCTGGACTACAGTGCGCATGGGCATCGCCTCCATCCCCAGATTGTTTTTTTCCGCCATTGGGTTCGGATGTGTTTCGGTTCCCTCTGTCGGAATCGATAGTTGTAAACTTTTCTAACTCGAGACCAAAAGGTCTTTAGGCTGAGCGTCGGTATCGTTTCGTTCGGGTTTTTGTTTGTTCTCAGCTCCGAACTCTTGCTACCCATCCGCGTGCTCTCGGCGCGGACGGGCCTACTCGACGCTCCAGACATGGAACGAACTCCGTTCAAGAGGTGCCCGGTGTGCACCTCCAAGTATTCACACCTCGATGTGCACCCTGTGTGCAACAAATGTTTGTCACCGGACCATGATGAGGCCAGGTGCATGGCCTGCTCGAAGTTCCGGTGCAAGAAGACTCTCAAGATTCGTCGGGCCGCTAGACTCCAGGCCCAGTTATCGGCAACATCGGCGCCCCCGCCGGACGACATCTTCGAAGAATCTGTTGAAGACGACAATGTCATGCGGGTTTCGGACTCTAGCCCCACGTCTGAGGGTGATGCCTACGACGCGGGAGACGAGGACTTTGACGAAGCCGGCGACGAGGTAGGGGACGACGATGGGGCAATTGCCACCGTGGGGGACAGCTCGGAGGAAGAGCGTCCCCAGACTGACTCAGGGGTCAATCCCCTTCATGCGGCCCAGGTAGAGGGATCGCCTTCGGGCCTTACCCAAGACCTCGTTACTAGTCCAGCAGCCCCGCCTCCGGGCCCTGTCACGGACATTTCTAAGGCGCCACTCCCGTTAACAAAAACGAAAGTGAAGCCATTGGGATCCACTCCTCCGGTTTCGAAACCGAAAGTGAAAGCTGCACTGGTGCAGAAGGCTCTGGAGGCGTCGTCTTCCAAAAAATTCAAAATGGCCGACCTGAAAAGCCGTGCCAAGATGGCCGACCCGAAGGCCTCGGGATCGACGCCGAAGACGAAGTCGACCGACGCGACTGCGTCGGCGCCGAAAATGGTCGAGGTCGATGACCCGAAGAAGCGTCAAGGCGATTCTACGGCTCCGCCCGGCGGGGACAGGGACCGTGAAGTGTCGGCTCCGAAGACATTGCCTCTCGCCGACCCGCCTCCCGGAGATCGCTCGAGCCGGTCAAGCCCTCCACGGCCTTGACGAAGAAGGTCGCGGAGTCCCTGCAACGGATTCGGAAGGACGCTGTGGTTCCCGAACCGGAGGATGTGGTGCCGAAGCACGCAACGAAGCCCACAAAGGCGCACACGCCTATCCGCTTCACCCTGCCGCCGAAGTCGGCGCCGAAGGCTTTCGCTCCGAAGCATGGGGCAGGTGTGCCCTCGAAGCAGGTGTCGACGCCCGAAGCGGCACTGGGGGTGGCGAAGCCTCGGCTCCAGCCGCTTGCAGAGGAAGAGTGTCGAGAGGTCATCATCGACGCCAATACTGGAAAACTGTCTCTCCTCAAAAGGAAAATCACCACGGAGCCGGTGTTGGAACATTTTCGGATTCCTCTCAAAAATAAAAAGGACTCTGCGGGTACTTCGGCCCGATCGAGCCTGCCTCTCCACAAGCTTTAGAACATTCGCCAACGCGTTCCAACGCTGGGGATGGTGACGATGAGGAGGTCGAGTACACCTATCCGGCGTACTCTGATCCGGAGGAGGAACATGAGCCCTGGTCTGCCGGAGGCGACCCGGACGACCCGCAATCGGGTCAGGAACCGCAGCTCTTTGCTGCAAAGACCTCACCGACGGAGGACTCGGCAGCCTTCAACTCTTTGATTGAGCGAGCTGCAGCTAACCATGATGTCGAGCTGCACTCAGATCCTGTGGATGTGGACTTTTTGTTTGACACTTTCTCAGTGGCCGAAAAGTCAGTCAAGACATTGCCAATGCTCAAGGGAGTGCTAAAGCACGCGACTGAGGTCTTCAAAGAGCCCACCCGGGCGCGTGTCATCAATCCTCGCATTGACAAAAAAATATAAGGCAGCGCCCTCGGATCCAACATACTTCAAGGGACACTGGACTCGTTGGTGGTATCCAACGCACGCAAGAGGGCGAACTCGCAGACCACTGGTGACGCTCCTCCCCCAGACAAAGAGTCTAAAATATTTGAGGCCTCAGGGAAACGGATTGCTGCACAGGCAGCTAATATTTGGCGTATCTCAAACACGCAGGCCCTACTTGCACGCTACGATAGGGCTCATTATGACACCCTAGAAACACTGCTGCAACACTTGCCTGACCAGTACAAGGAGGCAGGGGAAATGTTAATTCAGGAAGGAAAGCTCATCACAAACGCTTCCATCAAATGTGCGCTGGACGTGGCTGACACAGCCTCCAGGGCAATCAACACTAGTGTGTTGCTGAGAAGACATGCATGGCTTAGGATATCAGGTTTCAAACCGGATATACAAACAACCATCCTGAACCAAACAGTTAATCCTGGCCACCTGTTCGGCCCTGAGGTGGATGCGACACTGGAAAAAATGAAGAAAGACACAGACACTGCTAAGTCTATGGGGGCCCTCCAGTCTCAGCAGTTTCGGGGTGGTTCCTTTCGTCGCTCCAATACCAGAGGCACCTCAAGGGGTCAGGCATCGCAGTCCACACAGTATTATAAAAGTAATACCCAAACCTCATACACCAACAAGGGTAGAGGTGGCTACAGAGGCAACAACATCAAAGGCAGGGGACGTGGAAACAACAGCTCCAGGTCCACCACCGCCAACAAGCAGTGACGCCTTGTCACTGCCCCCCGACCACACAACACTGGTCGGGGGGAGACTCCAGCAGTTCCTGCCCGCTTGGAAATCCATCACCACGGACAGGTGGGTCAAGTCTCTTATCCAGTACGGTTACTGTCTGGAACTTACTTCCACTCCACCAAACATACCTCCAAGAAGCCGTCCTATGTCCGGCGAGCACTTGCACTTGTTGCAGCAGGAAGTTCAGGTCATGCTGCAAAAAGGGGCAATAGAGCTCGTCCCACTGCAAGAAAGGGGTACAGGAGTTTACTCTCTGTACTTTCTAATCCCCAAAAAGGACGGATCCCTACGGCCCATCCTGGACCTCAGGCCCCTCAACTGGTACATTCTCTCGGAGCATTTCCATATGCTCACATTGCAGCAGGTACTCCCTCTGCTTCAACAGGGGGACTTCCTGGCTACGTTGGATCTAAAAAATGCATTCTTTCATATCCCCCTGCATCCTTCCCACAGGAAGTATCTCAGATTCACGATTCAAGACCAGCACTACCAGTTCAGGGTTCTGCCGTTCGGGGTCACCACGGCGCCAAGGGTCTTTACGAAGTGCCTGGCGACTGTGGCGGCGCATCTACGCCGCCAGAACGTCCACGTCTACCCTTACCTGGACGACTGGCTCATTCAGGCAAAATCAGAACAGCAGTGCGCCGACCACGTGTCCCGCACCATTCATCTCCTGCACGATCTGGGATTCTCTCTGAACTACCCGAAATCCCATCTCCAGCCCGCCCATGTACGACAGTATCTGGGCGCGACAATAAACACTCTGGCAGCCACTGCGCAGTCAAATTCAGTGAGAATCGCCAGCATCCAAACGCTGGTCCAACGATTCAGACCTCAACACTCGCTTCCAGCGAAAGTGTTCATGCAGTTGATAGGCATGATGGCCTCCTGCATCTCCATTGTCCCGCACGCGAGACTACATATGCGTCCGCTTCAGGAGTGCCTAGCACGTCAGTGGACTCAGGCTCATGGGCAACTGACAGACCTAGTGTTGGTGAGCGGTCGGGCATACAACTCTCTGCATTGGTGGAATCCACAAAACCTTTGCAAGGGCCGACCATTCCAAGAGCCTGTGCCACAGATTATCCTGACGACGAACGCTTCTCTCCAGGGATGGGGAGCGCATGTACTCCACTACACAGTGCAGGGACTATGGACACTACAGCAAAGGAAGATGCACATCAATGTGTTGGAACTGACGGCAATCTTCATGGCCTTGAAGGCGTTCAAAGTACATCTGTGCAACAAGGTCGTGTTGATCCGGACGGACAACAGACAGCCATGTACTACATTCAGAAGCAGGGAGGCACACACTCTCCGCAGCTGTCTCATCTGGCTCAGAGCATGTGGAAGTGGGCCATTCAGAGGAACATCTTCCTCATGGCAGAGCATCTCCCGGGCAAGGACAACCAGATGGCGGACCTGCTCAGCAGGCACAGCCATCAAATGCACGAGTGGGAGATACATCCATCAGTACTCCAACCGTACTTCCAAAGGTGGGGTCATCCAGAGATAGACCTGTTCGCCACAAAGGAGAACGCAAAATGCCAAAGCTTCGCCGCCAGGTTCCCACACCCGCAATCACAGGGCAATGTGATGTGGATGAACTGGTCAGGCAGATTTGCGTACGCTTTTCCCCCAGCACCTCTGATACCGCTGGTGGCACGCAAGCTCAGGCAGCACTCGATGACTCTCATCCTGGTTGCTCCCACGTGGGCTCGCCAACCGTGGTACACCACGTTTCTGGAACTCTCCGTGGTACCGCATCAAAGGCTTCATCTCACTCCCAGCCTTCTGACGCAGAGCCATGGCGACATTCAGCACCCAGATCCGCAACAGCTCAACCTGGCGATCTGGCTCCTGAAGTCCTAGAGTTTGGCTACCTCAATCTTCCTCCCGATTGCATGAACATCATTCGGGAGGCAAGGAAGCCCACTACTAGAGCTTGTTATGCGGCTAAATGGAAGAGTTTTGTCATTTACTGTGTTAACCACGATATTGACCCGCTAGATGCTTCCATTCAAAACATCATTTGTTACCTGTTCCACCTGTATCAATGCAATTTGGCGTACTCTTCCATCCGCATTCACCTGTCTGCTATGGCAGCATACCTCCAGAATAGGCAACACCTGTCACTTTTTAAGGTCCCTGCTATCAAGGCTTTTCTGGAAGGACTCAAGCGAGTCATTCCACCAAGGACCCCACCAGCTCCAGAATGGAACCTCAATGTGGTTCTTACAAGGCTGATGGGTCCTCCCTTCGAGCCACTGCACTCTTGTGAGCTTCAGTTTCTGACTTGGAAGGTTGCTTTCTTAGTAGCAATTACATCGCTACGGAGGGTTAGCGAATTGCAGGCGCTCACCATCCAAGAACCTTTCTTCCAAGTACATGCTAACAGGGTTGTGCTCCGCACTAACCCTAAATTCTTACCCAAGGTTGTATCTCAATTCCATATGAACCAGACAATTGAGTTGCCGGTGTTTTTCCAAAACCCAGAGACGCTGGCGGAGCGGATGCTCCACACCCTTGACGTTAAGAGAGCCTTGATGTACTACGTGGACAGGACCAAAAGATTTTCGCAAAACCAAGCAGCTTTTCGTTGCTTTTGCCACACACCACAAGGGAAACGCTATCTCCAAAGCTGGGATCGCTAGGTGGATCGTGAAATGCATTCAAATCTGTTACGCTAAAGCTAAACGCACTCTCACTATCCCACCAAGAGCCCACTCCACCAGGAAGTTGGGGGCCTCTATGGCTTTCCTAGGTACATTCCCTTAGAAGATATTTGTAGAGCAGCCACATGGTCTACCACACATACTTTCACTAAACATTACTGTGTAGACGTGCACTCCAAACAGCAGGCAGCTGTTGGTCAGGCTGTTCTCAAAACACTTTTTCAGACTGCTGCAGCTGGCACGGGCGGCCGCCGCTGATGGAGGGACTGCTATGTATTCTATGCACAGATATGAATTCAGCAGCCCACATGCCTCGAACTGCAAATGCTACTTACCAGTATGCATCTGTTCTTGGCATGTAGGGCTGCTGACATTCATATCGCCCACCCTCCTCCCAGGCGCCTGTAGCAGCTGCAGTATTCATTCATATGTATATATATATGCTCATAGTATGGTCATCACTCACATACTTCACTCCATCTCTGCCAATGGCTAAAAACAATCTGGGGATGGAGGCGATGCCCATGCGCACTGTAGTCCAGGGGAGGAGCCACCTATCTTGTGATACTTCGAAGACTCTTCCAGGACAACAATGTGCAATCATCCGGACCCAACACTAGGCGGCGATCTATGCACAGATATGAATGTCAGCAGCCCTACATGCCAAGAACAGATGCATACTGGTAAGTAGCATTTGCACTACCTTCTACATTTACAAAGATGTAATTTGGCATATTCATCTATACGCCTACATCTGGCAGCAATTGCAGCATATTTACAAAATAGACAACATCTGTCTCTATTTAGAGTGCCTGCTATTAAAGCATTTATGGAAGGATTAAAAAGAATCATTCCTCCCAGGTTACCACCCTCTCCAGTGTGGAACTTAAACATTGTTCTTACAAGGCTCATGGGCCACTCTTTTGCACCTCTACACAAATGTGAACTGCAATTCCTCACATGGAAAACAGCGTTTCTAGTAGCTATTACCTCTCTTAGGAGAGTAAGTGAGATTCAAGTTTTCACTATACAAGAACCATTTTTACAATTACACCGTAATAAAGTGGTTCTCAGGACAAATCCCAAATTCCTTCCAAAAGTCATTACTCTGTTTCATTTAAACCAATCTGTAGAGTTAGAAGTGTTTTTCCAAAACCCAGACTCCGTAGCAGAAAGAGCTCTACACACACTAGATGTTAAAAGAGCTCTCCTCTATTATATAGATAGGACCAAATCCTTTCGCAAAACAAAGCAATTGTTTGTAGCTTTCTCTCCACCACATAAAGGCAACCCCATATCTAAAGCTGAAATTGCAAGGTGGATTGTAAAATGTATACAAATATGCTATCAAAAAGCAAAACGTACATTAACAGTTCCTCCTAGGGCGCACTCCACACGCAAACTAGGAGCCTCCATGGCTTTCTTAGGGAACATTCCCCTAGAAGACATCTGCAAGGCAGCACTATGGTCTACAACACACACCTTCACTAAACACTATTGTGTTGACGTGCAAGCTAAGCAGCTAGCTGCAGTAGGCCAAGCTGTCCTCAAAACACTCTTTCAAACTACTGCAACAGATACAGGTGACCACTGCTAAGGGGAGACACTGCCGTACAATCTATGCACAGTGTAAGATCTGCAGCTCATATGCCTCGAACGGAAAATGCTACTTACCAGTATGCATCTGTTCTTGGCATGTAGAGCTGCAGATTCTTACACGCCTCCTGCCTCCCCAGGGCCTGTATCTGTTCCAGTTCTATCTTAATTAGATATACACGCATGGACATCCTTTCTTCTTTCTACAAACTCCATCATTTCCCATCATGGCGAAGGATGGAGCCGATGCCCATGTGCACTATCGTCCTATCTCGTGACTACCAAGACTTCTTCCAAGACTACGACAACATGCAATCATCCGAGCCCAACACCAGGTTGCAATCTAATGCACAGTGTAAGAATCTGCAGCTCTACTTGCCAAGAAAAGATGCATACTGGTAAGTAGCATTTTCCTTTTAATTGCTATCACGTCAGTCAGGCATGTAAGCGGATTGCAAGCATTGATTGTAAAGCCCCCTTCACCTCTTTATTTTCTGACAAGTTGGTGCTAAGAACGAGCTGCTTTCCTGCCTACATTTGTTTCCCCTTTCCACATATGACAGTCCATCACCTGACCAGCCTTTCACCCTCCCCACATCCAACAAAGGAAGAAGGAAGACTACACAGACTAAAGAGAGCTGTCAGCTTTTACGTTGACTGGCCAATCAGCTCTTCATTGCTATGTTGGGAAGATGAAAGCCAAGGCAGTGCACAAGAGGACCTAATCAAGATAAAAAATCCTGTACATCAAGAAGTGCTATGCCTTAGTGCACAAAGACCCACCAGAAGATGTACAAGCTCGCTGAACCAGACCACAATGTTCTGCCGCCGCACTGCCAAAAGGGGTTCCGGTAGCAGACCTCTGTAAAGAGGCGACATGTCCTCCCTCCACACTTTTATAATGAAATACTGTTTGGATAAAAAGTGAAGAAGGAAGGCCACTTCACAATCTCCATCCTTCTGCATTTTTTTATATAAACAGCAATGCACCCACATTTGGTTGAGGTCTCTTTGCGGAATATATTCAAAAGGATAGCAATCTTCAGGTAATAGTATCCATCAGAAGATAAAATTACCTTCAGTAATGCTTTTTCTGGTGAATACTGTTTCTGCAGATTCCTCACCAACCCACCCACATCCCTGTTAATGGCTTATTATCCACTATGTCCTCTTAATGTTAGTCTCCTCTTTCTGACTTGAAGGCACACGAAAAATGAATGGAAACTGATGTCAGCACGCCGACGGTGGTGCCTTATGGACCCAGTGACGTCACAGGGATGCCATATAACGTAGAAGTGGAGCCTGCACTCCCTATCGGCATGGGAAAGGAATTGAAGTGTTTCTGGATCCATACGGGCGACTGGGATATTCAGAAAGTGAGGAATCTGCAGGTAGAGTATTCACCAGAAAGAATTACCCGAGGTAAGTAACTTTTTACTTTAGTTATTTTCCGACTAGTATTGATTATACCATAGATTTCAGTAGGCAAATATAAATTACTCTATTAAATTGAACACTTAAAATTGCATGTTTTTCTGTTGTCTACTTAAATCGTGGCAGCCACATTGTTATTTTCCTGAGATTGTTTTTTTTTTTTAATGTAGGGTACAAGCAGACCTTCTCACTACCATGTTCTCTGGGATGACAATCGTTTTTCTTCGGATGAGTTGCAGATACTTACCTACCAGCTATGTCATACATATGTGCGCTGTACTCGTTCCGTTTCAATCCCAGCACCAGCATACTATGCACATTTGGTTGCCTTTCGTGCAAGGTATCATTTAGTGGACAAGGAGCATGACAGGTGAAAATGTTGTTTCAATTTGTTTTCTGTTATGAAACTCTCATTGGCTATTCAGTTTTATTTGTCTACATTTTGATGCAATGCATAATTATGATTGTTGGACTCCTGATAACGTTTTTTTTACTTTAAATGTTGAGTTTATTAAGACTGCCCATGATGTTGCCTCAACACCTACAGTGCACCACATCTTGGATGCCGTACAGGTTTCTGTTTTCTCCAGTGTTATGTTTACAAGCACAAGCGCCACTGGGGGAAATAAACATTAGATGGAAAAAAAGATATATTTAGGCAATTAGCTGATTTTGAAGGCAGTTAGACCTCGGGTATTAACCATACAGGTAATATAGAATAAATGTATTTAATTTGTTGTTTCTTTGTCTTGAATGGACAAAGCTCCAGTCCTGTTTCCCAAAGTGTCATCAGTGGGTCATGTGGATAGACAGAGCATTTAGTCTTTATCATCCACTATACCATAAGGAGTCATGCTTTTTCTCTTCTCATACCAAAGACATTAAAAACAGAGAGAGGGTAATACTGGGAATTTTGTGCAGTATTGTCAGGTACTGGTTTGAGGTTCAGCTGGAAGAAGTCGTCCACAGGCCATTTGGGAAAGATCCCTAAACTCTCAGCTATCTCTGAAATGCTACATGAGCATGTGGAAATGGAAAAGGCCATTGTAAAGAGACCAACAACAAAGTATGAATACTCCATGCTAGAGCAAGATTCTCAGGCTCCATGTAGAAAACCTTGAGATGCAACTGCATCAGAACTTATTTTGTCCGGGGCTACACAACCTCAAGTTAAGTGAGCTACATATCCCCAAAAAAGACATCCTGCATTAATTTTCAACAAAAAAATAAAAATCCAGGGTTTGCAGGTAACGAGCCTGAAACACTCAGTTGGCATATTGAAGGACATGAGGATCCTAAGCGATGGTACACTGGTGCCTTGAACCATACCAGAAAAGACACAAAAAAGTGTTAGGCTCTAGGGGGGACCTAACTGCTGTGACTATATCATCCAAGCCACAATAACTATATAGCTGCTTTCAGTGGGACCCACATGTCTTATGTAGAGCATAATGCCAACAGAAGACCCTCATTGGCTAACGCATGAGGAGTGGTTTGAACTGCAAAATAACCCAGTTCTTCATAGCAATTCTCATTTTGAGGATATTGGTGCCTACCCAGTTTTGCAGCGTGAATCTTTCTGGATTCACTATGCTGTGCATATTCCGCGGTCTTGTGGTTGGGTCCGGATTCGTAGTCTTTTCTTTGGTTTTTTGGGGGTTTTTTTGTAGCCCTTGTGGGCGTCGGCGTCACACCTCCTCGGGTGCATTTCCGGTGACGTCGGCATGCTTCCTGCGGAAGCTCCCACTCTTGGGCGCCATCTTCAGATTCTTTTTTCCGCGGTCGGGTCTGGATCGTTCCCGTTGGGCTCCAGACATTTTTGGAGAAAGTACTGAAAAGGTTTGAAGTTGGAGAAGATATTGGAAGAAGAAGACCAAAGAAGACTTCGCAGACCATTGACGAAGAGAAAAGAAGGAGAAAACCTCGAACTTCGACGATCGTCGACGTCCACGCGGTCAGGGAGGCCTGAACGCTCGAGGATGGACAACACGCCGTTCAAGTTCTGCCCGAACTGCAGACACAAGTACGCGCAGAAAGACCAGCATCCGATTTGCAACCTTTGCCTACCGGTAGACCACAGAAGCGAGGACTGCAACGCCTGCTCCGTCTTCGCCCCGAAGACCCTTCGTGTGAGGAAGAGCCAGAGGGTAGCACACGCCACCCTCGAAGGAAAAGCCCCGACGCCATCGCTGTACGAGCTGGGGATGTCCTCGGAGGAAGAGGACAACGCTGCCGCCGAAGATGACAGCTACACGGTCGTAGAGACCGATTGCAAGAAGACACCTGATAAGGTAGGAGACTCGACGTCCCACAAGAACACGAGAGACTCTGAGTCTCGAAAGTACGAGGGCAAGACCCCGAAGGCGCCTACGCAGTGACATCTGCCGTCCGCGACCACACACAGGCCCAGCGGATCCTCGGAGAAGGAGTCCCTGGCGCCGAGAGCTGTTGAACAGCAGAAGGCGTCAAAGATCGTCGCCGAAAGGGACCAATCGACGTCGAGGGAGAAAGACCCTAAAGCCTCGGCGCCGTCCAGGGACCAGCAAGCCAGTTCGACGTCCAAATCATCGACGCCGAGAATCTCGCCGCCGAGCCAGGCGACGAAGAGGGGGGCCGAACGTTCCGAAGCCGAAAACGCGGCCGAGATGGAAAGGAAAAAACGGCGGCTAGAAGCCGAAATGGCAAGCATCTTGCAGCGGAGAAAAGATTTCGACGCCGAGATGAGTGCCTTCACGATTCCACACAAGACAAAGCACGCCGTGCTAGATCTGGTCGAAGAGGAAGAACAACATGTCGACGGACATGGGCCTAGCGCCGAGATGGTCGACGACCAGGAAGGTGAAGAGAATCCCTACGAGGATTACAGCTATGAGGAGGAAGAGGGCAGTAGGTTGGACGCCGAGTCGGCCACCTCTGACCCACACAAGGAGGATTACCTAGATGTTGACACAGAGAGCCCGGAAGAGGCGGTCGACACATACCCCTCGAGGCCCTCGCCGCCGGACGACATCGGGGCATACAACTCGGCGATACAATCTGCCGCAGCTGCATTCAAGCTAAAGCTCGACGAGGAAAGGCAGAAAGCAGACTTCCTGCTAGAGACTTTGCTCCCAACACAAACAAGGAGCCAGTTCCTTCCAATGCTCGACAGCGTCTTGGCTCAGGGAAAGGAAGCATTCAAAGAGCCCGCAACATGCAAGGCGGTAACTCCCAGAACAGAGAAAAAGTACAAACACTCCTCAAAGGACCCGGCCTACATTCGAGGCGAGGTCTCTGCAGACTCCATTATCACGGCCACAGCTAGGAAGAGGGCGAGCGTATCCACTACCTCTGGCCCACCACCGGATAAGGAGAGCAAGAGGATGGATCTGGTGGGCAGAAGGATCGAACGGAATGCCGCGACCCACTGGCGCATGGCTAATTCTAACGCCCTGATAAACAGGCACATGTACCAGATCATGGAGGGGCTGGGGCAGTTGGTGAAGGACCTACCCCAGGATGCCAGACAGAAGGCCGAAAAATTGGTCGAAGAAGGGAAAAACGCGGCAAATTCTTGCCTTAAGACGGTCCTGGACGGAGCAGACACCGCCAGCAGGCTCATGATGATGGGTGTCACGGAAAGGAGACACGCCTGGCTCAGGATCTCAGGGTTCAAACCCGGGGTGCAACACAGTATCCTGAACACACCGTTCAACGGCGACACGCTTTTCGGAGCAACAGTTGACGAGAAACTCTGCCAACTCAAAAAAGATAACGAGACAGCAAGATCCATGGGGGCATCGCAGTTCAGAGGCAACAAAAGAGGCACCCCGTCACGGAGGCCCGGCGGGAGAGGTGGAAGCCAGCCAGGTACATCGCACCAGGCTTTCCAGCAAACGCACCAGGCAGACTCATAGGCTCAGCAAGGTCAGCAGAAGCAGTCCTGGCAGTACCAACCAAGAGGTCAGTCCTTTCGAGGGAGAAATGGACGTGGCCAGAATAGAAGAGGGGGACAGCAGCCCACCTCGAAGTGACTTCAAAGACCTCCGGGTGCCCGACCACAGAAAAGATTCCAGGGGGCACCACGTACAAAGGGGTCAGGACAATCTAAACACCTACGACCACATAACACCAGTGGGAGGAAGATTAAAGTTTTACCTCCAAGAATGGAGAGAAATCACATCAGACAAATGGATCCTAAACATTATCCAATTCGGATACTGCTTGGAGTTGGAGAAAAAGCCAACAAGCAGAAAACCAAGGGGAAAGCCACCAGCAAGAGAACAGCTGGCGAGGCTTCAGGAAGAAGCAAAAGAACTTCTACAAAAACAAGCCATAGAAAGGGTTCCCTTCAAGGAAAGAAACAAGGGAATATACTCAACTTACTTCCTAGTACCAAAGGTAGACGACAAAATGAAACCCATCCTAGACCTGAGGTTCCTGAACAAATTCATAAGAACACAGAAATTCAAAATGACCTCCCTGCAGGAGGTGCTACCGCAATTGCAGGTCGGAGACTTCATGGTCACGATAGACCTCAAGGACGCCTACTTGCACATACCGATGAACGAGAAGCACAAGCATATGCTCAGGTTCACAATCGGAGGAGGCCACTACCAGTTCACAACGCTAGCCTTCGGACTAAAATCAGCACCGAGGGTATTCACGAAGTGCCTCGCGGCAGTCGCAGCGCACTTACGAAGACTGGGGATACACGTATACCCTTACCTGGACGACTGGCTGGTGAAAGCAAACTCGTACCAGAAGTGCAAGCAACATGCACATACAGTGACGAGCACGCTCATAAACCTGGGGTTCTCCGTCCATTGGAAGAAATAGTCAATGGAGCCGGAGCAAGTGAAGATCTTCCTGGGGGCAGAGATCAACACCTTACAGGGCAAAGTGTTCCCCAGCGAGAAGAGAGCAAGGACACTGGTCAAGGAAACTCGCCTCTACCGGAAGGGACAAGCTCGGACAGTGAGGACTGCGAGCAAGATCATGGGGATGGTGGCATCATGCATCCACCTGGTGCCGAAAGTGCGGCTCCACATGAGAAGAGGTTCCTGGAAGGAGCGAAGAGGATCGCACCACCCAAGCGTGTGCCGCCACCGGCATGGAACTTGAGCGTAGTCCTGACGGAACTCATGAAGGAACCCTTTGAACCAGTTCACAAGGCCTCCTTACAGATGCTAACTATGAAAACAGCTTTCCTGGTTGCAATAACGTCCTTGCGCAGAGTTAGAGAGCTGCAAGCGCTAACGCTACAGAAACCCTACTTACAAATACACAATGATAGGGTTTTGATGAGGACCGACCCACACTTCATGCCGAAGGTGGTGTCCAAATTCCACATGAACCAGTCCATACAGATACCGAGTTTTTTCCAAAAACCAACCACTAGCGCAGAGCGAGCTCTGCAAACCCTAGACATCAGAAGGGTGGTCATGCATTACATTGAGAGGACAAAGGGACACAGGAAAACGAAACAGTTCTTTGTGTCGTTCGCCAACAGTTACATGGGCAAAGCAGTAACCAAGACCACTATTGCACGCTGGATCGCGCAAACAATTCAACTCTGCCACAAAAGGGCAGGACAAGAACTGGCAGAGGGGGCGCGTGCCCACTCCACTAGGAAGAAGGGGGCTACAATAGCCTTCCTGGCCAATACACCCATACAAGACATATGCCTGGCGGCAACATGGGCTTCGGTGCACACATTCACGAAGCACTACTGCGTGGATGTTCAGATGAACAAAGAAGCACAAGTCGGACAAAAGATGCTCCAGCATATATTCAGAAACCAGAGCTCATCTTCCACCCAGCCGCCACAGAAATGAGAAACCGCTACAAAATCTATGCACAGCATAGTGAATCCAGAAAGATTCACGCTGCGAAACGAATAGTTTCTTACCTGTCGGTGTAGTTTTGCAGCTTGAAGATCTTTCTGGATTCACTAGCGAACCCACCCACCTCCGCCAGAAAGATGAGGCTGGAGAGAGAAGAGGTGGTCAAAAAAAAAAAAAAAAAAAAAGGGAGAGAAGTAAGAGACTTTAAGGACAAAGCGGTAAAATTCTCACCTAAATAGAACATTGCCATTACTTCGGAAACGAAAGAAACACGGAAAAAAGAATCCAAAGATGGCGCCCAAGAGTGGGAGCTTCCGCAGGAAGCATGCCGACGTCACCGGAAATGCACCTGAGGAGGTGTGACGCCGACGCCCACAAGGGCTACAAAAAAAAAAGACTACGAATCCGGACCGAACCACAAGACCGCGGAATATCCACAGCATAGTGAATCCAGAAAGATCTTCAAGCTGCAAAACTACACCGACAGGTAAGAAACTATTCGTTATACCTGCGCCTACAGACAAGATCATTCTACACAAAATGCAAAATGACAACTGATGAGTAAGAACACTGAACAATTATTGTAACATTTTCCTCGATTAGAATCAATGGATGACCATTCTTTGAATTCTTGCTGAGGTACATTAAGGCAGCAATGCATGGCATGTAGGATATAGTCCACATTCTAGGTAGTCAGGTGACCTCCCATAGGCATTCTCCCCCTGAATGGTTATTTCCCCTCAGCTTCCCTTTCAATCCTGTCATGCTTGTGCTCGCTTTCCAAGTCTTAACGAATACCACTGTGTTAATTTGAGGAGAACCTTGTAATAGTCTCAACTACTAAGATTGACCTGCAAGAGGCATCTCTTGATTTTCTAATCATACTCCAATACAGTGTGTTCTTGCGTGAGACAATGTATCTTTTTAGTATTGGAGTTCTTTTTGTAAATTTCTTTTTACATGCCTCTGCTAGACATCGCATGTCTCCCTTTAGGTCCATTGAGATGTACAGAGCAGACAACCAATATCCAACCATAAGTAAGAGCAGGCCAGCAGGGCTGTTTTTAACTTCCAGTGCAGGGTCCCAACATTTGGAACTATTTGCAAGATGCCATAACCGCTTCTGTTCACCTGTAGATGGAAATGCCAAGGGTCTCTGTGGGATGCCTTTTCCACAAACTGGTATTGCAAGTTCCCCTATACATTTCTGTTGTTTTCAGTAATACCCAGGATTTGATGTGAGATGAAGTATTGACATTGCACAGTGATTATTTTAACACTAGCATGGCCCTGAAGGCATTGGTTCTCAGAGCTGTGGGAGATGTATGAAGAAGCTCAGATTCATTCGATGAGAATGGCTTTGAGTCTTCTTGGCCTTGTGCATTTTACTCCTCACCACCACCAGGTGCTACATGCAGGCCCTGCAATTGAACCTCAGATCGCTGTGGGCTCAGCATAGGGCTGCCTCTTTGACTCCGTTCAGGCCTCAAGGGGGAGACTAAGGGTCTGCAGTGTTGGCTGTGAGATACTGATCCAAAATGTAGTAGGCCAATCACCCTTTCCCACCCAGAGCTCACAGTTGTGAAAGACGCATCTCTGCTGGGTTGTGGTAGAGAGTAACATAGGGATAGCCAAGATAGGAGACCTTTTGTCTCTGGCAGAGATCTGCCTCCACATCCGCTTGCTGCAGCACTGAGCATTTCGCTTGGCCCTCCTAACTTTTTTTGATAAGGAAAACTGGTGCAGGTACCCACAGACGCTACCATTATGTTGTACTGCTAGAAGCATGACTGAGTGGTGACGTGTGCCCAGTTCCCAGAGTTTCAGTGCCTCTATTGGTAGCTAGTACAACAGTATATCTTAATGCTTTTGTGAATGTACTGAGTTGGAGTCATTTGTTGGAACACAAGATGCATCTCCATCCCAAGATGGTGGACGGTATCTTTTCTTTGAACACTTGGGTGAGCCTTGGCTTGATCTATTCACCACTTTCTGGAACATGCAGTGACAGAAAATGTCCTCCAATGCGCTTTGTTTGGAGTAGTATTCCTGCTTGAATGGTGCTAAGACTTATGAACACCTTCAAACAGATACCGCTCCTGCTTTGGGCTCTGAAGATAATCAGGAAGACTGGGTCCAAGTCATCATGATTGCCACACACTCGGCCAAGAGAGAGTGGTCCTCAGAGCTTCACTCCCTGAGCTTTTGAACTCCAATCTGCCTTCTGTTTTGGAAGGGCCTCTTGTCTTAGCAGAAGGGCAAGGTCCTGCATTCAAATCTCCACAACTGACCACCATGCATGGAGATTGCATGACAGCAGTTAACTGTTTGAATTGTGCAAAGAGGTGGTGGAAAGTATCTTTGCTGCCAGACGCCCTTCCCTGAAGTCCATCTACACTGAGTGCTGGGAAACATGTATTGCCTGGTGTGGTGTCCGAGACCGTGACCCCTTACAAGCCAAACTTTCTGATGTTCCTTTTGTAGCTCAGGAATGACTTGCAGTGGGCACAGTGAAAGGTTACCTATTGGCGCTTTTCTCTGTTGAATGGACCAGTCATCCATGTTTGTCATAGATTGTGATACCTTTCATTTAAGAGATGTAACAGATGTTTCCTCCCAAACCATTTGTGATGTCCTAGTCAGACGTAAATCTTGTCTTGACATTATGTGCACGCCCTTCCGAGCCTGTGCACAGCTGCTCCTTAAAGCTATTGACTCTGAAAACAGTCTTCCTTATTAATATCGCATCAGCACAGCGTGAGTGAGCTGCAGATGCTGTCAGTACAATCAACCTACTCTACCTTCTTTCTGGACAAGTTGGGGTTGATGAACAGGTCAGTTTCTTTCCTAATTTTGGGACACTCTTACATGTTGCTTTTGTCAAACAGATTCCCTTTGGGATTCCTTAATGGCATACCATACTACTCACTACCTGTGTTTTGATTGTAATATATATTTATATACATTTTTAAATTAGATAAGAGTGCTTGGAGGCATCATTTATTAAGCCTGAAGAATGTGGGCGGACCCTTTGATACCACCGAAACGCGTCGCTTTTTGGTCCCTTTTGCCCTACCGTTATATAGGGGTTCCTATGAACAAAATCTACTATTTGGTGAACCTGCTATAGCGATTGGTTGAGTTGTGTATATTTGCCTGCAATTGAATATTGTTTGTATGTTTTCCATTCTCTGTATGCCATGTAATGTATTGATGTGGAATATTGTTTTTGTTTGCTACAACATATATTGTGTATTTTAAACCATTAACCAAATATATCCATTTAATAACAGTTTTTTATATTAGTACCTATTGGCTATAACTATATTTTCTGGTGACTATATGATAGTTTGAATGTGGTAGGGAGTAGAATGGTATGCCATTGAGAAATCCCAAAGGGAATCTGTTTTCGACAAAAGTGTCATTTGGTGTCCTGTCCCTTTGGTGAGTAGGAACACACTCTTTTTTTGAGACTCTTACATGCTGGCCAATCAATCACCTTGCATGGATTTTTCTCTCCAGCTCATCCCTCAATACAGGAGAAGATGCTCCATTGCCTTGATCCAAAGAGGGAGTTGAGATTTTACATTGACCGAAAAAAATGATTTTCAGGTAGACTATTCTCTTTGTTGCCTTCCTTGGTGCAAAAAAGCTAATGGTGGTGCAAAAGAGGACTCCGTCAAGTTATATAGTTACCTGCATCAAGATCTGCTACGCTCTTTGCTAAAAGCAGCCCATCCTGGACTTAAGAGCCCATGCCACCAAGGCCACTACAACGGCATTGGCATGGGGGTGGGGGTATGTTCTTGATATCTGTCAGGCTGCATCATGGGTGTCTGTACGTATGTTTAGGAAGCAGTATTGCCTTCAGCCAGGTCTGACCAGAAGGTCACTTCACTCACTGGGTCCTGCAGGACTTTTTGTTCTGAGACCTCTCCCTAGCCCCTCCACCTTTGGAAGGTACTGGTTTGGTATCTGCTCTAAAAGTGAAGAATCCGCTATGTGTCAGAAGAACAAGTTACCTTTAATAACGTTCATTTTGGTCGATACTCTAACTTCAGATCCCTCACTGCCCTACCATCACCCTGTTCTAGGATTGAATCTTTAACATCTGAAAAGGTCCCAAGTTAAGAAATCGGCACACTGTCACCAACAGTTTTACATTCGGCATCTGAAGGAGCAGAAAGATAAGGTGGCAAGAAACTGTCAGAGCGCAGGACAGATGCTAATGTGAAACTTTGCTCCATCGCTTCCGGAGTGCTTTGAAGCCAACGAAGAGCCCCTAGTTGTTGCAATTTTCCGAATCCAGTCTGACTGTATTCTAAATGTGAGGAATCTGACGTTAAAGTATCCAGCAGAAACAGTATAATCGAAGGTAAGTATATTATTCTTCATTTTTAATCTGCAGTGCCAGTAAGAATTACCTACTAATCTGTTCATGTTTCTAATACTTTATTTTATAGTACTCTAATTTATGAAGCTACTGGATTCAATTTCTAAATCTCTAAAACATTTTCCCTTCTTTTATCAGTGCTGAGGGCAGCCACACATCTGGCCAGAGTAATGGCAGAGATCACCAAGCACTTGCAAAAGCAGTTCAAGTTCACCAGGACACACTGCGCACCATGTACTTTGCTTGACATGTTTTAATGTTCAGCAGTTCCTGTCGTACAGGAGGTGGATTCACGCCAGACCAGCTGCACTTAGACCAACAGTTGCTCAAACGCCAGTGACAGCCAGCAAAAGTCTCATTCATCCATCTGCTCAGTTCCTGCTCATTCTGAAGAAAAGCCTTCCGTCCAGAATTTCAGACTTATTTGAGCTGCGGTCCTGCGTTTGTGAGAACGTTTACACACACATACACACACAAAGAACCTTCAAGAGTTTTATTTTTATCTGTTTATTAAAGAGGTTTGCCAAACTCAAAGCTGCTCCTACGAAATGTTAAAAAAGATTTTGGTCATTACAATTGAATGCTGTGGCTCTCAGGGTAAAAAGCAAAAATATCGATCTATTTGTGTATGGCTGATCAAATAATTGTTTTCCATTAGTACAAATTGGACACATGCTAATAACATGTTGGCGAAAATGAAGCAAATCATTTGTTCAGAGTGAGCGTTTTACTAAATCAAAACACTAGCTTGGATGTTAAAGCCTTGAAAGTCTGGAACTTGTCTTGAAATATTTGTTAGGGCAATGCGAATTTCTTCTAATATTTTTGTCTTGTGTTTGTGGACTTTGTGTGTCAAAGGGCGGGTTTGCTTCTTAGTCTATTTTGTTTTTCATTTTGCTGCTTTCAGAGCAGTAGTTCATAGAACAATCTATGATAAAGCTGCAGAGAAAACCAATACTTGTTTTTAAACCGAAGTGTAGTGTAAGTTGGCAAAAATGTAACTAATTTTGTGCCATTTTTAAAAGATTGTTGTGAAATGAAAGATTGGGGAAACCTGAAAACTAAATATAAAAATAGTCTTCTTAGACTATTAATTGCTTTCCAAAGTTTTTAAACAATACGGGTCTATGGTAATAAATACAGTACAATCTTTTTTTCACTGTTTAAAATAATGTAGCCATTGTTTCACAGTATTAATGTGAGATTAGATTATATTTATTATATTTACTAAAGGAGTATGCATCATAATTCTAATAACATATCAAGCATATATTTGACTTCTTACAGCAAAAATGTGTCAAGCGGACCCTAATGTTTAAATTCTGAAATATGCAAGTGGCTTTGATCAGATAGTTAAGCGATATCTGTGTAGTGTCATTACCATGTTGAGCTCCTGTAATGACTTTGTTTGCTTGCTTTATGGCACAAATTTCTAGTTCTGACTGTGGGGACCAGGTACTATTTGGAAGACGTTTTTACGCAAAAATCTAAGGTAAACCATGATTCCTCTTTCCAAATGAAGGAATAAGTATAATATCGCAGTACTAACCAGAGCAGCCCAAGTTTGTTTTGCAGACTTGCTGTCAGTTGTCCCATAAATGGAATAGGAATGTGTTCTCCTTTATGCTTTCATTAGGTTATTTTTGGTATGGAGTATGTTTTTAATTCTCTGGAGTTCACAAGTTAAGTAAGGCAAGAAATGCACTCCTTTGTCGATCTATTGTAGGATCTATGATCTTTTTATGCTGACACCCAATAATCGGTCACCCTAAAAGTGTTCATCTTGACTGATGGGTTTATGCATTGTTGGATCTTAGGTGTCTTATGTAAAATGTATGTTTTAGCAGGCAATGCATTGTGGCATTTATTTCACTTCTTAAGCAATCGTGCATAGTGGCATAAAATATTGTTACACGGTCTCCTAGTGCATATTGTTCCAAAATGTACAGAATAATGTAGTGGTCGAATTTAGCTCACAATTATTTTTTTTGCTCGTCAAAATGGCTGAAGTGCATATAGAGATAAAGAGTTTTGTGTATGGATGTGGGTAAGTGTGAAATCAATGTATGTTTATGCAACTAAATATTTACACACATTCATGGATGGAGGATTTCTTGGCATTACTTTATCCCTTTTTAGGAATGCTAATTATGCTAGTAGGCATCCTAGCATTCTTAAGTGTAATTAAACAATGCAACTCCATGAAATCAGATATTCTATTAATTTAGTGTAGGGTGAATCTGGTAATTTGAGACTAATCTTGTAGTTGGCCAGATACTGCTTCAATTAATTATTGACCGTTTTACTGCAAACTGTTTACTTACACAGGCCTCATGACATGAAAAAAGTGGACATATTTGTGTTAGTGATTTCAGATATATTTATTTCAGATGCATATACGTCTTTTCCAAGTCTAAACAAACTATTTTATTTACATAATGGCATTTACGTTCCACCTGTGTGAAACATATATCCATATACCCATTGCACTAATAGTGGCATCATTAATAATAATAATATGAAAGGATTAGGGTGGAACTTTATATTTTATTGAAACATGTTTGTGTTTCTCAGTTTATTTATCACATCTGTTAGTCTAAATTTGTTGCAGGACTTTGTCGTTTGCAGGTCACACTGCCTTTTCATTTATATTTAAGACTGTACAGCACATACCCTGCCTTCACTGCTTCAGTGTTACAATAGTTGTTGCACTGTAGTGGGACTCTCGCTTGTTATTCCACATCATGATTTACTTTATTCATATTCTTTTTATTTGCTTTTGCTCATTTCAAGTAATGTATCTGCTTATTAATTCAAGTCATAAAGCAAGGGATACATTATTCTGAGCAGTTTTTCGTGTATAGAGAAGTAACAATTGACATTCAAAGGGAAACTTCTTTCACCCATTGAAAACCAAAGTTATACATGTGCATTGCATGAGTTCATCCAATAACAAACCCCTACTTTACTACTGATCACACAAAACTATTGTACCTTAAGGAGGAAAATGTCTGAATTACAAAAAATAGGTCAGATATGGTTCCAAGCAATGATTAAACATTGATTGGAATGTTTCAATAAAGTTCCATGATTATACCAATTTGAGAAGTGGATATCTAGACTTTTTGGTTGGATTTCTGCCTAATTTGAATAATAGCTTTTTAAATGTAAATCAAACCGGTTGCTATTGCTGCTGGCACTCTTATTATGAATGCTAGAATGGATGTGTTTGTGATCACACCAAGTAACAAAACTATTTTGTAGTAATACTCACAGGCTCTGCTTGTAGTTTACGTGTTTAAAAACCCATGACTTTTAAGGCTTTGCTTGATTGTACATATTCAAACAAATGTGTGCTTGGAGAAAGTTTAATTTATGTCTCTCTTCAGATAAGTTCCTCCTGTTATGCTGTGTGTTTCAGTGTAGAGTAGCAATATTGTCTGAGTGATAATAGATGGATTTAGGTTTCTTCCCAGTGTCTGCAGAAATGTTAGGGAAAAATTGCACTCAATTGAAAAGTTGACATTATATACACAGTAATTTGCAAACAGCAGTTTCAGTTTCAAAATGTAAATTCTTCATTGTAAGCATTCAGTTACTTGTTTAGTGACATGGCCCTAAAAGCTTTTGAAGCAGCAGAAGAAAGCCATAATCTGTTGTGCATAACGATGTATCTCCTCCTTACACAAGACAAAGAATTGTACATTAATATTCATGTATGCTTTCTACATAAACCATCAATCACTATAAGCAATGCCATGTTTTCATCTATATACATATATATACTTGCATACATATATTTATAATCTCTTCCCCTGTAATATAAATGTCATACTAGCTATTGCAGCTACGTGACTTCTCCTGGTTTATACACAGTACTTTTCTGACCTTTTATATGGTGTTCTCTTGCTCCTTGACACATGCATACAATCTTTTTGTAAGAGCTGCAATTCATACCCAACAATAATTGCACTGAGTTTTGAAGACTTCCTTTTTACTGTGTGGACATATTTTGCATCTGCTGTATCTTTTAAAATACTGTAAATATGTTAATGTAGAGTTTACATAGAAATGTAGAAATACAAGTTTTTTGTTTTAGAGGAAACTGCCATATTTTGCAGTTCAGTATTAAGCTTTGTTTTGAAGATGGACGTGTGTGATATTGTTTTTTTAAAAAAAAAATAATTTTGGTACCCCATCTGTAGATAAATCATGAAGGAGAGAGTCTCATATTTATTTTCAACTAGATTGTGAGGGACAGGCTGCCTTTTTTATTTTCAAACGTTTTTTCTCTTGATCAACAAGAGGTTTAAAATGGAGCATAACCCTTCATTACTGGCTTTTTTCTCTGGTGTCTGTTACGTTTCTTAAGGCAAACATCTGCAAGGTATGTGCAACCAAGGGGTTGTGTATAAACTTTATGTGAATGTATTTGCTTGTTGCACTTCACATTTGTTAGTAGACTAATACTGTCCTTGCAGCTTTCATTACTTGAGCTTAGCATCTGAAAGCTGAAGACAAGTTTGATAATGTTTGAAAGATTGCTCTAATTTACCAAATTGCCTTTTTTTGGTCTTCACAATGGGAAACGTCATTGGAGCCATCCATATTGGTGCTAATTAATATCATAATGCATACAAGTGCCAATCCAAAACCAAACTGATTTTGTTCTGTGGGAGTTGGCATTCTTGAGTGTGATTTATTAATTTCTTTGGGTCCCAAAGTTATCGTCAATGTTTGTTGCATGTTGCTCACCAGGTCATCTTTGAACTTCTTTCCATATCTTTTCCACTGCTTACTTTCCCACAGCCTGACTGTTCTTCTGACGTGAATGTACTAGGTATCCCGAATTACTGTAAATGTACACTTAATACTACCTTTGGGATGAACGAGTAGGTGCAGTTAACGGCTACCTCTAAGTTAATGAACTGATAGGAAGTTGTATTTATGTGCTTGAAAAGCAGCCCTTCAAGACAACAGCCAAAATGTCATTGAAAGTTAAAGGTTTCTAGACATTGAGTCTATTTTCTTTCAAGAGCTTGTGTGCCATATTTCACTCTTGTAAACGTCTTGCACTGTAATATACTTTTACTGAAAGCTGTGAGGGCTGTTTATGTTAAGAATGCAAGGGTGATAGGATTATGGTTGCCATTGACTTTCCCCTTGTGCTGTCTGGTTTTAAAAGAGCATAATAAGTGCTGATGGAGGTTCTGATCTCTGTATAATTTAGGTAGATATCCTGGTTAGAGCAACAATTTATATTTGCAGATGCATATTACAAGTATATTTTCATTCATAAACAGAACACTGTACAGGTGCTAAAATATTGGAAATAATCGAGTATCTGTTTATGCATGGAAATCACATTAATACTGCACTGAAGAGTATTGAATGCTGAGTGCATTGGCTTTTACTTACCTCACAGTGCTCAAGTACAGAATGGAATGTGTGTGTTAATTTGCCAGTCTAAACACCATAATACAAATGCAAATCATGGAACCCATTTTACACGTAAATTGTCTTTTTGCCTGTGATCTTTGCAAAAGAAAAACAGAAACGGTAGTCTATATATTTGCAGATAAAATATGAATCAGTGGCTGTTGAGCCTCTAACCCAGTCTTTGTTTGACCCCTGTTAGCCAGACCGGATTTTCAGTTTGCATTGAAGCACCATTGCTTTTATTGTTTTGGTCTTGATGCTAATTTGCTTGCAGGTGGGGTTTTTAGTGAACCTAGCCTTATAGTGTTTATATATGAGCATAATCTAGTATTTACTTGATAACCTACAAAGAAAAGTATACTTAAAATGTAAATGTGTGCCTTTATGTAAAAAGGAACATTACCACATTTGAAAGTAGTGGAAATTTAACCTTTCATTTAAATTTAACTTTCAAGTTTCATTCTGGGCTATTAAATACATTTAAGTTGTGACAAATGAGGCTGCCTAGTTGTGAGTTAATCTCATACTACATTCCCTTCATTTGTATTTATCCGTCTAAGAGCAGCATCTACCGTACGAAAAGAATGCAGCTGAATCATTCTAGTGACTTAAGGGGCAGTTTATCAAATTACTTGAATTTAACCCAAGTAATTCTGTTTGGCATTTGTTTTGAGATTAGAATTTTTTTTTTTATTGACTGGCAAATTATATGAGAATATTATATAAATTGAGAACAAAACCACTTAAATTAATGGTGCTTATAATCAAATTCCTTTTTGTTACATTGTAAAATATCCTTTTGTTAGCTTTCATATCCATGATGCAGATAGTTGTTCCTTTTTTTGTGTAATATAAGTGAAACGGAATAGACTGTGACACATGCATTTCATTAATCACAGGTGATTAACGATCCTTAGCTTGGGACGCCACTTGACCATTTACAAGAAAACAGAGTTTTTTAGCAATAAAATGAAACTGAGAGCTAAGATGTTATAAGTTTAAACATGAAAGATTGTACTTTACACATCCAGGTTTATCTTCTTGGCAAGACTTCAGTTGGCTTATGAAAAAGTACTTGTGGTTTAAAACACTTAATTTTAAATACTTTATTTACAAAAGAAAGAGAAAAAAAACAATTCCTTTAAAATTACACATGGATTTCGTTTTCTTTTACCAATACATTTTAAATTACCTTTTGAATAAAGAAAACTGACTGTTCAAAGTTTACATTTTTTAAGGAAAGTAAAAACCTAATTTCAAGCGGTACTGAATACATGGGAAATTGGTTTTGTGTCTTTGCTATGCACTCATGGTGATATTTTGGAAATAACTGTGCAGCACTCGCTTAAAAGCCCATTTTTGTATTGATTAATAAATGTCCATATAACTATGCATTTATCTATAGTTACAACTTTCTATTTGTTTAATAGTCCATTAAAAGTTACTGAAACTATGTGGTTTGTTTTAGAACGTGACCAGTTTATTATTCAAATTAGTTTTTATTTTATCTGAATAGACGTTTAGATACGCTTAACTCAAATTGGTGTGGTCTGCTTCGACTTTAAGCCTTAAGTCATTGTTTTGCTTACCCATTTTGCTTATTACGAATTTGCATATGTATTAAAAACAAAAAAGGCAAAACTGTTGAAACACAACATAGGTCATTTAAAACAAATGGTTTCCTCTGTACTTCAATTACTTTATTTATGGGGCACTAGAAAAAATCAAAACAAAGTTAGTCCTGACATGAGAAATAAAGGGAATGTGTAGCTCAAACTGTGATTGCTATTCTGTCCTGTGGCTGCCACTTGTTGCTCATAGGCCAACTATTAAAATCTATTGCAGATTAGAATAGTTGCCTGTTTTAGAGATGTGGAGAATTGGTTTTGAAGTCTTCGAATATTTTTTTATTTGCAAATGGCTAGGATTGTAGTTTGCCACCTTTCTGCTGTCCCAAGATTAATTTGGTTTGTGCCATCATTTCCACTTGTAACTATTTATGCAGTGTTTTTATTCAGTATTTTAATTTGGCATCAGACGAAGCGTAGGGGACCCAGCTCTTTACAGTTTGTAACTACCTCATTTAAACAGTTGGGTGCTATTTTGAAATAAACAATATGTGAACGTTTTCAGAGAAAGTGACCAAACGGCTTGTTTCTGTAACTCTGCTGTGCTAGACAATATCATAGCAACCATAGTTCTGTTTATTTTCAAATTCTGTAGTGTGGAAAGTGTTGGCGGGAATTATGCATAAGGCAGTGCACCCTCTGGAGTCTTGATAGATGCAGACCAGAGGCCCAAATACAGGCAGGATCAAAGCAGGTTAATGCTGCCATATGCCTTCCAGACTTTGTGCTGGATATACTCTGTGCCTTTTAAGTAGTCCCATCATGTACAAGACATAACTAATCACAAAATAATAAATATTAGTTTAGCAGCAATATATATGTACTATGTATACATATATGAATTTGTGCGTGGCACAAGTTGATCATGATACTAAAATAAAATGTTTTAGAAATAGACTGGAAAATATTTTCTTAAAAAAAGAAACTGATGCAAATATTCAAATACTACTAAATCGTGCTTTTATGTACTTAACGTATTTGTTCATATACGTGCTTAGAGGAACGTAAGTAGGGTAAAAGATAAACTTTGAAAATGACAATTCTGTAAGCCATTTTTGAGCATTTCCCTACACTGTATGATGTTTGTACTTGAACTCTGTGTCTAAGTTTAGGATGGTCATTTCATATGCTCGGACTGCATATTCCGTTTTTCAATTGAACTTTCTTTGTTTCTGATCCTATTAACTGAGGTATCAGCACTTTATATTTTCGTTTTATAGCCTGGTGCTATATTTTCCTTGGTGTTTAGAAAGACAAGAAACGTACTTATATTCTTCCTTGCAGTCGTTTTCTACGTTAAAAAATAGATCAAAATGAGGAACGTAAAAAACACGCCAGTAGATTCAAATTGTGCGGACAGAAGTTAAATAAAAAGTATACCATTTCAATTGGTATTTATTAGGTAATACTTGTTAAAAATGATTTACATCCATAATATATTAGGTAGTAGGAGTCTATTTTTTATTTAAATCAGAACTATGATTGCCTGTTTAGAGTATATTACTGACATTCCTTGGTGGCAGGACTTTTAATGTTCGAAGAAAGGGGGGGCGGGGGGGAATGTGTGGCATTTTGCTGTTGGCACCCAACGAGCAAAATTGCCTCTGTTAAACTTTTTTATAAAACTGCACCATCAGGTCGATATGTAAGCTATATTTTTTAAAGACTAATCATCCTTTAATATGCTGCATAAAACTTATCAGCATTATTGCACTTTCTCAATAACGAATGCCCTGCGATTAGCTCATCATATGGACGAACCTTAGAGTTTTTAGCGAACAATAGTACTTTGGGCAAAAGGTAAAATTTCTCTAGGTACCTCAAGAAAATAAAAATGCCTGAACATGCTGCATTGACTTTTATTTTATTTTTACTTAATACCCAGTGTTTTGTGTTTTCTGCTTGTAATTTTTGTTATATATAATTACATACTTTGTTTTGTTTTCTGGACCCATATGAGCTGTTATTGTTGTAAGGTAGTATCCTTTTTGTGTTTGCGTTGTCATATTTGGAATAAAATTTACTTCAGTACGGTAGTGTTAAAAAGGATACTGCATTTAATAAATGAACAGTATGCAATGTGCTTCCCATGCCTTCTTGCCTGTTGCTTCTTTTAGCACATTCTTAAGCTGGCATATGCAGCTTTTGATTGCCCACAAAAGTTATTTTGATGGTTTACTATTTTGCAATTTAGAGCAATTCAGTTGCTGCTTTTTCTAAAAATGTGAAACATGTACAGAAAAAATGACCAGTCATAATATTATTGAATGTGATTATCACCACTTACTAGTTACGTCTGTAGCAATAAAGCAGCCAGGCAATTTAAACAGCAAATAAAATGTGCACTATAGTGTATCAATGTTGCTTCCAAAACACGCACATTGGGGCACACTGTGCTGTCAAAGGAGATGCAGGCAATGAAATGGAGCCTTTGTTGTTTTTGATTACACTTAACCGGGTCCTTTTTCAAGTTTGTTTTACAGCTTGCTAGATGAAATAGTTTGCACTACTTTTTTGCAATAAAATCATGAAAAATAACAGTTTATTTCTGTTTTGTTTCATGCTGTATATAAATTATTACTAAAGCTTTAGACTAGTATTTTGTTCACCTCCATACATAAAACTTGTAAGAAGCTCAAAATGCTGTAAAATCCTGACAGTCTGATGTGAATGATATTTTATGAAGTTATTTTGTATGGTGTATATTTTGTTTTGCCTCAAAAGTATGTAAAATAAAAATCCTTCTTCACATTTTAGTTTCCAGATCTGTTTCTTTCACTAGGTTTTGAAATTTTTTAATTCCATGATCTTAAAAAGATAATTTTTTTGAAGTTGTTTGTTGATTGAATTCATTTTATTAACTCAAATGGAATTTGCAAGATGCCAGCCATAAGAACACTCTTGTGACAAATCCTGAGACCATTGTGAAGAAAGGTGCAGTTACTCAAATAATTGAAACAATGCAGAAACTGTAGTGAGTAATAGTATAAAATAAGAGCAGTATTAAACCTCTGTATGGTTTGTATCATGTAATCATTGATCCCATTTCAGTGGCATGAAGGGCACATTTAAGTACAGTGATTACTACTAGCAGCTATGCCAAGCCACTTGGAAATATAAGTTTCAAAAATTTGTGAGCCATACTCTGCGAGGCACCAAAAATGTGTACATAGAAAAATTAAAGATGCAACAAAATGCATAGCAGATTGAAAGATTGACTTGGAGACATTAAATATAATGGTAGCACCGCCGGTTTTCTTCACAAACTAGAACTTGTGCTCCTACTCAATAACCAGCTTGTACAAATTGGATTTGCATAACAACTGTGGATTGTACTCAAAGCTAGCAAGCAAAACATGGGATCCACTGTAATTTTCCCATCCTCAAAACAATGATTTCAAATTAAATGATTTTATTGTTTATCTCTCTAAAAACAAACCTAACAAAAATACAGTTCAACAGTGCAGTATTCATAATATGAATGGGACATTTTAATTAGACTTTACATACAGCAGAATTTCCCCCAAAGTAATAGGTACACCAAAATAACCCTTCTGACCCAACAGCATGGTTGCTATGTGTCGATATCTCACCTGATATTTTATAAACATTGGTTGTAAAAACAAGTGGTGTGGGTTTTAGATAAAAAGGTTTCCTCTGCAGTTTTACACACAGGAACTCTTCGAAGCCGTTCCAGACAATTAGGTTCCCAAAGTAATCCTTCATTAGACAGACGGAGCTTTTATTCTGGAGATTCACATATTTATAAAATAAGCTTATCTATGGTGTTTCAGAACTTAAAGCAGTGTTCGAGGCATGTGGGCTGCTGAATTCATATCTGTGCATAGATCGCCGCCTAGTGTTGGGTCCGGATGATTGCACATTGTTGTCCTGGAAGAGTCTTCGAAGTATCACGAGATAGGTGGCTCCTCCTCTGGACTACAGTGCGCATGGGCATCCTCTCCATCCTTAGATTGTTTTTTTCCGCCATTGGGTTCGGATGTACTCTTGTTACTCGGAGTTCGGAAATATATTTCTAACTTTCTAAAGGCCAAAAGGCCTTAGGGGCGTCGGTAGTATTGCATCTTCGATCGCTACCTACAACTTATTCCTGTTCTTTCTACTCAGGACGTCGAATCGGGCCGCCTGGCCTTCTCGACACCAGGGCCAATCGTCGTTGGAACGAAGTCCTTTCAAGCGATGCCCCAACTGTAACTCTAAATACCCACACAATGATAAACACCCAGTCTGTAATAAGTGTTTATCTCCTGAACACAACGAAGCCGACTGCTTAGCTTGTGCTCAATTTAGGTAAAAAAAGACTCTTTGGGTTCGACGTGTGGCGCGACAGACCCTGCAGAGGTCAGCGCCCGAGCCAGAGAACATCTTTGAAGACGACGAAGAGGTAGTCGACCCTGAGGACTCTGATCAGCAGTCGGAGCAGGGGTCTGAACACGACTCCAACTACTGCGTTGATGACGAGGAAGACATCATCGAGGTAGGGGACGACGAACCAGGCATAGGAGCCGTCGAGGACGACTCCGGCGAGGACACTGGGCCGACTGTGAGTACGGAGCCCAATATATTCGCAGGTTCAGATCCAGAGGCTCAGGTCGAGGCATCGCCGGAAGGCCTTAGCCAAGATCAGAACGACGATTCAATAGCCCCGCAGTTAATCCCGGCTACGAATATATTACAAGAGCCATTGGTACGACATTTCCAAAATCTGGAGAAATCAAAACCGAAAGTGATAGCTACCAAACAGAAACTAATCTACATCCCATTCTTCGGACCGAAAATGGCGGATCCGTCAAAACCGACCAAGCAAAAACAGGTCGTCGACCCATCGAGGTCGCTTGCAAAGGTTGTCGAGGCCAGAGCTACTACTCCCACGTCCGCGATTAAGCGGAAGGCAGTCGACCCGACGGCATCGACGTCGACGCCTGGCAACACTAAAAAGGGACTCGAACGGACAACGGTTGTCGATCCGAAGTTACGCGTCAAACCACCGAAGCAAGTGCACACTGACACTTACACCAAAATCGAGACTCGAGCCGAAGAGCTCCGTCGAACCGAGGGATAAAAGCATCGCTCCGAAGCAACATGCTCCAAAGTCGACACCGGGCCACAGAATGGTTATCGAACAACCAAAAACAGTCGGATCGAAAACCACGGCACAAAAAAGATCATAAAGGCTACTAAAACGGTCCAACAACCTCTCGGACCGATAAAATTCGGACTTCCTTCGCATGTCAAGCCAAGGGTGGTCGAAAAAGATAGCGGATTCGAACCGACCCAGCCAAAGAGGCCGAGAATGGGGGAAAAAGCTACAGTAGCAGAGGAACAGGATCCCTCAGCTGAAGAACAGTCTAAACTGTATGTCGACCCAGACACTGGGAGGGTTACCCTGTTAAAAAGGAAGATCCGGCCTGAAACTACCGTTGAGTCCTACAAGATACCTCTAAAGAGGAAAAGAGACACTTTAACATCTCCAGTTCCCTTTGAAACTATCACACCATATGTACAGGAAACGTATATGTACTCGCCCACACGCACAAATGACTATGGGGAGTATGAGGACAATGACCAATACAATTATCCAACCGATACTGACCAGGACACACAAACTCAGCCATGGCCTGACCCTGTGGATCCTGGAGATTCTCAAACAATTCCTGACAACTCTGCATACCATGTAAAAACATCGCCTACATAGGACACAGCTGCCTTTAACGCACTGATAGAAAGGGCAGCATATAATCACCATGTGGAGATGCACGCAGATCCTATTGAAGAAGACTTCCTCTTTGACACTTTTAGCACCTCGGAGAAAAATGTCAAAACATAGCCAATGCTGAAAGGGGTGCTTAAACATGCAGGGGACATATTTAAAGACACAGCCAGGGCACGGGTCATTAACCCTAGGATAGAGAGAAAATATAGACCAGCCCTGGTTGATCCTACATATATTAAGGGACAACTGCCTTTGGACTCTCTAGTTGTCTCCAATGCACGTAAATGTGCTAATTCTCAAACATCTGGCGAAGCTCCACCTCCAGACAAAGAGTCCAAAATTCTGGAGACATCAGGAAAAATGGTGGCTGCTCAAGCAGCTAACATCTGGAGAATTGCAAACACGCAAGCCCTGTTAGCTAGGTATGACAGGGCGCACTAAGACACACTGGAACAAATCTTTCAACACCTACCTGACCTTTAGATGGAACAGGCAGAATTCCTGATACAAGAGGGCAAGCTCATATCTAATGCATCCATAAAATGTGCCATAGATGCAGCAGACACAGCAGCCAGGGCTATCAACACCAGCATCGTGCTCAGACGACATGCGTGGCTATGCATCTCCGGGTTTAAAAATGAAGTTCAAACCACTTTACTTAATCAACCCGTTAACCCTGACTGTTTATTTGGTCCTGATGTGGACACCATACACCATACTGGACAAAATGAAAAAGGACACTGAGACAGCCAAGTCTATGGGTGCCCTGCAGTCACAGCAATATAGAAGCGGTTCCTTTCGTCGCTCCGGCAACAGAGGAGCTCTTAGAGGAGCCTCAACACAGCAAACCTCTTATACTAAAAGCAACACACAAAACACCTACAACAAGAACAGTAGAGGTGGATACCGTGGCAATAGCACCAAGGGTAGAGGACGAGGAAATAACTGCTCCAGATCCTCCACCAACACCAAACAGTGACTTGTTGTCACTGCCCCCAGACCATGTAACACCGGTCGGGGGAAGACTACAGCAGTTCCTGCCAGTCTGGGAAACCATAACTACAGACAGGTGGGTGAGGCAAATTATACAACATGGATATTGCCTAGAATTAATGTCCACACCACCCAACATACCCCCAAGACAATGTCCTATGTCCGCAGAACACCTACACTTATTGCAGCAGGAAGTCATCAGCATGCTACAAAAAGGGGCCATAGAACTAGTACCCTTGGAACACCATGGTACAGGGGTGTACTCTCTATACTTTCTAATCCCCAAAAAGGATGGGTCTCTCAGACCGATTTTAGACCTCAGGCCCCTAAACCAATACATCTTATCAGAGCATTTCCACATGATTACCCTACAGCAGGTGTTGCCACTGTTGCGTCAAGGAGACTTCCTCGCAACATTGGACCTCAAAGACGCATATTTCCATATACCTATACACCCAGCACACAGGAAATATCTCAGGTTCACAATTCTAAACCAGGACTACCAATTCAAGGTCCTCCCTTTTGGGGTAACAGCCCCAAGGGTGTTCACCAAGTGCCTGGCAACAGTAGCTGCACACCTCAGAAGAAAGCATTTACATGTCTATCCATATCTGGACGACTGGCTAATACAAGCACAGTCAGCCCAGCAGTGTGCCAGCCACATGTCGCGCACTATTCACCTCCTGCACGAACTAGGTTTCTCGCTGAACTACAACAAATCCCATCTCCAACCTGCCCACGTCCAGCAGTATCTGGGAGCAACAATAGACACTCTGGCAGCAAAAGCACAACCGAAGCCTGCCAGAATAAGCAGCATCCAAACGCTCATCCAGAAGTTCAGGCCGCAACACTCACTCCCAGCCCGGGTGTTTATGCAACTGATAGGCATGATGGCCTCGTGCATCTTCATAGTCCCTCATGCAAGACTTCACATGTGTCCGCTGCAAGAGTGCCTAGCACGGCAGTGGAACCAGGCTCAGGGACAATTAAACGACCTAGTGTTGGTGACCAGTCGTGCATACAACTCTCTGCATTGGTGGAAACCACAAAACCTTTGGAAGGGATGACTGTTCCAGGAGCCTGTACCACAAATTGTGCGGACAACAGACGCATCCCTGATAGGGTTGGGAGCCCATGTTCTCCACCACACAGTACAGCGCCTATGGACCACGCAGCAGAGAAAACTGCACATCAACCTGCTAGAGCTGATGGCAATTTTCATGGCAATGAAAGCTTTCAAAGTACATCTCTGCAACAAGACCGTGTTGATCCGGACGGACAACATGACTGCGATGTACTACCTACAGAAACAGGGAGGAACACACTCACCACAGCCGTCGCATCTGGCACAACAAGTGTGGAAGTGGGCCATCCAGAGAAACATTTTTCTCCTGGCGGAACACCTCCCAGGCAAGGACAATCAGATAGCGGATCTGCTCAGCAGACACAGCCAGCAAATGCACGAGTGGGAGATTCACCCCTCGGTGCTTCAACCATACTTCCAACAGTAGAGACAGCCAGAAATAGACCTGTTTGCCACAAAAGAAAACGCAAAATGCCGGTCCTTCACCGCAAGGTTCCCACACCCGCAGTCTATGGGGAATGCGATATGGATGAACTGGTCAGGCAGATTTGCATACGCTTTTCCACCAGCTCCGTTGACACCGCTAGTGGCACGCAAGTTGCGCCTGCATTCCATGACGCTAATCCTAGTTGCTGCAACATGGGCGAGGCAACCTTGGTACACCACGTTCCTTGAACTTTCCGTGGTGCCCCATCAAAGGCTACGTCTAACAACCAGCCTCTTAACGCAGAGCCATGGAGACATTCAGCACCCAGATCCACAGCAGCTGGACCTTGCAATCTGGCTCCTGAGGTCTAAGAGTTCGGCTACCTCAGCTTACCTCCTGACTGCATGAACATCATCAAGGAGGCAAGAAAGCCTACCACAAGAGCTTGCTATGTGTCAAAGTGGAAACGTTTTGTCATTTATTGTAACAGCAACGACATAAACCCACTGGACGCGTCCATTCAAAATATCATATGCTATCTTTTGCACTTACACCGCTGCAATCTAGCCTATACGTCCATACGGATACAACTAGCAGCCATAGCTGCTTACCTTCAGAACAGACAGCACCTTTCGCTGTTCAGAATGCCCGCAATCAAGGCGTTCATGGAGGGCCTCAAACGAGTGATTCCACCAAGACACCCTCCTTCCCCTGTCTGGAACCTAAACGTCATGTTAACCAGACTAATGGGACCACCTTTTGAGCCATTGCACTCCTGTAAGATACAATTCTTAACATGGAAGGTGGCTTTTCTCATCGCCATCATTTCGCTTAGAAGAGTTAGTGAGCTGCAAGCCCTAACTATTCAAGAGCAATTCATTCAAATTCACCAAATAGGGTCGTGCTTCGGACAAACCCTAAATTCATGACTAAAGTGGTATCACAATTCCACATAAATCAAACAATAGAACTGCCAGTGTTCTTCCCAAACCCACAATCAGTACCTGAAAGAGCCCTGCACACACTGGATGTGAAAAGAGCTCTGCTATATTACATAGACAGGACGAAAGATTTTAGGAAGACAAAGCAGTTGTTTGTTGCCTTTTCACCACAGCACAAAGGTAACCCTATTTCAAAAAGTGGCTTAGCTAGATGGATAGTTAAATGCATCCAAATATGTTACATTAAAGCTAAACTTACTTTAACAGTGCCCCCAAGAGCGCATTCCACACGCAAAATGGGAGCATCTATGGCTTTCCTAGGGAACATTCCTCTAGAGGAAATATGTAGGGCAGCCACATGGAACACCATACATACATTTACCAAACACTACTGCGTAGATGAACACTCCAGGCAGCTGTGGGACAGGCTGTTCTCAAAACTCTTTTTCAGACTGCTGCAGCTGGCACAAGTAGCCACCACTAAGGGAGAGACTGCTATACATTCTATTCACAGATCCGAATTCAGCAGCCCACATGCCTCAAACGGAATATGCTACTTACCAGTATGCATCTGTTCTTGGCATGTAGGGCTGCTGACATTCATATCGCCCACCCTCCTCCCTGGTGCCTTTCGCAGCTGTAGCATTCACTCTTACTCTCACTTTCTTGCATGGACATCTCTTACTGTATCACACTCCATCTCTCCCACAATGGCGAAAAACAATCTAAGGATGGAGAGGATGCCCATGCGCACTGTAGTCCAGAGGAGGAGCCACCTATCTCATGATACTTCGAAGACTCTTCCAGGACAACAATGTGCAATCATCCGGACCCAACACTAGGCGGCGATCTATGCACAGATATGAATGTCAGCAGCCCTACATGCCAAGAACAGATGCATACTGGTAAGTAGCATATTCCTTTCATGCCTATAACTTAAATATGGACGGGGCAGAACCACTAGATTTAGAAGCTGATTAATCTAACAGGATGACTAAATATGAATACACTTGTTTATCGGTGCAAAACCCAATAAAGTTTGTTTACAAAAAAAGAGTTGTCCAGGGATAACATCTAACTCATCTGTAACATCAATAGCATAATCCTTTCCTTCCCTACATGGCTTTAGTAAGCCAGGGAAATTGAGAATCCGCTATTATATGGCCTTGAGCGTTATTAAATCTGCTTACATCATGCCAGATTCAGCTCTAACTTATCCAAAGTTGCTGACCTATGGTAGAGATCCCTTAAATGACAGCCAACATTTGTGTTCTCTAACCATAGTTCAAGACCAGGTTATGTTTTCTCTAATTATTACTTTTCTTTTATCAACATTAATTATAAGTTTTAGGTGCAAAGCTTTTGAAGGACATCTGTTTCTCAGTAAATCCAGTCGGGGGGAAAGTTTTAAATTGCCAGATCATCTTCAAACAGGATACCCCTCATGACTGCTGCACAAGTTACTTACCTTTGGTAATGATATATCTGTAAGAAACATTAGTTAGTATTAGATTCCTTACCTTAGAATATCCCAGGCGTCCGTCTGGATCCGGAAATTTTTGCATAGCAGTACCCCTGCACGTCGGTAGGCATCGTCTGCGTCTCTGTGTTCGGCGTCGTTGGCGCCGGGATGACGTTGCCGAAGTATTTGGACGCCGCCCTTGCGCGCTGACGTCAGTTCTTATACACAGCTTTACCATGCCAGAAACGCAGAGCCATGATAAAAACCAACACTGGTGCCATGAAACTAGGGCCCTGAGAAGGAATAACCTTAACCCTAGATATCGGTTCGCAGAACGGGGAGGATGGGTGGGGCGGTAAGGAATCTAATACCAACTACTGTTTCTTACAGATATATCGTTAACAAAGGTAAGTAACTTGTGCATCTGAAAGAAACAGGTTAGTATTAGATTCCTTACCTTAGAATAGATACTCCAGCAATACCAACCCCGGTGGTGGGTCTGCGAACCAATAATCACACCAGAAAGTCCTGGAGAACGGAACGAACGAAAAAGCCATCTCCCCGGACTTGACTGTCCAGGCAGTAGTGTCTAGCAAACGTGTGCAGCGAGGCCCACGTAGTTGCCTGAGCCGCCGTGGCCCGAGTGGAATGGGCGCGCAGCCCCAGAGGAGGCTCCTTTGTAGCCAGAGAATAACAAGACGACCTATTGAGGAATGATTAGTTTGTGCATAGCCTGACCTTTCTTAGCGCCCACGTAACCAACAAAGAGTTGGTCATCCACCTGGAACTGGCATGTGCTATTCAGATAGTATGAGCGCGCACGTTTTGGGTCCAGACAGAGCCTATCTTCCTCTTTCGGGGCATGCAGAGGCGGAAAGAAGGTGGGCAAGGTGATGTACTGCCCGATGTGGAAGGCTGTGACTACCTTGGGCAGGAAAGAGGGTCGCGTCCGCAACACAACTTTGTGGATGTACAGAAAGGAAAGGAGGTTGTGAAGAAAGGGCCTGGAGCTCACTCACTCTCCTGGCAGAGGTGATGGCAACCAGGAATGCAGTCTTGAGAGTAAGAAGACTAAGAGGACAGTTATGAAGTGGCTCGAAGGGAGCGCACAACCAATGGAAAAAAGCGGGGGGCCCTGAGAACTGATGAAGGGCAGACCAACAGGGGAGAGAACCAAATATTCAAAACCTACAAAAGTCTGCCCCCTCTAATTGTTCAAATGGCTCAAACTGAGTCCAAAGAATGAATTTGAGCAGAAATGAGCTCACTGAAACTCAGGACAGACACAAAATTCTTTTTGCAACTTCGTAGAAAGATATAAAAGATTTTTATTCATTTAATTCGACATAAATATATCATTTCTGAACAAAACAGATGATGAAATACACCAGGATCATAGAACAAATAGCCCCACACAACCTATTATTCCTTCATTCCTTCTACACTCCTAACCAAATTCTGCACACTCACAACCTATTAACATTCATACTCTTATATCCATCACAAATTCTCCACTCATCACTCTCAGATATTCAGATGTAGCACACTTCATCTGTCCTGCAGCGTTTTCCCAGAACAGAAAGGGAAACCAGTTAACATAAGTGCAGGACAGGACAAACAACGCCAACGCGCGTTTCGGTGCTGAGCCAGATTTACGGCAACACCTTCAACAGGGCAAACGAGGTAGGGAAGGGGGGGGGCAGGAACAGAACCAAACTGCATATAATCTGAAATAAGCAAAAAGGCATTTTTAAGTGCTACATACATGTTTCAACATATCCAAATTCATGTATACACTTCTCTTTGTATCTATATAGATATAGGAAAAGCACTTCTTTTTCAAGATATTTAATAGAGCACTTAAAACCTTCAACTGGCAGTGCAACAGTGAGCTCAAAGACTGCATGCATTTTCTGGATAATAGTCATAAGCAACAAGCAAAAAAAGAAGCACCTAGGAATCCCCCAGTAACACAAACACAATGCATTACACCATATACATACTTTTTCACACTCCATTCTCAGAGGAGAGAGAAAAGGAAAAACAAGATACCAAACTCATCCAGGAAACCTACTATTAACGCATTACCCTCATTTTATCGGTCTACTAATGAATGACAAAGAAATAGCAAAAACTTCCATCTGGGGCTATAACCTTCAACTCACCATAGTTTAAACGGAGGGTTGAATTAAATAGATACTTAAGAGCAAAGCAGGCCCCACGTTGTAAGAACACCCCTCAGGTTCTATAATTGCTGTTCACAAGGTTCTAGATGAAGAATCCAAGGCCACATTAACCGGCACCCTGAAGAATGGAACCAGTCTGCAGAGAAACCAAATATGTAGCCAAAAGGTCAGGACTTGCAGATGAACTAAGGTATTCCTGCTTAAAGATGTGGCCGACAATCCATTTGTGTGTACAGTCCCGCACCAACTTACCTAGTGGGTTAGGCGGGAGGGTTCCCTTGATTAAATTAACGAAGCGGATGTAAGGCCCACACCTGCAATACACTGATCTTGCTCGAATAAATATAATATTCTGCGGTCGTCCGTATCCGGGTTCCAATCTCTGTTGAAAAAATGTGGAGGAAAATAACTAATCACACTCGACGACCTCAATAAGGTTTCGACCTTAAAAGCGAAGCCTAAGTTATCGGCAACCCAAATCCGGCAGTGCTATACAAAAAACACACACCCGACATCTAAAGAACAAGATAGAGGTTCAGAAAAAAGTACATCTTTACAAAGCATCCAGGACGAGTGAAGGCGGTACCAGTTACCTGCTTGAATCCCGACCACTCACAAGGGTTCAAGAATTCTTTAAGGCTTGGCAGATAGCAGCTCATTGGGGCTAGTCATCCCTAAAAGAGGTCAATAAACCAATTTACAGGAGCAAGATATCACCCCTTCGGCAAAGCTTAAATCAGTAAATAAATTAAGCTTCCAGACCTACCGTACCGCATGGAATGAAAACGGGTATATATATCTAGCGAGACACACACGCTAAAGTTTTTGCATTACCCGTATCTGTTAACAATTATCACCAAGGCGCACTAATAAAGTATGCTGCCCAAGTAAGGTATGCTGTTCAAGTAAGGTACACTACGAGCCAGTCCCGGCAAAAATGCAAAACATACATTCGACCGGGGACGGGCATAGCATAAACGTTATGGCGAGAGAGCCCGCATGCCTAACATTTTTCACAGCTGTACTCAAGACGCCTTTCCCCAGTAGCGCGTAAGTCAAAGACCGCGCACCGCCCAAAACTCGATGCAAACTAAACTCCTCACAATCCCAGTGAGCATACCTGAAAACGATGACCCTCTGCCTCAGTCGTCTCCCAGGACCCCGAAGAATCGACCAGAGATGGTCGGGGGCATATCTTCCACATTTAAATGCCTGCTAATTAGCATGCACAGCCCAATCATTGCACAGGGCAAGAAAAGACGAACACCGGGCAAAAGGAACAAGCCACTCACAGAATCCGTGCTACTGCTGGTTGAAGGACGCCTGGAAGCGGACTTGCGCCAAATTGCTTTACAAAATCCTTTGAGGTCGCGCTGCTGGTGGGAGCTCCTCCTTGATCGACGGAGTGTCCAACAGCTCCCAGCGTGCGCTTGACCCCACTCTTACTGGCTGCCTGCACCGGGGGACTGCGAGGACCAGAAGCCTTTGCTTCTACCACCTGGTGCCTCTTCCCCCGGCGGTAACGCCCATCACCTGCTGCCTATTTACCTTTCGTGACACCCGCTCCGCGGGTGCCACTCACAGAATCCGTGCTACTGCTGGTTGAAGGACGCCTGGAAGCGGACTTGCGCCAAATTGCTTTACAAAATCCTTTGAGGTCGCGCTGCTGGTGGGAGCTCCTCCTTGATCGACGGAGTGTCCAACAGCTCCCAGCGTGCGCTTGACCCCACTCTTACTGGCTGCCTGCACCGGGGGACTGCGAGGACCAGAAGCCTTTGCTTCTACCACCTGGTGCCTCTTCCCCCGGCGGTAACGCCCCTTTAACCTCCCCTTAAATTAAACTATACTTCACGCAACGCGGGACGCGCGCGAGGAGAAGCGCGAGGCGAAGCCCGGGCCAAGGGCGGGCCCGTTTCAGCCCGTTACAGACTGTGCAGGACTGGACTGGGCCACGGTATTTGTGTTTTATATTTTCCTCCACCCACTTGTTGAACTGTGTGGTCAAAAATTAGCGGGATCTTATGTTCTAGTCAAAAAATTTAACAGCGATACCAGTTTGCTCGTGACCTACAAGTTATTGCGTCTGAGACGCATAGCGCCCGATCATGTCCAGAGTTACTAGAAGCAAAAAGACAGATAAAACCACTGACATAACGGGTCCACTTGACCTATTCCTACACAAGGCCAACGCAGCCATTGATAATACTATTCAATTGATAGATCGACGGGTGTCTCACGAATTGGAGATGGCCAGAAAAAGATCGTCAATGGGCCCGCTGGCCTCAGCTCAAACCCCAATACAAAAGGGGCTGATCATACCCCTGCTGAATCCAACAAGTGCATTAGTTCACACAGTTCCAAACACTGTGGATTTGTCAGCAACACAGTTGTCATTAGGTCCCGATTCTGATTCTGGGGAGGATCTGGAAAAAACACCAGATTTACAACTCCTACATAATCATGAAATGGCCTTAGAACCCAACACCACGGGGGTCAGGGAGGGTGCCATACCTAAGAGGTTAAATAAGGGGTCGAACCCACATGAGCACATATTAGCTCCACCGATAGGTGTGAATTTTTGCAACCCGAACATAAATAGTAACATCGTAGTGTTGCAAACACCATCACCAACCAATAGTGTGATCCCAAACACGCCCCCACGGAACATCACGCCTTTGGGGAACCTAGATACACTAGGCGCAGTAGGGGGCATACAAAAACCTTGTACCTCATGTGTGACACTACATGACTTTCTCACAAACAGCATGGGGGAACTGTTAAAATACCATCTGAAACCCCTGGAGAAAAGTATAAGGGTAATCGAAAAACAACTCGCCAAACTAAATACTCCTGTATTTATGCAGAAGTCACTGAGTACCCTAGACATGGGGGAGGGGAAGACCAAACAGCCAAGTAAACCGGCCAAATCGGCTAAACCAACTCAACCATCCACAACACCAGCTGTTTGCTCAAAGCCCCGTGGACCAGATAAAGAAGGGAACATCCAGACTATTAAAAGCGTCAAACACAACCCACAAAATACTCCTAAACCCCAAATTGTAGAGGGAAAGGGCCAACTCGTTACCACCAGTGATAACGCACAACCCACCCCAGCCCTAGTGGCTCTAAATACTCAGCTAGCCAACCTAAAGGAGAACTCACAAAAACCCCAAAAAACTCAGCCCTCTCAAGCTCAGGGGAAACAGAGGACGGGATCTAGATTTAGACGGCCGTTCCATCTCCCACCTGAGGCCACCCCGTTCACTGTTGTCCTAACAGGGGTCTCAGAATTACCAGAGGGCTCAGATGAGCCCCCGTGGTCACTGAGAAACAAAGTTCTGCAATGGCTTAGCCAAAACAGACCTATACAGCCATCGCATCTTAGCAGAATTAACTCAGTTAGAAGAGTGTTTTGGATTGGGGATACAAAAAAAAGCCTACAGGGTGACTGCGTTATAGTCAACTGTGACGATCCTGCTATGGCTGACTATATCTCTTCCTGGCCAGCACTTGAAAAAAGGGGGGGGGTGGACGTACAGCGCCTCTCCTTTTTTTATCCTCCGTTAAATACTCTGAATTACGAAAATAGAACTGGTTGGGATGATGTCCAGGATTGGCCCTGGACACAGGTGGGGTACACTAATAGAAGCAGAAATAGGAATAACAACAATAATGGTTGGAACAGAGGCTGGAATTCCCGCCCCTGGTACCACAGCAGAGGCAACCCAAATTTTGATTACTGGGAGGGGGTTCCCATGAGGAATAGATTCGACTGCTTAGACATGGTCGATTGACCAATAAAGGTTACCACAGGGGTCTTAGAAGTCACTGCTCCCCAACGAAAAATCCATGATGTCCCTCCCCTAGTAGAAAATACTAACCCCGTGATGTCAGAGATTACACTAGTGAAAGACATGGGTGGGGGAAACTGGTCAAGCCAGCAGTTAACAGAAAAATCCAGTATGTCATGGACCGAGAATGGAACCGGGCCCATAATTGAAATTGAAATTACCAGCATAAACCCATATCTGAGTACAGTAGATAGGACTAAGACCCAACTCGATAACGAGACTGAAGCCTTGCAGGTGGGCATGGTCTCACAAATTAGGCAGGAAGAACCCTGCCCAACCACTGAGGGGAATTGTTTGCTAAAGATATCTTCCTGGAATATTGCTGGGCTTGCGAAAAAAGCGCGTGACCAGCTATTCCTAACTTTTATGGAAAAGCAGGACATAGTCTGCCTACAGGAGTGCTGGGACCCATATGAGACCCCTATAGAGGGTTTTAGCACTTTCTACGTTCCCTCGATCCAGGGTAACCGAGGCAGGGGCTCGGGCAGACTTTGTATTTTTACTTCTAATCTCTGTAACATAGAACAGAACATGTACGAGGCAAGTGGGCCAAAAGCAGGTGTAGGGAGTTCACTACAAGGCTTGTTTTTTAAATTAAACGGGCGTTCCTTTTTTCTGATAAACCTTTATAATAATATGCCAAAAGTAGAGGTAAAAATTTTAATAGCGGAATTGGATTCACTGCTAAAGAGAGGCGGCCAGGCGGCAGACTGCTTACTTATAGCAGGGGACTTTAATTGTCACCTATGTCCCTATAGTCAAACAAAAAACTGTGGCATTTTTAACTTACAAGGGGATCCCACTACGCACTTTGAACATTCCTTAGGGGGAAATTTGTTAAATCAATTTATGCATGAATGGGATTTGGCCTTTGCAAATGAACTCTGCCAGCCACCCGTAGCGTTTCAAACAACTTTTTTTGGTCATGGGGCAGGCACTGTAATAGACTTTATCCTGGTTTCTAATAGGAACCAAGGCTGGGTGGGGGGGTTTGATACGGAGGGCCTAGCAATAAGTGACCATTTCCCTATTAGTACCTCCCTTAAACTAGGGAAATCTGGTACCCAAAAAATAAGCACCACGGATATATTGCATGGCCGTTCAGTGGCGCTGGCCAGGAAAAATGGCTACGCCATTAAATGGGCAAAAATTGAACCCACGAATTTTCTGAAAGATCTATTACAGATAGAAACTAGACAATTTACCACCTGTCTGGAACTAAGTACCAACCCAGAGCAAATAATACAGGCATATGATGAGATTAAAGCCGCAATAAACGCTAAGCTAACTAAAAAATTAAAGGCAGGGGATGAAACGAGAATATATGGCTGGTTTAATCGAGCCTGCACAAATGCTCATAAAGCACTGTTACAGGCTTTAAAGACCATACCCAGGGATAGCAGCCAAGTTAAGGAGGCTAGACAAGCCTACAAGCTGACTCTCCTAACCAGGAAGAAAGAACTTAAAAATGCAGCTTGGGAAGCCTTGATAAAGGCAAGCGCCCTAAGGGATAACACGTCCTTCTGGAAAGAAGTTAATGCCCCCTTCTTTCTGGATAGGAAGGTAGACTCCATGGAAATTGGCATAGCTGAAGATGTCTGGGTCAACCATTTTACCGCCCTCTACAAGAAAGACTCACTTGTGTTGATCTCACAAGAGGAGTTGGTTGAGGGGAGAGAGATTCCTTTACAGCCACAGGGAAATTTTCCACTACAAGTAATGTTTACCCCTGCAGACCTGGAACAAGCGATTTCCCAGAGCGCAAGCCTAAAGGCTCCAGGGCCTGACGGTGTCCCCATTGATCTATTTAAAGGGAACGTAGATCTCTGGGCACCCTTACTGGCAAATGTCCTCAATGCCTACACCAAACTAGGCTTCCCCAACACATGGAAGGAAGCGATAGTCATCCCAATATTTAAAAAAGGGGACAGACAAGACCCAAAATGTTATCGCCCCATTTCTCTGTTAGATAATTTAATGAAGGTAGCAGGCAGGGTGTTACTAACCAAATTACAAACCTGGTCCAAGAGTAACGGGATACTTTCAAAATTCCAATATGGTTTTAAGTCGGGTGTTGGAACCATAGAGCAGGGTTTAAACCTGTCCCTTATAATAAATAAATATATTGGATCAAAAAAAGGGAACTTGTTCCTAACATTTGTCGACTTAACCTCGGCATTCGATTGTCTGGATCATGGAATCCTGTGGAAAACCCTGACCAAAATGGGGATAGATAAAAACATTTTAACTTTTATTCAGGAACTGTACAGAGATGCAGGAGCCACGGTGAGATATGGCAAAAACGGCGAGCAAACCAGAAAATTTCCAATTGCAAAGGGCGTTCGCCAGGGTTGCATTCTTGCACCGTTTTTATTTAATTTGTATATAAACAAGGTAGCAGTCTCAATGAATGACCTGGAGGTGGATTACCCCAAGATAAACGGACTCGCAGTCCCACTATTGTTATATGCTGATGATGCGGTGATTATGGCCCGCACTCAGCGGGGACTCCAAAAGGCATTAACGGGCTTTGCAACCTTTATGAGCTCTAGAGGCCTTATAATAAATGTGGGGAAAACTTTCACGATATCATGCACAACGAGGAAAAAAGTACCAGACTGCAAAACCTTTGTTAATGACTCAAAGATAGCAATGACGAAAACTTTTTCTTACCTGGGTATCATTTTTAATAATAGGGGGACATGGTCTGCAGCGATTACTTCTCGGAATCTGGCCTTTGCCCGCGCAATAGGGGCGGTTAAGCAATTTGCCAAAAAACTTGGCGGGAAACCGGTAGACACACTACTTAAGATCTACGCAGCAAAATGTGTGTCCACAGCTGTATATGGGGCGGGGATCTGGGGACTTGCAGATAGCTCTGAAATCCAAAGGGTGGAGAATGCATTCCTGAGGTACCTCCTAGGAGTCCCGCGTTCCACATCCACTACTATTTGCCACAACGAACTGGATAGATCCCACATTAGTGATATGATAAAGATAGCGCCAGTTATGTTGTGGCATAAGATCTGGACATGCGAGGACACGACCTTCAATAGGGAAGTAATTCAGGATTGCCTGCAGCAAGGGAATGGCGCTAAACAGCCATGGCTAGCCTACGTTAAAAAATTCCTGAACTCCATCGGCCAGCCAGAATTCTTTTTAGACCCAATCTCATGCGCCCAAATCCCCAAAAAAGTATTAAAAGAGACATGTCTTGGTCTATTGGAGGAGAGGAGATATTATCTAGATGGGAATAAGTCCACCATTATAGCCCACCGCCAGATTTTGCATGAACATGGCCTACATCCTTATTTGGCGCCAAATATCTCTTGTTATCATAGAATGCTGTTAGCTCGTCTGAGGACAGATTCCTTTTTCAGGCTAATAACGTTCCCTGCCCCAAATGATTGGTCAGTGAAACTGATAAATTGCCCGTGTGACGGAGTAGCCACTCAGACTAATATACATTGTATACTTTTCTGCAAGTATTATCAATGGGGTAGGAAAAAACATCTATTGCCACTACTAAAGCTGTGGGGCTTGAGAAGTTGTAAAGCAGCCCTCCAAAGATTGTATTTGCTTCAAGACGAGTGTACCATTGGAGTGGTGATAAAATTCCTGTCGTTCATTATAAAATGTAGAGGGTCTATGAGAAGCGATTAGAAGGCTGAGGGTTTGTAGGAGTATTATTCTGTGCCTAATAACACCATATAATACATAAATATGTCATATTTACCTCAACCTTTCTATTAAGCAAATGAAATGATTCATATATCAAACGCTTTCTAGGAAAAATTTTGTATGGTTTTTAATACTAGATTAATTGAATGACTAGTGTAATGAATATGAATTCTTTGTAACAATCTCCTTTTTAGTATTTAAATGCTTAAAAAACTGTTGTTTTAATTGTATTTTGTAATGTTTGCTTATATGGTGTTGTCAAATACCGAATAAAGCTATCTTTGAATTGAATTGAATTGAACAAGCATTAGAAATGCAATCGGGCTCGGATTTATTTGAGTTTGAGCTAATGGCATTGTGCATGTGATGTGTAGTGGAATTATGTGGGTTGGATTGTAATTTTAGCAATGGTGGCATGCTGTGCTTTAGATGAATATGTTTAAAAGTAAAGTGTACCATACTGCGATTGCTACAATAGTTAATTGTTGATGCGTTAATAATTGATGTGTGCACTGATGGCTGGTGGTGTGTGTGCTTGGTGGAAGAGTGCACTGGCGCCTGGAGGTTTGTGTGCCTGGTGGAAGGGTGCACTGACGGCTGGTGGGTGTGTGCTTGGTAAAAGCGTGCACAGATGGCTGATGGTGTGTGTGTGTTTGGTGAAAGCGTGCACTGACGGTTGCTGGTGAGTGTGCCTTGTAAAAGCATGCACTGACGGCTGCCTGGTGTTGTACGCCTGATGGTGTTTGTGCTTGGTGAAAGAATGCATTGATGGCTGGTGCTGTTTGGCCCTGGTGAAAGCGTGCACTGACGGCTGGTGTTGTGTTGTTGTGTGTGTGGTTGTGTTTGTAGTGGTGAGTCTGTGGGGGTGAGTGTGTGGTAGTGAGTGTGTTGTGGTGAGTGGTGATGAGTGTGTGGTGGTGAGAGTGGTGTGTGTGTGTCGTGTATGTGGTGTGTGTATGGTGTGTGTGTGGGGTATTATGTGTGTGGTGTTATGTATGTGTGTGGTGGACTTACTTTGAGTGTTTGTTTCCTGCACACTCACACACTGCCCCTACACATTCACACACTGCTCACACTGCACACTCACACTGTTCACCCTGCATAGTCACACACTGTTCATCCTGCACACTCATCTTGCACACTCACACAATGTGCACACTTACACACTGTTCACGCTGCACACTCACAGACTGCAGTCACTGTCAATCTGCACTCACTTTCACTCTGCACTCACTGTCACTCTGCACTCACTGTCACTCTGCACTCACTGTCACTCTGCACTCACTGTCACTCTGCACTCACTGTCACTCTGCACTCACTGTCACTCTGCACTCACTGTCACTCTGCACTCACTGTCACTCTGCACTCACTGTCACTCTGCAATCACTGTCACTCTGCAATCACTGTCACTCTGCAATCACTGTCACTCTCCAATCAGTGTCACTCTGCAATCAGTGTCACTCTGCTGGCACTCTGCTGTCACTCTGCACTCTGCTGTCACTCTGCTGTCACTCTGCACTCTGCTGTCACTCTGCACTCTGCTGTCACTCTGCACTCTGCTGTCACTCTGCACTCTGCTGTCACTCTGCACTCTGCTGTCACTCTGCACTCTGCTGTCACTCTGCACTCTGCTGGCACTCTGCACTCTGCTGGCACTCTGCACTCTGCTGGCACTCTGCACTCTGCTGGCACTCTGCTGTCACTCTGCACTCTGCTGTCACTCTGCACTCTGCACTCTGCTGTCACTCTGCACTCTGCTGTCACTCTGCACTCTGCTGTCACTCTGCACTCTGCTGTCACTCTGCACTCTGCTGTCACTCTGCACTCTGCTGTCACTCTGCACTCACTGTCACTCTGCACTCACTGTCTGACAAAGTGGTGACGTAGGCCGAGCCCTAAAAAGTGACTAAGCAGTAAGATGGAAGAGCCTACTGGTGCAGCGAGTTGAGATACTTTGGGCCCAGTGACCGTTTTAGTGACTAAGAACACACAAAACGTTAGCAAATCAGGGGCCAGTTTTGCAACAATTAGTCAAATTGCAGGAATTGCTATACACTGAACTGAACTGCTTTCATTCTTGGCAAGCATGTTACCACTCAAGACAAGGAGCAAATGTTGATAGGCAAACTATGACAAAGCCAGAGCAACACGGCCCATCAAGGAAGGAGGCCCTTTAAGTGGAGTGTCTTAGAGCAGTATGGTGAGTGAGAACCTTCCTTGCATTTTACAAGCAACTGGTCCATGGAGATGACAGATTGTGCGGTTACAGGGGAATGGAGCGGCTTTTTATCCAGAGAAAGCTGGTGGTGCTATGCATGAGCTGTACGTCCAGCAATGGGGATGGATCTTCCAGACTCAATACAAGGGTCGGATTGGTACGAGTACGAGATGTGAATACAACTATAGTAAAATAAGTGGAAGATAGATCAAAAAATTGGTCAGCTTCTAAATCACCAAAAGTGAAACAAAGTGGTGGAAAGTGCTAACTGTTCACTAAAACTATTGTGCTGGAAAGTAGCCCCAAAGATAACACTAGAATCGATTGGTGCTTCTTTTCATTACTTTGCATCAAGAGAGTGTCACATGAGTGGTCTATGGACGTTCACATGCTGCTTCCTGTGGTTTTTGATGCAAACCCCTTATCTACTAACAATGGTAGACAGGGCGTTGGACCGAAATCAAGACGTCATTGAGACAGGCACTAACAATGAGAAATGGTTCTATTTCTCTAAATTGTTGCCACGTTGCATGACTACTACTCACAATGTCGTAAAAATGTAAACTATATCTAATCACAGTTTTTTTGTACTGGAAGGAATAACTTTTCATTATAAAGCCTATGCTAGACCTCACACATACACAGCGTTGCACATGTCTGCATGGCGCTGAACAGCCTAGACCATCTGTTTGGGTATCAGTGCCGGGAAAGAGAACAGCAGCCCCTGTATCTTATTAGATTTCAATTAACGTTGGCGCTGGGATGCTCCCTCCTCTTGGCTCAATGCAGCCCAGCAACTATTTTTTCATAAATGTGCTTCAAACTCTGCAGAGAAAGGATAGGTTTAACCCCTTCCACGCTGATGACAAGCTGGGCTCGTCATGGCGTCGCCTCCTCGCACGCTGATGACGAGCCCAGCTCGTCACGTAACATGCGTTTTCGCAAATCTCAGCGTGCAAGCGGAATTCCGCTAGCGCGCATGGTGTTAATATGGGTGCAGAGAATTAGGTTTAAATCAACCACGAGAGGTAAAGCTCCTCACAAAGAGGCCAAAGATTGAATGGCCACACAGTTTGAGTGCTAATCTAATCAGAGGTGATAGATCACATCAACCAGATGGCAGGTACTGAATGGGCACAGACTGGTGCCTACTGTTGATCCCACCACAGAGATAGATTCCTCTAGGCAGATTCCAAGAATTGAACAGGAATGCAGACTGAGCCCTAGTAACTCCAACTAGAGGAATGGCTTTCACTGCAAACAATGCCAACTATCGAGTGAGCATGGTTTCTGGCTTTAAACCAACTACTGATGACACCTCTCTGCAGAGAAAAGCTTGGCAGAGAAACAGACATTGACCCTGATCTCGCTGGAGCGAGATGAATGGGAATGAGTGACAGTGCATTAGGAGCATGCTGCATACTGCTGCTGCCCACGGTGTTCAATGCTCACGATTTCTCTGCGTTCCTTCCGAGCACTGTTCACAGCCACCAAACATTCAGAGCGATCACCAGAAGAAAAAAATTGAAAAACGTAGATAAAAGGACGAGATGAGATCGCGAAAGCAGAGAACAGGACACTGCTGGAAAAACGCTCAGAGATGGAAGCCCTTTTCCTGGTGATGTGCTGCTACCTGGTGGTAATCTGTATTTAAATACTGCCTATTTTTCAGCCCCAAAGACGCTGCAGACGACATCATGCTAGCAAGCCACCGTGTAACGTGAGGCACACTAAATAAGGAAAGGACGGGTTAAAAATATAGACAATCAATAGGGCATCTGATTCCTGTCAATATGCTCATGTCAAGTGTGTGACACGCCTGAGTGAAAACCTCCCCCTCTCTGGATACCGCGCGCAGACTACCCATGCTAATACAAAGTGATTCCGTGCAGTTGCAGGCGAGCACAATCATTGTGTAACTCATTCGGTAATCTGTATTTAAATACTGCCTCTTTTTCAGCCCCAAAGACGATGCAGACGAACGGGCGCCCAATACATGCAATGCAGAATGGTGAACGCGCTCCCACCACCTGGATTGCATTAGAAGGGCACCCTGACAGCTCCTAATTAAAATTAATGGACTGCCGTGCGCGAAACCGCACAGAAAATGCAGGAACTGCCATACGAAAATTACACATGGCCTATTGAGATAAGGCTACAAGAAAGAAGGCACGGCAAGGACCAATTACCATGCAGATGGTAACATAATGTACTAAAAAAGCTCGCGCACTGAGGAATTTTCCCAGCACGAGCCAGAAACCCCTTAACAATACGTCTCGTAGCTCCTCCCCACTTCTCACGAAGTGGTGACGTCGCCGAGCCCGTAAAAACCCGGTAGGATCATTTCCGCGGAGTCATCAGACAAACGATGCATACGCTTCTCAGACCGATCCACGGGGTGTCAAGCCAGCACATACTGCAATTACCACCCAGGCTCGTATCCATGATACACCAAGAAACCAAAGCAGATCCGTTCTAAAGATGTATTAACCATTTAGATAAGAGGGCGCAAAGCCGGGAGGAATCCTCTGTTATAAACAAAGGTAAAGCGCCTTTGGGAACAAAAAGGTTCTCCCCACAACCTCATAGCCTTTAGTCAAGTCTCTAATGGGTGAAAATATCGGAACCAATAGGCACATCGACTCAGAGAGAAACGGGCATCCAATGAGAACCCGGCGTGCCAATACACGAAATTGACACACTAGGGTGGCAGAAAGGATAAAGGGGGATACAAAACGATCTCCTGTGACAAGGTTTACAGAATCGCATTATCCCATGGGCAGTACTCATTTAAACTCATATTCAGAGTTTAGGAGAAATATCCAGAAAACCTTCCTCTTTTTTCTCAGGACCAGGTATATTGCGCACTTTCTCAAGAATGGACCATTTCAAGTCCGATTCAGAGTGGTTGGTGACAGTCCAATGAGGAACAAGTGGAACCCCACTTTTCCGATTACGAATGTTCGATTTATGTTCGCCAATCCTCAACCGGAACTCACGCCCAGTTTAGCCCACATGGGCAGAGGATGACGTACACAACATTGGATGAACAGCAGTTGCTCATCCCGTTGAGGTTTATAGTCCGATTACCAACACTCAACGTGCTGCCCACCATGGCATCTGAGCAAGCTTGACAGGCTCCACACCTATGGAGGCCCTAAATAGGAGGGAGGCCCAGGACTCCAATCTGTTTCAGTCTTCCTGGTACCGCTACTGTGCCACTCACAAGATGATTACGCAAGTTCTTGTTCCTGCGAAAAGCGAAGATCGGTTTAGGTATCTGGTTCCCTTGTTCTCCAATGTTGAGTAAGTACCAAAGAGAGTTAATCACTTGTCTGAGCTTGTTGTTAACGGTGGAATGTTTCGTGATGCACACCAATCGTTCTTGAATCACAGAGTTGTGTTCCTGAAACACACTCTCTTTGTTGAAATACCTGGCCTGTTTAAAAAAATCTCTGATCAAGCGCGGGGGATACCCCCGTAAGGCCAATTTAGTCTTGAGAATATCTGATTGCTCCAAAAAATCCCTTGTTTCCGTGCAGTTCCTCCTGAGTCGGAGGAACTGGCCAAATGGGATCGAATCCCTTTGGCACTGGAGATGGAAACTCCTGTGTTCCAACAAGGTGTTCTTGGCCGTGGGCTTGGTGTATAAGGACTCCAACAGTTCACCATCTGCATGCTTAACCCAAACGTTCAAGAATTCAACCTTCAAATTGCTGGCATTCGCAGTAAACTTTAGATTTGGGTCAGCTGAGTTTACCCACAGCACAAACTTGTTGAGCGATTCCTGGTAGCCGCTCCATATGAAGAAAATGTCGTCCATGAAGCACGACCAGGCTCGCACATTCTCAAAGAAAGGGGCCAGCTTGTTGTATATATTGGTGTCCTCGAATTTGCCCATGTAAAGGCAAGCCACGCTAGGGGCACACGAGGCACCCATACTGACTCTCTGTACCTGTTGGAAGTATTCCTTGTTAAACTTGAAGTAATTTTCCCCCAGTACAATCCTGAGAAAGTTGAGAAACACTGGAGCATTAGGGAGGTCAGTTAAGTTCATCAGAATCTCCTCGTGGACCCGGATCGCACCCTCCTGGGGGATGTTAGTATAAAGCGATTCCAGGTCCATCGTGACAAGCAGTTCCGTTTGATAATTGAAGGGCATCTTCTCTACCTTGGATATGAAATGACCGGTGTCTTTTATGAATGATCTCAGTTGGCCCACCAGTGGTTTTAGAAACCTGTCAATATATTTGGATAGTGGCTCAGTAGCCGCCCCGATTGTAGAAACAATGGGCCGCATCGGGGGGTCCACACTATCCTTATGGACCTTTGGTAGGCCATAAATGATGGGTATTCTAGTAAAGGTAGGCGTGAGATATTCCGCTTCTTTCGTACAGATGAAACCTTCATCCACGACAGAGTTAACCTGAACAAGGATTCGACGTTTCAATGCCTCCTCTGGGCATCTCACTATTCATTGATAATGTCTGTCAGAGGAAAGAAGAGCAGTCATTTTCTCAACATAGGTGGAGGTGTTCAACACAACCCCCCTCCCACCCTTGTCACACGGTTTAATCGTGAGGTCAGGGTTGTTGCGCAGTTCTTTCAAAGCCACACTTTCTTCATGAGGAAGATTATACGTGGTCTTAGGAATAAATTTAGTCATTTTTTCCATTTTCTTAATGACAGTCTTCTCAAAGATTCCTACCTCCGGTCCGAGGAGATCAAGGCTCGGAGTAAAGTTGGAGGGAGGTTTCAAGCCAGAAACATTCTCCGACTCAGTGAGAGTAGGACGGGTAAGGAAAAATTTCTTTAGGCGGATTTTCCTAAAGAAAGAGTGAAAATCTTTCATCAATTCAAACCCATCAAATTTTATAGATGGAAAAAACGAGAGGCCGTGAGATAAAAGTGCCAAGGATTCATGTGGAATGGTAACATCCGATAATTTGAACACTGGTATTGTGTTCAACTTCTCCAATATTGAGTGTTCCTTGTTTGGATGTACCTCTGAGGACGGGCCTGACCCTGATGGAACTGCCTCATTTGAGGAGTCCGATTCCTTGGTCTGAAATTGCCTGTGCGATTCGATAAAAAATGATCCTGTCCGGTAGGCCTATCGAAAGAATCCTGACTATGCTGATAATTCGAATTATAGTTGGGATCCCTTCGTTTGGGTCCCTGGTTACGATCAGCACTCTCAGAGTTCGTATAGAATTGGCGGAAATGGCAGAGAGGTAGCCCTTAATAGTGCCCAGAGCAGAGCCCTGCTGGGCAAGAGAAAGAAGAAAGAGGAGAACCTAAGAGAGGGGGCAGAGAGTAGATCCACAGTCTTTGCTGTGCACCATGCCACAAATTTGTTCCATCTGCAGGCGTATACCGATTTTGTGGAGGGACGCCTGGCTGCCAGAATTACACCGTAGACTTCAGGAGGCAAGTCAAATGGCCTCAACTGTCGCTGCTCAATCTCCACGCATGGAGGTGGAGACTGGACAGGTTCAGGTGGAGGACCATCCCCTGCTGCTGCGACAGAAGGTCCTCCTGAAGAGGCAGACGAATCGGGGGATCGACTGACATGCTGAGTAGCTCGGGATACCAGTATCTTCGTGCCCAGTCCGGAGCCACAAGGATGACTTGGGCCCGGTCGCGTCTGATGTTCTTCAGCACTCTGGGCAGAAGTGGTATAGGCGGAAAGGCGTACAACAGACCGCATCTCCACTCACGACGAATAGCATCTCAGAGCGAGTGCCGCCTTGTAAATTCCAACGCGCAGAACTGATGACATTGCGCGTTCTCTTCTGTGGCGAATAGTTCTAACCAAGGCTCTCACCACTGCTGAAAGAGACCTTGTGCCACGTCAGAGTTCAGACGCCATTCGTGATCCATCATGCACCGACGGCTGAGTTTGTCTGCCCTGGTGTTAAGGGAACCTGCCAGGTGTTGAACCACCAGGGTCACGCCCTGATGTTCCAGCCATTGCCAGAGGCGCAGAGCCTCCTGGCATAGGATCCACGACCCCACCCCGCCCTGTTTGTTGGAGTACCACATGGCAGTGGTGTTGTCCATGAACACCTGCACTACGCTCCCCCGGACAGAGAGGAGGTATGCTTTCAGTGCAAGCCGGATTGCCGCCGCTCCAGAAGGTTGATGTACAGCTGGGACTCCGCCGGAGACCAGAGGCCTCTGATCTCCGCCTCTCCCATGTGGCCCACCCCAGCCAGAAGGGACGCCACGGCCACAACTAAGTGCTCCGGTTGGGGTAGGGAGAGGGATCTGCTGCTGACCCAATCGCGGTCCGTGAGCCACCACTGCAACTGTCTTGCAGTGCCCTCTGAGATCGACGTGGTCGGACAAGTTGCCCCGATGCTGGGCCCACTGAAACTTCATCTCCCACTGCAGAGCCCGCATCCGCCGCCTGGCTTGATGCACCAGAAGGTTGCATGAGGCCATCAGCCACAGAAGCCGCAGCGTCAACCTAACCGAGACTCTGGATAAAGGCTGAAAGATCGGAATCAGAGCCTGAGTATCCCAAACCCGCTGTTAGGGAGGATAAACCCGAAATTGCACCGAGTCTAGAACCGCTTCGATGAAGAGGAGCTTCTGAGAGGGACACAGGTGTGACTTCGGCACATTGATGGAGAACCCCAGCAGGTGCAGGAGGATGGCCGTAGTCTGGAGGTGGCTGACGAGTGTCTGGGGCGAACCCGCTGTCAACAATCAGTCGTCGAGGTAGGGGAAATCTGAAACCTCTAACCTGCACAGATGAGCTGCGACCACCGCCATCACTTTTGTGAACACCCGTGGGGCGCTGGTAAGGCCGAAGGGGAGCACAGTAAACTGAAAGTGCTCATGGCCTACCATGAACCACAGGTAACGCCAGCAGGACGGGGATGTGAAAATAAGCGTCCTGCAAGTCCAATGCTACCATTCAATCTCCCGGGTCCAGGGCAGCCAAGACCTGAGCCATAGTCAGCATCTTGAACTTCTCCTTCCAGAGGAAGCCGTTGACGTTCCGCAGGTCCAAGATAGGGCGTAGGCCCCCTTTGCCCTTCTTGGGAACCAGAAAGTAGTGGGAGTAACAACCAACCCCTACTTTTGGCCCAGGAATGCGCTCGATGGCCCCCTTGGCCAAGAGGGCCGATGCTTCCTCTTGCAGAAGTTGCAAGCGATCCCCCAACACGCTGTGGTACTGCGGTGGCATGGCTGGAGGGGTCGCCTCGAAGGGTAGGGAGTAGCCCCTTCGTACGATTTGCAGCACCCACCTGTCCAATGTGATGGTGCCCCACTGGAGGAGGTGATGGCGAACCCTGCCCCCCACTGGCGTCAATTGGGCCTGAAAGCTCGGACTAGGAGGGCTTTGAGGCGGATGCTGCGGGGTGGATGTGGACTGGCCTCGCCGTTGTCCCCGGGCATCGCCACGGCAGTTTCCACGTCTGCCACCGCGCTGGATGTTAGTCTGCGGCCTGTGGCTGGCAGGTCGTGTGGGGGCGCCCCTTCCTTGGCCACGAAAGGAGAGAAAGACAGCAGTTTGCTGGAGAGGGGCCGACAGGCCCAAGGACTTGGCTGTAGCCCTGGAGTCCTTAAAGTGCTTTGCCGCCAAAAAGGCGACGGCCATAAAACGGCATGTCCATAAGGGTGTTCTGGACATCAGCCGAAAAGTTGGCGGACCTCAGCCAGGCATGGCGGCGAACCGCCATCGTCGTTGCTATTGCCCTGCCTAGCGAGTCTGTTGTTTTCTGCCCACATTGGATGGAATACCGTGCCGCATCTCGACCCTCCGCAAGGGCTTGGGTGAGTTTAGTCCGGGCCTCCTTCGGACATTGTGGCAGCACGTCCGCGACCTTGTCTCACAGAGAGTGGGTATAACGGCCCAAAAGGCACGTAGTGTTAACTGACCGCAACCCCAAACTCAGTGAGGAGAACATGTTTTTACCATACTGTTCGTACATTTTGGATTCCCGATCAGGCGGGCCTGTTGGGAATGCGGTCTGGGAGTTAGAGTCCTTGGATGACCAGGCTATCGGGGGTGGGGTGGGTGGACAGGAAGCAAGGGTCGCCCGGTGCCGGACGGTGGTGTCTGGCCACGTTCCTATCTACAGGGGGACCTGTAGCGGGCCTGGACCAAGTGCACAAAAGAACATCAGTCAAGGCCTCATTAAACGGCAGCAGAGTCTCCGAAGAGATTGCCTGCGGTTTAAGGACCTCAGTAAGGAGGTTAGTCCTCAGGGCTGCGACGGAGACCTCATGAGCCAAGGCCTTGGCCGCCCGTGTCAACACCACACTATGGGCAGCCCCCTCCTCCGTAGCCACGGTAGGAGGGGAGACAAATCCAGTGTCGGGCGAAGTGTCCAAACCACTGGCCTCCCTTAGCTCACCTGCCCAGTCCTGAAAAGACTGGCACTCCCATGCCAGAGGGTCCTCTGACCCCTCCCACTCGTCTCCCATCTCCTGGTACTCAGGTTCAAATGATGGGGCCGGATCATATAAGAAATGTTCTTCCCTAGACGTCGAATGTGGCGTCGAGCGACGTTGCTTCAACGTCTGAACCGGATCGAGGGGGGGATCGGGGACGACATCATCCGGGGACGGCGTCGGGGGTGACACCCTAGGGGTCGACGCCCGCGGGATCGTAAGGTCGACCAGCGGCGACCGTGAATCGGAACAGGGTCCATTGCGGCCCTGCGGCGTCGGGACCAAAGCCGGGGCCGAAGCACCCGGCCCGCTTGGGCTCCCAGTCGGGACCGCGGGCCCGAAGGCGCCGCGGAACCCGATGGAGGAGTGAGCGACCTCATAGCCATGAGGAAGGCATCGATCTCCTCCGGTGTCGCATTCTGCCCAGGGACCGGCGGGTATGGAGCAGGCCGCGACACCTGCGGCTCTAGCGGGGCCGCGTGGGTGGTGTCGCCCAAACCCCCGGCCGATTTGCGCGGGCGTCGGCGGGGGAAGGTGGGAGTCAGAAGACCGGCGTCGCCTCTTCGACTTCTTGTGCCTCTTACCTGAGGTCTTGGAGCCCGACGAGTGGTGTCGACTCGCCGAGCTGTGATGACTCCGGCCCCCCGACCGGTACCTCGACCTCCTTCCGGACCGGGACCTCGAGCGGCGCGGGCCGACTGCCAGAGCTCGAGGCGCTTACGGGACTGCTCCCGCCTATCCTTCAACGTCAAGGCCCGGCAGTCTGGGCACGACTTGTCATCATGGTCAGGCCCCAGGCAATGCAGGCACCGGTGATGGGGGTCGGTAACCGACATCAGTCGGTTGCAGTCGGCACAGGGTTTGAACCCAGGCATCCCTACCGGCACTGATGGAGTCGTTCGACTCGAAAAACAGATCAAAAAGATCGAAAAAGTTTAGTCAAAAATTGACTGCGGGTACCACTTTTTCCGGATCGGCGCTTGCTGGTGCGGAAAAAAGAAGAACTGACGTCAGCGCACGAGGGCGGCGTCTAAGTACTCCGGCGACCTCATCCCGGCGCCGACAAAGGACACGGAGCCACAGACGACGCCTACCGACACGCAGGGGAACTGCTACGCAAAAATTTCCGGATCCAGACTGACGCTTGGGAATATTCTACGGTAAGGAATCTAATACTAACCTCTTTCTTTCAGATGCGGGGGGTAGGAGATTATTGGCCACAACCTTATTCACCATATTTATTGGAACCCCACTCACAGGTATGTATCCAATTATATGTTATTCAAAAAATGCTTATCTGCCATCGAGCGCGTTCCTGGACCAGAAGTAGGGTGTGGTTGTTACTCCCACTACTTTCTGGTTCCCAAGAATGCCAAAAGGGGCCTACGCCCTATCTTGGAACTGCGGAACTTCAACGTCTTCCTCCGGAAGGAGAAGTTAAAGATGCTGAATCTGGCTCAGGTCTTTGCTGCACTGGACCCGGGAGACTGGATGGTAGCGTTGGACTTGCAGGACGCTTATTTTCACATCCCCGTCCTGCCGGCCCACCGGCTTTACCTGCGGGTCACGGTAAGCCACGAGCACTTTCAGTTTACTGTGCTCCCCTTCGGCCTTATCAGCGCCCCACGGGTGTTCACGAAAGGGATGGCAGTGGTCGCAGCTCATCTGCGCAGGTTAGCGGTTTCAGTCTTCCCCTACCTCGACGACTGGTTGTTGAAGGCGGGCTCGCCCCAGACAGTCAACAGCCACCTCCAGACTACGGCGGACCTCCTGCACCTGCTGGGGTTCTCCATCAATGTGCCAAAGTCACACCTGTGTCCCTCTCAGAAGCTCCTCTTCATCGGAGCGGTACTAGACTCTGCGCAGTTTCGGGTTTATCCTCCCGAACAGCAGGTTCGGGATATTCAGCCTTTATCCCGAGTCTCGGTCAGGTTTACGCTGCGGCTTCTGGTGCTGATGGCCTCCTGCATCCTTCTGGTGCATCACGCCAGGTGGTGGATGCGGGCTCTGCAGTGGGACCTGAAGTTTCAGTGGGCCCAGCATCAGGGCAACTTGTCCGACCACGCCTTGATCTCAGAGGGCACTGCAAGACCGTTGCAGTGGTGGCTCATGGACCGCGATTGGGTCAGCAGCAGATCCCTCTCCCTACCCCAACCGGAGCACGTAGTTGTGACTGATGCGTCCCTCCTGGGCTGGGGGGGCCCACATGGGAGAGGCGGAGATCAGATGCCTCTGGTCTCCGGCGGAGTCCCTGCTCCACATCAACCTTCTGGAGCTGCGGGCGATCTGGCTTGAACCTAAAGCATTCCTCCGCTCTGTCCGGGGGAGTGTAGTGCAGGTGTTCACGGACAACACCACCTCCATGTGGTACTCCAACAAACAGGGCAGGGTGGGGTCGTGGATCCTATGCCAGGAGGCTCTATGCCTCTGGCAATGGCTGGAACATCAGGGCGTGACCCTGGTGGTTCAACACCTGGGAGGTCCCTGAACGCCAGGGCAGACAAACTCAGCCGTCGGTGCATGATGGATCACAAATGGCGTCTGAACTCGGACGTGGCGCAAGGTCTATTTCAGCAGTGGGGAGAGCCTTGGTCAGATCTATTCGCCACAGAAGAAAACGCGCAATGTCATCAGTTCTGCGCATTGGAATTTCCAAGGCGGCAATCGCTCGGAGATGCTTTTTGTCGCGAGTGGATTTGCGGTCTGTTGTACGCCTTTCCACCTATACCAATTCTGCCCAGAGTGCTGAAGAAGATCAGACGAGACCGGGCCCAAGTCATCCTTGTGGCTCCGGACTGGGCACGAAGATACTGCATGCAAGTCAATCCCCCGATTCGTCTGCCTCTTCAGGAGGACATTCTGTCGCAGCAGCAGGGGACAATCCTCCACCAGAACATGTCCAGTCCACCTTCATGCGTGGAGAATTGAGCGGCGACAGTTGTGGCCATTTGTCTTGCCTCCTGAACTTTGTGATGTAATTCTGGCAGCCAGGCGTCCCTCCACAAAATCGGTATACGCCTGCAGGTGGAACAAATTTTTGGCATGGTGCACAGCAAAGGCTGTGGATCCTCTCTCTGCCCCCCTCTCTGAGGTTCTTCTCTTTCTTCTTTCACTTGCCCAGCAGGGCTCTGCTCTGGGCACTATTAAGGGCTACCTCTCTGCCATTTCTGCCTTCTTAAGGCTTCCTGATCAGCCCTTTTTGTTCAAGTCCCCGGTTGTAAAAAGGTTCTTGAAGGGCATCACTCATATGTTCCCCCTTGTTCCTTTTGTGATGCTGCAGTGGGTTTGAACCTTGTTCTGACTTATCTGATGTGCGCTCTCTTCGAGCCACTTCATAACTGTCCTCTTCGTTTTCTTACTCTCAGGACTGCATTCCTTGTTGCCATCACCTCTGCCAGGAGAGTGAATGAGCTCCAGGCCCTTTCTTCACAACCTCCTTTCTGTCCATCCACAAAGTTGTGTTGCTGACGCGACCCTCTTTTCTGACCAAGGTAGTCACAGCCTTCCACATAGGGCAGTACATCACATTGCCCACCTTCTTTCCGCCTCCGCATCCCTCGAAAGAGGAAGAGAGGCTCCACCGTCTGGACCCAAAACGTGCGCTCATACTATCTGGATAGCACACGCCAGTTCCTGGTGGATGACCACCTCTTTGTTGGTTACCTGGGCGCTAAGAAAGGTCGGGTGGTGCACAAACTAACCATTTCTCGATGGGTCGTCTTGTGCATTAAGGCTTGTTATTCTCTGGCTAAAAAGGAGCCTCCTGTGGGGCAGCGCGTCCATTCCATTCAGGCCACGACGGCTACTACTGCCTTGGGTCGGGGAGTCCCCTTGCAGGACATCTGTCAAGCAGCTACGTGCACACGTTTGCTAGACACTACTGCCTGGACAGTCAAGTCCGATGAGATGGCTTTTTCAGCCGTTCGGTTCTCCAGGACTTTCTGGTGTGATTATTAGTTTGCAGACCCACCACCGGGGTTGGTATTGCTGGGGTACCTATTCTAAGGTAAGGAATCTAATAGTAACCTGTTTCTTTCAGATGCACAAGTTACTTACCTTTGGTAACGATATATCTGTAAGAAACAGTAGTTAGTATTAGATTCCTTACCGCCCCACCCATCCTCCCCATTCTGCGAACCGATATCTAGGGTTAAGGTCATCCCTTCTCAGGGCCCTAGTTTCATGGCACCAGTGTTGGTTTTTATCATGGGTCTGCATTTCTGGCGCGGAAAACCTGTGTATAAGAACTGATTTCAGCGCGCGAGGGCGGCGTCTAAGTACTCCGGCGACGTCATCCCAGCGCCCACGACGGATGCGTAGGCGCAGACGACGCCTACTGATGCGCAGTAGTACTGCTACGCAAACATTTCCGGATCCAGACTGACGCCTGGGGATATTCTAAGATAAGGAATCTAATAATAACTACTGTTTCTTACAGATATATCTTTACCAAAGGTAAGTAACTTGTGCAATAGACCTAAGAATTTTTGGGCACTGTATACTATATATCAGGCCAGACAGTCGCGAGGACGTGGACCCCGCGGGTGACAGACGGTCAAGTAATACATGACTCAATAATTTACCATTCCTGGTATAGCGTGCGGGGTTCCGGCTTGCTCTCACAGGGTACTATGTGCATGAGGGAGCGGGTGAGATACCCCAAGATAGTGCCCTTGTAAGCCAGTGGTGATGTGCCGCTTTCTGGTAGCCCTACTATGAGAGGTGGATATGAGCTGGAGTGGGACTGTCTAATTTTGCATGTTCTAAACCGTGCTGTGCTATTTACAATTTGTCTTCCCATAAGGCTTAGCGTTTCACTATAAAGATAATTGAAATGTTTTTGAAAAAATGTGCTGTGGACCATGTAATTGGTGCTTCTCCTATCACTGTTATAACACAAAGTATTTAATGAAAAAAAAGTTGTGGCCAATAAGCAACCCTCCTTCAACTCATTTTTAATGGCTACCTTTGAGGTGAGTTTTGCAATTTCCAAACCTTCGACTTCAGCCCAGTTAACTTAGCATTGTGTAATTGTTGAATAACTGCTACAAATCCAGACAAAAAGTACAATCATCTTAGTCTGCCTTTAACTGAGTTGAAGACCTCTTGTGATTCCTCAAAGCAGCAATATAGTGCTCTGATCAACTCCATTTTAGCTTAAGTTGAATCTCGTACACAGCACATCATTAGTTATGTACCACATCCTTAAAGCTTGAATAGCCCTGTAAAGTCTTGTTCTAATGGATGCTTACTTATGCAGTTTCCTTGACTGAAACCCTCTTAAGGGTGCCAGACTGAATCCACAGACTTTTTCATAGCTGCATAAGGTCACTGAGTGATGTCCCAGATCAAGCTGTGTAACTCCATCAAAAGTTACTTCCCACTTGCATAAAGAACACCTGGCTTCTGGTGATCCGGGTTTTTTTCTCCACTTTTTCATCAATATATTTGGAGCCACTGAGGTTTATTCTGTTTTCTTTTAATATTTGACAAGTTGTTTTTGCTGTTATGAAACAGTGCCCCCGACACCCACAAAGTCTTTAGGCTTTAAGCCCTGCTCCAAGTTTCATCTATCAGTTTCAGTCACTGGTCCACACTCTCATTGCTTGTGGTGCCTGGGTCATTTTCACAACACCACTTCTCCAGTATTGGGGTGTCTTTCATAGATTCACATGCCTGAATCATTCCACGTTGTCGGAATGGGAGTCCCAAGGTACATAAAAAAGCAATAATAAGCATATAATAACCAAAAAACCTTGGTAATAACCAACCAGGAAGTAAAGTAGCCCTAAGCTACAGGAGCAAAAACTCCCACACTCAAGTCAAGTCTTTGTTTTATTGTTTGATCAAATAAAATCATTACAATTCCCCCCTAATGTGGCTAAAAAAAATGGAAAAAGAATCATTACATTCCCAATTTAAAATACACCTGATACCATAATTATTTGACAACAATACAAATGCTTTTCGTTAAAAACTCATGTATAGGTGTTCCTACTTACAGAGTCATTTTCCTAGCTTAAAACCCTAATAGCTCTTTAACTTATTTTGGTTTAGTCTCACCCCGACTCCTGAATAGATAACACGAAAGACGGAGTATCAGTTAAGCGGCACTTTACAATACCAGTAGGGGCTACAATTTAAAACTTAGAACAGCATTATTAAAAGTATAGGCACCCCTTAAAAAAGACTATTATTTTGATGAAGCCCCAGTGTTCAGAACTATAATATTAGACCGTCTATTTGAAGCCTACAGCTAAGCAGGGTCGTTTTATGGATTAGCGTTTATTAATATAATGAGTCAACTGTAGCAAGGTGGCGTGGATCCTACTTACTTTGTTTGCTCTTCATCAGCTTGCCATAAGAGGCTTCTGACCATTGTCATATATTTGACCCCCTAGCAGGCCAAAATGATGGACGTGCCCTCCAGCCAGCATATCACCGCTTGCCTGCTTGAACGAATGTTCAAATCTTTGAAGATGAATTTTAAATGCGGTCTCCTCTGGTCCAGGACTGCTGGACAGACACATAATAAGTGGGTTAAGGATTCTGATTTAAAACCACATAATTGACAGTTCGCAGATTGAAAGGACTTTTTCCACGATGGATGCAGATCTTTTGAGTCGTGCACACCCATTCGAAAATGTGTAAAACTCTTTTTTAACTGCAAGCTGAAGTGAACAGATAGATATGCTTGCGGCCTTATTGTTCTATACGAGTTGATGACTGTCCACCCGTGCCGGCGCTTGTTGATTGCTTTTTTTATCAGCCAGCAAAGATTTCTTTTTAGCTGCGGCGTTTACAACTTTGCCGAAGCTTGCTCTATCAACCCCGTTTTCCAATAGGGTTTGTAGTTCCAGCTCGGCCAGAGATGTTCTTAGGAAGCTTCCCAAGGAATTCGGTGTTTCAAGATTCATCTGGTGCTTGATTTCATCCCAGCATAATCTGTTCAAGGTGTCTGGGTTAGAGAAGCGGAATTTGTGACAAAATTTAACAAAGCCGCTCATTCCCCGGAATTTCTGGTGCTGGAGGCCGAATTCCAGTCGGACCTGAGGAGAGGCAGATTTTGGCAGGTCAAAAACGGCTTTGTAAATCCTTGTCTGAAGCTCATTCAGTAAGTCCGCTTCCTTGCCGCACCAGGGGACTAAACCATACGACAGGCTGGGCTGGATTTGTGCGACTATAACTTTTAGCAGATGAATATAGTTCGGGCAGTCCAATTTTTTGCGTAGTAATCTGTATGCGTAAATTAATGATTGAACTTTAGCTTTTAATACCATTTTAAGATCCTTATGAGATGCGCCCTGCCCAATTTTTACGCCAAAATCTGTTCTTCCACAATTGCCCCTTTTGCCGACCATTTAAACTTGTTTTTTATGGGATCCACTAAGCAAACAATTTTTTTTTCTTTAACTCCAATTGTTCCTGGTCCAAATAGGTTGCTAGATTGTTTATTGATCTCTGTAAGCCAATAGGAATTTGGCTCAACAAAACAGTCATCTGCGTATTGTAAAATGGCAACTGACTCATTGGCTATGTTCGACAGGTGGCAATGGGCTTTTTCAATATACGATGCAATGTCTGATAGGAACAAATTAAATAGGCTAGGAGCTAGAATGCAGCCTTGTTTCAAGCCTCTCTGCGTGTGGATGCTTGGGGTTGTGCTGTACCCATCGCCCAGCTTTACTCTTACCCAGGTATCCGTGTATAAGGTGGTTATAGCGTTGAGCATTGCTCTTGGCAAACCCCAAACATTAAGTTTCTTCCAAAGATGACTCCTGCTTACTCGGACGAAGGCGGATTTGATATCCTCAAAACATGCGAATAGCCGGGATTTCTTTTTTAGTGCATTTTCAGTTAAAAGTGCTAGAATGGCCAAGTTGGTTGTGGTACCCATCCCTTGCCTGAAACCAGTCTGGAACTTTGGGATTATATTCTTCTCCTCCATCCAGTCTTGGAGCTGGACTAGCAGACAAGAAGCATAAAGCTTAGCCTCTACGTCTATCAATGAGATCAAACTGTAGTTTCCTGGCTTGCGGTGGTCTCCCTTTTTAAATATGGGGTGGATAATGTACCCTTTCCAGGAAGCCGGGACGTTGGACTGTGTGCAGATCTCATTCAAGGAGGGGAGTGAGATGGGAGGACCAAAAGTCTGGGTCATTCTTAAAGATGGCATTAGGAAGGCCATTTGGACCTGCCGCTCCCTTGGTCTTGAGTTTTAATATAAAACCTCTTATTTCCTTTGCGTTGGTCAGGTTGTTCAGCTCGTTACTAATTGTCTCTGATTGTATTACTCTGCCTTCCACGTATTCCTGGTCGGGTGCTGATTGTGTTTCTTCTTGCTCGAGATGCCGCCCACGAGGCTATTCTGCGGGACCCGTTACTGTGTTGCTGTACAGGGTTTGCAAGTGGTGAGTCCACGTTTCTTCTCCGATTCCCGCTTCTTGCTGTAGTGTTGGGCCAGTTGACAATTTGTTTATTATACCCCAAAATTCACTGCTGTTGGGCTTTTTGCTTGCGGTCAATAATTGTATCCAGATTGTCCCCTTGTACGCTGTTTTCGCGCTCCTTAGGTTCCTCCTGTAATTGCTCCTCAGTTCGCACAGCTTCCATTTTTCTGCTTATTTTTGCTGCTCGTGATTGTAATCGCACCTCTCTTGCAATCCCTCTTTTTTGTTCTCTTAGCTCATTATTGAACCAGGGTTCTCTTTTGGTCGCCATCCTTGAAGTGCTACCCAGTGTGGCTGGGAATCTTTGGACTAATAGCTGGGCCAGCTGTTCCCAGGTTTTGACGCGATCGTCTTCTGCTTGCGGGCCCTGTCTGCCCTAGAATTCCCTGGCTGCCTCCTGTATGATTTGTGGCGCCACTCCCTGCCATTTTAATTTTCCAAGGTTGAACTTTTCTGGGTATTTGATGATGGAATTAATTTTTTGGGCAGGCATTACTTTAATATTCGTTCTTAAGATTGGAGGAAGGTGATCACTTTCAACTCGTGGGGTGATTTTAAAAGTGTTAATTTGTGAGACCAAATTGTTGCTGATGATGGTAAAGTCTATCATTGAAAAAACTTTTCCGCTCAAATATGTGGCTGCCGCTGGAATGTCTCCCGGTGTATTGCCATTCAGGATTGTCAGACCGAGAGATTCTAGTTTGTTCACTAATGTTCTGGCTCCCTGTTTGTCTTGCCTTTTACTTTCGTACAGAGTACGGGCTATAAGGTTGCAATTGAAGTCACCTGAAATAACTATTTGACAGTACTGATGACTTCTCTGTATTGATTTTATTAGATTCATCAGAATTGTGTATTTTCCTTTCTGCTTTTTTCTTTCAGGGTGGATATAAACATTGATTAATAAAAGTTGCCACTTTGATTCGTCGGACGAACTTAATTTGGTCACTTGGACCCAAGTAGCCCCCGTATCCAATTCTTCAGTTGACCAGTCCAGTTTTTGTGTAACGTACGTTGATAGGTCCCCTCTAGGGTGCCCAAAGCTAGAAAATCTTTCAGCCAGGGTGTGGTATTCTATGAATCCTGGGATTGAAGTTGGAATCAGATTCCAGGTTTCCTGGAGCAGGATTATGTCTTGTTGAATAAAGAACGATAATGATTTGTGGTCTTGCCCCATTTCTTTAAATTCGTGGACGTTCCATGAGCAGAACGTGATGTTAGCTGGACGCACCTCTTCCTTATTAGGGGCCTGCCTCCTTTCTCCTGTTATACTTTTCTTTTCTTCATTAGGTATACTTATTGTTTAATATTTTGGGCACCCAAGACCAATCCCTATTTTCCTGTGGTCTGCCCTCCGTGTTTCCAGGGCTTTTCGTTATGTTAGGCCTGTTCTCATTGGAAGACGTAGCGGGAGAGTTGGAATGTGCTCCGCGTACGCATGTATTATAGCTTTTCACCGGTGTGTCCCCCTCTTTTAGATTTTTAAGGAGGGGATGCGGGTATTTTGGGCGTTTGTGAACCTTCAGCATAATTCCCCAGACTCCGAACCTTGCGCTCATTGAGTATATTTTATCCACCAAGTCCTTTGAGGACCAGGTTGTCAGAGTCTCTTCGGCTCCCAACCTTGGGGTTTGTTTGAATTCTACAGCTATTAGATCTCGAGAGCGAATTCCTTTTAATTCTGGAATTTCATTAAATAGCCTCAACAGGTTCCCTCTGTGTAAGATGTCTTGTCTTTCTTTGGTCGTGTATTCAGGAACAAATGACAATTTAAATTCAAACCTATCTGAATGGTTTTGATCACTGTGGCAGGAGTATGAGGTTTCGTTTTTTCCAGTTTCAGGAGTTATTGTGAATGGGATATCCTTTTTGGGTCGTGGTTCACGCTCCGTAGGGACAACATTTGCCTCCTCCGATATCCTTTCCGTCATTCCTGGTTTTCTGATTGCACTTTTCCCTATTTGCACCGGCTCTGGATCCGAATGATGGAGCTTGCAATCTCGGGCTTTTCCAGTTATTGTGACCTCTGTTGGATTGATAACGTTTTGAGCCTTGGGGGTTGTTAGAGCCTGGTGCTTCTTGACTGGGGATATAAGCAGGGGAAACCCAATAAACCCTTGTAGGCTTGGGCACTGGATATTTAAGGTCAAAGTATGCTACAAGGGACTTATTTTAGGAAACAATAAATCTCAGTTGTGAGTCGTACACACGTAACATACTCCAGTGTATCCACAGGGTATCACACTTTGTAATTAGCTGGAATAAATCAAAGGAAGGAAAAAAGAACACACGGAGGAAGTGAGTTATATTCAGAGAAAATTTGCATTTAGTGATGAAGCATCAAATGTAAATCTGGGGAGACGAATACAAAGAAATGAATTCAAGCAAAAGCTATGAACAGAGGTATCTACTCATCAGTTCACAACTAAAACATCAACTCCTGGTAATTATGACAGACAACCAAATTAATCAATAGACAATGGTCGTGTGTTGGTGACAACGCAACGCTTCTGGAGATGATGGAAGTGTCAATGTTTCGGTCTAATATGCAGTAGTCCTGCATATTAGACCGGCATGCCGGGTCATGACCCGGCATGCCGACAGAAGACGCTGCTCTTACGATTGCGCAACTTGTCTGATTTAAATTTTCAAAGTTACGCTGAATGTTCAGCTACAAGCTGTCCAAGAACCACTCACCAAAGGGGGCTTCTGTATACCAGATTGAAGATCTTAACTCATTTGGTGCATCCTTGGCCCTACATCTCTTGCTATTCATCGAAATTAGAAATAAACCTTCTTGGAAATTTCAGGGAGTTTTCCAAGCAATGAAATATTTTGTCCTGATGATGGTCTTCATGACGACTGCATATTAGACCGAAAAGTCGACACTTCCATCATTTCAGAAGCGTTGCGTTGTCACCAACACACGACCATTGTCTATTGATTAATTTGGTTGTTTGTCATAATTACCAGGAGTTGATGTTTTAGTTGTGAACTGATGAGTAGATGTCATATATACCTCTGTTCATAGCTTTTGCTTGAATTCATTTCTTTGTATTCGTCTCCCCAGATTTACATTTGATGCTTCATCACTAAATACAGATTTTTTCTGAATATAACTCACTTCCTCCGTGTGTTCTTTTTTCCTTCCTTTGATTTATTCCAGCCAATTACAAAGTGTGATATCCTGTGGATACACTGGAGTGTGTTACGTGTGTATGACTCACAACTGAGATTTGTTTTTTCCTAAAATAAGCCTCTTGACTGGGGAGGCTTTCCGCTTTTCCGGTTCTAGCCCTTTTTTCCTCTCCTCGTGGGGGTTATCCCCTGATTCTGTGCATAGACCTCTGATACACTTGAGTTCTCTTTTACCGGACGTATGAAATGTTTTTTCTCGCCCCTCTCCTTTGTCAATTACTTTGTTTATTCCTAGTTGCTGCACTTCCTGAATGGATTTCTGGCCTGCTTTGACCTCTGGAGGGGATCCTACATCCTTGTGGAAGACACTCATGACTATCCCAGTCATTTTGTATAGACCAAACTGCAGCCAATCAGGCGACAGAACCCACCAGCTTGTTCTCCTCAGAGGCTTAGGCTCTCAGATTTTTCCGCAAAGGAGTGAAGCCAACATAATCGCCTGAGGAGCCTCTGAGGGGAGGTGGGCAGGTGCATGTGAATCTATGAAAGACTCCAATACTAGAGAACCACAGATTACAGGTAAGTAACTATTGTTCTTCTCCAGTATTTGAGTGTCTTTCATAGATTCACATGCCTGAATCAGAGTGGATAGCAGTACAAATCATAATGCTCATAGACGCTCCTTGTAACATAGTACATAACCATGCTTTGCAAAAGAGAATAACATTTCTAAAATAGCCTAAATAAGGAGGGAGAACAGATGCTCACCTTATTTAAAAATATTGCGAAGAACTGCTCGTCCCACTGAAGTATCTGCATCACTTACAGCATCCAAACAGTAATGCCTGGTGAACGTATGCCTGCTGGACCAGGTTGACACTCTGCAGATCTGATGGAGAGGCACACCAGCGAAAAGAGCTGTCGAAGAGGAGACTGCTTTTGTAGAATGTGCCCTAGGTAAAGATTGTAGAGGCCTTCCCGCTTGTTGATGACACAGACTGATTGCAGAGGACACCCAGCGGGCTATGGTCTGCTTGTATACAGCGTATCCCTGACAAAGCCTTCCGTATGCTACAAATAATTCATCTGTCTTTCGAAATGTTGCAGTTCGTTGGAGATAGAATTTGAGACATCTCCTGATGTCTAGAGAATACAAGGCTTTTTCTGCCACTGTTTGCGGATTAGGAAAAAATATCCTTAGAATCACCGGCTCATTAAGATGGAAGTCAGAGGGAACTTTAGGCATGTAACGTGGATTGGTACGGAGCACCACTGAATTTGAAGTGAATTGTAAGAAAGGAGACTTGATGGTGAATGCCTGAATATCGCTAACACTTCATGCTGACGTCAGTGCTAAAAGTAGAGAAACCTTCCATGAAAGGAACTTGAGATCCACTTTATGAATAGGTTCAAAGGGGTGACGCATGAGCTGGGCGAGCCCTACATTTAAGTACCAGGACGGAGGTGGACGTCGAATAGGAGGAAACATTCGGAATAGACCTTTAAAGAATTGTTGGATTATTCTAGCAGAATAAAGAGAGTTAGAGCCATCTTGACAGAATCTGGAAATGACAGCCAAAAAACACCTTCAGTGTGGAATGAGATAAGCCTGATCTAGCCAAATGAAGAAAGAACGGCAAGATTGTTCTGGTTTAGCATGAATTGGGTGTAAATTGGCAGAGTGACACCGGGTACAGAACCTTTTCCTTTTAAATTTGTATTTCTTAATAGTGGCAGGCGCTCTAGCATTGGCCAAAACCCCTTGACAATCCTCAGGAATATCTAGATGGGCGAATTCAACGTGTTGACGAGACAAGCTGCTAATTTCAAGGAAGCAGGCATGTGTGGCTCTTGATACACATGCTCTGCATACTCCTGCCAGATAGTGTTGGGTCCAGATGTGAGTTGTTTTTCTTTGAAGAAGCCTCTCAAGTCATGCGGTAAAGTGACTCCTCTCCTTAGTGATATTTCACATGGGCATAAATTCCATTAATAGATTTCCTTTCCACCATCGCGTTCAGACGATTTCTCCAGCACTCTGGTTCGAGACCGCTTTCGGGCTGTCTTCAGTTCGTTGTTCACATCTTTACTCATCGGTATTGTTTTCACTTGCAGTGCCTTTCGAAAACAGGAGCAATCCCTCCCTCGATCGTCGATTCAACGTTATCCAGTCGAGTCTTTCGGGCCTCCCCTATTAGGGCCTTTTCCATCGGATTCCACCAACAATGCATTGCTGATAGGTCGAACTCCATTTCGGTTCTCTCCCAACTGTCACCCAAAATAACCGCATTCAGACCATCAGGTTTGCAACCTGTGTCTCTCTCCTGACTAAAATGAGGAAAACTGAGACCTGTGGAACTTTTCAATTAAAGAAAATGTGGCAGGACCGTCGGGTGCGTCAAAGAGATGCAGAGCAGAGATCTGGAAGAGACATCCAACATCTTTGGCCAACACGATGTCAAACAGACAGAAGTAGGAGTTGCACTAGGCTTCTGCACCAGAGGAATAGTCCTTTTACAGTTCAGACTCAGCATCTGAATCTGAAATAGAGCCTGGCCTCCAGATACAGGACTTGCCTTCAGGATAATATGCGGTGAGTACCCATGTCCCTGCTCAGCTTACTAAGGAACATTCAGTTTCCACTAAAATTATGGGTATCGGGGCCCCACTGCTGTCAGGTTAAGGACTTGCAAAAACAACAGGTGATGGACCGAATGAGGATCAATGTCACACATTCAACCCAGTCAAAAGATCTGGGTCCTAATCCATCGTTTTTTTGCACTCCACACCACCCTGGGTTAGACAATGGCGATATGCAAATCAGCTCTGACCCTGTGCCCCATGGGAACAGTCCAGTCCGAACTACAAAAGCCATGTCCTTCCCGGAACGGAATCAAGCATCCGAGGACCGGACCGGTTTCGAGGTAACACCTCTCATCAGCCCGGCTAGCTTGACTCCAGTGGTGTGGAGTGCCTGGGACCCACGTCTGGGCATCCCCAGTACACTTATAGCGGAATTGCAAAAACAACAGGTGATGGACCGAATGAGGATCAATGTCACACATTCAACCCAGTCAAAAGATCTGGGTCCTAATCCATCGTTTTTTTGCACTCCACACCACCCTGGGTTAGACAATGGCGATATGCAAATCAGCTCTGACCCTGTGCCCCATGGGAACAGTCCAGTCCGAACTACAAAAGCCATGTCCTTCCCGGAACGGAATCAAGCATCCGAGGACCGGACCGGTTTCGAGGTAACACCTCTCATCAGCCCGGCTAGCTTGACTCCAGTGGTGTGGAGTGCCTGGGACCCACGTCTGGGCATCCCCAGTACACTGACTTGTGCTTAGTGCTAACGCTGCTCTAGCGCTGCGAGCATATAGCTCTTTGCTTGTAGAATTTTAAAGCTTACTTGCCTCGTTTTATGTAAACTGCGCCGAGCGCTTCGCGCTTTTAATTAATACTTTTCTACCGCTTAGGGGGAAATAAGGGAGTCTTACCCACACCATAATTCGCCACACACCCACATTTGTGGGCTAGAAGGGACTCGGGGGCTCTGCAGCATCATCGCGCCGGTTGTGAGCGCCATCTTGGAGTGGGGAGAAGTCCTTCCACTCGCAGCGCCATCTTGGTGAGGGAGAGACACTCGCCCTGCCAGGACCCACGCATTGGAGGAGGAGGTATTATCAGTAGGACCTCCTACCTCGCTCAGGCAGACCTTGACTTGTGCTTAGTGCTAACGCTGCTCTAGCGCTGCGCGCATATAGCTCTTTGCTTGTAGAATTTTAAAGCTTACTTGCCTCGTTCTATGTAAACTGCGCCGAGCGCTTCGCGCTTTTAATTAATACTTTTCTACCGCTTAGGGGGAAATAAGGGAGTCTTACCCACACCATAATTCGCCACACACCCACATTTGTGGGCTAGAAGGGACTCGGGGGCTCTGCAGCATCATCGCGCCGGTTGTGAGCGCCATCTTGGAGTGGGGAGAAGTCCTTCCACTCGCAGCGCCATCTTGGTGAGGGAGAGACACTCGCCCTGCCAGGACCCACGCATTGGAGGAGGAGGTATTATCAGTAGGACCTCCTACCTCGCTCAGGCAGACCTTGACTTGTGCTTAGTGCTAACGCTGCTCTAGCGCTGCGCGCATATAGCTCTTTGCTTGTAGAATTTTAAAGCTTACTTGCCTCGTTTTATGTAAACTGCGCCGAGCGCTTCGCGCTTTTAATTAATACTTTTCTACCGCTTAGGGGGAAATAAGGGAGTCTTACCCACACCATAATTCGCCACACACCCACATTTGTGGGCTAGAAGGGACTCGGGGGCTCTGCAGCATCATCGCGCCGGTTGTGAGCGCCATCTTGGAGTGGGGAGAAGTCCTTCCACTCGCAGCGCCATCTTGGTGAGGGAGAGACACTCGCCCTGCCAGGACCCACGCATTGGAGGAGGAGGTATTATCAGTAGGACCTCCTACCTCGCTCAGGCAGACCTTGACTTGTGCTTAGTGCTAACGCTGCTCTAGCGCTGCGCGCATATAGCTCTTTGCTTGTAGAATTTTAAAGCTTACTTGCCTCGTTCTATGTAAACTGCGCCGAGCGCTTTGCGCTTTTAATTAATACTTTTCTACCGCTTAGGGGGAAATAAGGGAGTCTTACCCACACCATAATTCGCCACACACCCACATTTGTGGGCTAGAAGGGACTCTGGGGCTCTGCAGCATCATCGCGCCGGTTGTGAGCGCCATCTTGGAGTGGGGAGAAGTCCTTCCACTCGCAGCGCCATCTTGGTGAGGGAGAGACACTCGCCCTGCCAGGACCCACGCATTGGAGGAGGAGGTATTATCAGTAGGACCTCCTACCTCGCTCAGGCAGACCTTGACTTGTGCTTAGTGCTAACGCTGCTCTAGCGCTGCGCGCATATAGCTCTTTGCTTGTAGAATTTTAAAGCTTACTTGCCTCGTTTTATGTAAACTGCGCCGAGCGCTTCGCGCTTTTAATTAATACTTTTCTACCGCTTAGGGGGAAATAAGGGAGTCTTACCCACACCATAATTCGCCACACACCCACATTTGTGGGCTAGAAGGGACTCGGGGGCTCTGCAGCATCATCGCGCCGGTTGTGAGCGCCATCTTGGAGTGGGGAGAAGTCCTTCCACTCGCAGCGCCATCTTGGTGAGGGAGAGACACTCGCCCTGCCAGGACCCACGTGACACCCTGCCGGCCATTTAAGATGGCCGCTAGACTAGTGCGCAGCGACGGTGCGCAGCGGGGGCGCCGTAGGGGCGCCGGAGGTGCGCCAGAGGTAAGCCCGTTTGCGCCCGTTCGCGCAACGGACGCGCTTAGGGCCGCTACCTCTGGCCCCTCCGGTCCAAACCGCATAGCTTACACTCGGAGTGAGCTCATCGAACTCAGACCTGGGCAGGACCCGGTCAGATCTTCTACTTCCAAGCCAATCACCTGTGGTTTGCTTAATGTCAGATCTCTCTGCAAGCACCACACGGAAATAGCCTTCCTCATTGAGTCTGAACAGCTCGATGTCCTCTTTCTCACTGAAACGTGGACTCGGGAGGACTGTGAGGTCGAGCTGGGCTTAGCCTGCCCTTCAGGATTTAAAATTAGCCACTCACCGCGCCCACTTAACCGAGGAGGGGGAATCGGATTCATTCATAGAGACTCGCTCACCCTCTCCCAGTTAAAGATTCGAGAGGTACCGGGATTTGAACTGATGGGTTTCTCAGTCAAACAGCAGGAGTCGATTTGCTGCTCGGGTGTTCTTTGTTACCGTCCCCCGGGACCAGCACCTTCCATTCCTCTTCTCATTGACCTAATCTATGAACTTGCCAGCTCCCACTCCAGGTTATTAGTTCTTGGAGATTTCAATCTGTGGGCAGGCAGCTCGCTGGACAATGCTTTTTTCTCTCTTAGCCAAGCGTGTACAGATATCAACTTAGTACAGCTGGTGAATGCCGCCACGCATCGGAAAGGCCACATTTTGGACTTGGTGTTCGCGGATCCTCATTGGGCATCATTTGTGGACATCAAGTGCCAATATTGGACGGACCACTTTCTGATCAGGTTTTCCCTTTGGTCGGAGGACCCTACTTCGCGTAAGGCTGGACTACCTCTAGCTAAGCTAGAGAGACCTTGGTCCCGCATCCTAAACAATGTCCCATTGCCGAACATCTTAGATAAGGACTTCAAACTTGGCAATACAGTCGAAGATAGTTATACCCTCTTCTGTCAGTCCATAGCTAGCTCGCTGGATAAGTTAGCGCCCCTTCGGAAGTCGCGAGGGAGAGTGAACCGAGCTAGTCCTTGGTACACGAGCGAACTTCGCCAGCTCAAACTCGACTGTAAACACGCGGAAAGGGTATGGAGGAAGCAGTACCTAGACTCCGAGAAAATTGCATTTAAGTCTGCTATGCATAAATATAAAGCTCAAATTAGGATAGCAAAAGCGACCTTTCTTGAACTTACTCTGAATCAGGCCCCAAACAAGGCTCAGGCCCTCTTTAAAATCGTTAAGGACCTGGCTCACCCTACGTGTGTGGCTAGTGCTGTTCCCTCGTCGCAAGCTCTTTGTGACTCTCTTGCGGATGCCTTTGAGGAAAAAATTCGTAAAATCCTAGTAGGTCTGCAGGACCCACGGAACTCTACCACTGAGGAGGGAGCTCCGGAGGAAATGGCCAGTCGACCCCTGCAGAGGGCTACTAATCTCTGTCAGGAAGCTCCGGTCTCGCCCTCCAGTCGACCCTGACCAGTGGAGCAGCCCTCCAGCTCGGGAGCTCCGGCGGCGGAAGCCAGTCGACCCCAGCTGAGTAGCCCTCCTTTGCCTCTGTTGGATCAGGCCCTCAGCTTGGGAGCTCCGGCGACTGCGGCCAGTCGACCCCAGCTGAACTGCTCTCCCCTCGCAGCCCCTGATTCGGCTCCCTGCTCGGGAGCTCCGGCAATTGTAGCCAGTCGACCTCAGCAGGATAGCCTTCTCCCTCTTCTGGTGGAGCCAGCTCTCAGTCTGGGAGCTCCGGCGAGCGAGGCCAGTCGACCCCAGCTGAGCGGCCCCTCTGCTCCCACTTTGGATCAGGCTCTCTGCTTGGGAGCTCCGGAGATCGCTGCCAGTCGACCCCAGCAGAGAAGTCATTTTTCTCCTTCCTTGGAGTCGGCCCTCAGTTTGGGAGCTCCGGCGTGCGAGGCCAGTCGACCCCAGCTGAGTAGTTTTCCCCTTCCATCCTTGAAGGAGTTCGGCGACCTAGCCCTGACGATTTCTTCTGGCTCGCCTTTGGACCCTCTCCCTCCAAGACTATGGAGGGTGTTTCAAGAGGACCTCTTCCAGCCCCTGCACGCCATCTGCTGTCAGTCATTCGAGACAGCTACTGTTCCAAGCTGCTGGAAGAAGGCAGTGGTATCCCCGCTTTTAAAAAAACCTACGCTCGACCCTGCCTGCCTTTCTAACTACCGGCCAATCTCCCTGCTCCCTTTTCCGGTTAAAATTATGGAAAAGCTGGTCACCCGTGCTCTGTCCAGTTTCCTAGAAGGGAACAGCTGGTTGGATGAGACGCAATTCGGCTTCCGCCCAGCACATGGGACGGAATCCGCGTTGGTGACCGTGTTAGACAATCTGCGGGCGCGAGTCGACAGTGGTCGGGCAGCATTTTTGGTGCTGCTCGACATGTCGGCCGCGTTCGACACGGTCAGCCATCCCACCCTGATTTCTAGGCTGGAGGAATGCGGGGTCAGGGACAAGGCCAGGGATTGGTTAATCTCCTACTTGGACTGCCGTCAGCAACGGGTTTCATTACCCCCCTTCAGTTCGGAGGAACGGAGAGTGGGACAAGGAGTACCTCAGGGCTCGGCCATCAGCCCTATACTCTTTAATGTCTACCTCCGCCCCCTAGTCCAGCTCATTAAAACCTTCGGTATCTCTGCATTTAATTATGCAGATGATACCCAGCTGGTCTTCTCTCTGGAGGGACAGGATGCAGTCACATTGGAGACCTTTCATCGGTGCATGCAGGCGACAGCGGAATGGCTCCGGCTGAACTCGTTACAGTTCAACGGAACTAAGACGGAGGTTTTACACTGCTCCACTGATCGAGTTCCTCGTGACCTCCCAGTGGACTTCTGGCCTCCGTCCTTCTCAGAGACGGTGTCTGCGGCACAATCAGCGCGCAATTTAGGCGTCACTTTTGGGCCTAACCTGCAGTTGGATCTACATGTGAATAAGATCTCGTCAACATGTATGATGCTGATTCGTATGCTGCGCAAGGTCCTTCCTCTCCTCCCTGCGCAAGCCAGACCAGAAGTAGTGCGTTGTACCATCCTAAGTCGACTTGACTATTGTAACGCACTACTTCTGGAGGCCCCGGTAACACTCTTGGGCAAGTTGCAAAGGGTGCAAAACATCGCTGCTAAACTCGCCCTTTCTCGCCCTTACCATAGTTCTTCCACGGCAGCACTGCGAGAACTTCATTGGCTGCCAGTTCATCTTCGGGTGCGCTACAAAGCAGCGTGTATTGTGTTTAGGGCTATTCACGATCTGGGCCCCATTCCTTTGCGGCGAATGTTTGCCTGGTATTGTCCATCTAGAGCTTTACGCTCCTCGTCATCCAGGCTACTGGTAGTCCCACGATTCCAGAGAGTGAGGATGGGGGGCCGCTCTTTCAGAGTAGCGGCAGCCAAACTCTGGAACTCTCTGCCTATATCCTTGAGAAGTCTTGGAGATCTCCTATCCTTTAGAAAGGCTCTAAAAACTCATCTTTTTCCCAGGATAGGCTGAGCTACTGTTTTCATTGAGTACGGGTCAAAGCGCCAGGATGCCCTTGGTGGTGACAGGTTGCGCTATATAAGTATGCCACAATACAATACAATACTTATAGCGGAATTGCAAAAACAACAGGTGATGGACCGAATGAGGATCAATGTCACACATTCAACCCAGTCAAAAGATCTGGGTCCTAATCCATCGTTTTTTTGCACTCCACACCACCCTGGGTTAGACAATGGCGATATGCAAATCAGCTCTGACCCTGTGCCCCATGGGAACAGTCCAGTCCGAACTACAAAAGCCATGTCCTTCCCGGAACGGAATCAAGCATCCGAGGACCGGACCGGTTTCGAGGTAACACCTCTCATCAGCCCGGCTAGCTTGACTCCAGTGGTGTGGAGTGCCTGGGACCCACGTCTGGGCATCCCCAGTACACTTATAGCGGAATTGCAAAAACAACAGGTGATGGACCGAATGAGGATCAATGTCACACATTCAACCCAGTCAAAAGATCTGGGTCCTAATCCATCGTTTTTTTGCACTCCACACCACCCTGGGTTAGACAATGGCGATATGCAAATCAGCTCTGACCCTGTGCCCCATGGGAACAGTCCAGTCCGAACTACAAAAGCCATGTCCTTCCCGGAACGGAATCAAGCATCCGAGGACCGGACCGGTTTCGAGGTAACACCTCTCATCAGCCCGGCTAGCTTGACTCCAGTGGTGTGGAGTGCCTGGGACCCACGTCTGGGCATCCCCAGTACACTTATAGCGGAATTGCAAAAACAACAGGTGATGGACCGAATGAGGATCAATGTCACACATTCAACCCAGTCAAAAGATCTGGGTCCTAATCCATCGTTTTTTTGCACTCCACACCACCCTGGGTTAGACAATGGCGATATGCAAATCAGCTCTGACCCTGTGCCCCATGGGAACAGTCCAGTCCGAACTACAAAAGCCATGTCCTTCCCGGAACGGAATCAAGCATCCGAGGACCGGACCGGTTTCGAGGTAACACCTCTCATCAGCCCGGCTAGCTTGACTCCAGTGGTGTGGAGTGCCTGGGACCCACGTCTGGGCATCCCCAGTACACTTATAGCGGAATTGCAAAAACAACAGGTGATGGACCGAATGAGGATCAATGTCACACATTCAACCCAGTCAAAAGATCTGGGTCCTAATCCATCGTTTTTTTGCACTCCACACCACCCTGGGTTAGACAATGGCGATATGCAAATCAGCTCTGACCCTGTGCCCCATGGGAACAGTCCAGTCCGAACTACAAAAGCCATGTCCTTCCCGGAACGGAATCAAGCATCCGAGGACCGGACCGGTTTCGAGGTAACACCTCTTATCAGCCCGGCTAGCTTGACTCCAGTGGTGTGGAGTGCCTGGGACCCACGTCTGGGCATCCCCAGTACACTTATAGCGGAATTGCAAAAACAACAGGTGATGGACCGAATGAGGATCAATGTCACACATTCAACCCAGTCAAAAGATCTGGGTCCTAATCCATCGTTTTTTTGCACTCCACACCACCCTGGGTTAGACAATGGCGATATGCAAATCAGCTCTGACCCTGTGCCCCATGGGAACAGTCCAGTCCGAACTACAAAAGCCATGTCCTTCCCGGAACGGAATCAAGCATCCGAGGACCGGACTTTTGTAGTTCGGACTGGACTGTTCCCATGGGGCAACAGGGTCAGAGCTGAATTGCATATCGCCATTGTCTAACCCAGGGTGGTGTGGAGTGCAAAAAAACGATGGATTTGGGCCCAGATCTTTTGACTGGGGGAATGTGTGACATTGATCCACATTCGGTCCATCACTTGTTGTTTTTGCAATTGCCGCCCTAAGTGCGCTGGGGATGCCCAGACGTGGGTCCCAGGCACTCCACACCACTTGGAGTCAAGCTAGCCGGGCTAATGAGAGGTGTTACCTCGAAACCGGTCCGGTCCTCGGATGCTTGATTCCGTTCTGGGAAGGACATGGCTTTTGTAGTTCGGACTGGACTGTTCCCATGGGGCAACAGGGTCAGAGCTGATTTGCATATCGCCATTGTCTAACCCAGGGTGGTGTGGAGTGCAAAAAAACGATGGATTTGGGCCCAGATCTTTTGACTGGGGGAATGTGTGACATTGATCCACATTCGGTCCATCACTTGTTGTTTTTGCAATTGCCGCCCTAAGTGCGCTGGGGATGCCCAGACGTGGGTCCCAGGCACTCCACACCACTTGGAGTCAAGCTAGCCAGGCTGATGAGAGGTGTTACCTCGAAACCGGTCCGGTCCTCGGATGCTTGATTCCGTTCTGGGAAGGACATGGCTTTTGTAGTTCGGACTGGACTGTTCCCATGGGGCAACAGGGTCAGAGCTGATTTGCATATCGCCATTGTCTAACCCAGGGTGGTGTGGAGTGCAAAAAAACGATGGATTTGGGCCCAGATCTTTTGACTGGGGGAATGTGTGACATTGATCCACATTCGGTCCATCACTTGTTGTTTTTGCAATTGCCGCCCTAAGTGCGCTGGGGATGCCCAGACGTGGGTCCCAGGCACTCCACACCACTTGGAGTCAAGCTAGCCGGGCTGATGAGGTGTTACCTCGAAACCGGTCCGGTCCTCGGATGCTTGATTCCGTTCTGGGAAGGACATGGCTTTTGTAGTTCGGACTGGACTGTTCCCATGGGGCAACAGGGTCAGAGCTGATTTGCATATCGCCATTGTCTAACCCAGGGTGGTGTGGAGTGCAAAAAAACGATGGATTTGGGCCCAGATCTTTTGACTGGGGGAATGTGTGACATTGATCCACATTCGGTCCATCACTTGTTGTTTTTGTCAGGTTAAGGACGGCACAGAATATCTTCTAAGGATGCCCCACCCTCGGTGTGCCAATTGTGAAAACAAAGGTACAGTTTTGGAAAAGAACACAGGCACTGGGAACCTGGTTAGCAGAAACCCAGTGCACATTCAGTCAGAGGTGCATCAAAGTCTGGCAAAAATGGGGGGGGGGGGGGGGGGGGTAACCATGCCTAAAGGAGTACATTACTACAGGCACCACATTATAGTCTATGCAGAGCATGTGCATCTACAGCCAAACATGCCATTAAATGGACTTAACCTGTCAGCATCTGTTCGTGGTATGTAGTGCTGTAGATTCACATGTGCTCGCCCTCCTCCCGGACCTCTGTGGCTGTTGCTGTACCTAGTAACACTATCAATATGCAAGGTCATCTTTTTATTAATACTCAATCTCCATTCTCACCCGACTGCAGTAAAACAGTCTAACAGTGGAGTTGATGCCCATGCACAGTATCACCAAGAGGGGGAGTCACTTTACCTTGTGGCTCAAGAGACTTCTTTGAAGAAAAACTACTTGCACAAATCCAGACCTAGCACTATATTTCAAGGAGTATGCAGAGCATGTTAAGCTACAACACTACATGCCACAAACCGATGCTTACAAGGTAAGTAACGTAATCCTTTCTTCTTAATTTTCCAGGTTCTGTAGCCTTTCCAACAGCCAGTATTCCCTACTGCTTGATCTAGTACCGAGCAGGTTCTGACCTTTAGGCAGGGTATAATGAATGTTTCCGGTAATAGCTCTAGTGACTATGGGTGTTTTTTTCCATTAGGGCTATGGGGCTACGCCCCTCTGAAAATTTCTACACATTTATATTACAAAAATGTAAAATAGATCAATCTATTTAGATATACGATTGTATATCAAAATAAATTGATGTATTTAAGTCTGGGTTTCCTGTTTCAGGCTGCCTGCCCTGCCTCGCTCTGAATCAGGAGACGGAAGACAGGCAGTAAATCAACTTTCTTAACGTGACGCCTGACGCTGGGCTTTCTGTTTTAAAGCCCTTCATTGCCATTGGGGTCTCTGGTTGTATGCACACTGTAGGCCAGTGACACAATAATTGTCACAGTTGCGGGCGTAGGAGACTTCATCCCTGCTTGATTTCAGACATCCGTCATTCAAAGACATAGATCCCACCCTTTTGTCGTACATGAGAGTGGATGCTAGCACTTCTGATCTGGTGCCTTGTTCTCGGTAACGGTAAGTGATTGTAAGCTAATGCTGTGTTCTGTATATTGTGCTGAGACCCCTCATCACTCTAACCTCCCCCACTGTGCTGCACATTGCTTGCTGCTTTAGAAGTGGAGCTGCGGCATTTGCTCCCTTGTGAAATGGATCCAAATAAGGATCAGGGTTCGCTCTTGTTCCCTTGGGTAATGGATTCAAATAGCCGAGTCAGACCCAAAGCGAGAGATATGTGCCTACTGTGTAACATGTGCTTACAGTGGCCAGTTCTATGGTGTATGACATTAAAATTGGCCCTGTGTACATGCCCCTAAGTTAACAGTGATGCTGAAAACATGGATTGACTTGCAAACAATGAATGTTTATAACATCAAGGGAATGCATTTCAGCGATTCAGTTCCTCTCTTATTTAACATGTTTTACTTAATATTGCATTCCCCACAAGCTAGCTATTTTATAATGTTGTTTATCTGTATTTATTTCTGTGCATACTTTGAAGCTTGAGCCATGCCAGATGTTTATGCGTGGCTTTGATTGAGCGCTCAGGCGCTTAGGCTAAAGCCAAACAAAGGGCCTCTCAATGGGTTGGAAAGCACATAGAAAGCTGGCTCTGTATATACTATACCAAAGTGAGGTATAGGGTGCTCAGAGTCCAGTGGAACCCAAAAGGTATGCAGAGGTAAAGTAGATGGCACCTCACACTCTATTTGTGGTGGTGTGGTGGTGTGGTCGAGCAGTAAGGCTTTATCAGAGGACAGTGTTAAGCATTTGTTGTACACACTCGGTCAGCAAATGAATTCACACACTCAAAGATTGAACTTCAGACCAATTGTTTTTGTATAAAAATATTCTTTTCATTATTTTATTTCCTAGAACCAAGCAAGCCTGGTACAGGTAATTGATAAATACTTTGCAGTAAATATACAGCTATAACACAGTTTGGATTGTAATTGTATATGCACTTTGTTTTGATTTACAGTACTGTTACTGAGAAATTAAATGCTTTGGAAATACAGTACATATACTTTGAATGGGCTTTTTAGTAAAATGACCAGTACATTACTTTCAGATTACTTTTCTTACACATTGTAGTATACCTGGATACTACACTGGGACATTTCCTGTAAACAGGTAAGTATAAGCATTTTTGTTATTTAGTACAGTTGTAAAAGGATTCGTTAGATTTTCCAACTCCACACTTAGAAATTTTTCATAGAAAAACAGTCAATGTTATCCTTTGGAGGAAAATAGTGTTATCAGTTCAAAGGTAAGTATTTTTTTGTGGAAATTGGTATTCTGGGGTTTGACTCTGGGTCCCCCAGGGTGAAGGATGCACTCTTGTTAAACCCTCAGCGGCACTAGGGTGGCCGGGTGCAGAGTGCTGAGGCTCCAATGAGGATAGGGGGCCTCCAGTTGGTGGCTGCTGTAGAGTCGGCCACTGGGTTGTGGGAGCAAAGCTCTTGGACTTAAGCTCAGGGCAAATGGGGGCTTAGGCCAGCACAAAAGATGCAATCTCAACGGCACTCGGCCGGCCGGGTGCAGAGTGCTGTTTTGGCATTGGGTTCCCAGTAGCTTTCAATGGAGAGTCTCTGGTTTGCAAACACTGCAGGCTCGAGTTGAAGGCCTTTTATTGCGACCACCAATTGGAGAGGTAAGTTGGAATGTTGGTGGTTGGTTAGGCACTGTCAGTTGGGCCACCCAAGGCCGTGGGGCGTCAGGTGGAGGGGTGCCTTTTAGGGACGAATCTTCTTACCAGCTCCTGGGGATGGGCCTTCTGGTTTGAGGCTGCAGGTGTCGGCTGGTGGCTTGAGGCAGGTCAGGGGTCGCCGTATCTCGGGTCAGGATCGCCGGGAAGACCTCCTCTTGGTGTTGGACCACTCAAACTCGGCCCGTGGTCGTCAGGTGCTGAGTGGTGCAAACACGCAGATCCTGGCGGAGCTGGAGTCTGTTGAACACATCCAGTGTTCATGGGAGACAGTCTTGGGGATGGAAGGCAGGCAGGTCCTCCGGGTTTCTCGAGGATGCTGGCTGCAGGACACACCAGGATTTCGCTGGAGCACGTTCAAGGTGGGGACAGGCTGGAAGGGCTGGGGCCAAGTCAGTGGGCGTCATCCTCTTGTTAGCTTCGGCAGGGCTGTTCGGTCCTCTTCTTCTTTTCTTCTTCTGGTTTCTTGTCCGAGGAAGCAAGCTTCAGGGATGCTCCTTAATACTAGATTTAGGGGAGTTGCAGGTAGCTAAAATGTTGAGACCAATGGGTCCATTCCCTGGGGTGGGTACACCCCCTAATATGCCACCCTCCAGGTGGAGAGGGGCATAAACCTTTCCCTGGTTGGCTGGGTCGCCCATCTGCAAGATGGGGGCTGAGAGTTGTGCTTCACCTCTCCTCGTCCACCTGAGGGGTGGGGTTGGCAGAGGTGGGCACACCTCTCTTCCTCACTTGTTTTTCCTGCCAGTTCTCCCACCCAAAGTGGTGGTCAGAACTAGAGGGGACCAGTTGCTGAAAGCAACAAGTGGCCTGGGGAAGGTCACAAAAGCGGCTAGTCTTTGAAGCTTCCCCTTCATGGACCCTGCCCATTCTGGGGGAGGAGGCTTGGCACCTCGTCTCAGGATGTGCATTGTTTCCGGCCCCTGAGAGCAGCAGGCTCTCGATCCAGAGGTCCAGAAACATGTCTGGTGGTGGCAGCTGAAGCAGCCACTTAGCCTGGACACTAGTGGTAGGTCGTTTTTTAGGGGGCTTCTCTAAGATGCTCTCAGTGTACATTCTTCATTAAATCCCTCACTGGCATCAGTGTGGGTTTAATGTGCTGAGAAGTTTGATACCAACCTTCACAGTTTTCAGTGTAGCCATTATGGTGCTGTGTAGTTCGTAATGACAAACTCCCAGCACCATATACTCTTAATGGCAGCACTACACTTACAATGTCTAAGAATGGACCTAGACACTGTAGGGGTACAGAGCTCATGCACCTGTACCCTCACCACTGGCATAGGGCTCCCAGCTAGAGGGGTGACTAATCTATGCCAGGGCAGTGGTTTGAGGGCATGGCACACAGGGATGTGTGAAACAATATGGAGAATGCAGGAAACAACCTGCAGCCAGTGTGCACAGTTCCTGTGAATATGTAATGCCTACAATTTATCAGTTAAACTTAACTTCTTCCTCAATTTATTCCTTTATAACATGTTATAAAGGAATACATTATTATTGTGAAGTAACTACTTGAGAAGTTAAGTTTAACTGATAAATTGTAGGAATTACATATTCTCAGGAACTGTGCACACTGGCTGCAGGTTGTTTCCTGCATTCTCCATATTGTTTCAGTCATTGTGTTGCCAACACACATTCGCAGTGTAGTACCCTTTATCTCTGGGCAAATATTTTTAATTAAACATGAGCCATATTCTGTGTGCGCCCCTTTCTTTTGTATTACACAGGGATGTGTACCATGTCAACTCTTCACTTTGTTCTGCACCAAGACACGCAGCCTTAAAAGGCAGTGTGTGGGTGTAATGGTACAGGGTCTCCAAGGGTGGCACAATAAGTGCTGCAGCCCTTAGAGGTCTTCCCTGGTGACAGTGTCCTGGGTACCTGTGGTACCATTTACCAGGGGCTGACCTGTGGCCCGAGATGCCAATGGGGCTTTGTTTTTAATCCAGGTTTAGGGAAAGAACATAGGCTCTGGTTACCTGATTGGCAGGAGCCACGGCACACTCAGTCAAAGCACATCAGCAGTTCAGCAAAAAGTGGGGGCAACCATGCAGAAAGAGGGCACTTTCTCACAAGGGGGTACACTGATGTGCTTAAATTTGAGGGATTGCAGTGCATGTTGTGGGGTGGTGAGGTCACAGATGTGAGGAAGGGCATTCAAAAGAGGATGCTGAGGAGAAAAGAGAGAGGGTTGAAGAGATGCAGATGGACAGGATATGAAGAGAAAAAGAGGATACAGCACACATAATTGAAGGCCAAAACTCCTTCCACAGGCCTCAATGCTATTTAATTCACAGACTCACTATTTCAGAATTTAAATATTTCCAATGTTAATTATTTATAAGAAATCATTGTTGTTATTCATTTATCTTAAACAGCTAACACCCAGTAACAAAGCCAATCATACTGACAAACTTTAGGCGTACGTCAGTTGCTGTGCCATTTATCTCCGAAAGAAATTAAAATACTGGTCTGATGGCACACTATGGGAATCACAGAAATGTATTTGGCATGTTCCTTTATAGAGAGCACCCACTTGTTTCATCTCACTTAAAGACCTGTCTGCACATATTTCTATATGATTGACTGGTTACAGCTAGCATCTGTGGGTGCTTTTCGAAGTCTGGCATATTTTTCCAAACTTAATGCTGCTGCTGTGCACGACACTGGCTAGCATACAGTTGTCATGCAGAACAATTTACACTTTGCAGTCACTCTTGAACAAATTAATGCAAGAAGATATGTTAATGTTAATGTTAAATAGACTTGTAACGCGCAACGGCTGCCCCAGCCAAGGGGAGTCCCGGCGCTAGCTGCAAGAGGTGTACAGATAGAGATTGTTAGTGCTGTCACAATGGGCAGTTTTACATTAACAGAAAAGGTAAGTTTTTATGGCTTTTCTAAAAGGTAATAGCTCCTCAATTCTTCGAATCTGAACAGGGAGTCCATTCCAGAGTCTGTCAGCGAGGTAACTAAATGACCGACCGCCCATTCTTGCAAGTTTGAATCGGGGTATTACTGCCAAATTCTGTCCTTCTGAACGCAGCGCGCGTCGAGGGACGTACGCTGTGAGAAGTGGACATAGCCTGGGGGGGGAGGCAGTTTTAAGGATTTTAAATGCAAGACAGAGGGTTTTATAGTGGATCCTTTTTTCCACAGGAAGCCAATGGAGTTTTGTGAGGACAGTGGACACTGACTTATAGCGTGAGAGACCCGTTAACACTCTGGCAGCAGCGTTCTGGACTCGCTGGAGTCTAGCTTTCTCTGCTAAATTTGCCCCTAACAAGAGAGGGCTAGCGTAGTCCAATCTTGAAAAGATTGCTGATTGCACCACAATTTGGCGGGTTTGGTGGTCAAAAAATGTTAAAATCGGTCTAAGATTGCGTAAAATACCAAAACAGGTAGCTGCCACCTTTTTGGTATGATGGGTAAAAGTCAGGGCGGCATCCACCCAAACTCCCAGGTTTCTTACATGACCTTTACATTCCGGTGGTTGGCCAAGTATGTCTGGCCACCAATTGTTTCCCCACAAAGTTGTTTCTTTGCCCACCAGTAACACTTCAGTTTTTTCGGCGTTTAACTGAAGATAATTCGCCGTCATCCAGCTGGTGATGTCGATAAGTGTCCGTTTGAAATTTTGTGCACTAAGACCACCTTCGTTTTCCAGTGTCACCACCAGCTGGGTATCATTGGTATAGGTCACTACTGAGAGACCATGTCTCCTAGCTATTTCTGCCAATGGTTGGATGTAGACATATGTGGCAGTTTTTAATGTGTTTAATATTTCAAGACTATACGTTCACACTGCTTAATAAGTCTTGCTGTATCGCTACATTTATTTGCTTTAAAATGCACCATTTGCCAATCTTTTTTTCATTTCTTTCTCAGGAGAAGGACTCCCCCTGGACCCGAGGTTTGTCCATAGAACTTATTCACATCGCTTGCTATATAAAAAATAATGCCCAACATTTACGCCGCACCAATTTAGTTAGTGACAGATCCTGGGACCATTGTGGAACCTGGTTGATTCAGTATAGGTCTTGACTTCATCTGCTGCTTTGGTGGTGGATCCTTAATGCCCAAAGTCATTACTGACATGGAAAAAAGAAGCACTAGTAGAAAAGTCTCCTTTGCACAGAATACAGTGATGAGAACATCAGCTTAGGCTTTAGGTGTGGCTCAGACTTCTGTGTTTCCAGATAAGAGCCAAGTTTTCTAGACATGCTTCTGTAGGGGAGTTCATGGGGGAATGTGTTGTGTATTTGGCTCTGATTTCCATCCAGTTCAGAAATTACATCTCTTTTGGGAGAGAGACGACGCTAACAGTAAGGTTAGTTATTTACTTCCTGCATGGATTCTGACACATCCTTTTTCATGTACCTACAAAATGCTAGTGGTCTTAACATGTCCTCCATGTTCAATTTTCTGTTCATGATGGGCTTCTATTGACTGAGAATGTCCACTTATCCAGTATTTGGGTATCTTTCATAGATTCACATGCTTAGAATCATCCCCACTGATGAGGTGGGAGTCTCGTGGTAAATAAAATATATACATTATAGTAATAATAACATTACACTATAGGCTATAGTAGATAGCAAAGTCACTACACTAGCCTATCTTAGTCCTTTTGCAAAAAGAACCAAACTTGGAAGCCAGCCAATCAGGCATCACCCCCTCCTAGAACCTTCCCCACAGAGAGGCAAACCCTCAGATTTTCGACTGCACCTCGTGTGTTAGGGAATCTCCCTGAGGTCTGTTCAGTTTATTTTCCTCTAGCTTTACTTCTTTGAAGAAAGTATGTCTGATTCCAAGAGGTTTGTTTTTGGCCTGTTCTTCATGTGGAAAGAAGAGATTACACTTTGAGGACCCACATAAGGAATGTATCTATTGTCTCTACCCAGCACACAAGGTCAAGGACTGCAGGATTTGTAGAACCTTCCCTGCCAAGACCTTGAAGGATAGAAAGGGTTGTCTGCTGGTTTGGTTGGAGAAGTTGAAGGCATCATCTGAAGTGGTTTCTGAAGGAGAAGAAAGTGTCAGTCCTCAAGTGTCCACCCCTGTGACCAAGAAGAGGGATAGATCCGGAGATCCTCCTGAGAAGCTAAGTAAGACCTTGAAATCATCCTCTTCTGAAGTGGGGCACTCTTCCTCAAAAAACAAGATGGTCTCTTCTGAGGTAAAATCAAGAGATAAGGTGAAGGTTTCTCAGAAAACTACCTCAAAATCTCTTCAAGATCCTTCGTCGATGAGTAGAACATCTTCGTCGATGAGAAAATCACCACAGAAGGTGAGTGGATGTTTATCGTCGAAGAAAAGTATACCGTCGACGAGATCCACGTCGGCGGCATCGACGACTAGTGTCCATACGCCGTCGACGACTCGCATATCGACGCCAGCTTTGTCGTCGAAGATCCCGTCGACGATGCCTCCACAGTCGACAACAGTCATCCCGTCGTCGATGAGTATCCCGTCGATGTCGCTTCATGTTCCATCGACGATGATGTCGTCGACGAGCCTACTGTCGACGATCTCACCGTTGACGATGATTATGCCATCGACGACGAGTCCGTCGACGATAACTTCAACCATGACGTCGACAATGTCTTTTCGGTCGACAACGACTATGATCACAGCGTCGGCGATGCCGTCTGTTACAGCCATTACACCAGAATATGAATCACCATCGACATATATTGCTGCCACTTTGAAGCGTAAAAGACCTCTGCCTTTACAATTTACGCCTATTTTGAGCTCCAAATTGTCATCTACCAGACAATTTTATCATGATGTTTCGCATATTTCTCCTTTGCCTCCAAGCCATTACTTGGAGGAATCGACGACGATGGTCCATATGCCGTCGACTACTCGCATGTAGACGCCAGCTTCGTTGTCGAAGATCTCGTCGACGATGCTTTCACTGTCGACGACAGTCATCCCGTCGTCTATGAGTATCCCGTCGACGTCGCTTCATGTTCCGTCGACGAGCCCGCCGTCGACGCTACTATCGAGCAGCCATCCGTCGATGATACCATCGACGATACTACCGTTGACGATCTCACCGTCGACTATGATTATGCCCTCGACGACGAGTCCACCGTTGACGACAACTTCAACCATGACGTCGACTATGTCTTTTCGGTCGATGACGACTATGATCACAGCGTCGGCGATGCCGTTTGTTACAGCCTTTACACCAGAATATGAATCACCATCGACATATATTGTTGCCACTTTGAAGCGTAAAAGACCTCCACCTTTACAATTTACGCCTATTTTGAGCTCTAAATTGTCGTCTACCAGACAATTTTATCATGATGTTTTGCATATTTCTCCTTTGCCTCCAAGCCATTACTTGGAGGAATCAGAAGATGATGATGACCCCTACGGACAGGCACATGATCCGTCACAATTAAGGATAAAATATCAAGACGATGATGAGGAAGAAAAATATTATGAGCCATGTGAGTCTCTAAAGGAGCCTAAAGATGTGTTCCATCAAGAGCCAGTGGTACAAATGCCTGCTTCCTTGCTTCAAGATCTGACGGCAATGCTGAAGGACTACAATAGTCGTTTTCCTCCAGCTCCACCTCTACAACAACCTGCTCCTGTACAAATGCAACCCGTGACTCCTGCAACACCAGTTTCTGAGTCCCAGGTGACGTTGCCTTCACGCCTACTTCAGCATGATGATGGGGACATGGTACCTGAGGATGGAGAAATTCCTAATTTGCCCACTACCGTAGACGAATGGGATGAATATCTAATTACGGCTCCAGCTTTGCCGATCTCTCCAGCTGCAGATTCTCCTCATGAGGACATAGGAGGATTCCATGCCATTATGGAAAGAGCTTCTACTAGGTTTCATCTAAACATGACGGTACAGAAGAACATTATGTAACAAGGATGACGGCATTGACACAAGGTGAGCAAAGAAGCTTGTTTCCTAAAGAACGACAATTTATCTGTGAAAAGAGAAAATGTGTAGTATGCAGCAGGCGCGCTAAAACACACATTGGGCTAACTCGACTTCAGCTAGGATGAGATAGCTTCCTGGGCCCACACACAGTCGCACCCGAGTACTTCACAGGTCTTTTAACACCTTGAATGCTAAGGCAATTCCCGCTGTGTGCTGAGAAATGCAGGATCCCATTATTCATGACGAGCTCACCTTGTCATGAGCACAGCTCCTGTGTGCCTCATGACGAGCTGAGCTAGTCATGAGCATGGAAGGGGTTAAGAATATTTTGCTTGTTAATGAGGCTTTCATGTCCCCCCCCGCTTACAGCAGCCTCTGCAGATCCACTCTCCTCTTTGCTTGAAGTTAAACCCCCCGAATTTTTTTTCTAGCCACCCCCCCATATTTTTGACTGTGGTTGCGCTTCTGGCTTCAGGCCCCCCCCCCGTCGTATGTGTGTCGCCCACGTTTTAATGTCTTTTTTTCTCTCTTTCTCTTTCTTACTCTCTTACATCGTTTCTCTTACTTTTATTAAGTTTTGGACGCTGCTATCTCCAGTCTGCTGTATAAAACCTTATCTGAGTTGAAGTGGTGAACTCTCTTGGTTACACTGAAGGCTTGTTCGACTCGTAGAGCACCCTCTTTCAATCACGCCAATGGCACTAGGTGAGCAAAGAATTTTGTTTCCGAAACAGCAACAAAAAATTTGTGCAAGGAGAGAGTGGGTAGTGTGAAGCAGCTTGACTGTGTAGAAATGTATAATTACCTCCGAGCAGTGATAACAGATAGGTTACAACAGTCTGAGAAACCGATCTACAAGCTTATTGTGCCACTTTTGTTTCACTTTTAAAATGAGAAAAGTGGCGCAAGGAGCTTGTAAATCTGCGTCTGACTTTTCAAGAAAAAATCTCAACTCCAAACTCTGCGAGACAGTTTTAATGTTGTTTTCTCTCTCTCTCTCTCTCACTCTCTGTGACATCATTTTTTTCTTTCGCTTTTAAACTGTCTACTTTGATATGTAGAAGCAGAGTTGAATTGAAGTTGTGAACTCCGGTGGCCGCAGTGTTTATACAAGGTAAGCACAGCGGCCTCCAATGCATTAGAAATAAATCGGCGTATTTACAATCCCGCTGTGCCACTTTTGTGTCAGTAACGCAGTAGGCACTTCCATATAGACACCACTTGAACGCGGGACTATAACAGAAGTGAAATGCACTGGGCACACTGCACATGTAAAATCGTAGTGTTACCTTCACTTGTAATGCTTCACCTTATTTAGTCACATCTACATAACTTTAAACTCTTTTTTTCTTTCTTGTTTTGCAGATTACCTACCTAACGTCTTTTGGAGTCCACATCACAATTTGTTTATAATACTGTTATTATTTAGTTATTTTTCTAGTTGTTTATTATGTTTTCTTTAAGTTACGTTTACAGTTATTGTTTTAATAAAAGTTAATAAAAAAACGATATACTTGTTTTTTAGGGGGGGGAACAGTCCACAACAAAAATAATCTTTATAATTTGAAGTACTATAGTAAGATGTTTGACAGTAGGGTTGAAAAGTACTGACTGTACAATGTTATCTTTTCTCTGGATGGACTACAACATAGAAAGGAAATCAAAGTAGAACAAAACAATGTGTACCACATTTACAAACCTCTTGCGACATTTTCGCTTGCAAACTTACTCCCCTACAAAATTAACTGTGTGGGCCTCAATTACGCCCCTCAAACCATGAAAACGAACACCCCCGGAGATTTCTAAATTGTGTGAGGTAGGCTGCCTGATGCCCTGGAATCCGCCACGCCCAGACCCGGTTCCTGCAGTGTCCTGGGGGGGAAACAGCCATTACAACGCGGTCATAACCACGCGTGACCGTCACCACAAATTCATTAGCACGCATATGGCTTTACCACGCATGCTTTTACAACTACTATACATTTACCACGCATGATAAAGGGATATGCACGGTAATGGCTTTGTGGTGACGGTCATGCATTGTAATGGCTGTGCCTTACGTGCTTCAAATTAATTTTTAGATATGCGAGTGACCAAGTCTGATAAGATCGGAGGCCAAGGGCAAACACCGTGGTGTCTGTGGCAGGAAATCTCATGGATAACAGAGAAGATAGGCTGGGGTAAATTGAAAGTAGCAAGTAAAGTAAAAAATAACGGAGGAAAACTACTAAAGTGGCGGAGGACGGAGTATGTAATTAACGTTTTGCGCCTCAGCAATATGTTTCAAATAAATATAGATAGAATGTGATTATTAATATATTACAAAAGTATAGCAGCGGATGAGGCACACGACCCGGCAGAAGAAAGCGGAAAATTTAATACCTGAACTGAGGAGAGGTTTCCTTGGCGAACTTCAAGAAAAACAAATAAGCGTGGACTTGGAAACGAGGCTGCGCATGCGTAGAGTACAACTGGTGCAGAAAAAAAACCGGAAAGTTTTACATATGATCATAGAAATATAGCTCTTTTTTTGACCAGTAAAGTTATTTCTGAAAAGAACTGTTTTTTATGAGCCACACGGTCCCAGCCGGCTCCCTGCGTTCTTCGGGAGCCGGCATTGCTTTTCGTCACCCCGGGCACTGCAGAAGGCGGCACTGTAGGCACACCGGTGCACTGCAGTAGCCGGCCCTGAAAGGTGGTGGTCCCCAGGGCCATCAAAGGCACCAGGAAGGGGACCGCGTGGCCCCCCTCCCAAAATTCAAAAGCCCCGAGGGATGGTAGTCCCCGTGGCTGGGTGGTCCAACCCCCTATTTTCTATATTAGAGCCCCGGGGAGGTGGCGGTCCCCCGGGCGCGTGTGAGGGTCTTGAAACCCCCCACACAGTTTTTTTTAAATAAAAAAAGGCCCCAGGGACTGGCGAAGCTCCGGGGGGGCCATGAGCCCCCCGCATACATATAGTTAAAGCCAAAAAATTTCGTTTTACTGTTTTCTTGTGACTTTGTTCTACCGAGGAACAAGATGGCTGCCAACACTTCCTAGTTTGGAGTGTTGACAGACAGTTGACATCCAATCAACATGCAGCTCGTGCTCGTAATTGTACTTCGTCTCTAGATATCACTATGATTTTACTTTTGATTTTCTCAGGAACTACTGAACGGATTTACACCATTTAACAAAAAGCACAATCTGCGAACCGAACTCTACCTCCCTGCTAAATTTGGTGTAATTCCGTTCAGCCGTTTGGGCTGTAGCCCTGGCTAAATGTCCCTATGGAAAATTACATTGGGGAAATACGTTTGACGACCCCCCTTTTATCTCAGCCCCCACTTGACGAATCACCCCCAAACTTTCAGGGAAGGAGCGGAGCGGAGCAGGCCATTTTCTTGGAGAAATTCTGAAGATTCGTCCACCAGCGCCAAAGTTATTCCAAATAGAATGTTGTGGTTTTCCTATGGAAAGTAGGTCCTAACCGCCAGTAGGTAATATATATATTTTGCAATGGTTTGACATGGTATCTATTGAGTTTCTTATGATACCCACCATCCACTAGGTCTATAAGCATTATTTACTGCTAGCTACTCTGATTCTAAGCATGTGAATCTATGAAAGATACCAATACTGGATAACTGAAGTTACAGGTAAGTCACTCGTTTTCTTTTAGGTCATTAATTGAGTTGTGAAATCAACACTGCAGCACAAGATCATCTTAGTTCACAGATATCTTGGCTGGTTAACAGCTGTTTGAATGTTTATTACCACTATAGATCAGGTGTTAAATCAGTCAAATGTAAGTGTCAGAAGTGAAACCACAAAAAAATAGTACTGTGCCCTGTTTCCCCTTTCCTCTTATGTTTATTGGATTCTAGAATATTATATTACCTATTGTATTTGATAGCCATTGATGAAATTACTTATTGTATGATTTTAAATTTCTAGGTATTTTTGATTTATAATACTGTTTTTTGTATTGTCTTTGTTTATGTATCTATGCAAAAACTAATAAAATATTTTGAACATAAAAAAAATAGTACTGTACAGTCGGACCCTCCTTACTTGGATCTCACCCCATTGCTAAGAGTCCGTTTGTTCAATTCATTCTATCATACCTGAAGATTAGATATTTTGGGTCAAAGGGTTTCTGTTTTTTATTTTGTGTGGGTATTTGTATAGCTCACGACTCACCTGAAGGGTATCCTGGTTTGAAAGCAGGAACTGCTTGGGCTGAGCCAGGGCCGGAGCTATTGAGGAGCCACATCTTAAGTTTGTTACAGAATTTCAAAACTGACGAATTGGCTCTGATATACACTGGCAGGTCGTACCTGACTTTAGGAACAAGGAAGGAGACGGCAAGGTTGAGGGAGGGACATTTGGGGGCAATAGGAGTCTGCTGAGCAGAGGGGTCTGGTAGGTTTATGCAGTTGTTAAGGTACATGGGGCCAGTGTGAGGCTTTGTATAAGTGAATTTTGAATAGTGCTTGTTTGTGGCTTGGAAGCCAGTAGAGCTCTTTGAGTGCAGTGTGGGTGCCTGTCCACTGAGTTTTGTATGCTGTATTCTCTTCTGGTCAGTTGAGTGTTGATTTCAGCATTAAAGGCATTACCGTAGTCCATCATGCTGGTTATGAGGTCTTCAGTAAGATAGTTCAGCAAGAGTTGGGGGGAGAGCCATCTTCTTGAGCATCTTAAGTGTGAGGAAGCAGTAGACTGAGACTGTGTACACTTGGCCTGTCATGGTGAGTTGGTTGTCTAGTACTATTCCAAGGTTCTTTACCTGGGTTGCCGAGGGGGTGGCAGGCAGAGTTTAGCAGACCACCAGGTGGAGAACTAGAGTGATATGTCTTTGCCTAAGATTACTACTGTATGTGGAGAAGTGTGGCTCACTGGTTAGAGGAGGCAGACCTGGAAGCAGAGGTCAGCCCGGGACCAGGGTTCAATTCCCGGCTCGGCGGGGTCTTGAGTCCTAAAATGTCCATGTACTCGACAATTCTCGCTCCGGTGCCTACTCGATTCACGGGTTCACACTCTGCGACTCTGGGCAATAGCTTGCTTAATCTCCACAACGGCCCCTCGTGGCGGGATGCCTGGCTTTCACCTTGCGGATACCCTGCCAGGGTTATCTCACAGGGGAATACCAGGACGGGTTCCCTAAGCAAGCGCTTAGAAACCGCTCGGTGATTTGCGCTATGTAAGTTCCAGTACATTTACATTTACATTTACATGTGTTGAGCTTGAGCAGTTTGTATTCATCCGGAAAATTTGGTCATGCAGACTTAGCAATTGATTTCTGTGTTTGGTGTCCTGTCTGAGAATATGAGCTGAGTGTAATCAACATAGGATATGAAGTTAATTAAATCTGTTTCAATAATGCTGGTGAGTAGGGTCATTGAGGTGTTGAACAGGACAGTGCTGAGTGAGGATCCGTGTGGAACTCCTCAGATTAGGTTGATGGTACCTGAGGTAAAGGAAGCCAGGCTGACTAACTGGGTGCGACCTGTTAGAAAGGAGTAAATCCAGCGAAGTGTGAGTCCTTGGATTCCGGCTTCGTGCAGCCGTTGGATAAGTATGGGGTGGGACACTGTGTCAAAGGTTGCTGAAAGGTCAGTAGGATAAGGGTTGCGGTGTTACCTTTGTCCATGTTCATCCGATGTAGTCCGTAACTTTGAGAAGGGTGGGTTTTGTACCGTGGTTAGGCCCGAATCCAGAGTAAGTTGTGTTGAGGTGGTGTTTGTCGTTTAGGTGGGTAGCTAGGCTTTAGTTAATCTTTTCCATAGCTTTTGCTGGGTAATGTAGCAGGGAGATGGACAAGACACTAGCTAGTGGCTTCGCGTCTGCTGAGATTTTCTGTGAGGGGAGTACGGTAGCTTGTTTCTTGGCATCCGGGATGGTGACTGTAATGACAGTCATTCAGGATCAGGCAGAGGGCTGCCCTGATGGGGTCAAATTAGCGGTGTGGCTTTTTAATCGACCAATGCTGTATGCCTCCAGCAAGAAATATCCAGGCATTTTTTGGAGATGGCCGCCCTGGCTGTTTTAAGCCTTACAGAGCACATAAAGAAACCCAATGGAGATTTGGGAAGGGATTGTATGGAGGTGTCTAAACAGTACATGCAGTCTGGATTGATTGTGTGTCATGTTGCTGGGCTTTTGTGGATTCACACAAATGGTTTCTCCAGGGATGTCCATTCTCAATTGTTGAATATGTTATTTGATGGGCGTTGGTGGTTTGGGATGAAGATAGATGCATTCTTGGAAATGGTGAGGCAAAGTAAGGACATAGCGAGGGACTTGCTCTTGTTCTCACCGTTTAAAAAACTTTTCACCAGCACCTGAATTTCCGGGATATGGACACCAGAGTAGAAGAAATCAAATACAGCTCATGCTCACGCAGCAACAGTCTTTCAGAGGCAGAGGTTTTGGGAAAAGTTGACCATAGAATTTGCTTTTTGGTGCGAGATTCATCTGTGGATGAGCTGCTTCAGTGGTCCACTTGGTGGCAGTGGTAGCAGTTTTAAGGTCTTTTAAAGACCACATTTTTTGTTATGCTCACCTGTTAGAGGGACTGCAGCGGTGGGAAATGCAACAAAACAGGGAAAAAAAATATATAAATATATACACACACCCTTTTAAAGATTTTGGCCTCAGCTGACCCTGATGATAAATTCTTCCATTAAGAAGCTCATCTGGGTCTGTCTTTCACTGCTTTGTGGAGCTCCTAGGAGAGAAAGGTGCAAATCAATCTCCTTGCGTTCAAATAATCAGTCTTTCTTCCTTACATTTTTGGGAAGAAATATAAATTCTAACATACAGTACTTTTATGATACATTACTTAAGCAGAGTATGTGAGTCACGCACTCTTTCACAAAGCAATGGAAATATAGCACTGAATCCCCAACAGAGAAGTTGGTCGGTCAGTAGTGAAGGCAAATTTGGCGGCCAGTTTATGTAAGCTGGATTTTATTGGTCATTTATGAATGGGAAGGGAGAGGGGGAGGGGGCGTGGCTGGCGGCATGCAAGATGTCCGTCCTCTAAGAAGCTCCTCACCGTCCACTCCAACACCACCAGTACTGAGAGCAACGGAGGGTGCGACGGTGACCCTTGCTGCAGGCGGCAGATCCCCCTAGCAGACATGGGGGCTTCTGCTGCTGAATTTGCAGTATCCGCCCACATCGATCAGCGTGCCCAAGATGGCGGCCGCAAAATGTGTTGGGCCCAGCTGAAGCCTGGAACTTGTGGTGAGGCCCAGTGAAGCTGCAGGCGACCTAGTGGGTGCTTTAATTTCCCTCTGCCATTAGCGGAGCCCCTCTGGATGACATGGGGCTCCGATTGTGGTCTGGTAAGCTTCACATGTGATGGCTTGCTGGTCCTGCCAATCCAGAGGCCCTTGCCAGAAATAAGATGCGGGCCCTGATTGCGGTGACTGCCTCCCTGCAACAGGCCAGGCTGGCTGCCGGGTCCCATGGTGAATCCCAGCAGATGCGCAAGAAGCCTACTGGGCGCCCTGCTCTAGTTGTGATAGCAGCAGAGCCTCGGGGAGCTGGGAACTCAGATTCATGCTTGAAGATCTTTATGTGAGATGGGCCCCTGGTGGCAGAGGGGGTCCTGATAACTCCTGAGTGAGGTGCTGGCATAAAGGACTCATGGCGGTCTAGCGGTAGGACGTTCTGGTGCGAACTAGGCATATATACTGCGCAGTCTTGGAAAAGAACAACAAGGAGGGGCTTCCCTGAATGCGATGTGGACACGTCAAAGGCCTGAATGGAGGAAGTGTTGGGCCAGGAGGCCTGATTTGGTTGACTACTAGTAGGGGCCTGGTGGCGCAGGAGGGCTTGAGGAGAGGGTACCCTCATTGACTGTGTTGAACTCGGAGGACAAGGTAGTGGTGGAGCTGCTGGACCCCAAGCTCCTGAGTCCTGTTGTGTGTGGTGGACAGGGGCTCTACATATTTGGACTGTGCCTGGCATCGCCCATCAGATGTTTAGGTTTAACGTATAATTTGAGGCCTCTGCTGACACGGGGTGCACCTACTGTGCTTGGACCTGTGTGTTGCAACCCATTGGACAAGGACTGTAGCGAGTATCTGATTACCTGCCTCTGGGGCTTGGGCCGAAACAGATTCCCCTTGCGGCCCCTACAACTGCGGTTACCTGAGTGAGATACCCCATCTAGGCCTGGTTGTGTGTGGGGGGAACTCATCCTGGGCACAGTTGACCTCGAGATGGAGCACGCAAATCCACAATGGGCCTCAAACCAGGCACAGAATCCTCACTGCCGCAGAGGGGACACTGGACAGGGCTGCGGAGAGCACCAGGGTCTCAGCCTCTTTGGGCACAGACAGACATCATGCTAGCACTGATCTTTGAATCCAACATTAAATCTAGAGACTTCCTGGGGCAGAAGATTGAGACTCTTGTAGTGGACATGGGAATCGTGCATGACGAGCATCGTAAGCTGAGCGCCAGGGTCGTGAAAACCGAGGCAGCAGTTTTGCAGCGTGAATCTTTTCTGGATTCACATGCTGTGTGTTATTCTGCCATCTAGTGGTTGGGTCCAGAATTGATGTATTTCCTTCTTTTTATTTCTTTCTGTTAGTGGGCGTCGACGTTCCACGGAAGCGCCCACCTTTAATTGGCATCTTCAGATTCTTTTTTCCACCGCCAGGTCTGAATCGATACAGAAGGAGCTCCAAAATTTTGGAGAGAAGAATCGACGAAAATCGGGGGAAAAAATTACAAAAATGTATAGTACAGCGATTCATGGTACCTGATCTTGAACCAGGGTGCCACAGGGTCTCGAGAGGGGAAAAAACAGCCTTGTTGATTACCGGAAGACAATGCGTGTACAGGGGGCTCCCTGTGCATGGTGATAGACAAAACACCATTCAAGTTTTGTCAGAATTGCCATTACAAGATCGCCCAACATCTAGTCTGCAACCTCTGCTTACCGCTAGATAACCGAAGTGACAATTGCAACGCATGCAACTATAACATGCAGGGACAGGACACTGCACCATCGCTACGGGACGCTCCAGCGAAGAAGAGGACACTGTCGCAGAAGGGCCAGAAGGCGACACAGACATGGCATCCAAGTCATTGAGGTTGAAAATAAAACTTTGAGAGAGTTATGGGGACCATCGTCCTCGAAGAAAATAGATGAGTCCCGAAAGACAGACTTTAGGGCCTCGAAGGGAGCCTCTGCGTCAAACCACCCTACATCCGCAGATGCATCCCAAGAAGAAAATACGGTGGGATCCTTAGACAAGGATTCCATAACGCCAAAGACCTTCGAAAGATCCAAAACATCAAGAGACAGTAAGGGAAAAGATACATCGACGTCGAAACAAGAGTGGTCAAAATCTGAAAAACGGGGCCTGCCACCAGCGTCGGCGTCAAGGCGCCTTCTACCACGTAAAGAAAGGCTGAAATCTCCATGCCGAAGTACACACGTCCGAGATCTCAAAAAAAAATTGACAAAAGCTTGAAACAATTCAAGATACTGCTGAAGCCCTCAATGAAAATCGTGAAAAACGTTGAGGATTTAGAGCCTCCCATGACCCCCGAACCTCTAGAGGAACAAAAAGAGGATTTCTTTTTTGAAGAAGAACATACTTACATAGGATCAGAAATCTCCGTAGTCCAAGAGCTACAATGGCAAGACCTTAACACGGATTCCCAGAGGAGGCTGTCGACACCTATCCTCCGAGACCTTCTCCACCAGATTTTTTTTTGTGGTGTTTTAGATGCCGCTAACTAGACGGCGTTACAGAGGGACACAATAATTTTTTTGTTAGGCACAGGGAGTTTAAGTGATTTGCCCAGAATCACAGAATGTTGAGCGTCCCTTTAGAGACTCGAACCCTTCTCCCCGGTAGACCGCCCTAGCCGTTAGGCCACATTCTCTCCCCTATGATATTGGTATGTACAACCAAGTCATTAAAAGGCACCAGATACGTATGGAGTGCAACTTGTGCAAGAAAAACCTCAGTAATGTTTTATGCTGGAAACTCTAATGCCTACACAATCAAGGAACCAATTCCTCCCTATGCTGCCAAGTGTACTAGACCAGGGAAAAGGAAGCATTTAAGGAGCCTGCCACATGTAAGGCAGTCACGACTAGAGGTTATAAAAAATACAAACACTCCTCCAAAGATCCTAATTGCATCAAGAGGTCGGTAACTGCTGACTCCATCATAAGAGCCACAGCCAGGAAAAGGGCTAATGTACCAAGTACTCCTGGACCACCACCAGATAAAGAAAGCAAAAGAATGGACCTTCTGGGCGGCAGAAAAGTAGAAATAAGTGCGGCAAACCAATGGCGCATTGCCAGTTCTAATGCGTTAATTAGCTGTCACGCTTACCAGCACTGGGAGGAGGTAGGGGAGCTACTAAAGCACCTACCCAAACAATACCAAGAAAGAGAAAACCACTTAATAGAGGAAAGCAAAAATATAGCGAATACTTGCTTACAATTCGCCCTAGATACCGCAGAAACATTGAGCAGGCAGATGATGATTGGTATCACAGAAAGTGAAATGAAATGAAATGAATGAGACTTATATAGCGCACGACTTTACCCTGGGGCATCTCAGCGCTTGCTTAGGGAACCCGTCCTGGTATTCCCCTGTGAGATACCCTGGCAGGGTATCCACAAGGTGAAAGCCAGGCATCTCTCACCGCGAGGGGCCGTTGTGGAGATTAAGCAAGCTATTGCCCAGAGTCGCAGAGTGTGAACCCGTGAGTCGAGAAGGCACCGGAGCGAGAATTAACGAGTCCGTGGAATTTTTGAGCCCAAGACCCGCCGAGGCGGGGAATTGAACCCTGGTCCCGGGCCGAACTCAAGCTCCAGGTCTGCCGCCTCTAACCCCTGAGCCACACTTCTCCACTAGAGGCATGCATAGCTTCGAATTTCAGAGTTCAAGCCAGAGATGCAGAACAACTTTCTAAATGCATCATTCAGTGGACAACATGCTTTATTAACTTAAAAAGGCCAACAAAACAGCAAGATCTACGGGGGCTCTATAATTCAGAGGTGGCATGCGTAGAGGAACCACCCCCTCGAGAAGGTCTGCAGGTAGGGGTAACCATCACCCCACAACCTTGCATCAAACATATCAACAAGCTTACCAAGGGGGAAGCCGAACACAACAGAGACAGCAACAGAGCTGGCAATACCAGCAAGGAAGACTGTCCTTATGAGGATGACCCCGGGGAAGAGGCCTTCAGCAGAAGGTGGGCGGAGGGCCCACAGCAACGAAATGACTGCACACCAAACACAATACACACCCCAGAAACATCAGGGAGTACTCCCACAAGGGGAGCAACACTACAAAAGGAAAACACAAACTACTAGTTACTCCATCATTCTATACCAGTGGAAGGCAGTCTAAAACTACATCCACGAGTGGAGAAACATCACTTCAGACAAATGGATCTTGAACATAATACAATATGGTTACTGCATAGAACTAATTAAACTACCCCCAAGCAGGTGCCCAAAGAGGAAGATACTTTCAAGGCGGGAAACTACTCTGCTACTCCAGAAGTACAAGAACTTCTGGTGAAGGAAGCTATAGAGCTAGTACCACACAAGGAAATAAACAGGGTAAATTCTCTACGTACTTCCTAATTCCAAAGATAGACGGAACACTGCGTCCTGTCTTAGACCTTAGGTTCCTCAACAAGTACATTAAGACCGCAAGGTTCAAAATGACAACCCTGCTGGAAGTGGCACCACAACTACAAGAAGGGGACTACATGGCCACAGTAGACTTAAAGGATGCCTATCTGCACATCCCCATGAACAACCAGCACAACAAACTCTTAAGATTTGTGGTTAACTAAACGCAGTACCAATTCTAAGTGCTAGCATTCTGGTTAAAGTCTTCGCCAAGGGTATTTCCAAAGTGCCTACCAGCAGTGGCTGCGTACTTAAGAAGGCTAGGAATTCATGTATGGCTATACTTAGATGACTGGCCAATAAGAGCAAACACACAAAACTTGCAAACAACATATACATCACGTAATAGAGACACCAAACCAGCTCGGTTTCTCCATACACTGGGAGAAGTTTTTTCCAGAGCAGGAACCGGAGATGGTGTTCTTGGGAGCAAAAATAAGTGTAGTCTTGGGGAAGGTGTTCCCAAGTGAGAAAAGAACAACAGCCCTACTGACGGAAACACCGCTGTACCGGAAGAGGCAACAATGAGAACAGTGGGGAAACTGCGGAGGGTGATGGCCTTGTACATTCACTTAATCCCTACTTTCTCCTACACAGGAGACCACCATTCCAGGAATGTCTTCAAGCACAATGGTCACAAGCATCAGGGAATTGGGGAGATCAATGATTGTCACTCAAATGATACAAAAAGAGATAGCATGGTGGAACAAAAGAAACATTTCACAAGGAAGACCTTTTACACAACCAACTCCAACGGTGACCATGACTACAGATGCCTCCCAGATAGGATGGGGAGCTTACATGAATGACCTCTAAGTAAGGGAAGTGTGGACAGAGCAGGAGGCGATACAGCACATCAACATCCTGGATTTAAAAACAGTGTTCCTAGCCTTAGAAGCCTTTCAGAAAGGGCTCTATGGCAAGACAATTCTGATACAGACAACACCACCACCATGTTCTACATAAACAAGGAGGAACACTCAGTAGCACTTTCAACTCTAGCGCAGCAACTATGGAAATGGGCACTCCCACAGAAGATAAACATAGTAGCAATACACTTTCCAGGGAATGACAATGTAGAAGCGGACAGACTAAGCTGGCAGGCTTCTTGCTCCCACAAGTTGGAACTGAATCGGATAGAACTCAAGAACATCTTTCACAAATGGGGAACTCCAGAAGTCGACCTCTTCGCAACACCACACAATGGCAAATGTCACCGCTTCGCATCCATGCAACCTTGACAACAGTCCCTAGGGAATGCGCTAAGGATAGACTGGTCAGGGATATTTGTTTTCACTTTTCCCCTAATACCACTACTCCACAGGTTGACCCACAAGTGCAAGATCAGCCACATGAAAATGATTCTCATTGCTCCGCAATGGGTGAGACAGACCTGGTTCTCAGAAATAATGGAGATATCTCAAGGTTCAATTCACAAACTACCAGGGAGACAAGACTTGTTGACAATGCAAGAGGGAAGGGTGATCCAACCAGACCCGGTGACTTTAAGCCTCACAGCATGGCTCCTGAGGACTTTAGTTTAGGCACCTAAAGCTACAAGAAAGCACAATACCAATCCTACGAGAGGCAAGAAAGCCATCCTCTAGGAAATGTGATACGGCAAAGTTGAAAAGATACTCTCTAAGGTGCCTCAAAGAAGAACTTCTCATAAAGAACACAACGGAAAAAACAGGGCTAAAGTACTTAACACATCTACTGCACAGTAAGCTAGCCTACCCATCGCTAAAGGTTCACCTTGTAGCAATTGAAGCGTATACATAGGCCACATAGGAAAGCGCTTCTTCACTTCACAAGTGGTCAAAAGGTTTCTAGAAAGAGTCAAAAGAATTACCCCCCAAAGAGGGTGCTGGCACCCTCATGGAATCTAAATATGGTACTCAGTCAGCTAATAAAAGCACCTTTTGAGCCGCTACACAGGGCCTCACCACAAATGCTCACACTAAAGACTGCCTTTTTAGTGGCAATAACATCACTATGTAGAGTGAGTTGAAGGCACTAACGTTACACAAACCCTACTTCCAAATATATAATATCTGAAAGAGACACGTTCGTGATAGATTCCTTACCTTAGAATATCCCCAGGCATCAGACTGGATCTGGAAAGTTTTGCTTCGCAGTACCCCTGTGCGTCAGTAGGTGGCGTTTTGCGGCTCCGCGGCTGTCACTGGCGTCGTCCGCGCTGAGATGACATCACGGAGAGTACTTAGGCGCCACCCATGCGTGCTGACGTCAGTTCTTTCTTTTTCCGCGCCAGGAAGCCCAGATCTGGATTGAGCACGTACCTTAGTCACTTTTTGAGACTTTTGTCTCCCCCTTTTTCTCCTGATGCACGTAGGGATGCCCGGTTTCAAGTCTTATGGGATGTGCCGCGGTAATATGTTGGTGGCGGACCTCCACGATGTGTGCCTCTACAGCTTGGAGTCAGATCACAATGCCCGGCCCTGCGGAAATTGCTGGAGGTACGGCATTTGTCACACTGCCGCTCTTGGTCCAGGGGTCGTTCCCGCGACCGCTTGTGGGACCCGAGCTGTCACTCCTAGGGCTCCAAGTCTTCGCCTTCCGAATCCGGTAAGTGACACCATAAAAAGAAGTCGAAGAAGCGTGTTCGCTCTTTGACGTCCCCCGTCGCTCCCCGGAGGTGGACGAGGGGGACAGGGGCTCCGCCCCCACGGCTCCTCAGGAGCCTGGGAGTCCCACGGCCTACCTGCCATACCTGGGTCCGTCGGCGACTCCTAAACAGATGCAAGAGTTTCTTGCTGCCATGGACTGTTTTTTAGGCCCCGGGCTCCCACCGGCACGCCTTCGGGTCCCGCTGTTCCGTGTCCAGATCCTGCTGGCCCGGCGGCTCCGCCACCAGCTCTGGCCACGGAACCACAGGACCTACACCGCTGGCTCCAGCCCCGGCGCCACGAGGTGCAGCGCTTCCGGCTCCGGTGTCGCCCTCGGCTCCACCCCTGGCGCTGCGCTGGGAGCTCTTAATCCCACCCCTTCCCCGGTTCCCGGACCATTTTGTCCCGGCCTGGGATCAGAATTGGAAGGCGGCCCGGCCAGTGCCGTTTTCGGCATCGTTCCCGACGCAGTTCGTCTCCTCTCCAGCTCTGGCTTTGCTCTGGCTTTGCTGCTGCGACCGACTCCCTCTACGCCAGAAGCGGACGACGACTGGGATGGGTCCGAGGACCCTCTTGCCCGGCAATGTAACTCCGAGCAAGATTGGGTGGACCACCTGGAAGACACGGGCAAACTCTGTTTCTTTTGACCTGGGGTTTGCCTCTCCTCTGCCTACAATGGAGGAGGGTGCTTCCTACACCATGGTGCTTCGTCGGGCTGCGGAGGCTCTCAATCTCGACCTCCCTACAGTGGCCCTCAAAACTAATCTCATTACAGAGGTGCTCCAGATGGCGTCCACAACGTCGGAGTTACTGCTCCCTTTCAATGAGGCCCTTACCGAAGTCCTTTTGGGCACTTGCTTGCGGCTTCATCGCCTGGCGCCTGGTGATCCCGCCTTCCTGACCACTCACCCTACGCCTAATAGCCTAGTCATTCAGGCCTCGACGTCGCAGAGTGCCTTTCCTACGGCTCCACCGGATAAGGACTCTAAAGGGCTGGAACAACTTGGTGAGAGGCTGTTCTCCTCAACCAGCTTAGGGCTGCGGTCAGTTAACACCGCCTGCTTGTTGGGCCGTTACTCAGGTGTTGCCTCCATGGCCTGAGGAGGTCCAGGCTGTCCTTTCCCAAGCGATTGCTGAAGGGAAGGATGCAGCTAAGTTTGCCATCAGGTGTGGTTTGAACACCGCTGATTTGTTGGGCAGGGTGATTTCCAGGATTGTGGCATTGCGGCGCCACGCCTGGTTGCGTTTATCTGGGTTCTCGCCCAACGTCCAGAGGATATGTCCTTTGATGGCTCCCGCCTCTTTGGCGATAAAGCCGGCAATGCATTGGAGCGCTTTAAGGACTCACGGGCCACAACCAAGTCCTTTCTATGAAGCACCCTGCGACTCCTAGGTGTCGTTCCTTTCGTGGCCAGGGCAGAGGCACCCAGGCACGCTCCTCCAGCAAGCCTGTGCAGAACCAGCCTCAGTTCGGTCGTGGCCGTGGCTTCCACAGGGGCAGGTCTGGGAACCAGCGTACGGGTCAGTCCACCTCTACCCCTGCTGCTTCAGCCTCCAAGCCTTCCTATCCCGAGCTTCAGGGTGCACCACACGCCGGTGGGTGGCAGGGTCCCCCACCACCTCCACCACTGTCGTGAGATTACGTCAGACAAGTGGGTGCTGCAGATAATCTGCAAAGGTTACTCCCTTCCTCTTCAGTCCACCCCTCCAGCCATGCCACTTCTATGCCACCGCATGTCGGGAGATCATTTGGACCTTCTCCGGGAGGAAGTTACGGCCCTCTTGATCAAAGGGGCCATCGAGTACGTTCCCGAGCAGGAAGTAGGGAGTGGTTGTTATTCCCACTACTTTCCGGTCCCCAAGAAGGACAAGGGGGGCCTGCGCCCCATCTAGGACCTCCGGGACGTGATTTGCTTTCTCCGGAAGGAGACATTTAAAATGCTGACTCTGGCTCAGGTCCTGTTTGTCATCAACCCTGGAGACTGGATGGTAGCGTTGGACTTGCAGGATGCTTATTTTCACATCCCAGTCCTGCCGGCCCACCGGCACTACCTGCAGTTCACGGTAGGCCAGGAGCATTTTCAGTTTTCCGTGCTCCCCTTCGGCCTCACCATTGCCCCTCGGGTGTTCTCGAAGGTGATGGCGGTGGTCACAGCTCACCTGCGCAGGTCAGGGGTGTCAGTCTTCCCCTACCTCGATGACTGGTTTTTGAAGGCGGGCCCGCCCCAGGCAGCCGTCAACCACCTCCAGACTACGGACGACCTCCTGCATTTGCTGGGGTTCTCCATCAATGTGCCGAAGTAGCACCTGAGTCCCTCTCAGAAGCTCCCCTTCATCGGAGCGGTTCTGGATTTGAAGTTATTTCGAGCTGATCCTCGCGAACAGCGAGTCCAGGATATTCAGGCTATTATTCCGACCTATCAGACTCTCTCCCGGGTTTTGGTCAGGATGACCCTCCTGCTTTTGGGCCTGATGGTCTCCTGCATCCTGCTGGTGACACATGCCAGATGGCATATGCGGACTCTGAAGTTCCAGTGGGCACAGTATCAGGCAACCTGTCCGATCATGTTCAGATCTCGGAGGACACTGCACTACAGTTGCAGTGGTGGCTCACGAATTGCGATTGGGTCCTTGGCAGATCCCTCTCTCTTCCCCAACCGGAGCACACTGTGGTGACGGATGCGTCCCTCCTGGGATGGGGAGGCCACTTGGGAGAGGCGGATACCAGAGGCCTCTGGTCTCCGGCGGACTCAGGGCTCCATATCAACTTTTTGGAGCTCCGGGTGATCTGTCTTGCACTGAAGGCGTTCCTTCCCTCTGCCTGGGGGAGTCTGGTGCAGGTGTTCACAGACAACACCACTGTCATGTGGTATTGCAACAAACAGGGTGGGTGGGGTCGTGGACCCTATGTCAGGAGGCTCTGCGCCTCTGGACATGGCTGGAACATCAAGGCATTACCATGGTGGTTCAACACCTGGCAGGTTCTCTGAACGCCAGGGTGGACAAACTCAGCCTCCGGTGCATGATGGATCACGAATGGCATCTGAACTCGGACGTGTCGCAAGGTCTCTTTCTGCAGTGGGGAGAGCCTTGGTTAGATCTGTTCGCCACCAAAGAGAACGAGCAATGTAATCAGTTCTGCGCGTTGGAATTTCCAAGGTGGCACTCGCTTGGAGACGCTTTTCATCGCGAGTGGAGTTGCAGTCTGTTGTACGCCTTTCCGCCTATACCACTTCTGCTCAGAGTGCTGAAAAAGATCAGGTGCGACCGGGCCCAAGTCATTCTTGTGGCTCCGGACTGGGCTTGAAGAGTATGGTATCCGGAGCTACTATGTATGAGCGTCGATCCCCCGATCCGACTGCCTCTATGGGAGGATCTTCTGTCTCAGCTCCAGGGGACAGTCCTCCACCCGAACCTGTCCAGCCTCCACCTCCATGCGTGGAGATTGAGCGGCGACAGTTGACCGCTTTCGACCTTCTTTCCGAAGTCTGTAATGTCATTCTGGCTGCCAGGTGTCTCTCCACAAACACAGTATAAACCTGCAGGTGGAACACATTTTTGGCATGGTGCACAGCAAAGGCTGTGGGTCTCCTTTCTGCCCCTCTTTCTGAGGTTCTTCTGTTTCTTCTGTCTTTGGCCCAGCAGGGCTCTGCTTTGGACACTATCAAAAGTTATCTTTCTGCCATCTCCGCCTTTCTACGGCTTCCTGGTCAGCCTTCTCTTTTTAAGTCCCCGGTTGTTAACCGTTTCGTCAAAGGCATTACACGCACATTTCCTCCCGTGCCATTCATAATGCCTCAGTGGGACTTGAATCTTGTCTTGACTTATTTGATGTGCGCTCCCTTTGAGCCTCTTCATAACTGTCCCTTACGTCTTCTCACCCTAAAGACGGCTTTCTTGGTAGCTATCACCTCTGCCAGAAGAGTGAGTGAGCTGCAGGCTCTTTCTTCCGAACCTCCTTTCCTTTCGGTTAATCCGGACAAGGTCGTTCTAAGGACCCGTCCATGTTTCTTGCCAAAGGTTGTCACGCCCTTCCACATCGGGCAGACCATCACTTTGCCCACCTTCTTTCCGCCTCTGCATCCTTCCAGGGAGGAGGAGAGGCTCCACAGTCTGGACCCAAATTGCGCTCGCTTTCTATCTGCAGTGTACACAGCAGTTCCGGGTGGATGATCAGCTCTTTGTTTGCTACGTGGGTGCCAAAAAAGTTTGGGCTGTGCACAAACGGACTATCTCTCGTGGGTCGTTCTGTGCATCAAAGCATGTTACTCCTTGCCCAAAAAGGTATGGTTGGTATCTTGCATGGCTCTGCGTTCCTGGCGCGGAAAGTCGTGGACAGTACTGACATCAGGGTGCAGGGGTGGTGCCTAAGTACTCTCCGTGACGTCATCTCGGCGCTGAGGACGCCAGTGATGGAGGCGGAGCCGCACAACGCCACCTACTGACGCGCAAGGGTATTGCTAAGCAAAACTTTCCGGATCCATTCTGACGCCTGGGAATATTCTAAGGTAAGGAATCTATCACTAACTAATGTCTCTAACCAATGTTGTTACAAAAGTAGTAACTTGTGCGACAGGCTCGTCATGAGAACCGACCCACACCTCATGCCAAAGATGGTCTCACAGTTCCACATAAATCAAACCATACAGATACAAAGTTTCTTCCAAAGACGCAGGCAGAAAGAGCATTACATGCTCTAGACGCTAGAAGAGCTGTGATGTATTACATTGAAAAAACAAAAGAATACAGAAATGCAAAACAACTCTTTGTATCGATTGCAAACCGTTATCTTGGAAAAGCAGTAACCAAGAATACAATTACAGGTGGATAGCACAAACCATACAATTGTGCCACAAACAAGCTGGAGAAATATTACACAAGGCACCACCGGCTCATTCAGCAAGAAAGAAAGACGCAACTATTGCCTTTCTAGCCAATACACCGCTTCATGACATTTGCTTTTCAGCAACATAGTCCTCAGTACACACATTCACAAAGCACTTCTGCGTGGACAGCCAAATGAATAAGGAAGCACGCGTAGGACAAAAGGTCTTTCAACATCTATTCACAAATCAAAGCTCATCTTCAACCCAGCCACCACAGTGCTAACAAACCGCTACAAAATCTATGCACAACATGTGAATCCAGAAAAGATTCACACTGCAAAACATATAGTTTCTTACCTGTCAGTGTAGTTTTGTAGCTTGGCAAATTTCTGGATTCACTAGTGAACGCAGGCGCCTCCATCAAGGAAGATTAGAGGAAAAGAAAAAAACGAAAAATCAGAAGATGGCGACCAAAGGTGGGAGCTTCCGGAGGAAGTACGACGACGTCACAAGGGACGCCTATTGGTGGAACGTTGACGCCCACCAACAAAAGAAGAATGAAAATAACTAGGAAATGCAACAAATCCGGACCCAACCACTAGATGGCAGAATAATGCACTGCATGTGAATCCAGAAAAATCTTCAAGCTGCTAAATTACACCGACAGGTAAGAAACAATGCTTTCCCCCATATCTCGATGTACTGGAGGTGCAGGTGAAAGATCTTACAAGGGGGGGGACACTCGAGAGACCAGCTGAGGACTCTGAGGGTCGCAGTCGACACAATAATGTGAGGATACTTGGACTCCTGAAAAAAGTGGCTGGGCAGGACATGATGCACTGTCTGGAACCTGGATTGTGTCGACTGTGGCTCCACAGGGGATGTCTCTGTTCTTAACCCTGTAGAAGGTGCACCATGTCCAGGATAGCCCACTGGGGGCCCACTGTGCCAGGTTGTGCCACAACTGCTGCACTATCAAGACCTGGACCACTTTCTACAACGCTTTTGTGAAGTCGGCAGGGTTATATGCCAGTGGTTACTTACCTGGATTACACCATGGAGGTACAGCGGCGAAGGGCCTCTTTCAAATTAAATGAGCAGTCAGAGAGAGGACGCTAGAAAGCCCGGCAGCAGGATGTCTGCCTTATGAGGCTCTTCCCAGGTGACAAACTAATCCAACAGTCATCCACTGTGCCTGGTCACCCCTCAATACAGTTTGAGCATGATGCTGTGCCCCATCCTATGGAGACACGAATGAGGCCATTATTTTTTTCGTTTTGGGCCCCAATGGGGCCGGACTGCTGCCTGACTTGCTACGGCCTGGGTCACAGTCTGAGGTGGCCTTATAGCCTTTTGCCCAGATGCTGAGTCACCTTGGCGGCTGTGCCTGTGGATCTCCTAGATCCCTTGGGCAGAAAGGAGTCTGGTGCAGGGGCCTCTGCGGCGCCCTTCAGCCCCTGATCCTGGTGGGTGGCTTGGTCTGCGGCTGTCTGCCGGGGTAAATGTGAACAAGACGCAGCCTATCTGCGTTGTGCCTGGCTAAGCGAGTAACGGGCCCTCTTTTCGCTTGTTCTGCTGCGGGCAGGGCTGCTCCCGGAGGTTACCTTGCAACAATCCACTAACAGAAGTGAGTGCTGGGCTCTTGCCTCATCAGGACATTTGTGCAGGTGCAGCCCAGGATCTAGCTGGGGCCTGATTTATGTTGTCTTTGGCAGTTTGGAGAGAAGAGTACCAGGATCTAGTGATTACACCAAACAAGTTAGGAGTAAGAGCACATACCTTATTGACTGTTCATCTCCACAGCTTCCAGGAACTGGTCCTCCTGTGATTCAAACAATAGCATTCCATTGTCATTACAATGACATCAGAGCAATACAGAGCAGGTTGCACAAGCTTGAAGAAAAACTACTACAACATCTCCTCCCTTTCCATTAATACCACAAGGAAATAGAAAGCAGAAGAAAATAAAGAGATAAAAGAGAAAGGAAAAAAAGAAGTACACAATACAACATTAGGGAGAGAAGAACAGATAGTGTACTTGAAATGAAACAAGAGGTAAAGACTCAATAAAAGGATCAAAAGGTCAACATCTAGAAAAACAGAAACAAATTAAAGACATCACTCGGTTAAAGATTTAACCGATGCGGCGGGACACTTGTACTACAACTCCTACTTGGAGGGACCTATTTCAAAGAAGTACTGTGGTCTTCCTTTGAGGTGAAAAAGATGGACCAGCGTTACCTGAGTCCAAATCCAGGTGCGTTACAACCTTAATGAGAATCCTATAGATTCTGGACAGATTCCACCAATTCTTTCCATTGACCCTTACTGCAAAGCGCCAGGTAGCATCCACTTTAATGGGAAGACCACATTATGACAGACCTTTGGGAACATTGAGAGGAGACTTAATCCTTACCCAATCCCCTACAGAAACAGGGGACTTAAAATAACTTCCTCCTTGTGCAATAGGTTGTGAAGAGGAACCCTGACCTCCTTGAGTGGGAACAGTGGGTGATAACAAAGAGTCACCATTGTCTTGTGTCTCCTGGCATCTTAACAACAAACCCCACCTTTTCATCCAAGCAGGGCACATGTGAAATGAAGCTTCTCTACCTCTGAGGAGAGTAAAGGGACTATAACCTGTAACTCCACTCGGTGTTGTGCGATGCACCCACAACATACTTTGGACAGCTTCCTTAATGTCAACTCTGAATGAAACAGCCCCCTGAATGCACTCAACAAGGATACGGTTCATGCGCTCAATAAAACCATTGGCCTGTGGGTGTTATAAGGCCACACGCAGGTGGTAATACCACACTGAACTAGGAAATCAGACATTTCTCTGGAGGTAACTGTACCCCATTGTCAGACACAATTTCCTTGGCAAAACCCTCCCTGGCAAAGAGGCTTTGAAGGAACTTGATGACTTCATGGTAATTAAGATCTGTCATAAAATGGACCTCCCACTACTTGCTGAAATAGTCAGCCACAACCAGCGCAAACTTACATTTATTGGGAAGCACATTGAAAGGTCCCACAAAGTCGATGGCCAACTTCAACCACGGACTATTCGGTACCTCCACCTGTTGTACTGGGGGTGAAACAATTTTTATAACCTTATTGCTAGTACAACAAGTTATACATGCTTCCATGACATCATTGATTTGGCTGTCCATGGAAGGCCACCAATACGCACCACAAATTCTTCTTTATGTATTCGTCTGACCCAGATGTCCCTCGTGACCAGCATCAATGATGCGACTTCTGAAAGACTCAGGAGGAACAAACATACCCCCACGCATGATCATCTCTCCTCCTTCCAAAGTAAGATCATCAGCGACTTTGGCAAAGGGATATAGATCACTATCTAAGTGTTTTTCCGTTGGCCAACCATTCACATTGAAATGTTTCACTCTCTTAAGTACAAGATCAGACTCCATTGCAGAAAACCAGTCATGTTCATTGAACGACCCCACACAACAAAAATCAACCGCAGCAATAAGGCACTCCTCATCTTCATCACTGTCAGAATCATCTTTAGTTGGAGGCAGAGGGGACCTTGAAAGATAATCGGCTTGTGTGTTGCGCCCACCAGGGATATGTGTCACACCAAAAATGTACTGCAACAACTTAGAACTCAACCTGGCGATCCTGGGGTATGGTCTTTTACAATCCGACCTTCAAGTATAGGAATGAGGGGCTTATGATCCGTAAGAAGCATAAAGGTCTTTCCCCACAAAACACATTTGAAACGTTCAACAGCCCACCAACACGCCAGCAATTCTCTCTCTATAACTGAATAGTTATTTTCACTCGGGCGTAACGCTCTTGACGAAAACCCACAGTGTACTTTTTTCCTTCCTTGACTTGAGAAATCATCCTCCCTAGACCATCTAGACTAGCATCCACAGACACTATGCATTGGAAGAGAGGGTCAAAAGGGGTGAGAATGCTGCACGACTCCAATTCTTTTTTAATCTGTACAAGTTCTTCTTGACAGGTCTCATCCCAGATAAAGGTACACATTTTCTTTAGAAGATCACGCATGTGAACAGTTTTGGAAGCAAAATTGGAAATAAACTTTGTGTAAATTTCGCACAAGCCTAGAAATGAGGAGACTTGTTCTTTGGAGATGGGACATGACGCTTTGGAAATTGCCTCAATGAGACCCTCTCTAGGAACAATACCATCACCAGATATGCTGTGTCCAAGGTATTTAATGGACTCAACACAAAAAACACATTTGAGTTTGTTTGCCACAATCTCCTTGCCTTCTAATCTCTCAAAGACTTTATCAATATTTTTATCATGCAACTCCTTGTTCTTTCCAGCCACCAAAATGTCATCTTGAAAGACAACGGTATCTGTGACACCCTCCAAAACCTTCTCCATGACCCGCTGGAAGACTCAGGCCGCCAAAGCCAATCCGAACGGCATCCTTCTTAACTGGAAGGTGCCAACAGGTGAGACAAAGGCGGTCAGATGCTTGCAGGCCGGGTCCAGCTCAACCTAATGATATGCTGATGCGAGATCGATCTTTGAGAAATACCTCGCACCAGCAAACCTTGAAAGAATGTTGTCGATACGGGGAAGGGGATGTGAGTCTATCCAGATCTCCCTATTCAGGCTGCGCAAGTCAATGTATACCCTAAGAGTACCATTCTTTTTGCGCGCCACCACCAGGGGAGATAACCAGAGTGAGGATTCGATGAATCCTGACTCACACGAGTTCTAACGACAAATCATCCCTAATACTGAAAGGCACATTGCGCAATTTATGTTTAACTGGGAGATCCTATTCCTTGACTCTGATTGAGTACTTGAATCCTTTAATAGAGCCCAGCTTCTCTCCAAAAACCTTGGGAAACTTAGCTGACCAATAAACTAAATCCTCACCTTCGGATTGTTCACTCACGAGAGAAACACCAGGTCTGAGAGTCATACCGAACAACCCCTGATGAAACCAACCGAGAATGTTAAGTCCCTTCATTGCCACATAAACTTTTCCTTCAATACACCGGTTTTTAAAGACGAGGGAAGTGACAAAAAACCCAGATAACTCAATTCTCCTCCCTTCATAAGAGACTGGACTTCTGTCAAGGGGATTAAGAGGTTTGTCCTCCCATGTACTCTCAAACAACTTTTCCGTGATCATGATCATGCGTGCCCCTGAATCCACCAACCGTTGCAAACACTTACCATCCACCAACACATCCACTATAGGATCGATACAATCCTCGAAATCATCCTTGACAACCACAACAAAATCAGTAAGAGAGCTTACGACTTCACAGACAGAATCGCTCTTAGGTTCCTCAGAATACACAACATTGATACTTTTCCGGAAACCGCACATTTTTGCAAAATGGCCCTGTTTCCCACATTTGCGACAAGAGGCATTCTTTGCCGAACACACCCTTGAATTGGGGGAATGAGACGGGAACCCACACTTGGTGCAGAGATTTCTGGAGTAAGAACCTTTTTTCTCGGTTCTAGTATATGTAGGCTTGTTCCCTTTTTGTTCAGACTGTGGTTTCGCTTTGTGTCCCTGTAACTTCTCACTCATATCTTTATGATCCTTTTACAGCATTCACCACACTTTTATCAGGTTTGAGCTCTTTCGAGGCTTTTTGAGAGAGCTCGATACTCTTCACAATGGTAACCATCTCGTCAAGAGAAGGATTCTTTAACCCCTTCCATGCTGCCCGCGGCCGTCATGCATCACGGTGGGTGTGTGCTGATGACGGCTGGGGGCCGTCATGACCACGCCCGCGATCGGAATGTGCCACACAGGTGCAGAATTCGAGCCGCAGCGGATGGGTTAAAGTAAGCAATTTCTCCTGCACCTTCTTGTCTCTACAATGTACCACAATTTGGTCACAAATAAGTTGAGACGTGAAATGTTCAAATTCACACTCTGAAACCAGAATGTGCAAAGCTGCTACATATGACACTATACTCTCATCACTCTCCTGTTCTCTGGTAAAAAAAAACTTGTGCCTAGCAACAACTAGGCTACTCTCCACATCAAATTGCTTCTCCAGCATAGCTACAGCTTGATCATACACATCTATTTCGTCTTCACCCTCAACAATGGCCAGGGGAGGTAAATGTTCTAACACAGCTTGTCCCTCAAACCCCAAATTATGCTCTAAAATGAAACGCTTCCTTTGAGCGTTAATCTTGAGCCCCCCATAGCACCTAGGTATTTTACGAAAGCTCTATACCATACTTTCCACTTGACTTGTGGGTCACATGGAAGCTGTAAAAGAGGGGGAGGGGTTGTACATTCTGCATGACGAAAGAAAGACTTACAGTATGAAGTAGGCAATACCTGTGGAGAAAAGAAATATTAACACACAATGGTAGCAATATGAACAAAACACAAAATGGTTTCCAGTATGATTGAAAAAAACTGTCACAGGGAACATCAAACCTAGTTGCTTAATTGTGCAGTACTAAAAAAAAACACTTGTTGAAATGAAGACAGTTGCAGCTGATGAAAAGAAATTTCATAGCCCAAAGTTACAGAAAGATACTGTCAAATCACAGTAAAATTTCACCTTTGGACTCTTAGTGAGCAGTATGTGAAAACAAAGTCTTCTTGGTAGCGCACGTATGAACCCAGTCTCCTTTACTGCCAATACAGTCTCCTTCATTGCCTTACGAGTAGACGAAGTGCCCTGGGCACAACACAAATGTTACAGCAGAGCAAACACAGTCTCCTTCACTGTTTATGGAGTGCTGCAAATGGAGCGTAAGACTCTGGACTGTTTAGAGCTACATTTGCCGCAAATGACCTTGAAGCCCTCTCAAAGAGTGGAGGGAGAGTCCACAGAACCCTCATTAAACTCAAAGTAGTTAGTGATCGTGGTCTGAATCTCATCGCAGAAGACAGTATCTTGCAGCGCGTTAGAGGGAAGCTGCCAGGAGAAAGAGCGCCGAGGGGACTGTGGTACACGGAGACCAAGCTGAACTGTTGCATGATCTGAAAGAGTGCGCGCCATGTGATCAACAAAGGTAAGCCAGGAGAAGATATCTGGAGAAGTGATCCAGAGATCCAGACGGGACAAACAACCTCGGGTGCCAGTGATGCAGGTGCCCTCGTGGGCATCAGGGCACGTGTCGCCAAGTGTTGTACTGGGAATTATCAGTGAGAAAGAGCTTAAGAGTGCCGCAGTGTGCGGTTGAGAGTCATGGGGACCAGAGCGATCCAAAACCGTGAACAGTGTAACATTAAAGTACCCCCCGAGGAGTGCAGCGGGGCCAAGGGATGAAATGCGATGCCATACCTGGTCAAAGAAGTCTGGGTCATCGTTATTAGGGCCATAGATTGCAGCAATCGTCAAAGGTTGGGCCTGGAGGGAACCGTGGAAGATAACAAAGAGCCCAGCGATGTCAGTTATTACCTGGGAGCTTTGCCAAGGGAGTCCCCTGCGGAAAAGGATAGAAACTCACGAGAGTAGTTGGAATAGAAAGAGGAATGTGATTCTCTGCCGTGAGTGCAGCCTAGCAGCAGATGCGGGGAGCAGGTGGGTCTCCTGTAGCAGACAGATGTCCACTTTGTGCCGAAGGAGATGTGCGTGTACTAATCGAGCCTTGCGGTGGTCATTGAGACCGCAGATGTTCCATGTCCAAACTATAGTGTCAGTTATATAGACGCATTGTGGGGAGTAATTATGCAGGTTGTGGTGTGTATGGCCGGGACCCTCGTAAGGGCATGTGCTATGGTGAAAACTGACTAGGGGGGACGATGAGCAGTGCAGCAATCTAAGGGGTGAAAACGACAATCAGAAGCTCGCCGTGATAGACAGCTGGGCTGTGGGTGGGAATCACAAGCCCAGTAACCAGGTGGGGAGATGCCCATAGGTGTCGTGCCCAGAAGGAAGACCTGGGGAATGTGCGCAAAGCGAGTTAACATGGCATAGTGGAACAAATGTGGGAGGCATTGTGAGGCAAGCGATAGAACATAGAAAAACACAACAACAAAATTAAATACACCTCAGAGGGAGGCCACAAATCCCCAAAATCTCCCCACACCCTTACAACACCTACCCCCCAAACAGGTTGAGAAACCACCCAGGACCACCCCAGGGAACCCGAATTTGGAAAGGGAGAGTCTGTGTTTGAAGTGGGAATCATTCCGCGGAGGCATGGTGATGCTCGGCGTACACCCCTGCCAACATGGCAGGGTGGCCAAGCCAACAGTAGTAGCAGTCAACAGTACATATAGAGTCGGGGCGTGGCTAAGCACGCAACGTGAATGGACGCCTTGGGGTAGAGCTCCGCTCCGAGCTCCCCTTCCCGGTGTAATTATCCGGTGACTCTCATCCGAAACCAGCCGAAAACCAACGGCGCAGCGGTGGGACACCATCCTCCGACTCCCTGCCGACTTTGAAGGCGATCGGCGCATACACGCCGCACCGAGAACTGCGACTCGCCGGAGCCGCCCAAGCTGCATCCGGCTCCGGCCCGACAACTACGCCAGGTCGAGGCTTCGCCACGTGTTGTAGGCCCCAATCTGCGGCCTACCCACGACTCCTTTGCGCGCTGCTGGTGCACTCGTGGGTCACTTGAGGCACGGCCAGGCGTGAGATCACTACTGGGGGCGATCCAGCGACAGGCCCCCGTGGTCCCCATCGGCCAGTTGAAGACCTGCCTAGGCCGACTAAAGGGACGCAGCCAGGCCGGAAACGGACCACGCGAGGCGAACTTGTGCCTCCTCCCATTGACTGACCACGTCGATAGGATTTCCCCCAGACCACCGGGCTGAGGCGGCAGACCACGTCTGATGTCTACTGGGCCCAGAACTCGAACTGGAGCGGGGGCCGGCGGCCCCAATTCAAAGGGCAAAATGGACAAGTCGGGGAAAGGCTCCGACTCGGACCAAACGGCGGCAAAATTAGACACCATGTTGGCGGCTATGGAGAGCCTAGAGGAGTCCATACAACTGACCCGCACGTCCCTCGCCACGAAGATCGACAACGTGGCCATAGACTTGACACACTTAAGGGCGGATCATAAGAAACTGTCGGAACGGACCACAACCCTGGAGGGCGATTTACAAACGCTCAAGCCTCAGGCGGACCAGTCACATAAGCAGATACAGGATCTGCTGAACAGGGTGGAATTTCTCAAAGACAGGGCGGAGGACGCGGAAGGCAGGGCACGGCGGAACAACGTGCGCCTAGTGGGGGTCCCGGAGAAATGGGAAGGACGTACCCCTGAGGTACACATGGAACAGTGGCTGAGAGACCTGTTGCCGGAGGGATCGCTGTCCCCACACTTTGTGATCGAGCAGGCGCACAGAGTCCCCACCAAACCGTTGGCGACGGGGCCCAATCCTAGACCCATGCTGACCCGCATCCTGAATTACCGGAACAGGGACACGATACTGCAGGAAACACGCAAACTCCACGAGATCCGCATCAACAACGCGACCGTGATGTTCTTCCCGGACTACACGATACAAGTACAGCGACACCGCCATTCATTCCTGGAAGTGAAAAAGCGCCTGATACAACTAAGGTTGCAGTATTCCCTGTTGTTCCCGGCGAAGCTGCGAGTGGTGGAGGGAGAACGCACTCATTTCTTCACCGAACCTGCGGATGTGGAGGCCTGGTTAGACAGCGGTGTAGACACAGTCCCCAAGACCCGTACAGGACCTGCGCCCCGCCGCCAATCTGGGGGCAACAGAAGAAGGCGCAGGCCTCGCCAGCAGACACGGCCTGATGCCACGGGCACACCGCAAACCCCCCCTCCGGTGGACGCCTCGAGGAAGGAGAAACAGGACGCCCTACGCCTTGTCATGGAACTCAGCGGATCCCCTACGCGCAGTGAGGCAGCAAGCGACAGTGTGCGAGACCTCCCAAGCGACGACGAAGCCATTTACGGATTGTCGGACTCACAAACGTCGGGGAACAGACCGGATGTCACTCCACAAACTGCAGACTACATCGGCTAACATAGCCGGAATCAGCCACGCTGCTGCGGACTACTGTGTGCAACACTGACGACTGCCCTGGAGCCCGCTGGTCAGGGAACGGCAGACATGCTCTGGCCTTCTCCGGCCCTGGCTCGCTGAGTGACTCACACTGACCACGAGACCCGGCGACGGGCCATCGCACAGTCACATGGATGGCTCCACTGGTTGAGGAAGACGACGGACACGTAAAGTATGTTAGTTGCTGTGTACCCTAGCGGGGTCCCCTGCCTGGCCGGGTGGCGCAGACTGGTATATCACCCCCGGGATTGAGGCGATCCTACCCACGAAGGTACTATAGACTCCTCGCCAAGAGACACTGTGCGCATAGCACTTCCACCCCCCTAAAGAAGGTTTAAAACTTTGTTGCTCTCCGAGAGAGTATGGACGGGAGCACGTTTTGCATCCGACCTTTTGGTATTCTGATAGTTCGAGTTGTTCAATGGCTGCATGTTCCGTTGGCCATGTTTCCCCCTCTTCCCTCATTTGTATTACAGTGGTCAACTCTTATTTGCCTCAACCAGTTGGTGGGTGGCGACCGCCGGGTGGTGGATGTGGCCTGCGTGGGGGTGGTCGGGGGGGCCTGGAGGGGGGAGCTTGCTTTTCAATGTAATGTCTGCGGTTAGATTGTGCACGTGGAACGTGCGAGGCATTCACACACCTGCACGCCGTTTTCAAATTCACTCTTACCTGAAACGACACCACGTCCAAATAGCTCTCCTTCAGGAGACGCATCTGAGTAGCGCGGAGGTGCCTACGCTGAGGCGCAGGTGGCGGGGGCAGCTGCATGCCACGGGCTTCTCGTCCTATGCCAGAGGTACACTGTTATGGGAGCGACCGGGCCTGCCCTGGACGACACTGGGGACACATATAGACACTGAGGGACGGTATGTTGCGGTCCATGGCAGGCTCGACGGTAACCCGCTGGTCCTGGTCTCGGTGTACGCACCCAACACTGGGTTGGCGGATTTCCTTGCGAAACTATCAGACACACTGGCCCCCTGGCATGGCGTCCCCTGGGTCCTGGAGGGGACTACAATGGTACATTAGACACTGCCCTGGACCGATCACACCCTCCGCCCCCCAACTCATCGGCCCACCATACTGCGAACTCGCTCCAAACATGGGCCACCCAGTGGGATATACACGATGCATGGCGCACCCGCAACCCACACACTCGACATTACTCGTACTACTCGAGTGCACATGCACTGTACGTAAGACTGGATAGATTCATGGTGTCTAGCGAGCTCTTGCCACACGTAGCTGACATTTGTTACATGGGCCGCACACACTCTGATCATAATCCCCATGTTATGGACATGCTCTGGGAGCCGCCGCGACCCCCGATTCCCACATGGAGGTTGCAGCCCGATGTCCTACTGGATGGCCGGCTCCGGGACTCAATAGCTGCTCAAACAGCACATTATTTTGAGGAAAACACTGGCACAGCATTGTCACCCCGGATAGAATGGGACGCGTTTAAGGTGGTCCTCCGGGGATATTGTCTGGGCACACAGGCTCACTCCCGGCGCCAACTAGAAATAGACCTCACACACCTAGAGTCCATCCTGCACCGACTAGAACAATCTGGGACCACTGACGACAGCACTGCCTTACTGGAAGCGCGAGCGAAACACGACAGATTGATCGACCGATTGAAAGACATTAATTATGCGGCTCACTCAGCGCGCACACATCACAGGGGGGATAAGCCTGGCAAGTTGTTAACCTGGCTAATACAGCGCGAGGAACGCACGCCGCCAGTGACTGCAATTCGACTGGCCAATGGCCAGGCGGTATACACACAGGCGCAAATACACTGAGCTTTTGTGACGCACTACAACGACCTATAACAATCTCGCTTGCTAGTCACGCGGGAGGCCATCGATTCCTACCTAGAGGATATAACGCTGCCCACCATTACTGACGACCAACGCGACGACCTAGGTGCCCCCTTGGCTGCTGATGAGCTACGGGAGGCCATCTTTGCACTCTCAAACGGTAAAGCCCCTGGCCCGGATGGGTTGCCGGCGGAATATTATAAGGCCTACTCTGACATCCTCATCCCAGAACTCCTTAGGGTGTACTCGGCGGCGCTTGATGACTCAGCGCTGCCTCGGTCGATGAACGAGGCGACGCTGGTGTCTCTCCCCAAGCCGGACCGTGACGGCATGTTGCTTGGGTCGTACAGGCCGCTGGCGCTACTCAACACGGATTACAAGATATTAGCGTCGACCTTGGCCAGGCGCCTGGCAGCTTTCGTGCCAGCTCTGGTACATGCTGACCAGAACGGCTTTGTGCCCACCAGATGCACCTCCCAGAACATACGGAGGCTGTTCCGTGTCCAGGCTTACGCAGTCCCAGAATGGCCCCGTTTGGGCTGCCTGGTCCTCGACCTGGAAAAGGCGTTCGACTCGGTCGAATGGCCTTACTTATTGGCAGTCTTGCGCAAGTTCGATTTAGGTGACGACTTCATAGAATTGGTTGGGTTGTTATACAAACACCCGGAGGTGCGTGTCCGCAAAGGCAAATTGATGTCTGATTCCATCAGGGTCAGACGTGGCACCAGACAGGGCTGCCCACTATCTCCCCTGCTGTTCTCGCTAGCGATAGAACCCCTAGCCGCAATATTGCGGGACAGAGGTGCACGGTGGGGTATCCCCCTAGCAGACGGACTGCACATAGCTTCATTGTATGCCGACGACTTGCTTTTATACGTCAGGGACCTCACATGCATACCGCCGGAACTGACAGAAATCTTCCAGTCCTTTGGCGCTATGTCGGGCCTTAAGGTTAATTGGGCGAAGTCGGGGGCGTATGCATTCAGCCAGAATGTCCCTGATACAGAGATAGTGATCCAAGGAGAACGGCTGCCGTGGCACCACACCATGTTTAAGTACCTAGGCATATACATCTATAGGACACCCCAGGACATATTAGATGGCAACCTCACACGTGCGATAACATCCATTAGGTCCCAGATTTCCTTCTGGAAGACTCTCCCACTCAATGTACCAAGCAGGGTGACACTTACGAAAATGATTGTCTTACCCAGGCTCCTGTATTATTTTGCCAATATCCCAACATACGTCCGAACCCGCACATTCCGGGAGCTGGAGTCCATGCTTAGAGATCTAATATGGAACACCGGAAGACCTAGAGTGGCCCTGAGGAAACTCCCTGCCCCAGTAACCGATGGGGGTCTCGCAGTGCCAAACCTAGAACTCTATTACCTGGCAGCGCAGTTGCAGTGGGTGACGGCCTGGCTAGCGGGCAGGCACCTGCCTGACACGGCCACAGCCGATGATATGTTGACACGCGCCCAGATCCACTCCCTCTTCCACCCCTTGGCACCCGCCAGGAGAGCGACCCAGCTACACACGGCAGTTGCTGTCACATGCTATAACAGGAGTCTGAAGCTCACTAAACATGTTAAACCGTACGCCCCAGCCTTACCACTCCTGGGCACACCCGCAGCCTCGACTACCATCTCAGACGCAGCGCTAGAACATTGCAGTAGACACCATGGCAGATTTATATGCCAATGGCGCACTGCTTCCTTTTGCAACACTGGCGGAAGACCCCGGCCTACCGGCGGGGCAATTCCTGCTGCACGCCTCCATAGTACTGACGTACTCACGAAAGTGGGGATCAATAGCGGAAGAACCTCCCACACACCAATTAATACAACACCTACATGTTATGGGGAACGGCACGCATTTGGTGCACTGGTTGACATACGCATTACTATCGCACACACACCAAAGCCTACAGTCATTGAGAGATAAGTGGGTGAAAGACAGGGGCAGGGACTGGACGGAGAAGGAGTGGGAAATGGTGCTAGCGGGCCCGAGAAACATTCCACGCAATGCACGTTTCAAATTCATCCAATTCTATATTCTACACCGCGCGTATCTATCCCCAGACAAAATTAACTCATATTTTCCGGGGGCTGCGGCCAGTTGCCCACGATGCACCCTGGAAGGTGCAGATATTCTGCACATGATCTGGAGCTGTCCGCACCTCCGAACATACTGTCAGGCACTGATACGAATACTGGAAAAGTGCACCGACATGAAAATACCACACACGTGGGAGGCATGCATACTGGGTGTTTACAAGCGAACCAAACACAACAAAGTCCCTTCACGTTTCTGGGATCTAGGCCTCATAACAGCTAAGAGGCTGCTCACGAAACACTGGAAGCGGCCCACCCCCCCCTCTGACGACGCATTGGCGAGCCTCCCTGGATAACTGGGCGAAAGCAGAAAGTATTACTTTACATAATGAGGAAACTGCGGGACTACGAAAGTTCCCGATCGCAGACTTGTGGGACGTGATGCTGGGCACTCTACACAAAGACACCCAGGCAGACCCCACTGCATCGCCGACTGCAAACTGCGCCATTGCCCCTCCTGGCGGTAGCCCACCCACCCAGCCTCCAGGTATCTTTGTAGCGCCCACTGGCGCAAACACGCCATAGCTGACGCAGGACGAGCCCGCCTGACACTTCGTGCATGCCCCATACCTCATGCCACGGGCCCCCTCTGGACCCCCCCCCCATCACCGGGTGAGGACCCATCAGCATCGCTCCAAGACACCCGAACCCGCGCGGCGCGCGTGCGGGCCCCGGCCACACACCCAATACAGGCAAGATTGACGACCACGCTCCTACCCCGACCCCCAGTTCTCTAATTTTTTTTTCTTCTTTCTTTTCTCCGTTTACACCCCTGTTTCACGCTATTCACTCGTTTCTTTTTTCCTACTCTTTATTGTGCAAATTTGTGTACTGTACTGGGCGGATGGGAACAGTCACTCCACGAAATCGTTGAACTGCATGAAACACTGTCCAATTGCGAAATGTGATGTACCCGCAACTATGACTGACATCCTCGTGATGTGATCGAAACCATGATGTACTGATGGAATTGCCTTTTATTCTGTGATTTCAATAAAAGATATATATATATTTTTTTTAAACTGTACATATAGAGTCTTACAGAGGAACAGTAGTGGCTAGCTCCTGAGCGTTATGATGGGGAGACACAGCCTCTTGAAGCCAGGAGATGTGAAATCACTCAAGGAAAAGGTGGGAAACAAGAGACCATGTGGGTAACAGCATTTCAACAGTACCACTAAAGAAGAACGAGTCAGCCATTGTCAATCAAGTTGCCGGACGCAAATTCTTGAAAGTTCGCAGGGTTGGAGCAGTGGAAGCGATCGAGCTTCTTGTCGAATACGAGGGCGGCCTTAGGATCTGGGAATATGAGCCCTGACTTACTCACAGCTTGGCCGGATTCGCCAATGAGTATCATGGCGGGCCACCTGTACCGCAAAGGTGAAGTCCGGATAGAAGGACAAGGAATTGCCCTGGTTGCGGATTTCGCCTTTTTCCCTGGCTGCCCTGAGGATTGCATCAAGGTCACTGAAATTAAGGATTTGGGCTATTATAGGGCGGCCCGGAAATCCGGGGCCTGAGCAAGGGCAGAGGGATCTCTCCACAATAAAAACCAGCGAGAGCACATCGATGAAAAGTTCACGCACCAGATTCTCCACAAAATCCTCCATGCGTGCAATGTTGGTGGACTCGGGCACCCCTATGATGCGGATATTGCTCCTACTGGAGCGTGCATCCAAATCTTTGTTTTTGATACGCATCACTTCCAGGATTTTGTCCATTTGCAGGAGTTTTTGACTATCCTGGGTGGTGGTGATGGAGCAAGGATTCGCACGTAACGTGACTTGCTCTCCTTCATGAACCTCGCCTAAATCATAACTGTACTAACTCCGATTGTTTGTCATTTTATTTGTATTTCCCCAACACACGGGTGTCCCTAGGAGGCTTGCCTATGTGGTTTTCATCATAATCACGCTTGCACATTAATAAAATGGCCGCTTTGCAGAAATCCAGTCTGCGCATGCGTCGGTCATACCCATGTGATGTGACGCACTCGCAATCTGGAGGGAAAAGTTCGCTCATGCGCATTGTTGCTAAAATGGCCGCTTGTCTCTAATCATGCTTCATGCTATCTTAAGCCGCTTTTGTATATGCATCTTTTCTGCACTAACTCTTAATGCTATAAGTATTATAAAATAAGGGATTAAGAGTAGTTGGTCATGGTGTACATTGTATTCATTTTATTTTGTGTTATTAATTTGTTTTCGCTTACTTTTCATGTACCGCGTAAATGAGGGCCTGGAAGTAGGGACGGGAACCATATTGAAGCTGACGTATCCCTCATCACGTGACCTAAGATCTGGGACGTGCAGCAATGGAACCTGGCCAGTTGGCTATTGAAAATGGGACTGTCCTTTCCAAGCGCACCTTCGCCCTTGAAGACTTGCTATTTTTACTCTGAATATGCAACAATGTTTCAAACCTTTACTTTACTATTGTACTTTCCCACACGTATGCCTGGGAACCCAGATGCTAGGGGGAGGGTAATGTCACGTGAAATACGTAATAGAAATATAGGTGGTGACAAATGTCTTAAACCACCTCCCTTGACCAATCAGAAGATGGGACTTTGTCATTTTGCAACATTTATGGGTGGTCTTGGGGACTTAAAACTGTATATATAGCCTAGCTTAGCTTAGAGAAATTGTCCGACTTGTCCGAGTAGCAGACCTGTCACTGACCCTACGAACTCTATAGGTGCCTGATACAGAGTGCTGCGGATTATTCTGCCTGAAACTTTCCACAAACTCCAAGGGGTGGAAATTAGTCCTAAGTGCTAAGCGAAGCACTTTGCTGGGAGATTCGAAAACCCAATCGGGGTTATTGACGGATTCCGTGCAGAAGAGGGGGTAACGCTGGCGTTACATCCGAAGCTGTGAGGGGTTGGTCGTGCCTTGGTGAACCCAGTCCTGACCCAGACCTGAGGGGTATCCTGTCCTGACTGTCCATGAGCTGTACCTGCTCACCTTCTGGTATTTCCTGAATCCTTGAGGGTCCTTGTCCCGTTCTTTCCCAACTGACCCGTGGCCAGGGTTAGTCCTCATTCTCACTTAGGTAAATATTGGCATAGGTGTCTGTCTATACTATACCCTTAATTTTCCTCTTCTAATTAAAGCAATCTTGCCTGTGATATTCTCCATTTCTCCTTTGAATGTAATTTCATGCAATTGATTATTAGTAAATGTTCCACTTTTACCCTTCCTTTAGGACATTGTTAAACCCAACTGTTTATCTAGATTGTTCCACTTATTCCCTTTCCCTTAGTATGGTTGCCGTGAAGTTAGTAAAGATAGCATAAGGTTTAGGAATTAGTATAAAATTATTAGGTCACACATTAGGTCCTCCTCACGTCCTTGCCCTAGTTTAAAACATATTAGTTAATATGTTTATTATGATTCATGCCCTATAGTGTTCCCTTTTACTCTATGATACTCACCCTTATCCATAGTTACATTCTGGTTCTGATTCTAATCATTGATGTATTACTTTGCATTTGCCTCCTTGTAATGGCATTTTCATTTTAAACTTACACTATATAAAACCCTTAAAACCATCAAGGTGTCTGTGGTCATTATACATTAAAGTGATATAAAAGGTATTAAGGGCCAGATGTAGGTAAATTTTATTTTCCGACCTCTTAAATACCGAGTCATACCGACTCGGTATTTCAGAGGTCGGAAAATAAAAGTACCGAGATGTAGGTAAATGCAGATGTGCAATTACCGATTCGGAAACAGTCGGTATTTTCCGATGCGGGAAATACCGACCAGTTAATGCCCATTCATTCCTATGGGCTTTGAAGCCCATAGGATTGATTGGGCATTTACCGGTCGGTATTTACCACATCGGAAAATACCGACTGTCACAAGGGTGCAGGGGGTGTCACTTTGACACCCTCTGGCACCCCCAAAAGAGGCTCGGGTGCCATGTGGCAGGCATACCTGCCCTAAGGGCAGGTCTGCCTGTCATATGGCATAGGTGTGCATGCACACATGTGCATGCACACCAGAAACGGTATTTTACCATCAAGTAGTATTTGATGGTAAAATACCGATTTTGTACTGCTTGTGGGACTCAGAAGAGTCCCACCTACATACCAATTTACCGGAATCCGTAATGATACCGACTCGGTATTTTACATACTCGGTAAATTTACTTATCGGTAAATTTACCGAGTCTGTAAAATACAGGGACCTACATGTCAAATTGCTCTTACCGGATCGGTAACGGCCGAATTCGGCCGTTACCACCCGGTAAACGCCTACCTACATCTGGCCCTAAATGTGTAAAGTAGAATTTCTCCCTTTTAGGAAACCCTTATCACCTGTCCACTGCTAGCTCCTGATCCGTCAGGAGTAATGTGCCTGTGGTAAGTCAGGTACATGAATAGTAAGTGGTGTAAGAGTCACCCAATCGATTACTCATAAGAGCGCGTATGTATTGGGAAAATCACCTGGTTCACCCCAGTAAAACGTGATCATTGAAATTGAATAAAACACAATTTTTACACGCCAGGGCCCAGTGCGTGGAAAAAAGAAATTCGGTGAGCCGGGTGACCTGCGCGCTCTATCAGTAATTTCTGGTAAGCAGAGGAATGGTTAGGACTAGTAAGATAGGTAGATAAGATAGTCAGAAAATAAACCGTGAAAAATAAATGTGCTGCTAAAATTTTAATATTGATTATGTTACTTAATATTTTATTACGCAACTGTTTTTAAAATATTTTAATTGTTTTGAGATAATTTTATATATATGTATTGCTGCTAAATATTATATGTTTTATTAACCAATTGTGTGTGACTGTTGAGTGTCGTCTGAAATCCCCGGGGAATTGTATAACGGATGGTGAGTAGAATCCATTCCGTTCTGAGGTCATTTGTAGGGAGGAAAGGTTAGTGCATGGTTCAAGTGGAACTGGAAGCGCTAATTAGGTCTTTTTCGGAAAACTGTATGAATGAAAGTAACGGGACTGCTGATAGAAACCTTGGTCTGATATCACCTGGTAAGGGTCACACTAAGGGAGTAATAGAGTCATCGGAGCTTGCGTGTTAGCAGAGGGAAACGCTGTCGAAACCTTAGGCTTAGTATATATCCCGGAAAGAAGTGGATGAGTCTGGGAAGTAGCAGGTTTTCTAATGCTTGCGTGATAGGGTAGGCAAGAGAAGTCTATCCGAAGTGTATGAAAAGTAGACAGAAGTGGTTTACTTGCAGTAAAAGAAGAACTTTCTATCTCTTTAGAACACTCCTACACAATGGCGAATGTTACACGTTGTTGACTAAAATTAACATTAGCACCTTAGAGAAAATACAAAGTTTCCGTTACCTTGTAAAAGAGGGAGTCAGTCGAAGGGCTGCTCTGACGTCACTCCGTGCCGCGCTGGGATTGGTTAAACCAGCGGGTGTGTAGTGAAGCTGAAATTGTAAGGGAGGGGTGAGTGCCTGAGCGTGAGAACGCGTCTCGCGAAAAGGCCGCGCACCCATTGGTCAAGAACGTCTGCAACCTCTGCACTGATTGGTTGTTGCGAAATTGGAGTCGCGCTAACATTGGAAGCTCAAACGAAGTAGTCAAAATTTTCCGCACCGAGCTTATAGATTGTTACGAGCGGTGTATGTGGTACCCTGATTTTCTGCCTGATCCACGAAATCTAGGGTGTCATAAAGAATTGATGAGCAAAGGCAGACCTCACAACATGTACGGGGGAAAGAGAAAAATGTCATTTGCCAGCAAAATAAAGAATTTCTTCAAAACTGACAAACCCGTACGAACTAGGGAGGGAGTGATCATTCCTCCGCCAGATACTCCCGCCTCTTTCATGATGTTAGAAAAAGGGTATCATACCTGTGTATGGTTAGAGAACTGGTACACTGCGGAGGATGGAGTTTTAGCCTTTCCCATTGATGGTACCTTTAACGGGAGAGACCTATTTAACCTGAGGACCCGAATGAATGAATTACATCCCAGACCTAGATTAACTCAGTATGAAGCTTTAGAGGAATGGGAAATTGAGGCTCTAGAGCGAGACAGACCCCGGATGGACAAGGGAGTGACCCGATGGTATCCAAAATTGGTAAAGGAAACCAAGGAGCAGAAATTGAAACAGTGGAGACAAAATATGATGGTAGAAGGGTTATTCCCCATGTTCGGAGCTAATGAAATGATGGGAGGGAAGAAATGTACTGAGAAAACCCGACACATGATGCCCCTGGGTGAATCGGAAGATGAATTTTTAGAGGACTTATTTATGAAAGGTCCCCCGCCTTATAATGAAGAAACCAGATCTCAAGGCTTAACTACTCCATTGAGACCTTCAGGAAGAAGAAGTACTAGTGAAGCCGATTCCACAGGGATAGAACAGAGAAGAGCGGGAGGAGAGGGATTTGGTAGACCCGACCCCGTGGTCCCGAATTACAACCCCTTTGGTGAGGAAAGACCAGTTTTGTCAACCCCATCAGCTCCGAATATTTATCCTTCTCTAGTACCCCAAATGATACAGGACCCCCCCATAAATAGGGTGTTACACGAGCAGGAAAGGGAGGCCCTGAGAGGACAGTGACACGATCTCATACATGCCATAGCCCAGATTAATCCAAATCCTGAAGCCCTGACGATTCCAGTAACCATTGGTCCAGTTTTTCCTCTATATGGGGACAGAATGAATACTCCCAAAACTCCAGTCATAACCCCGATGATGCCCCCGCCCAGAAGGGAACCACTCATTATTGATGACCAAGCAAGTGAATGTGAGTCCATGGTTTCCTTGATGGATCTGCCTAATAAGGAACAGGGAAGTAGTATGTCTCGAACTGGAACTCAGACTAGGAACAAAGAAGTACTAATAGAGTCTTCATCAGGGACTCGAAGTGCTAGGGTAGTAACTCCTGAGGAAATAGAGAGATGGACCCGAGAATTAGAAGGAGGAGACTCTCATCCGAAACCTTTGGATATCTGTAAATTAAGAATAGAATTAGAGGAATTGACAGCAGGAAATGTGGGATTAGACCGATTGAATGTCCGGGATGAAGAAGAGTTGTTGTTCATGTGCAAGAATCTCACCCGGAATGCAAAAATATTTTTCGAAAAATTAATGGACACGGCAGCATGCATGGGAATCGATGTTAGCAGATCCAAAGTACTACAAAAATCCTACAGAGTAGATTTTTCAGACAAAGATTTAGAAAACCTAAATACAGTAGGGAAGAAGATGCAGATTAAGGAACTGATAAATCTAGTACAGAAATGGGGAGATCTAGATAAGTGGAAAGCCAGGTGGGCAAAGAAAAAGGAGGATAGCAAGGAGAGACCACGAGCTGCTGAGTACGTCCTACAAGAGGTGGACAAACCGGAAAAATTATGTCCCATGAGAGAAGTCCCAGGGGGAAAATATGTCCATGTCCCTTGGTCCAGACAAGATATAGTGTCATTTACCAATGACTTCCCTAAATTGAGGGAGAAACCGGTTGAGTGGTACCGACAGGTTGAACGCTTCATAAAGGTTCAGAAATGTCTCCTGAAAGACCTGGATGGGTTTTTCGACATTGTGGTACCTGTAGACCTATGGACCGAATGTAAAATTGAAATCGATTGGCCCAATGAGGATTACGAGAGAGACTCTGTAACTGGAGCTCCCTCACCTGACGTAATGAGAAAATATAACCAAGTCATACAATACCTAAAGAAAAAGGTACCTGCAAAAGAAACTGATTGGACCCGTATAGATAGAACTACCCAAGAGCGTGATGAATCAGTCCACTCCTTTTATGAAAGGTTACTACAGGTGTTCAAAACTTACAGTGGAATCGATAATGTGGACATGAAGGATATGACCCATTTCAGTTATCGATTCGTGTTAGGATTGAGACCTGAAATATCCCAGTGGATTAGAGATAACAAAATCAGTTGGCAAGGGAAACCCATTGATGATGTTCTCAAATATGCCAAATACTGCGAAGATGAGATCGAGAACAAAAAGAAAGCCCTAAAGGAGAAGGTGATGTGGGCTCAGGTGAAATTAGCTGAACAACAAGAAAAACAGTTAAGTAAAATGACTAATACTAATAATGCACCAAATCCGAATACTGGGGGTGGAGGCAGGCCCCGGGTAAAAATGAGTAGAGAAGAGGCTATGGGAAAATTCCCCTGTCACGGATGTGGTCAGATGGGGCATTGGAGAGATAAATGTCCGCACTTGCAGGCTGATAATGCCCCCGTAAATGGTTTAAATCCACAGGTGCAGAAAGAGGGGATCCGAAAAACCCAACAGCAGATAAATCAACACCCGTTGCCACGGGCTCCTAGACAAAGTTATAGGAATCAGGGTCAACAGAATGAAAGGGTCGAAGTGTGGGAAGGAGAGAATGAAAGAAATGCACCCATTCCACAGTACCTGTTAAATGATACTTTTCTCTGCGATGATCAATACTGACGGGGCCTGAGAGGGGAGGACAAGAAGTGCGTGCTTGGCGCCTCCTTACCGGTAGACCAGACTGGACCATACATTGAAGGAAAGGTTGAAGGGACAGATGTCACCTTTCTGTTGGACACTGGTGCTACCCGTTCCACTGTGAGAACAGCGGACGTTCCTAACCTACCCCTCTCGGGAGAAGCTATCCAAGTAGTGGGAGTTTCAAATCAGATAATCAGTACTCCGGTAACAGAACCTATGGAAATTTCCATAGGAAATTTCAAGGAAATGCACAGATTTGTGGTCTGTGATTCCAGTCCCGTAAACCTATTAGGACGAGATTTGTTGTGCAAAATGCGTTGCACCATCTTTTGCTCACCAAATGGTGTTGAAATTCAGACCCCAGATGAAGATGGCCTATATAAATTGATGTTACTAAGGCCCGACACAGAAATTAAGCCCATGTCCATTGAAAGTCTACCTGAAGAACTCCAATCGAGCGTAATACCTGAAGTTTGGGATTTTACTGGAAAAGATGTAGGCTTAATGGCAAATGTAGACCCAGTTAAAATAGCTATAAAAGCAAATGCGGTATACCCAAATACCAAACAGTATAAAATGAGTGCAGAAGTGAAAGAAGGAGTCGCAAAGGAAGTAAACAGATTGCTCAAAGCAAATATCATTCAGGAAGTGATGAGCAGTCCCTGTAATTCACCCATACTTGGAATTAAGAAGCCTAGCGGAAAGTATAGGGTAGTGCAGGACCTGCGCAAGGTAAACCAAATTGTAGTACCTTGCTGTCCCATAGTGCCAAACCCCGCCGTAATACTGTATCAAATTCCTTGGAATGCGGAATGGTTCACTGTCATAGACCTGTGCCATGCATTCTTTTCCATCCCATTGCATCCAGAAAGCAAATTCCTTTTCAGTTTTGAATTCAACAGCCAGATCTATGTCTGGAATCGTGTCCCCCAGGGGTACACAGAAAGTCCATCGATTTTCAACCAGATTCTAAAGAAATGCCTTGAATCTTTAGTACTGCCTAAAGAGTCTGTCCTGGTGCAGTACATAGATGACCTGCTGGTAGCGTCTAGAAGTCAAGACGACTGTGTCACTGATACCATTGCCTTGCTGAATCACCTAGGAAAGGGAGGACATAAGGTTTCACCAGACAAGCTACAGTTCTGCAAAACCTCAGTAAAATATCTAGGGCACCAGATAGAGAAAGGGATCCGGAAAGTCACTACAGAAAGAATTAAAATAATTCGAGAAATGTCACTACCAGTAACCCAGAAAGAAGTAAGAATGTTCCTAGGAGTTGTTGGGTACTGCAGACAGTGGATCGTGGGTTTCGCGGCTATAGCTAAACCTTTGATTAACATGACAAAGAAAGGAGCGGAAGACCCAGTTTGTTGGAATGATGAATGCATGACTGCTTGGGTAACATTGCGAAATTGTCTGTGCACAGCTCCAGCCTTAGGAATGCCTGACTATTCCAAGAACTTTGAACTGTTCTGTGACACGAGAGACAATTGTGCGCTCTCGGTCTTAACCCAGGAACATGGTCTGATTAGACGTCCCGTGGCCTACTTTTCGGCCGCCCTAGATCCAGTGGCTGCTGGATTACCTGGATGTCTGAAAGCAGTAGCCGCTACCTGTACTAGTCTAGAGCAAAGTGAGAACATTGTGATGGGACATCCTGTCACTGTATTTGTTCCACATTCAGTTGTGATCTTACTTACCCGAACCAAGACACAGTATCTCACCCCTAGTCGGCTGACTAAGTATGAGAGGATTCTCATTGGTGCAGAAAATGTAATAATTTCCCGATGTAACATTCTAAACCCTGCAACTCTATTGCCCCTTCCCATTGATGTAGAGGCAGGAGATGAAATTGAACATAGCTGCATAGACTTAACTGAATTTAGCACAAAACCCCGTCCTGATATCAGAGAAGTGGCCTTGGTTGATGAAGACCTCAAAATGTTTGTGGATGGTTCATGTTTGAGACATGAGGATGGAGGTTTGAGTGCTGCCTATTCTGTAGTCACTTTGGAAAAGACCCTGGAAGCTTCTTATCTTTGCGAAGTTAAATCTGCTCAAGTAGCGGAGCTCATCGCTCTAACAAGAGCTTGTAAAATTGGGAAAAACAAAAGAGTAACTGTTTATACTGACAGTCAGTACTGTTATGGGGTTGTTCATGACTTCGGCCAGCTATGGTTGCAAAGAGAATTCATGACTTCCTCAGGTTCTCCCATCCGAAATGGGAAACCAGTACAAAACTTACTGGAAGCCATCCAATTGCCCAAAGAATTGGCTGTGGTAAAGTGTGCGGCTCACCGATCTGGAAATGACGAGGTGACAGCCGGAAACAGATATGCTGACCAAATTGCCCAGTACTGCGCCCGACACAAAATGTCCCTCCTAATTAAACTATGGGGAGGTGGTAGCAGCTGCCAACTGATGTTGTTTGAAAGGTTGGGAACATGGGATGAATTGAGAGAACTACAACAGACAACAGACAGGGAAGAAAGGAACAGGTGGAGGCAGGATGAATGTCGACCAAGGGAAAGGGATGGTGTTGTGGTCCATGTAACTGGTATGCCTGTACTCCCCGAACGACTGGTTACCGCAATGGCCCGGATAATACATGAACCCACACATATTGGGAGGGATGCCATGTGCCGAATGTTTGAAAAAGTGTTCTACAGTCCAAAATTCAGGAGCACAGCAGACAAACTTTGCCAGAGGTGTTTAGTGTGTCAACAATTCAATGCAGGAAAGAAGACAGTAGTGGAGCAAAGTACCATTGGAAGAGCAGAAGGTCCCTTCATTAGGATGCAGGCAGACTTCATAACAATGCCCCTGTGCAAAGGATATAGATATGTCCTGGTCATAGTTTGCTTGTTTTCCCGGTGGGTGGAGGCTTACCCAGCAAAGAAGAATGATGCCCTGACTGTAGCTAAATTATTACTTAGGGAACTGATACCCCGCTATGGAATTCCTGAGACAATTGAAACAGACCAAGGTGGACATTTTTCAAACGAGGTCCTAAAGGAACTCTGCAGAGCATTTAACATGGAACAAAGGCTGCACTGTGCCTATCATCCAGAGGCTTCTGGGATAGTCGAGCAAATAAACGGCACTCTCAAGTCCAGGCTGGCGAAATTGTGTGACTCCACAAAAATGAACTGGATAGAAGCTTTGCCCATGGTGCTGATGAGCTTAAGGAGTATTCCAAACAAAAAGACAGGCCTGAGCCCCCATGAAGTGCTGATGGGATGTAAAATATGCATCTGTAATATAGTACTAATGATAGTGATATGGATAGGATTAACAGTGTTTATACCTTTTATGATAAGCAAAGACCCTAACATATATCCTACGGACTCGATGACGCCAGACGCAGAAGTTGTAAATACTGAAGAAACACCACGAAGAGTAGAAAGACGTGACAATTCAGTGAGTCTGAGACATACACGACCTGACTTAGAAGCATCAGATGAGGGTGAACTACATTATCACCAAATGAAGAACAGGACACACTTGAATGTTTTCGCTAATCTTTTAGTGCACTATGTAGAAGCTATGGAAATAGAAGATTGCTATGTCTGCATGATGCTACCTACTTCAGTAGCTGAAGGTGTGACATACCACCATTTACCTCTGACCTATGGAATCTCCTGTAGTATTCTAGCGAGCTTGTTCTATAGAAGCACTTTACAGTACTATTACTCAAACACTGACGTTATCTTTTCAGAACTTCCTATTAGAGGGAATCTGAACCTTGTACATACACTTGGTGGAGTGACTCGCTACATGGGGGAATATTTCCTGACTATAGGTGACAGACTTAAATGAAGCTAGAAAAGCTAACTTGACTTGTTCTTTACATGCACAAGAGAAAATGTTCTTGAAAATGGCAGAGAAGAGAAGGGAAAAGTTTCAGAAAAAGGCAAATGACGAGAAGGACAGAACACCTAGATGGGCAGAAAACATGGATAACACCTCACAAAGCGAAGTTACTCCTGCTCTGTTGCTGGATTTTGAACGGAAAGGGAAACTCTGTCTTCATAGAGAAAAGACTAGTTATTATAACAATATATTCATTGGTTCCAGCGAGTGTGAACATAATTACAAGGTAATTGGAGGTTGGGGTTTCAAAAATGGGTCAGAACCTGTGTTTCCAGGAATTTATTATATATGTGGAAACAAGGCTTATTTCAAATTGCCGGATCACTGGTATGGAAGCTGCTACTTTGGCATTGTCTTTCCGAAAATATACCATGTGAACAATGCAGCTGGAAGCAATGAGATTACTAATGGCTTAGTGCGTAGCAAACGTGAAAGTGTAGGAGAAATTGTAGGTGATATTTTTAGTGCACTGATACCTGGAATGGGGGTAGTTCTGAATACTCATAGAATCTGCAAATTATCTACAGTAGTGGATCGGTTATCTACTGACACTGCTGCTGGATTCCTGATGATCAATACCGAAATGGTTGCGATCAGATCAATGGTTTTACAGAATCGCCTTGCTCTTGATACCTTATTGGCAAAAGAGGGCGGAGTCTGCAGGATGCTGAGGGCACAACATTGTTGCACTTACATTCCTGATAAAAGTGTCGAAATTAAGAAGTATGTAAGAAACATAACTAATTTGGAAAAAGAACTCAAACCATTAGAGGTTGACAGTGCCTGGAAGAGACTGACTGATGGTCTCTCCTCTGTAGGTAGTTGGTTTTCTAACTTAGGTAGAAGTCTTCTATGGAAAATATTGATGCCAATAGTTGGAATAGGTGTGATTGTTCTGATCATATTCATCTGTTGCAAATGCCAGAAATGCAGAAAATATATAGTGAATAAAAGAGGAAAGCGAAAGGCTGAAGACTTAGAATTAGAAGAATTAAGAAACCAGATATATAAGAAAGCAAAGAACAATCATTCTCACAGAGAGGCGGAGACAAAGCTCAACAATAAGTTCATTGAGATAGACATGGATGAAATGGAAGAATGAAGTTGGCATCTGTTTTCATGTGTAGTGATGATAGTAAATATCATCAAAGAGGGGATTGATGGAGCAAGGATTCGCACGTAACGCGACTTGCTCTCCTTCATGAACCTCGCCTAAATCATAACTGTACTAACTCCGATTGTTTGTCATTTTATTTGTATTTCCCCAACACACGGGTGTCCCTAGGAGGCTTGCCTATGTGGTTTTCATCATAATCACGCTTGCACATTAATAAAATGGCCGCTTTGCAGAAATCCAGTCTGCGCATGCGTCGGTCATACCCATGTGATGTGACGCACTCGCAATCTGGAGGGAAAAGTTCGCTCATGCGCATTGTTGCTAAAATGGCCGCTTGTCTCTAATCATGCTTCATGCTATCTTAAGCCGCTTTTGTATATGCATCTTTTCTGCACTAACTCTTAATGCTATAAGTATTATAAAATAAGGGATTAAGAGTAGTTGGTCATGGTGTACAGTGTATTCATTTTATTTTGTGTTATTAATTTGTTTTCGCTTACTTTTCATGTACCGCGTAAATGAGGGCCTGGAAGTAGGGACGGGAACCATATTGAAGCTGACGTATCCCTCATCACGTGACCTAAGATCTGGGACGTGCAGCAATGGAACCTGGCCAGTTGGCTATTGAAAATGGGACTGTCCTTTCCAAGCGCACCTTCGCCCTTGAAGACTTGCTATTTTTACTCTGAATATGCAACAATGTTTCAAACCTTTACTTTACTATTGTACTTTCCCACACGTATGCCTGGGGAGATGCTAGGGGGAGGGTAATGTCACGTGAAATACGTAATAGAAATATAGGTGGTGACAAATGTCTTAAACCACCTCCCTTGACCAATCAGAAGATGGGACTTTGTCATTTTGCAACATTTATGGGTGGTCTTGGGGACTTAAAACTGTATATATAGCCTAGCTTAGCTTAGAGAAATTGTCCGACTTTTCCGAGTAGCAGACCTGTCACTGACCCTACGAACTCTATAGGTGCCTGATACAGAGTGCTGCGGAGCATTCTGCCTGAAACTTTCCACAAACTCCAAGGGGTGGAAATTAGTCCTAAGTGCTAAGCGAAGCACTTTGCTGGGAGATTCGAAAACCCAATCGGGGTTATTGACGGATTCCGTGCAGAAGAGGGGGTAACGCTGGCGTTACATCCGAAGCTGTGAGGGGTTGGTCGTGCCTTGGTGAACCCAGTCCTGACCCAGACCTGAGGGGTATCCTGTCCTGACTGTCCATGAGCTGTACCTGCTCACCTTCTGGTATTTCCTGAATCCTTGAGGGTCCTTGTCCCGTTCTTTCCCAACTGACCCGTGGCCAGGGTTAGTCCTCATTCTCACTTAGGTAAATATTGGCATAGGTGTCTGTCTATACTATACCCTTAATTTTCCTCTTCTAATTAAAGCAATCTTGCCTGTGATATTCTCCATATCTCCTTTGAATGTAATTTCATGCAATTGATTATTAGTAAATGTTCCACTTTTACCCTTCCTTTAGGACATTGTTAAACCCAACTGTTTATCTAGATTGTTCCACTTATTCCCTTTCCCTTAGTATGGTTGCCGTGAAGTTAGTAAAGATAGCATAAGGTTTAGGAATTAGTATAAAATTATTAGGTCACACATTAGGTCCTCCTCACGTCCTTGCCCTAGTTCAAAACATATTAGTTAATATGTTTATTATGATTCATGCCCTATAGTGTTCCCTTTTACTCTATGATACTCACCCTTATCCATAGTTACATTCTGGTTCTGATTCTAATCATTGATGTATTACTTTGCATTTGCCTCCTTGTAATGGCATTTTCATTTTAAACTTACACTATATAAAACCCTTAAAACCATCAAGGTGTCTGTGGTCATTATACATTAAAGTGATATAAAAGGTATTAAATGTGTAAAGTAGAATTTCTCCCTTTTAGGAAACCCTTATCACCTGTCCACTGCTAGCTCCTGATCCGTCAGGAGTAATGTGCCTGTGGTAAGTCAGGTACATGAATAGTAAGTGGTGTAAGAGTCACCCAATCGATTACTCATAAGAGCGCGTATGTATTTGGAAAATCACCTGGTTCACCCCAGTAAAACGTGATCATTTGAAATTGAATAAAACACAATTTTTACACGCCAGGGCCCAGTGCGTGGAAAAAAGAAATTCGGTGAGCCGGGTGACCTGCGCGCTCTATCAGTGGTGTCTTCAACTTCAGAGACCCTTGATTCGAAATGTAGCAAGCGGTTGTGTGAGTCCACTCATGACTTAACTACATCCAGTTCGAAGACAACTGTTGCAGTTGGGCAGCTATGCCAGAGACTGGGGATTTGACCTCCAACACTACTTGAGGTCGTCATTCTGAGAGTTGGCCATCTCCGCGGGGGTAGCAGAGTCACCTCCGTCTGCCACTGCTCCGTTCTGGCAACGCTTTTCGATGGTGAGCCGGACGCAAATTCTTGAAACTTCGCAGGGTTGGAGCAGTGGAAGCGATCGAGCTTCTTGTCGAATACGAGGGCGGCCTTAGGATCTGGGAATATGAGCCCTGACTTACTCACAGCTTGGCCGGATTCGCCAACGAGTATCATGGCGGGCCACCTGTACCGCAAAGGTGAAGTCCGGATAGAAGGAGAAGGAATTGCCCTGGTTGCGGATTTCGCCTTTTTCCCTGGCTGCCCTGAGGATTGCGTCAAGGTCACTGAAATTAAGGATTTGGGCTATTATAGGGCGGGCCGGAAATCCGGGGCCTGAGCAAGGGCAGATGGATCTCTCCACAATAAAAACCAGCGAGAGCACATCGTTGAAAAGTTCACGCACCAGATTCTCCACAAAATCCTCCATGCGTGCAATGTTGGTGGACTCGGGCACCCCTATGATGCGGATATTGCTCCTACTGGAGCGTGCATCCAAATCTTTGTTTTTGATACGCATCACTTCCAGGATTTTGTCCATTTGCAGGAGTTTTTGACTATCCTGGGTGGTGGTGTCTTCAACTTCAGATACCCTTGATTCGAAATGTAGCAAGCGGTTGTGTGAGTCCACTCATGACTTAACTACATCCAGTTCGAAGATAACTGTTGCAGTTGGGCAGCTATGCCAGAGACTGGGGATTTGACCTCCAACACTACTTCAGGTCGTCCTTCCGAGAGTTGGCCATCTCCGTGGGGGTAGCAGAGTCACCTCCGTCTGCCACTGCTCCGTTCTGGCAACGCTTTTCGATGGTGAGCCGGGGTTGTTTAGGGTCAGCCTTACCCATGGCATGGGTGGACAGGGAGCACAACTGAATGACGGAGAGAAAGTGCTCAAAGTGAGAGAACTGATCAGGCTTGTGGGGAGATAGGGCCCAAGGGCAGCGCCTAGGTGAGTATCAGAAGTCAGGAAGCGGTGTCTGACTTTGCAGTCTCCCACTTCTGAGGCAATAGTTGGGATCCCTGAGGTTATTAGGCGAGTGTCACTGAGGGTACGCTCCCACGTCAGCAGAGCTCGTGGAGTGAATCACCAGCAGAACTTCAGAAGTCCGTGGCGGCTGTGTCGGCGGAGTACTTGGAAGGGGGAGGTGCAGCCATGGGGGGTGGGGCAGCGGGGACACACGGAGGGAGCGCGGTCTACCACACTGGGTGGAAAGTCACAGTGCTGGAGGGCGATATAACATGAGTGAGAAAACTGAGGCAGGGGCCCCCGTGAAGTGGCATGCGGCCCCCCTCGGGAGTCTCACCTACCCCTATCAGCAAGTTGCTGGCGTCAGGAAAGATGCAGTAGTTGCTTGATGGAGCCGGGTGGCGGGTGGGGTGTCAGAGGAGAATAAGGAGATCAGTCAGGTGGAGCCTCAGCATGTAGAGACCCCTGTCCATGTCCAAATCATGGTTATGCTGTATAGGGAGGAGGGCAGGAGCAGGATCGATCGTGGCGCAAGGTGCAGGCAAACGCGGTCACCTCGTCCGATGGGCCACTGAGGGAGCCGGGCCCATCGTGCACAGGCAGCCGTTGGAGGAGAACCCACCCGGGCCGAAGAGGGGGTCGAGTACCACGGTACTGGCAGACGGCCGGCAGCGAGGATTCACGGTGCACGCCGCTCGCGTTGCCCTGCCTGAATGATGAGGATGCAGCTTCAATGGGCCCTGGATCGTGAAATGCGAGGAGACCGGCAAGGCCGGGCGGTGCAGCACGCGAGCTCCCTACCCCGCCGGCAAGAACCCTGAGCGGTTGCGGCACTCACCAGTGTCCTCAGCGTTGAAGGGGGGACGAACCCCCAGGCAGCACCACAGGAGAAGCAAAGCAGGAATGAGTAGGCCCCCTCGGGGACGGAGGCCCAGCCTCAAGGAGGAGGCCAGGTAGCAGTACTCATACCAGGGATGGCGAAGGGGGTCGCAGAAGATGTCGGGCTGCGCCCTCAGGCGAGGTGAGTGCAGATTTGCCGGAGCCGGGCAGTTATGATGCTGTTGTCTGCAGGATTTTGATGGATTATGAGCTTGGCCGGCAGAGCCTACTTAAAGTGTTGTCATCTTGCAGCCGGCCAAGCCATGCCCCCCCTCTGAAAGGGGCTGCCTTGGCATACACACTATGCTATACGGAGAGAATCTATGTGATTGTTGCCGGCTCCCTGCAATCACCCCCCAACATATTATCCTCCTTCTACAGCTCCAGCACAGATAGCCCAGAGTTTTTCACAGAAGTCTGGCATATAATCGCTACCTTGGGCCACAGGGTTATCTCCTGGGGATGGGGTTTCAATGTCCTATTTGATCACACCTTGGACCACTCCAGCGCCTCCAGGCAACCCCACCCCAATGCTGCCACTCTGCTCCACACACTCATTCGTGACAGTTGGTTATCAGACGTCTGCACCTAAAACACTATCAGCGCAGAGGGGACATGCATTACATCTACTCATGGAACATAGTCCAAAATAGACTAACAGCTGCTTACACGTGACACTCTTACCTGGACCACCAACGTTGCTCATCTACCCCATGCATTATCTGATCATACCCCCGTTCTGCTAGAGATACCATCCACCCACCCCCCCCCCCCCCCCCACCCCCCCCCCCGCTGCCTTCCTCTCAGGACTTCACCTGTAGGCTATCTCCTAATGCCCTCTGTAATGCTGTCTTTCGGAACGAAATCAGGACTGCTATTCTTGATCTCCTTGTCCATAACAAAGGCTTGTCACTTCCCTCTCTGCTATGGGAAGCCTTCAAGGAGGTCATACGTGGCACTTTTATTGCAAAATAATCTGGGATACTCAAGATGATTTGCACTCAACTCACCACACTAGAAAGTGGGATCTGTGGACTAAAGCTTAAGATCTTCACGACAAGCAATATGCAAACCCATGCTGCCATTGAGAAGAAAATATCGGCATATGACGAGGAAGCTCACTGGGAATCCCGCTACCTACACTGAGAGGCGCTTGCTCGGTGCTGTGGCGAGGGGGACCGATTGTGGCAAGACACTGACCAACATGATTTGTAAGCCATGGGCCAGCACCAATGTTGTGAAGCTCGTGGATGACCAGCAGGTGACTCACACACAACTTGATGACCTACTTCAGACCATGACCGCATTCTATTCCCAGTTATATCATGCATGTGTCACCCCTGATGCGATGGCTCTAGATGTTTATCTTGACATGGTCCATCTACTCTGGCTTGACAGTGCACACCATTTGTGTGTTAAAGCCCTCTTTATGGTGGAGGAGATAGCCCAGGTGATACAACCTCCCTGGAGTCAAGGCACAGAGGCTAGATGGACTCCCCGCATCCTTTTATAAAGAATACGTACCACTTCTGATCCTAGACCTCCTGGTAATGTAGGAGGACTCCCTTTCCTCCGGTCTTGTACAGCCGTCCCTACAGGAAGCGGCCCTTACCATACTGAAACCCGACAAGACCACCAATAGATGTGATTCATATCGCCCGTTTTCTATGATAAATTTCAACAACAAAATATTTGCTAAGCTACTCGCTAACCGCCTCCTCCCATTACTGCCTGACATGGTTCGACCGGAACGGCCTGCATCCGTGCCGGGCCTTTCAACCACCCACAACCTCCAAACAATGTTTTGCCCTCATTCACATCATCAACCCCCAATTAGCAGTTGCTACAGCACTGCTTGACGCCACTAAGGCGTTCCATTCTGTTCTGCCTACTTCCATGGTTTGGTATTAGCCGTAGAGTTCTGTGCCTGTTCAGCCTCCTATATGCCCACCGAACAGCGCAACTTTGCCTTACTGGCATAACCTATGACCCCTTTCTCAGTTACATGTGGGACCAAACAAGGATGCCTACTATCCCACGTTCTATTTGCCATTGCCAAGGAGCCTGTTGCTGCTCGACTATGACAACACCATGCCCACAGAGGTCTCCGCTTCACAGCTAGAGAGATCTTGGTTTCAATGTATGCAGACGATACTACGCTTTATGTACAGGAACCACGAATCTGCCACCTATCCTACAGGGGATAGTTTGGTGTGTGGATATTCTGGCATAAATACAATTGTGCAAAATCCTCCTCTCACCTCCAACACACAGCCATTTGAGTCCGGATATCCACTGCAGTGGGCCACTGATCTGATTCGATACCTGGGGATATGGCTTATCAGAAATAGAGCGAAACGTGGAGGGCAAACTATGGCAACACTATGGCCTGGCTGGAGGAGCTCACCCCGGCTTGGACTAGGCGGCCCCTGCCCATGGCGGGGAGGATTGCCATCACAAAAATGTTTGTCCTACCCCAACTACTTTCTTTATTTATCAATATACCAATCCACTCACTGCCCAATTACTGCAACAGCTTTGTTAAAAATCTAATCTCTCTGGTCTGGGTGGGCAAACAGCTGAGAGTCATGTGGGAAATGCTTACGCTGCCTTTCCAACAGGGAATATACAAAAGGGTGAGCAACCCAATATACCCTTGCGGGCTTGGGCAAGGTTTGTAGAAAAAATGGCCTGCAAGGGGTTTTGTTTTTTCTAGGATTTTTACAGCACCGTTAGGACTTGTTAAGGTTTAATCACAGTACCTAAGCATGAATTCAATCCGTGGCTGTTAAAATCAATTACAATGGATATAGGATGTTACCACACTAACATCAAGATAGAGCATAAATGCTCAATAAAACAAGGAACCAGGGTTTATTGTCTGAAAGTTATTATTGAACTTCAAGGCAAAATATATCAATTTCTGTACAAAAACAATGAATAATCATAAAACGTAGGGTGCATACATGGATATAATGAGGATATTCAAGGCCTTGGTTGCTTTTCCTTGGACATATCCAAATTTAAGTCCAGACTGCTGCTTCACAGTAGTTGCTTGGTTATAACTCAAAGTCAGAAGAAAATCAAAAGATGACTTGAGACAAACTAGGCAGAATTGGACTGAACAAGTCGACGTTTCGGTCTTATTATGGTTATTCTTAAGACCATCATCAGGACTACAAAGTGGTATATACAATTGATGACCCTCTGTAAAGAAACAACAGTGAATTATAATATGTACAGTTGAATTAAATACCTGGTTGATGACATACAATTGTTATGACAAAGCTAGAAATATTTACATTTTAATATTTACACTAAACATATTAGCAATACATTGCTACCATTTCACATTTCATGAGAAATAAATAAAATCAGACGGTGTGGCGACTGAAGTGATTCGTTTTGGATAGAGATAGACAACTTAGGACGTTTAATTATTCAAAGCGATTGAACCTAATGGGCCGAATCTACGCCAAGTGTTGATTGCTGAGCATTAAATTACGGCTTGCACTTACTTTTTGCAATAGAGAAGGTGTCAGTTAAAGAATCTTGATGGCACCGGTGCTTGTAAATAATGGCACTGAGGTTGGGCACAGAGATGAATCCGAAGTGCCAAGGGTACACTAAAGAGAACAAGGTATCACTATAATTCCTATTCAGTGTAAAAACAAATGTTTATTTGTGTTTAGAGGTTGGAACATTTACCTTGCAACAATTTAAGCGAAGTAGTGGAAGGCAACTGACAGATAGTCCACTTTTAATTGAAGATCAGCTGTCACAGAATGGGAGCTAAATGAAAAAAGAAAATGTGCAAATAATGTAGCGTTGTCTGATAACGCAAGGAAGCGCATAAATCAAAAGAAGTGCTGCAGTGAATCGTCTAAAACACTACATTCGTGTTTTTTAAGACATGTTTTAAAATTACAGCATTTGTCAAATTCATTGCGACGCAAAGAACGGCAGGTGTCCGTCTAAACTGCTGCTGTGAATAGTAAATGAAAGTCCCATACAGTACTGGAACATTTGACAAGTTTATATGTAGTAAACAACGGTATACAACCATGTGGCTTCGCAAGTCCTATGGGACCCTAGCCTATTATTTTAACGGAAAATGGATTACTCTTGTACATGGTTTCACAACTAGGCGTGCGTTAAAACTGACTCGCATGCCGAAGATTATGGAAAAATACTTCAAGAAAAGTAATTCAAGTCGGAGAGTTTAAACGCCGATGTCATGAGTCGGCTATCTAGACAGAGAGCAAATGCGCGTGCGCAAAGTTCCGGCTACAGGTAAACTTACTTGGAATTAATCCGCAAAGGAACGTCAATAGAGTACGATCAGGGCGATGTAACAGTGTTGCAGTTACACGCTCTTTAAATACCATTCATAGGCTTGTCAACCCTCGCGTGGTCTCGCGATATTTTGTAAAGGTATAGATGACTTGGTGTGTATTGATAATCGCGGCGGCCATCTTAGCATGTTGTCGGCGTGGTTTAAAAGCTTGTGAAGGTGAAGTGATTGTGGGTCACGAAACAGCAATTAGTTAAGTGTTAAAGCAAGAACGTGTCGAAATTGTATTATAGATGATATTTGTGAAAAAGACGACCTAAAGTCAAAGTAGACAGTGATTATCAAACAGTATTGCTGAAAATACATACAATGTTATGCTCACTCCACAGTATTTGTCAAACAGTATTACTACAGATACATTCAATGTTATGTTCAAGCAACAGTGTTTGAACTGGCATCGATGTTAATTCGAATATGACAGCAAATTATTTTGAAACTAATTACAGTGGTAGCCTATAACGGGTTTCAGTATAGGGGTACAGACTAACTAATTGTAATCAAATCTGTCACCAGATTGGTGCTCACAGGCTGACAAATTAAAGCAGTCTTATGATACATTTTGACCAATTGCATTTGAATCTGTCACTTTATATGTGCTCACATTCTAGCCATTTTTGGTCTTTAAAGTCAAGGTGTATTATCATTCAAATGAGGTGCACACATTATTGTTTCAGTACTAGCAGACATATGACAATGTGTACAAACGTGGTTGGAACATTGTTAATGAGGCAGATTAGGTTAGGCAAGCCAGAGTGTGCTATTCGGTGCATGAATTGAGTCCATTTTTGACACTATTGGCCATTTCGATCCAACGGTTTTCATGAATAATCAGACTTTTATCACAGTTTTTTTGTCTGATTGAGGGTTTGACCACATCGATCACCCACCATGTCATTTCTTTTTCTGAGTGTTTGGCCAGGGAGTAGTGTTCGACTAGTGGAGCGTTGTCCACTTTGCAGCGAATCCCGGATTGATGTTGAAGGATTCGCTGCTTAATCATTTGGGTGGTTTTCCCTTGCAGGCCATTTTTTCTACAAACCTTGCCCAAGCCCGCAAGGGTATATTGGGTTGCTCACCCTTTTGTATATTGTATTTGCGCAGAAAATCTCTGCTGTGAGCCATTTTCCTAAGTGGTAAAACTGTCAGTGAACAGTTCTCTAATCAAAGTAATCTTCTCTCTGGTCATCAGTCGTGCTTCTATGTCTGAAGCAGAGACCTTGTCTTACACTGATGATTATATTCAGAAAATTGCCTCTGGACCATCTTTATTAGGCAACAGAAGCACACCAGTAAATTCACCGTTAGAATCTGATCTTAACCAACTAGAACGCCTTAAAAAGAAATTAGTAAGGACTGAACTCCACGCCAAGTTCCTGACAGACTGCCTTAGTGCCAATATAATTCCCACCGGCCTACAGATTCGCAACATTCCCATCATCTTTACCGAAGACGGTGAATTTAAAACTGGGTTCAGCCACGCAGCCAATAAGTGCTCACGCACCTGGATGGTGCTCAGCATTGAAACTGCGGCTAAACAGATCAAAATCCTTCTAAAAGAAATTGAGACACTTGAAAACAAAATTAACAGTGACTCCAATATTACCAACGCGAAAGCTCTTCTAGACAAAGTAGCACAAACAATAAAAGAGTTTGAAGAATTTAACTCTTTGAAAAAAACGGATAAGCTCCAAAAGGACATCCGCAAATACAACAAAGAGATAACATATCCTTATTTACAAAAAGATTTTTATCAGGCCCAAAACAACTCCAGAGGCCCTAACCCCAACCAACAACAACAGAAAAGAGCAACTTTCTCTGAGACAGGTTCAGAATCCGACGGTGACCAAATACCAACAGGTCACTATAGACCCCCCTTTGACCAACAGCCATCAACCTCACGTCCTTTTTTAGGTCAGGACAACAGGAGAGGGAGAGGTCAACCGCCGAAATCCAGGGGTGCGAAACGAGGGTGGTACAGAAACCAATACACCCCAGGCCAGAGACAAACGCGGAATCAGTTCTACCAATGGTAGGCAACTCATCTACCATTCCAATATTTAATTTGTCCAAGCACACTTTGTCCGAGGCTGAAATATCTGTCCTTTCGTCAGGCCTATCCTTTGTTCCTACTTGTAGGAATAATCAATTTGTAACTAAGTGTGAACTGTACAAATTTTTCAGAACAATCCGACTAAAGAACTATTTTGCCTCGAAAGAGAGCATACCAGAAAAGAATATCACTGGACTCAAGCCGCCTTCAACTTTTTTTCCCCCTAATAATATGGTTTCCAAAAACATTCTAACCTTTGAGAATGCGGTGCTAATTGAAACTGAGTCACTATTTACCCAAAAAATGTTTTGTAGAAACAACCTCAACAAAGAAGAACATCTAGCTCTCAAAAACCTGGAATCCCTCCAGGACACAGTAATTAAACCTGCTGATAAAGGGGGAGGTCTGGTGTTATGGGACGGGGAAGCCTACAGGCAAGAGATGTTAGATCAACTCTCTGTTACTGACAACTACAGACTATTAAAATCTGATCCAACCCCCCGGTTAGAAAAGGAAATTAAACAACTCAGTGATCATGGATTTAAAGGGGGATGGCTGAGCCAGAAAGAAGCTAGTTTTCTTATCAATGAGTCACCAACTGTGCCAGCCATCTACATCCTCCCCAAAATCCATAAGAACGCCACCAAACCACCGGGGAGACCCATTGTGGCCGGCTGCAACTCCATTCTCAAACCACTAGCTCAGTACGCAGACTTTTTTATCAGACCCTTTGTCACCGAGTCTGACACATACATCAGGGACACTACCGCTGTCATTACCAAACTGGAAAATCATATATATGACCCTGACAGTGAATATCTTGTGACTATGGACATAAATAGTCTATATACTAATATCCCACAAAATGACGTGCTGGAACTTATCACCAATCTCCTTAACAGCCGTGAGAGACCACATTCTGTTCCCAGCGAATTTATAGTGGAATGCATTAGGATTTCAATGTGCCAAAATTTCTTCCTTTTTGAAAAAAGGTTTTACCAACAATTGAAAGGCGTGGCAATGGGGGCTGTGTACGCCCCCAACATAGCGAATATCTATGTCAACCACTTTGAGAATGAGTTCATTTACAACAACCTTAATCCATTCTTAGCCAACATATCCTGTTGGCTAAGATATATAGACGACGTCTTCCTAATATGGAAAGGTCCACAAGAACTCTTGAAAGAATTTCATGGATGGGTTAACCAGAGAAATCCAAACTTACAATTTACCCTGGACTACCATGCCCATGAAATGAACTTTCTCGACTTAACAATCAAAGTCAGCGAGGATAACACAATATATACAACTTTGTATACTAAACCCACCACCCGCAACACTCTACTCAAATACAATAGCCACCATCCTAAATCTCTTCGAGATGGGCTACCGTTTGGGCAGTTTCTGCGACTTCGCAGAAACTGCTACAAACGCTGTGATTACTTTCACGAGGCTAAGATCTTGAGGATTAAACTATTGGAAAGAGGTTATCCCAACAAACTACTGAAGAACTCCATGAAACGTGCATGGTATAATGACCGTGATGCTCTGATGCAACCCAAGACCAAAAATAATCAGACTCCACTAGTATGTGTTACCACATTTGGAACACACAGTCAGCAACTGAAAAAGATTGTTACTAAAAATTGGCCTCTCCTACATGAATTACCTGAACTCAGAGAAAAACCAATGTTCTCATTTAAACGTGGGCGAAACCTTAAAGACCACTTAGTTCATGCTTATGATAAACAGGATACCAACACTGTTGACAACATGAAGCAGCTATCCCCACTCCTTGGCCACTATAGATGCAACAACTGTAGGGCCTGCACAACAACTAAAAACATTAAAACCTTTGTGATCAACGGACGTGAATTTACCATTAGACACTTCTCCAACTGCCGAACCACCAATGTCATCTACTGTATACAATGCCCATGTGGCCAAGTATACATAGGGAAAACCACCCAAATGATTAAGCAGCGAATCCTTCAACATCAATCCCGGATTCGCTGCAAAGTGGACAACGCTCCACTAGTCGAACACTACTCCCTGGCCAAACACTCAGAAAAAGAAATGACATGGTGGGTGATCAATGTGGTCAAACCCTCAATCAGACAAAAAAACTGTGATAAAAGTCTGATTATTCATGAAAACCGTTGGATCGAAATGGCCAATAGTGTCAAAAATGGACTCAATTCATGCACCGAATGGCACACTCTGGCTTGCCTAACCTAATCTGCCTCATTAACAATGTTCCAACCACGTTTGTACACATTGTCATATGTCTGCTAGTACTGAAACAATAATGTGTGCACCTCATTTGAATGATAATACACCCTGACTTTAAAGACCAAAAATGGCTAGAATGTGAGCACATATAAAGTGACAGATTCAAATGCAATTGGTCAAAATGTATCATAAGACTGCTTTAATTTGTCAGCCTGTGAGCACCAATCTGGTGACAGATTTGATTACAATTAGTTAGTCTGTACCCCTATACTGAAACCCGTTATAGGCTACCACTGTAATTAGTTTCAAAATAATTTGCTGTCATATTCGGACTAACATCGATGCCAGTTCAAACACTGTTGCTTGAACATAACATTGAATGTATCTGTAGTAATACTGTTTGACAAATACTGTGGAGTGAGCATAACATTGTATGTATTTTCAGCAATACTGTTTGATAATCACTGTCTACTTTGACTTTAGGTCGTCTTTTTCACAAATATCATCTATAATACAATTTCGACACGTTCTTGCTTTAACACTTAACTAATTGCTGTTTCGTGACCCACAATCACTTCACCTTCACAAGCTTTTAAACCGCGCCGACAACATGCTAAGATGGCCGCCGCGATTATCAATACACACCAAGTCATCTATACCTTTACAAAATATCGCGAGACCACGCGAGGGTTGACAAGCCTATGAATGGTATTTAAAGAGCGTGTAACCGCAACACTGTTACATCGCCCTGATCGTACTCTATTGACGTTCCTTTGCGGATTAATTCCAAGTAAGTTTACCTGTAGCCGGAACTTTGCGCACGCGCATTTGCTCTCTGTCTAGATAGCCGACTCATGACATCGGCGTTTAAACTCTCCGACTTGAATTACTTTTCTTGAAGTATTTTTCCATAATCTTCGGCATGCGAGTCAGTTTTAACGCACGCCTAGTTGTGAAACCATGTACAAGAGTAATCCATTTTCCGTTAAAATAATAGGCTAGGGTCCCATAGGACTTGCGAAGCCACATGGTTGTATACCGTTGTTTACTACATATAAACTTGTCAAATGTTCCAGTACTGTATGGGACTTTCATTTACTATTCACAGCAGCAGTTTAGACGGACACCTGCCGTTCTTTGCGTCGCAATGAATTTGACAAATGCTGTAATTTTAAAACATGTCTTAAAAAACACGAATGTAGTGTTTTAGACGATTCACTGCAGCACTTCTTTTGATTTATGCGCTTCCTTGCGTTATCAGACAACGCTACATTATTTGCACATTTTCTTTTTTCATTTAGCTCCCATTCTGTGACAGCTGATCTTCAATTAAAAGTGGACTATTTGTCAGTTGCCTTCCACTACTTCGCTTAAATTGTTGCAAGGTAAATGTTCCAACCTCTAAACACAAATAAACATTTGTTTTTACACTGAATAGGAATTATAGTGATACCTTGTTCTCTTTAGTGTACCCTTGGCACTTCGGATTCATCTCTGTGCCCAACCTCAGTGCCATTATTTACAAGCACCGGTGCCATCAAGATTCTTTAACTGACACCTTCTCTATTGCAAAAAGTAAGTGCAAGCCGTAATTTAATGCTCAGCAATCAACACTTGGCGTAGATTCGGCCCATTAGGTTCAATCCCTTTGAATAATTAAACGTCCTAAGTTGCCTATCTCTATCCAAAACGAATCACTTCAGTCGCCACACCGTCTGATTTTATTTATTTCTCATGAAATGTGAAATGGTAGCAATGTATTGCTAATATGTTTAGTGTAAATATTAAAATGTAAATATTTCTAGCTTTGTCATAACAATTGTATGTCATCAACCAGGTATTTAATTCAACTGTACATATTATAATTCACTGTTGTTTCTTTACAGAGGGTCATCAATTGTATATACCACTTTGTAGTCCTGATGATGGTCTTAAGAATAACCATAATAAGACCGAAACGTCGACTTGTTCAGTCCAATTCTGCCTAGTTTGTCTCAAGTCATCTTTTGATTTTCTTCTGACTTTGAGTTATAACCAAGCAACTACTGTGAAGCAGCAGTCTGGACTTAAATTTGGATATGTCCAAGGAAAAGCAACCAAGGCCTTGAATATCCTCATTATATCCATGTATGCACCCTACGTTTTATGATTATTCATTGTTTTTGTACAGAAATTGATATATTTTGCCTTGAAGTTCAATAATAACTTTCAGACAATAAACCCTGGTTCCTTGTTTTATTGAGCATTTATGCCCTATCTTGATGTTAGTGTGGTAAAATCCCATATCCATTGTAATTGATTTTAACAGCCACGGATTGAATTCATGCTTAGGTACTGTGATTAAACCTTAACAAGTCCTAACGGTGCTGTACAAATCCTAGAAAAAACAAAACCCCTTTCCAACAGGGAGGCCTGAAGTCACCTGACTTCCACCTATATGCTTATTGTGCACAAACCCATTACAAACATTACTGGATATATCCTACACGGTTGCAGCCCCATACAGTAGGGGGGGGGGAGAGGTGGATCAGGTCGCTCCTTGCCCCTAGCTACAGAACTATACCAGGCCTTTAGACCCCCACATGCGGAGATTGACACAGTAGCCAGTGTCTGTTGAGCATGGAATGGCCTTCGACAGCGCTCTCAGCTCTCCTGTCTACATGCCGGTTGCCAGGGCCTGTGCTCTTTACCAAAACTGTACCTTTGTACCCACCATTGGCACATCCCTGGCCACAGGTAAGCCCCTTGTAAAAGCTACCATGGGTACCAAAGGTACTGTCACCAAGGAAGGCCTATAAGGGCTGCAGCACCTATTGTACCACCTTAGGGGCCCTGTACCTTAACACCCACATACTGCCATTGCAGGCTGCATGTTTTGAAGAGTCAACATGGCATACATCCCTATGTGACATGCCTGCAACCCACTGTCTGAGGCCTAGGTAAATCATCCCTCTAGCAGGGTGCACTAGCCCCCATGTGAGGGCACAGTGACATAAGCCCTGTGCCCCTACAGTATCTAAGTCTATTCGTAGACACTGTAAGTGTAGTAGAGCCATAAAGATTATATGGTCTGGGAGTTGGTCATTACAAACTCCACAGCTCCATTATGGCTTTACTAAAAACTGGGAAGTTTGATAGCACACTTTTCAGCACATTAAACCCACACTGATGCCAGTGTGGGATTTAATGTAAAATGCACGAAGAGGGCATCTTAGAGATGCCCCCTGAACATCGACCAGCCCTGGTGTGGACCAGCTCGCAGTTCCTGGGATCCCCTCTGCCCGCAGACCCTTGGATTTCCCGCCGCTGCCTCCCTGCGGCCCCGCCCCCCTGCGACTCCATTCGCCGCCCCGCTCCCGCCACCCAGCTGCTCCTCCCTCCCGGCTCCTTACTTATGACGCCCCCTGAGCGACCGCGCAGCGGACGCGCGCAGCGGGAGCACCGATTGAGCGCCGAAGGTGCGCCAAAGATAAGCCCGTCTGCGCCCGTCCGCGCCTGGACCGCACCCACGGACACTTCGCCTGCCACGCCTGCTGTTTCTCCTGCTACCGGACCTGCACGGCCCCGCCAAGCCCTGCACCAGCAGCAACCACCTGAAGTGCATCCTGCTCAACACCCGCTCCATCCACAGGCACGCCGTGGAACTCTGGGACCTGCTCGACACAACCGCACCGGACGTCGCCTTCCTCACCGAAACCTGGATGAACCCCTCCTCAGCGCCGGACATCGCCATAGCCATCCCGGACGGATACAAGATCACCCGGAAGGACCGCGTCAACCAGACGGGAGGAGGCATCGCCATCGTACACAAGAACACCATCCGCATCTCAACTAACTCCGACGAAACCTTCACCGCCGCTGAACTCCTGCACTTCCAGATATACACTGACCCCAAGACCACCCTCCGCGGCACCCTCATCTACAGACCACCGAGACCACGCACACAATTCAGCGAAGATATCGCAGACTTCATCAGCCCGCACGCCCTTCCCTCCGCCAACTACATCCTCCTAGGAGACCTCAACTTTCACCTGGAGAACAGCAACGACAGAAACACCACCGCCCTGCTGGACAACCTCGCCAACCTCGGACTCAAGCAACTAGTGAACACCCCCACCCACTACGCCGGCCACACGCTCGACCCAGTCTTCACATCCAGCAAGCACATCTTCTTCAGCCACGCCACCGGACTCCACTGGACCGACCACAGCTGCGTCCACTTCAGCTTCAAAAAACTACGACCCACCACCACCCGCAACAGGTCCCCCGCCGATGCTGGAGCAAGATCACCGCCGAGCAGCTCACCGCCTCCCTCAGCAAGAACACTCGCACCAGCACAACGGACCCCAACGAAGCAGCCAGCAACCTCACCAAGTGGCTGACCGCCTGCGCCGATGACCTCGCACCACTAAAGAACCCTCCCAGCAGACACGGCAGCAAGAAAACCCCCTGGTTCACAGACTAACTCAAGGAATCCAAGAAGAACTGCCGCACCCTCGAGAAAGCCTGGCGGCTCGACCACACCACAGACAACAGGACCGCCCTCAAGCACGCCATACGCAAACACCATCAGCTGATCCACGCCACCAAGAAGACGGCACTCAAAGAACGACTGGACAACAACACCCACGACGGCAAGGAACTCTTCAGCATCGTCAAAGAGTTCTCCAACCAGAGTGCCAGAAACAATGACATCACTCCCTCGCAAGACCTCTGCAACTCACTCGCCTCGTTCTTCCACCGCAAGATCGCTGACATACACAACAGCTTCGACGCACAGACCAAGCACCGTACCATCGAACCAACGCCCGCCACCACCACCCTCTGCAACTGGACCCTGATTAGCACCGAAGACACCACCCGCACGATGAACTCCATCCACTCCGGATCACCAACCGACCCTTGCCCACACCACGTCTTCAACAAAGCCGACGCCACCATTGCACCCCATCTCGGAGACACCATCAACTCCTCCTTCCACACAGCCACCTTCCCGAAGAGCTGGAAGCACGCCGAGCTGACCGCCCTCCTGAAGAAACCAACGGCGGACCCCACCGACCTCAAGAACTACCGTCCCATCTCGCTCCTTCCTTTTCCGGCCAAAGTCATCGAGAAGACCGTCAACAAACAGCTGGCCACCTTCCTCGAGGCAAACGGATCCCTCGACCCCTCGCAGTCCGGGTTTCGGGCCAACCACAGCACCAAGACCGCCCTGATCGCAGCCACCGACGACATCAGAACCCTGATCGACAACGGGGAAACAGCGGCCCTCATCCTCCTGGACCTCTCTGCGGCATTCGACACCGTCTGCCACCGAACTCTAGTGAATCGCCTCAGCAACATCGGAATTCAAGAAAAAGCGCTGGAATGGATCATCTCGTTCCTCACCGGAAGAACCCAGAGAGTCCGCCTCTCTCCGTTCAGATCCGAGGCCACCAAAGTCATCTGCGGCGTACCACAAGGATCTTCACTCAGCCCAACCCTCTTCAACGTCTACATGAGCCCCCTCGCAGCCATCGCACGCCAGCACAACCTCAACATCATCTCCTACGCCGACGACACCCAGCTCATCCTCTCCCTCACCAGCGACCCCACCACCGCCAGAGCCAACCTACACGAAGGGATGAAAAACGTCGCCGACTGGATGAGGAACAGCCGCCTTAAACTGAACTCGGACAAGACGGAAGTCCTCATTCTGGGATCATCACCCTCCGCCTGGGACGACTCCTGGTGGCCCCCGGCCCTGGGCACCGCTCCCAAACCGACGGACCATGCACGCAACCTGGGCTTCATCTTGGACTCCTCCCTGTCAATGACCAGACAAGTCAACGCCGTCTCATCCTCTTGCTACAACACCCTGCGCATGCTCCGCAAGATCTTCAGATGGATCCCCATGGAAACCAGGAAGACCGTCACCCAGGCACTCGTCACCAGCCGACTGGGCTGCGGGAACACCCTTTACGCCGGAACCACAGCGAAACTTCAAAAAAGACTCCAACGCATCCAGAACGCCTCCGCCCGACTCATCCTCGACATCCCCCGACACAGCCACATCACCGGACACCTGAGAGACCTGCACTGGCTCCCCGTCAGCAAGAGAATCACGTTCAGACTCCTCACCCACGCACACAAGGCTCTCCACGACCTGGGCCCCAAGTACCTCAACGACCGCATGACCTTCTACATGCCCACCCGCCAGCTACGATCGACCGGCCACGCACACGCCACCGTACCACGCATCCGCAGAGCCACCGCCGGAGGAAGATCCTTCTCCTACCTGGCAGCCAAGACGTGGAACTCCATCCCCACCCACCTTCGGCGAACCCAAGACCATCTCGCCTTCAGGAAGCAGCTCAAGACCTGCCTGTTCGAGCAGTAACTTTCCCCTCCCCCAGCGCCTTGAGACCGTCCCGGGTGAGTAGTGCGGTATACAAATGACGTGATTGATTGATTGATTGATTGATTGGTGTGGTTCCTATAAGGCTGCCCTCCATTTGCCACCACCAGACAGGTTTATGGACCCCTGTGTAGAGAGCCTCTGCTCTCTGGGTCCAGAGACAAAGCCAATCCTTGCTGATGTGTTGTGCCTCCTCCCCTTGGATGTGCTCGGTCCACGAAGGATAAGCTTGAAAGGACTGCTGCCTTTGGAAGCTGCCCCTACCTTTTGCTGCCCCCAGCAACTGGAACCTACCGGTTCTGGCCCCCACTTTGGGCGGGAGAATCAGTGGGAAAAACAAGCTAGGAAGAGAGGTGTGCCCACCTTTGCCAACCCCACCCCTCAAGTGGGGAAGGTGAGGTGAAGCACACATCTCAGTCCCCTCCATCTTGAAGATGAGGGGACTCAACCAATTAGGGAGAGGCTCATGCCTCCCTCCCACTGGAGGGTGGCATAATAGGAGGCGTACGCACCCCAAGGAAGGGACCCATTGGTACCAACCTGTACCTACCTGAGATGCCCCTAAATCTAGTATTTATGGGAAACCCTGAACCTAGCCTCTGCAGATTCGAGGAAGAAAGAATGACAGAAGAGCCGTGCTGACCCGGGAAGAAGAGGACACCTACTGCTTTGGGCCCAGGCCTACTGGCCTGTCCCAACTCCGGCTTGCCAACAGCGAAGAAACCGGATGACCTGCCCTGCACTCCCCTTACAGACTGTCTCCCATGAGCACCAGATTTGCTCAAGATAGACTCCAATACCAAATTCCGGATTCAGGTGATTCCGTGTTTTTGCACCACATCACACTGCACCCGACGACCACGGCCCGATTTCGAGTGGCCCAACACCACGAGGAGGTCTCCCCAGTGATCTTGAACTGTGATCTGGTGATCCCCAAACTCCCTCAAGCTTCAAGACGATGCCTTCAGCCTCAACCTGAAGGGTCCTCCCCGACCGTGACCGAAACTGGTAAGAAAATCTGATGCCAGAAGACACCCCTGCACCCAACGCCCCACAGCCTTGGGTGGCTCAACCAATGCCATCCAGGCATCCCCCAAGATCCCAACTTACCTCTCCAGCTGGTGCTCGCCTTCAGGAAGTCTCCTTGCCGGAGCCTGCAGCAATTTCACCAAACCGAAGGTCTCCATTGAAAAGTACCGGGTCCCTTGCGTCTTTTTGGCACTCTGCCGCCCCAGTGCCGCTGGTGGTGCAGCTCCTATGCTGGTTATTTGACCCTGTAGTGCGGACCTTAACCTCAGGAGCTTTTTTCCCACACCCGAGTGGCCTGCCCATCAGCAGTCCCTAACTGAAGGCCCCCGTAGCCCCATGGGCTAACATTGGGCCCCTGCACCCCACCGCCCCAGTGTCGCTGTTGGTCCAACTCAAGTGCCCCTCTAGGCCTTGGGGTATCCTTGGTCCTAACCCCCAAAACTCCCACTGGTAAGTCGTGTACTTACCTGAGAAATCGCTAACACTTTTTCTCCCATAGGAGCCCATGTTATGATATTTTGGGCTTAAAATGTTCTACGTGTTGGACTAACAATGTTTGTATTGGGAAAAGTTAACTAAACTGCAAAGTATAAAGTCTTACTTACCTTGTATTGTTAGATCCTTAGGTGTGGTATCTTGGCATACCACTCCCAGTACTCAAAGTAACTAAAAAGAATTTTAAAAGTAATTATTGTATAATGCAAACTGCTTTCTGAATCCATACCAATCTGTAACTATTGCAAAAGTCAGTATTAACTTCATTTCATTGTGAAATCTTGCATTCCAAGTATATTTTACCTACCTGTCCTGCTTGGTTCTAGGAATAAACTACAAGTATACCTTTGTTATCATTACCCAATTGGTCTGATTCATTCTCTGAGTGTGTGCAATCAGACCCTGAGTAAGTGAGGACAATAAATGCTTAACACACCCTCTGGATAAGCCTAACTGCTCGCCCATACTACCACAAAGAGAACTATTAGTACATACCTAATTTAGCCTCTACTATACCTCTGGGGACTCTCTGAACACTATATCTTACTTTGGTATAGTATATATAGAGCCAGCTTCCTACAGTATCCCTCCAGGAGTTCGACACCTCACTGCAATGTTATTGCTTCTGGCCAAACAACGGGTGGCCATTCACTGAGGCAGACGACCCGCACCTACATTTGCGGACTGGCTACGAGATGCTGCATACTGCCTAGAGCAGCTCCCCACCTATTTGGAGCTCATGAAGATACGTTTGCACCCGAAGAATATGTGGGGGGGGGTCCCTTGACTCTCCGTTTGGGACAGAGAGATACAGATAGAACTTTTCCCACAGTTGGGTCCTTTTAACTCACAGAAATTATTGCCCCCATCCAATGACGGGCCTGTAGTGTCCGCTGAATTACCCTTCTCGCCTTTATGGTTGGATACATGTGTTGAACGCTCCATGTCCCTTGCAGTAATGCTAAATATCGATATACCTTCATTCATTTTCGAGTGGTTTTGAACAGCCGACGTTCAGTAAAGGTTGTGAAAACACCCCAGGACATCGGCACCAGTCTCAGCAAGCTTTTATTGCGAGGAGGGGGCTTGAAGGCGGGTGGGATTCAAAAGTGACTCCTAGGTAGTTCTCAGTGCCAGTCCCTTCCCCCTCCAAGGCCCCACCCTTTCCTCACACTGAGATTGTTCTCCAAGCAGAGGTCAGACCCGGGACCAGGGTTCAATTCCCGACGCAGCAGGGTCTTTAGCCCAAAATGTCCATGGACTCGATAATTCTCGCTTCGGTGCCTGCTCGAATCACGGGTTTACACTCTGCAACTCCGGGCAATAGCTTGCTTAATCTCCACTCTGGCCCCCCGTGGCAGGAGGCCTGGCTTTCACCTTGGGGGTGCCCAGTACGGGTTATCTCACTGGGAAAAGCCAAGACGGGTTCCCAAAGCAAGCGCTTAGAGACCGTTGGTGATAATGCGCTATATAAATATAAATTACAATTGCAAGTTGGCCGGTATGTACCGAGACTGCACCACTGGCCATTTCACTGGTGGACCTCCCTACGTGTCGTGTGGGATACATCACAGAGCGTAGACTGGAACGGTGGCTAGAGGCGGGCATGTAAACTGTGGGTGGCATATGCAGATGGCATACTACGCACAATGGACTCCCCAGTGGAGGAAGGTCTACCTGGGACCCAGTTGCTCACATACGGGGCAATAAAGGCATCCATGAGTAGTCTCTTGCCTGGGGGTCGGTCTGAGCCCAGACCCATGAGTTTCTGCAGGTCCTCCTGACCTTTGGTCATGGGCACAAGCATTGGGAGTGGCTCCTTGCAGCCTTCCTTATAAGGCCGGGGCTGGAGCATTACTTCCTGATGGCATTATGATGGCAGACTGCTCCTAAGTTATTCCACAATTTGTACCCTGGTTGGAAGTTGAGGGTGCCCTACGATTTCCCTCCACAGGTATAGTCAGAGGATTTTCCTACTACATGATTCCTTTCCTCCAATACCTTTTCTTCATCACTCCATCTTTGTCCTCCAATTCAGCTTCCTTTTCAGGACCTCTTGTTTCAGGGAGTGGCAATTCTACATCCGAATCTTGTCAACTTAACCATTCATTTTTCTAACTTTAGAGTTTTTTTAACTTATGAATTTTTAATTATGAAATGGAATATAAAAATACATGCCTATTCATTGTAAGATAAATTTAGCAAAAATATTCTATTTATCTATTTATTTATTTGAGAGTTTTATATAGCGCTGGCCAGACCAGAGGGTATCGGAGCGCTTAACAACATATGAGTCAGGAAATCACATAAATGCAATAGTCTTGAGGAAAACATAATAGTGTGGTAGTAAATATAATGGTATAATGGATCCTGGTGCTTCGTATGGGTATGCTGTACCGCCTTGAAGCAAGGAGGTCAGATGGACTCATAGCGGTGTGCACGTTGGCTCAAGCCAGCCCCCTTTATGGGTGTGGTGCTGAGGTAGGTGTCCGGTGTCTTGGCGAAGGTAGATGACTTGATGGCAGAGAATCTGGCATCTATCCGGTTCCGGCTAGTGTGCTCTATCGGCAGCTATCAATACATGGGCGGACGATTGAGAAAGAGGTCTTTGAGCTGCATTTAAATTTTTTGAAAGGATGGGGTAGTTCTGATGTGGACTGGGATGGAATTCTAGATTTTGAGCGCGCTTCCAGGAAAGGAGCGGGCTGCGTTTTTTTGTTTACGGGTTTTCGGCGGGATGAGGAGAAGCGTATTGGAGCTCCAGAGGGTACTAGTCTGGCTGGTCTTCTTAAGTTTGGAGGCCAGGTAGGCTGGTTTCCCGGTGTGCAGGGCTTTGTGCGTGAGGCAAGCAGTTCTGAAATTGGCACACATTTCGACTAGGTCTTTAAGTGCAGGTGATATGTGATCATATTTCTTTGCTCCTGTGATAATTCTGGCTGCTGCATTGAGTGTTGTTCTGAGGGGAGCTAAGTGGCACTTAGCTGTACCTGTGAGGGCTGCATTACCGTAGTCTAGTCTGGAGAGCACTAGTGCATGAGTAGCTTGCTTGAGGTCCTTAGGCGGGATATAGGGTTTTATTTTGCTGAGTAGTTTCAAGTTGAGGAAGGCGCTTTTTGCAGAGATTTTGATGTGCTTGGCCATGTCAAGTTTTGAATCGAGGGTGATTCCCAGTGATTTTACAGAGTCAGCCTGGGTGATATCATTATCATCATTATCATTAGCCACTTTACAAAATAATATATCCTACACACTATAAATGAGCTGAACTGAGCAATTCATTGTTTAAATGGTCCCCACAAATGTTGTCCTTTTTTAGGTCAAAGTTTGCTAGCGACGTCTTGTGGGCTTTCTGAAAGCTTCCCTGTGAATCAATTTCGCCCATTGTGACTCAGTTGATTGTCTTCTATTAGCTGGCTGTATTTGCTTTAGCATGTCCATCTTGAGTTCTTCCTTCCCATGGAGCATACCTTGATTACTGTATCCTCCCGAGCACTCTCTTCCCAGGCCTTTAAACCTTGTTCTTATCTTGTCACATTTGCTGGGCGTTCAAGACAGATGTCAACTGTCACGATTTGCCTTTTGAGGAAGCTTGTGTTTACGTTTCTTTCTCTGACTTCAAAGTGTGAGAATGTATGTGACAATCCTGCTGGATACTTATGTGAGTGGGGGCTGTAGGATGTTATTTTTTTCAAGCACACAGCAAAAATGAATGGTGCTCATATTTAAGAATGCGTCAGAATTGGGGGGAGGAGCTACGCTCGTAGACAAGATGGCCGCTTAGGCTCCCGGCTCCGCTGGCCTCCATCTCCCGCCGGACTATCCTGTTAAATATCCCGAATTTAAGCCCGACCTCCATCTGTAGGAACCGTTGCCGAGTCCGATGGTGCAATCCCGAGTGTTGTACCGACTCGATCGACGGAGTTACACCGTGTTGTAATTCTCGGCCTAGCCCAGCTGGTGAGCCAGGACCTCGAGTACTGGCCCGACTGGGTTGCAGTTGAACAACATCGGCCGTGGGACCTGGACGGGGTCCGGTCTCTCGCTGCGGAGGTCATTTTTCCCGATTCTGATGGCGGTCAATCGGCCTGGCTAACATCGAAGAAGTGGTGCTACGAGGCTGATGTGACCGTGGGCGGGAGTCTCCTGTCCCGGATCCCTCCCCGGGTTCGAAGGATTGGGGTCTTCGCTCGCGGCAACGGAGGATCGCTTGCTGTGGTGGTACTTGATTGGCCACCCTGCGTGGCCGTCTGCTCCGTTCTTGCCTGTTCCCTCGGAGAGTTGGTCATTCTGGGGACGTAGAACTTGCCTGCCAGTGAACGAGCGGAGATGGGTCGGACGGAGTGCGAACCATCGCTGAGGACCGTCTTGGCCGCCATCGGGGCTCTACATTTGCATGTGGAAGACATGGTCCACAAACTATCCGCCGGAGCGGTTGGGACTGTGGGTCTGAGACCAGACACTGATTCGCTGCATGATTTTTCGCAAGCGGGATCTCCCGCGGTGCACGCCTGGTCGGTGGATGATGGCCCCAAGTTGGATGCAGTATCGGAGCCCTTGGCCAACGAGAAAGTACCCGCGGATACCCTTGTACTCGTGTGCGTAATGCCGCAATTGATATATTGTTCAATGGAGGTGGAACCACTCGGCTCTCTGTTTCCGGAGTCTCTCTTTTCTGACTTTTGGATTGTTCTGACATTTTCTTCCTCCCTGGCAGTTTCATCATGTTTTCAGAGGAAACAGCGTCGGGACTCACGGTCGGAGAGGGGGTGCTTGAGCGCGCCTGGAGTTCCGTATGGCCTTCCACTCTTGACTTTTGTTAGACTGAACTTTGTTAAACTCCTTTTTCATTTCGCTTCTCCTGTTGAGGGAGTGGTTCCGCCTGTGAGAGCCCGCATTGCAGATCAGAAGGGCCAAGGATGAGATTGTCTAAACGGGGCTGATACTATGGCAACAATGGATATGGGATTTGCTACCTTATTTTGTGGAGGGTTGGGCGATGCTTATAACTTCCCCTGATTGTTTTGACTAAATATCCTGAAGCTTTTGGTTATAGTTGGGGGTTGTTTGTCTCTGGCGGGGGGAGGGGAGTCCGGGAGCCTATATGTCGATTTCCTCCCCCACTCTTTTTTCTACTTTTAGTACCCAGTTCGTCAGGGTGACAGGCACACTGCTAGTTGGGGTGGGGCGGAAGCCTTATGCAGGGGTGCAGGGTGGGGGGTTGGGGTTTGTTGTATTCTCTCCCTTTTTGTTCTGTATGTTCAATCTCCTGTATTGGTTTTGTTATTGGGTGCCATCAGATGGATGGTCCTAGCCATTGGGTGGACAGGCCTCGGGGGTGGCGTTATTTCCTTTGTTTTTCCCTACGTGCCGGCTCGTTACTGGGTATCGGTTGTGCTAATCGATTGCTTGCTGATCAAACATGTTTTACTCTCTTGCCACTCGTTATTATCCTGTCTCCCAATATCCTGTTTTTTTCAGGTGGTGGGACTCACAAAGACGCTATTAGCACTGCCCGTAATCTACTGTATGTTCTTGGGCTGCCCGCCGGCAGGCAATATGACTTCTGTCTCCTGAGGGGTTACCCGTCTGTCCAGCCATGTTGACTGAATATTGTGGTTGACTTCCTGATGTAAGGCACCTGCTGTTGTTTTTTTTTTATGTTTTACAATAAAAAGATTTTAAAAAAAAAAAGAATGGGTCAGAATTGGGAAAGAAGAAAGGAAGAATGCTTGTTTTGTCATTCTTAAGTGTGGTGGAAATAGAGGTGCGTGGCCTAGCAACTTGATCATCTGATTTTTGCCACAACATCCCAGCGCGCCAGAGGGATGGCATTGCGCCTAGGAGTCGTCCGCGTACATGACGTCAGCAAGGTCACATAAGTCCGACCCCGGCGCGCCTACGTCCGTTTTCTCCTTTTCCACGTGTAATGCGGATCCAATCTCTGTTCCGGGCCTGTTTAGGCCCCTTTTCTCTTTACTATTGTGGTTATCCTGGTGGAACAGTGTGCGAATTTCTTCGGGCTTTAAGACTTGCACGTCTTGTGGGCGCCTTATGTCGGAGACGGACCCTCGCCTCATTTGCATGCAGTGTTTGGGGGAAGATCACGGCTCCACTGATTGCGAGGCATGCCAACAGTTGAAGCGGAAGTCGCGGCAGGATCGCTGGATGAAACTGCTCTCGGCGCGTCTCTCAAGGTCGGCTTCATCTCCTCGATCAGCTTCTGCGGAAGGTTTTTGGAGCGGCCGTCGTCGTCGCCACCCTCATTCCTCTCCTGTGCCATACGAGCATCGCTCCCCGGTGGGTAAGTGTCGTATATTGTCCCCGGGGGTTGGGTTCCGGCCTGTTGGGGTGTGGGCTCTCCGCGGGTGATGCGGCCCCACGTTTCATCTCCCTATCCACCGTTTCCCGGTGAGGGGCTGTCGAGAGCCCAGATGGAATCATATACGGCGGCCTTGCAGGCCTCGCTGGCTTCTCCTCCTCCTTCCCCCTCCTGGGATGTCGGCGGATCCCTTGTATTGCGCTGGGCCCTCCACTGCATCGCTGGCCACGGCTGGCTCGGCTCCAGGCTTGGCGGATGTGGTGCCGTTGGGTGCGGCCCTTTCGGGGTCTCTCCTTCAGACCACAGCGCCTCTGCCTCACCGCAAACTCTAGCGGGAGTCCCTGCGATGTCGCTGGAGGTCGCCGGGGCTCTCAGCCCTCTGGACAGGCGGCGGCCTCGTCTCAGCCTGAGGTGATGCCGCCACAGTGCCTGCAGCTGCTGGCCCGGGCGGCGCCACAGGGGTTGGTTGACACCCTTCGTCCTGCTATGGGTCGAAGCAGGAAGGGGACCTCTCTTCCCCCTCTGGGCCCCTTTCGTCCTTCCACGCAAGCGGCTGCCTCATTGGAGGTTGAATCTGCCTTTCTGGGTCGAGGCTGGGGGAGGGCTTCTTGTCACTCCCTCAGGTCCCTCCACATAGGCGGCTGCCTCATCAGAGGTCGAGTCGGCGCCATTCCGGTTCCGTCCCTTGGCCTCGTGCACCGGCACCTTCCAGCACCAAGTGACCCAGCATATCTTTCCCACCAGCCCACTTTTGCGGACTGCTTTTCCCTCCCTGCAGCCACTGTTGTCTCCACCGTCCCGGACGGCCCGCTGGCTGGACTCTTGGGGGCGCAACATGTTCACCTCAACCAGCGCCGCTCTGCGGGCCCTTAACACCTTATGTGTGTTGGACAGAGCCACCTCTTCTTTGTTTGACTTGGCTGAGTCCTTGGGATCCACCGCTTCACAGGAGACTGTTCAGCTTGACGTGCGGCATCATGTGCTGGATGGCCGGGAGCTGGCGGCGTTCATTCTTCGCTCCCATCTGGACATATCAGATGTGCTTGGTCATGCCATGGCTTCTTCGGTTGCCATTAGCAGCCACGCTTGGCTTCGGGACAGTGTGTTCCCTGAGAATGTTTGGGAAAGACTGGTTGATCTTCCTTTCGACAGAACCCTTTTATTTCATGCCCGGGCAGGCTCGGCCAATCCAGAGGTTCTTGGCAGGGCTTCGTCCTCCTCCTGCTCCTTCTTCTCCCCCTCAGTGACTGGTGAGTTGATCTGGTTCTTGGTCCTCCTTTTGGGCGAGTCGCCCTTGTTGTGCTGTGTGTTTTACTGCCTCTCGAGTCCTCCCTGCTGGGATTGTGGCTTGTTGGCTGCTGGACGGCCCTTGTTGCCTGTGTGTGTGTGTTTTTTGCTTGAGTTATCTGCGCGGATTGGCCCTGATATTAGGCCTTCTGTTTTCTCATGGGCTGCTGGGGTCTTTTCCCCGCGGCTCTTTCGTTTTTCATCTGCTGCGGAAGTTTCTTCCAAAGAGGGTTCCCATGTCTTGGGACTTAATGTACCCTATGTGGGGTAGTGGTAGCTGTTCTATAGCTTGCGCTGTGCTAGGGGGTTGTGGTTGCCTTCGGGCCTCTGCTCTCCAAGGTGCGCCAAAGGTAAGCCCGTCTGCGCCCGTCCGCGCCTGGACCGCGCCCAGGGCCAGGACCCCTGGTTCCCGCAGACCCCAACCCACCCGCCGGACCTACGACGCCACCGAACTCTACGCACTCAACGCCGGCCGAATCCCGGGCTGCTACCGGGCCACCCCGAGACGCACCCACGGACCCTTCTGCTGCCACTCCTGCAAGTTCACCTGCATCCGGACCTGCACTACACCTGCATCGTTCAAGCCAAGCCACAGCAGCAACCACCTCAAGTGCATCCTGCTCAACACCCGCTCCATCCACAGACACGCCGTCGAGCTCTGAAACCTGCTCTACACCACAGCCCCAGACGTCGCCTTCCTCACGGAAACCTGAATGAACGCTTCCTCTGCGCCCGACATCGCCATCGCCATCCCGGACGGCTACAAGATCATCCGGAGGGACCGCATCAACCAGACTGGAGGAGGCATCGCCATCATCCACAGGAACACCACCCGCATCACGACCAACTCCGACGACACCCTCGCACCCACCGAACACTTGCACTTCCAGATCCACATCAACCCCAAGACCACCCTCAGAGGCAACCTCATCTACAGACCCCCGGGACCACGCACACCATTCAGCGAAGACATCGCCGACGTCATCAGCCCGCACGCCCTCCTCTCCGCTGACTACATCCTCCTCGGGGACCTCAACTTCCACCTAGAGAAAAACAACGACCGCAACACCACCACCCTGCTGGACAACCTCGCCAACCTCGGTCTCAAGCAGCTGGTGACCACCCCCACCCACTACGCCGGACACACACTCGACCCCGTGTTCTCATCCAGCAAGGACATCACCTTCAGCCACACCACCGGACTCCACTGGACGGACCACAGCTGCGTCCACTTCAGCTTCAGAAGGACCACGACCCACCACCACCAGCAACAGGTTGCACGCAGAAGCTGGAACAAGATCACAGCCGACCAGCTCGCGACTTCCCTGAGCATGAACCCTCCCACCAGCACAACGAACCCAAGCCAGGCAGCCACCAACCTCGCAAAGTGGATCAGCGACTGTGCAGACGACCTCGCCCCTCTGAAGACCCCGACCAGCGGACCCGGCAGTAAGAAAGCCCCATGGTTCACCGACTAACTCAAGAGCTCCAAGAAGAACTGCCGAGACCTCGAGAAAGCCTGGCGCAGAGACCCAACACCGAACAACATGGCTGCCCTCAAGCTCGCCACCCGAAAACACCACCAACTGATCCACGCCACCAAGAAAACTGCATTCAAGGAACGACTGGACAACAACGCACACAACAGCAAGGAACTCTTCAACATCGTCAAAGAGCTCTCCAACCCCAATGCCAGAAACAACAACATCACCCCTTCGCAAGACCTCTGCAACTCCCTGGCCTCCTACTTCCACAACAAGATCGCGGACATATACAACAGCTTCAGCACTCAACCGACGCACGCCATGACTGAACCTCCACCCCCCACCACCACCCTCCGCGCCTGGACCCCGATCAGCACCGAAGACACCATCCGCACGATGAACTCAATCCACTCCGGATCTCCGACCGACCCCTGCACTCACCACGTCTTCAACAAGGCCGACGCTGTCATCGCACCCCACCTGCGGGACATCATCAACACCTCCTTCGACACCGCTACCTTCACGGAGAGCTGGAGGCATGCCGAACTCAGCGCCTTACTAAAGAAGCCATCAGCCGACCCCACCGACCTCAAGAACTACCGCCCCATCTCGCTGCTCCAGTTTCCTGCAAAAGTCATCAAAAAGACCGTCAACAAGCAGCTGGCCGCCTTCCTCGAGATGAACGGATCCCTCGACCTCTCTCAGTCTGGTTTCCGGGCCAACTACAGCACCGAGACCGCCCTGATCGCAGCCACCGATGACATCCGAGCCCTGCTCGACAACGGAGAAACAGCGGCCCCCATCCTCCTAGACCTCTCCGCGGCCTTCGACACGGTCTGCCACCGCACCCTAGTGCAGCGCCTCAGCAACGTTGGAATCCAGGAGAAGGCACTGGAGTGGATCATCTCCTTCCTCGCCGGAAGGACACAGAGAGTCCGCCTCCCCCCGTTCAGATTGGAAGCCACCAAAGTCATCTGCAGCGTCCCTCAAGGCTCCTCGCTCAGCCCAACCCTCTTCAACATCTACATGAGCCCCCTCGCAGCCATCGTACGCCAACACAACCTCAACATCATCTCCTACGCCGACGACACCCAGCTGATCCTCTCCCTCACCAACGATCCCGCAACCGCCAGAGCCAACCTTCACGAAGGGATGACAGAAGTAGCCAAGTGGATGATGAACAGCCGCCTGAAACTGAACTCGGACAAGACGGAAGTCCTCATCCTGGGATCCTCACCCTCCGCCTGGGACGACTCCTGGTGGCCCCCCACCCTGGGCAGCGCACCCAAACCAACAGACCACCCACGCAACCTGGGCTTCATCCTGGACTCCTCCCTCTCCATGACCAGACAAGTCAACGCCGTCTCCTCCTTGTGCATCAACACCCTGCGCATGCTACGTAAGATCTTCCGGTGGATCCCCACCGAGACCAGGAAGACGGTCACCCAGGCCCTCGTCACCAGCCGTCTGGACTACGGCAACTCCCTCTACGCCGGAACCACCACCAAACTCCAGAAGAGACTCCAGCGGATCCAGAACGCCTCAGCATGACTCATCCTGAACATCCCCCATCGCAACCACATCTCCGGACGCCTGAGAGATCTGCACTGGCTCCCGGTCAACAAGAGAATCACCTTCAGTCTCCTCGCTCACGCACACAAAGCTCTGCACAACCAGGGCCCAGCATACCTCAACAGCCGCCTCAACTTCTACGCTCCTAGACGCCAGCTTCGATCGACCAGCCACGCCCTCGCCGCCGTCCCCCGTATCCGAAGAGCCGCCACAGGAGGAAGGTCCTTCTCCTACCTGACCGCCAAGACTTGGAACTCCCTCCCGACCCACCTCCGCCTGACCCAAGACCACCTCGCCTTCAGGAAGCAGCTCAAGACCTGGCTGTTCGAGCAGTAGCGGACCCCCCCCCCCTCCCCTAGCGCCTTGAGACCCTCCGGGTGAGTAGTGCGCTATATAAATGCCTTGATTGATTGATTGATTGGCGTTTATGTATGTTGCAGATGCTTCTTTAGGTCATGTGCGCGGACCACTTGTGGTGGTGTGTCCGGGCATTTCCTAGCCTTCATGCTCTTGTCCTAGACGTTGGGATGATTTCATGTTTTCCTTTTTTCAGGCGTAGCCTACCTGGTCTTACTGGGGGGCCCGGGCTCTTCTTCCTGTTTTCCGGCTGCTTATTGCTGCCGGCGCCGCTCTGTCTGGTCTGTTGATTTCCGACTATCGTGGGCTCGCCTTCTTTTCCCTCGTTTCCTTGGGCCCTCTAGACTTCTTCTTCTTCCTCTTCCTTTACTGGAATTGGCTGGAGGTTCGGTTGCCTTGTAGAGGCGTGGGGTGCTTCGGCCTCCCTGGCCTTGCCCTTCTTTCCTCTGTTAAGTGTGAATGGGTTTCTCGATCTCCGTTCTTCTTCCCACACCCCTCCGGGGATTGGGGGGTTCTGCTTGTGGGGTTCCCCTTGCCTGGGGAGAGAGGCGCCTCACCCTGTCCGTTGGACGGGTCCCTTGTGGGTCCTTCTGTTATGTCCAGGCTGATGGGGTCCTTTCGCAGCTCCTCCTTCCCCGTGGGTATGGCTAGGGTATCTATTCTACATTGAGGAATCTACTGCTACTAGTCGCTATCAGATGTACGAGTTACTTACCTTCGGTAACTGTTAGACCTGGCACCATTGTCGTGGGCCTCACTTCCATTTTTGCTGTTGCTGCATGTGTTTTTGCTGGTGTTAGATGCTTTGGACACTGTGCCACTGCTGTCCAGTGCCACAGTGCAAGTGCTCCCTACTGTAAATTTATGTATTGATCAGTGGTTCCATGATTGGCTGGTTTGGTTTACCAGTCAGACCCTAGTACAGTGCACCAGGAGTGCCCAGGGCTTGTAAGCCAAATGCTGCTGGTGGGCTTGCAGCACTGGTTGTGCCACCCACAGAAGCAGCCTGTAAAAGTATGTCTAAGGTCTGCCATTGCAGATCCTGCGTGCTACTGTCATACTGACTGGGCAAGTGCACCCACTTGCCATTCCCTAAACCTTCCTTTTTCTTCATATCAGACACCCCTATGGTAGGCCCAAGGGCATGGTGCATTGTAAGTATAAGGTAGGACATGGTGTGTGAGGCATGTCCTAATAGTGAATTACAGCCATTTTTGTTTTCACTATTGCAAGGCTACCTGTTCTCCATAGGTCAGAATGGGCAGTTAGATTATTACATTCTTATAATCCTAACTGACTCAGGGAACATGGTGGAAATTCGAGTTTCGTATGCCTGAATGATAAAATGCATCTTTTAGTGAAGTTGGTTTTAACATTCTGTGTTTAAAAATACCACTTTTAGAAAGTAGGTATTTTCTTGCCTAACCTTTCAAGCCTGCCTCTGCTAGGTTGTGTATTCCTTGTCTGGAGTTTGTGAGTGACAGGGCTGGGGGATTTCAGGAGACAGAATGAGTCAGCCCAGTGGTGAATAGAGAGATCTGCATCTAGATGGGTGGGAGGGAGGAGTTGCACCTGAACCTTGAATAGGGCTGTGCCTGCCTTCCACAATGCTGGCTCCACCTCCAGGGGTGTGGCTTATGTCTCTGCCCTGCACAGTGAAAGAAGAGAAGGAATACTGGCAACAAAGTGCTCCAGGGCTGTGCTTTCCCTCCACAATGCTGGCTCCAACTCCTGTGGGGCGTCTGATGTTTCTGCCCTGCACTGTGAAAGGAAAGAAGGAGTCTTGTAAACAGAGTGCTCCAGAACTGGTTTGGACTAGGCAAAGGCCCCTCTCCCCTCGGAGAACAAAGGATTTTGGGGTATAAATATTGGGACCCTGATCCCAAGAAAGTAGATCACTTTTGGACTACAAGAAGAAACCTTTGCTGAGGAGAGGAACCTTAAGAAACTGAGGAGAGACTATGCGTAAGCTGAAGTGCTGCTTAGGGGATTGGCCTGCAGTGGTTGCCTGACTGCCAAAGAAAGGATAAAGGAACTTTGTGTACTTTATTTTAAACTTGTGAAGAATCTCCAAGGGCTTGGAAAAGAGCTTGCCTGCTGCTGAAGTCTCAGGGACAACCTACTTCAAACCCCAGCTCCCTAGAGTTCTTTGGAAGTGCCTGCTGCTTTTTTGGGCCTTCTGAGGGACTGCGTGTAACAAGAAGTTGGAAGCGCGACTCAATGAGGAAGAAGCGTGTCGTCGTCGCTGCTTCTGCCGTCGCATCGTGAATGTCAGCGCTGTAGCTGTCGTATTGCACCGCATCGAGAGAAGCATCTCGCAACGAAGAGGAAGCGTGTCGGCGTGGCTGCTGCTGCTGCCTTCGCAACTCCAAGCGAGGGTGTCCCCGCTGTAGCAGTCATATTGCACCGCATCAGGAGAAGAGTCTCGCAATGAAGGAGAAGCGTGTCGTTGTTGCTGCCGTCGCATCCTAGATGTCGGCTCTGTAGCTGTCGTATTGCACCACAATGAGAGAAGCGCCTTGCATTCCAGGAGAAGTGCGCTACCGTCAGAGCTGCTGCTGTCGCATCGTGGATGTCGGCGCCCTAGTTGTCGCATTGTGCGGAAGCCTTTTGCAACATCGGAGAAGAGTGCCGCACCAAGGGTGTCGCCGCTGCAGCTGACGCTTCAAACCGAGACTCCTCGCATCCTCAGAGAAGCGTGCCGCATCTGGAAGATCTTCACGTCTTTATTTCTTTGCACCGGAACTTTGCTGCATTTCCATCGCTGCAACATTACTTGTTGTGGAAGCGCAATGCATCGTAAAGTACATTGACGCAAAGTGCTGCATCTTAAGAACTGAACTGAACTAAGCTAAACTACCATTCTTTACGTATAGTATTGTGTATTTTTGTCTTTTAATAGTCTTTTGTTAAGTCTACATAAAGAACACTTATCTGTACTACTAATATAAAGAGAGAACTGTGTCCTTTGAGCCAGGTAAGCTCAAAAAGTACACCACCAATCGCAACACCCAATACAGCGTTGGAAAGGGGGGCCAGTAGATGGACATAGGCTATAAAAAAAATTCAAATAAACGTTATTTAAAAAATAAACAATAAAATGAAAGTAGTCCCTAAGAAGTAGCGCCGGCCGTGTGTGCTAACAACGTGCGTGCTGACATCATCAGGGGACAGGTACGCGAGGAGGAGCGGACAACAGCGCGGGGAGGAGCGGAAAACTTAGCAAGACTGGAGGGAATGAGGTACGTGAACCGCGGGGAAGAGCGGTGAAGTAAGGCGAACTGGAGCGGAATGGAGGACAACAGCGCATGGAGGAGCGGAGAACGTAGCAAGACTGCAGCGCCTTGAGGTATGTGAAACGCGGGGAGGAGCGGTGAAGTACGCGGGGAGGAGTGGTAAGTGAGGCGGGATAGCGGACTGCAGCGGGGCGTGTAGACTGGCTTGGTGTAGTGGGGGGCGGTGAAGTGAGGCGGACTGGAGCGGGATAGCAAAATAAATGATAGGTTTTAAAACGGCTTTCACATTTGGTGCAGACATTTAAGTGAGAGTAGTGGGGGGCGGTGAAGTGAGGCGGACTGGAGCGGGGGCCTGGGTTTGTGCGACTGGGAGCAAGCGCTGAGGTAAGGTGCACGCAAGCCTGAAATGCTGCCCCCAGCCACCTTTTGCCCCGGGCAACGCTGGGGCGGGCTGCTAGTTTTTAATATACAACTGTGTGGTGTCCATCAGTAGTGTTGTCACTGGGTTACTATATGTAGTCACAAATACTTTACACACTGCCTCTGAGGCAAGCCTGTCTACTCGTGCAAGGGGGTGAGAAGGGGTTATTTTAGGAGTGTATCCCCTTTACCCTGGCTAGAGGCAAGGGTCCCTATTTGTCACCTACCTGTGCCAATTAGAGACCCCCAAATCTAACAGTAACAATGTATTTGGTAGAGACGATTCTAGCCGCAGATTCCTTCACGGCCCGCCCTTCCTCTCCGTTCTGCCAGGCCCCTTTTGGCTTGGCCTTCTGCATTCGCCTTCCCGTGGATGGGTACGTTTCTGTGAGTGCATTCTTCACTCTTTGACAGAAAGTTTTTGTCTTGTTTCTTGTCCTTCCTCCTCTTTGGCAATTTAGGGGATGAGCCTATAGGTACTCCTGTGCCCCTCTGTCCTGGTTGCTTCAGGATATGGGCCTGCCTTTGCCCTTGTCCCTCCCCTTCCCCCCTTTTGTTTCTAGGGTCCTGGCCCCTCTGCTACCCTTTGGGGTATCCTGGCAGTGCTTGGCTCTTTCTTTCCTTGAGGGATTGTCGCACTCTGTACTAGGACTGCATTGGAGGGTTGTCGTTCTCTGTTTGTCTTGGAACTGGTTGCCCTTTGTTGATCTTGGTTGGGATTATATTCCTGTTCAGGTTGTCATGGCGTTTTGTATGTCTGCCTTCTCTCAGGGGTGTAGAGTTTACATTCTGGCAGGGTGACGGTTCAGGGCTAGGCTCTATTCTACGACACCTGGGTAGAATTGCGTGAACCCGCACCCCCCCTCCCCCCCCCAGGCGCGCAGGATGCTGTGGCAAAAAAATGTAACTCGGACGACAGGACGTGAGCGCTTGAGCTTCCGGCTGGCCTGCAGTAAAATCCTTCAATAATCCTGAAGTCTGGACCTTATTACCAGCCCGGCTAAATGGAGGAGCTGTGAGCGGTGCCTCACTGGGCCTGGACCTAGATGGTGTGCTGTGATGCAGAGGCCCAAGAGGGAGCGTGGCTGGGGCTGGAGGTTGGCTGGACTCCACCATGGGCCGAGAATCCTGAGGTGTAAGATCACCCGGTTGTCCTTGAAGGCCTTCCCTCCCCCCCTATTGACATGGAAGGTGGGGGTTACTTTATGGACAAGGCCGAACAGAGATGGAGAGCGATTTGCACTATGTCAGTCACGAAGACCTTAGAGGCACTGGTGAGCATATAGTTGTCCCCGACGGTTGGTGCCCTGCAGCCGTATGACGGAAGGGGTTGATGCGGTGCGGTGTACTACCCATGCAAGCTGTGTGACTGGGGCAGGATCGGGGAGAGGTGAGGCTGCCTCCCAGCGGACATATTGCAAGAGAAACTCTTGAGGGCTGAGGGGCTGCACGATAGGCCCGGTGGGCTGTGCGAGCTATTTGGAAATTGGAGCGGACGCTTGCAGTGGGGCCCAGCACTGCCAGTGAAACCTTGACTTTGCCCCTCCCCTTCCTTTGGTGTGTTGGCGGAGGAGACGAGGTGGATTGCTGCAGGAGAGCCTACGCGACCGGGAGGCCATGGTGCGGCCGCCTCCACTTGTCCCTGGGCCCTGTTCGTAGTGGGGCCCACTCGTGACTGTGGGACATGTCTTAACATCCTGGCTCAGTCCCTATAGAGCGGAAGGAGCATCAGGGTTGGGCCTCAACAAGGCAGCTGGGCTCGGCATAATATTGCAGGAGTGCGTGGATTTGAGTGTGCTCTCTTTCCTGTACGTCTGTGGTGGCTGGGACAGGAGCCTTGCCTACATCCCAGGGAGGCTTCACACGTGTTCTGCGACCATTCGAATCCTCAGGGTTGGTTCGATGCTCAAATAGTTTCCATCTCTAAACCGCCCCAAATCTGCTATGAATACTACGCAGACTAAAGGGTGGTCAAGCGAGGGAGATATGGATAAAGCCAGGAAGGAAAGGATGGGAACAGCAGGGAGGGAGACCTTACAAGACACAAGAAGAGAGAAAGACAAACAATTACTAATCACCCTAGGCTTTCTTCTTCTCTTTAACAATGTATATTTGTATGCACTACCACTAACCTGTAAAGAAAAATACATAGGCATTCACTTTGGAGTTGTGTATAAGAAGTCTTCCTACTTCAGGAGGCTGAAACAACAATGAGGAATATCAGACAATACTCTACGTACACTAGTATCTCCACTTAAACCATAAGTAAAGCACACTACCTGTCTAGTATAGACGAACCCCTTCATTCATACACAACTCCTGTAAAGAAAAGAACAGCATGTATTCATGAACAGTTTTTCTTGGGCAAGGCGCCTTCCGTGATCAATAGCATGCAACACGATACAACTTGTATCTGTCTTCTGACAATCCGAGAGTTACGTCACTCCCCAACAAGTAAAGTTTATGGAAACAATCAAAGGAACACGGTTTCCTTAATTCTGAGGAACACCAATGAAACCTTGTACAGTTCTATCCTCCAGGGCAATATAACTCTCCTTGCCCCCAGATATGAGCTTAATAGTCCAGCCTTAATATACCATATGAAGGCTCTTGAACCCCCTCCACATGGAAGCACCAAAACAGTTACAGTGAGCTTCAGTTCCAGCAAAGCACGATCCTGTGCAAACAAAGAAAACGCCGTTTGTTAACTCCACAAACGATCGTGATTGGAGCTCCGAACAGTACACAGAGAACGGTGCCAAAGGCACCCTTACCAGCCGCCAAAACCTCCGGTCCAAACCTCCAGTCGCCAGTGATACACAATAATCGGCAGCGTCCTGCCCAGTCTCCATACTGATATGCGCTGCGACCACGTGACCTGGAAGCAATCCGATCACGGTCGCGCATGGCGCTACTGCTTCTGGGGATTGTAGTTCGTGACGGGCTGTGCCCTCATAAGCCTAGTGCCCCCTAACAGTACATCCCCCTCCCGGAGGGCACAGACAGGCACAAGGCTTACCAGGATGGCGACGGTAGAAGGCAGCCACCAGTCTGGGAGCATGCACTCCCGATGCCGGTTCCCATGAGTTCTCCTCAGCGGCATAGCCCTTCCATGCAATCAAATACCACAGTTTAGCCCGGCTAACCTTGGAATCCAGCACCCTCGCAACCTCGTACTCTTCCCCCTGATCCACCCACACGGAAGGAGGCTGCATGCGAGCATGCCGAGCAGCTGGTTTCAACAATGACACATGGAACACAGGGTAAAACTTCATGTGGGAAGGTAAAGCAATCTTTACAGCAACAGGATTCACATGTTTAACCACAGGGAATGGACCTATATAGCGTGGATTAAAAATGCTATATCTTCTGAATCGAATGTTCCTGGTGGACAACCACACCAGATCACCCTTCTTATACACAGGCCCCTGTTTACGATGCTTATCAGCTTGCTTTTTATACATCAGTTTAGCATTCACCAAATGTTTCCTCGTATTTACAATAACATTCTGTATTGCTGAAATCCTATCTCTGACTTCGGGAACACGATCACCCCTGATAGGAGAACTAAAAGGGATGAACCTGGGATGAAAACCATATGTGCTGTAAAAGGGTGTGTGTTTCGTAGAGCTTTGAAGTGCATTGTTATAGGCTATTTCCGCCAACCAAAGCCATTCCACCCACATGTCTGTATTGCAGTTCACGTTACATCGCAGATACTGCTTCAAAGTTCGGTTCAACCTTTCCGTCTGGCCGTCTGGCCGTCTGTTTGCGGGTGGAAGCTGGTCGACAAAGCTGAAGAGATATGCAAAGACGAACACCACGCTTTCCAGAATTTGGCAGTAAATTGCGAGCCACGGTCCGAGACTATTACCTTCGGTAAACCATGTAATCGCACAACGTTTTCCATAAGCAACCTTGCCAATTGACCTGCTGTGGGAAGGGATTTGCATGCCACAAAGTGTCCCATCTTAGTCAGATAATCGATGATTACGAGAATGACTGTATGGCCTTTGTCAGCAGGTAGTCCCACAATGAAATCCATGGATATGCTTTCCCAAGGCACCTCCGGTGTGGGTAGAGGTTGTAGCAACCCTTGTGGTTTCCCTGTCAAAGGTTTGTTTTGCGTGCATATTGTGCAGTCTTTGATCCATTCAGGAACATCTTTTCTCAAAGACGGCCACCAGAATTGCCTCAAGATCTTTTCGCACGTTTTTTCCACCCTTTGATGGCCAGCACTAGGGTCTTCATGGCACCACTGAAACGCCATGTGACGTAATTGAAAAGAGGGTAATAGCAACTGCTTCCCTTTTCTTGTACACCCCTTGTTTCTTGATCCATTCAGGATGATATTTCAACCAATCCTTCCACTGGAATGTATTAAGACCCTTCCGTATTTTCTGTAAGAACTGATCGGTGTGAATCACTCCTATCACTTTGTGTTCCTCAAAGATTGCTCTTTCTGCGGGCACCACAGAACTGACGGTAGAATCTTGCCTGTATAGTGCGTCTGCTTTCTTGTTCTGGCTCCCCGGTCGAAAGGTGACAATGAAATGGTACTCTTCAAAGAATGTCATCCACCTCAAAAGACGAGGAGTTAGGAGACGAACAGTTCTCAAATACTGTAAATTACGATGATCCGTGTACACGGTTATGGCATGTTTCGCTCCCATTACCAGTGTCTCCACTCTCCAAAGGCCTCTTTAATGGCGAGAAGCTCCTTTTCCGTGATGGTATAGTTTTGTTCTGCAGCATTGAACTTCTTTGACATAAACGCCACTGGATGTAATTGCCCTGTTTCTTGGTGTCTTTGCGAAAGGACTGCACCCATGGCCACATCTGATGCGTCTGCCTCTACAATGAACGGAAGACTTGGATTTGCGTGTACCACGACAGGAGCAGAGGTGAACGCTGTTTTTAATTCTTCAAATGCATCTTGAGCCTTTGAAGTCCATACAAACGGGATGCTTTTCTTTGTCAAATGAGTGAGTGGAGCAGCTTTATTAGAAAAGTTGGAAATGAAACGTCTGTAAAAGTTTGCGAATCCCATAAAACGCTGGTTGTCTTTGACGTTCTTGGGACTGGGCCACTCTGCTATCGCTTTGACTTTTCTTTCTGCCATTTCTTGACCAATCGGAGTGAGAATTACACCCATAAATTCCACTGTGGACACATGAAATTCGCATTTGCTAAGCTTGCAAAACAAATGGTGTTTTCTTAATGCCTGAAGAATGAGACTCACGTGTTGGACATGTTGTTCTTCATGTGTGGAATAAACCAGGATATCGTCAATGTAGACGATCACGAATTTATCCAAAAACTCCCTCAAAACATCGTTTAGAAAAAATTGAAACGCGGCTGGCGCATTGCACAGCCCGAAGGGCATTACAAGGTATTCGAATAAGCCGTACCTTGTTTTAAAAGCTGTTTTCCATTCGTCGCCGTGACGCATCCGGACCAAATGGTATGCTCCACGCAAATCCAGTTTCGTGTAGATTACCGCTCCTTTGACCTGTTCAAGCAAAACGGTTATCAACGGTAAGGGGTATTGATTTCGGATAGTGATATAGTTCAGAGCTCTAAAGTCAATACACGTTCTAAACTCCCCATTTGCCTTAGGAATAAAAAACAGGGGCGAGGCCGCTGGTGAGGCAGAAGGACGAATAAACCCCAACTCCAAGTATTTATCCAAATATTTCCGTAAGTGGATATTCTCTGGTTCGGTGAGAGCGTATATCCGACCACACGGCACGACTGATCCAGGTTGAAGATCTATTCTGCAATCGTATGGTCTGTGGGGTGGAAGTGTCTCCGCTTTCTGATCACAGAATACATCCTGATATTGTTCATAACAGGACGGCAGTTCGATATCTTTCTCTGCAGCAGTGGCAATGTGTAGCGTCTTCCTGATGCATGACTCCGATGATGCCCAACAATTGGTGGCACAATACTCCGAAGATAGAACCAGCGTTTTCTTTTCCCAATTGATGTGTGGGTTGTGTAAAGACAACCATGGTAAACCCAAAATTACACCATATGATGGAACGGAAATTATATTAAACGATAAATGCTCTTAATGGCCTGGTAAACATTCCACTACACACGATTTAGTGATGTGTCGAATGGGGCCTGCTTCTAATTGCTTTCCATCTACCGCAAGTACTAGTTCTGGTTCCTTCTTATCCTCTAATGGAATACTTAATCGCTTGGCCTCCATGATGTCCATGAAACACCCCGTTGCTCCTGAATCTACCATAGCTTGAATGTTACAAGGTTCTTGATCCACATATACGATAATATCGATAAAAAGGTGTTCTTTGGACCCACTGTTATTCTTCTGTAATGAAGGGATTCCTAACACGCTTGACGACTCTCCTTCTTTACATCGCAAGCTTTTCAGTTTCCAGACTCTGCTTTCGGGTTTTAAACTGACACGGCGGTGGTACCATATCTGGATCGGCCTGGTTTGGGTTTAACAGGGCATTCACGAAGGTAATGCCCCTTTTTCCCACAATAAAGGCATAACCCGTTCCGTCTTCTATGTTCTCTTTTCTCTCCTGTTAATGCTGCTCTCACTGTTCCAATTTCCATAGGTTCTGAGGAAGCTGCCCCTGTTCCCGACGTTTTAGGCTTGTCATAACGTGTTGAGTATCTAGCCTTCCTAACATGTTCACCTTTGCGTTCTCTCATTCTATGATCCAATCTCATAGCAAGTTCAATTAACGCTGTACATGTTTGAGGTTGAGGATCCACTTGCGCTATTAAGTCTTTCAACTCCTCTCTGAGTCCTTGATAGAAGACTGCCGATTGTTTGTCTTCAGGCCACCGAGTTTCCGTGACCAGCCTCCTGAACGTGTTCACATAAGTCAACAGATCTTTATTCCCTTGTTTAATGACGAGCAGCTCCCTATCTGCTGCAAAAGTGTCTGCACGCCTATCAAATGTCTTTTCGAAATCGTCTCTGAAAGCATTCCAATCATGTAGTAGATTATCCTCATTTCTCACCAAGGGGACGGCCCATTGTGCTGCGTCGCCTGCCAAATAAGATATTAGAAACGACACCCTAGCTTGGTTGGTGGCAAACACCTTAGGTTTACAATTAAAGTGTAATAGCACTTGTGATAAAAACACTTGCACCTTATGTGTGTCGCCCGTAAATTTTTCAGGTGGCGCTAAAGGTATCGGGGTTGGGATTTCCACTACCATGGCAGTAGAGGCAGTTTGTGAAGAGCTTCCCATATCAAAAGGATTGCGTTGCATCCTATCTACCTTGGCTTGTAGTGCAGCCGTTTCATTGCGAGAGGCTGCTAATTCTACTTGGACCAAAGCTAAGGCGGCCATTACATCATCCATTGTGGCCATTGTATTTGAGTTCGACCGAACCGGGAGGATAAGGTATTCGTGGGCCGATTATTCTGTTCTGCGACCATTCGAATCTTCAGGGTTGGTTCGATGCTCAAATAGTTTCCATCTCTAAACCGCCCCAAATCTGCTATGAACACTACGCAGACTAAAGGATGGTCAAGCGAGGGAGATATGGATAAAGCCAGGAAGGAAAGGATGGGAACAGCGGGGAGGGAGACCTTAGAAGACACAAGAAGAGAGAAAGACAAACAATTACTAATCACCCTAGGCTTTCTTCTTCTCTTTAACAATGTATATTTGTATGCACTACCACTAACCTGTAAAGAAAAATACATAGGCATTCACTTTGGAGTTGTGTATAAGAAGTCTTCCGATTCGATTCAAAAACTTTATTCGATCATTGATTAATAATCATAAAAGTACATACATACATAAGTAATAAAACATGAGGGTACAGCAGGTTTTAAGTTAATCACATATCAAAAAAGGGTGCTTTTCCTCAAGCTTATCGATTTTAAAATATATACAGCAGTAAAAAAACAGATGTCCTGTGAATTAAGTCCAAATAAAAGCCCCATGGCCGATACAATAGTGGATACATTATATTTTTTGAAAAGCGGTTTCAGATATACTTTTCGAAGGTGGAGATAAAGAGGGCATAACAATAAAAATGCTCCGTACTTTGCTTTGTGGTCCCATCACACGGACAGGGGGCAGTAGTATAGGTCTTCATTACAGGATACGCAACAAGCAAATGAACAATCCCCATCCGTAATCTTGTCAATACATATTGGTGGGATCGGATAGTAACCAATTTAAGGTATCCTGAAAGCCCCATTTCTTCCTTAGTGTATCTGTCGTAAAAAACATGTGAGGAGAACTGAGCAGTAGCTGCGTTACGCTTCACCATGCTAACCCTCAGAAATTCATGTTTAATCTCACTCTTCGGGATATCTAAAACACAAGAAGGGTTATCACGCACCGTGAGATTAAAAACATCATTAAATGTTCGGATAATATAGTTAAGCCAGGGGATGCGGGAACATTTGTCCATGTGAAGACAATCTAAAATAATCTTTCTTGTAAAACCAGTCTGTTCCTTAGCCCATATAGATCTCCATACTAACAGGGGTCTTAATCTGATCAAGTCAGATAGATGTTCTAGACCAACCTCCTGATGGATCAGCTTTGTTGAGGCAGAAGATGGTAAACACAGGAGTTTTTTGACAAATTTGTTTTCCTCAACCTGGAGCATGTTGTTATTACAATGGCCCCACACTCCTGAGCCATATAGGGCCAGAGCAACACATTTATGGCGATATAGGTACAACATGTCTGATATCCGTCTTGGGCCTAACTTGGATGCAAACCTAAATATGCCAAAAGAACACTTGGCCATTTTGGCTCTTACATTAATCATTTCAGGTGTCCACATCCCCCCACTGTTAAAAGTGATACCCAAATAACAGAATTTGTCCACCACTTTTATAGTTTGGTCCATAACTGTGAAGGGCCTTAAGTTTTTAATTTTCTTCCCACAGGGCATTATAAAAGTTTTCGAATTATTAATTTTTAATTTTCTCCCATTAATAAAATCTGCAAATTTATTCATAAGTTTTTGCAACCCTAGAGGGGTTTGTGAGAGCAGAAGTCTTCCTACTTCAGGAGGCTGAAACAACAATGAGGAATATCAGACAATACTCTACGTACACTAGTATCTCCACTTAAACCATAAGTAAAGCACACTACCTGTCTAGTATAGACGAACCCCTTCATTCATACACAACTCCTGTAAAGAAAAAAACCGCATGTATTCATGAACAGTTTTTCTTGGGCAAGGCGCCTTCCGTGATCAATAGCATGCAACACAATACAACTTGTATCTGTCTTCTGACAATCCGAGAGTTACGTCACTCCCCAACAAGTAAAGTTTATGGAAACAATCAATGGAACACGGTTTCCTTAATTCTGAGGAACACCAATGAAACCTTGTACAGTTCTATCCTCCAGGGCAATATAACTCTCCTTGCCCCCAGATACAAGCTTAATAGTCCAGCCTTAATATACCATATGAAGGCTCTTGAACCCCCTCCACATGGAAGCACAAAAACAGTTACAGAGAGCTTCAGTTCCAGCAAAGCACGATCCCGTGCAAACAAAGAAAACGCCGTTTGTTAACTCCACAAACGATCGTGATTGGAGCTCCGAACAGTACACAGAGAACGGTGCCAAAGGCACCCTTACCAGCCGCCAAAACCTCCGGTCCAAACCTCCAGTCGCCAGTGATACACAATAATCGGCAGCGTCCTGCCCATTCTCCATACTGATATGCGCTGCGACCACGTGACCTGGAAGCAATCCGATCACGGTCGCGCATGGCGCTACTGCTTCTGTGGATTGTAGTTCGTGACGGGCTGTGCCCTCGTAAGCCTAGTGCCCCCTAACAACACGTGGGAGTTCGCAGTACGCGGTACGGAAGAACTGCGAGCCTAGTGCAAATTGAGGAGGAGGAGAGCCAGTCGGACTCCATTGGGCGCGGCTGCCACCCAGAATAATCCCATTGGTGCCCACCCATGCTGAACTGTGAGTTAAACATTGGCTATGCACTGAGGCACGATGTGTAGGTGGTGGCTGGCTTTTATATAAGAACGTGGATATCAGCGAAGGTGGGCCCACTATCACAAGAGGTACATTACACTTGAACTAAACCTGGTCTGGGGCTAATCCTCGAGGCTGGGGCTAATCCTCGAGGCTGATCGATTGCTACATACTCCTGAGGCGGAAGCCGGGAGGTTTTACTGCTAGATAAACAGAATAATTGTTATCTCTATCTTTTAAACGCACTGCACTTTATACCAGCACTAGCGCTTTTAAATTGTTGTTATTACCGCTTTTACTGTGTACTTTTGTGAGCTGTGTTACCTTGAGAAATCACCTGTTAAACATCTCCCAAACGACCGCTTGTAAGCCGCTTTACTGTACCTAAGAATAAAAAGGCACAAAGCTATTTCGAGGCTCCCGGTCTAACAAACAATCCCCTCGAGGCAAGGAATCCACAGCCACCATCTTGAATTGGGGCCTGGACAGCGCTCTAGTGGCTGGGCGATTTGGGCCCAATCCACTATAAAAGAGCCGACTTTAGTCCCTTCTTTAGATCGATTGCTACATACTCCTGAGGCGGAAGCCGGGAGGTTTTACTGCTAGATAAACAGAATAATTGTTATCTCTATCTTTTAAAAGCACTGCACTTCATACCAGCACTAGCGCTTTTAAATTGTTGTTATTACCGCTTTTAGTGTGTACTTTTGTGAGCTGTGTTACCTTGAGGAATCACCTGTTAAAAATCTCCCAAACGACCGCTTGTAAGCCGCTTTACTGTACCTAAGAATAAAAAGGCACAAAGCTATTTCGAGGCTCCCGGTCTAACAAACAATCCCCTCGAGGCAAGGAATCCACGGCCGACATCTTGAATTGGGGCCTGGACAGCGCTCTAGTGGCTGGGCGATTTGGGCCCAATCCACTATAAAAGAGCCGACTTTAGTCCCTTCTTTAGATCGATTGCTACATACTCTTGAGGCGGAAGCCGGAGGTTTTACTGCTAGATAAACAGAATAATTGTTATCTCTATCTTTTAAACGCACTGCACTTTATACCAGCACTAGCGCTTTTAAATTGTTGTTATTACCGCTTTTACTGTGTACTTTTGTGAGCTGTGTTACCTTGAGGAATCACCTGTTAAAAATCTCCCAAACGACCGCTTGTAAGCCGCTTTACTGTACCTAAGAATAAAAAGGCACAAAGCTATTTCGAGGCTCCCGGTCTAACAAACAATCCCCTCGAGGCAAGGAATCCACGGCCGCCATCTTGAATTGGGGCCTGGACAGCGCTCTAGTGGCTGGGCGATTTGGGCCCAATCCACTATGAAAGAGCCGACTTTAGTCCCTTCTTTAGATCGATTGCTACATACTCCTGAGGCGGAAGCCGGGAGGTTTTACTGCTAGATAAACAGAATAATTGTTATCTCTATCTTTTAAACGCACTGCACTTTATACCAGCACTAGCGCTTTTAAATTGTTGTTATTACCGCTTTTACTGTGTACTTTTGTGAGCTGTGTTACCTTGAGGAATCACCTGTTAAAAATCTCCCAAACGACCGCTTGTAAGCCGCTTTACTGTACCTAAGAATAAAAAGGCACAAAGCTATTTCGAGGCTCCCGGTCTAACAAACAATCCCCTCGAGGCAAGGAATCCACGGCTGCCATCTTGAATTGGGGCCTGGACAGCGCTCTAGTGGCTGGGCAATTTGGGCCCAATCCACTATAAAATGGAGCCTCCTCCCCGTCCGCGCAGCGGGCGGGCGCAGCGGGCGCGCCGATGGCGCGCCGGAGGCGCGCCAGAGGCAAGCCCGTCTGGGCCCGCCCGGGCCAGGCCGGGCACAGGGCCATCCACTATGCCCGTTTCACATAATCCCCGGGTCAGATACTCACGTGACTACCTCCTGCAATTCTGTGCGGCAGCTCCTTCCCCAGGATCCCAACCTTCTCCCAAGCCCCAAGATGAGCCTGCAGGGACATCCATCTACAAGTCCTCCAATGGTATTAGCCTAGCCCTGCTGAACTGCAGATCAGCCCCTAAACACGCTATAGAGATCAAAATACTGATCCAAGACTTAAAATTGGATATTCTTTTCCTCAAAGAAACCTGGCTAACGTCTCACTCCGAAGCGGACATTGTCAACATGCTACCCCAGGACCACCTTATACAATATCAGAACAGAAGGGAGGGAAAAGGAGGTGGACTAGCGATTGTCTACAAACATTCCTTTGTATGCAGGCTACAAGAAGGAGGTATCGAGGACTGCGAAAGCACCCATTTCTCCATTCAGATAACTCCTAATAAATCCCTTACGGGCACTCTGATATACCGTCCACCCGGCAGCCCAGGAAATTTTGTTAGCTCACTACTAGAGTCCACTATTTCCTCCTGCACCTCGACCCCTAACTTCATTGTGCTCGGTGACTTAAACTTACATTTTGAGGACAACACAGACAAAACTGCTGGGGACCTCACCTCAGAATTAAAAGTACTTGATCTTCATTTAATTAATTCAGAGGCCACTCACACAAAAGGTCATCTTTTGGACCCTCTCTTCACTAACCTGCCAAAAACTGAGGTTCGACCTGTGATCCCTCTCCCTTGGACTGATCATTTTCTCATCCCATTCACCTGGCAAACTCCAGTAAAAATGGCCCACACACCAATCCCCAGAGAACACGATAGAATATGGTCTAGACTATCATTTGAGCGCTGGACACAGGAGCTAATCCGCTCCGCTCCTCTGCCACTCCCTGACCCGGTAAAAGCAGACGAGAACTTCACCAGTTGGCTCACTTACACTCTGGATATAATCGCCCCTAAACAAGATCTAAAAATGAAAAATAACTCCTTTAAATCTCCATGGTACTCACAAGAACTCAAGAACCTACGAAAAATCTGCAAAATCCATGAGAGAAAGTGGAGAAAAAAGTGGGACCCCCTTATCAAGGAAGAGTATAAAACAGCAATGAGGACCTACAAAGCAGCGCGAAAAATAGCCCAAGCCTCCTTCTTTGACAAAAAAATTAAAGCTGCATCTAGCTCATCCCGAGAGACTTACAAAATAGTCAAAGAACTTCTCAAAATACCTAACTCCCCCTCTTTTCAACAACCCTCAGTTGCCAGATGCAACCAAATAGCGGGCTTTTTCCAAAACAAGATCACTAACATTCTGCAATCACTTCCGCCCAAAGCAGACAACAACCCCCCTGTTGCCCACCCCCCCACCCCGAGACCAACCCTGGACAGCTTTAATCAACTGTCCAATGAAGACTTCTTGAAAGCCCTCTCAGACCTGAAAAGTGGTTCCCCCAACGACCCTGCTCCCATTCGAATCCTAAAACAAGTTGGACCTACCATCTCTCACCTGGCCTCTAACCTTATTAACACATCGCTGCGCCAAGGAGTGGTCCCCCCCAGCTGGAAGCATGCCATGATCAAGGCATTACAGAAAAAACCAGGCCACGACCCCTCAGATCTATCCAACCTTCGACCGATCTCTCTCTTGCATGGCATGAGTAAGATCGCAGAGAAGGCAGTCAACCAGCAATTGTCAGCCTTCCTCGAATCCAATAATCTCCTTCGACCCTCACAAACAGGCTTCTGTCCAGGCCAGGGGACCGAGACAGCCCTCCTGAAAGTGGTAGAGGAGGCCAGATGCATCTTGGATTCAGGGGGATCGGTTTTACTGCTCCTCCTGGATCTAAGCGCTGCATTTGATACGGTGGACCACAAGATCCTTATCCAACTACTATCTGAGCTAGGAGTGAGAAGCACGGCACTCTGTTGGCTCTCATCCTTCCTAGAAAACCGTACCTTCCAGGTCTGTGAAGGGAACGTTCGATCAGATATCCTTTCCCTCCAGTGTGGGGTTCCACAGGGCTCTTCATTGAGCCCTACACTGTTTAACACATATATGGCCCCCCTGGAGGATGTGGTCACCCCATTTGGGATAAAAGCCGTCACCTACGCTGATGACACTCAAATGATCGTATCATTCTCACTCGAAGAAGAAAAAATCAAAAACCTCCATGACTGCCTAGAAGGTATATACGTTTGGATGTCCAATTCGAGGCTTAAGCTCAACGGCTCAAAGACCGAGCTTATGCTCCTGGGACAACAACTACCATCCTTCCCCATTGCTATGTGGCCTTCATGCCTAGGACCCCTCCCCCAGCCCAAGACTGAAATTAAAAGTCTAGGGTTCTGGCTGGAACAGAACCTCTCCATGACAACACAGGCAAAAAAAACAGCCGGCACCTGTGTTGGTCTACTCCGATCAACTAGGAAGATTCTTCCACTACTCCCTGCAACCTCACAAAAAATGCTCATGCAAGGTCTAATACTGTCAAGATTAGACTACTGCAATGCCCTTTTTTTGGCCGCCCCTGAAACTACGCTCAATGTCCTGCAGCGAACACAAAATCCCGCTGCAAGGATACTCACGGGAACCCCCCGCAGAGTTTCAGCCAAACCTGCCCTAAAGGCATTGCACTGGCTGCCGATCCGAGAAAGGGTCAAATTCAAAACCTTATGTACCACCCACAGAGCCATGCAAAATCAAGGACCCCCAATGTTGAAATCTATGATCTGCCCATACTTACCTAACAGACCCTTACGATCAGCGCAGGGCAACCTGGCTAGGGTCCACCGAATTAAAAGAGCTCGAACCGGTGGACGCCGTTTTTCGGTGATCGCCGCAACCCTCTGGAATTCTCTTCCAATCCAACTCCGGTCTGAGCCTAATCACATGAGATTCCGAAAACTTCTCAAAACCCACCTCTTCCCGCAATAACTTCTCTCCTCTCCCCTTCTGCTTCTATCCTCAGGTGTTTGTCTGCAATCTCAGTGCTGGGACGCTTCCGGGCAGCCATGCGCTATAGAAGTCCCAAATTCATTCATTCATTCATTCATTCAAATCAAATCAAATCAAATCAAGCTTTATTCGGTTTTTAAGTTTAAAACTATAAAAGCAGCAGAGAAAAAAATAAAATACATGCATATATATAACGCACAATAATTAATTGCAGGTTTAAAAAAGGGAAAACAAATTAGACCATTTAAAACAAACTAGAATCAGTCTTATGCAGAATAAAAGCGCATGGTACACTGGAACCCCCTTTCAACGGATTTTATAGTTCAGTACTCTGGGGCCAGGATAAAAGTCAAACAAGTCACAGATACAGATAGGGCCATCTCCAGTTTTGGGCTGAGAGGATCTTAGGTAGGGGACAATGTTCCTGTGTTTGAATTTAATTAAAATCAGATCTCCTGGACAGTTTTTGGGCAACGTACCCAACCATCCTACCCTCCTGATGCTTACAATTCCGCCATCTAGGTCAGGTGGCAGCGGTCTATTGTTATTGAGCCAGAAGATGGCTTTGTTCAGCAGGTCCTGGTTTGTTTCAAATTTGCCCTGTCTAAGCTCTGGCACCCCAGAGAGAACAGTCACATAGGGGGCGGCTTCAGGGGGTAGGTTGATTCGATGCCTTCTTTCATGAGGATTCCTAGGTGCTATTAAAGAGTTACATCTTTTTGGGATGGGTTTGCTAGTAGAGGGATCAGTTGGTGGTGCTTTTCTGTGTTCTGTAGACTTAGGTTTCTCATGGTTGGTGGAGAGCGTATAACATAAAGGAGAAGCAGTGTTTACATTTGATGGATTAATCCTTTGTACTATTTTTTCCACGCTGGACAACCTTTCTCCCAGGTCCTGAATTTTTGTGACCAGGGGTGATAGGGCCGCGTTCAGCAATCGTTCAATGTGGGCCAGTAGGGTGGATTGGAAGGGGGAAACAGAATCATTTGATGTGGCCCCCACCTTCTGTGGCGTTGAAACAGTTGTAATAGCGGGGGGTGATGAGGGGCTACAGGACATTTGATCAACATTAGCTGGAATCTCCTCAATGTTCATTTTGGTGATTAGGGCCTGGGGCAGCGTGTTAGCTTGAGTGGGAATCATTACAGGCAATAAAGGTAGTTCCTGGGGAGTGCGGTTTATAAGGTCAGTATTTCTGCCAGATGTGGGTGGAGTTGATATATTAGGGGCGTAATTTGTGCCACACAAGGCATTCAGGTCCTCCCAGAAAGACATATTTTTAGGACTGCAAGAGCTCCAAAATAGTCACTGGACGGGTCAGGGACAAATGACAATTGGAAGCAAAAGGGTTAGTTGTTTTCTGTACCTGCTTCAATGATGGGGCCAAGTGGGGTGGCCCGTCCCGTCCTCCTCGGGTCCTCTGAGGGCCACAGAGGGCCCGCCCTTTGCCCGGGTTTAGCCCGGCGCCCGCCCGCGCGCGCGTCCCGCGGGGCCGGAGGTGAGGGCTGACTTAAATAGGCTCCGGTAGCAAGGGGGTGTGGCCGCCGCCTCCCGAGTCCTCCCGCTGGCTGCAGGTGCGTCCTTGCACTTCTGTGTGCTCACGCTGCGCCTCCCGCGAAGCGGGAGACGCGAGGTCTGTTTTGTTTTCCCCCGGTGGCAAGAGGGTGTGGCCGCCGCCTCCCGAGTCCTCCCGCTGGCTGCAGGTGCGTCCTTGCACTTCTGTGTGCTCACGCTGCGCCTCCCCATTCATTCATTCATTCATGCATGTGAACCACTGGGACTGCTGGATCAGAGGCGGTCCACACAGAAAGTGCACGGCCTGAGTGCCGATAATAGAAGTGGGACCTGATTGACGCAACTACGGTGCAGGGAGAGTGAGGGTCCATGGCTTGACACGGGGTGGCCTTAATTTCACATTGACATGGGCAAAGATAAAGCAGCCTGAGCAGGGGCATCCAACACCATCACTTAATATACTACGCTGCGTCATCCCATGCAGCGCATAACACGTCAAACCGCCATCAACGACGAGGAAGATGGTGGAGGGGAGGCAGAGCCGACACGGACGGAGCTATTAGCCACCATACAGGGATCCCAAAAGGCACTGGAGGCCCGGATTGATACTGTCTCCATTGATGTCAATCTCCTACCGGCGGACCTCCGCAAAGTAGCAGACAAGGTCACAGTGGTTGAAGAGGATGTATCTGGCCTCAAGGGAGAAGTTGCCACCCTGAAAGAGCAAGTGTCTCAATTATTCTCCACAACGAAAGCTCTGGAGCGCCGTGCGGAGGATGCGGAGTCCCGAGCCTGACGAAGTAACATCCGTATTTTGGGCTTCCCCAAAAGGGCAGAGGGGAGGTCCGTAGAGTCGTTTCTGGAACAATGGATCAGGGCCCAGTTGTGCCCAGAGGGCTTATCAGACAAGTTCGTCATTAAAAGGGCGCATAGGGCACTGGTGCCTCCTTTACCCCCTAGGGCACCGCCCAGGCGTTCGTTGTGAAAATCTTGAACTATAGACATAGGGACTGCATCCTTCGGGTCGCCAGAAAATGACAAGACCTCTTCTTCGAAAACAGTAAGATATCCATTTATCCTGATTATACCAAGCATGTACAGGAGCAACAGAAATGGTTTCTACGTGTAAAGAGGAAATTGAGGAACCTGCACATGCAATACATGCTACTGTACCCCGCAAAGCTCAAGGTCCTGATGTAGGGAGAGGCATACTTCTTCAAGACCCCTGAGGAAGTGTGGGAATGGTTGGAGATAAGGAGGGATGCACTCCCTCCGCGAGAGCCTCTGTCTCGGAACAAGAAATGGGGCACCAGATCCCTACAAGCAACACAAACAAGGGGTGGAGAAGAAGGGTCACTTACTGAGGACATAGGCCTGGACAAAAGGATCACGGTTGGGAGCGATGGAACTCTGCATATGAGTGTGGACACTACCGGCCCTGGAGGCCGAGGGAGACACTGTCAACCCGGACAATGGCCAACTGCATTGGTGAATGTGGTCCCAGAAACGCTGCTTGATCAGGAGCTGGATGCCGGGTGGGACAGGGGGCAGGGGGTGTGTAGGGGCTTCTGGGCGGGGCTGGCTTTGGAGACACATCAATAAGCAAAATATTTAAAGACAGAAGCGAGCTTTGGCAATGGAATGGCGGGAGCTTCTCATGGGCGCTGGGGGGGGGTCCAATAATGTTTGCTCCTATTCGGCGACAGCCTAATTTATGATACGGGATGAGGGCGAAATTCAGGGTGTGGGGGCTGTTGAGTTCAGATTTCTTCATATAGGGTGGCTTGAGAGTGTATACAGACAACCAGATTGTTGTTTGCAAATGTCCGTGGGTGGGGGGATGGGTTTGGGGGTTATTAGTTAATTTGTGTTGGTTTGTTCAGAAGGTGTGCACTGTAGTGACAAATGCAAGGGTGGGCAGGGTTCGGCATTGGTGGCTGAAGTGAGTACACTCCGCAATGGGGCCTCAGTATAAATTCCTGACCTGGAATGTGGGAGACTGGGTACCTGTACCAAGAGGCACAGGGTTTTAACATTTCTTAAACGTAATCATATATCAATTGCTCGCCTTCAGGAAATGCACCTGGATGATAGCTGTGCAGCTAGAGTAGCCAAGAAGTGGTGAGGACAGATGCATCACTCTACCTATTCTACCTACATCAGGGGTACAATGATTTGGGTGGCCCTGGGCATACCATTTACCATGACATATAGTGAATCCTATGTGAATGGCAGATATGTACTGCTGATGAAATAAGAAGCGTTCCCTTTAGTTTGGGAACGACCCTCTGGGCGCTGCTGTTTTGGATCTACGCTGCGATCTATTCTTTGTTTTACATCATATGACACCAATAAATAGTCAGTTCATCAAATTTCCATCATCATTTGATTTATTCCTTCACTTTCCAATGTTGAAATTCACATCGTGAAGCATATATTTTTTTTTTAATTTTTTGAAAACCTTTATTGCACAATGTCATGAAACAATTACGGGCCTACAACCATCCGCCGGCCTCGACAACGTTTGGAGCACATCTGTACACAATACAGCACCGCAGTAGTTTGTAAAGCAAAATACAGTCATTTTAAGTTACACTGGTGAAGTACGTACTACTGGGGAGCAGGAGAAGTGAAGGTTTATTTTAAAAGTTTTTTATGAAGAATAATAACTGTAAAGGTTAGAAAGGATCAAGGACCAGACATACCAACCAACCTGAAGTGGGCTATGCATAGCAGAGAAATCCAGCGAGCAAGGAGACAACATCAAAATGGCGGCACCAAAACAATACACAAGGATTAGGTCTCAGAATTCGTCGCGTGCCAATTGCTACCCGCCCCCATACAACCAACGCCATTGACCCAAGAAAAGGGAAAGAAAAAGAATGTAGAAATAGGAAAAAACCAAGGCCCCTAGAAACCAAAGCGGACAAAATAATATCCCCCCCCAGACCCCCCCCACCCTACACGCATGCAGAGGCTACGGCCTACCCCCCCCTAGCAGTGTGTCTGTCGCCCAAAAAAGAGTACCCGAAATAAAGAAGAAAGAGAAGAAAAGAAAGAAAAAAAAAAAAAAAGGAAACATGTATTACCGGAGGAGGGCCAACCATATGCATCCGGAATAACCAACAGGAATATTTATCGGCCACCGCACCCCGACCCCTAATCAAACCATAGCCAACGTCCAGCATCCCCGTCCGTCCATCACAGTCTTAGTAATACAAACAACGGTAGTAAGGCGGGAAAATGGCAGAGTCAACCCTGTCCCCTGCGGTCCAATGTGCCAGTAAGGCGCAACAGCGAAGTAGCCCAGCGGAGCAGGAGAAGCAGCCGGAGTGGAAACAGCGAGACATTGCACCGTCCATCGATATCCATCCGAAGCAGGACAACGTGATCCACAAAGGTACAGTACAGGCAAGCACACAACAGTAGTCCTCCAAAGCATGGTAACCCAGTTCTAAGCAACTTGCCCAGAATAAGCTTGCCAGTCTCGCCATTAGATCCCGATGGAGGTATTAGATATGGCATCCAAAGGCGATCTTCCAGTAGCTGCACAAGTATCGAAATCATGCTGTCCTCCATTACTGCAACAGGCAGGGTCGCGATGATGTGAGGCCCGCTCACCATCTGCACCTCCACGCTTCTCTGAAAGGGCAGCTCGCAACAGCCGAGCCCAGGGTGTGGCGAGATGCTCCGCACATAGGCGCCAGCTCGGCCGGTTGAGGAGAGCGGGGGCAAAATGTCGTCCATTCGGCACTCCAAGTCCCGGGCGTTGTAGCACACAGCATCTCGCAGATCAGCCAAAGCACGCAGGATATCTCCGATACTCAAGGGCACCACGGGAGAGGATGAGACTGTAGCTCCCTGCACATGGAACTCGCAAGCTTGAGGCAACCCTCGATCCCAATCATCGGCACCCATTACCAGCTTCTGATCATCTAATCGGCTCTCCGACAAACACAGCCAGGGCGTGGGGACCAGGGCAGCACCCTCCATTCCAGCGCCGCGTATGGGAGCAACACAGCAAGACCAGCACGTCCAGTGCAAGCGCCAAACACGTAGCCCAAAATGGCCCCCTCCACTCCGCTGGATAGCAAGGAAACTCACAGGATCAGCCGGGGAGAGGGATACAATTGTTGCAGCAGCAGCGATGAAGCCGTGAAGCGTGGGAGCTCAAACAGAAACTGTTGCGCCACTTCAAAGGACCCAGGACGTCTGCCGCGGCTCGCCGGCCGATTCCGCACCTCCTGCAATGGCCGTGAAGCATATTTTGACCATAAATCCATATATATATATATATAGAGCTTTCCCAATGCATTTCGTACCTATAATAGGTACTTCATCAGGGGAATCTGTAGAGATAATATACATAAATGAGGGTCCATCATTCTCTCTATTCAATTGTAAATAAGCATGCAGTACATTCTTCAAACATGACAGTTACTAAATCAAAATCATTTTCCGAACAAACTCAAAATAAATGACCTGTTACAACTCCTAACGTAAACCTAGTGCGCCTACATCTATAGAACACCAAATGTATTCAATATATAAATAAGATACGAGTTATATACTGACCAAAATAACCCAGACATTGCTTTCTAGTTGACGTGTGGAAATATCTCATTCTACAATGTATCTTGCATGTGAACATGACCTGTTGTCTGTCCCCTCCCTAGTCACGATGTCGTCAACTTACCGCTAATGTGCAGCTACGTGCATTGTATTCTCAAAGGTGGTTAAACGCGGGACTAACCCTTCGCTGTTAATAACACATGGTGTCCTAAAAAGTGAAGACGACTTTCCTTTCAGAAGGCTAGAAAGTGAAGTCGGACTATCGCTGAGGTAACAAATGTATTCGGCCATCTTGGAATGGGGTGGTCTGCTTTAATGAACCATCCAGTTCCGTGTAATACTTCTGAATCACGTCCAACTCAAACTAACTTGCCTAACGGTACCCAATCAAATCATAAATAGTGCAAAATATATAAACAACGTCATACATGATAATGCATCATATTCAGTCATTGTAGTAACTGTAATTAAGAAGGATGTCAGTATTGTTATTGTTCATAAATAGCACGAGAGGTCCAAGCGTTCATTGAGCCCATGCGGCTTTAAAGAATCCAATCTGAAAATCCATTGATTTTCTTTTTGTAAAAGTTTTTTGTTCACATCCTGGTTTTCAATCGCGATGATCATCTCAAGTACCAAAAATTTCAGCTGTGAAATATTATGTCTTTTTTCATTGAAATGAACAGCAATGGGTGATTTATCATTTTTTGTTCTTATATTGCTCTTGTGTTCTGTCAGACGAGTTTTTATCTTTCTAGATGTTTTGCCCACATATACCAGGCCACACGGGCATTTGAGGAGGTATATAAGATTCCTGCTGTCACAAGTTGTCGTTACTTTGAGACGTATAGGGTTTCCTTGTCGTGGGTGATTGATGGTATTTCCCTTGATAATTGCATGACAGTTGTTGCAATTTAAACATGGTACTGTGCCTTTGAACGATACATCTGTGGTGTCTTGAATTCTTTTTTTGAGCATGTCTTGAATATTTCTACTACGAGTATAAGCAAATCTTGGCTGGTTCTGAAAAATCCCTTTGAAATCTGGTTCATTGGATTGAGCTCTAATAATTGTGAATCGGGGGGAGGAGCCAAGCAGGCATTCGAAATGGCCGCATAGTCGCTCGGCTCCGTGAGCCCGTTCGCCCCACACGACTATCCTGGCACTTATCCTGAGCTGAGAGAACATATTTTGCTAGGAGAACAACTACGAACACCTACCGCGTGTTCCCGGAGCTCCGGTGTGCAGCGGATCCTCTGAATCGTCTCCGTCTGCTCCGCGGCCTAAGCGGCTACGAGACCGGGGCGTTGACTCGGTGGGGTCTCCCGCCACGCCTGTAGCGTCGACGGCCGTTGATGGCGACGAGGAGCCTGCCGTTGGGTGCCGTTGACGTGAAAGACCGCTTCTGGCAGTGAAGACCCGGTCCGCTTGTTGGCGACTCTTGAGGGGCAGTGGGGGGACATTGGACCGGAGGGGGTGCTTGACTCTTGCCCCCCCCCCTCCCCAAAGTTTGTTGCCCGGGCATAACCAAGGTCTGCCCCCGATATAGGCGGGCGGCTCCCGGCCGGGACTCTAGCCTTTTGGTGGCTCTCCTTTCTGGAGCCTGGCCCACAGTTTGTTTGCCCTGGAGACGTGTCCCGTGGAGCCCTCGTGTTGAGGCCCAGTCCCTGAGTGTGGTGAAGAGGGACGGGCTGGCTGGATCAAGATGGCGGCGGATGCACTTTTCTATGACCCGAGTCCAGATCGGATGGCTGATCTGCAGGTGGGGCTGAGCTGCTCGCATCATGCAAAGGAGTTCATTTCCCGGGACGTGATAGCTGCTTTAGCTGTCTTGCACGAAACTATGCTTTGCCATGCCCGAGACTTGGGCGGAAAAATGGACGCCATCACTGTTTCGCCGTCCTTGGCGGCCACGCCCTGATTCCACGGGACTGCCGGTGATCTTGCTGCTGACCCACTGGAGGAAATTACGGCTTCACGTAGGCACTGGGGACCGCCGGAGGTCCGTGCTCCTGTGCGGGCCGACTCGATTGCGTATTTGGATGTCACCTTGGAACATATGCCGGGCCGACGGCTCGATATGGAGTGCTGTTTCTCTTTTTGGAATGGAATGGTCGTGTCGCAGCGATGGCTGGACTGTGTGGCTTTCCTCTCCTGGATGGCGTTGTCGCTTGTGAGCTTTGGGAATCTTCCGGAACCGGTGTTGATATCGTCTGTTCTTGGCTGTTTACACCTTGATGGGTTTGGATTATCGTACTCTTTCATGGTTGTGTCCCAGCCGGACCCAATTGTACTGTACGGACTTTTAGGACTTTGCTCTAAATTGATCAACGAGAGGACTTCTAGCTGTGTTACTGCTAGACAGGGTCAGGGATGATGTGGGTCATGTCTATTGGTGCTATTATTGATAGAAGGTGCAGTGGGTATGTTTAATTGCTATTGTATTGAGGTAATAGAAATTTTTAGGTAGCCAATGTGTCCCCCACTCGCACCCTATCCATGCACCCATGTTCCTTGTATGTCATGTAACTTCCTTCCCGTGCATGCTAGAAAGACGCATATGCATTTGCGTCCAACCTTAACATGTCAGCTGTCCAGTCCTACATGAAAATCCTGTTAATTAGGCTTCTAGGCCTATGGTGCCAACGTCTTTACATGGTACACTTTTGAATCTCGCACACGTTTTCTCCATGTTTCCTGGCCCAGTCGAGCTAGGCCCTTAAACGAGGCCCCGAGTCTTTTCTCTTCTGTCTCCGAAAACTGTATGCATCCCTGACCTCTGCCTTACTTCCTGCCCAGCGAAACGGTGCCCGGCTCAGCCTGGCCTGCCTGCCAAAATCGTATTTTGCCTACAAGTTATCTGCTCAGCCTCCTCGAAAACACATTCCAGTCTAGTGAAATAGGTAAACATATTCCCGGCTGCAGAGCAAAGGGCCCGGCCTTCCTGTCCTCCTTGCAAGTGATTTACAGAACCCGTTACCATGGTAGGCCCATGGCCCCGTGCATTGCACCAAGACACGTATGCACGCACTAGCATTCAGTATTGGACGGCCTCTGCCCGAGAGACCTTTTACTTCAGACACCACATCCTCCAAACATGAGATACCAGATATGCTATAGGTACAGGTTGCTCTGACATCCCAGACACCAGTCTCCTCTACTAGTGCTAAAGTCAAAGCCCCAGTTCTCCCCAGTTACACGTCATGCTCAGTTGCGCGCGCATCTAGGTCATAAGTTTCTGCTGATCCTGCAAACTTTCTCTATGCATCCACCCACTTGTGACGTTTCTTGTGACGTTCCTCTGACATGTCCAGTGCACGCCCACGTGTACGCCTTTTTACTCGCCTCCTGTTACGCACATGTGTTCTTATCTCTCTCTTTTCACCTGTTACGCCTACTGTATTCATTTCAATTATACTGTTTTACTATATATAATGTGTGATGCTAATAAAACGTTGAATGTCCCTTCCTGAACCTTAGTGGTGATGGAACATGATGTCCTGTTCTTCGAGGAGCATAATTAAAGCCCGTATGACTCAGATACCACGGACTCTGCCTCTCATTTGATTGAGCTGTCCTTATTGATATTTAATGTATAGAAAAATAGTACGGTAATTTTATTTACCACATAATCTGGCGCCCGAACAGGGACCCCCCCCCCCTTCCCCACTCGCCGGCGATGTTACGCAGGCCTTGACCCCTTCTATAGCCCCGACGGAATCCGTGCACACCTGCGGGTTTTCCTGCTATCTCCCTCGGGCCCACGGAGGAGACGGAGACTGAGGTCCGGCATCCAGACGAGGCGGTGAGGAATGCGGAGGATCCCGACCAGAGCCCCGAGTCGAGAGAGCAAGGTCCGAGGTATCCGGAGGCCCACCTGTTCCGAAGCGCAAGCGTAGCAGCCAGTCGCCGTAGCAGTCCAGTCCAGTCCAGTTTCCGAGGCCTTCAGTTTTTGCTTCCCGGTGAGTACCGTTGTTGGGAACGCATCTAGACGGGTTCATTAATTTGTGCCCGGTCAAGACAGGTCTGGGTAGACAGACCTGGTCCGGACGTGTTCACTTAGGTGAACGCGGTATGACGTGTCTCTTTATGGGACCGGTATTGTCTGTACTGTTTTAGCAGTGCATCTAGTAATCCAGTATTCTAGTATTGTATCTCGAAATTTTCAGAATCCGTGTTTTCTATGTATCAGGTAATATCAGTCTGACATGTTTCAATGTGTTTTAATGTCGTGGTATGAATGATTGTTTGCTATTCATTACTGTGTTTACTGTGCTCACTTTCAAGTTAGTCCAATCATGCCGCTGTTCACAAAATTACGTCAGATTGGAACTAGGAAAGGGATACTCGAAGAAGCAGTTCCCGTCCCGCCTAGGGACACTCCTGGATATTTTATGTACCATAAGCACGGCTTAGATGCCATATTGTATCTAGATTTGTGGGTGGATTACACTAGGGATCTGGAAGAGAAGTATAGATGGCCTGTCTCAGGGACATGGGATGCTGATTGCATCATGAGAGTAGAAGAAGCCTTGTGGAAAAAGAAAGCCAGACAATCCCAGAAAGATGCCATAGAATTGTGGCGCAAAGAAGCGCATAGAAGGACAGAGAAAGCAATCAGAAAAGCAGAGAAAAGTAGAGAAGAATCTGAAAAAGCCAGAGAAAAAGAGTTACTAGAAGAAGGAGAATGAGTCAGAATAGAACAATTAGACCGTCAAAGAAATGCACTCATTACAGGCATGTATCCTGTTCTTGCCGAGGGCCTGCCCAAGGCGACCCCGGAAGTACCCCGTAACTTGCCACCACCATTGGTCCCGACTAAACTCCGTCCCAAACAGACCGCAGCGGACATTTTCCTTTCTTCCTATTTAGATGATGTAGCTCCAGCATATACCAATGTACACGTACCACCTGTTAATAATGTACAACAGCCTACTCAGCCCGTTCAGTCTGTTCAAGACGCGTTACCTCCACCTCCTCAAGACTCGACTTCTCCATCCGTTGTCATTTCCCATCCTGTCAACACTGTCCCGGTCATGACTATTCCTGTCACTACTACTACTACTACTGTTCCTCCTACTGTCAGTCCTTACAATCCTTTCGCTATACCGACAACCCAGAGTCTGCCTACACCTGCACCTGTTTTTCAAATTATGACGCCAGCAGTCTCAACACAGCTAATTGATGGTTACGCTTCCGCTTCGGGAGGCGCCGTAGGAGGTCAGCCTATCACCCCGCCTCAAGTAAAACGAATGACACTCAGAGAAATAGCATTACAGCGTACACCCAAAGCAGCGACATTCCAATCCCTTAGACAATACATTACAGATTGTAGATATGAATCAGTACCTGGCGAAGATGACATGATGTTATTTTCGTTACGTTTACGACGTGTTACGAACTATTTGATTCTTTTACCAGAAATGACTAACCATCTAGACAATATATATCATTTTATTAGAACAGGGGAGAGACCAGAATGCATTCGCGAGGCCATGGCACATCAAAAGGTTGAGACACAAAGAATGATCTTACGATTTCTGATTAATTGTTTGATAAGGGAACGAGATCGGCCAGGTACAAGCAAAGAAGAGATGAACATACTGATAAATTGGAGTAACAATATAGCTGATGGTAAACATGATAAACAAAATTGCATAGAAGCCATGTAGATCCGTAAAGAAATCATAATAATACACGAAAAAGAAAATGCGGCTAGGGACGCCGAGACAGACAAGAATGAAACCTCAGAGGAGGAAGAAATAGATAATACAGTAGAAAACCAAGACAGAATAGCGTACGTAGGTAGAGCAAGACTTCCTAAACAGTATTCTTCTGACAGACCCATTTGTCTAGAACGCAAGAAACGTTTCCTTTCTCCCATACCAGAACAATGTTCTCTTGAACATGTATTCCAAGACACCGATAAAATACTGAAAGAAAGAATAGGTTACAGTGAACTTAGTACAATGCATGATCAGGAACTAGCACGGTCAGCAGTCCAATGGGCTGGAAATGATAGTATATATAAAGATGATTCAGTAGCGCAAACATTTTTGAGTCTTACCCCAGACGAACAGCGATTAGCTGGTATGTACATGATCCAGCATCTCATTACCCTATATGAAAGTCAGCATTCTGATCCAGGTCCCCTATATAATATATTGGAAGAATTACTCCTAAAAAGATGGAGAGGCCTAGGTACTGATTTAATTAATACTATTCTAGAACAACGCCACAAATACAGAACTTTCCTGACTCCACATTTCGTTCCTGTTCCACCCCCAGTAAGACAACCATTTTACATAGACAGACAGAATCCCTTACGAGAAGTTCATCCCGTCCTGACCCCAGGGGGTGAGCTCCAACGAGTATTCGTATACACTCCTTTGACCAAAATGGAATTATTGGAAATGAAGAAAATAGTGCCCAGTCATGATAAAGATCCGGCAGGTTTTCACCGTGAATTAAAAGACATGTTACTCATGGGAGACTATACGTATCCTGACATTCTTAAAATGTTAAAGGTATTGTTGCCAGCTGGTATTTACGAAAAACTTAAAGAGAAAGAATGGGAGGTGGGAGATAAAAAGATTATTTGGACTGAATTAGAAGACGAAGAAAAGGGACGAACCCCAGGTATAGGTCTTGGGGACAAAACCAAAGCATTACCAGGATTATTAGTACAAGTTTTGCCTAGATTATTGACAGTTAAAAAGGAAGACTGGGATGCAATCTCAGCCTGCAAACAGAAACAAGACGAAGACACTAGTGATTTTCATTCTAGATTCGAGAAATGTTTCATTATTAATAGCGGCCTGAAAACAAGTAGCGAATCATATCCACTTCTCTTTGTGACCAAATTAGTAGAGAATACCTTACCACAGGTTAAAAACAGAGTATTGAAAGTCGAGAGCACATGGCAAGCAAATACCCCTTCCCAAATGTTACAAATGTTACAGTATCACCAGAACCGAATTAGAGAGGAACACGAACATGAACAGAGACGTATGAAAGATACGAAAATGAAAGTACTAGTTGCCCAGTCCGTCCCAGCAGATGGTCAGAAGAGGGGTACTACACAGACTAGTCATTCTGCAGCTCCTGTTAAAGGGAATTGCAACTACTGTAAACAGCCAGGTCACTATATAAATGAATGCACCGTTTTAAGACACAACATAGCCACAGGCAAAACGAAAGAAAGACCGCGTCCTCCTAGACCAGAACACGTTCCCCAGAATATTCCACAGAATACGCAACCTCCCCAGAATGCACAACAACAGACAGTAGCTGTACCCCAGCCCCAACCCATTGCCGCAACGCAACATGTTACACAGCAAATGTACCAGTATGCACAGTCAGATTACCCCGATTATCAGCAGTATACATGAAACAGCCTAGAGAGGGAGGTTGGCTTGCCCCTTATCGAGGTTCCTGTAGATCAAGAGGGTCCCTATGTACATAGTCAGGTATTAGGGAAAGACAGAAAATTTTTGATTGACACAGGGGCGAGCAGAACTACCATTAGTCATGACGAGGTTCCAGGGGCACCCCTCTCAGGCTCACAGAATGTTTCCCTTGGATTTTCAGGAAAGCCTATTGTTAATGAAGTGTCAAAGCCAGTTCCCCTTGCAGTTGGTCCATTGTCTCGTACTACAGATTTGTTACTTACGAAATCATGTCCTGAAAACTTGCTTGGTATTAAAACGTTGAAAGCACTAGGTGCAGTGATATGTTGTTCTCCAGAAGGAGTGAGATTGTTTTTACCTGACTTTAAAGGTCATTATGTGTTGAGAGATTTTGATCCAAGATTGCAAAATGTACCACAGCATTTATGGGCGCAAGGTCCAACTGATGTAGGTTGTATGCACATTACTCCCTATCGTGTCACACTTAAGCAAGGTGTTGTACTGCCCCGAATCCGACAATACAAATTGCCCCCCGAGGCTGTAACAGCCTTACTGAAAATCATTGACGAGCTCATTGCCCAAGGAGTAGTTGTAGAAACTGACTCCAATGTATGTAATTCTCCAATCATTCCGATTCTTAAAAGAACTGACCCAAATGCACCTCCAGTCTACAGACTGGTGATTGACCTTCGCGAACTTAATAAATGTATAATACCACAGTACCCAGTAGTCCCAGATATTTCTGCACTATTGACTGCCATTGATTCCGAAGCTGCGTTTTTTACCGTAATAGATCTTAAAAACGCCTTCTTTAGTGTCCCCATTCATCCGGAAAGCCAGTACCTTTTCGGATTCTGTTTAAATGGCCGAAGCTTCAAATTTGCACGTGCACCTCAAGGGTTCACGGAAAGTCCTAGTATTTACAGCCAAGCACTGAAACGACAACTAGACAGTATTCACATGCCTACTGACACTGCACTTCTGCAATATGTTGATGACTTGTTAATTACAGCACGGACCGAACGTGAATGCGAACGCGCATCACTGACAGTCTTGTATTTTCTGGCCGAAAAGGGGCATAAAGTGTCCCCTTCGAAGCTACAATTCTGTGCCCAGCAAGTGGTATACCTTGGACACTTGCTGTCCAAGAGGGGTAGACAGTTGACACCAGATCGTATCCAGTTAATTGCAAGTCTGCCACAACCCAAGACACAAAAGGAGGTACGGGCCTTCATTGGCCTCACTTCTTACTGCAGACAATGGATCCCTCAATATGCATATCTAGCCAAACCACTCATACAGTTGACGACACAGGAGGCAGCGACTTCGACTGTCCTCCCTTGGACTCAGGAACATACACAAGCTTTTAATGACTTGAAGAAAGCTTTATGTCAAGCACCTGTTTTAGCGACACCATGTTACAGTAAACCTTTTACGCTTTTTGTCACAGAACGCGATGGCACAGCATTATCTGTTCTCACACAAGATCAAGCAGGACACTACAAGCCTTGTGCTTATTTTTCTAGTACATTGGATCCAGTAGCCCAGGCCTTGCCTGCGTGCTTAAAATCAGTTGCAGCAACAGCTCTAGCTATCAGACAAAGCGACTCAATAGTATTAGGACATCCCTTGACAGTACAGGTTCCACACTCCGTGGAAGTTCTCCTGAACCGAACCCAGACTCAACACTTGACCATAGCACGACTGACAGGTTATGAACTGACACTGTTCCAGCCACACATAGAAATCAGACGTTGCAACATACTCAACCCTGCCACATTGTTACCCTCGATTACAATTGATCCAGCACCACATGACTGTGTAGAAGTCATTAATACAGTGACGAAGCCCCGACAAGACTTGACAGACATTGCATTGCCCGACCCAGACCTGACACTTTACGTGGATGGTTCATGTATGAGAACAAGCACAGGAGAGTTAGTGGCCGCGTATGCAGTGACCACTGAAACTGAAGTCATAGAAACACATCGTATTGACACATTATCTGCTCAAGCAGCAGAGCTCATTGCTCTGACCCAAGCCTGTATACTAGCCAAGAACAAGAAAGTAAACATATACACAGATTCACAGTACGCATTCTGAGTCGTTCACGACTTCGGTGTTCTTTGGGAAGAGAGAGGTTTTTTAACTTCTCACGGTGCCAAGATACAACACGGTCCCCTCATTCAAGCCCTGTTAGAAGCAATACACTTGCCTACAGCCATAGCCATCATGAAGTGCAAAGCACATACTAAAGTCACCGACACTATTTCCCAGGGTAACGACCTAGCAGATCGAACAGCCAAACTCACAGCTCAGACTCAGACAGACATACCGACTGACATGACAAAGACTGAAGTGACTTCACTGACACATTGCATGACAGTTAAGGATCCCACACTAGATGTACTCGACATACAGATACATGCAACCCCAGATGAAATCAAGAAATGGACTGAACAAGGAGGGATCCAGACAGATCAGGGATGGATGACAAAGGGAAGAGCCACATGGTTCCTCCCCGACTCTATGGTTCAAGTTATCATTAACACAGCACATAGTCCAGCACACTTAGGAGAGAAAGCCATGTTAGACAGTTTACAGAACATCTGGTTCAACAAACATTTACGAGCAGCAGCAAAACAGAAAGTGCGTACTTGCATGATCTGTTGTCAGTTCAAGGTGGATTTCATCCTCCTGACCATCCTTTTGAAGTCCTCCAGATGGATTATATCCAGATGGACAGATGCCGAGGATTCAAGTATGTCCTCGTAGTCGTATGTGCCCTTTCCCGATGGACAGAAGCATATCCAGTCCCCGATTACACTGCTGTAACCGCTGCCAAACAACTGGTCCGTGAATTTTTCCCGCGATACGGCTTGCCCCGTGTCGTGTACTCTGATAATGGTCAGCCATTCTCGTCCGAGCTTATGAAACAGGTATCACTCCTGTTAGGTTACCAGTGGAAATTCCACTGCGTCCGACACCCTGAAGCAGCTGGTCTCGTCGAGAGACATAATCAAACCCTGAAAACACGCTTAGCGAAGGTCTGTGCAGAAAAAGATGTAGATTGGATAGTAGCCCTGCCAGTTGCCCTCTTTTACATGCGAATGGTAGCTCATTCTAGAACCGGATTGTCCCCGTATGAGATAATTTTTGGACGTCCCCCGAATATGTGGGGTACGCCTATGCCCAGAAAAATAACCGATGTTGACAGTAATATGCTGACAGATTACTTGGCTTCCTTGATGTCTGCACTACAATCTTGTCGTTCACAGGTCGCGGCTGCCTTCCCGGACAACACCCAAGTAAAACTGCATGAAATCGTTCCAGGTGATCACGTCTACGTACAGAACTTCGACAGAACGAGCCCTCTGGAGCCGAGGTGGAAGCAGCCAAAGTTGGTGTTGTTGACGACGAGGACCGCAGTAAAGCTAGAAGGCCGCAAGGGGTGGTTACACTCCAGCCACGTGAAGCGCTATCATGGATTGTGTCCAGAAACTGAAATAAAGGACTGCCCCCTTTCAGACACTGACTCTAAACTCCCCCTGTTAGAGAAGACTCCTCAACAGGAGTACCGAGCCAAACTGAGGTCTAGTAAGTCAGACAGCATTTAATTGTTTAAGTCCCCCTCGGGTGAAGCGGTTAGACAGGTTTCTGACATGTATAAGATAGACCCAAGTAGTCAGAGAGATAGGCGAATCGAAAAGAGAGAACAATATTGTAAAAATCTGCACAGTCGATGCGTTATCGCATTAATTTTCATGTTTCTTCTGAGTCTTACAATCATATGCATACGTTTAATGCTACATGTTTTCTTTCCTCTTGGTTCTCATGTACATACTTCCTCTAATGACACTGTAGAGCACACTTTCAGCGACTTGCCCCCCCACGAACTGTCATATCGATTAGCAATGTGCAACAATACATTCATCCGTATGTTACATCATTCTCACCAGACCAGCAATGCCACCAATTGCTGGGTATGTGGCCGACTCCCTCCCTATCAGAAATACAAGGGAGCTCTGCCCCTCTTTCCTTATCCGTTTACACATAATGGTTTGTGTGGTGCATGGTTTACTTTAATGTCCTCCCTAGATAGTAAGTCCACGGTTTCCCAAGGCGATTGGATATGGGGGAACCTGAATACAGTTATGAATAAAATATGTTTCCCAGACAAGGAAGGTCTTCCCCAAAGGACAGGGACCGATCTAGAAAATGAAGTGTATGGATTAGGTAATTTTACACTTAATTTCATGATTCTGAATGTGCAGTCTGAGACTAATTCGGACTTGCCGTTTATTACAGTTTTGCCAGTGAAAGGCGAATTATGCGTCAGTAAGAATGGTTCAGTACATCTAGGGCACAGTGATTGTAATACTGTGGTCAAATTCAGTGATAAAGGGAAGTCTACTTTCAAAGCCTCCCGCCATTCTTATTTTATATGTGGTCAGACAGCCTATGTACGTCTGCCATTAGATTGGGATGGGACGTGTTATATTGCGTTCCTATTGCCACCTGTTTTCCTAGCCCCGCCTGATTATCATCGAAATTCGCATCTTGTACATGTGAGACATAAGAGAGACCTTCCTCCCGTTATTGATTATTCTGAGTCAGCATGGGATCAGTATAAGGATTATATTAAAGGATACTTCTGGTTCATAGGTCCTGTCCAAAATAGTAAGATAATACGAAGATTGACTACCACTTTGGAAGCAGTAGTGAACGAAACTACTTTTGCTTTAGGTAACCTGACCGAGGAGCAGTCTGCTATGAGACTTGTTGTTCTTCAAAATCGCCTTGTCCTTGACGTCATTCTGGCCGATAGGGGCGGGGCTTGTAGAGTCATCGGATCCAGTTGGTGCGTGTTTATTCCTAATAACGCGCCATCAGTGTATAAGGCAATAGCCAGGCTCCATAACATAGCTCATCAGATGCACCAGAATCCAGGCTCCTGGACCTGGTCCGGTTGGCTCTGGAGTGTGATATCCGCCTGGGGATGGAAAGTGTTATAATTCCTAGGAATAATATTGGTCATAGTATTCAGTTGTTGTCTCTGTCTGCAATGTGGGCCAGCGATTTGCGGCTTGTGCGCCACAGCTTGTGTTCCCCGTCCAAGTTCACGTTCCCGAATAAAGAAAGAAGAACAAATGATGCTATATGAACAGATAGATGGTCTCATGAATATAGATATATCCTAAAGGGTGTAGTAGGGGCCAAGGAGGGAATGAGGTAATAGAAATTTTTAGGTAGCCAATGTGTCCCCCACTCGCACCCTATCCATGCACCCATGTTCCTTGTATGTCATGTAACTTCCTTCCCGTGCATGCTAGAAAGACGCATATGCATTTGCGTCCAACCTTAACATGTCAGCTGTCCAGTCCTACATGAAAATCCTGTTAATTAGGCTTCTAGGCCTATGGTGCCAACGTCTTTACATGGTACACTTTTGAATCTCGCACACGTTTTCTCCATGTTTCCTGGCCCAGTCGAGCTAGGCCCTTAAACGAGGCCCGAGTCTTTTCTCTTCTGTCTCCGAAAACTGTATGCATCCCTGACCTCTGCCTTACTTCCTGCCCAGCGAAACGGTGCCCGGCTCAGCCTGGCCTGCCTGCCAAAATCGTATTTTGCCTACAAGTTATCTGCTCAGCCTCCTCGAAAATACATTCCAGTCTAGTGAAATAGGTAAACATATTCCCGGCTGCAGAGCAAAGGGCCCGGCCTTCCTGTCCTCCTTGCAAGTGATTTGCAGAACCCGTTACCATGGTAGGCCCATGGCCCCGTACATTGCACCAAGACACGTATGCACGCACTAGCATTCAGTATTGGACGGCCTCTGCCCGAGAGACCTTTTACTTCAGACACCACATCCTCCAAACATGAGATACCAGATATGCTATAGGTACAGGTTGCTCTGACATCCCAGACACCAGTCTCCTCTACTAGTGCTAAAGTCAAAGCCCCAGTTCTCCCCAGTTACACGTCATGCTCAGTTGCGCGCGCATCTAGGTCATAAGTTTCTGCTGATCCTGCAAACTTTCTCTATGCATCCACCCACTTGTGACGTTTCTTGTGACGTTCCTCTGACATGTCCAGTGCACGCCCACGTGTACTCCTTTTTACACGCCTCCTGTTACGCACATGTGTTCTTATCTCTCTCTTTTCACCTGTTACGCCTACTGTATTCATTTCAATTATACTGTTTTACTATATATAATGTGTGATGCTAATAAAACATAGAATGTCCCTTCCTGAACCTTAGTGGTGATGGAACATGATGTCCTGTTCCTCGAGGAGCATAATTAAAGCCCGTATGACTCAGATACCACGGACTCTGCCTCTCATTTGATTGAGCTGTCCTTATTGATATTTAATGTATAGAAAAATAGTACGGTAATTTTATTTACCACGTATTCGTGTTTATATTTGTGGTTGGTCATTCTCCAGTATAGTATTGCTTCCATTCTGGGACTTTCGTGGTGTAGGGGTGAAGGGCGGGGCTGGGCGACACGATGAGGGCCCTCCTCCGCTTATTTTCTTTGCTTTTCTCCTTTTCTTTCTATATTTCGGGTCTCCATTAGGGCGACATACACACGGCTGGGGGGGTAGGCCATGACCTTCTGCAGGTGTACAGGGTGGGGGTAGTGGGATGGGAGTTTTTGTTCTTGTTTCTATGGCCCTTTAGTCTCCTTTCCCTTTTTAGTGTCGTCGTCGCGCATGTTTTTTGCGATATGTTTGGTGTTGAGGGGCGGGGGTTAGGTTTGTTACCTGATGGGGCTGTGCCCACTTTTCTCCTGCTTGTGCATCCTGCCCCCCCGATGACTCCTTCGTATCATTGCTGTTTGCCGATATCCTGATTTGCACATTGTTGCGGGACTGTGTGCAATTGTGCGACACCTTCTTATTTTCTTATTTGAAAAATGAACCTCTCGAATCCTGCTCTTCAGCGAATGTGTATGAATACAAGCTGCGCACTGTTATCCTTCCCCTGGGGGACACACTGCTTTGACCATGCATAATGCTTGCTTGCTTCACTTCTGTTTTGCGGCCGGCCGGGATGGTTGTAGGCCCATATCTGTAACTACATGCAACATAAATAAAGGTTAAAAAAAACCACAAAAAAAACATTATAATTGCGAATCCCCACCAGCCACATGTATGCCTAGGTACCTAAAATCCCCAGTCTCCCATCTCAGGCCCAGTTGGGGGAGAGACTCCACGCAGAGGCCAGCCAAACTTGCCTGGGGAAATACCAAAGATTGTAACCTATTTAGGCGTAGCCTGGAGCACCCGCCAAACTCCTCCAGCACCCATAGCAGTCTCGGAACAGCTTCCTGAGGCAAGGAGACATATAATAATGCGTAATCTGCACACAGTGATATTACCTGGGATGTACTGCCAACATTGATACCTCAACAGGCCAGGTCTCTGCGCACCCAGATCCGTAGGGGCTCTATTGCCAGTGCGAACAGTGGTGAGGAAAGTGTCAGCCCTGTTGCATCCCCCCTACAACCTCCACTCGCCTGACTGGTTATGTCCCACCCGAACTCTAGTGCTGGGTGCCATGTTTAGGATCTGCACCCATCGTCTAAAATACGGGCCAAATCCAGCCACCCTAAGCACCTCCAACAAATACCCCCTATCCACAGAATCAAAGGCCTTTTCCAAATCTATTGAAACTAGGGCTAGGTCCTTGTCTCTTTGTCGTACTTCGTTCAGGATGTGGGATAACCTTCTGATATTCATGCCCATATTACGGTTGGTATGAACCCACATTGATCCTCATGTACCAAGTGAGTCATATGAGGTGGCCAGTCTAGCAGCCAGAACTTTGCATAATATTTAAAAATCTAAGTTAATCTTTGTATTGGGTCAGTATGCTGAGGGTTCCTGCTTCTTTCCCCCTGGCTTAAGGAGCATAATGATTTCACCATTGCATATTGAGGGGGTGGCACCCCTACCTCAAAGGCCTCCTCATAATCCTGCAGAAGGGTTGTACAAGCTGATCTGAGTAGGACTGCAAAAGAAACATAGATAACCCATCCACTTCACGGACCGTGGATCCCGGCATGGCTCAAAGCGCCTCCTGACCTTCTTCAACAGTGATTTAGGCGTCAAGCTCCTCTACGCCATCAGACGAGAGATGCGGAAGCGCCAAGCACTCACGATTGGGACATACCTTTCCGCTGTTACTCCAGGATCTGCAGTATAGACCCTCTGTAAATGTTGCTGGAACACCTCCAAAATGCCAGCCCTGGTGTGGACAAGTCTCCCTCCCTCGGCTTTCAAAGAGGTGGTCAAAGTGGGAGCCTGCTTCCTTTGTAATATCCACGCCAGCAAGAGACCTGTCTTATCACCCTTAGCATGCACCAACTGATGGTAACACGTCAGGGTATACTTATACTTATCCCACCTATCCCAGATGTCAGCTATATGCTCGTGCTGTTAGCGTTCCCTCTTGCCTGCATAAAGGTCAGTTAGGCTCCCCTCCTGTATAGCAACCATTGTTTTCTCTTCTTCAGGATCCCAAAGCAATTGTCTCCTCACCTAGCGCACGAGTCCCACACTCGCACCGTGTGTCACTGCCTTTAAAGCCTCCCACTTGGTGGCCCCCAGTTTGTCTCTAGATAATCTATGATCGACTTTTCTTATGCAGCCTTCCCCACTTCATCTTCCAATAGGTCAGGCGGGAATTTCCAATGCCTCAGACCCAGAATAGGAGTCCCCCACCTCACTGTGCATCGCACAGGGGAATGATCAGACAAGCGCGCCAAATGAGCTACCTCCACCTCCCGGAATGCCGGCACACCCGACACCAACACTCTGTCCAACCTACTCTGTGTTCCTTGCGTCAGTGATTGGCAGGTGAATAATGGAAGTGTGGGATGTGCCTCCCTCCATATATCATGAGCCCCCAAATCATGCACGACATTGCTGAGCATCTGGGACATTCTGGGTTTTGTTATTTAGAAAACAAGGGACCCCTATAGTTAAGCTAGCTATAACATAGGGAAATGAACCAGTGAGAGAAAGTTATAGCTAGAATTCGTGTTCTTAAAACTTTGTTTCTAACTAAATACCCTTAAATGTCTTAGATATAGACATATATTGAACAGACACTCTAACATATCAGGATAGACAAAAATTACTTATATTGATCAAATTATTTATTTACTTCTTTATATAAAAAACAGTTTCTTTTTGCTTTTTTTCTTTTTTTTCCCAAATTTTTTAAAGTTTGGTATTGAAGCGAATCAGACATTGATTTGATTGTGTATTGAGATTCCAAATAATTCTTGCATATGAGTGAATTCAATTACAGACATAAACATATACAAATCCTCTGTGATAGACGAGAAACGTTGACTCAGGCAGTGCGGCAGATGTCTACAACGCGCGTTTCGGCAAACATGCCTTCATCAGGTAGCCGTCCACTAATCAAGGACAGGATGAGGATTAAAGATATACTTTGGTTTCTGCTCCGTCAAGGTGTCACGATATGTATGACATATTCAAATTTAAAAACCAGGAGCTATTGTTCGGAATGTTCGGTTGCACCAATATTATCCTAGGATTCCAGGTAGGGTCAAACACCCGTATATAGCGTTTCTGTCTGAACGGTGACAACGGATACTTCTCGTAAGGCAGTTCCAAATCGATTGTGGAGCCAGCAGAGAAAGGGGTACTGTAACAGGTAGAATTCAGGCGATGAATGGTAGTTACCTGAATCCTAGATACATTTGAATGGCTTGGTAGTTGCCGTCAAGTCCTACATGCTGAGATTCGAATGGGCTGTTTTCAATATTTTGTCGATGCTGTTTTCCTTTGATAAAGCGATCGGTGATATGTCGGACGTTTCGAATCGGTAGTGCTGGCTCCAAAAGGGTTCAGCGGAACGGGATAAGGTTTTGTTCCAGACGTAGGGGGATATCTATCAAGGGCTGAATCCAGAATGCAATTAAAGTTGGCCATCCGTATGATTGGAGCATCTAATTCATTGGACAATAATTCCTGGGTGACCTGGAAAAAAGAGGGATCTTCTATATTAGGCACATATGTATTCAATATGACAATTTCCCTACCATGTAGCCAGCCTTGCAGCAGTACATATCTGCCATTCACATAGGATTTACTATATGTCGTGGTAAATGGTATGCCCAGGGCCACCCAAATCATTGTACCCCTGATGTAGGTAGAATAGGTAGAGTGATGCATCTGTCCTCACCACTTCTTGGCTACTCTAGCTGCACAGCTATCATCCAGGTGCATTTCCTGAAGGCGAGCAATTGATATATGATTACGTTTAAGAAATGTTAACACCCTGTGCCTCTTGGTACAGGTACCCAGTCTCCCACATTGCAGGTCAGGAATTTATACTGAGGCCCCATTGGGGAGTGTACTCACTTCAGCCACCAATGCCGAATCCTGCCCACCCTTGCATTTGTCACTACAGTGCACACCTTCTGAACAAACCAACACAAGTTAACTAGTAACCCCCAAACACATCCCCCACCCACGGACATTTGCAAACAACAATCTGGTTGTCTGTATACACTCTCAAGCCACCCTATATGAAGAAATCTGAACCCAACAGCCCCACACCCTGAATTTCGTCCTCATCCCGTATCATAAATTAGGCTGTCGCCAAATAGGAGCAAACAATATTATTGGACCACCCCCCCAGCGCCCATGACAAGCTCCCGCCCTTCCATTGCCAAAGCTCGCTTCTGTCTTTAAATATTTTGCTTATTGATGATGTGTCTCCAAAGCCAGCCCCGCCCAGCAGCCCCTACACACCCCCTGCCCCTTGTCCCACCCGGCATCCACCTCCTGATCGAGCAGCGTTTCCGGGACCACATTCACCAATGCATTTAGCCATTGTCCGGGTTGACCGTGTCTCCCTCGGCCTCCAGGGCCGGTAGTGTCCACACTCGTATGCAGAGCTCCATCGCTCCCAACCGTGATCCTTTGGTCCAGGCCTATGTCCTCAGTAAGTGACCCTTCTTCTCCCCCCCTCGCTTGTAGGGATCTGGTACCCCATTTCTTGTTTTCTTGTTCCGAGTCCGAGGCTCTCGCGGAGGGAGTGCATCCCTCCTTATCTCCAACCATTCCCACACTTCCTCAGGGGTCTTGAAGAAGTACGCCTCTCCCTACATCAGGACCATGAGCTTCGCGGGGTACAATAGCATGTATTGCATGTGCAGGTCCCTCAATTTCCTCTTTACACGTAGAAACGATTTCTGTTGCTCCTGTACATGCTTGGTATAATCAGGATAAATGGATATCTTACTGTTTTCGAAGAAGAGGTCTTGTCATTCTCTGGCGGCCCGAAGGATGCAGTCCCTATCTCTATAGTTCAAGATTTTCACAACGAACGCCTGCGGGTACCCTAGGGGGTAAAGGAGGCACCATTGCCCTATGCGCCCTTTTTTTTTTTTTTTTTTTTTTTTTTTTTAAACCTTTATTGTGCATCAAGTCAGAACAAATACGGGCCTACAACCTTCCGGCCGGCCACGACAACAATTGAGCATCAATGCAACTTTACGGCGACACAGTAATATCTTCGTCATAGGCAAGCAATAAATGGGTTACACTGTAAGTATCATATTACCATGTCTCAGGATTAGTGAAGGTTAATTTCAAGGTTTTCATCGCAACATTTAAGATCAAGTCGTACTACTCCGTACTAATACCAACAAGAAAAAGAAACTAGATCCGCGTAGGTGGGACTCGACAACAGACACCCGCGTCAATCAGTGCGGCTCGCAACATGCAAGTTCCAGCCAGAGGACGGCCACACAGTATGCATACCCCTAGAGAGGACGCAACATCCCAACTAACACCGCGCCTTCACCCATCCCCCAGTCTACCTAACCCGGGCCTAGGAAAAAGAAAAATGATATAATAACAAAAGGCACCATAGAAATTAACTCTAACTAAAATGTACCCCCCCACCCTACACACATGCAGAGGCTACGGCCTACCCCCCCCCCCTAGCAGAGTGTTTCATCTCCCCAAAAAACCCGAAATGCAGTAAGAGAAGAGAAATTGAGAGGAAGAAAGAAAAGGGGAAGAAAAAGGAAAAAGAAATACAATTCACATAAGACCGGAGGAGGGCCAAGTAAGCTCAGTCAATTCGATAAGCATACGATTCCCCGACCGCCCGTACCCCGACCCCAAGACCAGTACAGTACCGCTATTCAAATCCCCGGCAGTCCATCAGTGTCCCAGCAGCAGAAGAGAGACAGTCCTGATCCAAAAGGGTGCAGCCTCAACCCTGTCCCCTACGGTGCGGGGCGACGGTACAATCCAGCTGCACAACAGACCTCGTAGAAGGTGGGGACAAACAAAGGGACCACAGCTTAGTAAAGGAACGATCACCAAAGTCCATCTCGGACATCGTAATGTGGTCCTCAATCGTAGCAGACGGTCCACAGCAAGACTGCAGTGCACCAAAGGCAGCCAGTCCACACGACGATGATCGAAGGCGTCTGTCCCCAGCGTCCGACCAGTCCAGTGCCGTGGAGTCCCAAACTGTATAGAGAGAAGCAGCGCAGCGCAGCGAGTCTCCCACGACAATCCAGCTAGACGGTGGCGACATGGGTTCACCACAGTAGTCAGAGCCACCAGCGACACTCACGGAAAGTCCAGGACATGGCTCCCAGCTGCATTTCTCAAGTCGGCGCGGTAATCCGGGAGCTCCCACACTGCCCACACTTAACTCCGGCAAAGTCGAGGCGGCCACTAGGTCCAGGTCTCCCAGCACTCCCACGCATGGCCGCCCATTTGGTGCACCACGACCGAGAACAGGGTGTGGCAAAGCGCCCCGCAGGTGGACGCAGGCTCGATCCACGGGGGGCAGGGCGAGCCCACCGGCGTCCAGTCGACCTCCCAGGTCCCGAGCTGTGGACTGCACGTCTGCCCGCAGGGCGATCAGGGCGTCGCGAATGTCCCCTAGGCTCAGGGGCAGGTCAGGAGAAAGGGACGGTATAATATCATAACCGTGGGGCTCACGATCGCGAGTCAGTACGTGGGCCCCCCTGCCAGCACCACTTTCCAGCTGCATGGAATACCGGCGTGTCTCACCTTGCACACCCGGATATCAAAGGGAAGGGCTGCACTCTCCATAATAGCGATGTTCCGGCTGTAGTATAGGGCAGAGGACAGTAAGATCATCAACAGCGAGCTTCAGGAGCGCCCGGCTCAAGATGGCCACCGGGGAAGTCGTCGGGAGGCGAAAGCAAACAATGAATCCGAGGGAGGGATACAATGTATCGCTGGTTGCCGCGATTTCAGTACAGCGTGTGGAGGGAAGCGGATGCAACAATATTGCGGATGACTTGTTGCTGCAACATGCACGGCCAGTCTTCACCGATCCGCCATCTACGGCCTCTGCTCCACTCCGCCGGGGTAAGCCTTCCACGGAAACAAAGACCAGGACGCCATCAGGGTACGCCGGAAGGCAAAGTGGGACTTTCCTCCGCTTCTGCCGAGCGAAAAGCGACAGGAAGCACACCGTCGGGCGCAGCGTCGCCTCCCGGGTCCGAAGCCGCCAAAGGGGTGCACCGTAGATTTCAGGATTATTAGCGGCCCGGACGGGGAGGAAACGGACCAGCGGAGCCGAGGGCTCAGGCGGCCATCTTGGTCAGCGGCTAGGCTCCTCCTCCTCCTATGCGCCCTTTTAATGACAAACTTGTCTGATAAGCCCTCTGGGCACAACTGGGCCCTGATCCATTGCTCCAGAAACGACTCTACGGACCTCCCCTCTGCCCTTTCGGGGAAGCCCAAAATACGGATGTTACTTCGTCAGGCTCGGGACTCCGCATCTTCCGCACGGCGCTCCAGAGCTTTCGTTGTGGAGAATAATTGAGACACTTATTCTTTCAGGGTGGCAACTTCTCCCTTGAGGCCAGATACATCCTCTTCAACACCTGTGACCTTGTCTGCTACTTTGCGGAGGTCCGCCGGTAGGAGATTGACATCAATGGAGACAGTATCAATCCGGGCCTCCAGCGCCTTTTGGGATCCCTGTATGGTGGCCAATAGCTCCGTCCGTGTCAGCTCTGCCTCCCCTCCACCATCTTCCTCGTCGTTGACGGCGGTTTGACGTGTTATCCGCTGCATGGGATGACGCAGCGTAGTATATTAAGTGATGGTGTTGGATGCCCTTGCTCAGGCTGCTTTATCTTTGCCCATGTCAATGTGCAATTAAGGCCACCCCGTGTCAAGCCATGGATCCTCACTCTCCTTGCACCGTAGTTGAGTCAATCAGGTCCCACTTCTATTATCGGCACTCAGGCCGTGCCCTTTCTGTGTGGACCGCTTCCGATCCAGCAGGCCCAGTGGTTCACATGTCTCAGCCACGAGGATTAGCCCCAGACCAGGTTTAGTTCAAGTGTAATGTACCTCTTGTGATAGTGGGCCCACCTTCGCTATTATCCACGTTCTTATATAAAAGCCAGCCACCACATACACATCGTGCCTCAGTGCACAGCCAATGTTTAACTCACAGTTCAGCATGGGTGGGCACCAATGGGATTATTCTGGGTGGTAGCCGCGCCCAATGGGGTCCGACTGGCTCTCCTCCTCCTCAATTCGCACTAGGCCCCCGCAGTTCCTCCGTACTGCGTACTGCGAACTCCCACGTGTGGAGCCCCCCTGGGATGTAGGCAAGGCTCCTGTCCCAGCCACCACAGACGTACTGGAAAGAGAGCACATCCAAATCCACGCACTCCTGCAATATTATGCCGAGCCCAGCCACCTTGTCGAGGCCCAACCCTGATGCTCCTTCCGCTCTATAGGGACTGAGCCAGGACGTGAAGACATGTCCCACAGTCTCGAGTGGGCCCCACTACGAACAGGGCCCAGGGATAAGTGGAGGCGGCCACACCATGGCCCCCAGGTCGCGTAGGCTCTCCTGCAGCAATCCACCTCGCCTCCTACACCAACACACCAAAGGAAGGGGAGGGGCAAAGTCAAGGTTTCACTGGCAGTGCTGGGCCCGCTGCAAGCGTCCGCTCCAATTTCCAAATAGCTCGCACAGCCAACTGGGCCTATCGTGCAGCCCCTCATCCCTCAAGAGTTTCTCTTACAATATGGTCGCTGGGAGGCCGCCTCACCTCCTCTCTCCCCGATCCTGCCCCAGTCACACAGCTTGCATGGGTAGTACACCGCACCGCATCAATCCCGTTCCGTCATACGGCTGCAGGGCACCAACCGTCGGGGACAACTATATGCTCACCAGTGCCTCTAAGGTCTCCGTGACTGACGTAGTGCAAATCCCTCTCGATCTCGGCTCGGCCTTGTCCATAAAGTAACCCCCTCCTTCCATGCCAATGGGGGGGAGGGAAGGCCTTCAAGGACAACCGGGTGATCTTATACCCCAGGATTCTCGGCCCTTAGTAGAGTCCAGCCAACCTCCAGCCCCCGCTACGCTCCATCTTGGGCCTCTGCATCACAGCACACCATCTAGGTCCAGGCCCAGTGAGGCACTGCTCACAGCTCCTCCATTCAGCCGGGCTGGTAATAAGGTCCAGACTTCAGAATTATTGAAGGATTTTACTGCAGGCCAGCCGGAAGCTCAAGAGCTCACGTCCTGTCGTACGAGTTACTTACCTTCGGTAACGATGTATCTGGTAGAGATGATTCTAGCCGCAGATTAATTAATGTAGAATTATCCCCAGGCGTGAGACTGGATCCGGAATTTTTTTTGCCATAGCATCCTGCGCGCCGTGTTGGGGAGGGGGAAGCGGCATCACGCGATTCTACCCAGGTGTCGTAGAATAGAGCCTAGCCCTGAACCGTCACCCTGCCAGAATGTAGACTCTACACCCCTGAGAGAAGGCAGACATACAAAACGCCATGGCAACCTGAACAGGAATATAATCCCAACCAAGAACAACAAAGGGCAACCAGTTCCAAGACAAACAGAGAACAACAACCCTCCAATGCAGTCCTAGTACAGAGTGCGACAATCCCTCAAGGAAAGAAAGAGCCAAGCACTGCCAGGATACCCCAAAGGGTAGCAGAGGGCAGGACCCTAGAAACAAAAGGGGGGAAGGGGAGGGACAAGGGCAAAGGCAGGCCCATATCCTGAAGCAACCAGGACAGAGGGGCACAGGAGTACCTATAGGCTCATCCCCTAAATTATCAAAGAGGAAGAAGGACAAGAAACAAGAATAAAACATTCTGTCAAAGAGCGAAGAATGCCCTCCCAGAAACATACCCATCCACAGGAAGGCGAATGCAGAAGGCCAAGCCAAAAGGGGCATTGCAGAACGGGGAGGAAGGGCGGGCTGTGAAGGAATCTGCAGCTAGAATCGTCTCTACCAGATACCTTGTTACTGTTAGATTTGGGGGTCTCTAATTGGCACAGGTAGGTGACAAATAGGGACCCTTGCCTCTAGTCAGGGTAAAGGGGATACACTCCTAAAATAACCCCTTCTCACCCCCTTGCACGAGTAGACAGGCTTGTCTCAGAGGCAGTGTGTAAAGCATTTGTGACTACATATAGTAACCCAGTGACAACACTACAGATGGACACCACACAGTTGTATATTAAAAATAAGTGTTCTTTATATAGACTTAACACAAGACTATTAAAAGACAAAAATACACAAAACTATACGTAAAGAATGATAGTTTAGCTTAGTTCAGTTCAGTTCTTAAGATGCAGCACTTTGCGTCAATGTACCTTACGATGCATTGCACTTCCACAACAAGTAATGTTGCAGCGATGGAAATGCAGCAAAGTTCTGGTGCAAATAAATAAAGACGTGAAGATCTTCCAGATGCGGCACGCTTCTCCGAGGATGCGAGGAGTCTCGGTTCGATGCGTCAGCTGCAGCGGCGGCACCCTTGGCTGCGGCACTCTTCTCCGATGTTGCGAAAGGCTTCCACACAATGCGACATCTACAGCGCCGAAATCCACGATGCGACAGCAGCAGCTCTGACGGTAGCGCACTTCTCCTGGAATGCAAGGCGCTTTTCTCATTGTGGTGCAATACGACCGCTACAGAGCCGACATCCAGGATGCGATGGCAGCAAATGCGACGGCAGCAACAGCGACATGCTTCTCCTTCATTGCGAGACTCTTCTCCTGATGCGGTGCAATATGACTGCTACAGCGGCGACACCCTCCCTTGGAGTTGCGAAGGCAGCAGCAGCAGCGACGGCGACACGGTTCCTCTTCGTTGCGAGATGCTTCTCTCAATGCGACAGCTACAGCGCTGACATTCACGATGCGACGACAGAAGCAGCGACGACGACACGCTTCTTCCTCATTGAGTCGCGCTTCCAACTCCTTGTGACACGCAGTCCCTCAGAAGGCCCAAAAAAGCAGCAGGCACTTCCAAAGAACTCTGGGAAGCTGGGGTTTGAAGTAGGTTGTCCCTGAGACTTCAGCAGGAGTCAAGCTCTTTTCCAAGCCCTTGGAGATTCTTCACAAGTTTAAAATAAAGTACACAAAGTTCCTTTATCCTTTCTTTGGCAGTCAGGCAACCACTGCAGGCCAATCCCCTAAGCAGCACTTCAGCTTACGCATAGTCTCTCCTCAGTTTCTTAAGGTTCCTCTACTCAGCAAAGGTTTCTTCTTGTAGTCCAAAAGTGATCTAATTTCTTGGGATCAGGGCCCCAATATTTATACCCCCAAATCCTTTGTTCTCTGAGGGGAGAGGGGCCTTTGCCTAGTCCAAACCAGTTCTGGAGCGCTCTGTTTACAAGACTCCTTCTTTCCTTTCACAGTGCAGGGCAGAAACATCAGACGCCCCACAGGAGTTGGAGCCAGCATTGTGGAGGGAAAGCACAGCCCTGGAGCACTTTGTTGCCAGTATTCCTTCTCTTCTTTCACTGTGCAGGGCAGAGACATAAGCCGCACCCCTGGAGGTGGAGCCAGCATTGTGGAAGGCTGGCACAGCCCTATTCAAGGTTCAGGTGCAACTCCTCCCTCCCACACATCTAGACGCTGATCTCTCTATTCACCACTGGGCTGACTCATTCTGTCTCCTGAAATCCCCCAGCCCGGTCACTCACAAACTCCAGACAAGGAATACACAACCTAGAAGAGGCAGGCTTGAAAGGTTAGGCAAGAAAATACCTACTTTCTGAAAGTGTTAAAACCAACTTCACTAAAAGATGCATTTTATCATTCAGGCATACGAAACTCGAATTTCCACCATGTTCCCTGAGTCAGTTAGGATTATAAGAATGTAATAATCTAACTGCCCATTCTGGCCTATGGAGAACAGGTAGCCTTGCAATAGTGAAAACGAAAATGGCTGTAATTCACTATTAGGACATGCCACACACAACATGTCCTACCTTATACTTACAATGTACCATGCCCTTGGGCCTACCATAGGGGTGTCTGATATGAAGAAAAGGGAAGGTTTAGGGAATGGCAAGTGGGTGCACTTGCCCAGTCAGTATGACAGTAACAGACTGCACGAAGGCTCTGCAATGGCAGACCTTAGACATACTTTTACAGGCTGCTTCTGTGGGTGGCACAACCAGTGCTGCAAGCCCAGCAGCATTTGGCTTACAAGCCCTGGGCACTCCAGGTGCACTGTACTAGGGTCTGACTGGTAAACCAAACGAGCCAATCATGGAACCACTGATCAATACATAAATTTACAGTAGGGAGCACTTGCACTGTGGCACTGGACAGCAGTGGCACAGTGCCCAAAGCATCTAACACCAGAAAAAACACATGCAGCAACAGCAAAAATGGAAGTGAGGCCCACGACAATGGTGCCAGGTCTAACAGTTACCGAAGGTAAGTAACTCGTACATCTGATAGCGACTAGTAGCAGTAGATTCCTCAATGTAAAATAGATACCCTAGCCATACCCACGGGGAAGGAGGAGCTGCGAAAGGACCCCATCAGCCTGGACATAACAGAAGGACCCACAAGGGACCCGTCCAACGGACAGGGTGAGGCGCCTCTCTCCCCAGGCATTGGGAACCCCACAAGCAGAACCCTCCGACCCCCAGAGGGGTGTGGGAAGAAGAATGGAGAACGAGAAACCCATTCACACTTAACAGAGGAAAGAAGGGCAAGGCCAGGGGAGGCCGAAGCACTCCACACCTTTACAAGGCAACCGAACCTCCAGCCACTTCCAGGAAAGGAAGAGGAAGAAGAAGTCTAGAGGGTCCAAGGAAATGAGGGAAAAGAAGGCGAGCCCACCATAGTCTGAAATCAACAGACCAGACAGAGCGGCGCCGGCAGCAATAAGCAGCCGGAAAACAGGAAGAAGAGCCCGGGCCCCCCAGTAAGACCAGGTAGGCTACGCCTGAAAAAGGGAAAAACATGAAATCATCCCAACGTCTAGGACAAGAGCATGAAGGCTAGGAAATGCCTGGACACACCACCACAAGGGGTCCGCGCACACGACCTAAAGAAGCATCTGCAACATACATAAACGCCATGGAGAGCAGAGGCCCGAAGGCAGCCACAACCCCCTAGCACAGCGCAAGCTATAGAACAGCTACCACTACCCCACATAGGGTACGTTAAGTCCCAAGTCATGGGAATCCTCTTTGGAAGAAACTTCTGCAGCAGAGGAAAAACTAAAGAGCCGCGGGGAAAATACCCCAGCAGAAGGCTTGTCAAGCAGCCCATGAGAAAACAGAAGGCCTAATCTCAGGGCCAATCCGCGCGTATAACTCAAGCATAAAACACACACACACACACACACACACAGGCAACAAGGGCGGTCCAGCAGCCAACAAGCCACAATCCCAGCAAGGAGGACTCGAGTGGCCATAAAACACACAGCACAACAAGGGCGACTCGCCCAAAAGGAGGACCAAGATCCAGATCAACTCACCAGTCACTGAGGGGGAGAAGAAAGAGCAGGAGGAGGAAGAAGCCCTGCCAAGAACCTCTGGATGGCCGAGTCTGCCCGGGCATGAAATAACAGGGTGCTGTCGAAGGGAAGATCAACCAGTCTTTCCCAAACATTCTCAGGGAACACACTGTCCCGAAGCCAAGCGTGGCGGCGAATGGCAACCGAAGAAGCCATGGCATGATCAAGCACCTCTGATATGTCCAGATCGGAGTGAAGAATGAACGCCGCCAGCTCCCGGCCATCCAGCACATAATGCTGCACGTCAAGCTGAACAGTCTCCTGTGAAGCGGTGGATCCCAAGGACTCAGCCAAGTCCAACAAAGAAGAGGTGGCTCTGTCCAACACACATAAGGTGTTAAGGGCCCGCAGAGCGGCGCTGGTTGAGGTGAACATGTTGCGCCCCCCAGAGTCCAGCCAGCGGGCCTTCCGGGACGGTGGAGACAACAGTGGCTGCAGGGAGGGAAAAGCAGTCCGCAAAAGTGGGTTGGAGGGAAAGATATGCCGGGTCACCTGGTGCTGGAAGGTGCTGGTGCTTGAGGTGATGGGGCACCGGGACCCCAATGGCGGGAGGCCTCTAAGTCCCAATCAGGGAAGAAAGGAGCAAACTCTCAAAGGGAAGCGATAGCTCCCTCCCACCAGAGCCCTGGTGGAGATCCTCCAGAAGATGATCTGCAGGAAAATGAGCAACCGTGTCACATATGTGCAAAATACCCACAGCTGTGGACACAGCACGAGCGAAGGCCGCACCCGCCTCCATAGAGCCCAGCGGTGGAGAAAGCAGCTCCTCCGTGGGTGACGGCTGCAAACTAAGGCGCCCATCCCCGAAGCCAAGTGGGGCAGGCAAAGGCCAGACCTGAAAAGTAGAAGGAGGGCCCAAGGAGTAGGAGACCTGTTGTTCTGCCGGCGAAAACTGCGGTCTCAGGGATGGTGCGGAGCCGCCTTTTGATGACAACGGGGAAAAAGCCACCACGCGGTGGCTCGTCTCCGGTGAGGACAACAGTAGGAGGCACCCAACCTCTAGAGAAGAGGGAGTGTCCAGAGACGAGTCTGCAACTCGACGCCTGTCCGGCACCGTAGAGTCCGCAGCTTCAGGCAGGATGTCATCACCATCTGGTGCCAAAGAAGACGCCGGACAGGCCTCTCCCACGTCACACAGGGCCAGGGACCGGAGCTGAGCCGGAGTGGCCAAGGGACAGCACCAGAACGGCGCCGACTCGACCTCTGATGAGGCAGCCGCCTATGTGGAGGGACCTGAGGGACCAGGGGAGCGACAAGAAGCCCTCCCCCAGCCTCGACCCAGAAAGGCCGATTCAACCTCCAATGACTCAGCTGCCTGCGTGGAAGGACGAGAGGGGCCCAGAGGGGGAAGAGAGGTCCCCTTCCTGCCTTGACCCATAGCAGGACGAAGGGGGTCAACCGACCCCTGTGGCGCCGCCCGGGCCAGCAGCTGCAGGCGCTGTGGCGGCATCACCTCAGCCGTAGATGAGGCCGCCACCTGTCTAGAGGGCTGAGAGCCCCGGCGACCTCCAGCGACATCGCAGGGACTCCCGCTGGAGTTTGCGGTAAGGCAGAGGCGCTGTGGTCTGAAGGAGGGACCCAGAAAGGGCCGCACCCACGGCACCACATCCTCCAAGCCTGGAGCCGAGCCAGCTGGGGCCAGCGACGCCGGGGAGGGCCCAGCGCAATACAAGGGATCCGCCGACATCCCAGGAGGGGGAAGGAGGAGGAGAAGCCAGCGAGGCCTGCAAGGCCGCCACATATGATTCCATCTGGGCTCTCGACACCCCCTCACTGGGAAACGGTGGATAGGGAGATGAAACGCGGGCCGCATCACCAGCGGAGAGCCCACGCCTCAACAGGCCAGAACCCAACCCCCGGGGACAAATTGCGACACTTACCCCCCGGGGAGCGACTATCGTACGGCACAGGAGAGGAATGAGGGTGGCGACGACGACGGCCGCTCCGCAGAAGCTGATCGAGGAGATGAAGCCGACCTTGAGAGACGCGCCGAGAGCAGTTTCATCCAGCGATCCTGCCGCGACTTCCGCTTCAACTGTTGGCACGCCCCGCAATCAGTGGAGCCGTGATCTTCCCCCAAACACTGCATACAAATGAGGCGAGGGTCTGTCTCCGACATAAGGCACCCACAAGACGTGCAAGTCTTAAAGCCCGAAGGCATTCGCACACTGTTCCTCCAAGATAACCACAATAGTAAAGAGAAAAGGGGCCTAAACAGGCCCGGAACAGAGACCGGATCCGCGTTGCACGTGGAAAAGGAAAAAACTGACGTAGGCGCGCCGGGGTGGGACTTATGTGACCTTGCTGACGTCACGTACGCGGACGACTCCTAGGCGCAATGCCATCCCTCCGGCACGCTGGGATGTTGTGGCAAAAATCAGATGATCATGTTGCTAGGCCACGCACCTCTATTTCCACCACACTTAAGAATGACAAAACAAGCATTCTTCATTTCTTCTTTCCCAATTCTGACCCATTCTTTTTTTTTTTTTAAATATTTTTATTATAAAACATTAAAAAAAAAACAACAGCAGGTGCCTTACATGAGGAAGTCAACCACAATATTCAGTCAACATGGCTGGACAGATGGGTAACCCCTCAGGAGACAGAAGTCATATTGCATGCCGGCGGGCAGCCCAAGAACATGCAGTAGATTACGGGCAGTGCTAATAGCGTCTTTGTGAGTCCCAGGATATTGGGAGACAGGATAATAACGAGTGGCAAGAGAGTAAAACATGTTTGAGCAGCAAGCAATCGATTAGCACAACCGATACCCAGTAACGAGCCGGCACGTAGGGAAAAATAAAGGAAATAACGCCACCCCCGAGGCCCGTCCACCCGATGGCTAGTACCATCCATCTGATGGCACCCAATAACAAAACCAATACAGGAGATTGAACATACAGAACAAAAAGGGAGACAATACAACAAACCCCAACCCCCCACCCTGCACCCCTGCATAAGGCTTCCGCCCCACCCCAACTAGCAGTGTGCCTGTCGCCCTCACGAACTGGATACTAAAAGTAGAAAAAAGAGTGGGAGAGGAAATCGACATATAGGCTCCCGGACTCCCCTCCCCCCTGCCAGAGACAAACAACCCCCAACTATAACCAAAAGCTTCAGGGTATTTTGTCAACACAATCAGGGAAGTTATAAGCATCGCCCAACCCTCCGCAAAATAAGGTAGCAAATCCCATATCCATCTTTGCCATAGTATCAGCCCCGTTTAGACAATCTCATCCTTGGCCTTTCCGATCTGCAATGCCGGCTCTCACAGGCGGAACCACTCCCTCAACAGGAGAAGCGAAATGAAAAAGGAGTTTAACAAAGTTCAGTCCAACAAAAGTCAAGAGTGGTAGGCCATCCGGAACTCCAGGCGCGCTCAAGCACCCCCTCTCCGACCGTGAGTCCCGACGCTGTTTCCTCTGAAAACATGATGAAACTGCCAGGGAGGAAGAAAATGTCAGAACAATCCAAAAGCCAGAAAAGAGACACTCCGGAAACAGAGAGCCGAGTGTTCCACCTCCATTGAACAAGATATCAATTGCGGCATTACGCACACGAGTACAAGGGTATCCGCGGGTACTTTCTCGCTGGCCAAGGGCTCCGATACTGCATCCAACTCGGGGCCATCATCCATCAACCAGGCATGCACCGCGGGAGACCCCACTCACGAAAAATCATGCAACGAATCAGTGTCCGGTCTCAGGCCCACAGTCCCAACTGCTCCGGCGGATAGTTTGTGGACCATGTCTTCCACATGCAAATGTAGAGCCCCGATGGCGGCCAAGACGGTCCTCAGCGATGGTTCGCACTCCGTCCGACCCATCTCCGCTCGTTCACTGGCAGGCAAGTTCTACGTCCCCAGAGTGACCAACTCTCCGAGGGAACAGGCAAGAACGGAGCAGACGGCCACGCAGAGTGGCCAATCAAGTACCGCCACAGCAAGCGATCCTCCGTTGCAGCGAGCGAGGACCCCAGCCCTTCGAACCCGGGGAGGGACTGCACCCGGTATCCGGGACAGGAAACTCCCGCCCACGGCCACAACAGCCTCGTGGCACCACTTCTTCAATGTTAGCCAGGCCGATTGACCGCCATCAGAATCGGGCAAAATGACCTCCGCAGCGAGAGACCGGACCCCGTCCAGGTCCCACAGCCAATGTTGTTCAACTGCAACCCGGCCGGGCCAGTACTCGAGGTCCCGGCTCACCAGCTGGGCTAGGCCGAGAATTACAACACGGTGTAACACCGTTGATCGAGTCGGTAGAACACTTGGGATTGCACCATCGGACTCAGCAACGGTTCCTACAGATGGAGGTCGGGCTTAAAATCAGGATATATAACAGGATAGTTCGGCGGGAGACGGAGGCCGGCGGAACCGGGAGCCTAAGCGTTCTTCTTGTAAATAAATTTAAATATCAGCACCATTCATTTTTGCTGTGTGCTAGAAAAAAATAACATCCTACACCCCCCTCTCACATAAGTATCCAGCAGGATTGTCACATACATTCTCACACTTAGAAGTCAGAGAAAGAAACATAAACACAGGCTCCCTCAAAAGGCAAATTGTGACAGTTGACATCTGTCTTGAACGCCCAGCAAATGTGACAAGATAAGAACAAGGTTTAAAGGCCTGGGAAGGGAGTGCTCGGGAGGATACAGTAATCAAGGTATCCTCCATGGGAAGGAAGAACTCAAGATTTTGAGATCGAGACTCAAGATCGAGAGACATCGGATATCCGCAGTTGCGATGGGCTGTCGCGGTTTATATGAGTATTTAAAGGACGGCTGGTCTGTCTTTTACTAGTGTTGTAGGTATGAATTTGACTCCTAAGTGTGTCCGTCTCTTGGTAGGTGGTATTCTATCAAGAAATAGGGCATACGAAGGAACCGCCATCACCTAGCTGCCATGTGCTACCGCCTATAAGTGTAAGTATTGTTTTACGGGCGGCGGGATATGGTAGACGGATAAAATAGGAGATCCATAGAGTGAATATCTCTACTTATGTTTTTAGGTGGCTGATTAAAAAGAAACCTAACGGAGGTCTATTATGTTTACCGCGTGTCTAGGAGATAGTATATTTTAAAGATGCGAGTATACGCTTACTTCTATTAAGGAATGACTGTGCCAAGAGGCATGTATGTACCTCGACTCATGAGTTTTAACTTGCAGTATATACTGGAATCGTCATTAGCTCAGTGCTGTATAACCAGAGATATCGATCCTAGATCTTAATCATATTGCAAAAATAAGCACCGTGCAAGGTGGGTCTATTGTTGGTGTTCGTATAGCGTTTGAATAACTTTAACGTGTTTGGGCTGTATATACATTACATGCCTTTATGCATCTATCTTTGAAATCATAGATTGCCGGTTTTGAGGTGTCCCTTCTCGCAGGACGAGAGGCATTTGAAGGACATAGGAGGTATCTACCCCGAAGTATCAATTTTGAGAACTAGTACGTTTGGTATGTGACCGCAGAAAACATGGTGTAAGTTCTTTATCGATAGGGTGGTCCTGTTCGTTCCCCTCAGTGAATGACCTACCAGGATGAACTCATTTATATTCTTCTTAGAATGTGAAAGAGGTAGCTCTGCCTCAGTTATCAGATTTTATCAGTGGGCCCTTATGACAAGTATTAGGCTCATGTTTAAAAATGAAATGGGGTACAATGTAAATATGCTCCACAATGTAAATATGCTTAACAATAAGTGAACATGTATGAAGCTCTAGAGGAGAATACTCGGAGAGAATAAGTAGCCTGGTGATGTATATAACCCTAGAGAAAGGTTAGATACACTGAGAGTGATGTGTCCTCTAAGTAAGGAATATCAGGGATATCCTTGTCATTATAATTTATTGTTCTCTGTCAATGTTATGTAAATTTTGTCATGTGAATAAATGTTTTGTGATACTTCTAAATAACACTTGAGGCAATGCAATTATGAGATGTGCTTTATAGGATGTTCATTGTATATATACAAAAAAAACATTTAAAACAAAAATCTTTTTCAATTACAGAATTAACTGGGAAGACATTATATGTATGCCTGATGAAGGTGGCTTTATTAGAAGGTCCGCCGAAACGCGTCGATGCAAAAGAGTAAGGAGGATTGTGTTCTATACTAATTGAAGACAATTCTGACGCTGTGCTGAATTGCTTTTCTATTTGGTACCTCCTTTTTACCAATAGGAATTTGAGTGTTTCCTTATTTTAATTGTCTGTCCCACCTTTTAAATTATTTTGTAATATATTGTAATATGAATAAACTGTTCAGTATATTCTCATAATTTTGTTTGTTTTTACATTCTGCTTCGCTAGTACAGTATCACTTTAGTATTGTTGTGCTTGTTCATGTGTCCTGAGAATATATGTTCCAACAGTAAGGTGTCCCAAAGGGAATATTTGTTTGACGAACGTCCATTGTGGTACTACATCCCTTTGGTTGTGGGGTCCCTCTCTCTTTTACTAGAGATAGGTTTAGTTTTGCCAAGAGTTGCCAAAGGTTTCTCTAGGTTCTAATCAGCTCCATACCTTAGGATGAGAGAGTTTGGTATCTCTTTCCCCGACTCAATTTCCCAACACCCTGCAAGGGGAGTCAGAAACACTGGAGCTGGATTTCTTGGCGGAGGAGGACAGCTTCTTGGTCAGTGCGTCAGCTGGAGAGTTGGCTTCCTTCGGCATTTGCTGTAGCGAGCTGCGTCGTGCAAGTAGGTAGTCGTTCTGCACTGAACCACACCGTGCTTTGCTATTGCAAGTAAAGGTATATTTATACCTTGGAGGTGTTTAAGAATGCCAGCTTTGATGAAAAGTCGGGCAAATGAGCGTCATTAATGAACCCCATAGGAATAGTTGTTCATGCATAATAAATGAGTTCTAGGAGAAATCAATATTCAAGCAAGGGTAAGTCCCTAACGGCTTAAGAGTCTGGTTTTCCAAGAAATCGTTGTGACGTAGATGAACAGATGGAAGTAGCCATGCCTGTATTTGGGCTGCATGGACTATGCCTAAATAAGGAATGGATTTTTATGCCTATATAAGGGCAATGTGAATTGTACCTATATAAGGGCATGAATAGGGAAAATGCATACGGAATCTAAATTGCCACACAACACCCACTCCACTTTCTTATGTACGACTTCTTCTAAAGACTAAGTCCTAAATATGTGAAAACATATCTAAAACATATCTACATAACAAGTGTTTAAAACCCTCCCAAAATACATAAAAATGCATTGGTACTGGTTGTACACAAAAGAGTATTGGTGCTGTACCCATTCAAAGCAATGTTTCATTCTAAGCATAAAGTTGATATTTGAAAATGCTGTCTGAATGAATCATGAAAATATAAATTTATGAAATGGCTCTTAAATACAGAAGAAAAAGGTGCCAAAACCATTTCATTACAGTTTACATATAACTGTTTGTATGTGGACAAGGTCAAATATTGTCTCTTGAAGTTTTTCAAATAATTCCTGTTCTCTATGAATAGTTTTACTTTAAGCAGATTACTGAAAAAATACAAATTTGGAAGAAAAAAGCCAATCATAGAAAAAAAGCATTCCAAAGTCAGAACTTTGTTTTATAAAACGAAGGTCGAATTCAAAGTCTCTCGGAACACTGTGTGCCAAAATCAAAAGTCAGTGTTAGGACTTGGAGAAAACATGAAATCTTCTAAGTCTGTTAACAAAAAATCGTCTACCATAGTAGGTGAAAGTTGGATTACCTCGTTTAGAAGATTAACCGCACATAGATGTGAAGCATCGCCGTCAGCATTGGTCGCATTAGCAATGTTCGAAATGGATGGTACCTGCGCACCTGTTTCCTCTCGTACCTCAGCAGTTGCATTTTGTATCTGTTAGATCTCAATGAATGCCGTCATCAGAATTTGTAGCCACTGGGAACAACACAGTGCATGGGCCATTCCTGGTTCAAGCACAGTATCAACATCCGTTGGCATGACTGATGGGAGTGTGAGACATGTGCCTAACAGACATACTTCTCCGCAGGCAGCGTAGAACAAGTAAGATGCAATCTTGCCAAATTGGTCTGAATGACAGAAACCATGTGGTATTTAATTCTCTTAGACGAGGTAGTCCCAACATTTGGACGATGCGCTCACGTCACTTCATCGCCAGTAGAGTTGTCTCCAAGGAGAACTGGGTGTTTCTGGTGAATTAACTTGCCATATTGCAGAAGTAGGAGCAAAAATAGTATCCCTGCAGCGAGTCCCAAAATGAGGGGCAGTCCGCCAAACACAGAGTGCACGAAGTTTGGAAATATTCCTAGGACCGCTTCAAAAGGTGCTAACAGTCCAGAAAATACGGTCTTAAATACATGTACAATACCGCTCATATCAGACATGTTTAAGATAAGACTTAACATTTCTGAGAAATGTATAGGGCAATTTGTAGTTAAGAGGGCATGTATCTCAGCAGAAGTCCTTGTGACCTGTAGATCATAGGTTTCTTTGGCCGAGGTCAGTGGCATAGTTTTTTGCAAAAGAATGGCTTTCATTCCGCTTAAGGTATCGATTTGTATAGAAGAGATGTTCAGTGAAGGCCATAAAGGCGACTCCTTGTAAGTTTATACCCTGTTTATACCCTGACAAAGGAGAGAACCGCTTAGTGCGTTTCACAGTTTTTCCCGCTAGGAAACACTTCATGTCCCCCACTCCAACGAATCTCTGACAGAATATCGAGAGACAGGATATCGACACTCAAAATATCGACGTTGGAATATCGAAGGCAAGTATATCGACACCCTATCTCCAACATGGTAAGTACAAAAATATCGAAAATAAAATATCGATGTTAAAAATATCGTAAGTAAATATACAGTTTTTTTCAATTATTATTAAAAAAGAAATATAAAGTAAATAATACTTTTATATAATTTAAACTTATGTAAAAATATTTTAGAATGTTTAAAATGGTTAAATAATACTTATTTAATGTTAAACATTTAATTAAAATTAAACGTACAATATGTAATATATATTTAATTAATTATAATATTTATAATTTTTTTAATTAATTTAAAAAAATAACAAATACTATAAATTACAAATATATCAACACTCATAAAATAATAACATAAATAATAATAAATATTTACATTTAATACATAAAAACAATGAAATATACTTTAATTATTTAAAAAATCTTTTAAACACAACATTATGTAACATAATAAAAATATTATAAAATACATAAATAATTATAAATTATATTGGATAGCATAAGGCTAAACATTACTATTCAAACTCCATAGGGTGCAACAGTAGGGAAAGTGTTGGATAGCGGGTAGGTAAAAATGACTATTCACACTCCAATGAGTGCAACATTAGGGAAAGCGTTGGATAGCGTAAGGGTAAAAATTACTATTCCAACTCCAAAGGGTGCAACAGTAGGGAAAGCGTTGGATAGTGTAGGGGGTAAAATTACTATTCCCACTCCAGAGAGTGCAACAGTAGGGAAAGCGTTGGATAGCGTACGGGTAAAAATTTCTATTCCAACCCCAGTGAGTGCAACAGTAGGTTAAGCGTTGGATAGTGTAGGGGTAAAAATTACTATTCCAACTCCAGTGAGTGCAACAGTAGGGAAAGCGTTGGATAGCGTAAGGGTAAAAATTACTATTCCAACTCCAAAGGGTGCAACAGTAGGGAAAGCGTTGGATAGTGTAGGGAGTAAAATTACTATTCCCACTCCAGAGAGTGCAACAGTAGGGAAAGCGTTGGATAGCGGGTGGATAAAAATGAATATTCCCACTCCAGTGAGTACAACAGTAGGGAAAGCGTTGGATAGCATACGGGTAAAAATTACTATTCCAACTCCAGTGAGTGCAACAGTAGGGAAAGCGTTGGATAGCGTAAGGGTTAAAATTACTATTCCAACTCCAAAGGGTGCAACAGAAGGGAAAGCGTTAGATAGCGGGTGGGTAAAAATGAATATTCCCACTCCAGTGAGTGCAACAGTAGGGAAAGCGTTGGATAGCATACGGGTAAAAATTACTATTCCAACTCCAGTGAGTGCAACAGTAGGGAAAACGTTGGATAGCGTAAGGGTTAAAATTACTATTCCTACTCCAAAGGGTGCAACTGTAGGGAAAGCGTTGGATAGCGGGTGGGTATAAATTACTATTCCCACTCCAGTGAGTGCAACAGTAGGGAAAGCGTTGGATAGCATACGGGTAAAAATTACTATTCCAACTCCAGTGAGTGCAACAGTAGGGAAAGCATTGGATAGCGTAAGGGTAAAAATTACTATTCCACCTCCAAAGGGTGCAACAGTAGGGAAAGCGTTGGATAGTGTAGGGAGTAAAATTACTATTCCCACTCCAGAGAGTGCAACTGTAGGGAAAGCGTTGGATAGCGGGTGGGTAAAAATGACTATTCCGACTCCAGTGGGTGCAACAGTAGGAAAAGTGTTGGATAGCGGGTGGGTAAAAATTGCTATTCCCACTCCAGTGAGTGCAACAGTAGAGAAAGCGTTTGATAGCGTACGGGTAAAAATTATTATTCCAACTCCAGTGAGTGCAACAGTAGGGAAAGCGTTGGATAGCGTAAGGGTAAAAATTACTATTCCAACTCCAAACGGGGCAACAGTAGGGAAAGCGTTGGATAGTGTAGGGAGTAAAATTACTATTCCCACTCCAGAGAGTGCAACAGTAGGGAAAGCGTTGGATAGCGTACGGGTAAAAATTTCTATTCCAACTCCAGTGAGTGCAACATTAGGTTAAGCGTTGGATAGTGTAGGGGGTAAAATTACTATTCCCACTCCAGTGAGTGCAACAGTAGGGAAAGAGTTGGATAGCGTACGGGTAAAAATTACTATTCCAACTCCAAAGGGTGCAACAGTAGGGAAAGCGTTGGATAGCGGGTGGGTAAAAATTGCTATTCCCACTCCAGTGAGTGCAACAGTAGAGAAAGCGTTTGATAGCGTACGGGTAAAAATTATTATTCCAACTCCAGTGAGTGCAACAGTAGGGAAAGCGTTGGATAACGTAAGGGTAAAAATTACTATTCCAACTCCAAAGGGGGCAACAGTAGGGAAAGCGTTGGATAGTGTAGGGAGTTAAATTACTATTCCCACTCCAGAGAGTGCAACAGTAGGGAAAGCGTTGGATAGCGGGTGGATAAAAATTATTATTCCCACTCCAGTGAGTGCAACAGTAGGGAAAGCGTTGGATAGCATACGGGTAAAAATTACTATTCCAACTCCAGTGAGTGCAACAGTAGGGAAAGCGTTGGATAGCGTAAGGGTTAAAATTACTATTCCAACTCCAAAGGGCGCAACAGAAGGGAAAGCGTTGGATAGCGGGTGGGTAAAAATTACTATTCCCACTCCAGTGGGTGCAACTGTAGGGAATGCGTTGGATAGTGTAGGGGGTAAAATTACTATTCCCACTCCAGAGAGTGCAACAGTAGGGAAAGCGTTGGATAGCGTATGGGTAAAAATTACTATTCCAACTCCAGTGAGTGCAACAGTAGGGAAAGCGTTGGATAGCGTAAGGGTTAAAATTACTATTCCAACTCCATAGGGTGCAACAGAAGGGAAAGCGTTGGATAGCGGGTGGGTAAAAATTACTATTCCCACTCCAGTGAGTGCAACAGTAGGGAAAGCGTTGGATAGCGTATGGGTAAAAACTACTATTCCAACTCCAGTGAGTGCAACAGTAGGGAAAGCGTTGGATAGCGTAAGGGTAAAAATTACTATTCCAACTCCAAAGGGTGCAACAGTAGGGAAAGCGTTGGATAGCGGGTGGGTAAAAATGACTATTCCGACTCCAGTGGGTGCAACAGTAGGAAAAGTGTTGGATAGTGTAGGGGTTAAAATTACTATTCCAACTCCAAAGGGTGCAACAGTAGGAAAAGCATTGGTAGAGTACGGGTAAAAAGTACTATTCCCACTCCAGTGAGTGCAACAGTACAGAAAGCGTTGGATAGTGTACGTGTAAAGATTACTATTCCAACTCAAAAGGGTGCAACAGTAGGGAAAGCGTTGGATAGTGTAGGGAGTAAAATTACTATTCCCACTCCAGAGAGTGCAACAGTAGGGAAAGCGTTGGATAGCGGGTGGATAAAAACTAATATTCCCACTCCAGTGGGTGCAACAGTAGGGAAAGCGTTGGATAGCATACGGGTAAAAATTACTATTCCAACTCCAGTGAGTGCAACAGTAGGGAAAGTGTTGGATAGCGTAAGGGTTAAAAATACTATTCCAACTCCAAAGGGTGCAACAGAAGGGAAAGCGTTGGATAGCGGGTGGGTAAAAATTACTATTCCCACTCCAGTGAGTGCAACAGTAGGGAAGCGTTGGATAGCGTATGGGTAAAAATTACTATTCCAACTCCAGTGAGTGCAACAGTAGGGAAAGCGTTGGATAGCGTAAGAGTAAAAATTACTATTCCAACTCCAAAGGGTGCAACAGTGGGGAAAGCGTTGGATAGTGTAGGGGGTAAAATTACTATTCCCACTCCAGAGAGGGCAACTGTAGGGAAAGCGTTGGATAGCGGGTGGGTATAAATTACTAATCCCACTCCAGTGAGTGCAACAGTAGGGAAAGCGTTGGATAGCGTACGGGTAAAAATTACTATTCCAACTCCAGTGAGTGCAACAGTAGGGAAAGCGTTGGTTAGCGTAAGGGTAAAAATTACTATTCCAACTCCAAAGGGTACAAAAGTAGGGAAAGCGTTGGATAGTGTAGGGAGTAAAATTACTATTCCCACTCCAGAGAGTGCAACTGTAGGGAAAGCGTTGGATAGCGGGTGGGTAAAAATGACTATTCCGACTCCAGTGGGTGCAACAGTAGGAAAAGTGTTGGATAGTGTAGGGGTTAATATTACTATTCCAACTCCAAAGGGTGCAACAGTAGGAAAAGCATTGGTAGAGTACGGGTAAAAAGTACTATTCCCACTCCAGTGGGTGCAACTGTAGGGAATGCGTTGGATAGTGTAGGGGGTAAAATTACTATTCCCACTCCAGAGAGTGCAACAGTAGGGAAAGCGTTGGATAGCGGGTGGGTAAAAATTGCTATTCCCACTCCAGTGAGTGCAACAGTAGAGAAAGAGTTGGATAGCGTATGGGTAAAAATTACTGTTCCCACTCCAGTGGGTGCAACAGTAGGGAAAGTGTTGGATAGCGGGTAGGTAAAAATGACTATTCACACTCCAATGAGTGCAACAGTACAGAAAGCGTTGGATAGTGTAAGTGTAAAAATTACTATTCCCACTTTTTGTGGGTGCAACTGTAGGGAATGCGTTGGATAGTGTAGGGGGTAAAATTACTATTCCCACTCCAGAGAGTGCAACAGTAGGGAAAGCGTTGGATAGCGGGTGGGTAAAAATTGCTATTCCCACTCCAGTGAGTGCAACAGTAGAGAAAGCGTTGGATAGCGTATGGGTAAAAATTACTGTTCCCACTCCAGTGGGTGCAACAGTAGGGAAAGTGTTGGATAGCGGGTAGGTAAAAATGACTATTCACACTCCAATGAGTGCAACATTAGGGAAAGCGTTGGATAGCGTAAGGGTAAAAATTACTATTCCAACTCCAAAGGGTGGAACAGTAGGGAAAGCGTTGGATAGTGTAGGGGGTAAAATTACTATTCCCACACCAGAGAGTGCAACAGTAGGGAAAGCGTTGGATAGCGTACGGGTAAAAATTTCTATTCCAACTCCAGTGAGTGCAACATTAGGTTAAGCGTTGGATAGTGTAGGGGGTAAAATTACTATTCCCACTCCAGTGAGTGCAACAGTAGGGAAAGAGTTGGATAGCGTACGGGTAAAAATTACTATTCCAACTCCAAAGGGTGCAACAGTAGGGAAAGCGTTGGATAGCGGGTGGGTAAAAATTGCTATTCCCACTCCAGTGAGTGCAACAGTAGAGAAAGCGTTTGATAGCTTACGGGTAAAAATTACTATTCCAACTCCAGTGAGTGCAACAGTAGGGAAAGCGTTGGATAGCGTAAGGGTAAAAATTACTATTCCAACTCCAAAGGGGGCAACAGTAGGGAAAGCGTTGGATAGTGTAGGGAGTAAAATTACTATTCCCACTCCAGAGAGTGCAACAGTAGGGAAAGCGTTGGATAGAGGGTCGATAAAAATTATTATTCCCACTCCAGTGAGTGCAACAGTAGGGAAAGCGTTGGATAGCATACGGGTAAAAATTACTATTCCAACTCCGGTGAGTGCAACAGTAGGGAAAGCGTTGGATAGCGTAAGGGTTAAAATTACTATTCCAACTCCAAAGGGTGCAACAGAAGGGAAAGCGTTGGATAGCGGGTGGGTAAAAATTACTATTCCCACTCCAGTGAGTGCAACAGTAGGGAAAGCGTTGGATAGCGTATGGGTAAAAATTACTATTCCAACTCCAGTGAGTGCAACAGTAGGGAAAGCGTTGGATAGCGTAAGAGTAAAAATTACTATTCCAACTCCAAAGGGTGCAACAGAAGGGAAAGCGTTGGATAGCGGGTGGGTAAAAATTACTATTCCCACTCCAGTGAGTGCAACAGTAGGGAAAGCGTTGGATAGCGGGTGGGTAAAAATTACTATTCCCACTCCAGTGAGTGCAACAGTAGGGAAAGCGTTGGATAGCGTATGGGTAAAAATTACTATTCCAACCCCAGTGAGTGCAACAGTAGGTTAAGCGTTGGATAGTGTAGGGGTAAAAATTACTATTCCAACTCCAGTGAGTGCAACAGTAGGGAAAGCGTTGGATAGCGTAAGGGTAAAAATTACTATTCCAACTCCAAAGGGTGCAACAGTAGGGAAAGCGTTGGATAGTGTAGGGAGTAAAATTACTATTCCCACTCCAGAGAGTGCAACAGTAGGGAAAGCGTTGGATAGCGGGTGGATAAAAATGAATATTCCCACTCCAGTGAGTGCAACAGTAGGGAAAGCGTTGGATAGCATACCGGTAAAAATTACTATTCCAACTCCAGTGAGTGCAACAGTAGGGAAAGCGTTGGATAGCGTAAGGGTTAAAATTACTATTCCAACTCCAAAGGGTGCAACAGAAGGGAAAGCGTTAGATAGCGGGTGGGTAAAAATGACTATTCCCACTCCAGTGAGTGCAACAGTAGGGAAAGCGTTGGATAGCGTATGGGTAAAAATTACTATTCCAACTCCATTGAGTGCAACAGTAGGGAAAGCCTTGGATAGCGTAAGAGTAAAAATTACTATTCCAACTCCAAAGGGTGCAACAGTGGGGAAAGCGTTGGATAGTGTAGGGGGTAAAATTACTATTCCCACTCCAGAGAGTGCAACTGTAGGGAAAGCGTTGGATAGCGGGTGGGTATAAATTACTATTCCCACTCCAGTGAGTGCAACAGTACGGAAAGCGTTGGATAGCATACGGGTAAAAATTACTATTCCAACTCCAGTGAGTGCAACTGTAGGGAAAGCGTTGGATAGCGTAAGGGTAAAAATTACTATTCCAACTGCAAAGGGTGCAAAGGTAGGGAAAGCGTTGTATAGTGTAGGGAGTAAAATTACTATTCCCACTCCAGAGAGTGCAACTGTAGGGAAAGCGTTGGATAGCGGGTGGGTAAAAATGACTATTCCGACTCCAGTGGGTGCAACAGTAGGAAAAGTGTTGGATAGTGTAGGGGTTAAAATTACTATTCCAACTCCAAAGGGTGCAACAGTAGGAAAAGCATTGGTAGAGTACGGGTAAAAAGCACTATTCCCACTCCAGTGAGTGCAACAGTACAGAAAGCGTTGGATAGTGTAAGTATAAAAATTACTATTCCCACTCCAGTGGGTGCAACTGTAGGGAATGCGTTGGATAGTGTAGGGGGTAAAATTATTATTCTCACTCCAGAGAGTGCAACAGTAGGGAAAGCGTTGGATAGCGGGTGGGTAAAAATTACTGTTCCCACTCCAGTGGGTGCAACAGTAGGGAAAGTGTTGGATAGCGGGTAGGTAAAAATGACTATTCACACTCCAATGAGTGCAACATTAGGGAAAGCGTTGGATAGCGTAAGGGTAAAAATTACTATTCCAACACCAAAGGGTGGAACAGTAGGGAAAGCGTTGGATAGTGTAGGGGGTAAAATTACTATTCCCACACCAGAGAGTGCAACAGTAGGGAAAGCGTTGGATAGCAGGTGGGTATAAATTACTAATCCCACTCCAGTGAGTGCAACAGTAGGGAAAGCGTTGGATAGCGTACGGGTAAAAATTACTATTCCAACTCCAGTGAGTGCAACAGTAGGGAAAGCGTTGGATAGCGTAAGGGTAAAAATTACTATTCCAACTCCAAAGGGTACAAAAGTAGGGAAAGCGTTGGATAGTGTAGGGAGTAAAATTACTATTCCCACTCCAGAGAGTGCAACTGTAGGGAAAGCGTTGGATAGCGGGTGGGTAAAAATGACTATTCCGACTCCAGTGGGTGCAACAGTAGGAAAAGTGTTGGATAGTGTAGGGGTTAATATTACTATTCCAACTCCAAAGGGTGCAACAGTAGGAAAAGCATTGGTAGAGTACGGGTAAAAAGTACTATTCCCACTCCAGTGGGTGCAACTGTAGGGAATGCGTTGGATAGTGTAGGGGGTAAAATTACTATTCCCACTCCAGAGAGTGCAACAGTAGGGAAAGCGTTGGATAGCGGGTGGGTAAAAATTGCTATTCCCACTCCAGTGAGTGCAACAGTAGAGAAAGCGTTGGATAGCGTATGGGTAAAAATTACTGTTCCCACTCCAGTGGGTGCAACAGTAGGGAAAGTGTTGGATAGCGGGTAGGTAAAAATGACTATTCACACTCCAATGAGTGCAACAGTACAGAAAGCGTTGGATAGTGTAAGTGTAAAAATTACTATTCCCACTCCAGTGGGTGCAACTGTAGGGAATGCGTTGGATAGTGTAGGGGGTAAAATTACTATTCCCACTCCAGAGAGTGCAACAGTAGGGAAAGCGTTGGATAGCGGGTGGGTAAAAATTGCTATTCCCACTCCAGTGAGTGCAACAGTAGAGAAAGCGTTGGATAGCGTATGGGTAAAAATTACTGTTCCCACTCCAGTGGGTGCAACAGTAGGGAAAGTGTTGGATAGCGGGTAGGTAAAAATGACTATTCACACTCCAATGAGTGCAACATTAGGGAAAGCGTTGGATAGCGTAAGGGTAAAAATTACTATTCCAACTCCAAAGGGTGGAACAGTAGGGAAAGCGTTGGATAGTGTAGGGGGTAAAATTACTATTCCCACACCAGAGAGTGCAACAGTAGGGAAAGCGTTGGATAGCGTACGGGTAAAAATTTCTATTCCAACTCCAGTGAGTGCAACATTAGGTTAAGCGTTGGATAGTGTAGGGGGTAAAATTACTATTCCCACTCCAGTGAGTGCAACAGTAGGGAAAGAGTTGGATAGCGTACGGGTAAAAATTACTATTCCAACTCCAAAGGGTGCAACAGTAGGGAAAGCGTTGGATAGCGGGTGGGTAAAAATTGCTATTCCCACTCCAGTGAGTGCAACAGTAGAGAAAGCGTTTGATAGCTTACGGGTAAAAATTACTATTCCAACTCCAGTGAGTGCAACAGTAGGGAAAGCGTTGGATAGCGTAAGGGTAAAAATTACTATTCCAACTCCAAAGGGGGCAACAGTAGGGAAAGCGTTGGATAGTGTAGGGAGTAAAATTACTATTCCCACTCCAGAGAGTGCAACAGTAGGGAAAGCGTTGGATAGAGGGTCGATAAAAATTATTATTCCCACTCCAGTGAGTGCAACAGTAGGGAAAGCGTTGGATAGCATACGGGTAAAAATTACTATTCCAACTCCGGTGAGTGCAACAGTAGGGAAAGCGTTGGATAGCGTAAGGGTTAAAATTACTATTCCAACTCCAAAGGGTGCAACAGAAGGGAAAGCGTTGGATAGCGGGTGGGTAAAAATTACTATTCCCACTCCAGTGAGTGCAACAGTAGGGAAAGCGTTGGATAGCGTATGGGTAAAAATTACTATTCCAACTCCAGTGAGTGCAACAGTAGGGAAAGCGTTGGATAGCGTAAGAGTAAAAATTACTATTCCAACTCCAAAGGGTGCAACAGAAGGGAAAGCGTTGGATAGCGGGTGGGTAAAAATTACTATTCCCACTCCAGTGAGTGCAACAGTAGGGAAAGCGTTGGATAGCGGGTGGGTAAAAATTACTATTCCCACTCCAGTGAGTGCAACAGTAGGGAAAGCGTTGGATAGCGTATGGGTAAAAATTACTATTCCAACCCCAGTGAGTGCAACAGTAGGTTAAGCGTTGGATAGTGTAGGGGTAAAAATTACTATTCCAACTCCAGTGAGTGCAACAGTAGGGAAAGCGTTGGATAGCGTAAGGGTAAAAATTACTATTCCAACTCCAAAGGGTGCAACAGTAGGGAAAGCGTTGGATAGTGTAGGGAGTAAAATTACTATTCCCACTCCAGAGAGTGCAACAGTAGGGAAAGCGTTGGATAGCGGGTGGATAAAAATGAATATTCCCACTCCAGTGAGTGCAACAGTAGGGAAAGCGTTGGATAGCATACCGGTAAAAATTACTATTTCAACTCCAGTGAGTGCAACAGTAGGGAAAGCGTTGGATAGCGTAAGGGTTAAAATTACTATTCCAACTCCAAAGGGTGCAGCAGAAGGGAAAGCGTTAGATAGCGGGTGGGTAAAAATGACTATTCCCACTCCAGTGAGTGCAACAGTAGGGAAAGCGTTGGATAGCGTATGGGTAAAAATTACTATTCCAACTCCATTGAGTGCAACAGTAGGGAAAGCCTTGGATAGCGTAAGAGTAAAAATTACTATTCCAACTCCAAAGGGTGCAACAGTGGGGAAAGCGTTGGATAGTGTAGGGGGTAAAATTACTATTCCCACTCCAGAGAGTGCAACTGTAGGGAAAGCGTTGGATAGCGGGTGGGTAAAAATTACTATTCCCACTCCAGTGAGTGCAACAGTACGGAAAGCGTTGGATAGCATACGGGTAAAAATTACTATTCCAACTCCAGTGAGTGCAACTGTAGGGAAAGCGTTGGATAGCGTAAGGGTAAAAATTACTATTCCAACTGCAAAGGGTGCAAAGGTAGGGAAAGCGTTGTATAGTGTAGGGAGTAAAATTACTATTCCCACTCCAGAGAGTGCAACTGTAGGGAAAGCGTTGGATAGCGGGTGGGTAAAAATGACTATTCCGACTCCAGTGGGTGCAACAGTAGGAAAAGTGTTGGATAGTGTAGGGGTTAAAATTACTATTCCAACTCCAAAGGGTGCAACAGTAGGAAAAGCATTGGTAGAGTACGGGTAAAAAGCACTATTCCCACTCCAGTGAGTGCAACAGTACAGAAAGCGTTGGATAGTGTAAGTATAAAAATTACTATTCCCACTCCAGTGGGTGCAACTGTAGGGAATGCGTTGGATAGTGTAGGGGGTAAAATTATTATTCCCACTCCAGAGAGTGCAACAGTAGGGAAAGCGTTGGATAGCGGGTGGGTAAAAATTACTGTTCCCACTCCAGTGGGTGCAACAGTAGGGAAAGTGTTGGATAGCGGGTAGGTAAAAATGACTATTCACACTCCAATGAGTGCAACATTAGGGAAAGCGTTGGATAGCGTAAGGGTAAAAATTACTATTCCAACACCAAAGGGTGGAACAGTAGGGAAAGCGTTGGATAGTGTAGGGGGTAAAATTACTATTCCCACACCAGAGAGTGCAACAGTAGGGAAAGCGTTGGATAGCGTACGGGTAAAAATTTCTATTCCAACTCCAGTGAGTGCAACATTAGGTTAAGCGTTGGATAGTGTAGGGGGTAAAATTACTATTCCCACTCCAGTGAGTGCAACAGTAGGGAAAGAGTTGGATAGCGTACGGGTAAAAATTACTATTCCAACTCCAAAGGGTGCAACAGTAGGGAAAGCGTTGGATAGCGGGTGGGTAAAAATTGCTATTCCCACTCCAGTGAGTGCAACAGTAGAGAAAGCGTTTGATAGCGTACGGGTAAAAATTATTATTCCAACTCCAGTGAGTGCAACAGTAGGGAAAGCGTTGGATAGCGTAAGGGTAAAAATTACTATTCCAACTCCAAAGTGGGCAACAGTAGGGAAAGCGTTGGATAGTGTAGGGAGTAAAATTACTATTCCCACTCCAGGGAGTGCAACAGTAGGGAAAGCGTTGGATAGCGGGTGGATAAAAATTATTATTCCCACTCCAGTGAGTGCAACAGTAGGGAAAGCGTTGGATAGCATACGGGTAAAAATTACTATTCCAACTCCAGTGAGTGCAACAGTAGGGAAAGCGTTGGATAGCGTAAGGGTTAAAATTACTATTCCAACTCCAAAGGGCGCAACAGAAGGGAAAGCGTTGGATAGCGGGTGGGTAAAAATTACTATTCCCACTCCAGTGGGTGCAACTGTAGGGAATGCATTGGATAGTGTAGGGGGTAAAATTACTATTCCCTCTCCAGAGAGTGCAACAGTAGGGAAAGCGTTGGATAGCGTATGGGTAAAAATTACTATTCCAACTCCAGTGAGTGCAACAGTAGGGAAAGCGTTGGATAGCGTAAGGGTTAAAATTACTATTCCAACTCCAAAGGGTGCAACAGAAGGGAAAGCGTTGGATAGCGGGTGGGTAAAAATTACTATTCCCACTCCAGTGAGTGCAACAGTAGGGAAAGCGTTGGATAGCGTATGGGTAAAAATTACTATTCCAACCCCAGTGAGTGCAACAGTAGGGAAAGCGTTGGATAGCGTATGGAAAGGGGCGACCACTCGGTCCCCCCGAACGTATGGCGGAGTACCACGATCCCCCCGGGAAGCCATCTTGGGCGGGAGGCGAGTCTCGGCTGGTATGCCCGAAGCGGCGTAGCCGGGGCGCACCTTTTCCCGCCCTAGAGTGGGTTGGCCCAGACACTGACGCGGCTGGCCACGCCCTTGGGGCAGGCAGGGGCGGGTTTACGCCCGCCCTGAAGACGGATAAAAGGAGAAGCAAGATCAGAAGGCATCCTCTTGTTCCTGTGCTCTGAAGCTGCACCTCCTCGCTGCATGTGAGCTCGAGACGGAACGAAGAGCCAATTTTGAGCGTTGTAATCGTTCTTGTTTGTTTTTCAGAAACTCTGTTGGAAAATGCCGAAGAAGGCGGGAAAGCGCATGACTACTGACCAGATGCTGCGCGTTCTCATGAAAGAGGTGACCGACTTAAAGAGGCGAATGGATAAGGACGAGGAAGGGGGGCCGAAACGTCCTTTGGCGGGAACAGCCCCGGGAGGAAAAAACAAGAGGCCCAGGAGGGGAGCGGCTGGGGGAGACAACCCGGGTCCCAATACCCCGCTCGAGGCTCCCACTCCCGTGCCGGAGGAAGGGAATCCGATTCCCGTTGTGGTCACCCCCGTGTCCGGGGAAGATATGCCGCCCGAGCTGGCAGCACAGTTAGCAGCGTGGTTGGGAAAAGGTAGCGAGGGCGCCACGGCTGTCGACGCACAAGAGCTGATGAAGCAATTGCGTGAGTCACGGGAAGCAGCGAAGGTGTCCACACTGGCTGCCGCAGTAGAGAAGCCGCAGGGGACGGGTTCGGTAGCAGAGGCAACGTCCGGTGCAGGTAAGCGGCCATTGCCGATTGCGAGGGATGAGTCAGCACCCTCTCGTAGGGAAAAGTTGGGTCAGCATGTTCCTTTGGCTATTAAGGAAAAGATATGGGCAGGGGAGTACGTAAACATCTTCTCGTTGCTGACTGATCACTATGAGATGGAGCATGTTAAAGGCCAGAAGGATCTCATGCATCCGAGTGTTTGGCGCGCAAAAATGGCCGCCTTTAAGGTAAATGAAAACATTGGTAATTGGGGCCAAGCGTGGGGGGTTTTTACATCAATCCTGGGGGAAAGAAGGCCCGATCTGTTACCCGAATTGCCGATTTATCAGTCACGAATCATGGGGTACTCGGTATCACACGAGGGTAATCATTGGTTTTGCTATGATAACCTGTTTAGAAAGGCTAAAGAACATGACAAAAATTTAACGTGGGATTGTTATGATTCTGTGTCTTGGTCCAAAATGAAGGATACTGGTATGTTAAAGTTGCCATTAGTAGGGAGTAACGTTGGCGAATCCTCCCGCCAATATGCGGGGACGCCCTTTCGATCGGGTGCGGGTACCGACAATTACTCGAGGCCTGCCGGCAATACAGGAAAAAGGGGGGTTTGTTGGAACTTCAACAGGGGTAAATGTACTAGGCCCCAGGGGTCGTGCAAATTTAGACACGAATGTAGTGGGTGTGGGCAATCATCCCATCCTGAGTCCACGTGCAGAGCCAAAACGGGTGATAACGGGGGTAGAGGAGGCGCCAAACAGGTCTAACATAGTCCGAGGGGCGCCTTTACCTACCCCGATTGATACCTTGGCAATGATTCCTTGGCTCAGTGAATACCCGGATCGTACTTCTGCTGGGGTGTTGCGGAACGGGTTTTCTTATGGTTTCCGCATCCCTGTGGGGGACTTTCAAGGTGTAGAGAAATGTAAAAATCAGCTATCGGTCTTCCAGCATACGACCGTGGTACAGGATAAGATCAGGAAGGAGGTTACTCGAGGTCGAGTCGCCGGTCCGTTTAGTGTACCACCGGTTCTTAGCTTTGTCTGTTCCCCTTTAGGTGTGGTCCCAAAGAAGGACCCGGGTGAGTTTCGGCTGATACATAATTTATCAGCCCCACGTGGTCTTTCCGTAAACGAAGCGATAGACCCGGAAGTGTGTTCGGTGCGGTACGCATCCTTCGATGAGGCCGTAGCCATTTTGAATCGCCTGGGGCCCGGGGCGCTGATGGCAAAATCTGATATCGAGTCAGCGTTCCGGTTGCTCCCGGTACATCCAGACGATCAGCGTCTCCTAGGTTTCATGTTTCAGGGTCATTATTACATGGATAGGTGTATGCCGATGGGGTGCTCTATATCTTGTGCCTATTTCGAAAAATTCAGTAGTTTTCTGCAATGGGTCTTCACAAGGAAGACGGGTTTCCAAAATGTGATGCATTACCTTGATGATTTTTTGTTCCTGGGGGCAGCCGGGGATCCGGAATGTGGGCAGGCTTTGGCGCAGTTTTGTGTCTTGATGAATCAGTTTGGCGTGCCATTGGCACCAGGTAAGACTGTGGGGCCTTCCACTTGCCTTGAGTTTCTGGGGATCGAGTTAGACTCCGGAGAAGGTTGTTTTCGTTTACCAGCTGACAAAGTGTCAAAATTCAGGACATCCCTGCAAATGTGTATAAGTGGGCCTAAGGTTAAGCTGCATCAATTACAGCAGTTAGTTGGCCAGTTGAATTTTGCCCTGAGGGTTATACCAATGGCCCGCCCCTTTTCCCGTTCGATTGCTCAAGCCATGGTCGGCCTGAAGGAGGGCCATCATCGCACAAGGCTCTCGGCAGAGGTCCGCCAGGACATGCGCATTTGGTTGGCATTTCTGGCGGATTTCAATGGTCGAGTCGTCTGGAATAAACCGGCCGTGTCCTCTGAGGAGCTGGGGCTGTGGACAGATTCGGCAGGGAGCGTAGGTTTCGGTGCCATCTTCGGCACAAAATGGTCTGCACAAAAGTGGCCGACATGGTGGCATGACAATGGACTGACAAGTAACATTGCTTTCCTGGAACTTTTCCCCATTCTGGTGGCCCTGAGAACTTGGCCCGAGGGGTTCAAGGATCACTCTGTGGTATTTTGGTCTGACAATATGACCGTGGTCGAGTGTATCAATAGTCAGGCAGCACGATGCAAATGGATTTTGAGACTGCTCAAGGAAATTGTTTTACTGTGTATGCAATTGAATGTGCTATTCAGAGCAAGACATGTCCCAGGGGTAATGAACCAGGCGGCTGATGCACTGTCTCGTTTTCGTATGCAGGCCTTCTGGGGTTTCCTTCCCACAGCGGACCCGGAGCCGGCACCCTTTCCCGAAGCTCTCTGGTCTCTCGGTGCCCCGAACTTCGTAACCTCGTGGGAGAGAGTTTAGCACCCAGGACGAGGAAGGCATATGAAGGGGCGTTCCGGTCCTATTTAGCCTTTTTGGGGACTGATAGAGAGGAGCTTTGGGGCCAGGAGGAGTGGGTTGTAAATTTTCTGATGTCTTTACATCTGGTCGGGGAATCGGTGGCCACGGCTCAGAGGCATCGGGCTGCCATTTCCTTTGTTGCTAGGGCGCATGGGATCCATGACCCGACAGCGTCTTTCGTTGTACAGAAAGCGCTACGGGGGTGGCAACGCCTTGAGGGTCGCAAAGTAGACGAGAGGAGCCCGATAGGTTTGGATAGGTTGGCCCAGTTATTATCCAGACTCCCTGCTACGTGTTCATCTCAGTTTGAGACAGTGTTATTCCGAGCCGCTTTTACGCTGGCATTCCATGGGGCTATGCGGGTAAGCGAACTAGTGGCGAGGAACAAGCAGGATGTGACAGGAGGATTGTGCCAGGAGCACGTCCAGATCAGAGGGGAGACGATGACGGTCTCATTTGTCAGGTCCAAGACCGATCAAAGTGGGATGGGTGACTGTGTGATCATACGCAGGATTCCCGGGTCCTCCATGTGCCCGGTAAGGTGTCTAGAAGATTATTTAGCACAAAGGGTGGCATCATTGGGGGGCACCTTGTTGAGACACGCTGACGCCACTCCACTGACAAAGTTTCAGTTCCAGCGAGTGCTTGCGATGTCGATTGCCGCTGCGGGCTTGAACCCGGGCGAGTTTGGGACCCATTCATTTCGGATAGGGGCTGCTACAGAAGCTACAGCCAGGGGTCTGAATGTTGACCAAGTTAAACGGGTGGGGCGTTGGTCCTCCAATTGTTATAAAAGGTATGTGCGGTTGCACATGTTGTGAAGCTGTAACAATGTACTCACGCTTCTCGTTTTTGTTTGGTTTTCAGTTGCGCAAGCCTACGAGGCGGGGCGAACTTTGCAGTCGACCCAACACCGGGCCAGCGGTCAGACATCACCGGCTGTGGAAAAGGAGGTGTGGGTCGTGGGCCACTCATACGTGAGACGTGCCGCAGACGTATTCAAGGCAGGTGATATGATTCACGTAGCTGGGGAATACGGGTACAGTGTGTCCTTCTACGGAAGAGGCGGTCTCTGTATTGACCAATTTCAATCATTTTTTGAGGGTTTGCTAGGGCGGACGAGGTCACCGCCGTCTGTAGTCATAGTACATCTTGGGGGTAATGATTTGGTCACCACTGGTAGACGACTTCTTCTTGAGGCGATGCTTTCCACTGTAAGTTGGTTAGCGAGGAGAGTTCCAGGGTGCACAATTGCGTGGTCCCATATGATCCCACGAAAAGTATGGCGGGGGGCTATTTCGGTTCCTGCTTTAAATCATTCTGTTCGAAAGCTTAATAACAAAGTGAGTAGGTTGTTCCGTTCCAAGACACTGCATTCTATTTCGCATGGGTGTATTAATGATGACAGTATGTATTTGGGGGATGGAGTGCATTTGTCTCGGGTGGGGAATGAGTTACTCATAGGAGACTTCTTAGCATGGCTAAAAACGTTACACCATGACCTTTAGGTAGGAGTGTCGTGGGGGGTCCGGATAGCCGGTCAACTATCCGGCCTGTGGCGGTAAGGTCATGATTGGTGAGCACTAATTGGAAGATCCCTATGAGTGGGCGTCACCCAGCACGGATGGGAGCGCTCGGGGGAGGTGGCCATTGGCCCCTCAACGGGGAGGCGGTCCCTTCTAAGGATGGGTCGCCGAAAGAAAAGGAAAGGCGGTCAAGGCCCCTTCCTGGGTAGGAGGGGTTACAGCCCCCTCCTGGGGAATTTCCCGGGGCCAGGACGTCTGCGACGGCAGATGTGGTAAGTTGTGTGGGGTTTGGGGGGGGGTCTACGCTACCTTCTAGATACCTCACACGAGTCCTCGTACGACCTCTAAGTGGCGTCGAGTTTTATTGGGGCCCCCGTCAAGTCAAGGGAAATTGGTAATTGCACTTGAGGTACGCCTCTGGGCCGCCCCTCACAAGTGAGGGCGATATTTCTGGGTTAGGGATCTTGACACCGGTTACGACCTTGCCGTTGGCCCTTAAACGTTAGGATGTACAATTTCAAAATTTCAAGTAAATGTTTTGTAGGATGTTAGTTCGGCTAGGAGAACCTTTGTATTAGAGAATCTGTTAAGGTTAGCCAAACATCGCAATGTGGTAATGAAATTGTACATAATATGAAACTGTTTATTTAATGTTTTAATTTTGTTTCATATTTTAATAAATACGGCCGGGAGGGTTACTCCCTCCCGTCTTCCAAAAACTTCAGAACTGTTTCCGGTTTCCCATCCTTGGGGATTGTGTTGAGAGGGGGTGGCGGGTATCTCAGCCATATGGAAAGGGGCGACCACTCGGTCCCCCCGAACGTATGGCGGAGTACCACGATCCCCCCGGGAAGCCATCTTGGGCGGGAGGCGAGTCTCGGCTGGTATGCCCGAAGCGGCGTAGCCGGGGCGCACCTTTTCCCGCCCTAGAGTGGGTTGGCCCAGACACTGACGCGGCTGGCCACGCCCTTGGGGCAGGCAGGGGCGGGTTTACGCCCGCCCTGAAGACGGATAAAAGGAGAAGCAAGATCAGAAGTCATCCTCTTGTTCCTGTGCTCTGAAGCTGCACCTCCTCGCTGCATGTGAGCTCGAGACGGAACGAAGAGCCAATTTTGACCCACCCACCAGCCCCTGAGGACAGCAAGTGGTTTTGTGAATAAAGTTGATGGTTAACTCTGATTTTTGTTTACAGGTTGTGGTATTATCATGATGATTTTGAGTATGTAATAAAGAATGGTCGATTTGTGTTACGTTTCGCAAATAAAGAAATTCTGCTTTAGTGTTCATTGGTAAGCATGCTTTTAATAAAATTGTAGTTGCTACTGTCTTTTCTAGTTTGGTCATTTAGTTAGCATTGTCGTATTTATTTTGGTCGGGCGGTAAGGTCATGATCGGTGAGCACTAATTGGAAGATCCCTATGAGTGGGCGTCACCCAGCACGGATGGGAGCGCTCGGGGGAGGTGGCCATTGGCCCCTCAACGGGGAGGCGGTCCCTTCTAAGGATGGGTCGCCGAAAGAAAAGGAAAGGCGGTCAAGGCCCCTTCCTGGGTAGGAGGGGTTACAGCCCCCTCCTGGGGAATTTCCCGGGGCCAGGACGTCTGCGACGGCAGATGTGGTAAGTTGTGTGGGGTTTGGGGCGGGGTCTACGCTACCTTCTATATACCTCACACGAGTCCTCGTACGACCTCTAAGTGGCGTCGAGTTTTATTGGGGCCCCCGTCAAGTCAAGGGAAATTGGTAATTGCACTTGAGGTACGCCTCTGGGCCGCCCCTCACAAGTGAGGGCGATATTTCTGGGTTAGGGATCTTGACACCGGTTACGACCTTGCCGTTGGCCCTTAAACGTTAGGATGTACAATTTTAAAATTTCAAGTAAATGTTTTGTAGGATGTTAGTTCGGCTAGGAGAACCTTTGTATTAGAGAATCTGTTAAGGTTAGCCAAACATCGCAATGTGGTAATGAAATTGTACATAATATGAAACTGTTTATTTAATGTTTTAATTTTGTTTCATATTTTAATAAATACGGCCGGGAGGGTTACTCCCTCCCGTCTTCCAAAAACTTCAGAACTGTTTCCGGTTTCCCATCCTTGGGGATTGTGTTGAGAGGGGGTGGCGGGTATCTCAGCCATAAGGGTAAAAATTACTATTCCAACTCCAAAGGGTGCAACAGTAGGGAAAGCGTTGGATAGCGCGTGGGTAAAAATGACTATTCCGACTCCAGTGGGTGCAACAGTAGGAAAAGTGTTGGATAGTGAAGGGGTTAAAATTACTATTCCAACTCCAAAGGGTGCAACAGTAGGAAAAGCATTGGTAGAGTACGGGTAAAAAGTACTATTCCCACTCCAGTGAGTGCAACAGTACAGAAAGCGTTGGATAGTGTACGTGTAAAGATTACTATTCCAACTCAAAAGGGTGCAACAGTAGGGAAAGCGTTGGATAGTGTAGGGAGTAAAATTACTATTCCCACTCCAGAGAGTGCAATAGTAGGGAAAGCGTTGGATAGCGGGTGGATAAAAATTAATATTCCCACTCCAGTGAGTGCAACAGTAGGGAAAGCGTTGGATAGCATACGGGTAAAAATTACTATTCCAACTCCAGTGAGTGCAACAGTAGGGAAAGCGTTGGATAGCGTAAGGGTTAAAATTACTATTCCAACTCCAAAGGGTGCAACAGAAGGGAAAGCGTTGGATAGCGGGTGGGTAAAAATTACTATTCCCACTCCAGTGAGTGCAACAGTAGGGAAAGCGTTGGATAGCGTATGGGTAAAAATTACTATTCCAACTCCAGTGAGTGCAACAGTAGGGAAAGCATTGGATAGCGTAAGAGTAAAAATTACTATTCCAACTCCAAAGGGTGCAACAGTGGGGAAAGCGTTGGATAGTGTAGGGGGTAAAATTACTATTCCCACTCCAGAGAGTGCAACAGTAGGGAAAGCGTTGGATAGAGGGTCGATAAAAATTATTATTCCCACTCCAGTGAGTGCAACAGTAGGGAAAGCGTTGGATAGCATACGGGTAAAAATTACTATTCCAACTCCGGTGAGTGCAACAGTAGGGAAAGCGTTGGATAGCGTAAGGGTTAAAATTACTATTCCAACTCCAAAGGGTGCAACAGAAGGGAAAGCGTTGGATAGCGGGTGGGTAAAAATTACTATTCCCACTCCAGTGAGTGCAACAGTAGGGAAAGCGTTGGATAGCGTATGGGTAAAAATTACTATTCCAACTCCAGTGAGTGCAACAGTAGGGAAAGCGTTGGATAGCGTAAGAGTAAAAATTACTATTCCAACTCCAAAGGGTGCAACAGAAGGGAAAGCGTTGGATAGCGGGTGGGTAAAAATTACTATTCCCACTCCAGTGAGTGCAACAGTAGGGAAAGCGTTGGATAGCGGGTGGGTAAAAATTACTATTCCCACTCCAGTGAGTGCAACAGTAGGGAAAGCGTTGGATAGCGTATGGGTAAAAATTACTATTCCAACCCCAGTGAGTGCAACAGTAGGTTAAGCGTTGGATAGTCTAGGGGTAAAAATTACTATTCCAACTCCAGTGAGTGCAACAGTAGGGAAAGCGTTGGATAGCGTAAGGGTAAAAATTACTATTCCAACTCCAAAGGGTGCAACAGTAGGGAAAGCGTTGGATAGTGTAGGGAGTAAAATTACTATTCCCACTCCAGAGAGTGCAACAGTAGGGAAAGCGTTGGATAGCGGGTGGATAAAAATGAATATTCCCACTCCAGTGAGTGCAACAGTAGGGAAAGCGTTGGATAGCATACGGGTAAAAATTACTATTCCAACTCCAGTGAGTGCAACAGTAGGGAAAGCGTTGGATAGCGTAAGGGTTAAAATTACTATTCCAACTCCAAAGGGTGCAACAGAAGGGAAAGCGTTAGATAGCGGGTGGGTAAAAATGACTATTCCCACTCCAGTGAGTGCAACAGTAGGGAAAGCGTTGGATAGCGTATGGGTAAAAATTACTATTCCAACTCCATTGAGTGCAACAGTAGGGAAAGCCTTGGATAGCGTAAGAGTAAAAATTACTATTCCAACTCCAAAGGGTGCAACAGTGGGGAAAGCGTTGGATAGTGTAGGGGGTAAAATTACTATTCCCACTCCAGAGAGTGCAACTGTAGGGAAAGCGTTGGATAGCGGGTGGGTATAAATTACTATTCCCACTCCAGTGAGTGCAACAGTACGGAAAGCGTTGGATAGCATACGGGTAAAAATTACTATTCCAACTCCAGTGAGTGCAACAGTAGGGAAAGCGTTGGATAGTGTAGGGGGTAAAATTACTATTCCCACACCAGAGAGTGCAACAGTAGGGAAAGCGTTGGATAGCGTACGGGTAAAAATTTCTATTCCAACTCCAGTGAGTGCAACATTAGGTTAAGCGTTGGATAGTGTAGGGGGTAAAATTACTATTCCCACTCCAGTGAGTGCAACAGTAGGGAAAGAGTTGGATAGCGTACGGGTAAAAATTACTATTCCAACTCCAAAGGGTGCAACAGTAGGGAAAGCGTTGGATAGCGGGTGGGTAAAAATTGCTATTCCCACTCCAGTGAGTGCAACAGTAGAGAAAGCGTTTGATAGCTTACGGGTAAAAATTACTATTCCAACTCCAGTGAGTGCAACAGTAGGGAAAGCGTTGGATAGCGTAAGGGTAAAAATTACTATTCCAACTCCAAAGGGGGCAACAGTAGGGAAAGCGTTGGATAGTGTAGGGAGTAAAATTACTATTCCCACTCCAGAGAGTGCAACAGTAGGGAAAGCGTTGGATAGAGGGTCGATAAAAATTATTATTCCCACTCCAGTGAGTGCAACAGTAGGGAAAGCGTTGGATAGCATACGGGTAAAAATTACTATTCCAACTCCAGTGAGTGCAACAGTAGGGAAAGCGTTGGATAGCGTAAGGGTTAAAATTACTATTCCAACTCCAAAGGGTGCAACAGAAGGGAAAGCGTTGGATAGCGGGTGGGTAAAAATTACAATTCCCACCCCAGTGGGTGCAACTGTAGGGAATGCGTTGGATAGTGTAGGGGGTAAAATGACTATTCCCACTCCAGAGAGTGCAACAGTAGGGAAAGCGTTGGATAGCATACGGGTAAAAATTACTATTCCAACTCCAGTGAGTGCAACAGTAGGGAAAGCGTTGGATAGCGTAAGGGTTAAAATTACTATTCCAACTCCAAAGGGTGCAACAGAAGGGAAAGCGTTGGATAGCGGGTGGGTAAAAATTACTATTCCCACTCCAGTGAGTGCAACAGTAGGGAAAGCGTTGGATAGCGTATGGGTAAAAATTACTATTCCAACTCCAGTGAGTGCAACAGTAGGGAAAGCGTTGGATAGCGTAAGAGTAAAAATTACTATTCCAACTCCAAAGGGTGCAACAGAAGGGAAAGCGTTGGATAGCGGGTGGGTAAAAATTACTATTCCCACTCCAGTGAGTGCAACAGTAGGGAAAGCGTTGGATAGCGTATGGGTGAATATTACTATTCCAACTCCAGTGAGTGCAACAGTAGGGAAAGCGTTGGATAGCGTAAGGGTAAAAATTACTATTCCAACTCCAAAGGGTGCAACAGTAGGGAAAGCGTTGGATAGTGTAGGGAGTAAAATTACTATTCCCTCTCCAGAGAGTGCAACAGTAGGGAAAGCGTTGGATAGCGGGTGGATAAAAATGAATATTCCCACTCCAGTGAGTGCAACAGTAGGGAAAGCGTTGGATAGCATACGGGTAAAAATTACTATTCCAACTCCAGTGAGTGCAACAGTAGGGAAAGCGTTGGATAGCGTAAGGGTTAAAATTACTATTCCAACTCCAAAGGGTGCAACAGAAGGGAAAGCGTTAGATAGCGGGTGGGTAAAAATGACTATTCCCACTCCAGTGAGTGCAACAGTAGGGAAAGCGTTGGATAGCGTATGGGTAAAAATTACTATTCCAACTCCATTGAGTGCAACTGTAGGGAAAGCCTTGGATAGCGTAAGAGTAAAAATTACTATTCCAACTCCAAAGGGTGCAACAGTGGGGAAAGCGTTGGATAGTGTAGGGGGTAAAATTACTATTCCCACTCCAGAGAGTGCAACTGTAGGGAAAGCGTTGGATAGCGGGTGGGTATAAATTACTATTCCCACTCCAGTGAGTGCAACAGTACGGAAAGCGTTGGATAGCATACGGGTAAACATTACTATTCCAACTCCAGTGAGTGCAACAGTAGGGAAAGCGTTGGATAGCGTAAGGGTAAAAATTACTATTCCAACTCCAAAGGGTGCAACAGTAGGGAAAGCGTTGGATAGTGTAGGGAGTAAAATTACTATTCCCACTCCAGAGAGTGCAACTGTAGGGAAAACGTTGGATAGCGGGTGGGTAAAAATGACTATTCCGACTCCAGTGGGTGCAACAGTAGGAAAAGTGTTGGATAGTGTAGGGGTTAAAATTATTATTCCAACTCCAAAGGGTGCAACAGTAGGAAAAGCATTGGTAGAGTACGGGTAAAAAGCACTATTCCCACTCCAGTGAGTGCAACAGTACAGAAAGCGTTGGATAGTGTAAGTATAAAAATTACTATTCCCACTCCAGTGGGTGCAACTGTAGGGAATGCGTTGGATAGTGTAGGGGGTAAAATTATTATTCCCACTCCAGAGAGTGCAACAGTAGGGAAAGCGTTGGATAGCGGGTGGGTAAAAATTACTGTTCCCACTCCAGTGGGTGCAACAGTAGGGAAAGTGTTGGATAGCGGGTAGGTAAAAATGACTATTCACACTCCAATGAGTGCAACATTAGGGAAAGCGTTGGATAGCGTAAGGGTAAAAATTACTATTCCAACTCCAAAGGGTGGAACAGTAGGGAAAGCGTTGGATAGTGTAGGGGGTAAAATTACTATTCCCACACCAGAGAGTGCAACAGTAGGGAAAGCGTTGGATAGCGTACGGGTAAAAATTTCTATTCCAACTCCAGTGAGTGCAACATTAGGTTAAGCGTTGGATAGTGTAGGGGGTAAAATTACTATTCCCACTCCAGTGAGTGCAACAGTAGGGAAAGAGTTGGATAGCGTACGTGTAAAAATTACTATTCCAACTCCAAACGGTGCAACAGTAGGGAAAGCGTTGGATAGCGGGTGGGTAAAAATTGCTATTCCCACTCCAGTGAGTGCAACAGTAGAGAAAGCTTTTGATAGCGTACGGGTAAAAATTATTATTCCAAGTCCAGTGAGTGCAACAGTAGGGAAAGCGTTGGATAGCATAAGGGTAAAAATTACTATTCCAACTCCAAAGTGGGCAACAGTAGGGAAAGCGTTGGATAGTGTAGGGAGTAAAATTACTATTCCCACTCCAGAGAGTGCAACAGTAGGGAAAGCGTTGGATAGCGGGTGGATAAAAATGATTATTCCCACTCCAGTGAGTGCAACAGTAGGGAAAGCGTTGGATAGCATACGGGTAAAAATTACTATTCCAACTCCAGTGAGTGCAACAGTAGGGAAAGCGTTGGATAGCGTAAGGGTTAAAATTACTATTCCAACTCCAAAGGGCGCAACAGAAGGAAAAGCGTTGGATAGCGGGTGGGTAAAAATTACTATTCCCACTCCAGTGGGTGCAACTGTAGGGGATGCATTGGATAGTGTAGGGGGTAAAATTACTATTCCCACTCCAGAGAGTGCAACAGTAGGGAAAGCGTTGGATAGCGTAAGGGTAAAAATTACTATTCCAACTCCAGTGAGTGCAACAGTAGGGAAAGCGTTGGATAGCGTAAGGGTTAAAATTACTATTCCAACTCCAAAGGGTGCAACAGAAGGGAAAGCGTTGGATAGCGGGTGGGTAAAAATTACTATTCCCACTCCAGTGAGTGCAACAGTAGGGAAAGCGTTGGATAGCGTATGGGTAAAAATTACTATTCCAACTCCAGTGAGTGCAACAGTAGGGAAAGCGTTGGATAGCGTAAGGGTAAAAATTACTATTCCAACTCCAAAGGGTGCAACAGTAGGGAAAGCGTTGGATAGCGGGTGGGTAAAAATGACTATTCCGACTCCAGTGGGTGCAACAGTAGGAAAAGTGTTGGATAGTGAAGGGGTTAAAATTACTATTCCAACTCCAAAGGGTGCAACAGTAGGAAAAGCATTGGTAGAGTACGGGTAAAAAGTACTATTCCCACTCCAGTGAGTGCAACAGTACAGAAAGCGTTGGATAGTGTACGTGTAAAGATTACTATTCCAACTCAAAAGGGTGCAACAGTAGGGAAAGCGTTGGATAGTGCAGGGAGTAAAATTACTATTCCCACTCCAGAGAGTGCAACAGTAGGGAAAGCGTTGGATAGCGGGTGGATAAAAATTAATATTCCCACTCCAGTGAGTGCAACAGTAGGGAAAGCGTTGGATAGCATACGGGTAAAAATTACTATTCCAACTCCAGTGAGTGCAACAGTAGGGAAAGCGTTGGATAGCGTAAGGGTTAAAATTACTATTCCAACTCCAAAGGGTGCAACAGAAGGGAAAGCGTTGGATAGCGGGTGGGTAAAAATTACTATTCCCACTCCAGTGAGTGCAACAGTAGGGAAAGCGTTGGATAGCGTATGGGTAAAAATTACTGTTCCAACTCCAGTGAGTGCAACAGTAGGGAAAGCATTGGATAGCGTAAGAGTAAAAATTACTATTCCAACTCCAAAGGGTGCAACAGTGGGGAAAGCGTTGGATAGTGTAGGGGGTAAAATTACTATTCCCACTCCAGAGAGTGCAACTGTAGGGAAAGCGTTGGATAGCGGGTGGGTATAAATTACTAATCCCACTCCAGTGAGTGCAACAGTAGGTAAAGCGTTGGATAGCGTACGGGTAAAAATTACTATTCCAACTCCAGTGAGTGCAACAGTAGGGAAAGCGTTGGATAGCGTAAGGGTAAAAATTACTATTCCAACTCCAAAGGGTACAACAGTAGGGAAAGCGTTGGATAGTGTAGGGAGTAAAATTACTATTCCCACTCCAGAGAGTGCAACTGTAGGGAAAGCGTTGGATAGCGGGTGGGTAAAAATGACTATTCCGACTCCAGTGGGTGCAAAATTAGGAAAAGTGTTGGATAGTGTAGGGGTTAATATTACTATTCCAACTCCAAAGGGTGCAACAGTAGGAAAAGCATTGGTAGAGTACGGGTAAAAAGTACTATTCCCACTCCAGTGAGTGCAACAGTACAGAAAGCGTTGGATAGTGTAAGTGTAAAAATTACTATTCCCACTCCAGTGGGTGCAACTGTAGGGAATGCGTTGGATAGTGTAGGGGGTAAAATTACTATTCCCACTCCAGAGAGTGCAACAGTAGGGAAAGCGTTGGATAGCGGGTGGGTAAAAATTGCTATTCCCACTCCAGTGAGTGCAACAGTAGAGAAAGCGTTGGATAGTGTAGAGGTAAAAATTACTGTTCCCACTCCAGTGGGTGCAACAGTAGGGAAAGTGTTGGATAGCGTGTAGGTAAAAATGACTATTCACACTCCAATGAGTGCAACATTAGGGAAAGCGTTGGATAGCGTAAGGGTAAAAATTACTATTCCAACTCCAAAGGGTGGAACAGTAGGGAAAGCGTTGGATAGTGTAGGGGGTAAAATTACTATTCCCACACCAGAGAGTGCAACAGTAGGGAAAGCGTTGGATAGCGTACGGGTAAAAATTTCTATTCCAACTCCAGTGAGTGCAACATTAGGTTAAGCGTTGGATAGTGTAGGGGGTAAAATTACTATTCCCACTCCAGTGAGTGCAACAGTAGGGAAAGAGTTGGATAGCGTACGGGTAAAAATTACTATTCCAACTCCAAAGGGTGCAACAGTAGGGAAAGCGTTGGATAGCGGGTGGGTAAAAATTGCTATTCCCACTCCAGTGAGTGCAACAGTAGAGAAAGCGTTTGATAGCTTACGGGTAAAAATTACTATTCCAACTCCAGTGAGTGCAACAGTAGGGAAAGCGTTGGATAGCGTAAGGGTAAAAATTACTATTCCAACTCCAAAGGGGGCAACAGTAGGGAAAGCGTTGGATAGTGTAGGGAGTAAAATTACTATTCCCACTCCAGAGAGTGCAACAGTAGGGAAAGCGTTGGATAGAGGGTCGATAAAAATTATTATTCCCACTCCAGTGAGTGCAACAGTAGGGAAAGCGTTGGATAGCATACGGGTAAAAATTACTATTCCAACTCCAGTGAGTGCAACAGTAGGGAAAGCGTTGGATAGCGTAAGGGTTAAAATTACTATTCCAACTCCAAAGGGTGCAACAGAAGGGAAAGCGTTGGATAGCGGGTGGGTAAAAATTACTATTCCCACCCCAGTGGGTGCAACTGTAGGGAATGCGTTGGATAGTGTAGGGGGTAAAATTACTATTCCCACTCCAGAGAGTGCAACAGTAGGGAAAGCGTTGGATAGCATACGGGTAAAAATTACTATTCCAACTCCGGTGAGTGCAACAGTAGGGAAAGCGTTGGATAGCGTAAGGGTTAAAATTACTATTCCAACTCCAAAGGGTGCAACAGAAGGGAAAGCGTTGGATAGCGGGTGGGTAAAAATTACTATTCCCACTCCAGTGAGTGCAACAGTAGGGAAAGCGTTGGATAGCGTATGGGTAAAAATTACTATTCCAACTCCAGTGAGTGCAACAGTAGGGAAAGCGTTGGATAGCGTAAGAGTAAAAATTACTATTCCAACTCCAAAGGGTGCAACAGAAGGGAAAGCGTTGGATAGCGGGTGGGTAAAAATTACTATTCCCACTCCAGTGAGTGCAACAGTAGGGAAAGCGTTGGATAGCGGGTGGGTAAAAATTACTATTCCCACTCCAGTGAGTGCAACAGTAGGGAAAGCGTTGGATAGCGTATGGGTAAAAATTTACTATTCCAACCCCAGTGAGTGCAACAGTAGGTTAAGCGTTGGATAGTGTAGGGGTAAAAATTACTATTCCAACTCCAGTGAGTGCAACAGTAGGGAAAGCGTTGGATAGCGTAAGGGTAAAAATTACTATTCCAACTCCAAAGGGTGCAACAGTAGGGAAAGCGTTGGATAGTGTAGGGAGTAAAATTACTATTCCCACTCCAGAGAGTGCAACAGTAGGGAAAGCGTTGGATAGCGGGTGGATAAAAATGAATATTCCCACTCCAGTGAGTGCAACAGTAGGGAAAGCGTTGGATAGCATACGGGTAAAAATTACTATTCCAACTCCAGTGAGTGCAACAGTAGGGAAAGCGTTGGATAGCGTAAGGGTTAAAATTACTATTCCAACTCCAAAGGGTGCAACAGAAGGGAAAGCGTTAGATAGCGGGTGGGTAAAAATGACTATTCCCACTCCAGTGAGTGCAACAGTAGGGAAAGCGTTGGATAGCGTATGGGTAAAAATTACTATTCCAACTCCATTGAGTGCAACAGTAGGGAAAGCCTTGGATAGCGTAAGAGTAAAAATTACTATTCCAACTCCAAAGGGTGCAACAGTGGGGAAAGCGTTGGATAGTGTAGGGGGTAAAATTACTATTCCCACTCCAGAGAGTGCAACTGTAGGGAAAGCGTTGGATAGCGGGTGGGTATAAATTACTATTCCCACTCCAGTGAGTGCAACAGTACGGAAAGCGTTGGATAGCATACGGGTAAAAATTACTATTCCAAGTCCAGTGAGTGCAACAGTAGGGAAAGCGTTGGATAGCGTAAGGGTAAAAATTACTATTCCAACTCCAAAGGGTGCAACAGTAGGGAAAGCGTTGGATAGTGTAGGGAGTAAAATTACTATTCCCACTCCAGAGAGTGCAACTGTAGGGAAAGCGTTGGATAGCGGGTGGGTAAAAATGACTATTCCGACTCCAGTGGGTGCAACAGTAGGAAAAGTGTTGCATAGTGTAGGGGTTAAAATTACTATTCCAACTCCAAAGGGTGCAACAGTAGGAAAAGCATTGGTAGAGTACGGGTAAAAAGCACTATTCCCACTCCAGTGAGTGCAACAGTACAGAAAGCGTTGGATAGTGTAAGTATAAAAATTACTATTCCCACTCCAGTGGGTGCAACTGTAGGGAATGCGTTGGATAGTGTAGGGGGTAAAATTATTATTCCCACTCCAGAGAGTGCAACAGTAGGGAAAGCGTTGGTTAGCGGGTGGGTAAAAATGACTGTTCCCACTCCAGTGGGTGCAACAGTAGGGAAAGTGTTGGATAGCGGGTAGGTAAAAATGACTATTCACACTCCAATGAGTGCAACATTAGGGAAAGCGTTGGATAGCGTAAGGGTAAAAATTACTATTCCAACTCCAAAGGGTGGAACAGTAAGGAAAGCGTTGGATAGTGTAGGGGGTAAAATTACTATTCCCACACCAGAGAGTGCAACAGTAGGGAAAGCGTTGGATAGCGTACGGGTAATAATTTCTATTCCAACTCCAGTGAGTGCAACATTAGGTTAAGCGTTGGATAGTGTAGGGGGTAAAATTACTATTCCCACTCCAGTGAGTGCAACAGTAGGGAAAGAGTTGGATAGCGTACGGGTAAAAATTACTATTCCAACTCCAAAGGGTGCAACAGTAGGGAAAGCGTTGGATAGCGGGTGGGTAAAAATTGCTATTCCCACTCCAGTGAGTGCAACAGTAGAGAAAGCGTTTGATAGCGTACGGGTAAAAATTATTATTCCAACTCCAGTGAGTGCAACAGTAGGGAAAGCGTTGGATAGCGTAAGGGTAAAAATTACTATTCCAACTCCAAAGTGGGCAACAGTAGGGAAAGCGTTGGATAGTGTAGGGAGTAAAATTACTATTCCCACTCCAGAGAGTGCAACAGTAGGGAAAGCGTTGGATAGCGGGTGGATAAAAATTATTATTCCCACTCCAGTGAGTGCAACAGTAGGGAAAGCGTTGGATAGCATACGGGTAAAAATTACTATTCCAACTCCAGTGAGTGCAACAGTAGGGAAAGCGTTGGATAGCGTAAGGGTTAAAATTACTATTCCAACTCCAAAGGGCGCAACAGAAGGGAAAGCGTTGGATAGCGGGTGGGTAAAAATTACTATTCCCACTCCAGTGGGTGCAACTGTAGGGAAAGCGTTGGATAGCGTATGGGCAAAAATTACTATTCCAACTCCAGTGAGTGCAACAGTAGGGAAAGCGTTGGATAGCGTAAGGGTTAAAATTACTATTCCAACTCCAAAGGGTGCAACAGAAGGGAAAGCGTTGGATAGCGGGTGGGTAAAAATTACTATTCCCACTCCAGTGAGTGCAACAGTAGGGAAAGCGTTGGATAGCGTATGGGCAAAAATTACTATTCCAACTCCAGTGAGTGCAACAGTAGGGAAAGCGTTGGATAGCGTAAGGGTTAAAATTACTATTCCAACTCCAAAGGGTGCAACAGAAGGGAAAGCGTTGGATAGCGGGTGGGTAAAAATTACTATTCCCACTCCAGTGAGTGCAACAGTAGGGAAAGCGTTGGATAGCGTATGGGTAAAAATTACTATTCCAACTCCAGTGAGTGCAACAGTAGGGAAAGCGTTGGATAGCGTAAGGGTAAAAATTACTATTCCAACTCCAAAGGGTGCAACAGTAGGGAAAGCGTTGGATAGCGGGTGGGTAAAAATGACTATTCCGACTCCAGTGGGTGCAACAGTAGGAAAAGTGTTGGATAGTGAAGGGGTTAAAATTACTATTCCAACTCCAAAGGGTGCAACAGTAGGAAAAGCATTGGTAGAGTACGGGTAAAAAGTACTATTCCCACTCCAGTGAGTGCAACAGTACAGAAAGCGTTGGATAGTGTACGTGTAAAGATTACTATTCCAACTCAAAAGGGTGCAACAGTAGGGAAAGCGTTGGATAGTGTAGGGAGTAAAATTACTATTCCCACTCCAGAGAGTGCAACAGTAGGGAAAGCGTTGGATAGCGGGTGGATACAAATTAATATTCCCACTCCAGTGAGTGCAACAGTAGGGAAAGCGTTGGATAGCATACGGGTAAAAATTACTATTCCAACTCCAGTGAGTGCAACAGTAGGGAAAGCGTTGGATAGCGTAAGGGTTAAAATTACTATTCCAACTCCAAAGGGTGCAACAGAAGGGAAAGCGTTGGATAGCGGGTGGGTAAAAATTACTATTCCCACTCCAGTGAGTGCAACAGTAGGGAAAGCGTTGGATAGCGTATGGGTAAAAATTACTATTCCAACTCCAGTGAGTGCAACAGTAGGGAAAGCATTGGATAGCGTAAGAGTAAAAATTACTATTCCAACTCCAAAGGGTGCAACAGTGGGGAAAGCGTTGGATAGTGTAGGGGGTAAAATTACTATTCCCACTCCAGAGAGTGCAACTGTAGGGAAAGCGTTGGATAGCGGGTGGGTATAAATTACTAATCCCACTCCAGTGAGTGCAACAGTAGGTAAAGCGTTGGATAGCGTACGGGTAAAAATTACTATTCCAACTCCAGTGAGTGCAACAGTAGGGAAAGCGTTGGATAGCGTAAGGGTAAAAATTACTATTCCAACTCCAAAGGGTACAACAGTAGGGAAAGCGTTGGATAGTGTAGGGAGTAAAATTACTATTCCCACTCCAGAGAGTGCAACTGTAGGGAAAGCGTTGGATAGCGGGTGGGTAAAAATGACTATTCCGACTCCAGTGGGTGCAACAGTAGGAAAAGTGTTGGATAGTGTAGGGGTTAATATTACTATTCCAACTCCAAAGGGTGCAACAGTAGGAAAAGCATTGGTAGAGTACGGGTAAAAAGTACTATTCCCACTCCAGTGAGTGCAACAGTACAGAAAGCGTTGGATAGTGTAAGTGTAAAAATTACTATTCCCACTCCAGTGGGTGCAACTGTAGGGAATGCGTTGGATAGTGTAGGGGGTAAAATTACTATTCCCACTCCAGAGAGTGCAACAGTAGGGAAAGCGTTGGATAGCGGGTGGGTAAAAATTGCTATTCCCACTCCAGTGAGTGCAACAGTAGAGAAAGCGTTGGATAGTGTACAGGTAAAAATTACTGTTCCCACTCCAGTGGGTGCAACAGTAGGGAAAGTGTTGGATAGCGGGTAGGTAAAAATGACTATTCACACTCCAATGAGTGCAACATTAGGGAAAGCGTTGGATAGCGTAAGGGTAAAAATTACTATTCCAACTCCAAAGGGTGGAACAGTAGGGAAAGCGTTGGATAGTGTAGGGGGTAAAATTACTATTCCCACACCAGAGAGTGCAACAGTAGGGAAAGCGTTGGATAGTGTACGGGTAAAAATTTCTATTCCAACTCCAGTGAGTGCAACATTAGGTTAAGCGTTGGATAGTGTAGGGGGTAAAATTACTATTCCCACTCCAGTGAGTGCAACAGTAGGGAAAGAGTTGGATAGCGTACGGGTAAAAATTACTATTCCAACTCCAAAGGGTGCAACAGTAGGGAAAGCGTTGGATAGCGGGTGGGTAAAAATTGCTATTCCCACTCCAGTGAGTGCAACAGTAGAGAAAGCGTTTGATAGCTTACGGGTAAAAATTACTATTCCAACTCCAGTGAGTGCAACAGTAGGGAAAGCGTTGGATAGCGTAAGGGTAAAAATTACTATTCCAACTCCAAAGGGGGCAACAGTAGGGAAAGCGTTGGATAGTGTAGGGAGTAAAATTACTATTCCCACTCCAGAGAGTGCAACAGTAGGGAAAGCGTTGGATAGAGGGTCGATAAAAATTATTATTCCCACTCCAGTGAGTGCAACAGTAGGGAAAGCGTTGGATAGCGGGTAGGTAAAAATGACTATTCACACTCCAATGAGTGCAACATTAGGGAAAGCGTTGGATAGCGTAAGGGTAAAAATTACTATTCCAACTCCAAAGGGTGGAACAGTAGGGAAAGCGTTGGATAGTGTAGGGGGTAAAATTACTATTCCCACACCAGAGAGTGCAACAGTAGGGAAAGCGTTGGATAGTGTACGGGTAAAAATTACTATTCCAACTCCAGTGAGTGCAACAGTAGGGAAAGCGTTGGATAGCGTAAGGGTTAAAATTACTATTCCAACTCCAAAGGGTGCAACAGAAGGGAAAGCGTTGGATAGCGGGTGGGTAAAAGTTACTATTCCCACCCCAGTGGGTGCAACTGTAGGGAATGCGTTGGATAGTGTAGGGGGTAAAATTACTATTCCCACTCCAGAGAGTGCAACAGTAGGGAAAGCGTTGGATAGCATACGGGTAAAAATTACTATTCCAACTCCAGTGAGTGCAACAGTAGGGAAAGCGTTGGATAGCGTAAGGGTTAAAATTACTATTCCAACTCCAAAGGGTGCAACAGAAGGGAAAGCGTTGGATAGCGGGTGGGTAAAAATTACTATTCCCACTCCAGTGAGTGCAACAGTAGGGAACGCGTTGGATAGCGTATGGGTAAAAATTACTATTCCAACTCCAAAGGGTGCAACAGAAGGGAAAGCGTTGGATAGCGGGTGGGTAAAAATTACTATTCCCACTCCAGTGAGTGCAACAGTAGGGAAAGCGTTGGATAGCGTATGGGTAAAAATTACTATTCCAACTCCAGTGAGTGCAACAGTAGGGAAAGCGTTGGATAGCGTAAGGGTAAAAATTACTATTCCAACTCCAAAGGGTGCAACAGTAGGGAAAGCGTTGGATAGTGTAGGGAGTAAAATTACTATTCCCACTCCAGAGAGTGCAACAGTAGGGAAAGCGTTGGATAGCGGGTGGATAAAAATGAATATTCCCACTCCAGTGAGTGCAACAGTAGGGAAAGCGTTGGATAGCATACGGGTAAAAATTACTATTCCAACTCCAGTGAGTGCAACAGTAGGGAAAGCGTTGGATAGCGTAAGGGTTAAAATTACTATTCCAACTCCAAAGGGTGCAACAGAAGGGAAAGCGTTAGATAGCGGGTGGGTAAAAATGACTATTCCCACTCCAGTGAGTGCAACAGTAGGGAAAGCGTTGGATAGCGTATGGGTAAAAATTACTATTCCAACTCCATTGAGTGCAACAGTAGGGAAAGCCTTGGATAGCGTAAGAGTAAAAATTACTATTCCAACTCCAAAGGGTGCAACAGTGGGGAAAGCGTTGGATAGTGTAGGGGGTAAAATTACTATTCCCACTCCAGAGAGTGCAACAGTAGGGAAAGCGTTGGATAGCGGGTGGGTAAAAATTGCTATTCCCACTCCAGTGAGTGCAACAGTATAGAAAGCGTTGGATAGTGTACAGGTAAAAATTACTGTTCCCACTCCAGTGGGTGCAACAGTAGGGAAAGTGTTGGATAGCGGGTAGGTAAAAATGACTATTCACACTCCAATGAGTGCAACATTAGGGAAAGCGTTGGATAGCGTAAGGGTAAAAATTACTATTCCAACTCCAAAGGGTGGAACAGTAGGGAAAGCGTTGGATAGTGTAGGGGGTAAAATTACTATTCCCACACCAGAGAGTGCAACAGTAGGGAAAGCGTTGGATAGTGTACGGGTAAAAATTTCTATTCCAACTCCAGTGAGTGCAACATTAGGTTAAGCGTTGGATAGTGTAGGGGGTAAAATTACTATTCCAACTCCAAAGGGTGCAACAGTAGGAAAAGCATTGGTAGAGTACGGGTAAAAAGTACTATTCCCACTCCAGTGAGTGCAACAGTACAGAAAGCGTTGGATAGTGTAAGTGTAAAAATTACTATTCCCACTCCAGTGGGTGCAACTGTAGGGAATGCGTTGGATAGTGTAGGGGGTAAAATTACTATTCCCACTCCAGAGAGTGCAACAGTAGGGAAAGCGTTGGATAGCGGGTGGGTAAAAATTGCTATTCCCACTCCAGTGAGTGCAACAGTAGAGAAAGCGTTGGATAGTGTACAGGTAAAAATTACTGTTCCCACTCCAGTGGGTGCAACAGTAGGGAAAGTGTTGGATAGCGGGTAGGTAAAAATGACTATTCACACTCCAATGAGTGCAACATTAGGGAAAGCGTTGGATAGCGTAAGGGTAAAAATTACTATTCCAACTCCAAAGGGTGGAACAGTAGGGAAAGCGTTGGATAGTGTAGGGGGTAAAATTACTATTCCCACACCAGAGAGTGCAACAGTAGGGAAAGCGTTGGATAGTGTACGGGTAAAAATTTCTATTCCAACTCCAGTGAGTGCAACATTAGGTTAAGCGTTGGATAGTGTAGGGGGTAAAATTACTATTCCCACTCCAGTGAGTGCAACAGTAGGGAAAGAGTTGGATAGCGTACGGGTAAAAATTACTATTCCAACTCCAAAGGGTGCAACAGTAGGGAAAGCGTTGGATAGCGGGTGGGTAAAAATTGCTATTGCCACTTCAGTGAGTGCAACAGTAGAGAAAGCGTTTGATAGCTTACGGGTAAAAATTACTATTCCCACTCCAGTGAGTGCAACAGTAGGGAAAGCGTTGGATAGCGTAAGGGTAAAAATTACTATTCCAACTCCAAAGGGGGCAACAGTAGGGAAAGCGTTGGATAGTGTAGGGAGTAAAATTACTATTCCCACTCCAGAGAGTGCAACAGTAGGGAAAGCGTTGGATAGAGGGTCGATAAAAATTATTATTCCCACTCCAGTGAGTGCAACAGTAGGGAAAGCGTTGGATAGCATACGGGTAAAAATTACTATTCCAACTCCAGTGAGGTCAACAGTAGGGAAAGCGTTGGATAGCGTAAGGGTTAAAATTACTATTCCAACTCCAAAGGGTGCAACAGAAGGGAAAGCGTTGGATAGCGGGTGGGTAAAAATTACTATTCCCACCCCAGTGGGTGCAACTGTAGGGAATGCGTTGGATAGTGTAGGGGGTAAAATTACTATTCCCACTCCAGAGAGTGCAACAGTAGGGAAAGCGTTGGATAGCATACGGGTAAAAATTACTATTCCAACTCCAGTGAGTGCAACAGTAGGGAAAGCGTTGGATAGCGTAAGGGTTAAAATTACTATTCCAACTCCAAAGGGTGCAACAGAAGGGAAAGCGTTGGATAGCGGGTGGGTAAAAATTACTATTCCCACTCCAGTGAGTGCAACAGTAGGGAAAGCGTTGGATAGCGTATGGGTAAAAATTACTATTCCAACTCCAGTGAGTGCAACAGTAGGGAAAGCGTTGGATAGCGTAAGAGTAAAAATTACTATTCCAACTCCAAAGGGTGCAACAGAAGGGAAAGCGTTGGATAGCGGGTGGGTAAAAATTACTATTCCCACTCCAGTGAGTGCAACAGTAGGGAAAGCGTTGGATAGCGTATGGGTAAAAATTACTATTCCAACTCCAGTGAGTGCAACAGTAGGGAAAGCGTTGGATAGCGTAAGGGTAAAAATTACTATTCCAACTCCAAAGGGTGCAACAGTAGGGAAAGCGTTGGATAGTGTAGGGAGTAAAATTACTATTCCCACTCCAGAGAGTGCAACAGTAGGGAAAGCGTTGGATAGCGGGTGGATAAAAATGAATATTCCCACTCCAGTGAGTGCAACAGTAGGGAAAGCGTTGGATAGCATACGGGTAAAAATTACTATTCCAACTCCAGTGAGTGCAACAGTAGGGAAAGCGTTGGATAGCGTAAGGGTTAAAATTACTATTCCAACTCCAAAGGGTGCAACAGAAGGGAAAGCGTTAGATAGCGGGTGGGTAAAAATGACTATTCCCACTCCATTGAGTGCAACAGTAGGGAAAGCGTTGGATAGCGTATGGGTAAAAATTACTATTCCAACTCCATTGAGTGCAACAGTAGGGAAAGCCTTGGATAGCGTAAGAGTAAAAATTACTATTCCAACTCCAAAGGGTGCAACAGTGGGGAAAGCGTTGGATAGTGTAGGGGGTAAAATTACTATTCCCACTCCAGAGAGTGCAACTGTAGGGAAAGCGTTGGATAGCGGGTGGATAAAAATGAATATTCCCACTCCAGTGAGTGCAACAGTAGGGAAAGCGTTGGATAGCATACGGGTAAAAATTACTATTCCAACTCCAGTGAGTGCAACAGTAGGGAAAGCGTTGGATAGCGTAAGGGTTAAAATTACTATTCCAACTCCAAAGGGTGCAACAGAAGGGAAAGCGTTAGATAGCGGGTGGGTAAAAATGACTATTCCCACTCCAGTGAGTGCAACAGTAGGGAAAGCGTTGGATAGCGTATGGGTAAAAATTACTATTCCAACTCCATTGAGTGCAACAGTAGGGAAAGCCTTGGATAGCGTAAGAGTAAAAATTACTATTCCAACTCCAAAGGGTGCAACAGTGGGGAAAGCGTTGGATAGTGTAGGGGGTAAAATTACTATTCCCACTCCAGAGAGTGCAACTGTAGGGAAAGCGTTGGATAGCGGGTGGGTATAAATTACTATTCCCACTCCAGTGAGTGCAACAGTACGGAAAGCGTTGGATAGCAGACGGGTAAAAATTACTATTCCAACTCCAGTGAGTGCAACAGTAGGGAAAGCGTTGGATAGCGTAAGGGTAAAAATTACTATTCCAACTCCAAAGGGTGCAACAGTAGGGAAAGCGTTGGATAGTGTAGGGAGTAAAATTACTATTCCCACTCCAGAGAGTGTAACTGTAGGGAAAGCGTTGGATAGCGGGTGGGTAAAAATGACTATTCCGACTCCAGTGGGTGCAACAGTAGGAAAAGTGTTGGATAGTGTAGGGGTTAAAATTACTATTCCAACTCCAAAGGGTGCAACAGTAGGAAAAGCATTGGTAGAGTACGGGTAAAAAGCACTATTCCCACTCCAGTGAGTGCAACAGTACAGAAAGCGTTGGATAGTGTAAGTATAAAAATTACTATTCCCACTCCAGTGGGTGCAACTGTAGGGAATGCGTTGGATAGTGTAGGGGGTAAAATTATTATTCCCACTCCAGAGAGTGCAACAGTAGGGAAAGCGTTGGATAGTGGGTGGGTAAAAATTACTGTTCCCACTACAGTGGGTGCAACAATAGGGAAAGTGTTGGATAGCGGGTAGGTAAAAATGACTATTCACACTCCAATGAGTGCAACATTAGGGAAAGCGTTGGATAGCGTAAGGGTAAAAATTACTATTCCAACTCCAAAGGGTGGAACAGTAGGGAAAGTGTTGGATAGTGTAGGGGGTAAAATTACTATTCCCACACCAGAGAGTGCAACAGTAGGGAAAGCGTTGGATAGCGTACGGGTAAAAATTTCTATTCCAACTCCAGTGAGTGCAACATTAGGTTAAGCGTTGGATAGTGTAGGGGGTAAAATTACTATTCCCACTCCAGTGAGTGCAACAGTAGGGAAAGAGTTGGATAGCGTACGGGTAAAAATTACTATTCCAACTCCAAAGGGTGCAACAGTAGGGAAAGCGTTGGATAGCGGGTGGGTAAAAATTGCTATTCCCACTCCAGTGAGTGCAACAGTAGAGAAAGCGTTTGATAGCGTACGGGTAAAAATGTATTATTCCAACTCCAGTGAGTGCAACAGTAGGGAAAGCGTTGGATAGCGTAAAGGTAAAAATTACTATTCCAACTCCAAAGTGGGCAACAGTAGGGAAAGCGTTGGATAGTGTAGGGAGTAAAATTACTATTCCCACTCCAGAGAGTGCAACAGTAGGGAAAGCGTTGGATAGCGGGTGGATAAAAATTATTATTCCCACTCCAGTGAGTGCAACAGTAGGGAAAGCGTTGGATAGCATACGGGTAAAAATTACTATTCCAACTCCAGTGAGTGCAACAGTAGGGAAAGCGTTGCATAGCGTAAGGGTTAAAATTACTATTCCAACTCCAAAGGGCGCAACAGAAGGGAAAGCGTTGGATAGCGGGTGGGTAAAAATTACTATTCCCACTCCAGTGGGTGCAACTGTAGGGAATGCATTGGATAGTGTTGGGGGTAAAATTACTATTCCCACTCCAGAGAGTGCAACAGTAGGGAAAGCGTTGGATAGCGTATGGGTAAAAATTACTATTCCAACTCCAGTGAGTGCAACAGTAGGGAAAGCGTTGGATAGCGTAAGGGTTAAAATTACTATTCCAACTCCAAAGGGTGCAACAGAAGGGAAAGCGTTGGATAGCGGGTGGGTAAAAATTACTATTCCCACTCCAGTGAGTGCAACAGTAGGGAAAGCGTTGGATAGCGTATGGGTAAAAATTACTATTCCAACTCCAGTGAGTGCAACAGTAGGGAAAGCGTTGGATAGCGTAAGGGTAAAAATTACTATTCCAACTCCAAAGGGTGCAACAGTAGGGAAAGAGTTGGATAGCGGGTGGGTAAAAATGACTATTCCGACTCCAGTGGGTGCAACAGTAGGAAAAGTGTTGGATAGTGAAGGGGTTAAAATTACTATTCCAACTCCAAAGGGTGCAACAGTAGGAAAAGCATTGGTAGAGTACGGGTAAAAAGTACTATTCCCACTCCAGTGAGTGCAACAGTACAGAAAGCGTTGGATAGTGTACGTGTAAAGATTACTATTCCAACTCAAAAGGGTGCAACAGTTGGGAAAGCGTTGGATAGTGTAGGGAGAAAATTTCTATTCCCACTCCAGAGAGTGCAACAGTAGGGAAAGCGTTGGATAGCGGGTGGATAAAAATTAATATTCCCACTCCAGTGAGTGCAACAGTAGGGAAAGCGTTGGATAGCATACGGGTAAAAATTACTATTCCAACTCCAGTGAGTGCAACAGTAGGGAAAGCGTTGGATAGCGTAAGGGTTAAAATTACTATTCCAACTCCAAAGGGTGCAACAGAAGGGAAAGCGTTGGATAGCGGGTGGGTAAAAATTACTATTCCCACTCCAGTGAGTGCAACAGTAGGGAAAGCGTTGGATAGCGTATGGGTAAAAATTACTATTCCAACTCCAGTGAGTGCAACAGTAGGGAAAGCATTGGATAGCGTAAGAGTAAAAATTACTATTCCAACTCCAAAGGGTGCAACAGTGGGGAAAGCGGTGGATAGTGTAGGGGGTAAAATTACTATTCCCACTCCAGAGAGTGCAACTGTAGGGAAAGCGTTGGATAGCGGGTGGGTATAAATTACTAATCCCACTCCAGTGAGTGCAACAGTAGGTAAAGCGTTGGATAGCGTACGGGTAAAAATTACTATTCCAACTCCAGTGAGTGCAACAGTAGGGAAAGCGTTGGATAGCGTAAGGGTAAAAATTACTATTCCAACTCCAAAGGGTACAACAGTAGGGAAAGCGTTGGATAGTGCAGGGAGTAAAATTACTATTCCCTCTCCAGAGAGTGCAACTGTAGGCAAAGCGTTGGATAGCGGGTGGGTAAAAATGACTATTCCGACTCCAGTGGGTGCAACAGTAGGAAAAGTGTTGGATAGTGTAGGGGTTAATATTACTATTCCAACTCCAAAGGGTGCAACAGTAGGAAAAGCATTGGTAGAGTACGGGTAAAAAGTACTATTCCCACTCCAGTGAGTGCAACAGTACAGAAAGCGTTGGATAGTGTAAGTGTAAAAATTACTATTCCCACTCCAGTGGGTGCAACTGTAGGGAATGCATTGGATAGTGTAGGGGGTAAAATTACTATTCCCACTCCAGAGAGTGCAACAGTAGGGAAAGCGTTGGATAGCGGGTGGGTAAAAATTGCTATTCCCACTCCAGTGAGTGCAACAGTAGAGAAAGCGTTGGATAGTGTACAGGTAAAAATTACTGTTCCCACTCCAGTGGGTGCAACAGTAGGGAAAGTGTTGGATAGCGGGTAGGTAAAAATGACTATTCACACTCCAATGAGTGCAACATTAGGGAAAGCGTTGGATAGCGTAAGGGTAAAAATTACTATTCCAACTCCAAAGGGTGGAACAGTAGGGAAAGCGTTGGATAGTGTAGGGGGTAAAATTACTATTCCCACACCAGAGAGTGCAACAGTAGGGAAAGCGTTGGATAGCGTACGGGTAAAAATTTCTATTCCAACTCCAGTGAGTGCAACATTAGGTTAAGCGTTGGATAGTGTAGGGGGTAAAATTACTATTCCCACTCCAGTGAGTGCAACAGTAGGGAAAGAGTTGGATAGCGTACGGGTAAAAATTACTATTCCAACTCCAAAGGGTGCAACAGTAGGGAAAGCGTTGGATAGCGGGTGGATAAAAATTGCTATTCCCACTCCAGTGAGTGCAACAGTAGAGAAAGCGTTTGATAGCTTACGGGTAAAAATTACTATTCCAACTCCAGTGAGTGCAACAGTAGGGAAAGCGTTGGATAGCGTAAGGGTAAAAATTACTATTCCAACTCCAAAGGGGGCAACAGTAGGGAAAGCGTTGGATAGTGTAGGGAGTAAAATTACTATTCCCACTCCAGAGAGTGCAACAGTAGGGAAAGCGTTGGATAGAGGGTCGATAAAAATTATTATTCCCACTCCAGTGAGTGCAACAGTAGGGAAAGCGTTGGATAGCATACGGGTAAAAATTACTATTCCAACTCCAGTGAGTGCAACAGTAGGGAAAGCGTTGGATAGCGTAAGGGTTAAAATTACTATTCCAACTCCAAAGGGTGCAACAGAAGGGAAAGCGTTGGATAGCGGGTGGGTAAAAATTACTATTCCCACCCCAGTGGGTGCAACTGTAGGGAATGCGTTGGATAGTGTAGGGGGTAAAATTACTATTCCCACTCCAGAGAGTGCAACAGTAGGGAAAGCGTTGGATAGCATACGGGTAAAAATTACTATTCCAACTCCAGTGAGTGCAACAGTAGGGAAAGCGTTGGATAGCGTAAGGGTTAAAATTACTATTCCAACTCCAAAGGGTGCAACAGAAGGGAAAGCGTTGGATAGCGGGTGGGTAAAAATTACTATTCCCACTCCAGTGAGTGCAACAGTAGGGAAAGCGTTGGATAGCGTATGGGTAAAAATTACTATTCCAACTCCAGTGAGTGCAACAGTAGGGAAAGCGTTGGATAGCGTAAGGGTAAAAATTACTATTCCAACTCCAAAGGGTGCAACAGTAGGGAAAGCGTTGGATAGTGTAGGGAGTAAAATTACTATTCACACTCCAGAGAGTGCAACAGTAGGGAAAGCGTTGGATAGCGGGTGGATAAAAACTGAATATTCCCACTCCAGTGAGTGCAACAGTAGGGAAAGCGTTGGATAGCATACGGGTAAAAATTACTATTCCAACTCCAGTGAGTGCAACAGTAGGGAAAGCGTTGGATAGCGTAAGGGTTAAAATTACTATTCCAACTCCAAAGGGTGCAACAGAAGGGAAAGCGTTAGATAGCGGGTGGGTAAAAATGACATTTCCCACTCCAGTGAGTGCAACAGTAGGGAAAGCGTTGGATAGCGTATGGGTAAAAATTACTATTCCAACTCCATTGAGTGCAACAGTAGGGAAAGCCTTGGATAGCGTAAGAGTAAAAATTACTATTCCAACTCCAAAGGGTGCAACAGTGGGGAAAGCGTTGGATAGTGTAGGGGGTAAAATTACTATTCCCACTCCAGAGAGTGCAACTGTAGGGAAAGCGTTGGATAGCGGGTGGGTATAAATTACTATTCCCACTCCAGTGAGTGCAACAGTAGGGAAAGCGTTGGATAGCATACGGGTAAAAATTACCATTCCAACTCCAGTGAGTGCAACAGTAGGGAAAGCGTTGGATAGCGTAAGGGTAAAAATTACTATTCCAACTCCAAAGGGTGCAACAGTAGGGAAAGCGTTGGATAGTGTAGGGAGTAAAATTACTATTCCCACTCCAGAGAGTGCAACTGTAGGGAAAGCGTTGGATAGCGGGTGGGTAAAAATGACTATTCCGACTCCAGTGGGTGCAACAGTAGGAAAAGTGTTGGATAGTGTAGGGGTTAAAATTACTATTCCAACTCCAAAGGGTGCAACAGTAGGAAAAGCATTGGTAGAGTACGGGTAAAAAGCACTATTCCCACTCCAGTGAGTGCAACAGTACAGAAAGCGTTGGATAGTGTAAGTATAAAAATTACTATTCCCACTCCAGTGGGTGCAACTGTAGGGAATGCGTTGGATAGTGTAGGGGGTAAAATTATTATTCCCACTCCAGAGAGTGCAACAGTAGGGAAAGCGTTGGATAGCGGGTGGGTAAAAATTACTGTTCCCACTCCAGTGGGTGCAACAGTAGGGAAAGTGTTGGATAGCGGGTAGGTAAAAATGACTATTCACACTCCAATGAGTGCAACATTAGGGAAAGCGTTGGATAGCGTAAGGGTAAAAATTACTATTCCAACTCCAAAGGGTGGAACAGTAGGGAAAGCGTTGGATAGTGTAGGGGGTAAAATTACTATTCCCACACCAGAGAGTGCAACAGTAGGGAAAGCGTTGGATAGCGTACGGGTAAAAATTTCTATTCCAACTCCAGTGAGTGCAACATTAGGTTAAGCGTTGGATAGTGTAGGGGGTAAAATTACTATTCCCACTCCAGTGAGTGCAACAGTAGGGAAAGAGTTGGATAGCGTACGGGTAAAAATTACTATTCCAACTCCAAAGGGTGCAACAGTAGGGAAAGCGTTGGATAGCGGGTGGGTAAAAATTGCTATTCCCACTCCAGTGAGTGCAACAGTAGAGAAAGCGTTTGATAGCGTACGGGTAAAAATTATTATTCCAACTCCAGTGAGTGCAACAGTAGGGAAAGCGTTGGATAGCGTAAGGGTAAAAATTACTATTCCAACTCCAAAGGGGGCAACAGTAGGGAAAGCGTTGGATAGTGTAGGGAGTAAAATTACTATTCCCACTCCAGAGAGTGCAACAGTAGGGAAAGCGTTGGATAGCGGGTGGATAAAAATTATTATTCCCACTCCAGTGAGTGCAACAGTAGGGAAAGCGTTGGATAGCATACGGGTAAAAATTACTATTCCAACTCCAGTGAGTGCAACAGTAGGGAAAGCGTTGGATAGCGTAAGGGTTAAAATTACTATTCCAACTCCAAAGGGCGCAACAGAAGGGAAAGCGTTGGATAGCGGGTGGGTAAAAATTACTATTCCCACTCCAGTGGGTGCAACTGTAGGGAATGCGTTGGATAGTGTAGGGGTTAAAATTACTATTCCCACTCCAGAGAGTGCAACAGTAGGGAAAGCGTTGGATAGCGTATGGGTAAAAATTACTATTCCAACTCCAGTGAGTGCAACAGTAGGGAAAGCGTTGGATAGCGTAAGGGTTAAAATTACTATTCCAACTCCAAAGGGTGCAACAGAAGGGAAAGCGTTGGATAGCGGGTGGGTAAAAATTACTATTCCCACTCCAGTGAGTGCAACAGTAGGGAAAGCGTTGGATAGCGTATGGGTAAAAATTACTATTCCAACTCCAGTGAGTGCAACAGTAGGGAAAGCGTTGGATAGCGTAAGGGTAAAAATTACTATTCCAACTCCAAAGGGTGCAACAGTAGGGAAAGCGTTGGATAGCGGGTGGGTAAAAATGACTATTCCGACTCCAGTGGGTGCAACAGTAGGAAAAGTGTTGGATAGTGTAGGGGTTAAAATTACTATTCCAACTCCAAAGGGTGCAACAGTAGGAAAAGCATTGGTAGAGTACGGGTAAAAAGTACTATTCCCACTCCAGTGAGTGCAACAGTACAGAAAGCGTTGGATAGTGTACGTGTAAAGATTACTATTCCAACTCAAAAGGGTGCAACAGTAGGGAAAGCGTTGGATAGTGTAGGGAGTAAAATTACTATTCCCACTCCAGAGAGTGCAACAGTAGGGAAAGCGTTGGATAGCGGGTGGATAAAAATTTATATTCCCACTCCAGTGAGTGCAACAGTAGGGAAAGCGTTGGATAGCATACGGGTAAAAATTACTATTCCAACTCCAGTGAGTGCAACAGTAGGGAAAGCGTTGGATAGCGTAAGGGTTAAAATTACTATTCCAACTCCAAAGGGTGCAACAGAAGGGAAAGCGTTGGATAGCGGGTGGGTAAAAATTACTATTTCCACTCCAGTGAGTGCAACAGTAGGGAAAGCGTTGGATAGCGTATGGGTAAAAATTACTATTCCAACTCCAGTGAGTGCAACAGTAGGGAAAGCGTTGGATAGCGTAAGAGTAAAAATTACTATTCCAACTCCAAAGGGTGCAACAGTGGGGAAAGCGTTGGATAGTGTAGGGGGTAAAATTACTATTCCCACTCCAGAGAGTGCAACTGTAGGGAAAGCGTTGGATAGCGGGTGGGTATAAATTACTAATCCCACTCCAGTGAGTGCAACAGTAGGGAAAGCGTTGGATAGCGTAGGGGTAAAAATTACTATTCCAAACCAGTGAGTGCAACAGTAGGGAAAGCGTTGGATAGCGTAAGGGTAAAAATTACTATTCCAACTCCAAAGGGTACAACAGTAGGGAAAGCGTTGGATAGTGTAGGGAGTAAAATTACTATTCCCACTCCAGAGAGTGCAACTGTAGGGAAAGCGTTGGATAGCGGGTGGGTAAAAATGACTATTCCGACTCCAGTGGGTGCAACAGTAGGAAAAGTGTTGGATAGTGTAGGGGTTAATATTACTATTCCAACTCCAAAGGGTGCAACAGTAGGAAAAGCATTGGTAGAGTACGGGTAAAAAGTACTATTCCCACTCCAGTGAGTGCAACAGTACAGAAAGCGTTGGATAGTGTAAGTGTAAAAATTACTATTCCCACTCCAGTGGGTGCAACTGTAGGGAATGCGTTGGATAGTGTAGGGGGTAAAATTACTATTCCCACTCCAGAGAGTGCAACAGTAGGGAAAGCGTTGGATAGCGGGTGGGTAACAATTGCTATTCCGACTCCAGTGAGTGCAACAGTAGAGAAAGCGTTGGATAGCGTATGGGTAAAAATTACTGTTCCCACTCCAGTGGGTGCAACAGTAGGGAAAGTGTTGGATAGCGGGTAGGTAAAAATGACTATTCACACTCCAATGAGTGCAACATTAGGGAAAGCGTTGGATAGCGTAAGGGTAAAAATTACTATTCCAACTCCAAAGGGTGGAACAGTAGGGAAAGCGTTGGATAGTGTAGGGGGTAAAATTACTATTCCCACACCAGAGAGTGCAACAGTAGGGAAAGCGTTGGATAGCGTACGGGTAAAAATTTCTATTCCAACTCCAGTGAGTGCAACATTAGGTTAAGTGTTGGATAGTGTAGGGGGTAAAATTACTATTCCCACTCCAGTGAGTGCAACAGTAGGGAAAGAGTTGGATAGCGTACTGGTAAAAATTACTATTCCAACTCCAAAGGGTGCAACAGTAGGGAAAGCGTTGGATAGCGGGTGGGTAAAAATTGCTATTCCCACTCCAGTGAGTGCAACAGTAGAGAAAGCGTTTGATAGCTTACGGGTAAAAATTACTATTCCACCTCCAGTGAGTGCAACAGTAGGGAAAGCGTTGGATAGCGTAAGGGTAAAAATTACTATTCCAACTCCAAAGGGGGCAACAGTAGGGAAAGCGTTGGATAGTGTAGGGAGTAAAATTACTATTCCCACTCCAGAGAGTGCAACAGTAGGGAAAGCGTTGGATAGAGGGTCGATAAAAATTATTATTCCCACTCCAGTGAGTGCAACAGTAGGGAAAGCGTTGGATAGCATACGGGTAAAAATTACTATTCAAACTCCAGTGAGTGCAACAGTAGGGAAAGCGTTGGATAGCGTAAGGGTTAAAATTACTATTCCAACTCCAAAGGGTGCAACAGAAGGGAAAGCGTTGGATAGCGGGTGGGTAAAAATTACTATTCCCACCCCAGTGGGTGCAACTGTAGGGAATGCGTTGGATAGTGTAGGGGGTAAAATTACTATTCCCACTCCAGAGAGTGCAACAGTAGGGAAAGCGTTGGATAGCATACGGGTAAAAATTACTATTCCAACTCCAGTGAGTGCAACAGTAGGGAAAGCGTTGGATAGCGTAAGGGTTAAAATTACTATTCCAACTCCAAAGGGTGCAACAGAAGGGAAAGCGTTGGATAGCGGGTGGGTAAAAATTACTATTCCCACTCCAGTGAGTGCAACAGTAGGGAAAGCGTTGGATAGCGTATGGGTAAAAATTACTATTCCAACTCCAGTGAGTGCAACAGTAGGGAAAGCGTTGGATAGCGTAAGAGTAAAAATTACTATTCCAACTCCAAAGGGTGCAACAGTGGGGAAAGCGTTGGATAGTGTAGGGGGTAAAATTACTATTCCCACTCCAGAGAGTGCAACTGTAGGGAAAGCGTTGGATAGCGGGTGGGTATAAATTACTATTCCCACTCCAGTGAGTGCAACAGTAGGGAAAGCGTTGGTTAGCGTACGGGTAAAAATTACTATTCCAACTCCAGTGAGTGCAACAGTAGGGAAAGCGTTGGATAGCGTAAGGGTAAAAATTACTATTCCAACTCCAAAGGGTACAACAGTAGGGAAAGCGTTGGATAGTGTAGGGAGTAAAATTACTATTCCCACTCCAGAGAGTGCAACTGTAGGGAAAGCATTGGATAGCGGGTGGGTAAAAATGACAATATCCGACTCCAGTGGGTGCAACAGTAGGAAAAGTGTTGGATAGTGTAGGGGTTAATATTACTATTCCAACTCCAAAGGGTGCAACAGTAGGAAAAGCATTGGTAGAGTACGGGTAAAAAGTACTTTTCCCACTCCAGTGAGTGCAACAGTACAGAAAGCGTTGGATAGTGTAAGTGTAAAAATTACTATTCCCTATCCAGTGGGTGCAACTGTAGGGAATGCGTTGGATAGTGTAGGGGGTAAAATTACTATTCCCACTCCAGAGAGTGCAACAGTAGGGAAAGCGATGGATAGCGGGTGGGTAAAAATTACTATTCCCACTCCAGTGAGTGCAACAGTAGAGAAAGCGTTGGATAGCGTACGGGTAAAAATTACTGTTCCCACTCCAGTGGGTGCAACAGTAGGGAAAGTGTTGGATAGCGGGTAGGTAAAAATGACTATTCACACTCCAATGAGTGCAACATTAGGGAAAGTGTTGGATAGCGTAAGGGTAAAAATTACTATTCCAACTCCAAAGGGTGGAACAGTAGGGAAAGCGTTGGATAGTGTAGGGGTAAAATTACTATTCCCACACCAGAGAGTGCAACAGTAGGGAAAGCGTTGGATAGCGTACGGGTAAAAATTTCTATTCCAACTCCAGTGAGTGCAACATTAGGTTAAGTGTTGGATAGTGTAGGGGGTAAATTTACTATTCCCACTCCAGTGAGTGCAACAGTAGGGAAAGAGTTGGATAGCGTACGGGTAAAAATTACTATTCCAACTCCAAAGGGTGAAACAGTAGGGAAAGCGTTGGATAGCGGGTGGGTAAAAATTGCTATTCCCACTCCAGTGAGTGCAACAGTAGAGAAAGCGTTTGATAGCTTACGGGTAAAAATTACTATTCCAACTCCAGTGAGTGCAACAGTAGGGAAAGCGTTGGATAGCGTAAGGGTAAAAATTACTATTCCAACTCCAAAGGGGGCAACAGTAGGGAAAGCGTTGGATAGTGTAGGGAGTAAAATTACTATTCCCACTCCAGAGAGTGCAACAGTAGGGAAAGCGTTGGATAGAGGGTCGATAAAAATTATTATTCCCACTCTAGTGAGTGCAACAGTAGGGAAAGCGTTGGATAGCATACGGGTAATAATTACTATTCAACCTCCAGTGAGTGCAACAGTAGGGAAAGCGTTGGATAGCGTAAGGGTTAAAATTACTATTCCAACTCCAAAGGGTGCAACAGAAGGGAAAGCGTTGGATAGCGGGTGGGTAAAAATTACTATTCCCACTCCAGTGGGTGCAACTGTAGAGAATGCGTTGGATAGTGTAGGGGGTAAAATTACTATTCCCACTCCAGAGAGTGCAACAGTAGGGAAAGCGTTGGATAGCGTATGGGTAAAAATTACTATTCCAACTCCAGTGAGTGCAACATTAGGGAAAGCGTTGGATAGCGTAAGGGTTAAAATTACTATTCCAACTCCAAAGGGTGCAACAGAAGGGAAAGCGTTGGATAGTGGGTGGGTAAAAATTACTATTCCGACTCCAGTGGGTGCAACAGTAGGAAAAGTGTTGGATAGTGTAGGGTTTAAAATTACTATTCCAACTCCAAAGGGTGCAACAGTAGGAAAAGCATTGGTAGAGTACGGGTAAAAAGTACTATTCCCACTCCAGTGAGTGCAACAGTACAGAAAGCGTTGGATAGTGTACGTGTAAAGATTACTATTCCAACTCCAAAGGGTGCAACAGTAGGGAAAGCGTTGGATAGTGTAGGGAGTAAAATTACTATTCCCACTCCAGACAGTGCAACAGTAGGGGAAGCGTTGGATAGCGGGTGGATAAAAATTAATATTCCCACTCGAGTGAGTGCAACAGTAGGGAAAGCGTTGGATAGCATACGGGTAAAAATTACTATTCCAACTCCAGTGAGTGCAACAGTAGGGAAAGCGTTGGATAGCGTAAGGGTTAAAATTACTATTCCAACTCCAAAGGGTGCAACAGAAGGGAAAGCGTTGGATAGCGGGTGGGTAAAAATTACTATTCCCACTCCAGTGGGTGCAACTGTAGGGAATGCGTTGGATAGATAGTGTAGGGGGTAAAATTACTATTCCCACTCCAGAGAGTGCAACAGTAGGGAAAGCGTTGGATAGCGTATGGGTAAAAATTACTATTCCAACTCCAGTGAGTGCAACAGTAGGGAAAGCGTTGGATAGCGTAAGGGTTGAAATTACTATTCCAACTCCAAAGGGTGCAACAGAAGGGAAAGCGTTGGATAGCGGGTGGGTAAAAATTACTATTCCCACTCCAGTGAGTGCAACAGTAGGGAAAGCGTTGGATAGCGTATGGGTAAAAATTACTATTCCAACTCCAGTGAGTGCAACAGTAGGGAAAGCGTTGGATAGCGTAAGGGTAAAAATTACTATTCCAACTCCAAAGGGTGCAACAGTAGGGAAAGCGTTGGATAGCGGGTGGGTAAAAATGACTATTCCGACTCCAGTGGGTGCAACAGTAGGAAAAGTGTTGGATAGTGTAGGGGTTAAAATTACTATTCCAACTCCAAAGGGTGCAACAGTAGGAAAAGCATTGGTAGAGTACGGGTAAAAAGTACTATTCCCACTCCAGTGAGTGCAACAGTACAGAAAGCGTTGGATAGCGTACGTGTAAAGATTACTATTCCCACTCCAGTGGGTGCAACTGTAGGGAAAGCGTTGGATAGCGGATAGGTACAAATGACTATTCCCACTCCAATGAGTGCAACAGTAGGGAATGCGTTGGATAGTGTAGGGGGTAAAATTACTATTCCCACTCCAGAGAGTGCAACAGTAGGGAAAGCTTTGGATAGCGTAGGGGGAAAAATTACTACTCCAACTCCAAAGGGTGCAACAGTAGGGAAAGCGTTTAATAACATAGAATTTTATTGTCACATACTTTTAAATAATGTTTATATTTGAAATAATGTATAATTAATTTTTAAAATACATCAACATCGATATAAAACAATTAATGTTTAATAAAACCAATTACATTTCAATAATTTATTGACTATAAATTAACAACAAACACAAATAAATAATAATTATTAAATATTATTCACCAAATAATACATATTAAAGAATTATTTATTTATCATAACAATAAAATATTATTTAAATTTAAATCAATATTAAAAATTAAAAAACATTATACAAATTAATATTTTTAGAATATTATAAAGTTTAACAATTATGTAATTATTTTTTCTAGTTATTAAAAAATATTTACAAATTACTAATATTAATTGACAATTTAAAAAATAATTATCTATTAAAATAAATATTTACCAAATAATAATTTTTTAATACATTAATTTTCCATTACTAAAAATGTATAAATAATTAAATATTTATAATAAAATTACTTTCCACCCAATACCCCTATAAACCTACAACACGCTCAGGTACTAAAACATAACATTTAATTAAAATAACATTAATTACCAATTATATAATTAATTTATCAATTAAAATAATTAATTGCCAATTAATAACAAAATAAATTATACATAACATTTTTTTTATTAATTACAGTTAAATTACTTCCCACCCTATTCCCCTATAAACCCACAACCCACTCCTGTACTAAAACATAACATTTAATTAAAAATTGCAATTTAAATTAATTACCAATTATATAATTAATTTATCAATTAAAATAATTAATTGACAATTCATAATTAATTACAAAATAAATTATACATCAATAAATATTTTATTAATTACAATTAAATTACTTCCCACCCTATTCTCCTATAAACCCACAACCCGCTCCGGTACTAAAACATAACATTAATTCAAATTTTCATTAATTACCAATTATATAATTAATTTATCAATTAAAATAAATAATTACCAATTAATAATTAATTACAAAATAAATTATACATAAAGAAATATTTTATTAATTACAATTAAATTACTTCCCACCCTATTCCCCTATAAACCCACTACCCGCTCCAGTACTAAAACATATAATTTACTTATAAAAAATATTTATTAATATATAAAATTAATACACATATAATAATATTTATTTTAAATACTTAACTAAAACATATAACACATACATAATAAAAAACATTAAAAAAATACAAATATCGATATTAGTGTAATCGAAATTAGTTACATCGATATATATGCTATCGATATTACTAACTTTGATATTACTTACGTCGATATAAAGAATTTGGATATTACTTACCTTAGGGTCGATATTCTGTCCAACGATATTCTTGACATCGATATTCTGCTCCTTCGATATTTCAAACACGATATTTTGGTAGGTCGAAATTTAAAACTCGAAATTTTGACTGTTTACCCCCTCCAACATCTATGTGTGTACGGACATCCCAGGATGTCTTGATGTATTCTTTACCCAACCTTTCATATGTGCCTGCTGGTATGTGTTTTAGGCAATACTGAAAATGGAAAATTGTAACACCCAGAGTGATTGTTCCATGTATAATCCATTCAATAGCTGTTTTTTTCTGCTACTGTAAATGGCAATCTTTCCAGTTTTTCAATGTTCAGCACCATATAGTCTGCTCCCCTCGGTGCCAATTTGATCTGTTTATCAGTGAGATTGAATTCTGACAACAGTGACATAGTATTGATTAAACGCCAAGGCACATAGCCTGAACAAAGGTTTTGCAACGTCCAGCCTAATAGCATGTGAGGACGTAATTGCTACTGACCATTTTGCAGCATGACCAAGTCCTGTTCCATGATGTCCATGCAGAAGACACTACGCTGTCCAATGAATATATCCTGGACGACAGAGTCGTTAACCCATTGTCAACTTCAGAGAGTTTTCTCTAAATTAATACGATCAATTTCTTGTATTCTTTCTGCAGTCTCTGTTTGCATAATCAGACCCCCCCGGGATATAGTGGCATAAAAGTGCACATTTAGCGGCACACAAATGTAAATTTAGCAGCACAAAAATGTAAATTTAGCGGCATTATTGTGGCACTTTATTTTACTCGTAATCATTTATTTTCAGCCCTAAATCAATGGAACCTGTTTTAGCATAGTATTCCTCTTTGAAATAGGCATGTTCAAAGTTTCTGCAGCTCTACGGAAGCACAGCTCTAATCTACTAACCTACTAACCTTGTGGGAGGGGGCGAATTTCTCCCTGGGATTTTCTAGCACCCATGAGTGCACTCCTGCCGGGGCACCACTTTCACCTCTCTACTTTGCTCCATGGATGCCTTCACATCCTCCATTTGCTCCCTGGGTGCAGTCACAAAGACCCCCATCGCTCCCTGGGTGCAGAGGTACAGCCTCCTCTTGTGTTGCTTGCACTGACTCCCTTTTATGGGTAGTGCTGACAGTAAAATAAATATCGCGCCCGTCATGCTTGCCAGATTTTTTTGTGAATCGCGAAATGCTAGAGGGTCTGATTAGGACATGCTACACACACCAGGGCATGTCCTATCTTATACTTACAATGCACCCTGCCTCAAACGGAGTAAGATAGGAATTGCAGGAGGGACACCAAAGGGGAGGATTCTGCCTGTTTTTTCAAGGTAAAACCACATTCGAACTAAAACAGTTACAGGAAATGAATTGCTTGAATATACTCAAGTGTCTATAACGTTATGAGCCACTCATATTAAAGGATGCAAGAAGCAGGTAGGATTAAAAAACGAGGCACTTAATGTTTAGAGTGGCAATGGTAGAACCTGATTGTTTGAAGGAACACCTGAAGCAAGCCTGATTCACACCTAACGCTACTTGAGGATGTAGACTTGAAATGGAGCGGGCAAGGGCATGTCCATCAGGGTCGGCATTTCTTTCACAAGCATAATTCACTGGCACAGCCAGGATGTTCTCAGTGTCAAGTTCTACTCTATGTCGTGTTTTTTCGAAGATTGTAAACATAGCACAGCTCTTCAGATTACTGTGTGTTACCCATATGGTGTATGTTTATCATCCGTTGTTCTTTAAAGTGATTCACATCTTCGTCAGTGCTTTAGAAGTCATATCTCACACAGGAAGCCGAGTTGTTCTCCGATTACGCATTTTATGTCATCCGCCCGGCACGGGCTGCACTGACAACATATTTCACTGATAAAGCCTGACTGGCAGCCAAAAACACCCTGGCATTTTCAAACCGCGATTCCTCTTTTCTAAATCATAATAATTATGATTTAGAAAAGAAGAAGAGGGGAGAAGAGTTTAATAGGGGGTTGATTTCGCAGGCACTTTTGTAAAAATTGTGGCTTTTTTACAAAAGTGCCGATTTTGCGGGCACTTTTGTAAAAATCGCTGCATTTTTACAAAAAGTGCCGATTTCGCAGCAAACCGCGAAATCGCAAAACCCTGGAGGGTCTGCGTAATTTCCGATTGCGGTGATGGAAGACAAACATCACGGATACGTGAACATCACTTAAAATACACAAATCCTATCAGCCCCCAGTGTTACAAGGGGAGATCGTCCTTACTTAAGCTCCTCCATGGTCTACCCAAACATGAATAATCACTTGACCGCCAATTTCCGTTTGGTCCGTTTGTAAACAGACAACAACGGGCGAGAAGTACGAGTCCTACAAATTATTTGGAGAATTCCCTCAGAAGCTCAGACCCGGGACCTTAAAAGACGTTCATCTTGGTCTTTTAACTAATTCATCTGGAATCCTCGCCTCTTGAGCTGCCTAGGGGGGTGCATTAGAGACACACTCCCGTTAAATCATCGGAGTTATTCCATCTACTAGACAGTATCAACTTGTCACATAGAAAATACAGAATTCCTGAGGAAGGCAAATCGCCGAAACGCGTTGAAGAGGAATTGGTTCTGTATTCCAAGAAATGACTGATCAATTTTATGTGATTTATTTGTAATTGTAATTTATAAATATTTGTACACGGTTACATGCAACATGATGCACTTTGCAAAGACGAAAAATATGCAATTTTTTAAAAAAAGATATAAAAATGTGAAAAAAAATCTTTTTGATATAATGATTAAAATTAAACAAAGAAATATATCATGAAAACATTTAGTAGTACCTGACTTATTGTTCAACGTCTAACTTTTGTTGGTTAAAACGTATGCACGTAACCCGGTGCGACTTCTCTTTTTTCTAAAAAGTATAGTTTCCTTACCAGGGCTCATCCTGTTAGGTAGGGGCCCCATTCTTTCACACAGGGTCTGTGTAATCTTCCATGCTTCATTATAAGCAGCATAGATATTGCCATATATAAAACGTTTATGATGCGGTGTTCTTGGTCCTAGCAAGAATTCCCTAAGATCAGCGCCATCTTTAAGTAAAGATAAGTGTTGCTTTACATCCTTAGGTGTAGATCTTTGTAGCCAATCAAGGCAAAGCTTCCCTACACTGTATGTTGTTAATATTCCAGGATGCTGTCTTTGAACATATCTTGGGTCTGGCCTATTGAATGTGAAACCCTGTGTTTTGTTCAGGAATCTATTTCGACAGTTGTTTTTGTCTGTGGGCCAGATTAACCATTTATTCCAATCTGGATCTCTTCTGTTGTGCAGCAAAATAGTATGTACGTCGACCTCCCCCTCTGAAGTGTTATCACTAACAGGTGTAGGTATGGACGGGTTGTTCATGTCTTTTATCTTGGACAGTGTCATTCAAAAACATAATTTCCTCAGAGATGATACAGGCTCTAAACATAGCTTCTATACCCTGGACCTGCTAATCTTTTGTGCCCCAAACAGTTTTTATCTCAATGTTGTCTTTCCAAAAGTCGAAACCTAGTTTAGACATTTGGGCATAAAAGGCTGGAGAATAAATATGTTTGTCAATATACTTTTCATTCCTGTCTTGTTTACATTCTTAAAGTAAAAAGATTCTGGATTGGATACATTGAACCCTGAAAAGTACGGAAATTTTCTTGCAAACGTTTTTGAGCTACCCTTTGATGACGTAGGACAATGTTCCCATTGGTTATGCATTAATTAATTTCTAGGATTTGCAGATTTGTGCAAGAAATGATGACCATAATGGTTATAACAATACATTTGTTCCTAGTCCGATGAACCTTCTAAATATTCAGGATTTGTGAAAACTGCAGACATTTCTAAGTCTAACATCATATTATTAACAGTCTCGAAGTCCCAATCATCAGAAAAGGTACTTGATGAAACAAAGTCACTTAATGAAATCTTGAATAAGTGTGGAATCTTCAATAGCTCCGACGGGCCAAAACTGTCAGTCATTTCTGTCCCAAGCTATACCCCCAGGTATAGGAACGGCTGTGATGTTCACTGATGACAAGTCTCTTTGTTCACAATGGGATGATTTATGTGGCTTGAGGAGTAAGTTGATGTTCTTACTTGCTGTGTCCATTTTTACATATTTTCCATTTATCAGCATTCCCAAAGTTATTACCAGAGTCAACCAAAGCAGAAGAAAAAATACACCCAACACAATCCAAAGTTCAATCCCTGGTGAAACTAGATAAGTCTTTTCCAGGTGATGAAAAAGGTCTGTTGCTTGTTCTTTCAAAGATCTTTTTACTGGCGTTGTTTCAGGCTTGCTGGGATCCTCGGAAAACATATCAAAGTTAATGAAATAGCCAGAGGCAGTTCTGTCAATTGTTGGGATTGCATCAAGATTCGTTGAAATCGCTAGAACCACTTGATCACTTGTTACATTTGTGTAGTTATATGCTACTTCATTGTAGACAGGCGTTTCTTGATGAACTGTTATTTGGATTTCAAGAGGAACAAGTTTCATAGCTTTGTTGCTTAGTCCTTCATTTCGCACTGCAGATTCTTCAAAGGTGATGAGTCTCTCAGTTTGAACCTCTTGGATAGTAGCCAGAGCTGGACGTCTGCTACATTGGCGGAGTCCACTTGGCCTACTGCTTATTATCGACCACATAATGTGGTTTGACCAGGTCGATAGACACAAACCTGTTTTCCTTTTTACCAGCAAGGGGCAGCAGTAATACTGTTCTTGATCCGTGGATTAATAGGACTGGTACTGGCTGTCTGTAAGAAGGCCCAAATTCCTTCTTGTCCGCGATCTTCTCTCTGACTAGATCACCAAGCTTTGGGATCAAGACAGGCTTTGCTGGGACGGTCGGTTTTTCCTCAGTGGTGGTGGGTTTCAGGATCACGTTACTTTGTTTCGTTCTTATTTCTTTTAAGTCCTGTAAAACAGCCAAATGATCTTTGATATCAAATGATTTTTGGTCCACCACTGATGTCTGACAATCAAGATCCTAACCAGCATCCTAGTTCCAAAAAAGACTTCATATGGAGTGATACCCCCTAGAGAACTTCTTGGCAAGTTGTTAAGAGTACGTTGGTCACTTATTAGATGTTTGACCCACCCGTCACCCGAACCTCATACCCTAGCTGCTATAGATTGCTTTATGTCCCGTTTTTTTCTCTCCACAACCGAATTTCCTTCAGGGTGGAATGGACTAGAGTACCGCAATGCAACGCCCAAATTGGCCATGGCCTCCTTGTAGGCTCGAGAGCTAAACGCAGGACCCTGGTCAGAATGTAGCGTGCCGACTGCTTATGTGCCGATAAAGACTTGCAAATCTTTTATAACAGTTTGAGCGTCAGCCGAGCGCTGAGGCCACATTTAAATTAATCTTGAACACAAGTCCACTGCGACCATGATATATTTATAGTTACCATCCCTCTGTAAGGGAGCGCAGTGGTCCAGGTAAATGCAAGCTAATGGTTTATCTGAACTTAACAGGGGGCGTCTGCGCAGGACGTTTCACAATAGAGACTTTAATCTTTTGGCATATTTCACATTCCAAAACATAGTTTCTGGTTTGTTTCCTCGTGCGTGGCCACCAATATCTCTGTTTTATTAATGACACTGTGGCGGAAACACCTGCATCATTTTGCAGTCTATTTTAGTTTTAGAACGAGTGATTGCAGCTACGGAAGCCGTTTGCACAGCTGCCTTCGCGGCTTCATCAGCCAATGAATTCCCTTCAATGTGAACCCCATCACGTTGATGACTCAGCGTATGTCTCACGTGAGTGTTTTGTAGTCCTTGTCGTAACTGAACTACTTGTTCCCAAAGCAATTTATGCTTGATTGTGCCCCCTTTTCCATCTTTGTAACCATTTTGAATCCAGTTTTGCAAAATTCATTGTAAAATTGAACACAATAATTCGAATTGCACACTATGAGTGTGTGGAATTTGCGGTCCGTATTCTCAAGTGCCATCTTGAATGCTTGTAATTCAGCTCGCTGAGCTGTACAATCTCCTAGAGATTGAGTTTTAGTGACCAGTGGTCAGAATGTGCCATCGCGCCAACGACCTTTAACGATCGCGCACGCCGCACTATAGGCTTGTTTACCCTCCGTAGCGGGTTGAGCTGGTCCGTCAGTATAAGTTATACATTCATACTACTCTAGAGGCAGAATTTCAGTAGGCAGAGCACGTTCTTGTTCATATTGTAGAAATGCTTGTGTTTTCAAATAAGGGTCAAACACGTATTCAACATAAGTTGCAGCAAGAGAATTAACCCATTGTATCCATCTCGGATGTAAAGCCATAGCATTTGGAATGCTCACTTTTGTCACTGTCACTTTTGTCACTGCCTCATAATGTGCTTTCCCTGTGAGAGGGCTCTTTCTTTTGCTACAGCAGTTTTAACAGCTGTCAAAAAATGTTCTGTTGAAGTGAATTTCATTTCTGCTTGTGTGTACAAATGTGATTTGTAAGCTATTGGTACTTTTTCACCTTTGTTAAAAGTTAAGTATGTGAATCTGCATTGTCCTGGAATGATTCGGTTCACTAAGTTGCATAACTTTACGCATGTTCGTAAATGTTTAATTGCTAACATATTTGTTTGCAATGAATGCAAAATCTCTGTGTGTTTTTGTGTCTAATTAACTGTTTTAAAATCAGGTTTGATTAATTCGTAGAGAGGTTTAACCGTTTCTGCATAATTTAGAATGTATGTTCTTCTAAAATTTAGGAAACCTAGAATCGGCTGTAAGTTTGTCCGTGTTTTTGAAGGTTGGAGCAGGGCCCATTTCTCTAGAAAGTTTGCTGCCAGGCTTTTGCCTTCATTGATAATTCATATCCCAGAAAAAGGACGTTGAAGTGGGCAATTCTTGATTTCTTAAAATTGAATTTGTACCCTTCAGAGGCGAATCCAAGTATAATGGTGTTCACCCTGTTCAAGTGCCTATCCAAGTCATCGTCTGTCAGATAGATGTCATCTACGTATGATAATGCTTCATCATCATACGTTTGTATTAATTCTGTTACCCTTGCTGAAAATAACCCAGGACTATTCTTGAATCCCTGAGGGAGATGACAGAAGTGACTCTGTGTCCCCAGAATTAAGAAAGCGGTCAAATACCTACTTTCTGGTGCAATGTCTTAACAGAAGAAACAGTTAGAAATATCTAATGTGGTTTTGTACTTTTTACGCACAATGTTATTCATTAATTCTGCACTGTGTGCATTTTGTACTGCAAATGTTTTGCAACAAGAGTTTAAATGTCCGTAATCCAAAACTAGACGATATGTATTGTCTGGTTTGGAGACAGGAAACTAAGGATTGTTCATTGATGAGGTGCATGTTTCAATCACCCCCTGGTATTCAAGTTGATCTAAGATCTCCCTGACCTGTTTTTTATCTTCTTGCTTAACTGGATACTGCCTTTGTGCAGCTGGTTGAGTTTTTAACTGGATTTTATGGTGAGGAGAATCCTCATCCCATCCTACAATGATTTTTGTGTAATGCAGGAGCTTGGGCAACGGCCCATTTCCTGGCATACGTATATTTTAAATGAATTGTAATGTGGTGGGAGAAGGTTCGGATAATGATGTCTCCGCCATGTGGGCACTCCCTGACAAATTCTGGTGGCCAGTCTTGTTCAGCTAGAAGAATGTCATAACCTTTAGAAAGCCGCTCCCAAAAGAGTGCTCTCACCTTTCTTGGTATGTCTCCCTCCATCCGGAGTGTTACTTCCTATAACTTATGTGGAGAACTAACCCTGGTATCTGCAGTTCCAACTTGAATTAATTAATTCAAGTCCACTGTCTCCAGATGATCCCTCAGGTTCCGGCAAGCTATTGTGATTTCTGCTGCGCTGTCCAACATTGTCTGAGCCCATTCCCCGTTCTTGAGTTGTGTCCTCAAGATCCTTGGCATGTCTGATTTTTAGATCTGCTACCTTCTTTTTGGTGAATTGAGGTTTCTTGTTTTTCTGAACGTGTTGATCGTCTTTGGACTTCACGCATTCTTCCTTGTTTTCTGATAGTCCTCTTCTTTTGGATTTCTGTGACGAAGTCTGAAAGGTACGAGAGGAATGTGTATCAGTATCTTGATATCTATCAGGTTTTCTCAAATTATCCCTATTCCCGAGGTTATACCTCCTTTCAGAGGGCTCCTTTTGAGGAGACCTACCTCTTGAATGAGAACGCTTCTCTTTAGAAGTTTGTTAACTATTTTCCCACTTTTTCTTAGAAGGATTAGGAGTGTTTTAGTAAAGACCCTTTCAGGACTTTCAGACAGTTGGGGTTTTACTGGTTTCCCACCCAGACTGTCTCTGCCTAATTCTTCATAAGATTTTTCAATTATGTTGACTAGTTCTTGAAGTTGCTCAGTTACATCGAATTCCCTTAATTTTTGGCGGATCGCCACTGATGCTGCTTCACCTTTAATATTAGCTAATATTATTGTTGAGACCTGTTTGAAATCTTTCAGTATTTTCATACCCAAATTTAAAGCAGGCTCTGCCCCGTATTCATTTTGAATCTGTTTCAGGACGTAAGGTATTACCGCCATAGATGGAACACCATGTGTTTTAGTGTAGATTACAGCAAAGACTGTTCCCCAAGTGGTGCAGTCTTCCAGATGTGGTGTGATCCTTATTGGTAAACAGATTGTTTAAATTCTGTGTTTCTCATGAGGGCTAGTATTAGGAAATACTGCTTCAATTTGAATCATTTTTTGAGCTATCCAGAATGGAATTTGTTCCCGCTTTGCAGGTAACTTACCAATGACTTAGTGTAAAGTCTGTGGTGTAATTTTTAGTGTATTCCCCTGCTGAGAGGTATGTTGTGGAATAACTATTGCAGGTTGGACTGTAAGAGTCTGCATGACAACCAATTGTCTATAGATTTTGATCAACTCTTTAAATTGAGTTCATAATTCTACATCTGTCATTTTATTAATGACAGGATGTGGCGTATAGCTGGCTAAGACCAGCCATGTTGCTCCTGGTCTACCTAGTGGATCGAGCCTGGTAATCTGATTTAAATGTTTGAGGGCGCCTTTAAACCAAAGCTCATTCACCTGGTATGTGAGTGGAATTTCAATATTCCCGAAAGGAATATATACCTCCGGTGGTTCATCTTCTTTGTAGAAGTGAAACACGTGTTACTGTATTTGCTTCTGGGAAGACTATCCATGAATAGAATACCTCTGCCTGGTGATATTCATGTGCCTCTATCACAAAAACTGCCCTACCACCTCTTGATGAAAGGCCATGTTTTATAGGTTTTATAGTGATGGCTTTCCTTAAATTTAGAGGAATGCCTATAGCATCCTAGTCGGTTTCTTGGAAACCTGTATTGTTTAAAGCTTGTACGGCGTCATCGCCTGGAGCTCCATTTGTCTCGGGATTGTTATCCCCGTTTATGGACATTCTGTTGACTGAAAGTTTGCAGAGCAAGTTTCAAGGAACCATAGATAAGGTGCACAATATTTTGGAACACTGTATCCTTCAACGTTGAACAAACCAAAAACTAATACATAGGATTTTCGTCCTACTCAGCTATGGCGGATATTTATCCGTTTACCCACTCCAGACGTCTATTGGAGTGTTACGGAAAAAGGGGTCTATGAGAAAAGCACAACTGACTTACTATAGTATCTAGCGTTAAATTAGTGCCTTACCAAACGTTGGGCGCCATGTAGGGTAGTTCCTATATTCCCAATAGGCTCTGTGCATTGGAATAATATACCCTATACATATGACATCGGACTGAGGTCAGTATGTCTCTATCGAGTATACTAAACTTAATTGTGAGTGCCAGCTAGCTCAGAGGTCACTAGAAACTTTCTCGAATACATAAGAAGGGATTAGTTTCTGACAACCGCATAAACATGACAACGTTGTTTCCCAAGAATAAAAAGTATCTTCAGAGCCGTGGAAACAATAGATAACTATTTTACTCAGTCAATTGTGCATGCTTCGTTTCTACTGAGTTGCAGAGAAAATAGAGAAACGGGCTTTTCAAGATAAGGGGTTTATTGAACAGTCTTCTTTTTCATGTAAGAGAGGTGAACTGCTACAATCGTTAGACAGAATGCAAAGTATATATATATATATATATATATATATATATATATATATATATATATATATATATATATATATATATATATATATATAATATATAATACTGTAATAGCATTGTATGGTGGTATGACATATAAAAATACATACATAAATAACACAGGCTAAAATACTCAACTGGTGCTTCTAAAATAAGCCTACCCCAATGTACCTATCCTAGGTCTAGTACGAGGGAAGAAGTAAGTGTGATCTTCAGCATAGGTTTAATGCTGCCAAGAGTTGCCAAAGGTTTCTCTAGGTTCTAATCAGCTCCATACCTTAGGATGAGAGAGGTTGGTATCTCTTTCACGGACTCTATTTCCCAACACCCCGCAAGGGGAGTCAGAAACACTGGAGATGGATTCTCGGCAGAGGAGGACAGCTTCTTGGTCAGTGCGTCAGCTGGAGAGTTGGCTTCCTTTGGCAACTTGCTGTAGCGAGCTGCGTCATGCAAGTAGGTAGTCGAACTGCACCGAACCACACCGTGCTTTGCTATTGCAAGTGAAGGTATATTTATACATTGAAGGTGTTTAGGAATGCCAGCTTTGACGTAAAGTCAGGCATATGAACGTCATGAATGAATCCCTAAGGAATAGTTGTTCATGCATAATAAATGAGTTCTTGGAGAAATCAATATTCAAGCATGGGAAAGTCTCTAACGGCTTAAGAGTTTGGTTTTCCAAGAAATCGTTGTGACGTAGATGAACGGATGGAAGTAGCCATGCCTGTATTTGGGCTGCATGGAGCATGCCTAAATAAGGACTGGATTTCTATGCCTATATAAGGGCAATGTGAATTGTACCTATATAAGGGCATGAATCAGGAAAATGCATACGGAATCTAAATTGCCACACAACACTCAGGGATCAGAGTTCACCAGGGTGGAGGTATCGGACTCCTCCTAGTCATGCTCAGAATTAGTGTCACTGGAGTGAACCACCCCTGACCCATCTACTGGAGCTACCTCACCCACACTGTTCTGCCCTTCTGGCCTCCCAGTTTCCAGAAGGTTATCCTGCAGCAGTATCTCTAAGAGTTGTCTTTAACTTGCTTGATGCAGCCAAGGTCCTAAGATCCTGGAATGGAAGACCACTGTATCTAGAAGATTGGGACCCACTGACTTTCCCAACTAAAGACATGGCAAACTAAGTGTAGTGTGGTGCTACACCTACCCCACTTAGTGGAAACTAAACTTCTAAAGGATTGTAGAAAGGGTTGTTCTAGACCCTCAATTAACAATCCAAAAAGTTCAGTAGAAATTACTACTTTACAAAAAGTATTCTTATATGTGCCTATTGCTAGTGATGATTTTTCACCTAACCACATCTAGATTATTTGTTTAAACACTGTAAGCTTAAATAATAACTGCTGCACACCAATGTAGGAGGCTGGCTTAGTATATGGTGCACACCTATTTAAATGAAGCACCTTACACCAATCCAGACAACCTTTATGGTGATTTAGTGGTATTAGACAACCTTAGAAAGCTCTCTAAGTGGTACCTGTGGAGAGCAACCTCCAGGCTTAGTCCAGAAGGTTTGTTAAGCAGCTTGTTTTACCAGGTCTAATCATGTAGTGTAGGTTAAACGAAAAAGAACCACAGAGTTTATATATAAAGATATGTCTATTTATTTACACAACACTCACTAACATATTGGTATATCTCCTACCCGGGGATATCAACACAAATACACAAGAATACTTCAATTGCAAGAGGTAACTAAGCACAATACACAGTAGTCTCCTAGGGGAGACCAAACCATATACTAAAAAGTGGAATGCTAACTGTGACCGAAGTCAGGACTTGGACCAGGAGACTCAGAACAGCTGGGGACACCAGGAACTCCCCAAGGTAACTGCCCAGGAACTCAAAGGAGGCTGTCTGCAGAGTGGAAACACAGCTGCGTACTCAATAGAAGTCAACAGGAAAGATGTGTTTGCAGTTTTGAAGAAGGATGACCCTTCCCAGTGGACCCTGGAGAAACCCCATGGAAACAAGAAGGTTGAAGAGTCACCCCATCCATGGATACCCCAATAACTAGGAGACCTACATCAGGGAAGCTGGGTGCACAGATGGAATATGAGACGTTACAACGCATGCTAATACATCGCATGCCGTTGCAACACAAATTTTTACTCCGACTTTCTTCCATGGGGCGCTGGAGGTTCGCATAGATTAATTTTCTATTCCAACTCCAGTGTGTGCAACAGTAGAGAAGGTGTTGGAGTTAAATCCAACACCTTCTACCCTTTGCTGCACACCTTTTACGTTGCAACAAAATGCAATGTAAAGGCATACATTGTAAAAGTTTTGTTGTAAAGGTTGTTTCCCCATAGGTGTGAAGTGACATTGGAAACCGCCATAGACCACAATGGAGAATTTTAGCAAAGATGACACTTGCGAAGACTGTGTAAGAGTTCGGTGGAATCCAAGGGTGAATTTGTGAAGAACCTTCAAGCAGAGGGGACAGAGTCTATGCCACTTTGAGGTGACCAAGAGGCACGGAAGAGCAATGCCCACTAATATCATATGATGATGCAGGAGTGATGGTGGTGACCTTGTCGCTGCAGCCGTGGTGACCATGCAACTCTGAGGTAGACCAGGAGCCATGCATGAGGTGACCTCCATCAGAACTCTAGAACCAGAGGGTCGTGTTCGGCAGGAGCACCAAGAAGCCCTAGTAGCTAGCTGCAAGAGGCGTGGAAAGCGAAGAAGGAGCAATTTTAGGACCAGAAAGGTCCAAGGGTCTCACCACATGCAGAGCAGGCCCAAAGCAAGCAGAGGGACCAACTAAAATAGGAGAAGATCCTTGAGCGGACCCACAGGCCAACGGCACAGGAGTCGCAAGAGGATCTCAAGCAGCTCATCAAAGATGAAGGTCCACAGAGTAGAGGATGCGGTGAGGATGCTGATCTTGGCAGGAAGAGATGCTGGAGGCTGGAGCTTCTTGTAGAACGAAGATCTCTGGAGTGTACAGCCAACACGCCTTGGAAACGGCAATTCAACACAGTGCACAGAGGTTCGGTCCCAGCGGTTCTGACAATGGATAGTGGCCTCAAAATAGCAGGGAGGACAGGTCAGGACTTAAGAACTACCACCTGTGTTGTTGAGCCTTTTGAAGTCCATGGAACATCAGGACAGCAGACCGGTCAGCTTTGTTGCGGTGCCTGCAGATGCAGGGAAGTGACTCCTTCCCGCCAAGGGAGATTACTTTGGGTGTCCTTGATGCCCAAAGGTCTGTTAAAGATCCTGGAAGAAGCACAGATACAGACGGTGAAGGAAACTTGCTGAACAGCGAGACCAGGAGCAGCAGGAATCTTCCATGATGCAGTCTTGGTTCCAGGCATAGTCCAGCGAAGTTCATGTGTCCAGATGGTCGAAGAGTGACATGGTTTCAGGCTTGACTCTTGTCCCACGATCAATCTGAGGACCCACACACAGGTAAACTCTTTTATACCCTAAGAAAGGGGCTAGGATGACTCAGGGGTCCCTCCCAGAGGAGGAGCTGGACAGAGGGGAGAATACTCCAATGTCCTTTGTCCAGTTTTGCGACCCAACGGGAGCCAGGGGCTCCCAGAACTCGTTCCAACTAGAGTATGCAAAGAGGGAACCAAATGTGTCTTTCAAGGCAGTCTTGTGGCACTGGCAAGTGCCCCCAGCCAATACACTAAGTCCTGCCTGGAAGGTGGTCACACCTCCCTGTAACAGAAAGCTTATTGTTCTACTTTTCCCTGCTTGAGCTCAGCAGCAGGAAGGCAGAAGTGTGTCTGGGGTCAGTAACAGCACTAGCTTGCTGGAAGACCCTGGAAGGCTGTTACTGGGAATAGTGGGGGCTTCGCGGCGGGGCCCCCCAGTGCATGGAGGTGTTGGGGTATGATTCCAGCATGTTTGAAACATGCCCAGGGTCAGCACAGCCATTATATAGTTAGCCATCTCGTAATGACGGATGGCCACTATATGTATCAAAATGGCTGACCGCACTTACAAAGCCTGGAGAATCGACTCATGGGTTTCTAGGGGGTGTCCTGCTCATGCAGGGCACCCTCACACTTAGAACCAAGCACCCTGCCTTCAGGATTGAAAGGACTACCTTAGGGGTGACATAGGTTTTAAGTGCAGTGACCTCAGATATAAGGAGATTTGTATCTGTGGTGAGTGGTGCTAGCACCAGCTCACACAGCCTGCAATGGAAGGCCTGTTGTCACAGTTGGAGTGGTCTCTCATGAGTGGCATAATACATGCTGCAGCTCACAGGAGGCCCCTGGTGTACCTATGCCCTGGGTACCTTAGTAATATATACTAGAGATTTATAGGGGTACACCAGTAGCCAATTAGAAAGGGACCAAAGTACTTACCATTGTCCAATTTAGGCAGAAAGCACAGTGACTTGGTTTCTGATTAGCAGGATTTCAGTCAGACTAGTCCAAAACACACTGACACCAGGCAAAAAGTCGGGGTAACCATGCCAGAAGGATCCTACCTTCCTACAGCTCATTTCCAAATTTGCAATAGAAGTTTGCAGGAGTTCTGTGCGTGCATTCATTTAAATTCTGCTTTCCGATGGGCGGGATGGTCTGGGTGGTTTATGTCCTGGCAACCTGTACACATTGTCCTATGTTAAATGTGATGACACTGAGCTGTATATCATCTAAATGTGAACGAAGCATGTTCTGGCTGTTGCTCTTGCAAATCAATTGTTAGGTTTCGCCCAAGACAGTGCACATGCACGGTCAGCTAAATCTTTTGTCAACATAAAACAGCTTAGAGTTCTCCCATTACTTACCATTGGTTGGCTTTGGCATCACTCTTGTTTCCTTGCCTCCTATTGTTCATCAAATCCTGCTCACCTCCTACTTCCTGCTGGGTCTTCAAGTGTTTGACCCAGCCATTGAGCATGGACCAAGTAGAGTTTCCTATTTATGGCCAGTGTCCTTCCACTGGCTTCACGCTTCTGTAGGTACTTTTACTATTTGTTGTTGTTATGTTTATGCACTCTATACAAGTGTATATGTCTACAGTCCCTCCCTCTTCCCGCCGTCTGTGCTCATGCTGTACCACTGTACCCCCACCCTCTGTTCTGTTGCTATGCCCTCCCTCCTTCCCCACACCTCCACTGTGTTGCTTGACCCCCCCCCAATGGTGTTGCTGCTCGCCCAGGCCTCTCCCACACCACCCTTGTGTTGCTTGACTCTCGCCATCCTCCCCATGTCTGTTTTTTTGCTAACTGCCACCCGCCATGGTTCTTCCTGCCCCCTACAATCCTCCCAACCCCACAAAAAGCATTAAAGAAAGCCAAAAAGCTTTTGCGGAATGCGAGTGCTATTTGGCGTTATTTAGGTTTAAAGCATTTTATTAAAGCACAAAAAGACATGGGGAAGGGAATAGGAGGTCAAGTTAACATACAGTACAAAAAGCTAGACGTTGCATCGATTCTGAAGAAAAGGAGGGAGGTAGGCAGCCCCGGAGGGGTACAAGGCATAAGTCATAAGGCAATAAGGTAGTGCGGATGACCCTCCAGTAGTCCCCCACCCCCCAATCAAAGCTGAGCTTGAGCAGCGTCCCGCAACCCAGTGAAAAATACACCATCCCCCCAAGCCCACCTACCCCGGAAAAAATAGAAAGAGGAAATGCAAAGGAAAAAAAAAGAGAAGAAAACAACACCCCAACATCCCCGTCCGAAGGTCAACATTAGAAATATGTAACCCCGCCCCCCCCCCACCCCCAAACCCCCGATCCCGCCTCTCTCATTCCGCTGGAGCCGCCGGCGGCGTCAGCCTAAGGAGTCGTAGGTACCGTGGACATGTGAGCTCGCGGAATTCCGTGGACAGTAGTGCTAAAAAGGGGTGCCAAAGCTCTTCAAACTGGTCTACATTCCCAGCCACTGTAAGCGACATCTTCTCCATACCCAGCACCTGCCAGAGCCTGTGCAGCCAGCCAGTGATAGAGGGGGCAGTGGGGGTGCGCCAAAGTACGAGGATGTTTTGAACCGCTGAGCCTAGCGCAATCGCAATCTGCCTACCCCTGCGGGACTTCAGCGGGTACATCAAGTCATTGGGGAGGCCTAGCAAAACATACGCCGGGAAGCGCGGGAGTTCGATCTCAAAATGCTTATCCACCTCATCCAAGACCTCCTTCCAATAGGCCGACAGTACCGGGCACTCCCAGAGAATGTGCGTTAGAGTACCCTCCTGTCCGCAGCCGCGCCAGCAGCCCTTATCGCTGATTTTGTGCATTTCGTAGAGCCTCTCTGGGGTGTAATACCAGTAGGTGGACACCTTAGTAAAGGTCTCCGTCAGCCCAGTGTGGTACGCAGAGTGCCTCGCCCGATACGCGATCCTGTCCCACTCCTTATGGCTCAAGGTCCTGCCCAATTCCCTGTGCCAGCGCTCCCTCCCTGGGTTATGGTAATGAAACGGCGGGGGCTGGAGAAACTTATATAAGTCGGTAATAAGCTTGGCATCCGAGGTCCGGGTGACCAGCCACCGCTCATAGGGCGTGATCGAACGGGCAGCGACATCGCGCACTGGGGGTTGAAGAGCCCAGTGGCGGACCTGCATATAACGCAATCTGTCCCCCTCCGTCAGGCCAAACTCCTGTCGGAGCTGCTGGAAAGGGAGCACACCCTCCGGTCCGTAGATCTGAAAAAATGCCCTACATCCCGCGCTCACCCAGTGGGAAAAGGCTCCCGGTTCCAGACCCGGAGTGAAGTCTGGATTGCCAGCAATAGGTGTGAACGGTGATGGAAAAGTGGTTAGCTCACGAAGCTCACATACAGCATCCCACACTCGCAGCGGAACCCGGGTGACAAAGGAGGCGTAGAGATTAGGCGGGCGATGAGTGCGCCGCAGGAACAGGACTTCCTGGAGGGTACGGCCCGCCACTGCCTGGTCCTGAAAGAGCCAGTGCTTGTCCGACTCCCACCGGCTCCACTCCACCAAGTACGCCTGAAAGTACTTCCGGAGGTCCGGAACACCGAGACCCCCCGCCTCCGGGGCAAGCGTGGAGAGTACCCGTTTCATCCGAGGCTTACGGCCCTGCCACACAAAGCGGGAGATGTCAGCCTGCGCCTGCCGTATCCAGCCTACAGGGGGCTGGAGAGGTAGAGCGCGAAAAAGATACAGGATCTGAGGCAGTATCGTCATCTTCACCGCTGCGATACGGCCCAGCCACGAGAGCAGGCCCTTGCTCCATCGGCCGAGTTCCTCTTGGATCTTTTTGCCCAGGGAGGAATAGTTAGCTGCGACCATTTCAGGCAGCGAAGGTGCAAGCAAAATCCCCAGGTAAGGCACCGTGGAGGAGGACCATTGCAGAGGGAAGAGACGCTAGAGGTCCCGCATGGTGTCGACAGAGAGTGACACATCCAGGGCGGCCGATTTAGACATATTCATTTTGAAGCCCGCCACACGGGCAAAGGCGTTCAATTCCTGGACACAGGCAGGGAGCGACCGCTTGGGGTCATCCAGGGTCAGCAGGACATCGTCCGCGTATAAGCTAACAGTGTGAGTGTATTGACCCATCTTCACCCCAATAGCGTCCGGATTATCGCGAATCCTCTGGGCAAACGGCTCCATATAGAGGGCAAACAAGAGCGGGGAAAGGGGGCAGCCCTGTCTCGTGCCGCGCTCAATGGCAAAGCTGCTGGAGCTGTGTCCGTTGACACGCACCGATGCTGACGGCCTCCTATAACAATTAAAGACCATGGTGCGGAACTTCTCGCCGATCCCCAGTTTCCCGAGAACCAGCTCGAGGTACGGCCAATGAACCCTATCAAAGGCCTTCTCCGCGTCGACCGACAGCAGCATCCGCTCCCCCGGGACGCGTGAGGCCTTTTCTAGCACGTGCGTCACCCTCTTGGTGTTGTCGACCGTCTGTCTACCGGGTACAAAACCAGCCTGGTCCGCCTCCACAAGGCCCGGTAGGTGCAGTCCCAGTCTGGCCGCTAAGATCCCCGTGTAAAGCTTGAGGTCCACATTTAGAAGCGAGATGGGCCGATATGAGCCGCACAGAGTCCGATCCTTCCCCGGTTTCGGAATAACCGACACAGTCGCCGAGAGAAGGTCCGGTGGGATGGCCCCCGGTTCAGAGAAGGAATTGAACAAGCGAGCCAGGATAGGCGCGACAGTGGGACAGAAGGTCTTGTAGAACAAGGCCGTATAGCCATCCGGGCCCGGGGCTTTGCCGTGCTTCAACCGCGCAATAGCGGAGATAACTTCCTCCACATGAATGTCCCTCTCCAGGTGGTCCGCCTGAGCGGGATCCAAGGCCGGGAGGGTCACTGACTCCAGATAGGCCTCAGCCTCTCCCGGTGGGGAGGGCTCTGCAGCGTACAGCGCCTCGTAAAAGGCACGGAAGGAATCCGCCACCTCCGCGTCACCGGAAACCGGGACCCCATCTGCGCCTACTAGCTCCTTTACTACGTTGCGTTGTTGCGCAGCCCTGAGCCGGTGGGCCAGGAGCTTACCGCATCTGTCCCCACCGGTGTAAAAGGCATGCCTCAGGCGCAGCGCCGCATATTCCGCCCGGTCCAGGTCCAGCGCAGAGAGGAGTTTCCTCGCCGCCTTCAGCTGCCTCCAAACTCGAGGGGCCCCCGTCCGGCGGTGAACCTGTTCAAGTTCCCTGACCTGCGCCGTCAGTTCATCCCTCTTACGTTGCCGTTCCCTGTTCTCCGCCGAGGAAATGGAGATAAACTCCCCTCTGACGACCGCTTTCAAGGCCGCCTATTGCGTCACTAGGGACGTGTCGGAGTTGTTATTGTGGGTCAGGTACTCCTGAATGACCTCCCCCACTCGCTTCACCACCGACTTCTTATGGAGAAGCGTGTCCCGAAGCCGCCACATCCCTCTGGAGGGGGGGGCCGCTGGCCAAGCAAATACTCCGGAAACCGGTGCATGGTCGGACAGGGACAAGACTCCGATGTCTGCCGCCGTGGCGGCCGAGCGAAGCGGGCCGCTCACCAAGAGGTAGTCCAACCGCGAATAAGTACGATGTGCGTGGGAGAAATAAGAATAGTCCCTATCGGTGGGGTGCATATTGCGCCAGAGGTCATGCAGATCCATCTCTGCGATCTGGTCCTGCACCGCTCTAGAAAGCTCCCCCGTCTGCGGAAAGCGCTGGGCAGACCTATCCAAGGCGGAGTCGAAGACCATATTCAGATCTCCCCTCAAGATAACGTGGCGATCGGGCGAGGCAGTGACGTCCACCAACACAGATTCCAGGAAACAATCCTGGTGGTCATTCGGGCTGTACACGGAGCCAACCGTGAAGGCAACACCTCCCAGCCGCATGCGATACACTAGGAGCCTCCCCTTCTGCTCGGCATGTTTATACAACACCTCGCCCCTAAAGGAGCTGGCCAGAAGAATGGCTACCCCCGCAGTCTTAGTCGCTGCCGAGGAAAAGAGTTGCGTGGGAAACTTGGCAGAGCGCAACCTATGGCAATCTTTAGAGAGTAAATGGGTTTCCTGCAGGAGGCAGATGTCTGCCTGCGAACCCTCTAGCAGAGAAAGGATAGCCCTACGCTTCACAGGATTGTTCAGACCCTTAACATTAAGGGTCACTACTTTCAGGGACGGCATCGCTCCCAGGGAAGCCAAGCGCTATGTAGCAAGCGAGGGATCGGTGGAGGGGGCGCGCGGGGCAGGGGCGCGGGGAAGGCCAGAGGCGGCCTCGCATGTGCTCGGACAACATCGGACGGGACCCCCCCAACATCAAACCAACTCCTGAACCCCCCCAAAACCAACCCATGGCAACCAGCCAAAACCAAAAACAGGAAAAAACACCCCATTGTCTCAGTCTAGCCCAAACGGGCGAGTCCGTAGAAAACAGTCAAGTGGACGTCCAGCCACTCACCTCCTACCTCTCCCCCCCAACCCCCAGCCCCAACCCAGCATCGTAGAGGCTAAGAGTCTCTCCCCCCGGAGTGAAGTTAGGCCGTCTGGGCCACGCCATTAGAGTCAGGCAAGTTCCTGGCCGCAGTCCTCAGGGCCTCCGCCATATCCGCCCTGATGGTGGGGGAGTCAGGGCGGCTCGCCGTCGCCGACGATTGGCGCCTCCTCGATCTCCTTCGGCCCCGTCGCTCGGGGCGCCTCCATGCGGGCGTCGCTCCCTCCTCCTCTGTAGCTGTGAGTCCCAGCACCCCACAAACATCCTGTAAGGAGCGCAGTTGGTGTAGCACCCCATTCCATCGAAAGATAAGACGGAAGGGGTGACCCCAGGAGTAGGCCGTCTCATGCTCCCGCAGAAAGTCCGTAGCGATGCGGAAAGACCTGCGCTTCTGCAGCGTGATGGCGGACAGATCTTGATAGAGCGCCACGGGTCGTTCTCGGAAAGATAGTGGCTGCTTCCTGCGGGCCTCCGTCATAATGCGCTCCTTGAGGGCGAAATCCTGCAGGAATGCCAAGATATCAGGTGGGGGTGCCGATGACTGGCGCTGGCGGCCCACTCTGTGCGCTCTGTCGATGCGGATCGGGAAGTCCGCTCCTTCTTCCAAGATGTCTCGGAACAGGTCCTGCAGATAGGCCACCAGGTCCGCACCCTCATCCGCGGACGGGACGCCCCGCACCCGGATATTATTCCGCCTGGACCTGTTCTCGAGGTCCTCAGAGTGGGCCTGGAGCTCGACACACTGCTCCCGTAGGCGGAGAACGTCCTGCTGGAGATGAACAATCTCCTCATCGCGACGTTGGGCTGCCGTTTCCACTGTGTCGACCCGTTCGCCTAGGCCCTCGATTTCTCTACGCACTTCACGGACCTCTCCGGCCACCTCGGTCTTGAGAGACTGGAATTCCTCCTTGAGGGAGCTGAATAAGTCCTCCATGAAGGACCTCGTGACTGGAGGTTCGCCTCCGGTGGCATCCGTTGAGGCCCGGGAGGACCCCGGGGACGGCTGCGTCCTGTCTCGCAGTTGCTGGGCCCTGCTGAGCATGTCCGGCAGAGTGCGATCCCCCCGCCTCGCGCCTCCTCTCCCAGTCATCTTGGCCTCCGCGGTGGGTAAAGCTTAGAACCGGCCGCTCGTGGGCAGCAGATGTGAAGGCCTCGCCGAAGACAAAGGCGGTGCGTTACAGGCGACAAAATGGCGGCACAGGCCAGGGCGAGACGACCATCGAGCCAGTCAGGGCGGTGATCAGGGGCCAGGCCGGAGTCCTTCAGCCGTGTACTTCCAGGGAGGATGGCATAGGCGTAGGCGCCAGGATGGACTGAGGCGCCCGTATGACAAGGGCGCGGGCGAGGGTCGCCAGTACCAGTCTCTCAGTGACAAAATGGCGGAAGGGCGGAACCCGAGAGGGCAGCCTAGGCCAGCAAGTCTGTGGGCGACCCTCGAACAGCCATGGGTCGGGAAGGTGCAAAACCCGTGTCCCCCGGTCGCATCGGGTAGTACACTCAGAGCGGTCGCCGGTCAGACTCCACCGTCCCCCGCTTCCAGGCCCGGGGACCGCATGGCGTCACACACCAACACCCATGGCAAGGGGGTAGATCGCCAACGCAGGTCTGGGGTCAGTTGTCCAGCGATGACCAGGTGCCGTGAGCGTGAGGGGTAGGTGTTCCGCCGTTCCAGTGTCTACGCCAAGGTGTATCCAACCTTATAACGCTGGCCTCACGGGAGCATGCTGCGGGGCCCAGTCTTAATCCCCTTAGGGTCGCCTAAATAGAGCAGGACCCCTTGGCCCTCTTGTCCTCCGACCCAGCGAGGTTGTATTTGCTTTCTTTATATAGATTGAGCATTGAGTCCACATTTGTTTCTTTGTGTAGTACTTTATTTTAGGTCCTGACAAATCGCCTTTTGGCGAGAAACATGTTGACCACACTAGGGGGTAGAGTTATTGTTCTGTACACCTTTACGGTCTCTAAACTCCCCTCCCACCCCTTTTAACTAAGGAATCAGCCACGTTATTAAAGTTGGAAGTGGACTGATTACCTTTTTTATCGCCTTCACTCACCATTGCACTGACTACACCTTCCTTCATCCTCACCCACATCCACCATCGGCAAGGAACTAAAAGAACCCCGTCAAAAGAGTACCTCTGGGGACTCCGTCAGACATTGCAGCGCCGGTCTGACGAGGGGCAGTGAGCCGATGATGACACCGGACACCCTCTAGTAAGGGTGTGTTCCACGCTTATTACTTTGGGTGAGTGAGGCTCTCTAAGTTCCGACTAGGGAACCCTTTCTTTGCAGCCACGGTATTTATAATACCAACTCCTTGCTCCACATTGTTAAACGCCCCCTGGGGAACTTTGTACTCTGCTGCTAGCTCAAGCCACAAGGGCGCCAGCCAGGAAGCCTCCGCACTCCGCGGAGTCCGCCGAGTCTGCTCCCTCGGGATCAACAGCTTTCAGCACTCGGCTCGGCCGAGGCGCGCGGACAGCGCCGCAACACGCTCCGCCTCCAGGCTCTTCTCCTCGGGCCGATACAGGCTCCACTCCTCGGACCGATCGTTGAACAAGTTTCTCAGGCACTTCCCCCGGGGCAACAGGAGTCAAAGTGGTATCAAAATGTGCCCCAAGAACTCCGGCACAGTTCTCTCGCCCGCAGTGCAGCCGCGGGGGGAGAGAAGCGCAGGAATCGGGTCTCGAGCTGAGCTGGGCCGGAGGAGCTACGGGAGGAAGCGTCCGCTCACCCCGCCATCTTGGCCACGCCCCCCTATTTGGCGTTATTTAATGTTTTTTAGACACATTGTACAACAACGTGGGCTGCTGTGCAACACAGCTTAAAGAAAAAAAAGTGCTGTGACATGGTCAATACTAGCCGCGTCATATCGGTTTTTAATTTTGTTTTTTTACTGTAAGCCATATTGTACAGCAGTCTGATTGGGTGAAACCTACTGGCTTTGCCAATCCTTGTTATTTCTGCTAGCTATTTACTCTACTCTCCTTTGAATCTATTAACCTTAACATTTTAAATTTTGCATTAGTCCCATCCCAGTGAAATATATATATATATATATATATATGTATTCGAATTGGCCCAGGTCGGAGGCTCCCGGGTGCTCTCAGGCGGTGCACGCGAGGCGCAGCAGGACCCGCTGCGGTCAAATAGATTCCGGTTTTCTCATTCAGAGAATTTTTTTTTTTTTTTTTTTCTTCGTGCACTCCCGTGTGACAAATAAAGTGCCAGCCACACTGGTTTCAGTCGATTGTAAGTTTTTAATCAGCAACCAGCAACACCTTACGCGTTTCGGTCTCAACGGAGACCTTGCTCACAGGTAAATGAATTAACATTGTTTTGACATTTAAATAAAGTGTTTTTTTTAGGGAGTTACATCACTTCCTGTGTCTCGCACAGGCATTGTGGGACATGTAGTTTCAAATTAAGGTTATGTCTCAACAAATCATTATAATGCCATTCAAGAAGTAGCACTCTTTGTAAATTATATATAAACAATGTATGAAAAATTAAACCAAAATTAAGCCCTCCGGTGGGCATTTCAACACTTGCAGTGAGTAAGTACCCACTGTTCGTCATCATATGTACATATCACGAAATTGATTCGAATTAAACCAACTGATCATAATTGAGCCCTCCAGTGGGCGTTTAGCATTCAGTATCAAACAATGAACTTTTTGGTTTCAAAGTCAACAGTGCTAAATGTCTTATGTCAAAATTATTCTTACATGTCCAGAATTTTTGGGTGAGGAGTGAGGGTATCTAATTAAAGGAAATTGCGTGCAATTTGAAATCAGGTAGGGTAGGTATCAGTGAGTCTCTGAATAGTGTATAGTTGCAGTTTTACAGGTGGTAATGTAGTTCTTCGTCCTGATTGTGCCCATAGGGGCTCAGAGTTCGAAAATTCATGATATGTTTGGATTCTTTTTGTCTCAATATATATATATATATATTCACTGAAAAAACCATAGGTTTCAGCCACGTTATAGTTAAAAATTAGCATTTAAAAAAACCTTAGAAATTCACTGAAAAAAACATAGATTTCAGCCATGTTATAGTTAAAAATTAGCGTTTAAAAAAACCTTAGAAATTCACTGAAAAAAACATAGGTTTCACACATTATAGTTAGGAATTAGCATTTAAAAACCCTTAGAAATTCAGTGAAAAAACCATAAGTTTCAGACATGTTATAGTTAGCTGGACATTTTACTCATACAAAACCATTGAAATTCCCCCGTTATAATTAATTCAGCTAACTATAACTTGCGCGCCCGCAATGCACTGCTGTTGACGTCACATATTACTGTTCTTGATCCGTGGATTAATAGGACTGGTACTGGTTGTCTGTAAGAAGGCCCAAATTCCTTCTTGTCCCCGATCTTCTCTCTGACTAGATCACCAAGCTTTGGGATCAAGACAGGCTTTGCTGGGACGGTCGGTTTTTCCTCAGTGATGGTGGGTTTCAGGATCACGTTACTTTGTTTCGTTCTTATTTCTTTTAAGTCCTGTAAAACAGCCAAATGATCTTTGATATCAAATGATTTTTGGTCCACCACTGATGTCTGACAATCAAGATCCCAACCAGCATCCTAGTTCCAAAAAAGACTTCATATGGAGTGATACCCCCTCGAGAACTTCTTGGCAAGTTGTTAAGAGTACGTTGGTCACTTATTAGATGTTTGACCCACCCGTCACCCGAACCTCATACCCTAGCTGCTATAGATTGCCTTATGTCCCGTTTTTTTCTCTCCACAACCGAATTTCCTTCAGGGTGGAATGGACTAGAGTACCGCAATGCAACGCCCAAATTGGCCATGGCCTCCTTGTAGGCTCGAGAGCTAAACGCAGGACCCTGGTCAGAATGTAGCGTGCCGACTGCTTATGTGCCGATAAAACTTGCAAATCTTTTATAACAGTTTAAGCGTCAGCCGAGCGCTGAGGCCACATTTAAATTAATCTTGAACACGAGTCCACTGCGACCATGATATATTTATAGTTACCATCCCTCTGTAAGGGAGCGCAGTGGTCCAGGTAAACGCAAGCTAATGGTTTATCTAAACTTAACAGGGGCGTCTGCGTAGGACGTTTCACAATAGAGACTTTAATCTTTTGGCATATTTCACATTCCAAAACATAGTTTCTGGTTTGTTTCCTCATGCGTGGCCACCAATATCTCTGTTTTATTAATGACACTGTGGCGGAAACACCTGCATCATTTTGCCGTCTATTTTAGTTTTAGAACGAGTGATTGCAGCTACGGAAGCCGTTTGCACAGCTGCCTTCGCGGCTTCATCAGCCAATGAATTCCCTTCAATGTGAACCCCATCAGGTTGATGACTCAGCGTATGTATCACGTGAGTGTTTTGTAGTCCTTGTCGTAACTGAACTACTTGTTCCCAAAGCAATTTATGCTTGATTGTGCCACCTTTTGCATCTTTGTAACCATTTTGAATCCAGTTTTGCAAAATTCATTGTAAAATTGAACACAATAATTCAAATTGCACACTATGAGTGTGTGGAATTCGCGGTCCGTATTCTCAAGTACCATCTTGAATGCTTGTAATTCAGCTCGCTGAGCTGTACAATCTCCTAGAGATTGAGTTTTAGTGACCAGTGGTCCGAATGTGCCATCGCGCCAACGAACTTTAACGATCGCGCACGCCGCACTATAGGCTTGTTTACCCTCCGTAGCGGGTTGAGCTGATCCGTCAGTTTAAGTTATACATTCATACTACTCTAGAGGCAGAATTTCAGTAGGCAGAGCACATTCTTGTTTATATTGTAGAAATGCTTGTGTTTTCAAATAAGGGTCAAACACGTATTCAACATAAGTTGCAGCAAGAGAATTAACCCATTGTATCCATCTCAGATGTAAAGCCATAGCATTTGGAATGCTCACTTTTGTCACTGCCTCTAAGGCAGGTACAGGTGTGACAACCATAATGTGCTTTCCCTGTGAGAGGGCTCTTTCTTTTGCTACAGCAGTTTGAACAGCTGTCAAAAAATGTTCTGTTGAAGTGAATTTCATTTCTGCTTGTGTGTACAAATGTGATTTGTAAGCTATTGGTACTTTTTCACCTTTGTTAAAAGTTAAGTATGTGAATCCGCATTGTCCTGGAATGATTCGGATCACTAAGTTGCATAACTTTACGCATGTTCATAAATGTTTAATTGCTAACATATTTGTTTGCAATGAATGCAAAATCTCTGTGTGTTTTTGTGTCCAATTAACTGTTTTAAAATCAGGTTTGATTAATTCATAGAGAGGTTTAACCGTTTCTGCATAATTTAGAATGTATGTTCTTCTAAAATTTAGGAAACCTAGAATCGTCTGTAAGTTTGTCCGCGTTTTTGAAGGTTGGAGCAGGGCCCATTTCTCTAGAAAGTTTGCTGCCAGGCTTTTGCCTTCATTGATAATTCATATCCCAGAAAAAGGACGTTGAGGTGGGCAATTCTTGATTTCCTAAAATTGAATTTGTACCCTTCAGAGGCGAATCCAAGTATATTGGTGTTCACCCTGTTCAAGTGCCTATCCAAGTCATCGTCTGTCAGATAGATGTCATCTACATATGATAATGCTTCATCATCATACGTTTGTATTAACTCTGTTACCCTTGCTGAAAATAACCCAGGACTATTCTTGAATCCCTGAGGGAGACGACAGAAGTGGCTCTGTGTCCCCAGAATTAAGAAAGCGGTCAAATACCTACTTTCTGGTGCAATGTTTTAACAGAAGAAACGGTTAGAAATATCTAAAGTGGTTTTGTACTTTTTACGCACAATGTTATTCATTAATGCTGCACTGTGTGCATTTTGTACTGCAAATGTTTTGCAACAAGAGTTTAAATGTCTGTAATCCAAAACTAGACGATATGTATTGTCTGGTTTGGAGACAGGAAACATAGGATTGTTCATTGACGAGGTGCATGTTTCAATCACCCCCTGGTATTCAAGTTGATCTAAGATCTCCCTGACCTGTTTTTTATCTTCTTGCTTAACTGGATACTGGCTTTGTGCAGTTGGTTGAGTTTTTAACTGGATTTTATGGTGAGGAGAATCCTCATCTCATCCTACAATGATTTTTGTATAATGCAGGAGCTTGGGCAACGGCCCATTTCCTGGCATACGTATATTTTAAATGAATTGTAATGTGGTGGGAGAAGGTTGGCATAATGATGTCTCGCCATGTGGGCACTCCCTGACAAATTCTGGTGGCCAGTCTTGTTCAGCTAGAAGAATGTCATAACCTTTAGAAAGCCGCTCCCAAAAGAGTGCCCTCTCCTTTCTTGGTATGTCTCCCTCCATCCGGAGTGTTACTTCCTATAACTTATGTGGAGAACTAACCCTGGTATCTGCAGTTTCAACTTGAATGAATTAATTCAAGTCCACTGTCTCCAGATGATCCCTCAGGTTCCGGCAAGCTATTGTGATTTCTGCTGCGCTGTCCAACATTGTCTGAGCCCATTCCCCGTTCTTGAGTTGTGTCCTCAAGATCCTTGGCATGTCTGATTTTTAGACCTGCTACCTTCTTTTTGGTGAATTGAGGTTTCTTGTTTTTCTGAACGTGTTGATCGTCTTTGGACTTCACACATTCTTACTTGTTTTCTGATAGTCCTCTTCTTTTGGAATTCTGTGACGAAGTCTGAAAGGTACGAGAGGAATGTGTATCAGTATCTTGATATCTATCAGGTTTTCTCAAATTATCCCTATTCCCGAGGTTATACCTCCTTTCAGAGGGCTCCTTTTGAGGAGACCTACCTCTTGAATGAGAACGCTTCTCTTTAGAAATTTGTTGGCTATTTTCCTACTTCTTCTTAGAAGGATTAGGAGTGTTTTAGTAAAGACCTTTTCAGGACTTTCAGACAGTTGGGGTTTTACTGGTTTCCCACCCAGACTGTCTCTGCCTAATTCTTCATAAGATTTTTCCATTATGTTGGCTAGCTCTTGAAGTTGCTCTGTTACATCGAATTCCCTTAATTTTTGGCAGATCGCCACTGATGCTGCTTCACCTTTAATATTAGCTAATATTATTGTTGAGACCTGTTTGAAATCTTTCAGTATTTTCATACCCAAATTTAAAGCAGGCTCTGCCCCGTATTCATTTTGAATCTGTTTCAGGACGTCAGGTATTACCGCCATAGATGGAACACCATGTGTTTTAGTGTAGATTACAGCAAAGACTGTTCCCCAAGAGGTGCAGTCTTCCAGATGTGGTGTGATCCTTATTGGTAAACAGATTGTTGAAATTCTGTGTTTCTCATGAGGGCTAGTATTAGGAAATACTGCTTCAATTTGAATCATTTTTTGAGCTATCCAGAATGGAATTTGTTCCCGCTTTGCAGGTAACTTACCAATGACTTAGTGTAAAGTGTGTGGTGTAATTTTTTGTGTATTCCCCTGCTGAGAGATATGTTGTGGAATAACTATTGCAGGTTGGACTGTAAGAGTCTGCATGACATATTGAACCAATTGTCTATAGATTTTGATCAACTCTTTAAGTTGAGTTCGTAATTCTACATCTGTCATTTTATTAATGTCAGGATGTGGCGTATAGCTGGCTAAGACCAGCCATGTTGCTCCTGGTCTAACTAGTGGATCGAGCCTGGTAATGTGATTTAAATGTTTAAGGGCGCCTTTAAATCAAAGCTCATGCTCCTGGTATGTGAGTGGAATTTCAATATTCCCGAAAGGAATATATTCCTCCGGTGGTTCATCTTCTTTGTAGAAGGGAAACACGTGTTACTGTATTTGCTTCTGGGAAGACTATCCATGAATAGAATACCTCTGTCTGGTGATATTCATGTGCCTCTATCACAAAAACTGCCCTACCACCTCTTGCTGATAGGCCATGTTTTATAGTGATGGCTTTCCTTAAATTTAGAGGAATGCCTATAGCATCCTAGTCGGTTTCTTGGAAACCTGTATTGTTTAAAGCTTGTACGGCGTCATCGCCTGGAGCTCCATTTGTCTCGGGATTTTTATCCCCGTTTATGGACATTTTGTTGACTGAAAGTTTGCAGAGCAAGTTTCAAGGAACCATAGATAAGGTGCACAATATTTTGGAACACTGTATCCTTCAACGTTGAACAAACCAAAAACTAATACATAGGATTTTCGTCCTACTCAGCTATGGCGGATATTTATCCGTTTACCCACTCCAGACGTCTATTGGAGTATTACGGAAAAAAGGGTCTATGAGAAAAGCACAACTGACTTACTATAGTATCTAGCGTTAAATTAGTGCCTTACCAAACGTTGGGCGCCATGTAGTGTAGTTCCTATATTCCCAATAGGCTCTGCGCGTTGGAATAATATACCCTATACATATGACATAGGACTGAGGTCAGTATGTCTCTATCGAGTATACTAAACTTAATTGTGAGTGCCAGCTAGCTCAGAGGTCACTAGAAACTTTCTCGAATACATAAGAAGGGATTAGTTTCTGACAACCGCATAAACATGACAACGTTGTTTCCCAAGAATAAAACGTATCTTCAGAGTCGTGGAAACAATAGATAACTATTTTACTCAGTCAATTGTGCATGCTTTTACGTTGCAACGAAATGCAATGTAAAGTAAAGGCATACATTGTAAAAGTTTTGTTGTAAAGGTTGTTTCCCCATAGGTGTGAAGTGACATTGGAAACCGCCATAGACCACAATGGAGAACTTTAGCAAAGATGCCACTGGCGAAGACTGTGCAAGAGTTCGGTGGAATCCAAGGGTGAATTTGTGAAGAACCTTCAAGCAGAGGGGACAGAGTCTATGCCACTTTGAGGTGACCAAGAGGCACGGAAGAGCAATGCCCACTAATATCATATGATGATGCAGGAGTGATGGTGGTGACCTTGTCGCTACAGCCGTGGTGACCATGCAACTCTGAGGTAGACCAGGAGCCATGCATGAGGTGACCTCCGTCAGAACTCTAGAACCAGAGGGTCGGTGTTCGGCAGGAGTACCAACAAGCCCTGGTAGCTAGCTGCAAGAGACATGGAAAGCGAAGAAGGAGAAATTTTAGGACCAGAAAGGTCCAAGGGTCTCACCACCACATGCAGAGCAGGCCCAAAGCAAGCAGAGGGACCAACTGAAATAGGAGAAGATCCTTGAGCGGACCCACAGGCCAACGGCACAGGAGTCGCAAGAGGACCTCAAGCAGCTCATCAAAGATGAAGGTCCACAGAGCAGAGGATGCGGTGAGGATGCTGATCTTGGCAGGAAGAGATGCTGGAGGCTGGAGCTTCTGGTAGACCGAAGATCTCTGGAGTGTACAGCCAACAAGCCTTGGAAACGGCAATTCAACACAGTGCACAGAGGTTCGGTCCCAGCGGTTCTGACAATGGATACTGGCCTCAAAATAGCAGGGAGGACAGGTCAGGACTTAAGAACTACCACCTGTGTTGTTGAGCCTTTTGAAGTCCATGGAACATCAGGACAGCAGACCTGTCAGCTTTGTTGCGGTGCCTGCAGATGCAGGGAAGTGACTCCTTCACACCAAGGGAGATTACTTTGGGTGTCTTTGATGCCCAAAGGTCTGTTAAAGATCCCGGAAGAAGCACAGATACAGACGGTGAAGAAGACTTGCAGAACAGCGAGACCAGGAGCAGCAGGAAACTTCCATGATGCAGTCTTGGTTCCAGGAATAGTCCAGCGAAGTTCATGTGTCCAGATGGTCGAAGAGTGACATGGTTTCAGGCTTGAGTCTTGTCCCATGATCAATCTGAGGACCCACACACAGGTAAACTCTTTTATACCCTAAGAAAGGGGTTAGGACGACTCACGGGTCCCTCCCAGAGGAGGAGCTGGACAGAGGGGAGAATACTCCAATGTCCTTTGTCCAGTTTTGCGACCCAATGGGAGCCAGGGGCTCCCAGAACTCGTTCCAACTTGAGTATGCAAAGAGGGAACCAAATGTGTCTTTCAAAGCAGTCTTGTGGCACTGGCAAGTGCCCCCAGCCAATACACTAAGTCCTGTCTGGAAGGTGGTCACACCTCCCTGTAACAGAAAGCCTATTGTTCTACTTTTCCCTGCTTGAGCTCAGCAGCAGGAAGGCAGAAGTGTGTCTGGGGTCAGTAACAGCACTAGCTTGCTGGAAGACCCTGGCAGGCTGTTACTGGGAATAGTGGGGGCTTCGCGGAGGGGCCCCCCAGTGCATGGAGGTGTTGGGGTATGATTCAAGCATGTTTGAAACATGCTCAGGGTCAGCACAGCCATTATATAGTTAGCCATCTCGTAATGACAGATGGCCACTATATTTATCAAAATGGCTGACCGCACTTACAAAGCCTGGATAATCGACTCATGGGTTTCTAGGGGGGTGTCCTGCTCATGCAGGGCACCCTCACACTTAGAACCAAGCACCCTGCCTTCAGGATTGCAAGGACTACCTTAGGGGTGACATAGGTTTTAAGTGCAGTGACCTCAGATATAAGGAAATTTGTATCTGTGGTGAGTGGTGCTAGCACCAGCTCACACAGCCTGCAATGGAAGGCCTGTTGTCACAGTTTGAGTGGTCTCTCATGAGTGGCATAATACATGCTGCAGCACACAGGAGGCCCCTGGTGTACCTATGCCCTGGGTACCTTAGTACTATATACTAGAGATTTATAGGGGTACACCAGTAGCCAATTAGAAAGGTACCAAAGTACTTACCATTGTCCAATTTAGGCAGAAAGCACAGTGACTTGGTTTCTGATTAGCAGGATTTCAGTCAGACTAGTCCAAAACACACTGACACCAGGCAAAAAGTCAGGGTAACCATGCCAGAAGGATCCTACCTTCCTACAGCTCATTTCCAAATTTGCAATAGAAGTTTGCAGGAGTTCTGTGCGTGCATTCATTTAAATTCTGCTTTCAGATGGGCGGGATGGTCTAGGTGGTTTATGTCCTGGCAACCTGTACACATTGTCCTATGTTAAATGATATGACACTGAGCTGTATATCATCTAAATGTGAACGAAGCCTCTTCTGTGCTGTTGCTCTTGCAAATCAATTGTTAGGGTTCGCCCAAGACAGTGCACATGCACGGTCAGCTAAATCTTTTGTCAACATAAAACAGCTTAGAGTTCTCCCATTACTTACCATTGGTTGGCTTTGGCATCACTCTTTTTTCCTTGCCTCCTATTGTTCATCAAATCCTGCTCACCTCCTACTTCCTGCTGGGTCTTCAAGTGTTTGACCCAGCCATTGAGCATGGACCAAGTAGAGTTTCCTATTTATGGCCAGTGTCCTTCCACTGGCTTCACGCTTCTGTAGGTACTTTTACTATTTGTTGTTGTTATGTTTATGCACTCTAATCAAGTGTATGTGTCTACAGTCCCTCCCTCTTCCCACCGTCTGTGCTCATGCTGTACCACTGTACCCCCACCCTCTGTTCTATTGCTATGCCCTCCCTCCTTCCCCACACCTCCACTGTGTTGCTTGACCCCCCCAATGGTGTTGCTGCTCTCCCATGCCTCTCCCACACCACCCTTGTGTTGCTTGACTCTCGCCATCCTCCCTATGTTATGTTATGTTATGTTATGTTAAAATGGGACTTTTATAGCGCAACGGCTACTCCAAAGTAGTGTCCCGGCGCTTTGTGCTCCAGACCAAAGAAAGAGCTGGAAAACATAACAGTAAAAGAGCGGGGGCCTAAAAGAGGGGACAGATTATCCAGCGAACAGCCAAGTTTTTAAGTCTTTCCTGAAGACAAGCAGGTTTGCTATGTCTGTTTTGTTGCTAACTGCCACCCGCCATGGTTCTTCCTGCCCCCTACAATCCTCCCAACCCCACAAAAAGCATTAAAGAAAGCCAAAAAGCTTTTGCGGAATGCGAGTGCTATTTGGCGTTATTTAATGTTTTTTAGACACATTGTACAGCAACGTGGGCTGCTGTGCAACACAGCTTAAAGAAAAAAAAGTGCTGTGACATGGTCAATACTAGCCGCGTCATATCGGTTTTTAATTTTGTTTTTTTACTTTAAGCCATATTGTACAGCAGTCTGATTGGGTGAAACCTACTGGCTTTGCCAATCCTTGTTATTTCTGCTAGCTATTTACTCTACTCTCCTTTGAATCTATTAACCTTAACATTTTAAATTTTGCATTAGTCCCATCCCAGTGAAATATATATATATATATCTATATATATATATTCACTGAAAAAACCATAGGTTTCAGCCACGTTATAGTTAAAAATTAGCATTTAAAAAACCTTAGAAATTCACTGAAAAAAACATAGATTTCAGCCCTGTTATAGTTAAAAATTAGTGTTTAAAAAACCTTAGAAATTCACTGAAAAAAACATAGATTTCAGCCATGTTATAGTTAAAAATTAGCGTTTAAAAAACCTTAGAAATTCACTGAAAAAAACATAGGTTTCACACATTATAGTTAGGAATTAGCATTTAAAAACCCTTAGAAATTCACTGAAAAAACCATAAGTTTCACACATGTTATAGTTAGCTGGACATTTCACTCATACAAAACCATTGAAATTCCCCCATTATAGTTAATTCAGCTAACTATAACTTGTGCGCCCGCAATGCACTGCTGATGACGTCACATATTACATCACTCATGACATGGTCAGTGACATCACTCATGACATTACTGATGACATCATCCAGTGAATGTGTGTCTTTCTGAAAAATAAATATGTTTTATATATGTATATCTAAAGTCGATGGAAGAAAAAATGTGTAAATAAGTGTCTAAATGGATGTTTTTTCTGTAAAAATGATTGTATAACTGAATTATTAAGTGTATCTTAGTGAATACATGTATTAGCGAGTAATGTTTAAATATGTAAATATCTGTATCAGTGTCTCACTTTGTGTATAAGTGGCTGCGTGGGTTGGTGACTAGCTACATGAGTGTCGATATGGGTTATTAGTTGTTTTTTAGAGTATCAGTATGAGTGTCGGTATGGTTTGGTGGGGGGTATTACTTACCGCATAGATGCATGAATGGATGACTCACTGTTTGTATGTGTTTTGAAGACAGCATGTGTATGGGTCGATGAGTGTGTGTTAGTGAGTGAATCACTGTCTCAATAGTATCTTTATGAGTAACTATATATGTGTTAAACTAGTATATGTGAGTATTGATGTATATAAGTGAGTATATGTGAGAGCGAGAGATTGTAAGAGTTCCTGTATATATAAGTATGTGTTTCTATAGTGATTGTTTAAGAGAGTAAGTATGTGTACGATTCTGTAGAAGTAAGTATAGTGGTGGGTGTATAGCTGTATATGCAAGTAAATGGATGTTTGATAGTTTATTTGCATGTGTGAGTTTGTGTGGGAGTAACTATAGATGAGTATCGTGTGTAATAAGATGTATAGGTGTATGAGTACATATGATGAGTGAGTACATGTATGAGTGCCTATATAGAACTGTTAGTGAATGACTGGATGTGTATGTAGATTTTGGAATTACTGAATAGGTTGTTCTAACTGGAATTGGTATCTCCATTTTTTTGAAAATTTTAGTTTCTATTTTTGAATGTGTGTATCAAGGTTTATATTACGCTGAGAGGAGGTCTGCCACTCTTTCACACGAATGATGTCATCAGTGATGTCATTTGAAATGTCATCAGTGATGTCATGAGTGATGTCACTGACCATGTCATGAGTGATTGTAAGGGGATAGACCCAGGGACCCGTTTCTCCCCCTGTAATGTACCTGTGGGGACGTCCGCCAGGCACCATGTACACCGATCGGCGCTGCGGAGGAGAACACCGCGTCAGCCAGTTACACCCGTCTCTCGTATTTCTCTACGACAGGACGAGCAACCGGAAGGAGGAGGGGCAAACCCCGGAACCATTGGCTCTGCACCAGTAAAAAGGCACACAGCCCAAGGAGAAAGGTCGCTGAACAGGAGGAGAACCGGAAACGAGGAGAGCCGGAGAGACGCTGAGCGGGACCAGGAAGAAGACGCCGAGCGGAACCAGGAAGAAGACGCCGGTCGGGACCAGGACGACGACACCGGAGAAGCCGAAGGATCGGAAGACCACTGGAGTGAAGAGTGGTGGTGGTATTCCCTCGGAGGAGGCTGTCAAGCAGCCGTAACTCAGGAGAGTTACGGCAGGCCTGGTGAGTGACTGGGTTCTGGGTAAAATGCGGGACAGGTGCAGGGAGGAGGGAGGAGGTTGGAGAGGGTGGATGCGAGTGGGTTAGTGAGGAACGGGCTTTATTTTTAATACCACGGTTCCTACTGAATTCCCTACACGAATCCCCTGACCTTGCCTAACCCTGATATAACCCTCCGCTTGTCGTGCAGGCCTCAGCCAGACCCGCTAGTGCAAGGGGTTCGCCCTTCTGCGCACAGAGTTCTCAGACCCAAAAGAAAGGTTGGCACGGAAACTGGAAATACAAAACATAGAGTTTATTACACCTCATGAGGTGGTGCTAAAGTTCGGAAGTAGCACAAAGGGCTACCAGACACAAGGCTTATTTATACCCACACAGGGGCTCATAAGAAGGCGGTACAAAGCTTAAGAGCACATTTTATGTCCATACAAGGTAATATCGAGGAGCACAATCGATCAGTGGGAGGAGTTAACAGTCTTGGGGTCTCGGCTAACACATTCCAATCTATGGCTAACAAATAACAGATGCGGACCCTAACGGTCAGCAGCAAGGACAGAGATGCTATTAATAGCTTGTTGCCGGGCAGATTCAAAGGCCATAAGCAGAAAGGTAAGACAACACACATGGTCAACACGAGGTAACACGTGGCATACAAAATGGGTGCCATTGAATGCTAAGATAACAGCAAAACTCAGATGTCTTTTGCTAACGCTCAACTTAATCGCTGTCAAATTACAACAGACGACCCTTTTAGCGTTAGCTAAAGACATGTGCTCTTTTTGGGTAATCTGTGCATTCATCACATAGATCTATGCACATTATATTCACTACTTCCTTATCCAACGATTGTTGCGCTTTTACGGCATTTCGTTTGGATGGTATACAAGCATTTATACACATGGAACATAGCATTGGGCCACAATGGATACACATACAACAGGTGAAAATCATTGCAACTGCAACACATAGAATAGTCAATAATTTCCAACCCCAGGTGGAAACCAGAGCCCAAAACCATCCAGCAAATGTCCAGGTGCCATTCTTCTCATGAATATCGGAGGCTATTTTATGCAATTTAAGAATTGCTTCATACACAGAAGGCAAATTATCAGGGATAAAAACACAACAACTACTTCCGATGACCTTACTTGCTCCTCCTCTATCTGCTAACATTACATCTAGAACCATTCTATTTTGAAGGGTCACAAATCTGGCAACTTGCAGCTCCTCCGTAATATTTCCTAGAGCTACAGCAGACTCATTAGTGACTGCTTCCACTACTCTAGTCAATCGCCGTATTTTCCTACTGTTTAATGCGGCACCCACGAAAGGAAACAAACCCAAATTAAAATCAACATATTGCTGCAGACTAGTGTCCGTCTGATCTATATCATCAATTTGTGTCATACGTTTGTAGCGATTCGTAGAATGTTCCTAAATAGTTTAAAATCTCGGTGATATGAAGCTGGTGCTAGAAAAACAGGGGGGTAATAAAAAAGAAACATAACATGTGCCAGACCACCCTACAGGTAATCTGTGATATCCATGGCTTCCACATACTAAATATGTGTTATGTGAAGCTAAAAAGGTACTCTCATTTATTCCGTCCATATTCAATATAACAGCAAAATCGCTATCTCCTACTGGAATTCGTCCAGTACTTTGCACACATAGGTCTGCTTTAGTCCCTGTTACAGTAATTACAGATTTATTGCTCGTGGTAAAGTCTCTTGTGTGGGTGAAAACATAAGGCGTAGAAGCATTATCCGGTCGATATTCTTCCCATTCCCATATACTTCCATTTGCTTGAGGATACCCATGTTCATCTTGGTAGCACTCTTTATTCAAATGGAAGAGAAGTCCACCTACTGCCGGTTTCCTGTTCGAAAAGAGAAGAGTGTACCAGGCCTGACAAGAACCATTATGCGAAAAAGGAAGTGGAATAAATGGTGTTCCACCATTCTTCTGATGAGCTGGAAGCATACCGCATATCCAACAATTTGTAGTGTTTGTGGCATTGTGAGTATGGTGGAGCATCTGAACGAACGTATTATTCAAGTAAGACTCTTGGTGCTTATACTCATGGTATGGAAGAGTGAAATGCTGGTGCTCTTCCGGAATGGGAGTAGTAAGAACCACAACAACATCACGAGCAGGAATCATCATTTCAACAAACCAAGTGATCACTGCTATAATTGTTAGAACAGCAAACACCACTGATACTCCTAAAATCCATCTCTTAGTAGTATTCAGTTACAAAGTCTTCTACAAACTAAAAATAGAGAAAACAAAGAAAAATAGTCAATGAGCTCTTCACCCTGGGCAGACGTTGGTTTCTTCACCACAGACCAAGACAGGTGTCACTACACTAAGCAGGGCTGATCCCCCTCCCTTGTCATATTGGCTCTCTGTTTCCACTACCCAGGGCAGTTGCTCAACCAGTCTCGCAACAAAAAAAACGGCAAATCACTTTCTTGATCTCAAATTGTATCGCGTTGCTCCAGGAGTCATCTGGTCGGGGAAGAACTCCACAGATCCGTCAGGTGATACAGCAGGGCATTTCTCCGTAGCCAGGATATCCCGATGATCGGTCAGCACAACAGGTTCCACCAAGGTCGGCAGGAACTTCCGGCAATGGGTGCTATGTATCCAGTTCTTCTTGTTGGTCACTCGAACTGCTGTTCTCGTAGCGAGGAGCACTTGCTCTGGTCCACGCCACCTCGGCTCCAAGCTGCTTGACCTCTCAAATACCTTGGTCATCACAAAGTCACCGGGGCGGAGTTCATGGCCCTCACCTTGGGCTTTATCGGGGAGTGCTTCTCAAACCTGTTGATGAATAGAAACCAAGCTGTCGGTTAATTGTGCCAAATAGTCATTCATTAAAACACAAGGTACATCATACACAGAACTTGGTTTCGGAACTCCCCATATATTCATAGGCCGTCCAAATACCACCTCATACGGGGTGAGACCCGTCCTAGAATGTGGTACTGATCTAATGGACAACAATGCCAATGGCAACGCGTCTGGCCAAGTCAGATTCGTGGAGGCTTGAATCTTCGCGATTTTCAGCTTGAGAGTAGCATTATACCTTTCCACCAATCCTGCAGATTGTGGATGGAATACAGCATGACATTTCTGATTGATTCCTAATACTTTCAGGACATACTTGATAACTTCCCCCGACAAAATGAGGTCCGTTATCATTCCATAAGAGTCTGCAAACACCGAACCTCGGGAAGAACTACTTCAGTAGCACCTTAGCAGTAGTAATAATAGTATTATCTTTCGTAGGGTATGCCTCGATCCATTTACTGAAGGCACAAACCACCACTAGGACATACTTCAAATTATTACACCGCTCAAGCTGGATGTAGTCCATTTGCAGGACTTCGAAAGGTGCAGTCGGTGTAGCGAAACCTCCAGACGGAACTCGTGTCCCTTTTCCAGGATTGTATTGTAAACAAATCAAGCAGGACTGTACTACTCTCTTAGCTGTGCTAGCAATCTCTGGATGCTCCCAAACTTGCGTAAGCATTCTCGTTATTGCAGAAGCTCCAACATGTGCCAGCCCATGTGCCATCTGAACCATAGGTTGTACAAAAGCTATAGGCCGTTTCCATTGTTCCATCTGCTTGTTTCTCCAACAACCTTCATCATCTAACTCTCCTTCTTTTGACCATTGCTCACGTTCTTTATCAGAAGCTGTCTTCTGGATCTCTCGCACTTCCTATCTAGCATCGTGCCATCTTTCAGCTTGTGACTTTACTACGTACATAGAAGTGGTACTTCTCTGCATCGCAGTTTCACGTGCTACGCGGTCTACGAAAGCATTTCCTTGTCCAATCTTATCTGTTACTTTCTTATGTGCACTGCACTTCACTGTGGCAATTTTCTTCTGATATGTCAATGCAGTCAAAAGATTATGCACCAAATCTCCATGCATTATCTGTATTCGGTGCGATGTAAGAAAGCCTCTTTCCTTCCAGAGTAGGCCAAAATCATGCGCTACTCCGAAAGCATAGCGGCTATCTGTGTAGATGTTCACACACAAACCAGCGCTAAGCTCACACGCTCGTGTCAAAGCTATCAGCTCAGCTGCTTGAGCCGATTTCTGTGGTATGCGAGCTATCTCCACTACTGTCTCAAGCGTGGTAATTGCATATGCAGCTGAGGTCGCACCATCTGGTAGCTTCAGGCAGGACCCATCAACCCACAATTCACCATCTACATCTGGAAGGGGCGTATCCTGCAAATCAATACGACCCTTTGTCTGTTCTTCAGTCAGAAAAATACAATTGTGCGTTTCTTGTGACTGAGGCTGAGTCACCGGATATGGCAACATAGTGGCTGGATTCAAGGTTGCGCATCTCTTCAATGTAATGTGGGGAGCTAACAATGTCAGTTCATATCCTGTGAGACGAGCGCTAGTTAAGTGCTGCGTCTTTGTCTGATTTAAAAGGGCATCAACAGCGTGTGACAACACAATTCCCTCACTCTGTCGAATTGACACTGCTGTTGCTGCAACTGAACGAAAGCATCCAGGTAATGCTCTAGCAACAGGATCAAGAACTGCTGAGAAGTATGCATACGGACGTTGCTTATCGCCGTGTAACTGAACCAACACTGACAATGCACATCCATCTTTCTCGTGTACATAAAGTGTAAAAAGCTTCGTATAATCAGGTGTGCCTAACACTGGTGCTGAACAAAGAGCTTGTCGCAGCTGTCGAAAAGCACTTTCACATTCTTCTGTTCATGGAAGGGGTACTGGGGTATCTTTCGTCAAAAGTGCTAACAAGGGCTTAACAATGTGTGAAAATCCTAAAATCCACTGTCTACAAAAGGAAGTGAAATCCCAAAAATGCACGTACTCCTTTCTGTGTAGTAGGAACTGGTGTATCTAATATTGCTTGTATGAGATCTGATGTCAATGCAGGTCCCTCCTTAGACAAAAGGTGACCTAAATAGGTTACCTTTGGTCTACAGTATTGCAGCTTTTTCCGAGAGACTTTGTGATGGTGTGAAGCAAGAAAAGTAGAGATAAAGTACATGTTTCACATTGCTCAGGAGTGTCGGCTGCCAGCAAGATGTCATCGACATTGTATGAGAGCCACACCTTTGGTCAATACAAATGAATCAAGTTCTTTTCAATGCTTGACTGTAAATACTTGGACTCTCAGTATAGCCTTGAGGAACTCTACAAAATCGATACGATCTATTATTCAGAGTGAAACCGAACAAATACCGGCTATCAGGATGAATGGGGATCGAAAAGAAAGCGTTCTTCAAGTCTATCACAGTAAATGTAGTGGCAGTTGGGGGAACCAAAGTAAGGAGTGTTGTGATATCAGAGACCACTGGATACTGTGGTACTACAATTTTGTTTACCTCCCTCAAATCAATTATGAATCTGTAAACTCGTTTGTCAGTATCTCTCTTCAAAATCGGAAGGATCGGGCTATTGCAGACATTATATGGGACTTCCTCAACAACCCCAACTCGTATCAAATCATGTACAATTTGTATGAGTGCATCTTCTCCCTCCTGTGAAATGCGGTACTGCGGCAATCGGGGTAACAAAGCTCCCTCCTTGATGCTAATCTGGACCGGAGGAATGACCATGTGACCCACGTCAGTGTCTGAAGTAGCCCACAAGGATTCAGGAAGTGAGGCTAATGCAATATCTTCTTTAACAAGATAGATTCTAGCAGGTTCAATGTAGTTATCATTCAAAATGACTCGTACCCCTTCAGGAAAACATTGTATCGTGGCTCTAAAATATTTCAACATATCAAGACCCAAAATATTATCTGGTGTGTTAGGGGAAAGCAAAAACGGGCATGGAGCATCGAATTTATCAATATAGAATAAGAGTGGCTGTGACAATGGGCTAAGGGAAGGTGTTCCATCGAAACCTATCGAAGTAATAGTTGTGCCAGACAGGGGAGCCCTCAGAACCAATTGTTTAGACAAAGCGCTACGTGTAGCTCCTGTATCAACCAGAAACCGATCAGTAGAGCCCAAAACATGTGCTGTAACATAGGGACCCGTCTGATCTACTGGAACTTCAACTGATTCCTTACCCATCCTAGGCAACCCTATGCATGGGCAGAATCAGACTGAACATAATCAGACATTTGACATTGATTTGAAAAGTGTTTTGCCTATTCTGTGAGCGTGCATTCATGTCAGATCGGGCACGATCGCTCATATTTCCTCAAGGCTCTGAGAAACCTGAACCAGTTCTCCCTTGGCCACGCCCCCTAGCATCCTGCTGGGAATGAAGTGCCGGACAGTTACGCATCCAATGACCCAACTGTTTACAATATGCACATTGATTTAAAGATAAATCCGTACGACCATAAGGAGTATTAGGGGGTGCTCGTCCACCTCTATCATAATTTCTGTTGGGGCCCCTATCGTAACCTCTAGAAGGCGGACCATATACCTATGCCAACATAACTTTTGTTTTTAACTCTTGATTTCTTGTCCTCGTTCCCCTTCACCTCCGCTTCTTGGCGCTCGTAATATTGAGCCATCGTTAAGACAGAGGTCGGGGAGGAAGTAGTCTAAGAACTTTCGCTAGCTTTTAGGCGGCTGGCTATTCCTGGTAACAGATTTGTAACATATTTGTCGACAAACAAATGCCTGCCGGTATCATCTGTTAAAGACTGGCCACTAAAATCATGAAAAGCTTCTTCGAAGCTTGTGAAAAAATCAGAAACCGATTCATCTGTCTTTTGTTTACACGACGCTAAGACAGTCCAATCAATCTTTTTTGGGGGATGATCGTTTTAAGTTTAGTCAAATTGGCTGTAGGAAGATCTAATATTAACCGATGTGGTTTTTGTGCGGGCTCTCTGTCTGCATCTATGCGCTCTAAGTCCTTCCATTCGGCACCTAAAACAGCCCGATCATCAATTTTACGAACGGTCCTCCACATATCTGGGGGCAAAATTAGACCGAAAAACAAATCTATATCACTTAAAATCATAGTACAGGAATTTAGAGCGCCCTCAACTTCTTCGTAAAAGGCGGCTGGGTTTTTACGCGGGTTAGGCAACACATTTTTAAGCGCCATTACATCTGCTCTATTCCAAGGGGTGTATACCCAATTATAAATAAAATATCCCTTGGCATCAACAGAATTTTTATCATCATTATTACCCGCTCCTTTAGGAGGAACATACAAAGGCGCGGCTTCCCGCATAGGCATCATGACAACTGGTATCATCTTATCTGTCACGAAGATAGGAGACTGTGCTTCTCCAGGCGGATTGGACTGTGGAACGTTGTCCGCAATCTTTTTCTGCTCCTTCAGATGGGCCGCCTCATCCCGTAATTTAACCAGTCGTCTAATCGCGTCTTCTACCTGGGAAAAAACAAAAGTACCGTCAAGTACCTGTTTACGATTAGTTGTGATATCAGCAGGTTCTAATACTAAAGAGCATTTTCGGAACATTTCTACAACTTCATCAGTAAATGACGAAGTGAAATATATCTGCTCCTTTTCTGTCCAATCCTTTATCGTAGCAAAAAGATCAGAAGCAGGATCAATGCTACGTAATGCTTTACGAGCAGTCTGTCTGATGTGGGCCGCTCGTTCAGCAGACAACATGGATCGAGTGTCCCGCGTTTTCTGTCGTTCCGAATCAGAGTCCTCATCATCTCCTACCGGAGCGAACGGAATGGCATACGGAGGTGGAGGTCGATCTAATAACAAAAAATCATCTTGCGGTTTATTAAGGACAGGATAGAGAGGCTGACAGACAGGATATTGGCCAGATATCTGTAACCTACATTCTTTCTCCTCTCGCTCCTGCAGTTCTTTCGCTTCCTTCTTTTTCAATTCAAGCGCTTTTTCATACACACTCTTCCGCTGCTCTTTCTCAATCAACGCTTGCTCACGCTTCTCTTGCTGCCGTACTTCTTTCTCCCACATTCGCAAACTCTCTAACATATCACGTCTAGACTTTCGCTCAAACAAACATCGTTCCACATACTCAAGCTTACGCGCAACAAATGACCCATACAATGGCCACCGTAACTCAGGGTCCTTTTTGGTATACCTGTGCCACAGCGTGCTGTACATTATGGCAGGAAGACCAAATTTTATGTACATCTCTATTAAGTGTCCCTTCGGGGGGAGCCGGCTGCGATTCCTCAAGTCGGAAACTTGTACCACCAAACAAGCAGCACATCTTTCGAAGTGCGCGAAGAACAGGCATGCTCAAAAATAGTGCAAAATATACACTACTATAGGGAAAGAGCGTTTAAGGTACTTTCTTAGTACGTTGCGCTATACATATCAAAAGTGGAGGAAAAGTCCTCACATTGCCTGCCTATATGGGTTGCAACTCATATATCCATGTATCATATCATATCATATCAAACAAGAACCAAAGTAGACAAGTCTATCCCAAATACAAATATGCCACGGTAAGCATTCCTAAAACTACCTTACCACTCAAGGCCATCCAAATTCCAAAACCTACAACAGGGCTCTTACCAATCATAGGCTGTCCAGATTCCAACTGCCAAGTTCTAAATTCGACCAAACGGTCACTGCACGGCAGATCAGCAGAAGAGATGAAGGACCGGCGCCGCCTGGATGGTCGGATCGGAAAGTAAGGAAGAACCACCTCGGGTGCCGAGACTCGGGTCTCCTCCGGCAGCGATCCCGTCCTCAGCGACGTTCCGAACCTTCGTCACGACCAATCCTTCGGGCATCTGAGTCGCTGATGAGCCCCACGTGCCGGGCGCCAATTTGTCGTGCAGGCCTCAGCCAGACCCGCTAGTGCAAGGGATTCGCCGTTCTGCGCACAGAGTTCTCAGACCCAAAAGAATGGTTGGCACGGAAACTGGAAATACAAAACAGAGTTTATTACACCTCATGAGGTGGTGCTAAAGTTCGGACAGTACCCTTCGGCACTGTGAGAAGTAGCACAAAGGACTACCAGACACAAGGCTTATTTATACCCACACAGGGGCTCATAAGAAGGCGGTACAAAGCTTAAGACCACATTTTATGTCCATACAAGGTAATATCGAGGAGCACAATCGATCAGTGGGAGGAGTTAACAGTCTTGGGGTCTCGGCTAACACATTCCAATCTATGGCTAACAAATAACAGATGCGGACCCTAACGGTCAGCAGCAAGGACAGAGATGCTATTAATAGTTTGTTGCCGGGCAGATTCAAAGGCCATAAACAGAAAGGTAGGACAACACACATGGTCAACACGAGGTAACACGTGGCATACAAAATGGCTGCCACAAACTCAAAATGGATGCCATCGAATGCTAAGATAACAGCAAAACTCAGATGTCTTTTGCTAACGCTCAACTTAATCGCTGTCAAATTACAACACGCTGCATGTTTGTCCTCACGTCGGAATACCCGAAACCTGGTTAGCATAAAAAAAACACGTGACCCCCAAGCCTCTGAGACTTACGACACTGAGGATAGAGTCTTCGTTTTTTAAAACTTATTTTCATTTGTCTTCCTTTAATCACACTAGTGCGGTGAAGGGTAACCTAACTCCAGTCACAGCCAGAAGTTCATATCACTCATGGCCTCTCTTTACCTCTCTTTCTGAGCCTTCGGGAGGAACCAACCACGGCGGAGGATTCCAGACTAATCCCGTTGAGCACCAGCTCAGAAGAAGACGAGGAAACACAGGAACCAACCCCTTCCCTCACTAACAAAGAAGAAACCCAATCCGGACAATCAGAAACTCTCCCAGTGGTGAAACCCAAAATACTACTTTCTGATATAAAAATAAACACCATTGGAAAATACATACAGCCTCCGCGTATGCATATCCGACCCGCCCTCCAACAGTGATGTAATTTGTGACGCCATCAGCAGTGCATTGCGGGCACGCAAGTTATAGTTAGCTGAATTAGCTATAACGGGGGAATTTCAATGGTTTTGTATGAGTGAAATCTCCAGCTAACTATAACATGGGTGAAACCTATGTTTTTTTTCAGTGAATTTCTAAGGTTTTTTAAATGCAAATTTTTAACTATAACATGGGTGAAACCTGTGGTTTTTTCAGTGAATTTCTAAGGTTTTTTTAAATGCAAATTTTTAACTATAACGTGGCTGAAACCTATGTTTTTTTCAGTGAATTTCAAAGGTTTTGTAAATGATAATTTTTAAATGTATTGTTACTTTTTTTATACTAAATTTACTACATTATTTTAAACTATTTATTTTTATATATTTTATTTTTAAAATTATATTACACATTTTTAATATAAATTGGAAAAAAATGTTTTTAAAAATATTGAAATTGTAATATTTTTTGTATTTAATATTTTTTTCATTTATATATATTTTATATAGAAGGCAGTGATATCCTATGGAAGGAAATTCAAGTTACTGGTAAGTACAGTTAAATTTACTTTTCAGGAATAATAGTGAGCTAAATTGGGGAATTAATTCCTCTTCAATCCTGAGGTCTACTGTGAGCCAACTAGCCCACCAGGTACCTCCAGTATGCGCCAGGCAGCTGTGTTGCAGAGAGTGGTTCAAAGGGCACGCCCCCTTTTTACAACACTCTGCAACACAGCTCCGTGGCGCTTACTGGAGATACCTGTTGGAATAGTTGCCCCCTAGGGGACCCCTGGATTGAACAGGAATTAATTCCCCAAATTAAAACGTGCCTCAGGGCATGTTTGCACTCACATCACTTCAAGCCCCGCCGCCTACCTTCACCACTGTGCTAACGCGCTCTGTAATGTTCTAAGTTGGGGGATTAAGTCCCCTTGCATACTGGGGGTCCCTGGGGGCCAACTAGCCCACCGGGTACCTCCAGTATGCACCAGGAGGCTGCATTACAGAGAGGTGTAATGAGGCCACGCCCCTTTTTACACCTCTCTGCAACGCAGCCCCCAGGCGCGTTTGCAGAGGTGGAACTAATTCCCCTTGCATACTGGGGGTCCATGGGGACAACTAGCTCACCAGGAACCTCCAGTATGCGCCAGGGGGCTGCATTGCAGAGAGGTGTAATGAGGCCCCCCTCCTTTTTACACCTATCTGCAAAGCAGCCCCCTGGCACGTTTGCAGAGGGGGAACCAATTCCCCTTGCATACTGGGGGTCCATGGGGGCCAACTAGCCCACCTGGAACCTACAGTATGCGCCAGGGAGCTGCGTTGCTTTGCCCTGGGGGGGGTGGTCCCATGGGGCAGTGTGGGGGTATTGGGGCCCCCCAAAACTTCTTTTTCACTATGCCCCCGGGATTTGATCCCCCCTGATGCTCCTTATGGACAGACAACCAATGCCTCGGAGGATTATTGGTATTTATCGACACCCCTTATCCACCAAAATCCATGTCACCCTAACTACTAAAACTATTTTATCCATTTAATTTAAGCAGGTTTGACATGCCAAAAGTTACCAGGGGGTACAAACGTTATGCCACCTGCTAATTAGCTGGTGTGATTAACATCGCACAACTCCTAACTGCCCAACAGTCCATAATAATAAACTTTATTTGCACAGTTAATAAAAACCATTGCAATCGAATGATAACAAAAAAGGCTGCCCAACAGCGAATGCACCGAGGGTTTAGACAGGGCTTTAAGTGGGATGTGAAAACGCGGGGGGAAGGAGGGGTTTAAGGGTTTCTCAAAGAGGCGTGGTCGATATAATTAACAGCTAAAAATATGTGTTTAGCAGAGAGTGCTGCCCCGCTGGTTATATTCTTGTGTGCAGGAAATTACCACCAGTTGAAACCTGATGGTAACTTTTGGGCAAAACAGGAGCGAATGTAAATTGTGCTCTATTTAATTTAATGTAAACAATGTCATATTTGAAAAAATGTCTAGGTATTCATCTTGAGCACAAACAGGGGTAGAATGTCCATTCATTTGGCGCGGTGGCTCGCCAAACTCTTTACATAACTTTTCTAGCCCGCGACATTTGAGTCCTAGCTGCCATTAAACAGAGCATACTTGTGTTATGCTCCTCCGTTGCAGGTGCGTGAACTATATACATCATGCGCAATGACAGCCTGCATCCAGTGCTTGTTTGTGCCTCTGTTCCCTAGGGCGTTACTGGGCAGAGAGGTGTGTGTGTGTGTGGGGCTCTGTGTGTGTGGGTGCGTGTGGCTCTGTGTGTGTGGGTGGCTCTGTGTGGGTGGCTCTATGTGAATGACTGTGGGTGCAAATGCAATAGGTCTCGCATTTGCGAGCGATTAAGCTATTGGCATGGTAAATTCCAATGCCATTTATTTATGTTTTAAAAACAAAAACATAAATAAAAATAATGTCATGAGCAATGCCAATAGCTCTAACTTTAACAAGGCTTTCTTGTGCCTCGGGCTACCGAGCAAAAAATGGTTGCCAACACATCCTGGTTTTCAGTGTTCACAAGCAATGAGCATGCAGCTCGTCACTGAGGGCTCGCCCCCTGATGAGGCACATAAAATCAGTTTTGAGACCACAGATGTAATACCAGACCGACTCTTTCCCAGCTCTTCTAGCCTTTCAGAGGCTTGTTGGGAAGGTGTCATATTTCCCCAGGTGAGTGACTGCCTCTGGATGACAGAGGGGAAAGCAGACAGAAAGGAGGGTGTGCTGAGAACATTACCAACAAAATAAGCGCATGTCTCTTCGATTCAACTTCAAGAGAGGGGGCGAGCAGCTAGTGCCCACGACTGGCGCCTGCTAGAGTGATCGTTTCAGTGCAGAGGTGGTGTGCGAGGAGAGACATAAAACGGAGGGAAGGCCGAATAAATACCTAATACACACAATGTGCAAAAGAACTCTGTGACTGTACTGGGAATTTCCAAGTGAATATATCTCGAGTCCCTCCCCACCTACTACACAATGATGCAACATGCAACGTAGCGTACATTTGACATTCCAGACTTGCTTTGCCTTCACAATTCACAAACACTAATACTAGCATCAAGTTACAAAATCGCTACTTACTGGGACTGCCTTTTAGTTTTAATTATTCTGAGGCCTGCTGCGGAACACGCTGCTTTCTTCATTTCATCGGTTGAAAAGAGCTGCAGCTGCGCAGTAGGCTTGGTGAAAATACTGATCCCATTGGTCGGACTCATGACACACACTTGCTGATTTGCCATTGCCAAGTAGAGACGGAGCGGGCAAATAATATAGTTTGTAAGCGGTCATCATTGGTAGCACTTGATTGGAGTGACCTGTATTTTACAACGAGGTAGGGACCCTGGCAGTTTGAGTGTCTGCCTCAAAAGGCGGGCTGCTGCAGCAGCGTCCAAGTTGTAATAGTTTACACACAATCACATGCGAGATCAGCTCTTCCCCGGTGATACCCCAGTGAATTTAATGAGCAGCCAATATCCAGTGTAGAGCCAGCCCTGAAAATGAAGTGGTGGTGCTGCTTAGCACCGGAAACCACAGGCACAAATTAAGCACTGACATGCAGGAACTGTGAGCAGCGACAGATTACTGTGCTGAGGGGGCCCCCTACTGCTCGGGCCCCCCCCCACACTAGAGGGTCTGCGTGGGCCTGTGTTACGCCCCTGCATGTAGCACACGTACTACGGCACTTCTCAGGACGACGCCTGTGCCAAAGATCTGGCACCCCATTATTTGTCTGGTAATAGCGCTCACGCTGCTGAAAATGTCCTCCTGGATCCAATATAGTTCAGAACAAGCATTGGCATTGCCAATAGGTCTCGCTTTTGGGACCTTCTAAGTATTTAGTTATGCAGCAACAACATCAACTGTTGCGTAGCTAAACACTTATAAGGTCCCAAAGGCGAGACTTATTGGCTATGCCAATGTTTGTTACTTTTTGTTCTTGGGGGAAACCGGGCTAGTGCCAGGAGGGTCAAGGGTGAGTGGCAGGGAGGTGAGGAGTGAATGCCAAGAGGGACTAGGGTGACTGTCAGGCTATGGGGGTGAAGGGTGAGAGCCAGGGAGATGAGACGCAAGATTCAAGCAGGTCAAGGGTGAGTGCAGAAAAGGAGAAAGTATGAGTTCCAGGGGTGAGGGGTAGCTGCCAGGCCAGGGAGGTGAAGGTTGAGTGCCAGGTCAGGGAGATGAAGGGTGAGTGCCAGGGAGATGACAGTTGAGTGCCATGGAGGTGAGACATAAGTCAGGAGGGTCAAGGGTGAGTGCCAGGGAGGGGAGGGGTAAGTGCCAGGGAGAGTAAGGGTAAGTGCCAGGGAGGGCAAGGGTGAGTGCAAGGGGTGAAGGGTAGCTGCCAGGCCAGGGGGATGAAGGGCTCATGCCATAGAGGTGAAGGGTGAGTGCCAAGGGCGCAAGTAGTGAATGCCAGGCGGGACGTGGACGAGTGTCAGGGAGGTGACAGTTGAGTGTCATGCAGAGTCAATGCGGAGTGCCAGAGAGGGAGAAGGGTAAGTGCCAGGTCCGAGAAATGACTGCCAGGCCTGAGGGGTGAAGGGTGAGTGCCAGTGAGGTGAGGGGTGAGTGACAGACTGCAAACAGTAGTGATCTGGGGTCTAGAAGGTGCTGCGGATATCATCACCCAGTGTGTGCCAGACTGGGACGCATCAGTGCCAGCCCAGACTTGACTGGATGCAAGAACCTCTGAAAGGCGCGTGCCAGGTCACTCTTAACCTTAGTACAGGAGTGGGGTGCGCAAGAGAGAGTAACATCTTAAAACAAGAAACTATTCAAAATTCTGAATACTCCACTTTATGGTCTTGCAACCTGATGTGGAAAATAATTAGCACATGAATGGGCTTCCGTAGCAGACTTGCAGTTTGTTACAGCAACTTATAGAGATAAAGTTTGCATTGCAAATAAGCCACAGCTAACACAATTTGAATTAGTAACAGTAAGATTCGCAATGAACTAGAGACAAGTTAAAACAAGCATTTATAATGCAACGGTCTCGCCTTTACAAAAGTTTGAGCTATTGGCATTGCAAATGACATTTTTATTTATGTGTTGGTTTTGAAAACAGATAAATAAATGGCATTGTCATTTACAATGCCAATAGCTTAATCTCCCGCAAATGAGACACCTATTGCATTTGCGCACACAGACCCACACACAGAGCAAAAGATTGATGGATTTATTCCAGATCTTTTGACTGGAGATGACTGCATTGTTCAGCTTCCATCCATCATCTGTCCTTTTTACCCTATACCATAGTACCAACTTATTTCTAAAAAGTCCCAGTATCCTAAACCAGAGTATTTGTCTGTTTCTGAGAAGTGCAGGTACCCTATACCACGGTAAATACTTGTTTCCGAGTACAGGTACCCTATCCCAGATGACATGCTTGTTTCCGAGAACTCCTGTTGCCCTATACCAGAGTACCTGCTTGTTTCTGAGAACTCCTGTTGCCCTATACCAGAGTACCTGCTTGTTTCTGAGAACTCCTGTTGCCCTATACCAGAGTACCTGCTTTTTTCTGAGAACTCATGTTGCCCTATACCAGAGTACATACTTGTTTCTGAGAACTCCTGTTGCCCTATACAAGAGTACCTGCTGGTTTCTGAGAACTCCTGTTGCCCTATACCAGAGTACCTGCTTGTTTCCGAGAAGTCCCGATACCCTATACCATTGTTCCTGTTTGCTTCCAAGAAGTCCAGGTACTCTCCAATTAAAAATATTGCACCTCTGCTGAGAAGTGCACATAGTCTTCCTCTCAAAATAAAGAACTGCAGGTACTTGGTACCTGACAGTACTAGCCCATTTAAATCACTGGCTTCTGAGGAAGCTACGGTAGCCTGATGGCTGTGACTCCTCTTGGTTACTTTCATCACTCATCGGCCGATGCACAGGCAGTCCTCGGGGGCAACTGCCTCATGTGCTGCACTTGTTCAACACAGAGGCACCAACTTCTAAGCCCAGGATGTGATAGGGACGATGGTGACAATATTATTTTTCCTTTCTCCTCCAGACACTTTTACTTCGGATGTTCAGGTAAACAATGTCTTTTGTCAATTTGCCAAGAAGTGTTCATTTCAACCCATTGCTGTGTAGTGCTCCCACTGGCATCTGAATGGCTTTCTCTGCCCTCTCACCTCTGGATTCTTTAACCCTTGTTTGCACACAAGAAACAAGCTGACCCATCGTTCACTATTGACATAACAGCTTCTCTTTTTCGCTCTCCTACGAGGACTTGCGGCATAAAATCATGCATCTTTTTCTAACGACATAATTTTGGAAAGGCAGAGTTGTCTGGAGCGTGTCCCTCCCTGCTCGATAACTGCTGTACATGGAAAAACCACTATGGTGAAACCACAAGATGTCTCCTGTACACTCAAACTGAGAAACCAAATAAAACAGCTGAATGTGGTAGTACTGTGGTGCAATGCAGGTCACCCCCTGCATCCAGCGTTACCAAGAGAATATTTTCAAAGCCAATCTAAAAGAAATGGTATCAACAGAACTACACAGAATCATAATTATCATCATTCTAGAAAAAGGACAACATATTTATTTTAAATAAAGGACAGTAGAACGTTCAAGCAAATATACAAATGATAACAAACAAGTACACACCCTGGCAATGATAACCAGGGATTGTCTACCTGAACATTCTACTGAAGTTTACTTTGGTTTTCTCTGACATAGGGTAACTTTTCAATGCAGTATAGTCCCCACCACTACTATTAGCTATTATTATCATATCATTATTATTCGTATTAATAAAAGTAACAAAAAAACACACATATATACAGGTTCAACTTTCAAAAGAGGCCGTCCATTAATACAAATTTACAGAATCAGCTGACTAACTGCAGCGATCCCGAGTACAGCCGTAAACTGTTTGGAGAATTTCCCCTTCATTCCGGATTTAAGGACTTCAATCGGATGCAGTCCAGGTGACTCAACTGCACTTGAATTCAAGGACTGTCGTGCTCGTTACATCTGTCTTGAGAAAGACCTGCTGCGACCTCATTCACCTTGGCACGCGAAGGGTCGAAACGTCGACATTTCTTCCAATTGGCCCCAATACTCCAGAAACCCAATAGAATTGACAAAGCAACATATGGGATTCTGTAAATTTGTATTAATGGACGGCCTCTTTTGAAAGTTGAACCTGTATATATGTGTAGAAACTTTCTATATTGGAATCATTTTTGTATATATTGTATGTGTCACATAAGCACTATTGTCACATGTTGCACTTTTTTACTATGATATTGACAGTCACTTATGAATTATGTTGAACGCATCTTGAAAAATATAAAGATACAAATAGTTCTATACAGGCTTTTCTTTTCATTTATTGCAAGAACCTGTTGTGAACTCCTGTCAGAGGGAGGTGGCAATATCAAATGCAGATAGAATCTACAAATTAGTTGTTTCGCTACCCGACAGAACCAATTTTTCGGGAATTAAATCCCACCTCTCCAAAAAAAAATATTGCAAACTGTTAATATATATGTCCCACAATACCTAACCCATTTGATGCTTGCCATGTTACATTTGATTTCACAAGCTGATAAACAAACTGGCATAGTTTGGATCAAACAATTTACCCATGGATGTACCTTGATGCAGCTGATACATTTTCCCATTAAATGGGTGTATATATTGCTTCAGATAACATTTGAGGATTTCAACTTCTGGGCATGGTGTAGTAAACTCAAGGTTTGTGATGTTACAAATATTTTGCGTTTTTATATCTAATTCATGCTGGAAAAGTGCATGGAGGGACAACAAGGATTGGCATCAGTTCATAGGTTAATTACCATTGTATGTTTCAAATTCTTTTTTTAATATAAATCTTTTTATTGTAACATAGCAAAATTATGGCAGTACATCATAAATCTTACAAGCACAGTTAAGCCTTAGCACCCCTTCCACCCCAGTGTATTGCTCATGGGCCATGCAGGGCCGCCACTCTTCTTATTTCCTGGAATACTGGCACCATCAAATTGTTTCTGCTTGAACTGGGGGAAGGGGGTGTGAACCCCCCCACCCGTGGGCGCCCACGGACTCCCCCTATATACATTCCATTTATCCCAGATTTTCCCCCATTTCCGTTTTCTCCGCCACCATGCACCAGTCCATATCCCTCTTCTAGTCCCGCAGTAGGGGTGAGGACGGCTCCCAATGGCGCGCTATATTTCCTTTGGCTAGCATAAAGCCCAGGGTTACCCAGGTTTGGTCTGCCCTCACTAGGTTTGTGTCTTCCCACACATTCAAAAGGCACCATTTAGGCGATATCTGGGGCACTTCTCTACCACTCCTGACATACAGTCCCCCACTGCCTGCCAATAGAGCTGAATCTCTCGACATTGCCACATAACATGGTAGAACGATCCCGTGTCTCTGCATCCCGTTACAGGTGGCTTCCGCCCAACGTCCCATCTTCACAAGTGTGGTGTATGAAATGTATATTCTGTGTAATATTTTGATTTGGACTAGTTGGAACCGGGCCCTTATTGCTACCTCCTATGGAGAGGCCAGTATGTTTCTAATTTTTGATAAATAGAAAAAGAAAATCTGTGATGACCTAAACATATGAGCGATATATTTGCCAATTTGGTGTGTTCTTTCTTCAAATACGTAATTTATTCAACCTCTAATGTATCCACTCCAATGGTGTTGGTTTCGAATTCTGGGTAGCAAGTTATGCCCAACAGTTGGTTCATTACTGCGTTGAGACATTATCCATTGTTCAGGACTAGAAGTCCACTACCTTTTTTCGTAGCGGGCTTTATAATATTACCCTTTAGATTTTGTAGGGCTTACTGTTGACTATCAATCTAGGTGTATAATAATGTTTTCTTTTCTTAGTATTTTAGATCTCCTACCATCAAACCATGGAAGGTTGCGCTGTCTCCTGTATTCAGGATACGTGCATAAAGCTCTTCCCACTTTTCACCCATCTTTTTTAATTGACTGCTGTCCTTTGTAAATGGTGGCTTTTCATTGGTCAATAGTAGTCCTCCTTAGTACTGCCTGGTCTCTTCTTCTAACCTCCCATTAGGATAAGGACACCCCCTGTTACATGTGTTGTTACTCCCAAGGTTTTAATTACACCCTCAAATCACTATTTTCTTATAGGGCTTCAAGCAGGACACACCTTTGGCCTAAGCAAGGCTGGCAGTGGTTACTTTACTCACTAGCACTTCTAACATTTATAGGAGACCTTCAATAAAAGTACCTTCCTCAGCTCCACACAGAGTACAACCTAATCCAGAATTAATAGAATTATCATTTTGTCCCATTTCAAAGGTACTAATTGTATATATAGACATAGCTATTTCAATATACTTGTGGTTCTGTCTTGCAAATTATGCATTATGGGTAGCGTGGATTTACCATATTTTCTGCAGGGTGCAGTACCATGTGTGACCAAAAGAGGTCATCTGTTCTTTTGGCCACATATGGTACTGCACCCAGCCTAGTTAAATAAACACTGGCATTTCTAATGACAGTAACTCCAACAAATGGGAGACCGACTGCATTTCCAATAAAATAGGTTTTGCATTTGTTAAAATTAGAGCTATTGGTGTTGAAAATGACTAACTTTTTTATAACATTGCTAGTAGTGCTATGCAAATATGATCACTCAACTGCAAATAAAAAAAAACACAAAAGTAAAAAACATTGTGGCCTACTGCTTTGCAAATGCTGGTTTTCTTTTTTTGCAATGTCACCTGATGATTATCCATTTCAAGTTGCACTAAATCCTACACAATTACTTTGTTTTATTACTGTAGGGCTTATAAGTAGATCAAAATTATATTTCATCTGATTTGACATAACTTTCAAATCCTAGGGTATCTCCTAAGGCACTCTTCTCAGCAAAACTGAATTACGGAGTTGACTGGCAACTATCTTTCCAACGTTTTTACTGGAGTTATTTTAAAATGATTGTACAGTTACATTTTTCTGTATTTGGGCAAATCAATTCTATATACATATATTAAAATAGAACAATTATTTTAAACCTAACTCCATCACTAACCATGTACTTGTCTGACTATGTCAAATATATAGTTGGGGCCCGATAGAAGGGTATGTCACTGTATTAAATCTGATGCAGTGTGTATACATCAGGAAGCAAGATTTAATTGATGCTGCCTTTTCACACCGATGAAAGGTCCCATGGCAGCATATATGGCTCCCATTTTGACTTGTCTTATGTGATCAACAAGAAGAATGAAAGCTCTCTTTGGACAGACCAGCAAATTAATGTGAGAAGAACGACATTCTGGAGGGAAACAAAACGGGGAAATCACGCGAAAAGGACACCACAATTACACTGAACTGCCACATGAGAAAAAAAAAAACATAGGCGAGTACCCACAGAATACAAACTCAAGATGCAGTTGTTGGAACATATGGGTGCTAATCCAATAACGAGAAATCATTTTTGTATTATGTTTAGCCGCCTTCAAATTAAAAAACAAGTGTTCTAAAATATTACTGACGCCAATGGACAGAAACATGAATCTGGAGAATATGTTGCTAATCAGAACCTTTTGTCATCTGCTACGACGGCGGAGAGGCTGAATGCACAGTCCGAGACCTGCATGTGATGTTCAGCTCTCCTTTCCGTCATCCACTGATTAACCTAGCAAGCCCCCTTTATATGGTTAAAAGTGAAGGCTATTATTTGAGCACAGACAAAGAATTAGTTTGTCATCGTTGTGCTTTTATAGATTTGAATTTACATCGGCATTAGGAGCACATAAAAACACTATATTTAGCAACGGCAAGGCAAAACATACAAAGCAGTAGAGGGGGTAAGGAGAGGAGTGTTGTTGGTCTACAGGGAAAAGTATATGGGATTAGTAGTCCCAGTGCTTAATTACTAAAATAAATAAGCGCAGGGGCAGAATGCTGGGGCTGCTGAATACCAAGGCTTTTTAGTCTTCAATCCAACATATGTCTTTGTGTTCTACTCCGACAGTGCTTCTTTATTCACATCTTCTTTCTCCCTTGGCGATTATTTTTCTATCTTTGTATTCCTCTTTAGATCATCTTTAGATCATCTTTAGATCATCTTGCTCCAGATCAAAGTCTGACAATGAAAAAGAAGTCTCAAAAATGTGCATGGATGTCCACAGTCTGCAATCATTAGCACAAATGAAGCGCGGGGTATTCCATGTCCTAAACGTCTCAACCACTGGTTCAGAGAGGAAAGAAAGGTCTTTACTGTTCCTTCCATACAAATACTCATAAGACCCGTAGCAAGCTCACTGTTGTTGCATGAGCGGGGTCTCAAAAAAGTTGCATAGGATTAGACACTATATTACAAAAAGTATACAATGTCAGCCATCAGTTCTTCTACAGGGCCATAGAAGTGATCATTTATAGCCTTAATTTGACGTGTCTGCTTACCTGTTTATAAGCTCTAATGTTCTCTTATGCAGCTCAACCACAGATATAGTACGTTCTTAAATTCACTTTATTCCAGTATTGAAAGTTTCATAAGGAATTACAAAACATATAGCTATATATTTACAAAACAGAAAAAAATGCAATACAGCAACAAAAATGTGATGCATATTTCCGGCAAATTAATATAGTTCACACAGTGAAATAGCATTTTCTTCTTATACAAAAATGTATATTTAATTCACCATATCACACTCGATAACAGTATCTAAAACACCCAAACATTAAGAGATGAAAGCACTTGAAATGAACTTCTAAAATATTAAATATAATTTAATGAGCACACAATTAGTATATTCCCTAAAGTACATCTAGCAAAATAAGCACACTAGAGAACTAAAGAAAACGGATCACACCAAACTGCATTTTTGATGATACCTGACTCAAACAAATACATTCCCAAAAAATACAAAACCCCTCCTCCCATAATTCTACTAGAAAAAGGAGGCTATCTACCATATTTACTTACCACTATGGTTCAACCCTTCTTTTTCTACTACTGAACAGAAATAAGGGCGGATTGCAAGCATGTTCATTTTTCAAAGACTAACAATGGGTATACAACATAACATTTCAGATTACACACGTTCAGGTGATGGTCCCATTTTGGTCAAACTGCACTTCAGAAATCTCCACAGGTTTTAAGAAACGTAGTAACCAGCTTTCATGTTCGGAAATATAAAATGTTTACATCAAGGCTACTCTGAGCTGCTCAGGTCAACAACTGCTTCAAACAGACCCACACAACGCCATCCTAAGTATCTGTATCTTCTCCTTCTTCATCGCCGTCGTCTTCATCCTCTTCCTCTTCCTCTTCTTCCTCCTCTCCCTCACCATCATCTTCCTCATCCTCATCTTCGTCATTGTTCTCTTGGTCCACATCAATTTCCACTTCTGTCACCTCTTCCTCGTTGTCTATACCATCTTGCTCTTTCTTAAGTAGCTGGAGATATTCAGCTATTGAAATTTTCTTTGGCAGTATATCTTGAAGACACAAAGAGACAGACATCAGATATACACCTCGCAAACCATCATGAAAGGTTGTGCAGAAGGATAAGTTACTTACCTGTAATCCTAGTTCTCTTTCAGGGGTATACTCATCAAAGCCATAAGCACTGAATAGTCCCGCCCACATGCGGGACCCTGGAGCAATAGCCAAATATATATATATTATATATACACACACACATATATATATATATATATATACACATATACATATACACACTCATACACATTCTGTATTCATGCATTTTGGACATTCCGTTGCCTTATCAGCTTGTAATGTGTATTTACTCCTTATTGTGCGGATCCTTTTGATTCTATTTGTGTACAGATTCCTTGGACGCAATGTTATGATTGTTGTTTTACCATTCTAACATGTCTGCCGTCATTTTTGTCCCCTGTCCACTTTCTATGTCCATTTCCTTAAGTTGTACTTTATTTATTCAGAATGCACAATTGTTTACACTTACCTGATCAAGGCCTTTGTTAGGCCGAAACATGTAGTTTGTGTTAATAAACACCCTTGGACTTGGCATACGGTGTTTGTATTTGGACTCTGAGAGCGTGTGGACAGCTGTTAACCTTTGGAGAATATATATATATCTATACTACTATTATAAAGAGAGAACTGTGTCCTTTGAGCCAGGTAAACTCGAAAAGTACACCACAAATCGCAACACCCAATATAGCGTTGAAAAGGGGAGGTCCAGTAGATGGACATAGGCTATATAAAAAAAATATATACGTTATTTAAAAAATTTACAATAAAAAAAGTAGTCCCTTTGAAGTAGCGCCGGCTGTGTGCGCTAACCACATACGTGCTGACATCATCGGAGGACGGGAGCGCGGGGAGGAGCGGCGGACAGGACCGCGGGGAGGAGCGGCGGACAACAGTGCGGGGAGGAGCGGAGAACTTAGCCACACTGGAGCGGCCTGAGGTACGTGAACCGCGGGGAGGAGCGGGGTTAAGTAAGGCGGACTGGAGCGGGATGACAGGTAAAGTTTAGCGCTGCAGCGGGGAGTGCATATTGGCTTTGTTCGTTTGCAGCGTCTGATGCGGGGCCACAGTGTTAGGGAGCAGGGCGTGTGCGGATGATTGGGGGCACTGAAGGTGGCGGTGAACTTGGGCTGAGGAGGTGGTTGGGGGCCTGGGTTTCGGCGACTAGGAGCAAGCCTGATTGCCCCCGGACAACGTGGGAATGGAAGTGAGCCTGGGGTTAAGCAGAGTTAAGAATAAGTACCAGCGCCCAAAAATCTGCTTAAAAGTACGGGACCAGTGCAATTACATGTCGGCGGGTAGAATACCATCAAGCCTGATTGCCCCCGGACAACGTCGGGGCGGGCTGCTAATATATATATATATATATATATATATATATATATATATATATATATATATATATATATATACACACACATACATACACACACATATACATATACATATACATAAATACCTATATATAGATAATATGCATATACACATACATGTGCAGCCTGAAATACACCATACTAGGCTCAAAAACTGCCATTATTGCATGTAAAACTTTTACATTTGCCAAATAAAGACATATTATTCACATTAAATGATAATGCACAAAAGAAACACTGCCCTGGGTTTCTTTGAAACACACAACCTTTATTTCCAAAGGTAAAAAACAGGCAGGATCATAGAGGCAGATTTAGCCTAGATAGGCTGCATAGTAACAACTGAAAAATTGGCGCTGTGCCTTTAAGACCTCTATGAGCTTCCAGGCTCCCATCATGCACCACAGGTGACAGTTAGGTCAGTTATTTTGGACAGCGTATAACAGTGTGATAACAGCATGGGTACCATGTAACTAGACAGCCCTGGTATTCGTCCGGGGAGGCGGGAGGGTTGCTTATGATTTTTATGAGTATACCCCTGGAAGAGAACTAGGATTACATGTAAGTAACTTATCCTTCTCTTCCAGGGGATACTCATCAATAGTCATAAGCACTGAATAGAATAGCTAGCCCATCCCATACCTTGCGGGCGAATACAAGTCTCTCTAAACAGCATGCCAATCATTACTACCCAAACAAACTCCTCAGGGATGCTTGACCAACCTGAGCATCCGCCTGAGTATCAGAATGAAGGCAGTAGTGGCGTGCAAAGGTATGAACGGAACGCCACGTAGCTGACTTACTAATTCCATGATTGGAAAATTTTTAAGCATTGCTATCGTAGCAGCTTTTCCTCTAGTGGAATGCGCTCTCAGCTTGCCCGGAAGCTGCTTCCGTGCCAACTGATAAGATAACATAATACATGACACAATCCATTTAGAAATGGACCTCTTAGACGCAGGCAAGCCTGAATTCAGAGGACCGTAGTTCACAAACAAATTATCTGACTTCCGAAAACTCTTGGTTTTATCAAGATAAAATTTCAGAACTCTTTTTAAATCCAACGAGTGTAGAGCTTTGCTCAGCTGGAGTGTTCGGGTTGGCAAAGAAGGTAGGCAGTGTGACTGACTGATTAATGTGAAAATCTGAGACTACCTTAGGAAGGAATCTCGGGTGAGTACGAAGCACCACTCAATTCTCATGGAAAATGAGAGAAGGTTCTGTAGAACAAAAGGCCTGTATCTCGCTCACCCTGCGCGCAGAAGTGATAGCTCCTAGAAAGGCCGCCTTCCACCACAGATGTTGGAGGGACACCTTATGTATAGGTTCGAATGGAGGACCCATCAATTTGGACAAAACCACGTTTATTTATTTATTTTATTTAAATTCTTGTATCGCGCAGGAATCAATCCCATAAGGGTATCTCCACACTTTGTTCACCAGAGACAGTAGCAGATACAGTGCAGTGGATTATTAGAATTGAAATGCTTCCCGGAAGAGGAGAGTTTTTAGTGCCTTTCTAAAGGATAAATGATTGTTGGACATTCTCAGCTCAATGGGAAGCTTATTCCACAGAGCGGGGCCGACTGAAGAAAATGCTCTGTCTCCCTGTCTAGATTTTTTTGTAACAGGGGGTTTCAGAAGGGCTTGGTTGCTTGAGCGAAGTGACCGGCCAGGTTGATACAGCTCCAGCGATTGAGAAAGATATTTTGGGCTGTCTCCGTATAAGCACTTGTGGACCGTGCAACATATTTTGAAACTGATTCGTTGCTGTATAGGGAGCCAGTGCAGCTCTTCCAGCAAGGGCTTAGAGGGAGTCCTGGCTGGTGCGCCCATAACCAATCTGGCCGCCGTGTTCTGGACTACCTGCAAACGGCCCACTGCATCAGCGTTAGCAAGTGTCAGCAGGCCGTTGCAGTAGTCCAGGCGGCTAGTGACCAGGGCCTGTACCAGTGTCTTTCTGTAAGTGTCAGGGAGGTATGGGAAGACTCGTTTCAAAAGGCCGATGGTATGAAAGCACAATCCAGCAATATAATTAGTATGCTCCTTGAGGGTCAGTTTTTGGTCAACTTTTACTCTTAAGTTTTTGACATGTGGCTTTGATGTTGGCACTGGACCTAGGTCCAGCGGCCACCAGTCAGGGGACCACAGAAGATTTGCTTTACCGAAGAGCATAATCTCCGTTTTTGCCACATTACATTGGAGGCAGTTTACGGCCATCCAATGTGACACTGCCCTCATACCCTCAGCAAAATTGTCCTTGACCTTAGGGCCAAGGGAGCTGAAAGGGTAGAGGAGCTGGGTGTCGTCAGCGTACGAGACCGGCGTGAATCCATACTTCCGTACAATCTCAGCAAGGGGGGCCACATAAACATTAAACAATGTAGGGCTAAGGCAGGAGCCCTGTGGCACCCCCTTCGTGAGCACCCTCGAGATGGAGCAAAAGGGGCCCAGGCTGACAGATTGCGACCTCCCAGAAAGGAAGCTCTCCAACCAGGATAGTGCTAGGCCTCCAATCCCCACTCCCTGCAAACGGCTGAGAAGGATGTTATGGGACACGGTATCGAAGGCCGCCGACAGGTCCAACAGCACTAGAATCATTGAACCCCCTCTATCTTGTGACATTTTGATCTTGTCCGTCACCGAGAGGAGGGCTGATTCAGTGCTGTGGTTGGGCCTGAACTCCCAGGGAGGAGAGAAAGTCCTCACAGAAGGATAGACCTTCTTGAGACCTTCAAGGAAATCCTTCACAACTGGCATTTGAAAGAAAGAAGCCTGAGTGGGGGACTTTTGATATGCTGTAATTGCTGCCAGATGGACTTTTATGGAAGAATACTGAAATCCTGCTTTGGCAACAGTACCTGTTCTTGACCTCGAATAGGGTCATGACCTTCCGCAGTACACCACATGAAAAAACGCTTCCACTTGAAAGCATACGACTTTCTCGTAGAAGCTCACCTCGCCTCTTTTAAAATGTGCATACAATATTGCGAGAGGCCTAAATGTCCGTATTAGACGAACTCAGGAGCCACACTGCTAGCTTTAGGGACGGCAGGTTGGGGTGGAACACCTTGCCGTTCGCTCTGGTCAGCAGTTCCGGATGACAAGGCAACCTCCTGCGTGGTACTTTGGACAGGTGAAGAAGGTCCGGGTACCACCATTGGCGAGGCCAATCCGGAGCCACCAGGATCATGTCTGTCTTGGACTTGTACAGTTTCTTGATCACCAAGGGAATGAGTAGAATCGGTGGAAAAGCGTAGAGTAATGCCTCTGACCAGTCTATCCATGGAGCATTCCCATTGGACCCCCGTTGTGGGTACCTGAATGCGAAGACACAGCATTTTGCGTTTTCGGAGTCCGCAAATAGATAGATTTCTGGCGCCCCCCAGGCCTGGAAGAGGTCTCGCACCACTTCTTTTAAGACCCAGTCGTGTGCTTCTGCGAAATGTCTGCTTAGGTCGTCTGCTTGGACGTCGAGGAAACCCGGCAGATGAACCGCCGATATGCTCATGTCTCGAGCCAGAAGCCACTTCCAGATTGCTTGCACTTCCAGCGACAGAGGTCTGGATCTCGTTCCACCCTGCTTGTTCAGATAGTACATCGTTGTTGTGTTGTCGGTCTGAACAAGCAGAGAGGCAGTTTTGATTGAAGGAAAGAAAGCTTTGAGAGCTAGATGTACAGCTCTGAGTTCCAGCATGTTTATGTGATACAGTCGCTCGTTTTCTGACAACACTCCTTGAATCTGAAGTGACCCCAGATGAGCGCCCCATCCCTGAAGGGACGCATCCGTCACCAGCGATTGTCTTGGCATGTCCTCCTGGAAAGGAACTCCCACTACCAGATCACTCCCATGCATCCACCATCGGATGGAGAGCTGTACTGACAGGGGTAGTGACATTTTGTCCTCCCAGCGATTGGAAAACTGGGACCACTGGTCCTCCAGAGACTGCTGCAGAGGTCTCATGTGCAGCCTGGCGTTTGGAACAAGGAAAAATCAGGAGTCCATAGACCCTAGAAGGGAGGAGATCTACCTGGCCGTGGGTCGAGGAGTCTTCAGGAGAGTCCGACACTTGAGGAGAATGGAGGAAAGTCTCTCCTCCGAAGGATACTCTTTTGCGTCCTCTGAATCCAGAAGTGCGCCCAGATAGTGTATCCTCTGCGTTGGATTGAGGATAGACTTTTTGAAGTTTATGTGTAGACAGAGTCTCCGCAGCTGTTGTATGCAGAATGTGAGATGTTGCTGTAGCAGAGTCACAGACGCACTCTTTAGGAGCCAGTCGTCTAGGTAAGGGTAGACGAAAATTTGTTTCTTCCTCAGGAAAGCCGCTACTACTGCCATGAACTTTGAAAAGGTGCGAGGAGCTGACTTTAGCCTGAAGGGTAGAACTATGAATTGGAAGTGGCTTGTTTGGATGCAAAACCTCAGAAACTTCCGATGCTTTGGGCGATGGGAATGTGAAAATAAGCATCTTGAAGATCTATGGAGCACATCCAGTCCCCTTGATGCAGAAGTGGTATTATTTGATGCAACGCCAGCATTCTGAACTTTTCTCGCTGAATGAATTTGTTGAGACGTCTGAGATCTAGTATGGGCCTGAACTCCTTGTTTGAACCTTTCTTTAATACCAGAAAGTATCGGGAGTAAATCCCTGGTCGACGTTGGTACCTTGGGACCTCCTCGATGGCATTATTTAGGAGTAAAGTAGACACCTCTTGCCTCAAAAGATGTATACGATGGGTGACAGTCTTTTGAGGAGGAATGGAAGGTGGGGGGGTGGGGGTTGAGGGGGGGGACTTGAATTTGATGGTATACCCATTCCTTACAATATTCAGAACCCATTTGTCTAGTGTGATCTTTGTCCACTCTTCCAGGCAAAAACGAACACTTCCCCCCTATCGGAGTGGGTAAGGGGCCCAGGGGAAGCAAAAACTCACTGTCTTTGTTGCTGCCGCTTGTTACCAGGTGTAGACTGCCTGGAAATGCCACCTCTTCCTCTACCAGGGTGACGCTGGGAGAACAGAGATCTTCCCTGATTTTGCTGTGACGACCATTGAGGGGTTTGAACCCTCTGCTGGTTCTGTCTCCGCTCGTAAGGACGGTATTTCCACTTAAAATCTTTCCTTTTTTCAAGGCCGACAGCTTTCACTGTATCCAGCTCTGTTTTCATTCGTGACATCTCATCATCAGCATGAGATCCGAAGAGCGATGATCCGTTAAAAGGCAGATTAAGTATCCGGTGTTGTGCTTCAGGCTTAAGTCCTGTGAGCCTCAACCAAGTTGAGCGCCTGGCTCAAATTCCATGTGCGTAACAATGCGCAGATAGATCAGAAGCATCAGCGGCTGCACTGATCACTTGGTTAACCACTAGCCCACCTATGTGCAACAGACCTGGTACCAAAGGGAGTAAAGGCCTTGAAGTTAACTTTTGATGCAGAGCTTCGAATATTACCGTCGTCTTGGTGGTAGAGACCGGCATTTCGATATTAAATTTTGCTGCTTCACAACAGAGAACCTCATTTAAGGTTATCACGTCATCAATTGGTGATATCCTACTCGGAGGAGTTGAGGACAGTTTTGGAGAATAGTCCCTCTTCGAATCCGTAGACCTTATCAAGGACCTATGAATGCGCCTCCTCGAAGAACGGTGGCGTGATGTCCTGGAAGAGGGTGAGGATCGCCTTCTTTCTGATGGAGATTTCCTCTGAGGATTACGATCATGTCTCCTTGGAGAGTGCACCAACTGCTTTGGAGACTATCTTGATCTTGACGCAGATCTTGGCAGGTTAATTATCGGTGAACTTGACCTGGAAGAAGACTTTGGAAGATTAATTCTCTTTATCTTCCACTCTTTAATATCTCCCAGCCATCTTGGCGAGATATTAGTCATCGGTTGAAGTGGAGACGGTGCTCTCGAGAGCTCTGGAGAGACCTGTACGATCTGAAGCCCAGGGGAGGAAGAGGAACTCCCTGAAGACACACTAGGATTGTTAGACCGGTCTTTAGAAACCGTTCTAGGTCTCTTTGCAGCTTGAGACGCCAACAGCGACCTCCTCGGCGGCGACCTCCTCGTAGGCGTCGACGTCGTTTGCCTCAAAGGCGATGGTCCCCTCGACGTAGTGTGTCTCGACGTCGAATGGCTGGGGCTCTTCGACGTCGAAACCTCCGCTTGGCGGTTCGCCGTCGACGTCATGGCACCTCTCGACGGTGGTCTTGACATTTTTTTCAGAGCCTCTCGGCGGCGACCGTCGACGAGACGACGTCGAGTCCCAACCTCTTGCAGTCGTAGGCGAGCCAGACCTGGACCGCCTACGTGCAGATGGAGACCTCATCCTCTGTCTCTTCTCACCTTGCTTCGACGGAGACATCTTCTTCGACGGCGAGGGGTGCTTCGACGTACGCCTCGACGGTGATTTTGACGGCGATTCTGAACACAGAGGTACCTTGGAGGAAGATCTGTCCCTCGACGGAGAAGGAGACCGATGTTTTCTCTTCTCACCTTTGTCCTTGCACTCTTTAGCATGGGAAGAAGTCTTTCTAGAGTGAAAATCTTCTCTTCCACTCACTGTTTACCCTCTCTCATACAGGGACTGCAGTTTGATCTTCGCCCTCTCCCTGAGGGTTCTGTTGGACAACTTGCTGCAGTGGTAGCAGAGTTCTGGCTTGTGAGAAGATGGTAAACAAGCAATACAGACCGAATGAGGGTCTGTCTTAGCCATTTTTCCACCACAGGCCGGACACCTAACAAATAAGGCTGGCATTATGACTGGAAAAATAGGCAAAAACCAGGAAAAAATTGTTGATTTAGTCAAACAATGACGTCGAATGAAGACGAAAAAATTAGAGATGTACCAGAAAAAAATGATAAAATATCACAAACTGGCGAGCTCAATGCGCCAGGATCCTCACAGAAGGAGCCGGAAAAAAGAACTGACCTAAATGTCACCTTTGGTGCATGATGGGAGCCTGGAGGCTCATGGAGGTCTTAAAGGCACGGCACCAATTTTTCAGTTGTTACTATGCAGCCTATCTAGGCTAAATCTGCCTCTATGATCCTGCCTGTTTTTTACCTTTGGAAATAAAGGTTGTGTGTTTCAAAGAAACCCACGGCAGTGTTTCTTTTGTGCATTATCATATAATGTGAATTATATGTCTTTATTTGGCAAATGTAAAAGTTTTACATGCAATAATGGCAGTTTTTGAGCCTAGTATGGTGTATTTCCGGCTGCATATGTATGTGTATATGCACGTGGGCGGGACTATTCAGTGCTTATGACTATTGATAAGTATCCCCTGGAAGAGAAACTTAATTTCTGTGCTCTTTAATTTAAAGATGAAGGTCAGTGGCACGAGCCACGAGGGACCAAGACAGATTTTTTTCCATAAGAGAAGAAACCATTAATGAGTACTGTACACTTCACTACATAATCAACGTTATACTAATTGTATTGAAATGGATGCATGCACTAATTATAGTTTGCTGCAATTTAATTACCTTATTTAAAAACATCTCATCACTGAGCTAAGGAGTGGCGAACACAGGGCTGGTCCGTGTGTAGTCCCGAAGAAGTGCTTGGGGTATGCACGAAACATGTTGACGATAGGAGTTGATAGGTACACCTTGACACATTACGTTTAGGGCCCCCTATCTTTCCACCCCGTTTTTAATACTACCACCTAGAGGCAAGAATAAAGTTTATTATAAACCTACTGGGCAGGTATTTTTAAATACATCACGTAGTCCACTCCACAATCACATATGCACCACACATAGTCTTTTGTAAGTGCTCCTACGTAACTCGTAAGTCGCAGCACGCCCCAGCTCGTAGAGGACTGGGATGGCCCCAATGATGAAGCATGTCACCATGGGGCAACCCTGGTGAGTGAGGGGACACCTAGAAAAGGAGCAATTTCTCCTTTTCTGTCTAGTATAACTTTCCATGACCAACCCCATTAAGTGTTGTGTATGGTTTATAGTAACTAGCAAGGCTCTCAGGTCTCTGGTAACAGAGACCTTATGTTGACCCCATGTGATGGTGTCACCCGGTGCGGTCCGCACCCCCCTAGTGATGCCACGGCGCGATCTGTGTGGCCGGGAGGCCGTGCGGCCCAGGGCCTCCCACGGTGTTACCAGCAGAGGGACCCCCCAACCCTCGGTCCGCAACAGTTCGGTGTATCGGAGGGTTCTAGGCCCGAATGATCTCCGGGCACCCCAGCCGCACAGTTCCGCTCCCACAGTGGTGCCCCAATGGACTCACTTTCCACAGCCAGGTGGGTTGCCGGGTCTGGGGGACAAGGCAGAGGCAGCCCGCACACAGGCTGCAGGCCCTTGAAGTGAGGGGGCCGACAGCCCCAGGAAGACCTCCGAGAACAGGAGGGCGAGGCGACGCCCAGGGTGGAGTCTCGAGGACCCCTGCGCCATGATGCCCAGCTCGGGTTTTCACGCTGCAGGCCCGTAGGCGGCCCGATCCGGCACGACGTCCGTATGGCACAGCTGATGTGAAGGCGCCTCATGGCGGCAGAGCCCGGAGAGAAAGGGCACCAAACTCCTCTCCGGCCGTCCAACTAACAAGGGCTGGGGCGGAGATCAAAAGGAGAGGTGGGTCATGATGGCAGCGTGTCATGATGGCAGCGTATGACCAGGCCACAGCCCCAGCAGGTACACCTCCAGGGGGCCGGGCCTGTGGTTGTCCGGACAGTAGAGTCAGCAACCGTAGGGCATGCCTGCCAAGTATCACGCATCAGGTGTGACGCTCATGCATTTCAGTGTGGTGTTCCACATCACCGCACTGAAATGCATTGTCATGCATTTAATGCCACTCGCCAGCGAGCACCGCCGGTGGTCACCTGTGCACCTGTGCCCTGGCTCTGCTGGTCCAAGACGTGCTGCCTGCAGCTGCTTGCTGGGCTCAGGCAGTGCATAACGAGTTAAGATTGGCTGCTCTCAGCTCAGCAGTGGTTACTACTTGCTGTCACTGTGGCACACCATGGGGGCCAGGGATTGCCGGATGTAACCGTACTAATGCCGTCACGTCCAGAGGAAGTGAGGCAGAAGCGGCGGGGACCGTCACCTGGCCAATTCGTACCTCTGCCTTTAATTTCTGCATTTGACAAATCCTCAGCAAGTTTTCCGTGTTCTTTTTTTAATTGAAGAGTGACACATAGAAATGTAGCAATTAATTGCCACTCTATAACGTTTGGGACACACACAGGATTTTCTCACTTGCTATTGATTCAGGGAGGTTCATATAACCGGAGTTAGGGATTTGGTTCAGTGGATTTTAGAGTCACTTGGACTGCGCTCCTGACACTGATTTGTTGACGAATGTAAGTGAGATGGCACTACATTGTGTCTCCAATCAGCCTTCCTGGAGTTCAACTAGAGAAGAGGTTTTCACGACGTAAGCATAAAACCTAGAACAATTACTCTTTTGGTAAACCGTCCATTACATGAGAAACAACAAAAACCTCTAAATATGCCTGTAGCTCAGAGTTCTGTTGCCCAGGCTTGGCTGCAGGCTCCAGGCCGGCGGGCACTGTGTGACCAAGGATGTGCCGGAGGTTGTCGTTCCCAAAGTTCCCGGGGGTACGTGCTGCTGTCTGCCCCTGTTACTAGAAGAGTAGCTGCACATGGGTTTCAGAAGAGTCCACACGAGGTCCAGCTCCTAGGCGAGACCAAAAGCGTAAAGGAAATGTAATCAAACTCTGTGAAAAGAGGAGAGTAGGAGGCGGACTCATCAAGTCTGTGCCGGTCGCCGCACCCCACAAGATTCCAAAGAGGGGATGTTTTCTGGCAGAATAAGTAACGACATTGTGAATAGTGTTTCAGTAAAATTGTATAGTTGCTGTTGCTTTTTGTCTTGCTGTCATGTCAGGGAACCAAGCCTCGCCACTCCCCATCGTCTCTAGTCTCGTCATTTATCATCCCAGGACCACAACCTGTTGCTGACACCAGGGACTGAAGACGAAGTAATGCAACAAAACTGACCTGGCTGTATTTTCGGTTTCCTCCTCCGATTGTTCTGTAAAATGAAGATAGGCCAATCCGTGCATCCAGATGAAGAGGGCATGCACTGTTTGGCCTCCTTTCATTATACAGAACAATCAGAGCAGGAAACAGAAAAAACAGCCAGGTCAGTTACGGACCCCGATCCAGCCCTACTGGCTGTGTTGATACATTACTGAGATCCACAAAGGTAGAACTCGACTGAAGCCCTGGGTAGGTCTACTGTTAACACTAATCTGTTAACTGGTGGGTGCCAAGGGGGGGGGGGGTGGGGGGGGGGGGGGGCAGGGGGTTGGGCAAAAGCAGGAGAGGAATGGACGCTGGAAGTTAGCTATTAGGCCCCATAGGCTTAAAAACAGCAAGGCTGTGGGGTATTCCTGGACAGCAGGATAGCCAGGGCTCGAGTCGAGGGTAGGCGTGGTAACACACAGCTCTCTCCCTTGCACACTCTGCAGCCCTTGGCTAACATTCAGCAATATTGATATTACCCTTCTGACTGCTACCGAACGGATGTCTCATCGGTATCTGTATCTCACGTTTCTATTTCAGGGATCTAGAGCAGTTCGAAGAGGTTTTAGTGCTTTTATTTTGCTCACAAGAAAGTGTCACTCATAGTCGTTGAATGTCACTCATAATTACAATGAAATTATGGAAATGTCACACATAAGCAACCTGAAACCTTGGCAGCTTTAGTAGGGTGGCATCAGCAGCGATGGATTGGCTGTCAGATGCTCGAGTCGTGTAGATAAATCAGGATAATTAGGGGAAGGGATGCGGAGTGGGCTTAGAAAGCGTTCGCCATTTTACTAAGTCAGCCACATCCCCCAAAATCACCATCCAGCAGCGGTGCGTCCATTGGGGCGTAGGGGCGTAGCCCCACTAAGCCCTGGACGCACCGTGGCACTGCTAAGCTTAATAAATATAGCTGCTCAAATTCAGTAAAACGCAGCGCGGGAGTGAGAGAGACACGGATCATTTTGTCAATGCCTGCCGGAGTGCGCAGGGGGCGTGGGGGTGGGGGTGGGGCTGCTGGCCTGCTGCAGCTGCTTGAGTGGCAGTCTGCAGCAGGCCAGCACTGTACGCATGATACTGCCAGGCTGAGACTTGCCGGCGCATGCGCTGATGCCCTTAGGCATAGAGAATGGGCCGGGGGTGAGGCTTCAGCCGGGCCGGGTTCTAAAGGCTGCCCAGGGCGAGCAGTCCATGTGCCATCCTACCCAATCCTGGCGCAGCATGCAGCGCCAGGATTGGCTGCCATCACGCAACTACCATTATTGGATGCCGTCCGGTCATTTACATTGCCAGCACGTGGGCCCGGGTCTCGGTTTCCCCTCACTTGACTTCTCTACTTCTCGTCTACGGTCCTTCCGGCGGTGGAACAGGAGGCACTTTGCAGCCGACAATGAAACCTTGGCAGCTAATTGCAGCCGTGGGAGATGCCCTTCAGGTAAGTCAGGATAAGGAAGCTTTAAACATTGTAATGGAGGGTTGGGAGTAGGGAGGGGAGGGGGGCGCGAGTGATGCAAAGTACATGCACACTCTGTCACTGCATTTCAATCATGTACAGAACCAGAACAATATGGCGTGTGCAGTGTCTGAGGGTATTAGTGGAGACCAACAATAACATGATGCCGTGTTTGGTATGTTGTAGTGCGAGGCATCCATTTCGGGGACAACAAGTGCATGCTTGCCTCAGTGACGTCAGTGCGAGCCAGGGCTGTCTGTCTTCTCTTCCATAGCCTCGTGTTTTTCAGGGCGCGTGAGTAGTATAGTAGTTCGTCCCAGACCGGAGTTATTTCATCCTCGGCTCGTACATTCCTCTTAGTCGTTTCCCTTGGAATGATCTGCTTTACTCGATTCCCAGCAGAGAAATCTGGGTCTGTACTGCTTGAGATGTGTGCGCTAGTTGAGATGTGAAGTGCTTGGTTCAGAGGCTCTTGCATTGCAGTAGCAGTGACGCTATGTTCAGTGTTTAAAATATGTAGTGCAATCTTTGAGGCCCTCTCTGCGCGCTCATTAGTGCTCCACTCGGATGCTCTTCGCACTAATTGCAGACTCTTATTTCTTGGGCGTGGTATTAAGTCCAGTAAGGAGGCTTCAGGATCTATCAACTCCTTTTGTCCATTCCTTCGGAAAGTACCTCTTGACCTTTCCCCAACATTCTGCTATTATTGGACATTAGCAGAGAATATATTGGAAAGACTCCTTTTTGAGGCAGCATTAGAACAGGAGGCCCCGGGGCCCGAGGTCTGGTACATCTTGATTATTTTTCATGGGGTGAGTTGTGCTCTGTGTAGATAGTTAAATTGAATTAACTTCAAGAGTGCGTTCTCTACAATTTTTGTTGTGTAGCTTTGTTCAGTTGCCTGCCGTCATCGCTTATTATTAAAGAACATTTGATCATATTCGGCAGAGTTTTGTTCAATAATGTAACTGCTCTTCTTCGTTATTGTTTAAAACCATAGATCATGTTGTAAAGTAGTCTAGTAGTTGTAGTGCTAGTTGCTGTGTTTTTTGCTGCAAATAATATGTGCAGATTAACTGTGATTTGTTAACTATGGACGCTTTTGTGACCCCGTTTTTGCTCCCCGAGAAAGCAAAAACGGGGCACAACAGAGGGGAAAAACGAGTGCCAAAGAAAGCAAAAGCAGGGCACAAAGGAGGGGGAAAACAGTGGCACAGAGGGCAAAAATGGGGCACAACAGAGGGGAAAAAACAGTCGCAAAAAGGGCAAAAATGGGGCACAACAGAGGGGAAAACAAGTGGCCATGTGTTTGGCGTGGGTTGGTAATTATACACACCTCTGTAGCAGTGTCCAATTGGGACAAAAAATAGGCCCGGACACCAAATTAAATATGCCCCCCCCCTCCCCGCCCCCATCAGATAGCTAAACAAGTGGTCCACATTTGCAAATCAGGACTGGTTTAACTTTGTAAAGACATTAAGTATAGGTGTTTTGCAAGGTGTCGGAGACTATCCATCTGTGCTTGCTGCAGCCAACGTTTGTGGTAATATCAGAGAAATCAACTGTAAAAACCGACCTACCACACCGTAAAATAGGTCCACGAATAATCCCAAAAATAAATTACCTATACGCTGACCTGTCGCACCAGCCCTTCATGTACTGCCAAATTGTCCTACAGGCCAGTGCGACCCTGTTGTGTAATATAGGTCAGGAGGTGCAGTGCTGATTGTGCTTACTGGAGTTTTGGTTGCAAGTAATGTTGAGTCCGGCAGTGACAGGGATGCTGGGATAGGGGACCGGAAGCAGGGAGGAATTGATATGTTTGGCGCCTGTTATTGTGTGCCTGCCTCCAGAGCTGCCCAGCATTAACGCAGACAGCTCCGTGTTTGTGAGGGGCTTCCGGCTGTGTGATTAGAATAGGGATTGAGCGACTGATGGAGTAATCACCAAAAAGAAATGTTGTCTGCCTCCTGCCGGCACCCTGCTTGAGAAAGACGCATGGTATGTACGCATGAAGGGGCTCGCTGGGGGGAGAGGTCTTGTGTTTTTGAAGTACAAACACCCCCACCCACCCCACAGCCTTAGAGTATGTACTTTCAACTCTTCGGATACGCATCCATACTGTGCAAACAGACATTTGATTTCTTGAGGAAGAATTAAATTAGAGGGCATTACACTGACGATGCCTGTTATCTGTAATACGGTAATCATAGCAATAATGTAGATACCCATGCATCTGCCTATATTCCTTCACTTGGTAAAACATGTATATACTTTGACATGATGAGGTACATTTGTTTTTGTCTGACTGCAAAACGCTGATACCGAAAATGGAAACTGCAGCTTGCACATTGTTTGGGAAAGCTCTAAAAAAGGGTGTTCAACCAAAGTTTTGTGAGAACATAATTTCTATATGGTTTGAGCACATCTACTTATTGGGGTAAACACCAAAGCTAAAAATAAGCGAGGCATTTTAATATGAGCTCTTACACGTAATATTGTTGTTGTAATTACACTCTGCCCGAATGTACCTATTTTATTGGCCAGTTTTATTTCACTGCCATACATATTGATGATGGGTGTATTTTTTCATGTTGCAGATCACTTGGTGGTTTGCAGTGTGATATTGCCGTGTCCAATAGATGTTTGCTTGGGTTAATTAAATGACTAACTTTCCCGAGTTGAATATCCCAGAGTATGCCCCCAAAAAGTTTAAATTTAGTTGCCAAACTATTTCCATTGATGTGCTGAATTTCTTAGGCAGGACCCGCACAGCGCAATGTTAATGTGTTCACAGTTTATCCTTTGCTGTCTAGGCATTTCAAACAAATGTGAGTAGGCAGTGTGCACGTTAAGGAATTGAAACTGTTCTCCTTTACTGTTTGGCAAACATTATACAACGTTATTCAAGCCTAAATAGGTCGATTGACCGTGTGAATTTTTTGTGTGGATCTCTTGCTCCTCCCAAAAACATATGCACTTCCAGAGGTGCACTTGGAGCACAAATGTGTGATATCTCGCTCATGTGGGGACAGCAGTGGGCGCTATTCGAGCCCCTCCGGCTAACAGTGCCTCAGAACCAACTCCCCCTGATGTACACTTATCTATGCCAGCTGTGCTCTAAGAGTGATTGTCAGTGCCTGACGCATCTCTAGTTCTAGAAGTTACCATGAAATGGCCCCAAGTCGACAGGACTATGATAGGCAAACCACTTAAGGCATCTACTATGGCAATGACATTGATAATCACTTATTAATATACTTTGTCCACAAATAATGAAATCAGGTCAGTGACTTCAGGAGCGAGTGGGCCTACACCTGTATACTTGCAGGTCACAGGTTCAAGTTGCAGCAGATCATCCTTTCAAAGTAGACGGTTTAAGTAAAAGCGTTCTAAGTAGTATGTAGTGTTTACATTTCCTTTAAATTAAGTTCTCAGAACCCCGATATCACTGAAAACAACGAATTGGTTTATTTTGTAGAAATATACCTGGAAGTTTGAATACAGTATATCGGATTATTAAATGTTTTAGGGCTTTTGCCTACAGCAATTATAATGTACTCAAGGTAATTACAATATCGGTGATTACCGCATGCAGTTCTGCAACCTACTCCTGCTGCTTTGTCAACAGAGCAAAGCAGAACATTATTTCACAAAATGAAGTAAGATCTTTCCCAAAATTAAGGTAGCCTACGTGGTTTCCCCCTTTCTCTGCTTTGTGTGATCAATTGCACCTTTTTCCATTAAAACAGCTACTTCTTAGTACCTCGTGCAAACAGGTTGTATTTTTGTAAAAATAATTATACAGGTTAAAATATCCTGGCTAGCTGGTGTGGGTGCTTGTGCAGGTGATCATGGGGAATTTCTTTTCTATTTTATGTACTTTAAAGTATTATTAGGGTTTGGTGTTCCATAAGGACGCACCAGATCGTGATTTTTGATTCGTGGAAGCTCCTCCACTGTCATTGGAGTGTTTTTTCGACTTTTCCAAAGACAGCTACGAGAGTCCCCCTCCTCATTGGAAGTTGATTGTTTACCGAAGGTTTAGCTTATCCAAATTCTCTGCCATCATGCTCTGCCATCATACATGGGTTTGAACAAGTTCTGGAAGGTTCTGAGCAGCATTCCTGTTCATTTCAGGTACATCATGGAGCTAATTACCAGTGTCCAATAGAGGGTTTTGGAGTTATCTAGCATTTCTAACTATTAGCTACATTTATATACAATTACACATAAAAATGTGTATACAGAAACATAACAGATGCAGTTGAAATTGTTATCCTGGATTTCACCAGGGTTACAAATTGCCTTAACGTCTCTACTTTGGAGACCCGGAAATGGTTTGTCTCTCAAGTGTAAGAATGGTGTTTAATTCAGTGAACCAGGGCTTTCATTGAGATATGTACCAAATAATGTGCCATATGGACTGAATCATTGGTGGTATGAGGTGTGAAGCAGGAGGAATACTAATGCCCAAGCAGTCATTGCACACTTCTCAGAGGTGCAGCAAGTCAACCAAAAATACATTTAAAAGGTGTGTCCAATAACCCACTGATTCAAACCTTTGCTACTAGAGGTACAAGGATCTTAACAGTGGCAACGTGTACTATCCAACTGCTGCCCTGTCTGATGTGCTGTTCCAAACATCACTTTTAATCTGGTAATATCACCTTCAAAAGGATGCGCTCTAACTAGATGTAAAACATGACCTGCCACTATTGAACAGGAACCAGATGGAATCCACACTTTAAAAACAAGCCTGATTATTAAATACAGGAGCCTTCACTGTTAATTCCACTGTTCGATTCAGCTTTAGGCATGTCCATGTGTATTTCTGGCAAAAAGACATGCAATATTATGCCGTTTTTGAATTGTACAAGGAAAAGGCATGATAAATGCAGTCCGGATGCAGTTTGAGGTTGGCTTCCTTTGACAATACAGGAAGAGCAATTCTTTTAACGTTAACATTTCTCGTCCTGTTAAAAGTTAGGCTGCAAACGTCAACATTATCGGCGCCATCTTGCTCTTTTTCGAGCCCATTCGTGCGCGTAAGCGGCAGCCATTTTAAGCACTATGGCCTCCCTGCCCTCACTGATAGCCAGCGCGTCTCTCTCCCTCCTAACCTCGCAGGCATCCCCGGCACGCTGACAACCCCCTCCTGCTCCCATATGCCTCAGGTCATAAACCCCTCTTCAGCGCAGCTCTGCCTCGGAATCCCATCCTGTTCCCAGCGCGACACCTCCCTTCATCCCTTTCATGGTCCCAAGTCCTTTGATACAAACCCCCCTTTTTCTGTGTGCCCGTTTGTCTCCCTTGTTCCCAGGCAGCCACCTGGCCCTGCAGATACTGTTTATCACACCCCCGTACAGTAGGAAGCTTCCCCCTATCAAAGGACCCTCGAGTCGATCGAACACCCTTCACCCCATGAGATCCGATCAACTCCACACATTCCGTGAATCGGCGGAATGTCCAGCTGCGCGATAATCATCACCTGTTGTGACCGGGGTGGGGATTTCAACTGTAAACGTGTGGGAACGGGCTTGAAGCGGGGATTCCTAGGATGCTTTTCCGTACATCAAAGTATTGACAAATATGTGTTTCATGTAATAAAGCAATAAACCTGTGTATAAGAGGCCAGGCCTCAGAGATGCGGTTAGAGCACCTCGTGACGATACTTGCTGTCCGAATTGATGTGTTCTCCTCCGGAGAGAATAAACCCTCGTTTCCTGCCTTTCAGTCTCCAGCGCCTGCTTCTTCATTGATTAATATTCTGTGGGTAATAGAGGCGACACCGCCGGGCAACACAAAAGGGTCTTTGGTCACTGGTTGTCTAGCCACCCTTTTACAATTGGCGCCCAACGTGGGGCCCATCAGCGACTCGTGGATCCAGTGGGAGAGGTCCTGACAACAGAGTGAACGACTGCAACGATCGGGAGGTACCCTGTCCGATAGACCTTCGTCTTACAGCCGATCATCCGAACTTCACTGGTTCCGAACAGACCTCTCTCGAGTGATCTACGGTTCTGACTGGGAACCATCAGGAGTGCCGCGAGGATTACGAAGAAAAGAGGACGATCGGGCGCTGGATTCGGAAGACAAGAAACTGTCCATGCGGTCCGGGTAAGGTCGTGTAGACACGACGAATTAAGAAATTGTTTGATTGATTGTAAAAAAAAAAATACTAGTATTACTCTTTGTTAATTTATTTGGAGATTCGCTGTCTGCAAACGGAGAAACAACAAGCTCTTCCTTTACAAACAGTGAAGGATAGGTAACGCATCCGTCGTGCCTATCTTTCTCCCCCACTGATCAATTGCCCCTCCCCATTGATTAACTGTTACGGATCGTTTTTCTGGAGATTCTCTGTCTACAAACAGGAAAGAATAGGTTCCCTCTTTGCAGATAGTGAAAGGGTAGGTAACGCAGACCTTTGCGGGCCTACTTATTCTCCCCATTGACCATTTTATTGACCATTTTATTGACCATTTTATTGACCAAACATTAACTGCCCGATATTGATTCATGAGGTATTCACTGCCTGCAAACAACGTAGAATAGAAATATTCTGTCTAGTCTTTGCACGCAGTGATAAGATAGGTAGTGCTGACTATTATCCCCATTGTGATCCGTCATGCCTGTCTTCTTCCCACTGATTGGTAGCCTGTTTAGCCCGGACCGCTTATTAGAGATGAACCATCTGGCTCCACTGGAAGGCACCCCTAATAAGGACATGTTCATGAAGCATGGATTGATCGCTATAGCCTATAGCAAGCTGTGGCATAAATATACGAAAAAGGATCGAGAAAGTCAGTGGCCACTGATAGGATCCTTCGATGATGATAAAATAAACGCACTAGAAACAGCCCTTGGTAAAAACAAGACAACGCCCACTATGCTTGATAGTTTCGGCATGTGGCGCAAAGAAACTGAACAACGTAAAAAGAGAACTGAGAGCAGGTTGGGAAAGGAGCTGCGGAAAGCAGCCCACCTAGCGGCTCAGAAACTAGAAGAAGAGATAAAAGAAAGAGGAAGCCAAACTGAAACTAGAAATAGAAACGTCAAGCCAGTGTCCGGTTAGAACATCCTCCACGCTCTACCCTGAATTACCCTCGAAACAACGAGCCAACGATGATCTGCTGCTAGGTCCTCCGATCATCTACATGCCCCCTCCATATGCCCCTTCCCAACCCTTAGCCCAGCCCCCACCACCCCCAGGTACAAGCGAGAGTAGCGCCACAGCTTCGGCCCCCATGGCCTCTGTGCCGGCCGGACCCCTTGCATTAGATACTACACAAACGACAACGTTAGGCGACCCCGAGGCCCGAAGGGTTGGTTCTACAAGAACAAGCAGACTAAGCAAAGATGAGCGAGCAGGGGTTGATAAGATAGCAAGGACACTGGTAGAAAGGAGGGAAGATGAAGAGTACATCACGGATGTGTTTAACTCGTATACAGGGAGTCACAGACGACACTTTACTGTACAACTGTGTTACCATGTCTTGAACGCATACGAGGACCGATATCGAGACAAAGGTCCCCAGAGCATAACGACTCTGTACCGGAAGGTCGATATCGGGGATGAGGGTGAGTGTGATGTGACGGACCTCCTTACACGTACGCTTGAGGTTTTCCGCCACCTCACTGAACGAAAACCGGCAACTGAACCTACGACATCCGTAGTGACCGAACCACAAACTGAACAATCTAACGCCATGATGCCGATACGAGAGGCTGCCCCTTACTGGGTTCCTCCACGAGGTGAAGGGACTCACGATGACGCAAACCACAAAGATGCAAAAGGAAGGGTAGTGTACAATTGGGTCTACCAACCATGGGACCGGCAAGAGATTCTGACATTCCGAAAATCTCTGCCTGATCTACGTAAAAACCCCACTGCCTTCTACACTGAATTAGGTACAGCCCTAGGTTCAACGATTATGACCCTGGCTGACATCGACTTGTTTTTCGGGTTATGCCTACCAGCTGATGTGTGGAAGCAAATCCGGAAAGTCGACCACCTTGAGCTGTTTGGACATAACTGGTCACAACTCGATGGCATAGATAAACAACGAGAACCCGGACAAAAGCCTTTGAAAGCCATTTTAGACCTCCCGGATAAAATCGTACAGAAATTAAAAACCCTGATCCCAGAAAAGAAAGTGGACTGGTCGATAGTAACGGCCTGTCGCCAGAAACCTCAGGAGGATGTATCGGACTACTTCTCCCGGTTTGAAACGGTGTTCTCCGATTACAGCGGCCAGGACTTGACCACTGCAACCGGACACCATCTTTTTGTCCAGAATTACGTTAAGGGTCTGTCACCAGAGGTCTCCCAGAAACTGCAGGCCAGCGAGAGTAGTTGGGCAGCCTCCAAACCTACGGCTATCCTCCAGATGGCCCAATATTATGAACATCAGAAAAATGAAAACGATAGAGCAACAAAGAGAAAGAAGAAGGACTTAAAAGAGAGGGTGATGATTGCTCAACTGCAAGGGGTGACTATAGGACGAGACCAATACCGGGGAAATTATCAGACGAACGTCCCTAAAACTGCACCTCCCAGGGACCGCACTTCGACTCCCCACATTGGACGTACAGACATTAGAGAGGACCAGTGTGCTTTCTGTAAAGGAACGGGCCATTGGAAATCTCAGTGCCCAGTTCTTTTGGAAATCATCAGAAATAAAGACCCTAGGGACATAGCAAGTGGGCCGAGAAATAGGGGACAGCAGCGAGGGCCCCCAAATGATACGACTAACGATAGATCAGGCAGGCCAAATACATTTGACCGACCCAGACAGAACCAATGCCAACAATCTGACTACGATGACGTTCACGACTTTGCATAGGACTGCCTAGGGCAAGGGAGGGATCCAGTCGAGCTCTATGTTGACCAGCAAGGCCCTTACGTCACTGCTAAGGTCCTGGGTACAAAGTCTCCATTCCTGGTAGACACTGGCGCAACACGTAGCGCGTTATCTAAACGACTGATCCCAAGGGCACCCTTATCTGGCTCACTAATAACGTCGACAGGTTTCGATGGAACGCCCTCCACTAACCCTTTGTCCACCCCGATCCTCTTCGACTTAGAAAACAACACCACTGACACCACGTTTTTGCTTTCCTCCAATAGCCCTGACGCAATTATGGGACTTGACTTATTGAAACACTTCCGAGCGACAATTAGATGTTCTCAAGACGGAGTTCGAGTTTTTCTTTACGACAACCCCGTTCTGCTTAGGCATTGCCCTCCCAGACGCATGTTTTCCATCACCGACGCTGACACATCCCTGCTTGACACTCTGCCTCCGTATCTGTGGGCCAAAACGGATTCGGACGTAGGGCGCATGATGATTGACCCAGTGCACATTACTGTCCGACCAGATGCAACACTCCCAAAACTTCCACAATATCGGATATCGCCCGAGGGCGAGAAGGCATTGGTAAAGATTATTCAGTCACTGATAGACGCAGGAGTGGTAGAGGAAGTGGTTAGCAACGTTTGCAACAGCCCAATCTTGCCCATCATCAAAAAGCAGGGAGAGGGAGATGAGAAAGCATACCGCTTTATCATTGACCTTCGAGAGATCAACAAAGTGGTGGTACCCCAGTACCCAGTGGTCTCAGACATCACCACCATCCTGACTTGGATTCCCTCTACTGCCACCACCTTCACTGTCATTGACCTTAAAAACGCATTCTTTTCCATCCCCATCCACCCAGACAGCCGATATCTCTTCGGCTTCACCCTCAAAGCCCGCTCATCTAGGTTCTGCCGAGCACCCCAGGGCTACACAGAAAGCCCTAGCATCTACAGCCAGGCCCTCAAGAGACAACTAGATCAAGTCCAGTTACCCGATGGAGTGGTGTTAGTGCAATATGTCGATGACATCCTTTTGGCAGCTGACACCACTCCATTAGCTGTCACAGCCACCATTCAACTCCTGCACTTCCTTGCAGAAAATGGCCACAAGGTCTCCAAGAAGAAGTTGCAATTCTGCCAACCCCAGGTCACTTACCTAAGCCACCTTTTGTCCAAAGACGGAAGGAAACTCACTCCCGACCGGATCCAAACCATTCTCGAAACTCCTATCCCTAAGACTCAGAAACAGGTTCGCTCCCTACTAGGCCTCACCTCCTTCTGCCGACAGTGGTTACCCAACTTTAGCCTCATAGTAAAACCACTGCTTTCACTGCTAGCTAAAGACGTCCCTTTCCCACTCCCTTGGACCCCTGAGTGTCAGACCTCCTTCACGCAACTACGAGACGCCCTTTGTTCGGCCCCTGTGTTAGGTACCCCCGATTACACGAAGCCCTTCTCCCTTTACACTCACGAAAGGGAGGGGTGCGCTTTATCTGTCCTGACCCAGTCCATCGGCCCAAAGCAACGACCGTGCGCTTACTTCTCTGCCACTCTTGACCCTGTAGCCAGAGCCTTGCCTGCCTACCTCCGAGCTGTAGCTGCTGCTGCAATCTCTATCCGACAGAGTGAGGGGATCGTGCTCTCGAATTCCCTCACGGTACTGGTACCCCATGCAGTTGACACCCTCCTGAACCAAACCAAGACGCAACACCTGACGAGTGCACGACTGACTGGATACGAACTGACTTTGCTCGCACCCCATATCACCCTGAAAAGATGCACCACACTGAACCCGGCAACTCTGTTACCCTTACCAGAGGACAATCCCAATGTGCACCCTGTGCATGACTGCGTGACCCTTACGGACGAACAGACTAGAAGTAGGGTTGACCTCAGAGACACAGCTTTTCCTGACCCTGACGGAGAGCTGTGGGTGGACGGTTCCTGCATCAAACTCCCTGATGGCACCACTTCAGCTGCCTATGCAGTCACCACCGCTCGAACTGTAGTCGAAACAGCCCGCATCACGCAACGATCTGCCCAGGCAGCGGAACTGATTGCCCTAACACGAGCCTGCATTCTAGCAGCAGGAACCACAACGAACATTTACACCGACAGCCAGTATGCCTTCGGGGTGGTTCACCATTTTGGGCTCCTTTGGAGGGAAAGGGGATTCTTGACCTCACACGGCACCCCCATTTTGCACGGGGACCTAGTCTCCGCCTTGATCGAAGCCGTCCTTCTCCCCAAAAAGCTTGCAGTCATCAAATGCCAGGCACACAAGAAGGTGACGGACATTATAGGACAGGGAAATGCACTAGCTGACATCACTGCCCGAACGACAGCTGAAAGTAGGACGACAACACATATGTACGTGACCAGGTCACAAGCAGAAAAATGGACTGATGCTAGGGACACTATTAGAGACATTCAAATGGCTAGCACACAACACTAACTCACTGAATGGACACGGGTGGGATTAAAAGATGACGAAGGCTGCTGGCGGACAAAAGACACAAACAAATGGTTGCTACCTGACTCGTACCCGATTCCCATACTGACTATGGCACACTCCCCTGCCCACATAGGGTCGGCCCCCATGATTGAACTTGTCTCCAGAGTTTGGCACAATGATAAAATCACAGACTCTGCCAAACGTCTGGTCCAGCAATGCTTGATATGCCTGCAACACAACCCCGGGAAAGGAACTGTAGTACCCCGGGGAGGGTTTGGGGTCCCAAATCACCCGTTTGAAGTCCTGCAGATGGACTACATCCAACTAGACAGATGTCAAGGCCTGAAATATGTACTTGTTGTGGTATGCGCATTTAGCAAATGGGTGGAAGCATACCCTACCCGTGACAACACTGCTATGGCCACAGCAAAAGTTCTGTTAAAGGAGTTTTTCCCCCGTTACGGCCTTTGTCGAATTTTGTGGAGCGACAATGGCCCCCACTTCGTAGCCGAAGTTATCCAACTCATTTTGAAGGGGTTGGGTGTAAAACAAAAGTTCCACGCAGTCTTCCACCCCCAATCTGCTGGACTAGTTGAACGACATAATGCCACACTGAAACTAAAATTGGCCAAAATAGTGGCTACCACAGGACTGAAATGGCCAGACGCACTCCCACTGGCATTGCTTTCAATGCGTTCCACCCCTACCAAACACCACTTGACACCATACGAAGTTGTATTCGGCCGACCTATGAATGTCTGGTCTGCACCGAAACCAACTTCCATTCATGACGTCCCGGACGTCCTAATGTCTGATTACTTATGCCAGTTGACTAAAACACTGTCTGTTATCCATCAACAGGTGCTGCATGCCATCCCTGACACTTCCAGGGGTCCCGGACACACCATCCAACCTGGGGAGTTCGTTCTGATCCGGAACTTCCAGCGTGCCAAGAGTCTGGAACCCAGGTGGACGGGCCCCTGGCGAGTCCTCATCACCACCCGAACAGCACTTCGAGTGGAGGGAAAACGCAACTGGGTGCATGCGCACCACTGTAAGAAGATCTCCTCGACCCTGGCCACGACAGAAAACATCGACAACCAAGAAGAGCTCCTGAACAAGGACCGACCGTCACTGACCTGCTATCCTGATACCGAAGCACTTGAACTTTCAAAATTCTCTGATCCCACTGTACCATCCAGAGAAGGGTATTTCCTGCGCCGAAGGGAGGGAGCTCCGGCTAAGTAGACCACGGACTAAGTTGAATCTCAGAACGGTGACCTAAACACAACCACGGGTTACCGGGAGAGAAGCTAAACTAAGTCTGTGGTTCTGCCCACCACCGAGCACCTTGAAGATGATGGAAGCGCCAGATAAGAAGATGATGGAAGCGCCAAATAAGAAGATGATGGAAGCAACAGGAAATACCCACTACAGAAACCCAAGAGCAGACAGACTCCACAGCTCAAAGACAATTGCACTCTTCATCACAATCCTTTTCTGCTTTCTCCTCATGACCACACTCTGGTTTGTGGAAGAAAATGCACCTGCTCACGAAACATTCGTGACCACTGCTCAGCCTACCACCATGAAGGAACATCATCTGATTTCGCTCTCTCCTCAACTCAGAGAGAGGCGAAAGGAGTTCTGGAATAACTCTTTCGTACAGCTACTTCACCAGCACAACCTCGCCACCAATGCCACTAACTGTTGGATCTGTGGGTTGCTACCCCACGCCACTGGACACTCAATACCATTCATCCCTTCACCTTTCTCAGTTCACGGCTCCTGCCTTGCTTGGCTGATCCTTCTGCAGGAAAGCTTTAAGGACAATGCCACCTCCAGCAAAACTGTAACGCATTACTACCACGGGGTCTGGCGAAACAAAACAAAAACGCACTTCTGCCCGCAGACCTCCAACGACTCAATCCACATGGACATTCCTGCTAAAGAGCGAATTGAAATGCAGGTGTTCAACAATCCAACCAGACCCACCTTCTCCTACCTGCGGAAACGAACGGCTGCCACCCTGACTGTGGCCCTATCAGTCATCAACGTCACAGGCCACATGTGCATAGAAGGACTTGGGACACAGCTGGTAGGCCGCAGCGCCTGCCGTTTCACCAGAACTTTAGACTCCACCGATCCGCCTTCCTTTGTATCCTCTCCGAATATGTATTTCGTTTGTGGCACGAAGGCTTACACCTGGCTCCCCAGGGGCTGGGGGGGCACTTGTTTCATCTCCTTCATCCTTCCTCCGACTTATGTGGCCCCAGCGAATCATCATAGACAAAAACGAGCCAAGGACATTGAACAAGCCGACTCGACAGGAGCACAGTTCCTCGATGCAATGAAGGGACTCGTTCCACTCTGGGGCCCGATGGCAAACAGCCGTGCCATCCGACATCTGACCCAGGCAGTTGAGACAACAATGAACATCACAGCTGGGATCCTTGCTAATAACACCGCCGAGCTTCAAGCGGTCCGCTGGGTGGCCCTCCAGAACCGCCTTGTCCTAGATGTGGTTCTTGCGGACCGTGGTGGAGCATGCCGCATCATTGGGTCCAGCTGCTGTACATACATACCGGACAACTCACCCTCAGTGTACAAAGCCATCGAACATCTTCACAGACTCTCTTCAGAAGTCCACCAGGAACAAGAAGAATGGTCGCTTGGTGGTTGGTTCTGGAACACCGTTAAGAACTGGGGCTGGAGACTGTTCACCAATATCCTGATTCCTGTAGTTGTAATATGCGGTCTATGCTTAGGAATTCAATGTCTGCCACCTCTGTGTTCATTATGTGCAAATTGTATTTGCCCTAAGACTGTGGACTTTGGAAGCGAACGCATGAGAGCATTATATGATGCCGAGGTTAGGAATTTGATGAAAATTGACATTGAGTAGGCAAGTTGGCTAGATATGTTGAAAAGGGAGGACTGTTAAAAGTTAGGCTGCAAACGTCAACATTATCGGCGCCATCTTGCTCTTTTTCGAGCCCATTCGTGCGCGTAAGCGGGAGCCATTTTAAGCACTATGGCCTCCCTGCCCTCACTGATAGCCAGCGCGTCTCTCTCCCTCCTAACCTCGCAGGCATCCCCGGCACGCTGACAACCCCCTCCTGCTCCCATATGCCTCAGGTCATAAACCCCTCTTCAGCGCAGCCCTGCCTCGGAATCCCATCCTGTTCCCAGCGCGACACCTCCCTTCATCCCTTTCATGGTCCCAAGTCCTTTGATACAAACCCCCCTTTTTCTGTGTGCCCGTTTGTCTCCCTTGTTCCCAGGCCGCCACCTGGCCCTGCGGATACTGTTTATCACACCCCCGTACAGTAGGAAGCTTCCCTCTATCAAAGGACCCTCGAGTCGATCGAACACCCTTCACCCCATGAGATCCGATCAACTCCACACATTCCGTGAATCGGCGGAATGTCCAGCTGCGCGATAATCATCACCTGTTGTGACCGGGGTGGGGATTTCAACTGTAAACGTGTGGGAACGGGCTTGAAGCGGGGATTCCTAGGATGCTTTTCCGTACATCAAAGTATTGACAAATATGTGTTTCATGTAATAAAGCAATAAACCTGTGTATAAGAGGCCAGGCCTCAGAGATGCGGTTAGAGCACCTCGTGACAATACTTGCTGTCCAAATTGATGTGTTCTCCTCCGGAGAGAATAAACCCTTGTTTCCTGCCTTTCAGTCTCCAGCGCCTGCTTCTTCATTGATTAATATTCTGTGGGTAATAGAGGCGACACCGCCGGGCAACACAAAAGGGTCTTTGGTCACTGGTTGTCTAGCCACCCTTTTACAGTCCTAACAACTAATATTATTGTGTATAAGAGAAGGCGAAGAATACAACGGGGGCAATCATTATAGGTGTGTAATGCAGAGTTGTTTTGCTTACAGGTTTACAAAAGGGGGTGGTGATGAACAGAGTGTCTGAATTGAGCAGACCACTCTTACCCAGTCCAAAGATCAGGGCTTGATCCATCACCGTTATTTATCTCACTGCCCCATCCCAGCTCAGAACATGGCTATATGCAAATCAGTCTGTCCCTGGCCCAGTGCATCATGGGAACAGGGCAGACTAAACTACCAAGCCAATTCTTTACCAGAAAGGAGACAAGCTACCGGGGACCGGTTTCTGGCATTTCAGCCTCTTCGGCCCGGCTTGCTTGAATCCTGATGGAGCAGTGAGAAAGGGACTCATGTCTGAGTATACCCTGCCACACCTATAGTGGCCAAAATCGATTTACAAAAGGGGGTGGTGATGAACAGAGTGTCTGAATTGAGCAGACCACTCTTACCCAGTCCAAAGATCAGGGCTTGATCCATCACCGTTATTTATCTCACTGCCCCATCCCAGCTCAGAACATGGCTATATGCAAATCAGTCTGTCCCTGGCCCAGTGCATCATGGGAACAGGGCAGACTAAACTACCAAGCCAATTCTTTACCAGAAAGGAGACAAGCTACCGGGGACCGGTTTCTGGCATTTCAGCCTCTTCGGCCCGGCTTGCTTGAATCCTGATGGAGCAGTGAGAAAGGGACTCATGTCTGAGTATACCCTGCCACACCTATAGTGGCCAAAATCGATTTACAAAAGGGGGTGCTTACAGGAGCTGTAAATCAGATTAAACTTTGTTATTATCCACTTGCCTATTTTTACTAAGTGGGCAATAAATGATCACATTTAAAACTGCGCACATTAGGTGGTTACTGGGCACTATATGTGGTGGTCACTGCTAAGGACAGCACTGTTCAGGACAGCATTTGTTTTAGCACTTTGTGAAAGCTGATAATCTAAATCATTGCGGCTGACATGCCTTTATTTAATTGCCTCAAGCTGTGCATGGTGCGAGCGTGAGCCACACTGTTAAAACATGGTATTTCAAGCTGGTATTTATTTAAAGTCTTATAGTCTGAATTCAGCACCTGAGCATAATAGGACGGAATGTATGAAGCTCTGTGGTTATACGGAATAAGCAGCTACCTATGTTATGCCATCTATTAATGTAATAATTGCACTTTCACAATTGCTTTATTAACCTTCCTGCTTTCTCAAATTTGCTTGAAAATGCTTGATTTTTCTTCTTTTTTCTCAAAATTTTCTTGGGGGGGGGGGTTATCCCTCCAAACCCCCCTTTTGGGGTTCGGGCTCGCTTGCTGCGTTCGCTACGGTGCTGTATGCAAATGACTTGCCACCCCACCACTTTCAAATGTCACCCACCGCCCCTGTCACCATCCCTCATTAGTAACAACTTCCTCATGAATGAAAGGGCTGCCGCTCCAAAATGGAGATGTAAAATTTCACATTAAAGATAAAAATCCCTCCATTGAGCTTCCACGAGTGTTCTTTGCTTCCCTCTCCTTGGCACAGCAAGGCTGTGAAGTCTTCAATAACTTGCTGTGCCTCAAACATGTTCAGTAATACAGCTGAAAGGTATCCAGCGAGCGGCATTAAAGCATCACTACATCAAAATGCTACACTGAACATGTGGTAACTCCTACATGTTGAATTTAACAATGTTGTAGTGGTCCCCTATGGTTAGAACATGAAATGTCAACATACCGGCAAGAAACTGAAATACATCGGATTCTTCTGCTGTGCTGGAAAGGTCATCATATGTTAGCTCTTTTTTCTGTTTCCCGGTGCCATTCTTATAGGAGTAAGCAGCCAAATACCGAACGAAAAGTTCCTAAAAATGAGAAAATGTTTAGACTAGGAATATTTCAAAACAGGTCAATGTAGCGATTTATTACACCATGAGAAAATAGTAACAACATTAATGTCCTCTCATACAGAAGTCAACAACATGTTTATTCATGGAAGGTATAAATGCAGGAGACGTCAGTTGCTAACTGGAATGCTGTATGTGATAGGGCGTCTTTATGGTGCCCTCAATGTGTGCGTAACTTCTAATGAAAGAGGATACAGCAGGTATGAAGCTGAAAATGCTGGAGTACACACATGGGCTAAGCGAATACTGTCAAAGATTATGTTGTAGCGCAACCAACACAACATATCTTTGAATTAATAAAATGAGTTCTTCAATATCGGATGTCTTCTTTTTTAAATGTCTATTTATTAGTTAACAAATAGCACCCATTTCCAAACAGTACATGGTTCTGTTCATACCACAATAATGTCTTTGTGTTCATATTAACAATAATTAACTAGGCTGGCCCTTGAAGTTATCTCAAAACAAATCTTGTACCGTTGAGAGTCCGAACTTGTGCTTTACTTGAATGTAGGCCCCTATCCATTGTTTTTTTTCCTACAGTTGCTATTCCTGCTATGCACTACCATGTCTCATTTCTTTCATACCAGTGTAGTAGGTGCTGCTTTTGTTGTCCGGGGTTCAGGGTGGATTAAAGTCATTATGTATTGCTTTCAGTCCCAGAGGTAGTCTCCTTCTCATCCTTCCTGACCAATTTTACATAAATTTCCTCATCTCAAGCCCACCCATGGCCTCTTATTTTGGTGGTTCTGGTACTCATTACTCATATGGTGATCTGTCTCCTGGCTATGGTTCGTGCCCATATTTTCACTCTTCTTTATGGGTTGTTGCTAATACGTCCATGACAATATCCCAAAATCCACAAATTCAAGCACATACCAAACCATATGTATAAATAAGGCCAATAGGTGTCTGCATTTCAGACACTCCATTGTGTCCTTGTCCTATTTTATACACTGGGCTACGGGTAGTGTACACTTGATGCAAAAAATGACACTGTATCAACTTCAATTATGCATAACTAGACGGACTTGAAATAAGTTAACAAGCTTTTACCCACTCCAGTTTCATTTACACTACCTCACAATCTCTTTTCTGTTTATCTCCAATCTTCAACTCGCTCGTCTTATTATTGCACAGGCTAGAAGATCTGTGAAATTGCCCCTTAATCACGGTCTACTGTGAATCTCCCTTCAGAACACATCCCTCCGTCCATCCATTTTACCATACTGTCAATTAGTGCTTTATTTAATTTAGGGAGGTTGCGTGGTAGTACCAATTTCAGTAAAATGGTTGCCTATTATTTTTCTTTGTAAATGTAATTCAATGCTTAGATGCAAAGTCATTTTAAAACGGGATTCCATGGTGGAGTTGGTGTGGGGCCAGTGGAGATTTACCCAAATCTGCTATGGTACTCAATCTAGCTAGTAAATCCTAATCCTTGCTCTCCTTCTCATCACACCACCCAATTAAAAATGTTTGTGTTCTTGCCAAGTTATAGCATTCCGCAGCTGCGATCGTTAGACCTTCCTCTTCATCTCCAAGTTTCAGTTTGCCAACTTCACTCCGCTCCTTTTTCCTCCCTATGAGATGTGTGTTAGCATATCATCAGTGAAACCAAAGAGGGGTGGGGGGGGGGGGAGAGGGGGGTAATGGCTTATTTTTAGGCCCATCATACATGCCCGGACAATTCCAACAACCAAAAAGGGTATGCAGTTCCTATGTAGGTCCGTGAGATAAGAAGGGAGAGCGTGAATCAAAGGATGTCCTGTTGCGAACAGGGGGAAAGGGGACTCCCTCCTTTCGGAATTTGGGCCCTCGTACACCCCGCCAGCTGGGTGTCATGCTTCATCATCGGGCATGCTCCCAGTCAGGTTGGCGCTGCAAAATCTGACGGTCACCCTATGAGGTGCTCTTTAGCGGAGATCTGTTATTCCTTACTGTATGGTGCCGTGGGTGTGAGGGACCTACTGAGAGTAGATGTGTAGAGTGAGTTAAAACAGGGAAGGAAGTCCAGACTAATTACATTTTAATGGAACTGGCTCCCAACCTGGTTAAAATAAAAGTAGCAACTACCTGATGCTGTGTGTCAGGGTGTTGCACACAGCCTCATGTGGTCAACATGTTTCTTGCATTTATGTCAGAGTAATCTGGCGGCAATTCTTCAGGATCTAAACGCAAGTTGTAAATCTACACTATCCCTGGCGTTCTGGTACTACTAACAAAGATTAACCCCACAATAGACCTAAAGGTGGAGTAACCGTAGATGCGATGGACAACCTATAGAGAAACAAACAACAAGGTAAAGCAATGGTCATGTCTGTATTCCTGTGTTAAACATCTCTCTCCCTTGTGAAAACCCAAGTGGATGCACGTGATAAGTGAAGTGCCCCACATGGTGAATTGCGGTGGATAAAAACTAACATAGTAATCGGTATGATGTTTGCATGGTAACCAGTGATTGTAAAGTGTTAAAAACACAAAAAATGCAGCCAGGGTGTATTTAAGATGGTAGCTTACGTGTATCACCAGCCATTTGACTCACCTAAAAGCTAAAATAGCCTGGCCCCATCAGAGTCCGACAGGTCAAGCATTGTGGAATTTCCAGTGTCCTAGGAGAAGTAATGGTATAACGAGATTGTGATGCTGGAGGTCATAGTATTAATTAATGGTGCGTAAAGGGCGATTATAACAAAGGCGCCGCCAAGCCAGGCGCTCGCATGTAGTAAGGAGAGCCAATAAACCAGCACGGTTAGTCAGGGGGACGCTGTTAACAAACCGAGAGCCCAGCCCCAGCCAGCCCAAGTGTAGACACGCGTCTCGTCCCCGCATCCCAACCGTACCATACCTCAATAGTCTGTAGGGGAATGGTCGGAAGCAATGTCGGGGCTGACAGCGTGGCCACACTCTATGGCGGGTCCAGCGGGGGAAGGTCCCCAGGTGATGTAGCACATGTCTGCCACTGCAGTTGATGCCTCGAATAACTCACTCTCTCAAGTTGGGTCGGCAATGCGGCACCATATCATCAGCCACCATCCATTAGCACAGGGGTCTTTACACTGGGGGGGCAGGCCCCCCTAGGTGGGGGGTCTCAAGTTATCCCAGGGGGGAGGGCACCAGGCGCTGGCCAAAAGAAGCACTATGCTGATAACAGTACTTTGTTTTCAGTGGGGGTGGGGAGATACCGTGTTAAAAGGGAAGGGACTCCAAATATACTTCAAACCCCCACCTCCATTTCTAATAACCACACTATGGAGACTTTTACACGTTAATAAGGCCTGCTTGACCAGAATAGTATGTTTGGCAATCATGTACTTAACTGCACTTGTTAAATAAGAAGTAATAAAGTAACTAACATGTCAAACCAGAGCTCAACCCCTGTTAGTTATAGCACAGATCAGAGAGACTTTACTTAAAATGTGTTCAACATTTAGAAGTACCAAAAGAGTTAAAAAGTAAAAACACAATTAAAAAAACCCTTTCCAATTTATTCAAAATAGAGTATGTAGGAGAGCAGGGTCTGCTATCCTATGGTCACCCCAAATGTTTGCTTTTTGCTTCACTGGTTTATGACTTAATGTGGCTGTGGGCCTGCTAATCAGACCCACAGCCTGCTGTTCTCTCTCTAAATTAAAGCCAATGCACTCTAGGTGCATTACGAATTGGATACTGGTTCACCTTATAGGCCCCTGTAACAGTGTACCATAGGTACCCAGGGCATAGGTGCATACAAGGCCTACCAGGGGCTGCGGCATGTATTGTGCCACCCCTGGCCTGGCCTCCATATTTGACACAACTGGCTGATCACTCAGGTGGGGTAAGTTGGTGTAATCACCTCTTGCTTAGATATAGTAACCCTATATCTAACCTTAACTGGACACATGTTAACCTATAAGCCATTCCTATGGAAGGCCCCTGCAATCCTGGGGGCAGAGTGCGTGGTTTCATGTGAGATGGTGCTCTAGCATGAGCTGAGCCGGTCTGCAGCTGTCGGGAACAACTCCCTTAGCTGTTCCGGGATATTGCCATACAATATACTCTTAAGTGCATTATAATCCTCGCGGTTATATGCTAACTTTGGTTTGGCTTTATCAAAACATGTCGAGTAAGGTGTCATACGATTTGGAATACTATCCCGTCGACAGTTCTGTCGACGGGGATAGCATTCCACCCTTCTAGAGGGACACGACATGTACATAGCCTTAACCCAGGTTAAAGTTAACCAGAGCCTCAGCATCACAAAATGGATGCTGCCACCACAGACACAAGTCTGACCTCCTGCTGCTGCGAGTCCTTCCAGCGAGGGGGGCTTGGACAAAGGGTTTCCTGCCTTGGGAGGTGCGAGCACCACCCAAGACAGGACTTTGTGTATTGGGTAGGACAGGGCTGAATAGAATCAGACATGCCCGGGGCACACAAGGTGTCCCCGTGCATAAGCCAGTCCAAACCGGTCCTGGGACTTTCCAGACCTAGGCCTGGCGAGGAGCTGGACAAAGGAAAGGGGGTGTAACCGCCCCCCTTCCTGGTCCCACCCAGAGGAGGGACCTAGCAGGTGATCCACCCCTCAGATTGGGAATAAGAGTGGGAGCAGTGCCAAAGCACCTCAGATCATCCTGAATCAACTTGAAACTAAGAAGACGACTGGACTTCGACATTCTGCTGCACAGAAGACTGAAGAGTATCTCCCTTGTGGCCTAGGAGTGGCCACCCTGTGAACACAGGTACCATCCAGCAACTCGACGTCTGCTTTGCCGACACCTCCCGCCGGAGCCCGAGCCCAGAGCCTGACAAGACCCAGACTCCCAGACTTCTCACAGCCCGATCCACAGTCCCTGCAAAGAAGGGACCCGTGGAGGCACCGAGAGACGTGGGACCGGACCTCTTGGAAGACCCCCTCGGCGCTGACTGCGCAGCACCCGAGGCACCCTCGACGCTGTGCTTTGGGGTTTGAGAAGCCCCACAACCGAGCAGCCCTTGCACCGAAGATCAGCCCCCCAGCATCTCCACGATCTGCGTGGGGCCCTTTTGCATCGTGCCACTCGACGCGCCATCCCGGCCACTTGCCACGTGCTCAGCGGCCATCTTGGCGACGAAACCTACAATCTACACTGCGAGTCTGGTTGCTCCAGACTTGCCCTCGCTCCTGTAGAAGGGAGCACCCGCTCTGACATTGCTGGTCCGAGTGATAAGCCTTTTTTGATTCCTGCGTGGCTTGCATTAGCCAAGGCCTGTTTGCTCCGATCAAGTTGCCGACACCGCCATCAGCTAGAGCCTTTGTGGGACAGCTCGTGACCGACGCCTGGACGTCCTCGACCTCTTCGTGTCCACGTGGCTGCAGAGAGAAGCTACACCTCATCGCCTGTTTGCACCGGACATCACCTGGTTCCAATCTGGTTCCACGGTAGTCACTGGCTAGTGACTTTGAACATTGTCCCCTCTGCTTTCAGGTCTTCACCACTTCAGATCCACCCATGGATCCACCGGAACTCTTCACATCGAGCCGCCTGCAGCATCTTCAGCTCCAAGCACCACCGACCTGCGTGACGAAACCCGACACTACTTCGCACCTGTGCACCCGCTTCCTGTGGGTGAGGTAACTCAACAACGCCGGTGTTCCTACACTGGTACACACCTCTAGTGCCTGTTTCTAAAGTTTCACTCCTCTAGGTCACTCGGAAGGTTCCTAAAACACTAACTTTGTAACTTTTACGCACCATAGACAATGCATTGGTGAATGCGTGCACTTTAAACACTGCACCCGAGTCCCGCGGGCCTTTTCCGACTTAGTCACTGCTAGTCCCGATCAGCTCCAGCGATTCCCAAGGCCCTAGGCCTACTTCCTTTTCGATTGGTATCTCTTATACCACTTTCTTAATATATGGTCTGAGTAGCCACCCGCCCTCATCCATATTGTGCAACTTTTGTGTATTTCAACTGTGCTTTGTTTTAACGCTTGTGCTTCTGTGCTCATAAAGAGTATAGGGGATATTTGTAGTTAATAAATATATATATATATTTCCAATATATATCTGTGTGGTGTCCTTTCATTGGTATTCAAGGAGGTTGTATATGGTAAAACAGCTTGTTTCACATGCCTTTCAGAGTTTAGCCTAAGACTGCTTTGTCCACGCTACCACTAGGATAGCTGGTCTATAAGCTTGACTTACAACCAATCATCATAAGGGTTGCTTGGCATGGTACAAGGTGATCACTAGAACTAGTAAGCATCACATACCAGGCCAACTTCTCACAGAGTACACTTTCCCAAAAATAAAATGACACCAAAACAGCAAAAATTCAAAAAGGAGAACAGGAGATACATTTTTTTTTTTTAAGAGGAAAGTGTCAAGAAAAAGTAACGCGTCAATCAGTAACCACTGTTAGCGGGTGACTGCTAGATGCAATTTCAGGTGGACTGTGATACAGCACGGGTCAGATGCTGATCGAAGAATTTACCTTAAGATTTGGTCTTTGAAATATAAGTTAAAATCCATCAGTGAGGAACAGTTGCAAGAAGTATCTGAAGAAGTGCTCTTGAAACCAATCAGCTAGCGGATGGGTTCTCGCTGAAGCAGTTAGTTTGGATGGAAAACCTCTTAGTGAGAAAAGTTCACATTTTGCATCCAGTGAAGTCTGCTTGTTGGTTGGATACTTTCAGAGCCTTCACTCTGTAAAGATTTTTAATTTCTGACTTTGTCTCATTTTTGGAGTTCAGAATCATCCAGCGGAGCAAGGCTGCAAGCTGTATCCGATGATGAGTTCCAAGATGCCAGATACCTTCTCGCAGCGGGGAGGCTGAAACGGAAAAACATGTTTCTTCGGCCCAGCAAAGTTGCACCTTGGCCAGATCCATTTCAGTGGTTGGTCCCGGTCCTCTAGCAGACTGAACTCCGAATTCTCACACTTTTTCATATTGTAGAAGTCCAGTTAGACACAGCCAATTGTCCCAGAACCTCAGGGACAGCATTTAGCGGCTAGTTCTCACTCCACCATAGCCCACCAGCAATGTCCAATACAGGTCCCGTTCCACATAGCCAAGTAACAACTTCACTACATTTCCTTGAGAAAGGGCACGCCCATTACAAGTAAATGAAGTTCCTGATTCCACCTTAACTGGTCTTCCTGCAAAGAGAAGAAAAACACCTCGCAACACACAAGCCATTGTCTCGCCTCATGGAGCGCTTTCACATTTCATAAAGGTCAAGCACTGGCTGAGCTGCTGCTGAAGAGCTACCGAAAATTAGGCTCCCGGAGCTTCAGGCAGGGAAAAGATAACTTTCTAGAAGGTACTTTCCTAAATATTTATTTAAAAAGCTAATTTTACCACTAGATAGAATTTTTGATAGCTATTAAAAAGAATGGTTGAACTATTTTCCCTCCTGGTCCCAAACGCAAGATAGCACAATTAATATTTTAGTCGGATTGATACAGATCTGCTCAGGATTGGCTAACACACAGTAATTACTGATTTTAATATATCCGGTCTTTTATTGATGTTTTTACGCATATATTGAACATTTATATGTTGCACAGCACTTTGCTTACCTTTTCCCCAGTCGTCCGCGATTTGGCTGAACCGATTATTGTAGAGAGAAAGGCCTGTTGCTTCCCACTTGCTGGCTGAATTGGAGGGGGCCATTTTCGGATAGTTAGCACTCTAGTCGTTCTGACTGAGACACATTACTTAAGGGCAATTAACAGTGCGAATGCACCATTAATGGGATTGATACCGACCTGCTCATGATCGGCTAACACGCAATAATTAATCATTTTAATATTCTTGGTCTTTTATTGAGGTTTTTAAATATATACTGAATATTTGTATGTTGCACTGTACTTTGCCTACATTTTTCCTGGTCCACCGCGGTTAGGCTGAACCGATTGTGGTGGAGGGAAAGGCCTGTTGCTGCCCACTTCCTGGTTGTATTTCAGGAGGCCATTTTCAGATAGTTATCGCTCAAATCGTTCTGACAGAAACGCTACTTAAGGGCTATGAGATCGCAGACATGATGAAGACACGCCAAAGGCCAGCCCGTTTGCATCCGGACCTCAGGTCCGATCGGCGCTCGCACATCTTCTCCAATAGTATACTTTAGAATGCAGCTTCTGAGGCCACGTGTAGTCGGTAAGCTTAACCGATGTACTGCATTTAGCTTTGTTGAAATGTATGATCATAAGCACAGTGTGTGTAATACATGTGGTTTTATGACATCCCATTTGCCTACTGGTTCATTGGGTAATTTTCAGGGTGTTACTAAACCAGCTGGGTTATGTGACGATACAGGGAGATTGGAACCCTCGCTTAAAAAGTTCCTAATCAATGCTTTATCTATGCTAAAACACAAGGAAGAACTAGGAGACTTTCTGTTGGTGTACAACCCTGACTGAGTTTTTACAATGAAGCTTCGGGCCCGATCAAGTGGATGCCATTCCGTCCAACTTCTTAATCCTTATTCATTCATTCATTCATTCATTCATTCAGCAGGCATGCCTGGAGGAGACTTGGCAGTAATCTATAAGGCACACTATCAATGTCACCTAGATACCAACATCTCTAGCAACTCCTGTGAATCTCTCTATTTTAAGATCAACATCTCTTACCAGCTCTTTCTCCAGCATGTTAATTTACAGACAGGTGGTTGAAATGAGGTGCAAGGCAGAGGTGGTACCGGTCTCCTATCTGCGCTTGCTACAGACTAATAGCCAAACATTTCAGGTGATAAGGGGCAGTTAATGGCATGTATGTAGCTGGTCATCGTCACGTGATATCTATATGCTTATGATGGCCAATATTTGAGCAGTCAACCTTATTCTCCGCTATCAAGTAAGTGGCCAAACGTATACAATGATAAGCATGGGAAATCACATTGGAGACATTCATTAAAATCAGATGAAACCTTCCATTAATGTTCTTATTTTCCACTACTGTGTATCACTTTTATAAACGTAAATAACGGATATTAAGGAAATAAAGTATTACCGTGCTGGTTGTGAAATGCAAAACAATGTAATTGTAGGAGCACACCGCAAATGGTTATGTGTAATATGCGGTGTAGAGACAAGTATACCAAGATGATACAAACCAATGTGTGTAGTTCAAATGTGTCTATTTAAATTAATATTCAGTGTGGGTGACGAGGACAACGAGTGGTGAGGATTGCTTTATTAGCTTCTTTTTTGTATAACATTTTTAATATAGGTGTGTGTTTAAATAAAAATAAAAAATTAGGACTATGCAGCAGGAAGGCTCTTATTAAGTCTATGATATGCCTTAAATTAGATGCAATGACAAGAGTAATTAACCACTAACTATAAACTGATGCCTAGCTATCTGACATGAATCCTGAGGGTTTCACACCTATAAAATGTAAGACACTGAATCTACACTATTACCTTTCATTCAAACACCAGACTAACAAAAAAAAGCATTGAAAACGAAATAGGCCTCGCCTTTGATTAAGTCAGAGCCATTTGCTTTTCTAATGGTATTGTATAGCAAAGCAAATGGCTTTAACTTAATGAAAGGTGAGACCTAATGTTAGCCAGTGTCATTCTCAGTCAGTGTCAGTCGGTCAGTCTGTGTCGGTCAGTCTGTGTCGGTCAGTCTGTGTCGGTCAGTCTGTGTCGGTCAGTCTGTGTCGGTCAGTCTGTGTCGGTCAGTGTCAGTCGGTCAGTGTCAGTCTGTCAGTGTCAGTCGGTCAGTGTCAGTCGGTCAGTGTCAGTCGGTCAGTGTCAGTCGGTCAGGGGTCAAGGGGAGCGCTTCCCATGGAATTTGAGGGGGACTTATTTTTCCATGAAAGTTTATTCATAAAATCATTAGCAGATATAAAGAAGCACATGCACAGGCCTTGGCCCTGTCTCCCCAGCAGGCTGAAAGATCGGTTACACACCTTTCCTCAACATTATGTCAAGAGAGCCAGATTTACTGCACCTTATTAAACTATAGCGGTCCGGCTAAAAAAAGAGAACTTGTCATTACAGTTGAGTGACTTACTCTTACAGGTTACACGTCAGTGAAGTAATTCTGATAAGGGCTCAGTGGTGCATCCCAGCGCCATGGAAACTGTCAAACTGCGTAAGGAGCCTAATATTTATTGCAATGTGTCCCTTTTGCCATATATTTTAGAAGTCACACATCAGTGTGTGTGAATTCTTGTGTTCAAATACTGTTTTTTTAAACACGCTTCCTACCGGTTGTGCAGTCCTCAGACTAAGTGCCTGTGTGCTCATTTCTGATCCCCCCTATTAAAGTTGCAGAGGAACACCCAACATTATTTGCTCTTAACAGTTTAAGGGGGGGATGAGGGGGGAGCGGAGCGTGCGAGTTTGAAATGTGGCCGCGGGGCATCAAGACCCTATTCAAGGTGAAGCACCAGTACCCATCACTGTTTATGCTGGGACAGCGCCACGGGGTCATCAAAACTGTTGCCCGAACTCACCTCATGCAATGCTGGCCTTGTGTGAAGGTATCGCAACACTTCCTTGCTACAAAATTCAGACAGACTATTCCTGGCCCTTCCGCAGGCTCTTTGCTTCCGTACTGAGACCGCATGCGGAAGAAAGGAGAGTGCCTCATTTCCTGACCCAGGCCCATTGCCGGCAGAGGACCACTACTTAGAGTGGTGATGGGACTCTGCATGGCCAACCGCACGTGGGTACATTGCTGTCTTTAGCAATTGGAGAACCCAGGCTAGTTACGGGCAGAGGACCGTTGCTCAATTGTGGTGACGCGACTCTTCGAAGCTAACATCGCGAGGGCCCATTTGCTACCACGTTCAGGTAGCCGGGGGAAGGCTTTGAAGACCACCATAGCGGTGAGTGGCAGTGGCCGGTTTCATTGTTGTTAGCCAGGCAAGAGAAGAGATTAGGAAAAGGCGCGCCCCCACCCCTTAAAGGGACAGCCTACAGCACACGGCTTTGGAGCAAGAGTGGAGCCTGTGCCTTAAAGGTAAAGCATCATATTCCCTGGGGGCCGGCAGAGGACAGCTGCAGATCGCAGCAACCTGACTCGGCTATCAAACATGTGCACTATGCAAGTTGAGGCCACGAGGGCAAGGCAGTAACTTTGAACCGCACAAGCCAATTACAGTTAAAGTGAGAGCACCCCCTGGGCATTAGTCATTAAGTACAATTGTAGGACTGAGGCTGTGGTGGTCAAAGGTGGGGTTTAGTTTTACGTGGCTCCCAGTTTAGGAGACTCGATCTGGTTGTCAGCAGGCCGTGTCACTGTGGTGGTTATTACCCAGCCGGGCCCCTGGCCTGAAACTAAGTGCCTATGGACTACATTTTAACTAGACTCGGAGAGAGTGGCAAAGGGCAGGAGCGGGCAGATAAAAGAGGACTAAATCCCAATAGAAGCTCCTGGCCTGAAATTAAAACAAGAGACGAGCCCCCCTCCGCTGCTAGGCAACCTGCGACGCTGGGCCAATCCCAGCACAGCTCACGGTGATGTAGGAGCCCACAGCCGATGAAGCTCCCGGCGGGGAGCCCTTGTCTTTATGGGGCCATGTGTTTGAAACAAATGGCCCATAAAGATAAGAAACCTTTTGCGACTGGAGGAAGGCAGGTGAGCCCGTCCAAGTGGAACGGCTCAAAAAGAGAAAAGAACATGTCACAAAGAGCTCTTTTACAGTGGCTGGCCACCGTTTACCATAAACGGTGATGCCGGCCAATGGGAAAGAGGGGCAGGGTTTAAAGCCCATTACTGAAAGCTCCTCAAAAACATAAAATCTCGCCGAGCGAGCAGCGCATGTGCGCAGCCATGCCAGCTGAGACCTAAAAAGTACCAGCAAAATGAACCTATGGTTGCATTCCACTGAAAATAAAACATATACCTTCCCCTAACCAGCGTTCACATTACTGTTCAAGCTTTGTGCTCTCTCATATTAAAAGCGAAGTTGAATTGCTGAACAGGTGCAAAAAAGAGTTACGTGAAAAGCAGTAAAACAGATGCTTGAAGATAGCTCAATATTGCCACCTAAAGGTTAAAACGAAATTAACAGTGTATGAAGATTTAAATTAATTTTTTTTTGTAAAACAGATACACACGCACTGGCAAAGCCATTAACTCGTTCGCTGCGGCGGCTATTCCGCCGCAGCGCTAACAGGGCGGGGCGGCCGCATACTGTTGACAGAGCCGCTCCGTCACCAGCCGCGGTTGGGCGCGGCAGCCGGGCCATGACGGAACCGCTCCGTCATCAGCACAGCCCAACCACAGCTGATGACGGAGCGGTTCCGTCATCAGCATCGAACGGGTTAAGTCTCGGCTCAATAAGGCAGGGTAGTTGACTTTGCCAATGCTTTTTTAAAATTGGAAGTGCATGTGTACGCATGCATAATCGGCAATATTCCCAGCTGTCAAGGTTTCAGATTGCTATGTGTGACACTGTCATAATTTCAGTGTAATTATGAGTGACATTTAAATAACTATGAGTGACACTTTTTCACGAGCAAAATCAAGCAATGAAGACGAGGGAAACATACAATTATCAGAAATTACACCCATTTGAGCAATGAGAAACTCTTAAGAAGATCTTAATATATGCAAAGCACCAGAAATGGAAGGGCACTAACCTACTGCCCTTGTAAACTGATCGGTCAGTGGAATACACTCTGCATCGAGCATTTCTGATGAGTGAGGCTGAGGTAAACATAGGTTACAGCCAGCCGGGGAGCTCATTGCTGCTCTCAATCCTGTTAATACTGGACGAAAGCTCAATCAGCAGTGGAGTCACTAAGACAGGCGGTAATTCAATTTAGTTGTATGACTTTGGCGATTGCAGAAGAGCACTCTGACTCTGCTTGTGGTCAGATGTACGTATGTTATTGGATCCAGGGCATGCTTGTTTGTTTGTGGACGCCCCCAATGACCACCTTCACTACAGATCCCCTCACTACCACCCTTTAATGGTGCCCTTCAAGTCTCCATAACCACTCTCTCAATCAGATGCATTTAATTAGGTTTATAATGCCACTCATACCAGTGAAGTGTGTCAGAACACTTTACATCACTCACACATTATACAGAGACAATCAATCAAAATGTGTAAATCAGTGTATAGGAATGTTACATAATACAGAGGACTATCAGGTGTAAGAGTCACATGTCATCCACACCGATACACAGTATAGTTTGAGTGCTTGTCTAGAGAAGCACAAACTCAGAATTTAAAACTTTACACTGTGGTTGGGGGTTCTCTTTAATAATAAGAAATTATTTTTACCAAAATGAACCCTTTTTGCAACATTTTAATAAGAAAGACGGGGGAGGGAACCACAGCGCTCTAATCTATACCTTGCAATTTACAGGCAGCTCTTTTATGGCAGTTATTAGCACACTTCTATATTGTGATTTTACTTTATACACTGCACGTAAAAAAGGATCTTTCGAACAAAGCACTGACCTATTTACATCATATGCACTCCGTGATCAGCATGGAACACGTACTTCGCAGCAGGCATATTAACCCTTTGCTCTACTTTATTATCAGTCAAAACTTCCACTAGACATAATGATCACATTCCAGGAAAAACATTAATCACAGAGTTAGCGTGACATTTTTATAGTTGTATGAACATTTCTGGAGGAAAAGAAGGCGGCAGCAGGTGTAAAACTAAAATACTTGCGAACATGGTGAACACTACTTGTAGTCATTAACAACATATTGGGTCCTAATTGATTGTAATCGTCCTCCATTGACAAAAGTACAGAAATCCATAGTTACCTTCTAGAGGTCAAGCCATGTAAACAATCAGAGGAAAAGTCTCATGAATAAATGGATATTTAGGTATTCCTCTGGAGGCGACCATAGGAAATCTTCCAAAGGCTAACAAGCCGGAAAAGGGGAACAGTTCCACGAGGAAAAAGCTGAGACTAGAAAATATAAATCTTTACTGGAGGCAGGAGGTGAAAGAATCCAGTACAGTCTACACAGAAAATGTTCGCTCCTACCGAGGGCCAAATTTGGATAATAAGTCAATAGATTAAGGGCGTTAGCCGTTAGTCATTATTCAACCCAGTATCAGAGGATACAATTTGCATTTCATTTAACACAGCGCCTTAGCACACGATATAGCATTTTACATTTTCAGTTCAACCAGCTATAACAAAAAAAAAAGATTATAGTGGAACAGCTTTGCAAATTAAGATGCGTCTAATTGAATCACCTTATACGAGCGCTGCCTTGTGTCCAAGAAGTCCCGACCCAAGGGGTGCTGCCAAACCATGCCACCTGCAGAGTTGGCAGCTAGTGGCAAGTGTAAGTCTGCAGGTACAGCGCCAGCCCCTGCCCCGTGTCAACGGAATACCCAGGCATGACTAATTATCTTGAGGGCTAACGTTCTCCTGTTGGGCCCACGTGCACCGTGACCTGCGCTCCCATGATTGCTAGCCCAACCAACTTAATATCAAGCCTCCGCAGAGTGCGCATGGTCGTGCCTGTGTCAGGAGCAGCCATTTGTCCCCTCCTGTGACATCAATAACAGCTCTGCCATGCGTGTGCAGCTACAGCAGCTTCAGTCAGCAATCTATTTTGATAGAGGACATGATCACATTGACACAAACACACTCTAAATAGAAAACGGCGCTGCAGCGGTTAACTGAACCATTCGACTCTCTATATTACAATATGGTGTTACATATTGTAATATACAGAGTCGAATTGTTCACCAAGCTTCACATCCAGCGCAGGGGGACATCAGAAGCTGAAAATGCAAGATAATGCATTTTAATGCGGTCAACCACATTAAAAACATTAGTCTAACACCTGATGCGTGGTACTTGGCAGGACTGTATATTGCAATGGGTTTCCTAATAAAGAATCTCAATTGCAAGGTGACTACCACAATTTTATTATCAGTGTAGGCAACAAGGGGACCCGTCTAGGTAGCTGAGGACCTCGGGTAATTTATGATTTTATAAAGAACAAAGGTCCTAAACTTTTCAATGCAGTTATGAGTAGTAAGCACACACTTAAATAAGAACTATGTCTCTTTTTCTCCAATGTCCAACCGGACAAGAGAATATTTATTTTCAAGATTAAACGAAGATTCAAGAATGAGTGAGACACGACAAATCAAAGACTGGGCACAAGCCTGTACCAAGTAAAAGGGGAGAGAGAACAATACAGGGGGAAAAAATGACAGGCAAACAGAGTGGAGCAAAAGGTGGCTTACAGTACAATGCAATCTTGTGTAAGCACAAACCAACAGTTACTGCAACAAATATTGTACAAATAAAAAATGCAATACTGTTAAAACAGTCGACGTGACGTTTCGATCCCTATCTCCAATTATTAACTGGGATCATCTTCAGGACTACTTATAATGCTATTGCCTGAGTGATTTGGGAAGCCTAATCGCCGATAGGTGGGGAACCGAAGGCGTCTGGGTGCGAAGCCTCGGAAGTGGCGAGATACACCTTAGCATGTGCACAGGGAGCCTGGTGAGGCTTCTGTGAGGTGGGAACGTTCCTTAGACTGATGTGAACGGCCTTTGCACAGTGGCAGAGGGCCAGGTGCGGTTTAACAGCCTGGAGTACTAAGGGCAAGGGGCGGCTGCAAGATTATGCAGTCCGGGTCCAGCTGATCCTCGATGGGATCTCGGAGTCGGGCGTTTGAAGTCCCGTCCGGAGTAGCGTGGCAGATGGCCCAGCTAATACATAAATCTGAGGGTATAGAAGTACAAGGGGAATAGAACAGTTGACTCCAAGGACGGCCTATAGCATATCTGTGGGAAGAAGGTCCTAGCCGCTTTTATCAAACAGAGTGACTAGAAAGAGGAAGGGCAATGTGTCACTAAGCCTGCAACTAGTAACCAACACAAGAGACATACAACAGAGGCACAGTCAGGAGCCGCTGGATAATGTAGAGAGGGAAATGATATACCCACATAGGCAAGACTTGTGAAAGAGACTGGAGCTGGACTCACTCCACCGCCCTAAGCTATGGGTTGTAGTGGAAAGATAAGCGAAGGGACATTGATCCAGATGCCTTCAAGTAAATGCACTATTAATAGCTTTGTTTTAGTTGAAACTGGTTACTATGAATCTGTACAGAGGTAAAAGTTATTCACACTTGACAAGTATTATAGAGCTGTGGATAAGGGAGGTGTCCACTGGATTAAGCTTTCATCGGACATGTAATGGAATAGGTGAAACATAACTAAGAAACAGCAATGAATATTTTCCTGTAAGTGAATAACAAAGAGGGTAAAAAATAATATATCAGACCAACTACCTGTATCTGAGATCATTCAATCCACATATCACAACTATCAATGTCCGGCATGCATTTACAGTTGTCCAATTAAGGGTGTCCCCCATTCCTGAATAATGTACTGGGCCTAGCTACATGAAATCAGACTTTCTGGCACTGAGGCACAGATGCCTCATGTCCTAATCTGGAAGCATGTGAGAATTTCATCTCTCTCAAAACTCTACCACCACCTGAGTCCACATGCACTTTAATGTGGTTTTAGTAGTCAGAAAACAAGGGAAAAGGTCACTTATGTAATTATTAGAATACTCTGTAATAGAATAGAATGTGGGACGATGAGGGAAGAATGGATGCTGGGACGGCTGAGACAGAGCGACAGGACCTGTGTGGGGTTGTATCTGTTTGTACCTGCTGCTCCTCATGAGAATAAACTTGTGACTGCAACCAGTGTGGTCGGATCTTTCGTAGAGGAAGAGAGCAAGCAACATTGAACTTGGGAGTCCCAAGTTGCAAACAGATTTGTAATCTACATGTTTTAAGGTGCCGCCGGCAGAATAGTGAGTGTATTTATTATACAGGGTACCTTGAGCACTGTGTTGGACGGGTCGTGTGTCATGGCTGATGTCGGAGGCCTACGGCTTGAGCAAGAATTGGCTGTGGATACATGCAAGCAAGACTGAAGCTTGCAGAGCGACCAAGGATTGTCCGTTGCTGCTTCATGCGCTGAATAGTGCGCAAGCAAGACTGAAGCAGTGATGCACGGCTGGACACGTATTCACACCCAGCGTGCAGGGGCCATTTTGAATTGGGCAGCAAACAACGTTAGCTCTATAGTGTCATGACGTGCCGAGTGACCATTTTTGGACGACCAATTTTTACACATTTTTCTTCCTTTCAAGGAAGTTAGCAGTTGATGCGTTTCCATTTCTATAGGAAGATAGGTTTGAAGCGGTGCAACATTTTGGAAATTTTCTGTGCTAATTGTGAAATTAGCTGACACTAGTTACGCACGCTATGGATAATTGAACATCATTTTCATCACAGCAAGTTTTATTTCAGGAAGGGTTTGAATTAATTATTCCTGCTTGGATGATTACACCTGGATCGGTAGCAGAAAGGTACATAATTTGTGATGAAGAAAGGACTGCGTGTTTCTGTATATTGCTGCACACAGAACAATTCCACATTCACTACATTTATTTTAATGTGTGCACTGTATTGTTACTACAATGAGTTAAACATTTTCGGTAAGTCCACCACAGGCGTTTTGGGCTGCATGATCGGAACCTGGGTTGAGATGGAGCAAATGGAAAGAGTATTTCTTAAACTACCACTTCAATGTACAGTTGGATGGTAAAAGGTTTCCAGAACACAAAAGACGGATTTCGTTACATTCTTTAGCCCCACAGAGTCATACAACTAATTTAACAAAACGGTTGAGGGTGGGGCCCAAGCGTTATAGATGTGGTAGTGGTGAACTTTTTGCGCCTGCTAAAAGGTGCCCTGCTAGAAAAGTAAAATGTAGCACATGTGGTGCATTAGGGCACTATGTAAAGGTTTGCAGGGAGAGAAATAAATAAGTGAAATGTGTACAGAAATATGAAGAATCAGATGGTGATACTACTAGTAATGATGAAGGCTATTCGGAATCCAATCTGGAATTCAGAAGAAACTAGTTTTGAATATCTCGGATGGATGTTTGGACATGTAGAAAAAACCTGAATTTTCTATGAATACACAAAGTCAGGAATATTCGTACATCCCTGAGAAAGGATGTAGTGAAAGAATTCTGAAGGACGCCTGCTCTACTGTTGCTGCTCCACGGACCTGACCACAGCTAGCGGAACCCGCTCCGCGGGTCCCGCGTCGCAGGAGGGGGCTAACCTACGCTGTTCCTTGCTGGGCGGTGAGTGTGCGACAGGGCTGCGAGCTGCAACCCGGACTCAGTCTCCCAGGAGTCCCGGGTTGTCCAGGCCGTTACAGCTGGCCCGCTCTCCCTGACCGCCCCGCCCAGCCCCACCCGCCTGATAATCAGCTGTGATTGCCATTTGCCCTGGGACTCTGAAGGACGCCTGCTCTACTGTTGCTGCTCCACGGACCTGACCACAGCTAGCGGAACCCGCTCCGCGGGTCCCGCATCGCAGGAGGGGGCTAACCTACGCTGTTCCTTGCTGGGCGGTGAGTGTGCGACAGGGCTGCGAGCTGCAACCCGGACTCAGTCTCCCAGGAGTCCCGGGTTGTCCAGGCCGTTACAGCTGGCCCGCTCTCCCTGACCGCCCCGCCCAGCCCCACCCGCTTTATTTGTTAACAGCTGGGACGCTCTACCCGCAGGCTCCTCCTCTTCCTCTTTTGTCAGTGTATTTTCAGCTTGAGTGCCCAGCTGCACGGGAGCGCGCGGGAAGGCGCCGGGAGAAGCCCGGGACAAGGGCGGGACCGTCTGTGGCCGTCAGGGGCCAAAGGAGGCCGGGCTGGGCCATATCCCTTACTTTTTTTTTTTTTTTCATAACCTCGGTTGATCTGCGGTTCTGAGTAGGGTGATGCCCTCCCCGGCTCCACGTGAAACTCCACTAAGGGAGGGGGGAAGCAACACAGGGACGCTGGACAATTACTTCAAATCCGCCAAAGGAGACGGGGGCAAAGAAAACTCCTTGGAGAGGCGTAGGGCGGAGCGTCTGCGCTCCATTGAATCAATGAAGAGTAGACCCCTGACAGAAATTATCCCGTATCCCACTTCTCAAGAAGAGGGTACCCCTCCCAATAGCTCAAACTTACCGACCCTTGAGGATTTCCCCCTCCTACTACGGGAAATCCCAAGCACCCCTGGTATGTCCCCGGAAAAGATCACAGAGATAACTCCATCCCTACTATCAAATACCCCAGTGAACCTGGTTACCCAAACTCCCTCTCTGAACATAAATAAGAAGACTAAGCCAAAGCAAAGTGTTGCGGTGGAGCTGCATAGGCCTCCACCTAGCAAACGCAGTAGGAAGTCAAGGGGGGGCTTGGGGAAAACCAAAGTATCCCATCTAGATTTTGGCAAAAAACATAAAACTGCACTCCTATCTGGCAAGGATAATGACACTGCGCCTATTGTTGTCCCCTCCAAGGATTCAAGCCCCAACACAGCTGTTGCTAACAGTGATCTAGTGGCAAACACATCTAATATAAACCCCTCCCTCACGTCCTTAGGGAGTATAGAATTCTTACTACGTTCCCTCTTACAGCCCATTAGTGATAGCTTGAAAAAAGTTGAGATCAGGCTTACCATCCTAGAGACATCTCTTACTACCTTGAACACCTTAGTTAGTAAGCAATCCAAAAATGCGGGACCTAATCTCCCCGTAGACAACCCTCTCAAAACAGGAGTCTCACATGGTGCCAATAAAGTCCCTTCCCAGGGCGCTCCCACTGCCCCTTCCCTACAGCCACTAATGGCTATTCCAGTACAGGCACCGCGCAATAACCCAACTAATAGGCCCTCACAATCAATAGACCGTGCCCCTCACAGTTCACAGACAGGGACCAATGCTGGCCTTCCCCAAGCTGATAGTACATCCTCCCCCTTCCCGGTCCGGCCAGCCCCAAGACCACGGAGACCAGACTTGCCGCCAGAAGCTAACAGACTAACGGTGGTGTTAGCAGGCGCCCCCCAACTACGAATAGGAGAAAATGAAGACTTCCAATCTCTAAAGAAAAAGGTTATTAAATGGCTAAATTGGAACCGACCCCTACCACCTCATTTTAACAACGAGATTATTATGGTTAGAAGGGTCCCCTGGTTAGGGAAGACCAGAAAAACAATAATAGGGGATTGTATTTTGGTAACTTTCAAAGACCCGGGCACTGTCTTGCACATTTGCGAAGGAGTGAATCGTTCATTGGATTCCACTATTCAGACCCTCCCAGTATCCTTTTTCTTCCCTCCTATCCGCATGCACCACGATCGACCGCATGATGAATGGATAAGGGTGGAACGGGGACGCAGACGCAAGGATTATGCACAACGCCCAAATTTTCAATTGCCTGATACACCCTATTTTCATTTTAACCGCTTTAACTGCTTGAATGGATTGGATGGGGTTGATTGACTTTCTGCTTACAACCCAGCAACTCTGGACAATGGCCCCTGTAGACTTCCTGAGCCAACCGCCTCCACTGTTGGTTATGTACCTGAACTTTTGAATGATCCAGTGACTCTGGATAATGGCTCCAGAAGACTCCCTGAGCCATCTGCCCACACTGTTGGTAATGCTCCTGAACTACTGACTGATCCAGTGTCTGAAACCATCCCCTCCAACCTTCTTGGCACAGCAACTGACACCCCTGAACACTTAAGGTTAATCTGGTGGAATGTTGCTGGACTGGCCAACAAATTGGCTGATCCTGACTGGGCAAATTACATTGAGACTGGAGACGTCTGTATGTTCCAAGAAACCTGGGCTAGAGAAGATTATGGTCACCAAGGCTACATGTCATTTTTCATTCCAGCAAGGTGGGAGGGCAAAGGCCGTCCGTCAGGGGGGCTCACGACCTGGGTTGCATCCCATCTAGGCTGTGTGGCAACACGGTTATCGGCTACCTCCGATGATATTCTTGTGGTTTCATTATCCTGGCCCAACCAAGCTAAACTTGTGTTAATTAACATCTATTCTAGGCCAGTGGGAATTGCAAAGGAATCACCGACCATAGATGAACTCACGAACTATATATCTGAACTACCGAGTGATTCATTCTATGTGGTGGGAGGGGACTTTAACTCTCAATTTGAGCCACTCCCTGGTCTTCTGGAGGGGTTCTCATCGGAAGAAGAGGCCAGATGGGCAATGCCCTCAGTAGAAGCCCCCCCCCCGAAGGCATGGACCCCACTTGCATTACAAATTACAGCCCTCACCCTAAAGTTCGGAATCAGAGCCTGTAATGGGCGTATGAAATCTGACATACCCAGCAGAACCACCTACAATCGAGTGGGAAGAGAGTCTCGCTTGGACTATGTCTTGGCCCAAATAGTGAAGTGGCCAACAATCCGGGACTATAGGGTAACGGAAAGGACCGATAGCGACCATAATGCTCTCGAGCTTGACCTTGTCCACCCTGGCCTCCAAACTCCCACGACTACTCTGGAAGGGAACAAACCTGCGCTCTTCCTGGAAAATAGCAGGAGAAGAATCAGGTGGGAGCATTTGGTCACAAGCAAGAACAAACTTCCCATGCTCTATGATGGGATAACTCCCATCTTGGAAACTGTGGGGAGTTTGGACACTGAGGCAAACAGCAAAGATTCACAGGTTAAATTGTATAAGGCTCATGAGGACCTTATAAAAGTTGCGGCCCCTCATCTTTTTAGCAACTCACGGAAGCCAAGTAAGGGGCGGCAAGGCAAACTAACATGGTACAACCCAGCATGTAGAAGGGCAAAAGGAGAACTCCTCAGACTTATTAAGGAGGGTCTAGGGGGGGGACAGCCTAAGAGAAAGTAGGCGGGCCTACAAGAAACTCGTTGCCCACGCTAAGGCCGAATGGGAGAAAATCAGTGGGAAGAACTTACCAAGGCCCTAGCGATCAAAAATCACCGTCTGTTTTGGAGGATAGTGAGTGGGGGATCGGGAAATCTCCGAGCGGCAATTGAGCCTAACATTGCTCCCGGGGTTTGGCAGGCACATTTCCAGTCCCTATACACTTCTGAGATGGGAGAATCTTCTGTTGTTACCGGGGTCGGTTGGCCAGATTATGAAGGGGATCAAATAACGCTAGGTGAGGTTACTGCCGCCATTGCAGGTCTTGCCTCTGGAAAGGCGCCGGGACTAGATGGCCTACCTGGGGACCTGTATAAACAGGAGCCCATTGTTTGGGCCCCCTACCTTACCTCTCTTTTCAACGGGGTTCTTAGCGGCATGGAAATCCCCAGTACTTGGCTGGGGGCAGAGGTGGTGCCCATTTTCAAAAAGGGCTCGCCCCTCCTCCCAGCCAACTACAGACCCATCAGTTTAATTGACGTAGCACAGAAACTGTTTGGCAGGGTTTTGCTGAATCGACTCCAGGATTGGATGGAAGAGGTGGGTGTCCTTAGTCCCTACCAGGCGGGATTCAGGAAAGGTGTATCCACTGTGGACCAGGTTTTTAGACTGAACATCATCTATTGGAGGGCAGCAATATTCGAGGGCGGTAGTCTCTACACAATCTTTGTGGACTTACGGGCCGCCTTCGACCTGGTACCACGGGGGAAACTTTGGAGCGTCCTGGCAGAGATGGGCGTTCCCCCGGACATCCTATCAATCAATCAAGTGAGGTGTGGGAGGTCCGGGGAACTTACTGATAGATTCCCCGTTGACCGAGGGGTAAGGCAGGGTTGTGTGTTGGCACCGACCCTGTTCTGCCTCTTCGTCAACGGGGTAATCGCCCACCTGAATGCCACTGACTACACCGACGCCCCTAAATTGAATGGCAGCAGAGTGCCCGCAATTATGTTTGCGGATGACACCCTGCTGCTGTCCAAAACCCCTATGGGGATACAGAGGATCCTCGATTCATTTGTAGCCTTCTGCACCGACAGGGGGCTAGAAATTAATGCAGCCAAAACCAAATTCATGGTTTTGAATCCGAGCCAAAAATTGCGGCCGAACCCGCAATTGGGAGCAGAACAGCTCGAGAGAGTTGCCACCTTTGAATACCTTGGTGTGACTCTTAACGAAACCATGTCTTGGGGATCCCACCAGAGTAGGGCGAACCTCAAACTTACACAAACCACTGGGGGCATCGCGCGGATGATGACCGGTTCCTCATACCGCCCCTTGGGGGCCCTCATCCAGATATACAAGGCCCAGGCTAGAGGAGCGACCATGTACGGGGCGGAATTGTGGGGACACATACCCTGCCGGAGCCTGTCACTAACGGAAAACAAGTTCATAAGACAGATAGCCGCTCTTCCGCCCAGCACCCCGCTCCTTCCCTTGAGGCTTGATCTGGGTCTACGACCAATAGCGGATGAAATAAGTTTGAGACCTATAGCTTTCTGGCGTAGGCTGTGGAGCAGTAATGATCTGGCAGCATATAGGGCAGAACTGGTGGAACTACTGAACCACCCAAAAGCGCTCCGTATCCCCTGGGTTAAAAACATCCAATCCACTTGTATGGAAATAGGGCTCCCGGACCTATGGACTGACCCTGCCAACGCCACTCTAAACATCTCCAAAAGGTCCCTGGTTAATGTATATCATGACCAAAAATTAGCTAGGGTCCTAGATGCCCAGGCAGAAGGGTCCTTATCCTCTGTGTTTTTGCAAAGTAAGGATCTTTATAGTTTGAGAGGGTTTTGGATCCTATTTCCCCTGTGCTTGCCAGAAAGCTGTTTCTCCAATGGAGATACGGCACATTGCCCTTTCGGTCCTTTACTAGCACCTGGTCATCGCCTCCCACCACAAAGCAGTGTCCGGCCTGTGATGCCAGGGAGGAAACCGACTTACACATGGCTTTCTTCTGCCCAGCCTACATGGTAGCGAGAAAATATTGGCTCCTCCCCTTGATCAGAAACATGGGCTGTAGGGAATGTGCCCCAATGTACAGGATTTTAAAATCTGACCTCTCAGGCCCAACTGTCTTTGCATTGTCAACGTTTTTTATTAATGTATGGCACACTCGTAACCGCATTTTAAAGGTGTTGGGTCCCTCCTAAATTTTAGATGCATGGTTTTTACAGTATTTTAGCATATGCATGTCTAATGTCCACATCTTTTTAATGCATTGATCTGTTGTGATGTATATGTGTATTGTTTATCTTTTATGGCCAATGGCCGAAATAAAGATTGGAAAGTAAGAAAGAATTTATAATATAGGGATAATAGAACCTACTGAGGCATTACCTTGGGTTTCACATTTGGTAGTGGCATGCAAGAATAATGGGAAATTGAGATTATGAATCATCATCTTCTTGTATTTGCTAGGTGTTCACTGGTGCCACATGAATAACATTATAGTTGATCAATTTCCCTTGCCAAAGATCAACAAAATGTTGTCATTGCTAAAAAGGAACCAAATGATTTTCGACCATTTCTCTACGGCGTATCACAAGATACCCTTGTCAAGTGATAGCAAGCAATACACTGCATTCATCATGCTGCAAGGCTGTTACTAATATAGGAGGATGCCATTTGGTGTGGCTTTGGCAGCGGTCATGTTTCAATGGTTGATGCACCAGTTATTTGGCAAGATTAAGGGTGAAAAGTTTTTTAAGATGACATACTAGTGTACAGGAAGAACATATTGGATAGAATTCTGGAGGAAGTGTTGAATATCTCAATTTGACAATTGAATATGCAAAATGTACATTTGCGCCTATCTGGGTCATGCATTTGACTGTGATGGAATTAAATCTCAGCCAACTTTGTTTGATGGAATTCAGAATGCACCTGCTTCTACCAGCAAAGATGAAGACAGATAGTTTGTAGGATTAGCATAATTCTGCTCAAAGTATATTCCCACTTTTGCAACAAGAATATACAACACTAGCAGCCCGTCCCGACGTTGTCCGGGTATGAATTGCTGCCGGTCAGTAGTATATTGTTTTGTAGGATTTCGTTTTGATAGCATTTCTTATCTGTGACAGGCCTCCGATTCACAGTGCACTGCTGATGCACTTAAGAGTGCGCGTTGAAGTAGTGTGTGAACTAGAGTTTCCCTACTTTATTTTTCCTTGCAATATTATATAGCGCAAAGTCGACAACATGGCATGAGCACAATTTACATTACAGAAGAACACATTCATTTGTGGTAGGCAGGGGGAGACAACGCGATTTGCCTGGAATCACAGAATGTTGAGCTGATGCCGAGATTCGAACGTAGCTCCCCAGCTCTAAAGTTTGCAATTCTAGAACTTGTGGCGGGAGGTGTGTCTAAAAGTGTATGTCGGTGCTGGCCATCAATTGAAGAGACCTGTGCATTTTTCAAATGGGTGGTGAAAAAATATGAGTATGTTGCTGGAGATGTGGGCCGCCGTGCCACCAATGTACTTACCGGGGGAGGGTAAACACCCATTATTCCGCAAATTTCTTTCCGCATACCATCACTCCGCATACTTTCATTACGAAAGTACCATGTCTCCGCAATGCCATTATAACGCATGGCATTACATTTTATATGCTTTTACCACGCATACATTTACAATGAAATTCGTTGTAAATGCATGAATGGTAAAAGCATGTTTTTTTAAATGTTTGGATAAAGTAAGTATGGGTATAGGGGTATATGTTTTGGGGTACTGAGGTATATGTTTTGGGGTGTTTGGGTATTTTAAGGGTTCAGATATAGTTTTGGGTTACGGGGTACAGGGGTAGTTTTAGGGATAGGTATGGGTTTTGGGGTACAGGGGTATTTTTAGGGTTCAGGGCTAGGTTTGGGTTTTGGGGTATGGGGTATTTTTAGGGTTCAGGGGTAGGTTTGGGTTTTAGGGTACAGGGGTATTTTAAGGGTTCAGGGCTAGGTTTGGGGGTACAGGGGTATTTTTAGGGTTCACAGCTAGGTTTGGGTTTTGGGGTACAGGGGTATTTTTAGGGTTCAGGGGTAGGTTTGGGGTACAGGGGTATTTTGAGGGTTCAGGGCTAGGTTTGGGTTTTGGGGTACAGTGGTATTTTTAAAGTTCAGGGCTAGGTTTTGGTTACATATGGTATTTTTAGGGTTCATGGGTAGGTTTGTGTTTTGAGCTACAGGGGTATTTATAGGGTTCAGGGCTAGGTTTGGGTTTTGGGGTAGAGGGGTATTTTTAGGGTTTAGGGATAGGTTTGGGTTTTGGGGTACAGGGTATATTTATAGGGTTAAGATGGGTTAGTGTTTAAGAGTGTTGGGGTATTTTAAGGAGTAATGGTGGGGTATGATTATGGGGTGCAGGGGTATTTAAAGGGAGCAGGTTAGGATTAGCACACAATATGAGACCTGGCATGAATGGCGGAACGTACCACACGCCTCCAGCGTTTGTCACGCCCCCCCCAGAACACGCCCACAGCACAAGGCAGACACGCCCACAAGGGACTACTTTGCTGGCACGGTTCTTTTACCTTTTAAATGTATATGGTGGGCGTCTGCATAGCCTATGTCCTTCTGCTGCAACTGCCCTTTCCAACGCTGTATTGGGTGTTGTGATTGGTGCTGTGGTTCCTGAGGTTACCCGCCTCAAAGGTTTGGGCTCTCTCTTTATTATATTATTAGTATGGATAACTGTTGAAAAAGAAGTGCAAGTTTGAGTGCTCTCCTGAGCGCGAGTCAAAGTTTTGTAATGAAAAAGATTGCAATAAGAATGTGGCTTCTTTGACCACAGTGTATTACTACAGATGCAACAAGTAAGGGATTGGGGGCTGTCCGGTCCCAGGTAGAGAGGATGACTGAAAGGAAAATGTGATCGCTTATGCCTCTAGATCACTTTCACCAACTAAGGAAAAGCATTCCGTAATAGAAAAGGAAACTTTGGCTTGTGTTTTGGTGACCAAACATTTTAGGGCATTTGTGTGGGGAAAATGTTTCACGTGTAGATGTGACCACAAACCATCTATGAAAATCCTTACAACCGAGGGCACAATCAATAGGTCTTCTAGAGTGGCGAGCTTGTCAAATAAACTACAGGACTACAATTACACATTTGAATTTGTTCTAGGATAGGAAAATGTGATCGGTGATTTCCTGTCAAGGATGCCTTAGCAACTGGATGTTTGTGAGGAGGAGTTGTGGAATTCAGACCAAATAAGGTATGTACATGACCTAGGAGATGGGGGTGTAAGAAATATGGGATACAGAGTACATTAAGGACGAACTGTTCACCAAAGTTAGGGAAAATCTAGAAAAAAGGATAGCCAGGTAAAGTCAGATTGGAAAATGCGATAACTGTTTTGTGAAGTTAGATATGAACTAGGTGTGCGGGCAGAATATGTTTTGAGAGAAGAGAGAGTAGTTCCACCAACAAGTTTGGGAGGATCAATAGTAAACCTATGTCGGGAAGCACATTTTGTCATTGTTAGAACTAAACAAATTGTAAAAGCATCATTTTGGTGGCCTGGTATGAACGTGGAAATTGAAAGATATGTTTGGAATTGCGAAGTATGTACAACAGCCCATAAATCCTTAAGTCACATTGAGGCCTCCAATGACATCAAGTCAAGTACCCAATGTTCTGTGGGACTGTGTGGCAATTGATGTTATGGGAACGATTGGCAAAGATCACAAGTACATCATTGTACTAATTGACATGTATTCTAGATGGCTCATCTTTATGATCGAAGAGAAAGTGGATACCACTTAAGTGTTGAAATTTTTGGATCATGTTTTTTTGGTACAAGGATTTCCGGCAAATCCAAGCAGTGATAATGGGGTGCAATTGACATTGGTCAAGAGCAGAGAATATTTTTAAAGATTAGGAATTAAACATAGGACAACAGCTTTGTACAATCCCAGTAGCATTGTGTTAGACCTGTCTGGCTTTTTGGAGTAGTCCCTCCTAGTTCATTGTCCAAACAGATGCATCAGAACATGGCATTGGGGCAGTGTTATCGCAACTAAATGAAGAGGGCCTGGATCAACCTGTAGTCTTCTTATCCAGGAGACTGCCTCCCCGGGAACAGAAGTGGAGTGCCATTGAGAGGGAAGCTTTTGCGGTGGTGTGGGCTCTGAAGAAGCTGCGGCCATACCTCTTTGGCTCGCACTTCCTGGTTCAGACTGACCACCGACCCCTTCGTTGGCTGATGCAAATGAAGGGGGAAAATCCCAAGCTGTTGAGGTGGTCCATCTCCCTACAGGGAATGGACTTCCGGGTGGAACATCGGCCTGGAGTGGACCACCCCAATGCAGACGGTCTCTCCAGGTATTTCCGCCTTAGTGATGAGGACTCCCAAGGGGTTGGGTAGTTCTCCCCACTTTCAGCTGGGGGGGGACGCGTGTTAGACCTGTCTGGCTTTTTGGCGTAGTCCCTCCTATTTTATTATTTATTTTGTCCCCTTTTTGCCCCTCATACCCTTGATAATTTTTGTCCACTGACTTTTGCTAGGTGTTGGCCCAGGGGATAGGTGTTCTTTCCCCCCCTCATGATTTTTCACCTCAGACCCAGAGGCCTGTTCTGACAGGAAAGTTGGAACCACACAAAATGGTGGCTACCAACTGCCCTAACTGTCACACTCAGAACTTGGCCATAGCCTAGCATAGGGCGTTCTAGAACCTTCTGGTCCATTCTGGACCACTGAGGGTCAGCCTATATAAGGCGGAATGCGGGGCAGCCATTTTGTCTACCTGTGAGAGTCAGCTGGAGGATAGGCTATCTTGGAAGGTGGGGAGAGGCTAGTGAGAGGGTTGAACTCCTGGACTGGGAAGCAGCCTAGTTAATCCACTTCTCTACTCCTCCTTTGGGATCCTTGTCTTGTCCCCGCTGTGGCTGTTTAAGGGAGACCCTGGGCGCCTGACTGACCCCTAGCTTCAAAATAGTGGGGTGTAAACCGGAGAAGGAGACTGTGGCGCTGCGGAGCGCAGTCCTCTGCCCAGTGAAAGGAATTCTGCTGTGATTCCCTCAAGCAGTGTAGGGTTAATTCTTGTGGCCCCCACCCTTTAATTTGGCCCTCAATACCAGTCTGCCCTGGATTCAGCGTCTGTCCCCTCATTCAATCACCCCACGGAGAGTCACCTCTCACCCGCTGAGGAGTGGAGCCAGCGCCTGGTGAGCTGTCCTAGCTCCGTGGTTGAGCGCCATCTGGAAGGGGCAGTGGGCGCTGAGGGAGCAGTGACTAGGAGGGGCCGGCGCCGGATTGCGACTGAGGAGGCGCCTGGGAGGTGAAGGGTGCCGGTTTCCTGAAGCAGCGCTGATCTCGCCGTGAGCGGGACCCCAGTGGCGCCTTCCGCGCTTCTGTTGTGTGGCCGTGCAACACTCGGTTGCCAAGGGAAAGCCTGGTGAGACGCTACTGATCGGCGCCTTCGCGCATGCTTGTTTGTTGCTGAAATCCCCGGAAGGAGGGGCAGAAGAAGTAGGCAGGCCCAGGAGTGAAGCGTCTGCTCTTCGAGCGAGCGCAGTGGGAGGCGGCGCCAGCCGAGCGCTACAGCGCATGCCCGCTGGAAGAGTGTTCCTAGAGATCGGCGCTGAGGAGAGGCGCCAGGGGGTTTTCCCAGAGCGCCGGCTACCGCTGCAGCCCGGTGAGGTAATCTCTCCCTCGCTCAAGCGCCACACGGAAGAGCCGGCGCGAGCGAGAGGGGGGAAGTGAGGAAGTCGATTGCCTGCTGGGGGAAGCTGCCATAATCCTTTCCCCGCTCGAGCACCGCCAGAGGAGCTGGCTCGAGTGGGAGAGAGGAGCTGAGGTGCCCCGGAGGCCGGTGAGCCTCGCCGGTGCTGGGCATATTTAACCTGACACGTGGTTTTCCCCACTCGCTCTCTGGCCATACAGGACCTCCAAAAACAAGTAAGGAGAGTAGCGAGAGGGCAGGGGAGCGGGACTTGATCAGAAGGGGAAATAAGTGATCCTACCAGAGGGTGAAGCGCTCTTGGGAAATCCCTGGATGGCCTAAATATAACGTGGTTCTAATTAGATTGGTCATCTTATCAGCTAACAGAAGGGAGGAGGAAGGAAAAGAATCCACGTTGCTAGAAGAGTTCAGGCTTCATTTAAGGAATAACTGTTCTTTGATTGAGAAGGTGACAGGCCTGGAAAGGGGAATTGTATGGTTGTCAATGCAATGATCCCTAAATATCTGATCTAATGTAAAATGCTGACATTTCCTCTTTGAAAGTCATAGGAAGGCATAGTAGCAAAATTTAAATAATTATAGAGCTTAATGAGATGTACTGCTAATACTGTTTAGTGTGGTAATTTGATACTTTGAAAGTGCCTTTATTGATTTCCTGACAAATGTGATGTAACTTGGAATCTAAATGATAATTTGCTTAGCAGTTTAAAAGGTATAATTGCTGATTCTAAAGTAACCTGAAATGTCCTCAGCTGTATATTTTGAAAACAAAGAGTATATTATTTTTATAAAGCAGTACTTATTTTTCCACAATTTTGGTGTAGCGTTATTTTTGTGTGATATTGCGTGGTTTTACTGTTGGGTGGTCTGCAACCTTAACACTGTGCCTCTGAAATGTATGTCTTGCCCTAGGCCAGGCTACCCCAGGTTCTAACAGATTGGTGCCTAGCGGTGGGATTCTGACTTGGTTGCAGCTACTCATTAGTAATTCAACGTAATACACTAAACCTACACCAGGAGTTTTCTCCTTGCGGCCCTCCTAATTTGAATTTTGATTTTTCCAAATTTGTTTCTGGTGGTGGGTGGAGGTTAACCTCAGGTCACTTCTTGGTTTTCCCCTGTGTGTTAGTTCTATTCCATAATAAAAGATGGAATTAAATTTTGAGGAGCTGGAATCCTACACCGTGACCCAACTCAAGGAGTGGTGTCAGCAACAGGGGGTATTCTTTAAGAAAGGTGCCAGGAAAGGCGAGTTGCTGACCAGCATAAGGGCATGGGTGGAAGCTCGTTCAAGGGAGGAACTGGACACGGAAGGAAGTGACAGGGACACTGTCCTTGAGACTACCATGTTGTACCAAGCAGGAGGGGGGAATCTGTTAACAGGTCCCAGGACACCTTCGAGGGTGGGCAGCAGCGTCTCAGAGAGGGGTTTTACTGAAGCCGAGCTGGAAGATAGGAGGGAGGAGAGGAGAATGTGGTTGGAACTAGCTAGGATGGATATGGAAAGGGAGGACAAGCGGTTAGCTCATGAGCGAACCATTAAAGAAATGGACCTACAAGCTTTAACCTTAAAGTCTCCCCACCCAGATAATGGTGGCAGCGAAACCAAGGTGAACACCAGGGAATCCAGACCATATTTACCCAAAGATGTCGTCGCCAGTTACACCACAGGCGATGACATTGCCAAATGGTTGGCCGCCTACGAAGTTTCTCTAAGGGCTCACAGGATCTCAGACACTCACTGGGGGGGTGGGCTGTATAAATACATGCCCCCGGCTGGCAGGGACACCTTGTTGGCTCTGGAGCCGGAGGAGCAAACCCACTACCCCACGATGAAGGTGGCCCTGGTGAAGAAGTTTGGTCTTACCCCTGAAAGGTACAGACAGAAATTCAGGGGAAGTCACAAACTGAGTACCCAGAATTGGGTAGACTTCTTAGACTACGCCAAGAAAGCTTTGGAGGGTTGGGTCAAGGGTAGCGAGGTGAAGGATTATGAGGGGCTGTACGATCTATTTTTGAAAGAACACCTCCTCGAGAAATGTTTTCCCGAGCTGCGCCAACACCTGGTGGACAGCAAGCTGACCAATCCCCGGAAGCTTGCAGAGGAGGCAGACACTTGGGCAAGTACCCGGGTGTCCTCAAAGGGGACTGGAGGGGATTCTCAAAAAGCCGGACAGGGCGCCCCACAGAAGACGGAGGGGGGAGAGAAAAAGGAGTTCTCTAAAGGTCCCCAAAATAACTTCCAAGGGAAGGGAGCAGGTTTCACCCCTAGGGAAAACCTGCCCAGAAACCCTAATCCTGGCCAAAGCCAGCAGCCAAGGGTTCTCCACTGTTTCGAATGTGGTGGTGTTGGACATTATAAGGGGGATGTCAGATGCCCAAAGAGACCACCCCCTCCCACCGGAGGAAAGTCACTGGGAGTAGCTAGTGTAGCGCTCGGGGAGGAGTTGCCCTTAGATAAGGGGGGTGAGTGGGCGGGTGTCACCTTAGTGTCCCTGGGAGAGCGGGAGATGGTTCCAAAGATCCAGGTGCCCCGAATACTACAAAGTATGGGCAATGGGTCACCATCAATGGCCAGAGAGGGGAGGCTCTGAGAGACACAGGAGCCAGTATGACTATGGTGAGAAGTCAACTGGTGTCTCCAGAGCAGGTTGTTCCTAATGTACTCCACCCCGCCGCGATGGCTGACGGCAGAATGGGCCACTATCCAGTGGCTGAGGTTCCCTTTGAGTGGGAGGGGGTTGCAGGTTCACTTCGAGTTGCCGTAAGCCCTGCCGTGCCAGTCGATTGTCTGTTGGGGAATGACATGGAACACAACACTTGGAGAGAGGTGGAATACCGGACGCATTCTGCGAGGCTGGGTACACCTGACTGGGCCTGTGCAAGCACACGGTCTGCGACTGCCCGGAGAGGGAGTTCGCCTGGGTTGGAGCCTGGAACAATGGCCCAACTTCTGCTAAAAAGGGACAGACCCGGAGACAGGGAGAGCCTGCTCCGGCTTCCACACCCCATGTGACAGATCGGCCACCTGCGGTGGTGGACCAGGAGTCCGTGGAGGGGGAAGTAGACTCTCTGGAGGATTTACCCATCCCTGCAGAGTGGCATGTGGAGGGAGGTCCTACCAGAGAGGAATTCTGTAAGGGGCAGAGGGAGTGCCCCACCCTTGAGGGACTGAGGCGTCAGGCCGAAGCCCAAGCAGCAGGTGATGTTACGGGACACTACCATATTTACTGGGAGGATGGACTTCTCTACAGTGAACCCAAGGTACCCTTGCCTGGTTCATCAAGGGCCTTGGTAGTCCCGCAACAGTACCGAGCCTTTCTTTTGGAATTGGCTCTTGCCATACCCCTGGCAGGACACTTAGGCCAGGATAAGACCTTTGCACGGCTTGTCCTCCACTTTTACTGGCCTCAGATGAAAGTGGCGTCCAACACCTACTGTCGGACATGTGTAACCTGCCAGGCCAGTGGGAAAACAGGGGTGAAGCTAAAGGCTCCCCTGGAACCACTACCAGTTGTTAGCACACCCTTTGAGAGGGTGGGCATCGACATTGTAGGGCCTTTAGATCCACCAACAACAGCTGGTCACAGGTTTATCCTGGTTCTGGTGGATCATGCCACACGGTACCCAGAGGCAATTCCTCTGAGGACAGTCACTGCACCCGTAGTGGCAAGAGCCCTAATGGGAATCTTTACCCGAGTGGGATTTCCCAAGGAAGTTGTGTCTGACAGGGGGACCAACTTCATGTCAGCTTACATGCGGGCAATGTGGAAGGAGTGTGGAGTGACCTACCGGTTCACCACTCCTTATCACCCCCAGTCGAATGGACTGGTTGAGAGGTTTAATAAGACCTTGAAGGGCATGATCAGAAGTCTGCCCGAAAGCCTGCGGAGGAAATGGGACGTCCTCCTACCCTGTTTGCTCTTTTCCTACAGGGAAGTGCCCCAGAAGGGAGTGGGCTTCAGCCCCTTTGAGCTTCTGTATGGGCACCCTGTACGCGGTCCTCTCAGCCTGGTGAAGGATGGTTGGGAGAAGTCTCCCAGGAAACCCCCCCCCCCCCCAGGATGTGGTGAGCTATATGCTGGCCTTCAGGAGCCAAATGGCGAAGTTGTGGAAGCAAGCTTCTGACAACTTGGAGGCCAGCCAGGCAGTCATGAAGGAGTGGTATGACCACAATGCTCACCAGGTGGAATTGGAGCCTGGCCAGAAAGTGTGGGTGATGGAGCCTGGGGAGCTTAGTGCCCTCCAGGATCGCTGGACAGGCCCCTTTGAAGTGTTGGAGAAGAAGGGTAAGGCCACATACCTGGTGGACCTTAAGACCCCTCGACAGCCCCTACGGGTGCTGCATGCCAACCGTCTCAAGCCCCACCATGAGAGGCCCGAGGTCATGTTGATGATGGTGACTGACGGGGAAGAGGAAGCGGAAAGCGAACCTCTCCCAGATCTATTTTCGTCTCAAGAGAAGGATGGGTCAGTGGAGGGAGTGATTCTCTCTCCTACTCTAACTCCTGAGCAACGGGAGGACTGCCGCCAGATCCTGGAGCAGTACTCTTCGTTGTTCTCCCTTGTCCCGGGAAGGACTCACCTGTGTACCCATGACGTGGACACAGGGGACAGCCCACCGGTGAAGTCAAAGACTACCGGCTGTCTGACAAGGTGAAGGCTAGCATCCATGGAGAGGTTGCCAAGATGCTAGAGCTGGGAGTTATTGAACCTTCCAACAGCCCTTGGTCCAGTCCGGTGGTGCTCGTGCCAAAAGCCGCACCACCAGGCACCACACCTGAACTGAGGTTCTGTGTGGATTACCGAGGACTGAACTCAGTGACAAAGACTGATGCTCATCCGATCCCTAGGGCGGATGAATTAATTGACCGGTTAGGAGCTGCCCAATATCTGAGTACCTTTGACCTCACTTCAGGGTACTGGCAGATCTCCTTGACAGATGGAGCAAGGGAAAGGTCAGCCTTCTCCACGCCTGAGGGACACTTCCAGTTCTGTGTGATGCCCTTTGGGCTCAAGAACACCCCTGCCACATTTCAGCGGCTGGTGAACCAGGTCCTCTCTGGAATGGAGAGTTTCTCTGCTGCTTACTTGGATGACATTGCTGTCTTCAGTAGCAGTTGGGAGGACCATCTGCAGCATTTGCAAGCAGTTCTCCAGGCCCTGAGACAAGCTGGATTGACAATCAAGGCCAGCAAATGCCAGATTGGGCAGGGGTCGGTTGTGTACCTTGGACACTTGGTGGGTAGGGGGACTGTGCAGCCCCTGCAGGCGAAGATTGAGGCAATCATGGCCTGGGAACCCCCCAAGACACAGACTGAGGTCCGAGCTTTCCTGGGCCTCACAGGCTACTACCGTCGCTTTGTGAAGGGGTATGGCACTATTGTAGCGCCCCTCACAGAGCTCACCTCCAAGAAACAACCTCGACGGGTAGTTTGGACGGGAGCTTGTCAGCAAGCTTTCGAGAAATTGAAGCAGACGATGAGTGCGGCACCGGTCCTGAAGGCCCCAGACTTCTCCAAGGAGTTCATTGTCCAAACAGATGCATCAGAACATGGCATTGGGGCAGTGTTATCGCAACTAAATGAAGAGGGCCTGGATCAACCTGTAGTCTTCTTATCCAGGAGACTGCCTCCCCGGGAACAGAAGTGGAGTGCCATTGAGAGGGAAGCTTTTGCGGTGGTGTGGGCTCTGAAGAAGCTGCGGCCATACCTCTTTGGCTCGCACTTCCTGGTTCAGACTGACCACCGACCCCTTCGTTGGCTGATGCAAATGAAGGGGGAAAATCCCAAGCTGTTGAGGTGGTCCATCTACCTACAGGGAATGGACTTCCGGGTGGAACATCGGCCTGGAGTGGACCACCCCAATGCAGACGGTCTCTCCAGGTATTTCCGCCTTAGTGATGAGGACTCCCAAGGGGTTGGGTAGTTCTCCCCACTTTCAGCTGGGGGGGACGCGTGTTAGACCTGTCTGGCTTTTTGGCGTAGTCCCTCCTATTTTATTATTTATTTTGTCCCCTTTTTGCCCCTCATACCCTTGATAATTTTTGTCCACTGACTTTTGCTAGGTGTTGGCCCAGGGGATAGGTGTTCTTTCCCCCCCTCATGATTTTTCACCTCAGGCCCAGAGGCCTGTTCTGACAGGAAAGTTGGAACCACACAAAATGGTGGCTACCAACTGCCCTAACTGTCACACTCAGAACTTGGCCATAGCCTAGCATAGGGCGTTCTAGAACCTTCTGGTCCATTCTGGACCACTGAGGGTCAGCCTATATAAGGCGGAATGCGGGGCAGCCATTTTGTCTACCTGTGAGAGTCAGCTGGAGGATAGGCTATCTTGGAAGGTGGGGAGAGGCTAGTGAGAGGGTTGAACTCCTGGACTGGGAAGCAGCCTAGTTAATCCACTTCTCTACTCCTCCTTTGGGATCCTTGTCTTGTCCCCGCTGTGGCTGTTTAAGGGAGACCCTGGGCGCCTGACTGACCCCTAGCTTCAAAATAGTGGGGTGTAAACAGGAGAAGGAGACTGTGGCGCTGCGGAGCGCAGTCCTCTGCCCAGTGAAAGGAATTCTGCTGTGATTCCCTCAAGCAGTGTAGGGTTAATTCTTGTGGCCCCCACCCTTTAATTTGGCCCTCAATACCAGTCTGCCCTGGATTCAGCGTCTGTCCCCTCATTCAATCACCCCACAGAGAGTCACCTCTCACCTGCTGAGGAGTGGAGCCAGCACCTGGTGAGCTGTCCTAGCTCCGTGGTTGAGCGCCATCTGGAAGGGGCAGTGGGCGCTGAGGGAGCAGTGACTAGGAGGGGCCGGCGCCGGATTGCGACTGAGGAGGCGCCTGGGAGGTGAAGGGTGCCGGTTTCCTGAAGCGGCGCTGATCTCACCGTGAGCGGGACCCCAGGGGCGCCTTCCGCGCTTCTGTTGTGTGGCCGTGCAACACTCGGTTGCCAAGGGAAAGCCTGGTGAGACGCTACTGATCGGCGCCTTCGCGCATGCTTGTTTGTTGCTGAAATCCCCGGAAGGAGGGGCAGAAGAAGTATGTATGTAAGCAAAAATTCCCAGGCATGCACAAACGTGACTAGCAGGTACACATGTAGATAGAATTAGCTACAATAACATTAGACAAAACTGCTTTTTCCAGTACAATTAGTTTTAATTATTCAAATATTCATAAAAAGTTCATATGATAAAAATGTATTACAATGTTCAGAGTCAATGCAAACTTCATTGTAATTATACATGGTCTAATAGTGATAAAATTTCATTAAACATTATAAAAAAATGATGGTTTCCTGTCGACGCGTTTCGACACGTAAGTTGTGTCTTCCTCAGGACTGTACCATCGATGTTCTTATAGTGTGTTTATCCAGACGCCATACTTAACCCTCTGAGTAGGTGATGCGTCTTGGGGCCAAGTCGCTGCTGGGGTCTGCATAGAGCGGTGTTTTATTGAATGCGCTACCTAACGGACGAATTGTATCCCGTGAGGTCGAGCCGTCCCCCGATTGTTCCAGATGTGATTGATTAACTGGAGCGGTACAGAGTATCAGTTGTTCGTGGTGCTGATGGTCTACACGTTATCCCCGGTCTGTAAGTCACGAATGTTGTCTTGCTTCCACACGTCAAACCAAATCCTTTCAGGTTGGCAATACTAGCTTTTTACAGCGTCCCCAGCCTCTTGGTGTCATACAGTGGAAAAAATATATTTTAATATCATCATACGAACAGATGCTATCATTTATGAGATACTAAGTGCCTTGTTATCTGCAGATTGGGGAACGTCGGTGCGTAACTCGCCCTTAGAAAATCCAATTCAAAATAAACCAACGCCATTTTTTGAAACACACTATAAGAACATCGATGGTACAGTCCTGAGGAAGACACAACTTACGTGTCGAAACGCGTCGACAGGAAACCATCATTTTTTTATAATGTTTAATGAAATTTTATCACTATTAGACCATGTATAATTACAATGAAGTTTGCATTGACTCTGAACATTGTAATACATTTTTATCATATGAACTTTTTATGAATATTTGAATAATTAAAACTAATTGTACTGGAAAAAGCAGTTTTGTCTAATGTTATTGTAGCTAATTCTATCTACATGTGTACCTGCTAGTCACGTTTGTGCATGCCTGGGAATTTTTGCTTACATACATTCTCTACCCTGACCCAGGATTGCTATTTGCACCAGGGGGCTCCTGTTATTTTACATAGTGGGGCAGAAGAAGTAGGCAGGCCCAGGAGTGAAGCGTCTGCTCTTCGAGCGAGCGCAGTGGGAGGCGGCGCCAGCCGAGCGCTACAGCGCATGCCCGCTGGAAGAGTGTTCCTAGAGATCTGCGCTGAGGAGAGGCGCCAGGGGGTTTTCCCAGAGCGCCGGCTACCGCTGCAGCCCGGTGAGGTAATCTCTCCCTCGCTCAAGCGCCACACGGAAGAGCCGGCGCGAGCGAGAGGGGGGAAGTGAGGAAGTCGATTGCCTGCTGGGGGAAGCTGCCATAATCCTTTCCCCGCTCGAGCACCGCCAGAGGAGCTGGCTCGAGTGGGAGAGAGGAGCTGAGGTGCCCTGGAGGCCGGTGAGCCTCGCCGGTGCTGGGCATATTTAATGCCCAGCAAGTCAATGCAATGATCCCTAAATATCTGATCTAATGTAAAATGCTGACATTTCCTCTTTGAAAGTCATAGGAAGGCATAGTAGCAAAATTTAAATAATTATAGAGCTTAATGAGATGTACTGCTAATACTGTTTAGTGTGGTAATTTGATACTTTGAAAGTGCCTTTATTGATTTCCTGACAAATGTGATGTAACTTGGAATCTAAATGATAATTTGCTTAGCAGTTTAAAAGGTATAATTGCTGATTCTAAAGTAACCTGAAATGTCCTAAGCTGTATATTTTGAAAACAAAGAGTATATTATTTTTATAAAGCAGTACTTATTTTTCCACAATTTTGGTGTAGCGTTATTTTTGTGTGATATTGCGTGGTTTTACTGTTGGGTGGTCTGCAACCTTAACACTGTGCCTCTGAAATGTATGTCTTGCCCTAGGCCAGGCTACCCCAGGTTCTAACACATTGGCATGGTTGAGCGCTTTAATCGTGTCATTAAAAAACACCATTCAGTATGCTGTAAAAAAAAAAATTGAGATTGGGAAGTGCAGCTCGATAAAATGGTTTGGGCTTACAGGGTATCGGTATGCGAAGTTACAGGGTATTTTCCTTTTGCTTTAATGAGAGGGAGAAACCCAAGGACAAAGTATTCACCAGGTAGGTTATTCAAATGCAATATTGTACTATGGCCAGAGGATTCAGTAAAAGAGAGGTTGGAATCAATGCAATCTAAAAGAAAGTAGTATGATAATATGTATTTAACTAAAACAATGTAAGATTGTTGTTGGACAATGGGTGAGAGAAAAAACATGGAAAGGAACCAAAAGAGGATAGTAGGTTTTATGAGCCTATGGAGGTTGCAGAAGAATTGAATAATGCAGTACAACTAAGTAATGGAAAGGTATGGAATTTGGAAAGGATTGCTAAAAGCTCTATTCCGTCATCTACGGGAAATGTTATTGCAGATAAGGGGTGTGTAATAAATTGGGTATTTGATGAGAATAGAGTTGACAAAAATGTTCCTGAAGATACTATACCTGTACAGGATGATGTTAATGGATTGGATGTGCCCATTACAGCATTTAGAGAGGTTACTGTCCGTGAATTTTCTTCTTAAGAGGGTAGAGAGAAGGAACATTTGACTGAAGGATGCACTTAATTTGAGGGGAAAAAATAAAACTTGAAAAGCTACCACCAGTATGGTTGGAAGATTATCTCTCTGATAATTTTCCTTTGTAGCGTGTAATGTATTTGAAAAAGTTAATGTGGGAAGAAATTATGTGTCATTTTGCAGCATTACAAGTGTTCATTTTATGTTTTTATTGGGGTAGGGCATATGTTTCAAAAGCATGAAAAACAAAAGAAAGGGGTGTGTGTGTTATGTCAGTCTTAGAATACTCTGTGATAGAATAGAATGTGGGAAGACGGGGGGAAGGGGACGGTTGAGACAGACTGCGACAATACCTACATTGCCCCTAATGAGAATAAACCTACTTGATTTTAAACAATGTGGTCGGATCTTCCATAAAAGCCACGTTCAACTGTTATCGTAAACTGCTCCATTAGGTCGATTAGTCATGTGATATATTTTTTCAAGTTGGTGGGACCGCAAATATGATAGTTTTGACCCCCTAATACTAATTAAGTAGGTGTGAGATCAGCTTTTGTTCTCTAGGATTTCAAAATAAATGGCAGGACCAGGCTTACAAAATTAAAGGCAATTTGACAAGCTCTTAAGGGGGTAGTGCGGTAGGCCAGGTTTTGGAATGTGTTTTATTGCCGAGATCACAGGGTAAAAAAAAATTGCTATTGCTAATCTTTTTTTTTATGTATCATATCTTTTTATTTCAAAAACTAACAAAGCAGTTATATTCACCACAAATGTGATATACTGTCACTTCTCCTGGTTAAAGCTTTAATATTCTCAATGATCTTTACAACCCCACTATGCAAGGTGTTCCTCTGTTTCCTCAAATCAATTCCCTCCTGCATTTCCTCCCACCTCCGTTGTGGCTCTGGAGCCGTATATGGGTTGCCTCTAAAGTCATTCCATTTATTCCAGACCTTCCCCCATTTGCGGTGGCATCCTCTATTGGTATACACCGCGTCCTCCGCCACCAAACACCAGTCCATATCCCTCTTCCAGTCCCTCAAGGAGGAAGTCACATCAGAACCCCAGGCACGTGCTATATTTCTTTTGGCAACATCTGTGCTAGAGTCACCCCTGTTTGGTCTCCACTCCCAAATCTGTTGATTCCCAGACATTGAGGAGACACCATGTTGACAAAATTAGCAACTCACTCCTATACACTTCATTTAAACATTGGATTATTGCACTCCAATACTCTTGAATTTTGAGGCAAGCCCATATTATATGAAAGAATGTGCCTTCCAATCTAGAGCCCCTACGACAGAAAGCATTGGTTAGTTTCTCCATCTTTACCAATGTGGTGCATGAGATGTAGGTCCTATGGAGGATTTTAAGTTGCACCAGGCGCAAATGGGCTCTAATAGCCAACTCCCGAGAGGAAGCAAGTGCCTCCAGCCACTGCTCATCTTGCATATCTTGGATTCATCTTGCATATCTTGGATGCTCTCGTGCATGATTCATCAATTTCCAATATGTTAGTGAGATCGCCTTTTTTGTGATATGTTCCTCCAATAATTTGTTTGCGAGAGTGGAGGACTCTGAGAGAGGCACCCCCTTTGGTAGGGCTGCCTGCAGGGCGCGTCGGAGTCGTAAGTAGCGGAACGCCTCAGTGGGAGCTAGGTTGTAGTCTTTCTGTAGTTCTGTGAATGGTCTTATCAACCCTCCCCTCCACACGTCTCTCACTGCCGAGATGCCAAGCAGGTCCCACTTGTCGAACCCCTGTCTCTCTCTCAGGCGGTCAAGGAGTTGGGATTCCCACAAGGGTGTCACTTGCATGATTTTCTTTTTCCATCCCATCTTCGCCAATGTTGACTGGATTGTGAGAGCTGTAAATCCCGACAGTTGGAGTGCACTGACGCCTGGTGGAGTTGGAGTTTTTTTCGGCGGATGTATAGCACGTATCTACCTTCTGGGACCCAGGGTTAGCCAGTCCATCTGGTATGCCGTTTCGGTCATGGGGGCCCAATGATTAAGTACCATTAGTTGTGCTGCTCGGTGGTAGTTCGGAATATCAGGGAGAACTATCCCCTGGTCATACCATCCCTTAGTGAGTTCATTCATTGCTATTCTTGGAGGCCCCCCCCCATCCCACGGGTTATGTAAAAAAGGTGGTCCTAGATATAAGTTTTAGACACAGCTAGTGATATAGATGTTATTATTTCATAATCAACAAAGGATCAGAATGAATCTGAATATACAACCACATGGAGATGTAATGCAAGCTTAAATCAATTCAAAAAATGCAGTACATGCACGTAACACAACACAACCAATAAATTCAACAAATGCGACTGTAATTTATTTACAAATTTATAAAATTCAACAAGGGGAAAATTGAAAAGAAAGGAAGTTGGTGCTCAAGTGAAGGAAAGTAAAGGGATAGATTTAAGGGTGATTGAGTGCAATAGAAAGATTATTTATACATTGCACACGTAAAGCCTACCCATTTACAATCTATATACAATTTTATATACAGGGGGACAGGGAAGGGCCGGTGTAGGCTTGGAAGAAATAATGGGGGGGAGGGGGGGGATCGTCGACGTTTCGACCCTGGCGCAATATGGGGGAAGTCACGACCTCTGCTGCGGGTCTTCTTCAGGACGGTAGTAGGGGCAAGGGACAGGAAAGCACCAAATAAAATTAGAACGGTGTCACGATTCCAGGTCAGTTGGGCGGTACACCTCTCAAAAGTAAATTCAGCTCAGGATTGGGGTTCAGTCAAGAGCCAATGTGTCCTCAGTTGGCACTCGAATTCCTTCGTGCCTAGTCCGATGTCATAATCGACATTGTGCCAGGTGACTGCAGGCGAATAATAAATCAAGTGAATCTTGGTATTCGGCTTTTGCTCCACAAAATTCACGGGAACGAGAGCAGCAATAGTTTAAGTCTTTCAAACTCGCCCGGCAGCTTCCGTGTCACGCGACCGGTTAACCACGCATTTACTTTTGAGAGGTGTACCGCCCAACTGACCTGGAATCGTGACACCGTTCTAATTTTATTTGGTGCTTTCCTGTCCCTGTCCCCCTGTATATAAAATTGTATATAGATTGTAAATGGGTAGGCTTTACGTGTGCAATGTATAAATAATCTTTCTATTGCACTCAATCACCCTTAAATCTATCCCTTTACTTTCCTTCACTTGAGCACCAACTTCCTTTCTTTTCAATTTTCCCCTTGTTGAATTTTATAAATTTGTAAATAAATTACAGTCGCATTTGTTGAATTTATTGGTTGTGTTGTGTTACGTGCATGTACTGCATTTTTTGAATTGATTTAAGCTTGCATTACATCTCCATGTGGTTGTATATTCAGATTCATTCTGATCCTTTGTTGATTATGAAATAATAACATCTATATCACTAGCTGTGTCTAAAACTTATATCTAGGACCACCTTTTTTACATAACTACTGTTACCCAGGTCCTATTGATTATTTGGGTTCACCCCATTGTTTTCAATGATCCCCCCCATCCCACAACAACTTTCTTATCTCGCCCTGTATGGATTTGAAATAGTTTTGGGGCACCGGGAAAGGACTGTTTTGGAGGACATAGAGAAAGCATGGCAGTGCCATCATTTTGAAAAGGGTAGGCCTTCCCAACAGGGAGAGAGGAAGCGCTACCCAGTGGTGCACGTCTTGCTTCAATCGGAAGGGGGGGGGGGGGGGGGAAATAAGGAGAGAAGAGTGTAGATTTTTAGCCATAATGAGTTCACGGTTGGCTGTAACAAAAACGCCCAGGTATCAGAACTCATCTGTCACCACCTGTGCCTCGCAATCTTTTAGCATTCTCTGTGCCTGTCCGTGTAGAATGAGGACCACTGACTTTGACCAGTTGATCGTTTATCCGGAGAACTTTTGGTAGGTAACGAAGACATTTAGGATTCTGGCGATGGAGGCTCTGGGCGAAGCCACATACAGGAGGATATCATAGGGAAACAATGATATTCTATCTTCCCAGTCTGCCAACCAGCGAAGGCCATGTATCAGCAGGTCCCCCCTGGATCCAGACTGCCAGTGGCTCAAGAGCCAGAACAGATATTGCTAATCTTGATGACATCAATGAACGGTGGTCTTGGTTACAGATGCTAGAATCTGGTTTGCAGTGCAGGCAACCTTGGAGAGTGTGATGCGATGCAGACATTATACCTCTGCCAGAATGGCATTCGCCACTGTGCAATTAAGGTTTGGACAGCGTTTCCGTTGAAAAGGCATTTTTCTTATCTATCTATAACTTTTGACCCCGTAAGAATATTTCGAAGGAAAAAAAAACTTGCCAATCAGCTTAGTTTAAATAATTTACGGAATACCAAGTTTTGAGATAATCAGTACTATGGAAAAAAAAAGAGGTAAATGGGAAAACAAGAGATTTCTCATTTTAGTTCCCATAGGAAATTGTCCTCATTTCTGCGTCCAATCCCCACTGAAAAACTGCACAGAGAGTATTGGAGTGAGTGATCTTTGCCTCCCGGGGATAGGTTATCATTGTTTAGCCCTTAATTAGAGTGGTTGACAAACGGTCAGATGTCTACTCTGACGCAGTCCAGAGTTTACGGTACACTCATCTATTGTCTCCCACACCCTTTCTCCAGGACCTTGGACGCATCGTTTCTGGCCACCCCATTCCGAATCAGGTCTATAAACTTTAGGGACCGTTCTACCCCACGTCCCGTCCCTCCCTCACCTGCCACCCTCACCGTGGCTTTTGTGGTGAGCAGCAACGCGTCCTGGTTGATGTTGGACACATCTGGGGAACTTTTCATGATGACACGAATGCGGGACATGGGTAGCGACATCAGCCGGTTCTCGCCACCGGTACCCGCCATCTTCTTCCTTTGACCAGTAAAGCGAGCAGGCGCAGTGCAGTGATCGAAACATCACAGCTTAGCCAATCAGCAGAATACTGTGAGCATTGTGAGCTCATCAACACAATAGAACAAACTCTATGGGCTACGCGCTCTAGAGTTAAAACCCGTCACTTTATAAACTAGAGCGCTAACCGTTATTAGGACCATCTTTGGTGTTTGGGAAACGTATGAATGGCAAATAGAGGCCAGGTTACACATGCAATATGGCGTCACAGAATTTGTGACGTGCGGCCTAGATTTCTGGAAGGGCTGGTGTTTCCATCCCGTAAACGAGGAAGAGGTGGTTTGTTTTGGTCTCTACAAATCCGGAAGTAAGAAATTGTAGACAGATCTTTCAATGAAGAAAGAAGAGGAAAATAGAAACTAAAAGGGGACTGAAATGTGCAACTATTGTGTAGGTTGCGTAAATCCTTGCGGCCGCTTTTCACTGAAGGGAGCAAGTTTGCTGTGAAGTGTGGCATGCTGTGCAATAGAATGGGCACACTGCTTAGTTGACGGCGAAGGAAAACATCAACGTTTTCGTGGACATTTAGATCGAATTCTGTACCCAGGATGTAATCAATTTTTTACGTGGATTTTTTAGGCATAGATTTAAAAGTACTTTACAAACCTATCAAAAATAACTTTTGAGTAGTTCTTTCTCTAAATCCTATTTTTATGAACATTTTATTAGACAGATTGAAATATATGTACCATTCCAAGATGGCTTTCTTTTTATCACCTGATTGGTGAGGGGACCTGTGCTGTCTGTTTAGGTCCGACGCGGGAGCAGCTTGTTTCTGCAGCCGGTGCCAGTGGATCGGAAGGGACAAGAACTGAGGTAGGTGATATGCACACGCTAGACTCTCGTGGACAGTTGCCCCTTACTATGGTGCTGTTTGGAGCTTGTGACAGTTGTTCTCTTATTATTTAACTTAAACCTAAACTAGACGCTGTATAGGACATAACATTCCCTGCAGAATATTTGTAATATTGAGGAGAACTTTGGCGTGGGGTTTGCATTATGCAGTAGCTTAATCTAGTTTGCACGTTTGTTTATTGGGGATAACTTTGGCATGGTGTTTGCATTATACAGCAGCTTAATATGGTTTGCACGTTTGTTTATTAAGAGCTAGAAATATGATTGATATTTGCTCTTTTATTGTTTCACATGTCGTTTCACCTTTATGTATTCAAATTATGTTTGTTGCATTATATTGGTGAGAACGATTCTTTTACATGAAAGTCCTTAATTGCTTTGGTATGCCTCACATGGTAAGGATGTGGACAAAAGGTAATGATTGGGACGAGTGGAAGTGGGATTTAGAGTAATGAAGATTAACAGTACATAATCAGGCCGTCTTTCCTCAGTCACATACGTTTATTTTTTTGTTTCACAGCTCTTTATTAATTTTTGTACGTTTATAGCACACATAGCAAGTTCTACTGTCAAATGTGACTCCACTTGTTTGTTCGAGAGCCATACATCACCATGTTCAACAAACTCTATGCTAGAACCCCAAACACTCGGTCCCAGGTATACGGCTATGATCTACATATAATTTACAATGCACTTTCTTAGCAATGTTTACATTATTGTATTCCAAGATTATCATGTGTGAGCAAGAAGAAAAAATAAAATATTATATTTTTGGGGGGGGCGGGGAGAAAAAAGGAAGGCAATTTTAGATATGTCTACTCATTCTTCCTCATCACAGGATTAATTAATATATCAATGATCCAATTATACTTACACGCTCATTGAGAGCGATCAGCTGACTTTGCTTCTAATTTAATCATCAGCACATCCCAGGGGTCGTATGCCACGTTTGCCTTCTCGATTGTGAATACGCTTTAGCATGTCTGTTTTCAGCTTTAGCCCATTTGTTAACATCCTTCTTCTATAAGTTACTTTGCAAGTCATTACTTTTATTCTCTTTACTATAATTAGGTGAACAAATTTATATATATATTTAGTTTCTTTCAATTGCAAGATTTAGTTCTAGTGGGTTGAATATTATATTCTTGTCTGTTATTTCCAACACTACTTAAATATTTGCTCCTAATATTTTATAACAGCAGGGTATGCCCCTACTGTATGGTAGAAGTCTGCTTCCGCTGCTCTATACCTAGGACATTCTTAGATCGCTCCCTCATGCATTTGACTAATGCATTTGTGTGAAAAGTATATATGATTGAGGTATTTAAACTGAGTGTACTTAAACCATGGATTTGTGGAAACAGTTTTGGTGTAATCTAAACATTTCATCGATTTGCTTTCCTTAAGCGTGCAGACAGCCATTTCAATTTTAGACTTCAGTTTTCATGCAGGTATTGTGATAGTATTGTGGTGTATAGTGTGATAATTACCTTTTTACTCTGTCCATGTGTGAGCAGAAAGTGCGTGCGCGTAGGATAGTTCCAGTGGGTTCTCTGTCAAAACGTGTCTGTCTTGCAATTGGTAAATGACTAGCACATTATCAAACATGCGTGGAGATCCCTGCTCATTGTTCAATGTGAGCCGGTGTTTTCTGGTGGTTGGCACCAGCACTTAATTCTCAGCTCCAGCTTTTATGACAGTCTGCAACATGGTGGCGCCGTTGTCTTATTTTGAGATGTGCACAACAACTTTTGTTTAATCAGTCACAATACATTAACAAGCATTGGCATAGCCAATAGGTCTCGCATTTGGGACCTTATAAGTGTTTAGCCATGCAACAGTTGGTGTTGTTGCATCAAGGATATTCTGCTTTATAACTAAATACTTATAGGGTCCAAAAAACGAGACGTATTGGCTATGCTAACGCTTGTTTGTTTTTTGTTGCTGTTTTGTTTAAGTTGCCAGATCTACAATCGCTGGACATGGTTTTTGTTAACAGTTCTTTGCATCAAATGAACTTGTTTTTATTGCTCTGAATGTTGTTTCCGTTCTGGTTGTAGGAAGCAGTCATTCCCGGGGGTGTGGGGGCTGCCTAGTTGTGCGCATGCGCCGAACTTTGCAAATGAGAACAAGCCTGGTGCAGGCGCAATTTACAAGTGTGGAGTGAGTGAGTCCCAGGCAGCATGACTCACTCACACAGAAGTTCATGCACTGCACCTGCATACTCAGCATGGTTTAAGGAAACTCGACCCACTCCCTCCCAGCTGCACTGATGGCTGGTGGTGTGTGTGCCTGGTGAAAGCGTGCACTGACGGCTGGTGGTGTGTATGCCTGGTGGAAGCGTGCACTGACGGCTAGCGGTCTTTGTGGCTGGTGGAAGTGTGCACTGATGGCTGGTGGTGTGTGTGCCTGGTGGAAGCGTGCACTGATGGCTGGTGGTGTGTGTGTGCCTGGTGGAAGCGTGCACCAACGGCTGGTGGTGTGTGTGCCAGTTGGAAGCGTGCACCGACGGCTGGTGGGGTGTGTGCCTGGTGGAAGCGTGCACTGACGGCTGGCGGGGTGTGTGCCTGGTGGAAGCGTGTACTGACGGCTGGTGGGGTGTGTGCCTGGTGGAAGCGTGCACTGACGGCTGGTGGGGTGTGTGCCTGGTGGAAGCGTGCACTGACGGCTGGTGGGGTGTGTGCCTGGTGGAAGCGTGCACTGACGGCTGGTGGGGTGTGTGCCTGGTGGAAGCGTGCACTGACGGCTGGTGGGGTGTGTGCCTGGTGGAAGCGTGCACTGACGGCTGGTGGGGTGTGTGCCTGGTGGAAGCGTGCCCTGACGGCTGGTGGTGTGTGTCACTGACGGCTGGTGGTGTGTATGCCTGGTGGAAGCGTGCACTGTTGGCTGGTGGTGTGTGTGCCTGGTGGAAGGTTGCACTGACGGCTGGTGGTGTGTGTGCCTGGTGGCAGCGTGCACTGACGGCTGGTGGCGCTGGTGCCTGGTGGAAGAGTGCACTGACAGCTGGTGGTGTTTGTGCCTGGTGGAAGTGTGCACTGACGGCTGGTGGTGTGTGTGCCTGGTGGAAACGTGCACCGAATGCTGGTGGTGTGTGTGCCTGGTGGAAGCGTGCACTAACGGCTGGTGGTGTGTGTGCCTGGTGGAAGCGTGCACTGACTGCGGGTGGTGTGTATGCCTGGTGGAAGCGTGCACTGGCGGCTGGTGGTGTGTTTAACTGACGGCTGGTGGTGTGTATGCCTGGTGGAAGCATGTACTGACGGCTGGTGCTGTGTGTGCCTTGTGGAAGCGTGCACTGACGACTGGTGGTGTGTGTGTGCCTGGTGGAAGCGTGCACTGACGGCTGCTGGTGTGTGTGCCTGGTGGAAGCAGGAGCATTCACAGTGATTGAAGACACAAATAAAACTGACGAAGAGGAGGGGGCGAAGGGAAGGGGAGTGCAAGCAGAGGAGCATGATTCACAGCTAGAAGACACATGAAGCTGACCAGGAGGGAGGGGGAGAAGGGAGGTGGAGTGCAGCAGAGGAGCATGATTCACAGCTAGAAGACACAAATGAAGCTGACCAGGAGGGAGGGGGAAAAGGGAGGAGGGTGGTGCAAGCAGAGGAGCCTGATTACAGCAATAAAAACACAGATGCAGCTGTGTATGTGCGCAAGCTCCTGAACGCAAGCTGTAGGCCAGCAAAAGCCTCTGGTGACACTTTTAAAAGCCACTTACTAAATGTCTTGAAGAGACAGCGCATGCGCTGTCTCAGGCGAGAACTAAAAATGAGTTTTACCTGCACTCACACCATTCTCATATCTTTGGGTTGCTGGAAAAGTCTGAACAGTCACACTTGTTGGAGTGTGGGGGTTAGTAGTTGTGTTGGATCTGTCATTGGCAGAACTGGCAGAGGCAATGGGTGGTGCAAGATGCAGTGGCCTCCAGAGAAGGGCTCTGGCACTTACCCTTTTACAAATTAAGCACTGTCCCTGGTCGAATACGTCTCCCATTATTGTAAGGTCTGCTTCTAGCCCAGTCTGTTATCCTGTGCTTGTGATCTTGTGAAACATGGGTAGGCACTATAGAGGGATGTCCAGCGAGTACAGCATAGTTTTACCCCTCCACTATAGAAAACAATGCCAACAGGTTCTAACTATTCCGAACAAGATATGGAGAGAGGGTGAAAGTCTTGTAGGACTCAGTAGCCAGCCCAGTTTCATGCCCCTAGGTAGTGCTGCTTGTATGTTGTCTTACTCTTAGTTACAGTGATCTCCCACCCATCTCATCATCCATTGCAAAGGGCCTGCCAGGAAGTAAACTTTATAATTAGGGGCACCAAGTCCTCATCCTTGAATAGTCCACTGTGTCTTGTAAAACGTGAAGTGAGGTCTATCTGTGTGCCAATCAAGTCCAACAGCATCCCTTATAATTCCAGAAAGAAGACTGCATTTAATATCACCGGCAATGCTGAAGAAAAAAACGGTAATCTGGGCAGCACTAACATTTTTTATCTATTGTTACCCTACCCATTGGGGACAATGGATGTTTGGTCCGAAGTGGAATCAGTTGTTTAGTCATGCTGATGAACTTTCCAAATTTGCCTTTAATAAAGTGGTCTGAAGAGTAGTAAATCTGGACACCTAGATACTTAAAGGTATCAAAACTTAACTCCAGGCGGTTAGGAGTTTGGCGCATATGTTTAGTCTCAGACAGTGGGTGGAGTGGGAAAAGACAATCCTGACATCACACCAAACTCATCTAGTAAGTCCATCAACTCATTTAGGCCGGATTTTCTTCTTGCAGGTACAATAGGCACCATCTGCATGTAAAGAGATAACATGCCAGCGGTTGTCCATTCTGATCCCCAATTCTGGACTTCTTTGCTGCACCATGCAGGCCAATAGTTCAATGGCCACAGCGAGCAATATAGGAGGGAGGAGGCCGCTCTGTCTTGTTCCCTTTTCATGTCCGATGTTGTAGAGATTATTTGATTCACACAAAAGGTAATAGGACAAATGCATCCAATAAATCTGACCATTGGCAATTACTCTTGCAACATAATCAACATAAGCAACCCAGTACTGGTTTCGTCCGGAGCATGTATGTTTCTGAACCCTGGCTGTGGGTCCTGTAGGAAGGTAGGATCTGCTTTGATGGTTACCCCCACTTTTTGCCTGTGTCAGTACGTTTTTTTTAAAAGTCTGACTGGGATCCTGCTAATCATGACACCAGTCACTGTGCTTCTTCCCTAAATTTGACATGGTAAGTACTTCTGTACCTTTCACAATTGGCTACTGGTGTATTCCTATAAGTCCTTAGCATAGGGTACTGAGGTAACCAGGGCATAGGTACACCAGGGTTTTCCCATGGACTGCAGCATGTATTGTGCCACCCCCGAGAGACCGCTCAAACTGTGGCTACAGGCCAGCCATTGCAGCACCACTTACAAATTTGTTAAGAAAGGGGCCCCTGAATCTTGGTTAGCTAGCCAGAACAGGGAATACAATTTTTTGGAAAGACACTTGGCCAAAGTAAATTACAACATTTTATAGGCACTAATCACAATGTTTCACTTGTATTTAACATCTACCTCATTATATCCACAACAAGACAACCTTGTATTACAAAATATATTTTTTATTTTTATTTTCTTTAAATGATTGGAATCAGATACTCTTATTTTTATATATACATATTATGTATCTCAATTCTTTTATAAAAAACAGTGGATGCACTTTTCTTCAGATAGATATCTGTTCAGTTCATTAACATTTCTTTTTAAGTGCTTGAATTTAACTGATTTTAGTTGAATGCTGATTATAGGATACATAGGTTACCTAAAACTTTTTCATCTATAAAAATACATTTGTTCAAACATATGTTCATTTTTTTCCTCCTAAAGTAGCAAAATTTGACACTTTATATTGGCGGATTGCGTTACGCGCGTTTCGGCTTGCGCCTTCCTCAGGACTCCGTCATGTAAATCTTTTGTCTTATGTCTTTAATATATCCTGTTCTTTATTGCTGTACCATTTTCTCTAGATTTTCTTGTTATTTGAGCTGTTAAAAGACTTTAGATTCTTAGTTCCTCTTCTGATTATATGCAAGGTTTTTCTGAACTTGGGAAATCACTTCTTCCATTAAATATCTTTGGACCGATTATTACACTCTCTGGTCTTCTGCAGATTTTTATATTGTTTCTTTTCCACTCCGATGTGTGATGATGCCTTATTCTTATTTTTCTTAGTCTGGATCTATTTATTTATAAAATTGGCATATCAGTCTCTATTTCATCTCACAGAATAATCAATTTCAGTGTTGATAATTTCTTATCCTTGGGTGCCCTCTACGTATCACCTGCATGGTCTAGCACCACTTACGACATAAATAAGGTTTCTTATATCTGAGGTCACAACACTTAAAACCTATAAGGCAGGCCTTTCAATCTTGATAGCAACGTGCTGGGTTATAAGTGTGTGGGTGCCCCTGAGTGAGCAGGACACCCCTAAAACCCCAGAGTCGATTCTCCAGGCTTTGTAAGTGTGGCCAGCATTTTTGATACATATAGTGGCCATCCGCCATTACACAAGGGCTTACCTGTGGGTGGGTCTTCAGATTCGTTGTGGGGCAGGACTCAAGCATGTAACCACTTCACTCTTCGACCGCCTGGATACTTGGACTTTGCTCAACTTCGCCTTGATCTGAGACTGCATCAAGGAAGACACCTGCTGCTCCTGGTCTAGCTGTTCTGCAAGTCTTCTTCGTCGTCTGTGTCTGTGCTTCTTCTAGGATCTTCAAAAGACCTGTGGGCATCAAGGACACCCTAAGTAATCTCCTTGGAGTGAAGGAGTCACTACCCTGCATCTGCAGGCACCGCAACAAAGCTGACCGTTCTGCTGCTCCTGACATCCCACGGACTTCGACATGCAGAGCAACACAGGTGGTGGTTCTGCAACTCCCGTGAGGCCTGACCTGTCCTCTCTGCAATTTTGAGGCCTGTATCCCTCGTCAGAACTGCTGGTGCCATACCCCTGTGCACTTCTTCGACTTGCCTTTGCCAAAGCTTTCTTGGTTCTGCACTCCAGAGATCTTTGGGCTACAAGAAGCTACAGTCTCCCGCATCTCTTACTGCCAAGATCAGCATCCTCACTGCATCCTCCACTGTGGGCCTTCATCTTTGGTGAGCTGCTCGACGTCTTCTTGCCACTCCTGTGCCTTTGGCTTATGGGTCCTCCTGAGGGTCTTCTCCTGCTCCTGTGGGCTCCCCTGCTTGCTTGGCGCCTGCTCTGATTCCCCTGCTTGTGGGGAGTCCCTTGGACCTTGCTGGTCCCAAAGTTGCTCCTTCTTCGCTTTCCATGCCTGTTGCAGCTGCCAAGGCTTGTTGGTACTCCAGCTGTACACCGACCTCCTGGTTCCCGACTTTCGATGTGTGACAGCTCGTGCACGGTTCCTGGTCTTCTTCAGCATTGTCTGGTCCTCACAGCGGCAGCGACAAGGTCACCATCATTACTCCTACACCTTCCGACATAGGTGACATTGCTCTTCCTTGCCTCCCGGTCACCTCCGAGTGGCATAGATTCTGTCCCCTCTGTTTTCAGGTTCTTCATTTCAAGAATCCACCCTTGGATTCCACCGGACTCTTACACAGTCTTTGCCAGCGATATCTTTACTGAAGTCCTCCATTGTGGTGTACGGCGGTTCCCAACGTCACTTCGCTCCTATGCACTCAGTTTCCCTGGTGTATGTTTCCTGGTTCTTGGGGTTACCAAGGGTGGGGTGACTCTCCAACTTTCCGTTTTTCACAGGGTTTCTTCGAGGTCCACTGGAAAGGGTTCTTCTTCTTCAAAACGGCAACTGCGACTTTCCAGTTGACTTCTATTGAGTACGCAGCTGTGCTTCCACTCCGCACACAGTGTCTGTGGGGTACCTGATTACTTACCTTGGGCTATTCCTTGTGTCCCCAGCTCTTCTGAGTCTCCTGGTGTCGTGTAGTTCCTACAAATCTATATAGGATCTGTGCATTTAGACAACATAAACTACAGGATTGGTGTCCAGACTGATTCCCATTACCCCAAATGATATGTAGACCAGCTAGCTCACAGTGCCACTATAAGCCCCACAACCTTACCAAGGAGCTAATAGTTTCTGGAAACTATCGAATATAGCAACCCTGACCCCTCAGGGATCGTGGATACAGTACTTTACGCTCAGTACTCGTGCTCACTTTTTCTCAGAGAGCTGCACAGAATAAACGTTCGGTACGTTTTCAATAAGTATTTATTGATCCAGCGATATTCTAGTATAAAATATGGGTGCTGCAACAACCATTAGACAAAAACAGATATAAATGAGTATCAGCACCAACAGAGTAAATAAAAGGTTGAATTCTACCATGGTGCTAGAACAGTGAATATATGCAGGCATATAGATACAAGGTAGTAATCATGAGTACTCCTATGATGCAAACCCTATCTGGGTGTACCTAAGTGTACCTAGCATGTATGTAGGTGTATAGCCAAGAATCCCCCAAGGAAAGAGCCAAACCCATTACTTGATGTGAGAGAACGAAGGACCCCGTCCTGTTCTTGAGTTGGAGTGTCGGCGTGCAGAGACTTCAGCGCCTCATGTCCGCATTTCAGCATGGAAGCATCTCGTCTGGTTTGCCCAGCGAAAATGTGGTACTTATATGCCTGAAAGGTACCCTCAGGAGTTCTAACTAGATGTGTCATGGTACTGTGGGCGTGTCGGCCAAGGTTGACGATAGCGGTGACATTTGTACAGAGATATTATGCAGAAGATGGTAATCCTGCTGTGTTACTAAGAATCCTCATGCATAGTAAATGAGGCTAGCTTTTGAAGAAAATCCCACAACATTTATTCGGCACTTAACTAGGTAAAAGGTCAGCGTCAGAGACGTTATGTAGAGAAAGGTAGGACAAATGTAGGTAAAAGGTTGTGCAACTACCTTGGCCTATGATGGGGTACATTGAGGCACATAACACTGGTCCAAGTCCCGACTTCGGTTGCAGTTCGAATTTCACTTGTTTAGTATATGGTTTAGTCTCCCCATGAAGACCACTGTGTATTGTGCTTACTTGTCTCTTTAATTGAATTATTGTTGTGTATTTGTGTTGATCTCTGCGGATAGGAGATATACCAATGTGTTAGTGAGTGTTGTGTAACTAATGGACAACTTTTTATATATATCCTGTGTGGTTCTTTTTTGTTTAACCTACACTACATGATTACAATTGGTAAAGCAAGCTGCTTAACACTCCTTCTGGACAAACCTAAAGGCTGCTTTCCACAGCTACCACTTAAAGAGCTCTCCAAGGTAGTTTAAGACCACTAAAATCACCATACTGGTTGCCTGGATTAGTGCAAGGTGTTTCACTTAAATAAGTGTGCACCATCTACTAAGCTAGCCTCCTACAGGTCCTATGTGTAATAACGTTACAGCTTCAGGAAAGTGGAAACACACACATTTTCTTAAAGTACTGTCAGTAGGTAAGTCCAATGTAGTGTATCAAAGGCCTTCTCTATATCTAGGGAGGGCACTCAGAGCATCCTCCCATTGAGAACCTGTCCATGACATGAAACAGTCTCCTCAGGTTAAGAAATGTTTTCTGTCATGGAATAAATCTGGTCTGGTTAAGGTGTGTAATGTCTTCTGCTGTTGCCATTACTCTATTTGCCTTTGCCTTTCCCAGAATCTTATAATCTAAGTTAAAAAAGGATAAAGGGTAATCCTAGAAAAAATCAGAGGGATCTCATCCCGCCTTCGGTAGGATGGTTAGAACTGCTTCCCTCATGGACTAGTTTGGTAAGGCCCCCCTGTAGCTCAGTTATCTGATATACCTTCAATAACTCAGATGTTATTTGGGATTTGTAGCAAGTATACAATTACCAGGAAACAATCTTATTAATTGATCATTTGCTAAGTAAAGTTCTTCGACCATCATTTTTGCTTCCACCAAATGCATTGTTTTGCGGTGAGGGTCTGCATGGTAATCGCCTCTAAATATGCTTCTATTTGGGCATGTGGACTTTCAGGGGTATCTTTGTGCAAATGTTCCCTGTATTCAGCAAATGTGGTGTCAATCCCAGTCTGTATGTAGCATATATCACTTGTTTTTGTTCAAATTGAGGATGTGGGGGCCCTAGGGGCTACCGACCTTTGAGCCAGGTCAGCATCTTGACAGCCATGGCTCCTTCTGTGAGACTTCTACCTGTGTATGCATAATCAATTTTGGAAATATGAGATACTATCTCAAAATACCCTGTTTTGGCTTCCACTAGTTGTCAAATAGCTATTTGATTCGAGGGCACCCCAATTTCCAGTGTGCTTTCTAGTCTTTCTTTCTCTGTCAGTTCACATAGAAGAGTGCTCTTTACCCCGTAATTTGTTTATTGGCTTATACTCCTTAAAACCACATTGCAAGTTTTCCATTGTGAGAAGTTGGCCTGGTATATGGTGTTCACTATTCTAGTGAGCACCTTGCACCAGTCCAAACGACCCTTATGGTGATTGGTTGTAAGCCAAACTTATAGACCAGCTATCCTAATGGTAGCGTGGACAAAGCAGTCTTCAGCTAAACTCAAGAGGGCATGTGAAGCCAGCTGTTTTACCATATGCAATCCCTTTTAATACCAAATGAAAGGACACCACACAAGTTATATATTATAAAATATATGTATTTATTTCTAGAATAGTGAGTGAGTGAATGGCTTTATTTCGATATAAAAATATCATAAAAGCAGATACAACAATTTTAAGATCATATAAAAACAAATGCATTCTATTTACACCTATAAAATCGTATTAGCCAAAACAGATAAAACAAGCATTAAATAGTCACAGAAAGCCTATTCAGACGAATTAACCATGCCCATTTTAGAAACTTGGACACACAACATGCAAACAGGGTACAGGTGTCAGATTTTAAAATACGCAGCGCCTCTCTGCACTGCCGGGTACCTAGCTGTCTGCATAGGGGTTTAAGCCATCTCCGCCTTGGCCGTGCATATGCGGGACATTCAAAGAAAATGTGAGCGAGCGTCTCTACACGTAATGGGCAGGTCGCACAGGAGGAGGAGCGGGGGTGAGAAAGATTCCAACGGGAGGTAAAATCACCTACAGGTAGCGTCCCTACTCTAAGTTTAAAATACAAAGCTCTGTCAATAGGATTAGAGATAGTGTCAAGATAGGATGCGTAAGTCACCACTTCCTTCATCTTCAGAAATTCCTCTGTGGATTTACAATGTTTTACGTCAAGGTAATTGTTACAGAGTACCCAACTCCAGTAAAGCTTCTTCAGAACTGCCTTGGGGGGGCGGTCCTTGCTTCCCAAGCATCCCGGAGCCCCAAAGCTCCTAGCAGCCGTTTCACGACCCTCAGTCACTTAATCTTGGACCAGCCCTCCAGAGCCATGACCTCTGCTAAGGCCTCTGCGTATGGGGCCAGCTCGGGCACAGAGCAGCAGGGGGCGAATTTGGGCTTGATCCTTGATCGATCTACAACCCATATCCATTAGTACGGGTACTGAAAGGGTGCTCTGGGGGAGAGCCATCAGGTCTTTCAAAAATTTGGTCTCTGATCTGGCTAACACTTCGAGATTACAAATGCCCCACAGTTCCGCCCCATACAAAGCAGCACTAACCCCTCTAGCTTGCTAGATCTCGAGGACTGGGGCAATAGGCTTGGTTGTAGAGGAGCGTTGCTCCTTCAGTAGGGCGCCGCCCACCCTTTTGTGGGTTAAAAGCATCTTTTGGATGTGCGAGTTCCAATGCATTGAGTCTGAGAGACGGATGCCTAAATAATCAAATTCAGACACCCTCTCCAGAGTCACGGAATTCAGCACCGGGGGGGCGGCCCATTTTTTTGGGTGGGTTTAGGACCAGGAACTTTGTTTTGTTAGTGTTTATTAGCAGGCCCCTTTGCGAGCAGAACTCCTGGTAACTGTTAAGGAGACTCTGCAGGCCCACAGGAGTCTTCGAGATGAGGAGGGTGTCATCGGCAAAATCCCTTTTCATACCAAATGAAAGGACACCACATAAGTTATATATTATAAAATATATGTATTTATTTCTAGAATAATCCCCTGAACTCTTTATGAGCACAGGAGCACAAGCGTTAAACAAAGAACACAGTATAACATACAATAAGCTGCACAATTATGGATAGGCCGGGTGGCCACTCAAACCATATATTAAGAAAGTGGTAGAAGTACCACATCACGAACAATGAACAGGCCTAAGGCCTTGGGAATCGCTGGGCCTACACTGGACAAACGAAGGTTAGGTCGGGAGAGGCCCACAGGATACGGGTGCAGAGTCTGTAGGCAACCGCGTTTACCCTACAAGTCAATGGTGCGTATAAATCAGAAAGTTATAGGTTTCGGAGACTTCCGACTGGACTAGAACTTAGCCACTTAAAACTAGGACACTAGAGGTGTAATCCACTATAGGAGCACCGGAGTTAGATCGTTACCTCACCCACCTCACTTTGGCACCTATGCACCCACAGGAAGCGGGTGCATAGGTGCCAAAGTGTGTCGGGTTTCGTCGTGAAGTTCTATAGAGCCTGGAGATGAAGATGTTGCAGGCGGCCAGGAGAGAAGAGTCCGGTTGGATCCAAGGGTGGATCGAAGATGTAGAGTACCTGAAAGCAGAGGGGACAGAGTTCAGGTCACTAGCCAGTGACCAGCGAGGAACCAGGAAGGAACCAGGCGATGTCGGGTTGCAATCAGGTGATGTTGAGGTGTCTGTCTCCGCTGCCACGTGGACCAGGAAGGATGGAGGATGATCAGCTGGTGAACACGAGCTGTCCCACGAAGGCTCTTGCTGTCGGCGGTGTCGGTACTCGATTCGGAGTCACCAAGCCTTGGCAAAGGCAACCCACGCAGGATGCGAAGATGTCTTCTTGATTGGACCGGGAAGGTCAGATCCATGGCTCCTTTTCAGGGGAGCTGGGGCCAGTCTGGAGCAACCAACCAGCAGTGTAGTTTCGATGTTTCATCGTCACAGAGGCCACTAGCCAACGGGCAAGCGACCGGACAACGCGTCGAGCAGGAAAAGTGCAAATCAATCAATCAAGAAATTTGTATAGCGCGCTACTCACCCGCAGGGTCTCAAGGCGCTTGGGGAGGGGGGTCCGCTACTGCTCGAACAGCCAGGACTTGAGTTGCTTTCTGAAGGAGAGGTGGTCTTGGGTCAGCCTCAGGTGGATGGGGAGGGAGTTCCAAGTCTTGGCTGCCAGGTAGGAGAAGGATCTTCCTCCCATGGTGGCTCTTCGAATGCGTGGAACGGCGGCGAGGGCGTAGCTGATCGATTGCAGCTGTCGGGTGGGAGTGTAGAAGGTCAGGCGGTTGTTGAGGTACCTGGGGCCCAGGTCGTGGAGGGCCTTGTGTGCGTGGGTGAGGAGTCGGAACGTGATTCTCTTGCTGACGGGGAGCCAGTGCAGGTCTCTCAGGTGTCCGGAGATGTGGCTGTATCGGGGGATGTCTAGGATGAGTCATGCGGAGACGTTCTGGATGCGTTGGAGTCTTTTCTGAAGTTTGGCTGTGGTTCCGGTGTAGAGGGTGTTTCCGTAGTCCAGTCGGCTGGTGACGAGTGCCTGTGTGACCGTCTTTCTGGTTTCGGTGGGGATCCATCGGAAGATCTTTCGGAGCATGCGGAGGATGTTGAAACATGATGATGAGATGGCGTTGACTTGTCTGGTCGTCAAGAGGGAGGAGTCCAGGATAAAGCCCAGGTTGCGTGCGTGGTCCGTTGGTTTGGGTGCGCTGCCCAGGGCAGGGGGCCACCAGGAGTCGTCCCAGGCAGAGGGCGATGATCCCAGGATGAGGACTTCCGTCTTGTCTGAGTTCAGTTTCAGGCGGCTGTTCATCATCTACTCGGCTACGTCTTTCATCCCTTCGTGTAGGTTGGTTCTGGCGGTGGCTGGGTCGTTGGTGAGGGAGAGGATGAGCTGGGTGTCGTCGGCGTATGAGATGATGTTGAGGTTGTGTTGGCGTGAGGGGGCACATGTAGACGTTGAAGAGGGTGGGGCTGAATGACGATCCTTGTGGTACGCCACAGATGACTTCGGTGGCCTTGGATCTGAACGGGGGGAGGCGGACTCTCTGGGTTCTTCCGGTGAGGAACGAGATGATCCACTCTAGTGCCTTCTCTTGGATTCCGATGTTGCTGAGGCGCTGCACTAGGGTGCGGTGGCAGACCGTATAGAATGCTGCGGAGAGGTCCAGGAGGATGAGGGCCGATGTTTCCCCGTTTTCGAGCAGTGCTCGGATGTCGTCAGTGGCTGCGATGAGGGCGGTCTCGGTGCTGTGGTTGGCTCGGAAGCCGGACTGCGAGTGGTCGAGGGATCCGTTCGTCTCGAGGAAGGCACAAGCTGTCTGTTGACGGTCTTCTCGATTACTTTGGCAGGAAAAGGGAGGAGCGAGATGGGGCGGTAGTTCTTGAGGTCGGTGGGGTCTGCTGATGGTTTCTTCAGGTGGGCGCTGAGTTCGGCATGCTTCCAGCTCTCCGGGAAGGTGGCAGTGCTGAAGGAGCGGTTGATGATGTCCCGGAGTTGGGGTGCGATGACGGAGTCGGCCTTGTTGAAGATGTGGCTGGGGCATGGGTCGGCTGGTGATCCGGAGTGGATGGTGTTCATCGTGGATCAATGTGGAGAAGTGTGGCTCAGGGGTTAGAGGCGGCAGACCCGGAAGCTGAGATCGGCCCTGGACCAGGGTTCAATTCCCCGCCTCGGCGGGTCTTGGGCTCAAAAATTCCACGGACTCGATAATTCTCGCTCCGGTGCCTTCTCGACTCTCGGGTTCACACTCTGCGACTCTGGGCAATAGCTTGCTTAATCTCCACAACGGCCCCTCGTGGCGGGATGCCTGGCTTTCACCTTGTGGATACCCTGCCGGGGTTATCTCACAGGGGAATACCAGGACGGGTTCCCTAAGCAAGCGCCGGGAAACCCTTTGTGGGTAGCTGTGCGCTATATAAGCTCAAATACATTTACATTTACATTGTGTGGATGGTGTCATCGGTGCTGACCGGGGTCCAGGCGCAAAGGGTGGTGGTGGAGGGCGTTGGTTCGGTGGTTGGCTGCGTGGTCTGTGCGCCGAAGCTGTTGTGTATGGCGGCGATCTTGCTGTGGAAGAACGAGGCGAGTGAGTCGCAGAGGTCTTGTGAGGGAGTGATGTCGTTGTTTCCGGTGCTGGGGTTGGAGAGCTCTTTGACGATGCTGAAGAGTTCCGTGCTGTTGTGTGCGTTGTTGTCGAGTCGTTCCTTGAATGCTGTCTTCTTGCTGGTCTGGATCAGCTGGTGGTGTTTGCGGGTGGCGTGCTTGAGGGCGGTCATGTTGTCTGTAGTTGGGTTTTTTCGCCAGGCTTTCTCGAGGGTGCGGCAGTTCTTCTTGGAGTTCTTGAGGTTGTCGTTGAACCAGGAGGCTTTCTTGCTACCGGGCCTGCTGGGATGGGTTTTCAGAGGTGCGAGGTCATCAGCGCAGTTGGTGATCCACTGTGTGAGGTTGTTGGCTGCTTGGTTGGGGTCCGTTGAGCTGGCGGGAGGGTTCTGGCTCAGTGATGTGGTGAGCTGGTCGGTGGTGACCTTGTTCCAGCTCCTGCGGGGGACCTGTTGCGGGTGGTGGTGAGTCGTGGTCTTTCTGAAGCTGAAGTGGACGCAGCTGTGGTCTGTCCAGTGGAGTCCGGTGGAGTGGCTGAAGGAGATATACTTGCTGGAGGAGAAGACTGGGTCAAGCGTGTGTCCGGCGTAGTGGGTGGGGGTGTTCACCAGTTGCTTGAGTCCGAGGTTGGAGAGGTTGTCCAGCAGGGTGGTGGTGGTGTTGTCGTTGTTGTTCTCCAGGTGGAAGTTAAGGTCCCCTAGGAGGATGCCCCACGCAGCACTCTGAGAGTGTGGAGAGGTGATCTTTGGAGCACAAGCTGCTCGGGGCAGGGGCTTCTCAAACCCCAAAGCACAGCGTCGAGGGAACCTCGGGAACTGCACAGGAAGCACTTCGTCGACTTTTCAAGATGGCCGGTCCCACGTCTCTCGTCGCCTCCACGGGTCTAAGCTTTGCTAGGACTGTGGATCGGGCTGTTGGAAGTCTGTGAGTCCAGGTCTTGTCGGTCTCTGTCGTTCGAGCTCCGGCGGGAGCCACGGCAAAGAAAGTCTCGTCGCGCTGATGGTGCCTGCTTGCACCGGGTGGCCACTCCTTGACCACAAGGGAGATTCTTCAGTCTTCTACGTCGAGTAGAATGTAGAAGGGTCCAGATGTATGTTTCAAAGTTTCAGTCAGGATGATCTAAATTGCATTGGTATTATAGTAAATCGTAGATGTGCACTGCAATCTGTACTCTGATTACGTGCTCCGGGGTATCACTCCCTACTATGGAGTGTGTTTAATAATGTCAAGGTTGTCAAGGTTAGCAGAACATAAATTTCTGGTCTGTCTCCCTGGGCACTGTTTATGCTGTTACTCCAGCTCTTAGTTCATATAAATGGCAACAGTATTCTGTTGATTGTTTATAATGATTCATTGTATTAAACGATCTTTCTGTTAGGATGTTCCATTCACATCTCTGTTCACATTAATCATGCATCTCCATATACACGATCGTTTTTTCTTTTTTCTTTAGCTAGAAAAGTTATATGTATATAAACATGTTGGAAAATAGCACGGTAGTTTAAATGTATTTTTTGGTGGCATTAGTAAGCAGAGTAAAATATTGAATGTAATATGTTATCACTCTTTTGACAGATTATTCCCTTGATAAAGGCGCAGTGCGCCGAAATGCATTGGGAGAAAGGGAAAAAGAGATAAGCATCGATGTTAAACAGAATTGATATGGAGATGCATGATTAATGTGAACAGAGATCTAAATTGCATTGGCACAGCTCCTACCTTTATTCAAAATCAAGGGGCTGGATCACCTGCTAGGTCCCTCCTATGGGTGGGACCCAGGAAGGGGGTGGTTACACCCCTTTCCCTTTGTCCAGTTTCACGCCAGAGCTGGGGCTGGAGTGCCCCAGCACAGGTTTGAACTGGGCTATGCATGGGACGCCTTGTGCGCCCCAGGCAGTGTCTAGTTTCATTCAACCCTCCCTGCTACAATCCACTATCTCCTGTCTAGGGTGGTGTAACACCTCCCTGTGACAGGATACCATTTGTCCAGGCCTCCCCTGCCGGAGTTTCGGTCTGCAGCAGGAGGCCAGACTTGTGTCTGTGGCAGCAGCATCCATTTTGTGATGCTGGGGCTCTGGTTAAATTTAACCGCGTTTAAGCAAAGTAACATGTCTTCTCCCTCTAGAATGGTGGAATGCTACCCACGTCGCCAGAACTGGCGAGGGGGTAGTATTCCAAAGCGAATGACGCCTTACACGACATGTTTTGATAAAGCCAAACCAAAGTTAGCAAGTAACCGCGAGGATTATAATGCACTTAAGAGTATATGGTATGGCAATATCCCAGAACAGCTAAGGGAGTTGGTCCCGAAAGCTGCAGACAGGCTCAGCTCATGCTAGAGCACCATCTCACATAAAACCAAGCACTCTGCCTCCAGGATTGATAAGGCCTGCCATAGGAGTGACTTATAGGTGCATATGTGTCCAGATATAGGTTTAGATATAGGTATACTATATCTAGGCAAGGGGTACTTACACCACCTTGCCCCAGCTGAGTGATCAGCCAGTTGTGTCAGATTGGATAGCCAGCCAGGGGTGGCAAAAGATATGCTGCAGCCCCTGGTAGGCCTTGGATGCACCTATGCCCTGGGTACCTATAGTACTCTGTACAGGGGCTGATAAGGTGACCCAATATCCCATTGGAGATGTACCTAGGGTACATGGAGTCTATTTTAGAGAGCAGATAGCCTGGGGCCCTGATTAGCAGGATCCCAGGCCAACTAAGTCAAAAACCAGCTAAACACTAGGCAAAAAATCTGGGGTAACCATAGTCGGGTATCCACCTTCCTACATCCATTCTATTAATTTGTCTGAGGCAGTACCCCCATTTTCTTTGAAATATTGTTTAATGCTTTCAGTAATTGCTACCCGGTACAGAATGTCCAATAACGCCCTCTGTTATGGCCACCATGTGGGACGGCAGGCATAATCCTACCCATTCTAGGGTCATCTTGAGTGGGTTATGTTCAGGTAGCGAACATTCTAGATATTTAGTACACGTGACTCTACCATCTATCCTTGTGTAATGGAAAATATATATTCGTGTGTTTAATTGGTGTACCGGTGGAGAAGGAGTACTCTCTTGCTGTTGGGTGCATGATAAGCCATATTTCTCTCAAAAGTCTATGTGTTCCCGATGTATTGAAATTTTCTAAATTACTTTGAACAATGTTCTTTGTAATTGTGGGAATGAGTGATCTAAGTTGAATCAAAAACCTCAGTGGAAATCCCCAGCCCATATACAATTTGTGCAGGGATTGCAAAATTATTTCGATTTAGTGTGTCCAAATATACCGCATGTTTAGTGTCGGGAGTATATGTACAAGCTAACGCTTCCATATAAGCTTCCTTTTAGGACCGCATACCTGCCCTCGTTGTCTGCTGTCTTGTGACTCATGACATTTGGCTCTCCTGGGGCCACCAATATCATTGTGCCTCTGGCATATAACAAGTAGGTTGTTTCAACAATCTGTCCCCTCCATCTCTTAGCTTGTCTAATTAGTTCTATCATGTTTAGGTGTTACTTGTATATAAGATATATCTACATGATGCCTTGTCAGATTGGCATATATCTCGTGCCCTTTGCTAGCCGCTCCTATTCCCCCTCCCATTCCAAGTCAAAATACTATAAGTATGTGGCTTTCCATGAGTAGATATATCAGGGCTCGAAAAATCATAAAATGTTCCTAGACCTGCAGTAACTTTAATAATCTACTCGATTTAACTGTAATGTACTTGACCTGTGAACTGATTTCAAATTGTGTGATCCTAGGCAAATATTTTGTCTTTTTCTTCATTATCATATAAGAGAGCACTTTCAAATATGCAAGTTCACTATTTCTACTGTAAAAAAAACTATATTTGCCAAACAAAACGTGCTCCATTTATAATAAGAATCTAGCCCACATATTTGGTACACATGATCTTTGGCTTGCCTCTTAGTTCACTAAATTGCCATCTGGACAAGGGCAGGAATGTTTCCCAGTTCATGTTTGAAAACTCACTTTTTTATAAATATATTAGAAAAACTTGATGTGGTAGTGCACTGTCATTCACAGATTGCATATTTTCCATTATAATGGCCACAGCACTTTCCCACTAACATGTAGTTTTACTGATAACACTATATTGAGCATAAACAATATTTGGAAATAGGGTTTCAGCAAAATATTTTAAATTTGCATATCACCAAGTAAAGTGTTATGATTTGTTTTGATCCTACAAAAACCTTTTTTCACCACAGAATTACAAAAATGTGTCTTCATAACTAGTGAAATATTTGAACTGTTTGAATAGTTCACTTATTAGCTATTTCAGTGTTGTGTTAGAAAAAAAAGCCTGAAATGTTACAGCCTTTCATTTCACATGCTTTGCAAGTTCAAGTTGCACAGCGCGATTGTCTCACAGTTCACTCTACAAAATCATTTAACTTCAGTCACAGAAAGAAAAGTAAATGTAGGAACACAACTGACTTTTGACCTCTGTCTCTGAAAGCCAAGCAAATGTGACAAGATAACAAGGTTTAACAACATCTTTATTGCTCATTCACTTTGTGAGCAAGCAGAACACCTGTTTTCAGCTTGCCAAAATGGGCGCATAGTCCCTAAAAATAGCTCATCCCGATTAAATCTGGGTCGCCATAGCGAGTGGATTTTTTGAGTCCTGCATATGTAGCAAGAGCTGGAAAGATCAGTCCACCATGGTAGTATCAATACCAGCATTGCTATGTAACACATTAATGCAACATTCCATTTCTCCAGCTGAGCATGTTGTATTAGCTCCAGCACCCATGAAACAATTATCAACTGCCCTGCCCAAGAAGTGACTAAAGCAGTCTCCTCCTTGTAAACATAAGTAATGAACACTGAACTAAAATATGTTTGTTTGGATCATTCAAACCATATTGTTTGAGATGGGCGATCCAAACATACTTCAGGTACTACTCCATGTCGGTCATGATCTGTTCCCCGTGAGCCAGTCGGCCCGCCCTTCCTCCCCAAAGATCCTCAAAGCATCATGTGTGACTTTCTGATCAAAACAATATACTTTTATGATTCATCTAATAATTCACTGGGGCAAGTTTTTCCTGTGCCTTAGACCGAAATACTTTGGATTCAATAGCTCCAGTTCATTGTTGGGAGCTGTCCATCTCAAATTTGCTCAACCACCTTATGCACTCACTCCTTCTGCAGGGTTAGCAGGCTCCTATCCTCTCCCAGCACGCAAGCAGGCAGGCAGGCTTTTAGGCTCTTCGGGACTGGTATATAGCCCATCCAGTAAGAGATCCAACTCGGGTTGTGTTTCCTCCCCTCTGGGAAACTGACTAGCATGCAGACACTAGTGCTGGCTGCAGACCTGTCCTCTGAGTACTTTTTGAAAGACGCCTTGCTTGGCCATAGAGGAATTGGAACTAAAAGAATTGGGGTAGTGGGATCCCACTTTTAATCAGACAGGAAAGGTGTGTCTGCAACCGTAGAACCACTATGAGGTCTTTCTCCTTTAAGTGTTCTTTCCAAGCTGCTCTCCAGACACAGCTTTTGTCTAGAGTGATGTTTCACAGAGCAGGGTAGTCTCCATCTTAGCGCACCCCGTCAGAGACACAAATAGGTGTGAGCTTCCTGCTCCTGGCTCACATCCGCCAACTGAAAGAGTAATCAGGCAGAGACGAAAGGCCTGGGACTCACCTAAAGGTTTCCTCACTTTGCCATAGCTATGTCTACAGTCCCACTCCTCTCTCCTACCACCCAGCAAATGGCAGTATTCAGCAAGACTAATCCGTTCCTTTCTAGTAAAAAGCGTAATCAAAGTAGCCCTGCCTCCACTTCCCTCACCTCAGTGTTTAGGTTTCCCTTCGCTTCAGGAATGTAAGCAATGCACTTTACCTGTCAGGGAAACAGCCGCATCTCCATCTTGTGCAAAGGCCAGACCTGGGGTGTCCAGAAAGGGGCCCACAGGCCTCTATTACTCTGGCTCAATCACCATGCATGTATCATGCAATCTACCCACACATAAGCACACACGACATACACTAGGGATGCCAGCAGTAGGAACTGGCTAAGCACACAGAAGTGGAACTTTAAAAGAGTGAGGCAGTAGGCCTCCTTCCTGTGATGTAAATAAATAGGTCAGGTGACATTATGGAATCTCAATAGACTGTCATACGCTGCCAGCAGTGCTGTATGCAAAACCAGTGACAGGGACAGTTGTTGAGGGCGTGCTTGGTGGGCACCTTCAGGACAGATCCAGGACCTACTCATGTCATAGGTCATTCCTAGACCTATGTGTACATTAGATTAGCTTCATGGCAAGGTCAACATAAAAAAAATCAGCATTCATGGCAGGGGAACCAGACTCTATATCATGCAGGGGGCATTCCATTGCATCAGCAAGACCTAAAGACTGTATACAATCCCCACTTACAATTTCTCCAATATTGCAGAGTGTGTAAATCTGCTCGGAATAATTGTGTCACATTCCCTCAGGCCTCTCAAACACCTGAGTCTTTTTCACAATGTTACGCCTAGTGCCAGAGAATGGGGCATTACTACAGTTGTATAGGGCACTCGGAAAAAAGAAAAAAAACTCACTTCCTGTGGAATCTAAATGGGAGCGGTTCTGTTTGAAGGCGTTTAATGCTAAAGCATCGGATGAGGCATGTACATAAAAAAAGATGTCTTTAGATGCCAGAATGAAGCGTAAACTATTTCACTTACATACATCATACATACCTTACTCATGCCAAGCACCTAGAATGTGATGCTTACCGTAAATGCAGGGTGCAAAATGCTGGGTTCTTTTGATAGAGCGCGCAGGTCACCCGGGTCACTGAGTTTACCATTTCTCCATGCACTGGGCCCTGGCGTGCATATGACTACCAGTGTTTTGCGTGAGCCGGGTCAAATCCTTCGCACGCTACTATGAGTAATTCGGGGGGGTGACTTTACACCACTTACTGTTCATGTACCTGACTTACCACAGGCACATTACTCCTGACGGATCAGGAGCTAGCAGTGGATAGGTGACAAGATTCCTAAAGGGAGAGAACTTTTATATATCAAGTACATTTATCCACACTTTATACTGAAAATGACCACAGACACCTGATGAGTTTGAAGATTTATCAAGAAATTTCAGAATGAATATGCCAAGATGATAAGCCAAATACAAATTAATACATCAATCATTAAAACTAATGCCACAATGTAACTATGGATTAGGGCAAGTACCATTAGAGTAAGTGAGAACACTACAGGGTACGGAAAGTAGGAACAGAGCTATTTCACCATGAGTTTAAACTAGGGCATGGGACATGAACAGGACCTAAAAGGTGTACTTAAACTAGGCTACTTATGCTATTCTTACTAAGTTCACTGCAACCATGCTAAAGGAAAGGGAAAAATGGAACAACCTACTATAATACGACAATTTAACAATATCCTACAGGTAGGGAGAGAAGTGGAACATTTCTAATAAACAATTGCATATAATTTGCAATCAAAGGTGATAGGGCAATATCACAGGCAAGAGTGCTTTATTAAGAAGAGAAGAAAGAGAGATAGAAGACGTAAACCCACAGTTTAATAATTACCTAGATAGGAATGAGGACTAACCCTGGCCACGGGTCAGTTTGGAAAGACGGGGACAAGGACCCTCAAGGAATGGAATACCAGAATGCGAGCAGGTACAGCTCACGGACAGTCAGGACAGGATACCCCTCAGGTTTTGGGTCAAGACTGGGCTCACCAAGGTACGGCCAACACCCACAGCTTCGGATGCAACGCCTGCGTTACCCCTCTCTGCAAGTAATCCGCCAGTAACCCCGATTGGGTTTTCGAATTCCCCCAGCATAGTGCTTCGCCAGCACTTAAGACTATTTCCACCCCTAGGAGCTTGGGGAAAGTATGGACAGAGTGCTCCGCAGCACTCAAGATTGATCACCTATAGAGTTCGTAGGGTCAGTGACAGGTCTGCTACTCGGACAAGTCGGACAATTTCTCTAAGCTACACTAGGCCAGATATACTGTTTGGGGACCCTTAGACCACCCACAAATGTTGCAAGTGACAGTTTCCCATATTATGATTGGTCAGGAGAGGTGACTTGGTCATTGTCACCTCCTAGAATTTAGTGTTCTCATGGATTTTGCATACCCGCCCCTTGGGTTCACGTTCCCAGGCATAGGAATACAGAAGGCAATGCAAGTGCACAGTATATAGCAACAGTGTATCGTGGTCAAGGCAGCCTGCAGCATCTTCGAGGTGGGTTCCCAGGCGCATCGTGCTTCAGGAGCCAGCTGGCTTGTTTTAGCTTCTGCGCGGTGGGGTTTCTCCCATGTCACGTGACGGGGTTCAGAAGAGCTTCAAGTATGGCGCAGCTCCCGTTTCCCCCTGCCCCCAGATACGCGGTACATGAAAAGTAAGCGAAAACAAATTAGAATCGTACGTAAAAATTATCACACTGTATACCGTTATAGAGTCTACTGCACCCCTTATTTTATAATATCTATAGCATTAAAGTTTAGTGCAAAAAGACAGATAGGCAGAAGCAGCGGCGGTAAGCAGAGAGCGTGGTGAGAGACAAGCGGCCATGTTTGCAACAGTGCGCATGAGCAACACAATCCCTCCAGAATGCGAGTGCGTCACATCACGTGAGTATGACCGACGCATGCGCAGACTGGATTTCTGCAAAGCAGCCTTTTCCGTAGTGCAAGCATTGTTAGGATGAAAAGACACACAGGCAAGCCTCCTGGGGACACCCGCGTGTTGGGGAAAATCCTAAATAAATGACGGACAGGTTGAATTAATATGATTACAAATTAGGCGAGGTTCTTGAATCAGAGCAAGTCGCTTTACGTGCGAATCCTTGCTCCATCAATCCCCTCTTTGATGATATTTACTATCATCACTATAAAGGAAACAGATGCCAACTTTCATTCTTCCATATCATGCATTTCAATTTCTACAAACTTATTGTAAAGTTTTCTTTCGGCTTCTCTATGAGAGTGGTGATTCTTTGCCTTTTTGTATATTTGATTCCTCAATTCTTCTAATTCTAACTCATCAATATTACGTTTTATTCCTCTTTTATTTACAGTGTACTTTTTGCATTTTTGACATTTACAGCAGATGAATATGCAACCACACCTATTCCAGCTATTGGCATCAGTATTTTCCACAGAAGATTTTTACCTAAGTTAGAAAACCAACTACCTATAGAGGAGAGACCTCCAGTCAGTCTCGTCCAGGCACTGTCAACCTCCAATGGTTTGAGTTCTTTTTCCAAATTAGTTATGTTCCTTACATATTTCTTAAGTTCAATACTTTTGTCAGGTATGTAGGTGCAACAATGTTGCGCCTTCAGCATTCTACAGACTCCGCCCTCTTTTGCTAATAAGGTGTCAAGAGCAAGGCGATTCTGTAAAACCATTGATCTGATCGCAACCATCTCAGTATTGACCAGCAGGAATCCAGCAGCAGTGTCAGTTGATAACCGATCCACTACTGTAGACAATTTGCAGATTCTGTGAGTATTCAGAACTACCCCCATTCCAGGTATCAGTGCACTAAAAATATCACCTATAATTTCGCCTACGCTTTCACGTTTTCTACGCGCTAAGCCATTAGTCTCTTCATTGCTTCCAGCAGCATTATTCACATGATATACTTTCGGTAAAACAATGCCAAAGTAGCAGCTTCCATACCAGTGATCCGGCAATTTGAAATAAGCCTTGTTCCCACAAATATAATAAATTCCGGGAAACACAGGTTCTGACCCATTTTTGAAACCCCAACCCCCAATTACCTTGTAATTATGTTCACATTCGCTGGAACCGATGAATACATTGTTATAATATTCTGTCCTTTCTCTATGGAGACAAAGTTTCCCCTTCCGTTCAAAATCCAGCAACAAAGCAGGAGTAGCTTCGCTTTGCGAGGTGTTGTCCATGTGCTCTGCCCACCTAGGGACTCTATCCTTTTCGTCATTTGCCTTTTTCTGAAACTTTTCCCTCCTTCTGTCTGCCATTTTTATAAACATCTTTTCCTGCTCTTGCAAAGAACAGGTCAGATTAGCTTGTCTTGCTTCATTTAAGTCTATGTCACCTATAGTCAGGAAATATTCTCCCATATAACGGGTTACCTCGCTCCTAATATGTACAACGTTCAGGTGTCCCCTAATAGGAAGTTCAGAAAAGATTACGTCAGCATTTGAATAGTAGTACTGTAAAGTGCTTCTATAAAACAAGCTTGCCAATATACTACAGGAAATTCCGTAGGTTAGGGGTAGGTGGTGATATGTCACACCTTCAGCTACAGAAGTGGGTAGCTTCATGCAGACATAACAATCTTCTATTTCCATAGCCTCTACATAATGCACTAAAAGGTTAGCGAAAACATTTAAATGTGTCCGGTTTCTCATTTTGTGAAAATGTAGTCCGCCCTCATCTGATGCTTCCAATTTTGGTCGTGTGTGTCTCAGGCTAACTGTGTTGTCACGTCGTTCTAAGCTTCGTGGAGTCTCTACAGTCTGTACAACGTCTGTGTCTAACGTTTCAGGGTCAGTAGGGGACAAGTTAGGATCTTTACTTATCATAAAAGGTATAAAGACTGTTAGTCCTATCCACATCAACATAGCTACACTACATAAGCATATTTTACAGCAAGTTTTGCAACACCTAAATCTGGATCTTCCAGCTACGTTTGAATCAGACATTATAGCTTACAGGTGGCTTTTGCAACCCCTCTTTGTCTTTTTTACACCAAGAGTTCACTCAGGTTTGTCTCAAGGAGGGTCTTCGTCAGAACTCCGATCAGCACCGGATTCTTCGTCACTTTTGCCACTGTGGTTGGGCTCATCAATTTCTTCCAACACCAAGTATGTCCATTCAGGGCTCCGATACAGCCTGTTCTGTTTCTTTACTCTGTCGCTCTTTCTCAGAGACTTGCCTCGGGCTGCTTTTCTTTCACTTTCAGCCCTTTTTCGGTCTTTTAGTTTTTCTTCAACTGTCTTTATTCGGAGTCTTAGCCTTTTGATGTATCGGGGTTCACCCTTGCTTCTGTGACTTTCAGTGGTCGAGGACACTTGGCCTTCCTCGTGCACTCTTTTTATTTCACTTTGTTTTTGTTCTTTGGGTTTGACAGAGTCTATTTCCCTTCCTGTCTGACTAGTTCCAGGTCTTTCATCTAATTCTTCTGCCTGGTTTCTATGCTGGCCTTGTTCAGGTTGGTTTTGTATGTGTTCGTTGCTTTCAGACGAATTGGATTCTGTCTCCTGAACACGTTCATCTATCTCTATCTGCTCCTGTTCATGCACTTCGTTCCCTTCATTTGCTTCCGCATGAACTTCAACTTTGACCACTATCTGTCCCTTTCCAGACTCCGGAGTTTCAGGAGGAGTGTCGATGTCTTGCTCTGTCCCTACTTGGCCTATTTCCTGATCAGGTGTGATGTGAGTCTCGTTGACCTGACCTTCGTCCTCTAGTTCTGTCTCACCTGGACTATCCCACTCACTGTCTAGGTAGGAGTATTTCCTGGTTCGTATTGGATCAAGAACCTGGTCGTCGGCAGTGAACCAATCAACGTCTCGACTTGTGCTCGGCAGTTCGATGTCAGCGAGATCCGGACCCTCTTCGGGAGTCTCCTCAGCTGTGCTGCCTTCAGCTTCAGTCGCGTTTTCTCCAGTTACCCGCTTCGTGTGGCTGGCATGGATCCACTTCGGTACACCAGCACACTTTACAGCAGTAGTGGTGACAAGGATCACTTGTCTTGGCTTTCCCCACTTTGGTCCAAGGCAACTCTTCCGGGTGTGTTTCTTTGGTTCTTTCTCGTCCCCTCTTTCTGCACCTGTGGATTTAAACCATTTATAGGGGCATTACCGGCCTGTAGGTGTGGACACTCGTCTCTCCAATGCCCTATCTGGCCGCACCCGTGGCAGGGGAACTTCTTCATAGCCTCTTCCCGACTCATTTTTACCCGGGGCTTCCCTCCTCCCCCAGCATTGGTATTCTGGGCATTATTATTAGAATTCAATTTACTTAACTGTTTCTCTTGCTGTTCAGCCAATTTCACTTGCGCCCACATAACTTTCTCCTTGATTGCTTTCTTTTTATTTTCTATTTATCCTCACAGTACTTGGCGTACTTAAGGACATCATCTATGGGCTTTCCCTGCCAACTGATTTTATTGTCTCGAATCCATTGGGATATTTCAGGCCTTAATCCCAGCACGAATCTGTAACTGAAATGGGTCATATCCTTCATGTCCACATTATCGATTCCACTGTAAGTTTTGAATACTTGTAGCAACCTTTCATAAGGATAAGGAGTGGACAGTTTCATCGCGCTCTTGGGTAGTTCTATCTATCCGGGTCCAATCGGTTTCTTTTGCGGGCACCTTTTTCTTGAGGTATTGTATGACTTGATCATACTTCCTCATTACTTCGGGTGAGGGAGACCCTGTTCCAGGGTCTCTCGCATAGTCATCATTGGGCCAATCAATTTCAATTTTGCATTCGGTCCACAAATCTACAGGCACCACAATGTCGAAAAACCCATCCAGGTCTTTTAGGAGACATTTCTGAACCTTTATGAAGCGTTCGACCTGTCGGTACCAATCAACTGGTTTTTCCCGTAATTTTGGAAAGTCATTTGTAAATGACACAATATCCTGTCGGGACCAAGGAACATGGACGTATTTTCCCCCCGGGACCTCTCTCATGGGACACAATTTTTCTGCGGGACCTACTTCTTTGAGCACATATTCTGAAGTTTGAGACTTAGCCCTACTGTCTTCCTTTTTCTTTGCCCACCGGGTTCTCCATTTTCCTACATCCCCCCCATTTCTGTAAGAGTTTCAGTAATTCTTTTATCTGGATCTGTTTCCCTACCACATTCAAGCTCTCTAAGTCTTTGTCTGAAAAATCTACTCTGTAGGGTTTCTGAAGGATTTTGGAGCGACTGACATCGATTCCCATTTCTGTGGCAGTGTCCATCAATCTCTCATGGAGCAATCTAGCGTTCCGGGTAAGGTTTTTGCTGATGAACAGTAACTCTTCTTCGCTGAAGTAGTTTAATCGGTCTAATCCTACATTTCCAGCCATTAGCTCCTCTATTTCTATCCTTAATTTATAGATTTCTAAGTGTTTGGGTTGGGGTGTGGTCTCCTTTTCTAACTCTTTGGTCCATCGGTCCAATTCTTCGGGAGATACTACTGTGGCACTCCTAACCCCTGATGTGCTTTCAATCAGAACTTCTTTTGCCCTACTCTGACTCCTTGGTCCTGGCATGCTAGCTCTAGATTCCCTAATGGGCATATCCATTAGGACCACTGATTCGCATTCGCTTTCTTGATCATCATCTATGAGCACTTCTTTTCTCGGGAGTGGAATGCTAGGAGTTGGCATATTTGGGGTCATAACAGGAAGACGTGGACTAGCCAGTCTATCTCCGTAAAGAGGAATAGCCGGGCCAATAGTTACTGGGATAGTCAGTGAATCTGGATGGGGATGTATCTGGGCGATAGTCCGAATTAAATCATCTCGCTGTTTAGCCAGGGCCTCCTTCTCTCGCTCACGTAAAGCCTTCTCTGCGGAGTTGTCGTGCAATACATGGGGTACCAAGGGAGGGTATATACTTGGGGCTGTCGGAGTAACCAACCGAGGGGGGTCTTCTCCAAACGGGCGGTAATTCGGGACCGTAGAACTAGGTTTGCAAAACCCATCCCCATCACTGGTCTTACTATCGGTTCCCGTTCCATCTGTCTCACTATCCCTCCGACATCTAGGATATTTGGAAAACGGGTTTGGTGAACTCAGAGGCTCTGACTCTGCAACATAGGGAGGGGGGTTTTTCATCAATAAATCCTCTAGGTGCTCATCTTCAGAGTCCCCCACGGCCATTAAGTGATGGGTCTTCTCTTTACATTTCCCTTTCCCTTGTTCTAATACCCCCATCATTGGAAACAATCCCTCTACCATCATGTTTTGTCTCCAATGTTTCATTTTCTGCTCTTTGGTTTCTCTATGGACCCTCGGATACCATTTGCTTACTCCCTTGTCCATCCGGGGTCTATCTCTTTCCAGAGCCTCAATTTCCCATTCTTCTAGGGCTTCGTACTGTGTTAATCTGGGTCTGGGATGTAATTCATTCATGCGGGTCCTCAAATTAAACAAGATTCTGCCATTAAACGTACCATCAATAGGAAATGCTAGAACTCTGTCATCTGCAGTATATTTTGCCCAGTTCTCTAGCCATACACAGGTATGATACCCTTTTTCAAATAACATGAAGGAGGCAGGAGTATTTGGTGGAGGGATGATCACCCCCTCCCTCGTTCTAATGGGCTTGTCCGTTTTAAAAAAGTTCTTTACTTTATCGGCAAATGACATTTTTCTTTTTATTCCATACATCATGTGCGGTCTACCTCGTAAAATCTGTTCCTTATAGAAGCCTACGTTTTGTGGATTAGGTAAGAACTCAGGATACCACATACACCTTTCCAGACCCCTCTCAAGCTCCTGTTGATTAATTTTGTTTACCTTTGTGCTTCCAATGCTAATGCGACTTTTATTTCGTAGTAACCAATCAACTCTGTGATTACAAAAAAAATCCTTGTCCAATGGGTGCGCGGCCTTTTCGCGAGACGAGGTTTCACGCTCCGGCACTCACCCCTCCCTTACAATTTCAGCTTCACTACACACCCGCTGTCTCGACCAATACCAGCGCGGCACGGAGTGACGTCAGAGCAGTCTTCCGACCGACTCCCTCCTTCACAAGGTAACGGAAACTTTTAACTTTTCCTAAAGTGCGAGTGCAAATCTTAGTCAACAACACACAACGTTTGCCACTGTGTCTGAGGGTTCTAAATAGATAAAAACATTTTCTTTTACTACAAGTAAACCACTTCTGTCTACTTTTCATTCACTCCGGATAGACTTCTCTGCCTAACCTCTCACTCGAGCAATATAGAACCTGTTACTCCTCTGACTCATCCACTTCTTTCCGGGATATATACTAAGTCAGAATTTCACCAGCGGACTATTTTACTTACCATTCAAGCCTCGGAGACCCTGCTACTCCTTCCCATATGTGACCCTTACTAGGTGATTTCACAATGGAAGTTTTATACGGGACTCGTAGCTATCATTTATTCAGATGCAAGAAGATCCTAATTAGTGCTTCCAGGTATTCCTAACCCTGCACTAATGACTCACGACAAGTGACTTTACCAGCTAACCGGATTCTGCTCACCGTTAGCTATGTACTTCCCCGGGGATTTGGACTACACTGAACACTTACAAACAATTTCTGTTAATATAACATGTAACACTTATAGCAGCAATGCAAGATCATATATATACACATATAAATCCTTTAAACAATTTGCGCAATATTTGAAACAATGCAATCAACTTCAGCAGCACATTTTATTTTCACGGTTTGTTTATCAACTACCCTGTCTACCTATCTTAACTAGTCCTAACCATACTACTGCTACCAGAAAATTACTGATAGAGCGCGCAGGTCACCCGGGTCACTGAGTTTACCAATTCTCCACGCACTGGGCCCTGGCGTGCATATGACTACCAGTGTTTTGCGTGAGCCGGGTGAAATCCTTTGCACGCTACTATGAGTAATTCGGGGGGGTGACTTTACACCACTTACTGTTCATGTACCTGACTTACCACAGGCACATTACTCCTGACGGATCAGGAGCTAGCAGTGGATAGGTGACAAGATTCCTAAAGGGAGAGAAAACTTTTATATATCAAGTACATTTATCCACACTTTATACTGAAAATGACCACAGACACCTGATGAGTTTGAAGATTTATCAAGAAATTTCAGAATGAATATGCCAAGATGATAAGCCAAATACAAATTAATACATCAATCATTAAAACTAATGCCACAATGTAACTATGGATTAGGGCAAGTACCATTAGAGTAAGTGAGAACACTACAGGGTACGGAAAGTAGGAACAGAGCTATTTCACCATGAGTTTAAACTAGGGCATGGGACATGAACAGGACCTAAAAGGTGTACTTAAACTAGGCTACTTATGCTATTCTTACTAAGTTCACTGCAACCATGCTAAAGGAAAGGGAAAAAATGGAACAACCTACTATAATACGACAATTTAACAATATCCTACAGGTAGGGAGAGAAGTGGAACATTTCTAATAAACAATTGCATATAATTTGCAATCAAAGGTGATAGGGCAATATCACAGGCAAGAGTGCTTTATTAGGAAGAGAAGAAAGAGAGATAGAAAGACGTAAACCCACAGTTTAATAATTACCTAGATAGGAATGAGGACTAACCCTGGCCACGGGTCAGTTTGGAAAGACGGGGACAAGGACCCTCAAGGAATGGAATACCAGAATGCGAGCAGGTACAGCTCACGGACAGTCAGGACAGGATACCCCTCAGGTTTTGGGTCAGGACTGGGCTCACCAAGGTACGACCAACACCCACAGCTTCGGATGCAACGCCTGCGTTACCCCTCTCTGCAAGTAATCCGCCAGTAACCCCGATTGGGTTTTCGAATTCCCCCAGCAAAGTGCTTCGCCAGCACTTAGGACTATTTCCACCCCTAGGAGCTTGTGGAAAGTATGGACAGAGTGCTCCGCAGCACTCAAGATTGATCACCTATAGAGTTCGTAGGGTCAGTGACAGGTCTGCTACTCGGACAAGTCGGACAATTTCTCTAAGCTACACTAGGCCAGATATACGGTTTGGGGACCCTTAGACCACCCACAAATGTTGCAAGTGACAGTTTCCCATATTATGATTGGTCAGGAGAGGTGACTTGGTCATTGTCACCTCCTAGAATTTAGTGTTCTCATGGATTTTGCATACCCGCCCCTTGGGTTCACGTTCCCAGGCATAGGAATACAGAAGACAATGCAAGTGCACAGTATATAGCAACAGTGTATCGTGGTCAAGGCAGCCTGCAGCATCTTCGAGGTGGGTTCCCAGGCGCATCGTGCTTCAGGAGCCAGCTGGCTTGTTTTAGCTTCTGCGCGGTGGGGTTTCTCCCATGTCACGTGACGGGGTTCAGAAGAGCTTCAAGTATGGCGCAGCTCCCGTTTCCCCCGGCCCCCAGATACGCGGTACATGAAACGTAAGCGAAAACAAATTAGAATCATACGTAAAAATGATCACACTGTATACCGTTATAGACTCTACTGCACCCCTTATTTTATAATATCTATAGCATTAAAGTTTAGTGCAAAAAGACAGATAGGCAGAAGCAGCGGCGGTAAGCAGAGAGCGTGGTGAGAGACAAGCGGCCATGTTTGCAACAGTGCGCATGAGCAACACAATCCCTCCAGAATGCGAGTGCGTCACATCACGTGAGTATGACCGACGCATGCGCAGACTGGATTTCTGCAAAGCAGCCTTTTCCGTAGTGCAAGCATTGTTAGGATGAAAAGACACACAGGCAAGCCTCCTGGGGACACCCGCGTGTTGGGGAAAATCCTAAATAAATGACGGACAGGTTGAATTAATATGATTACAAATTAGGCGAGGTTCTTGAATCAGAGCAAGTCGCTTTACGTGCGAATCCTTGCTCCATCACTTTCACTCGCTCTGGGTCTTTCCAAGATTCCGCAATTTTGCAATGATGTCTCCTCTTGATCATCAAGGCATACAGCTTGCTGTTGGCACTGACTCCATCAGATATTGATTAAATGGGCTGAAAGGGTACTCTGAAAGAGAAAGATTGGTGGCTCTACTGCTATGAAACTGCAAGATGGTTTAGTGGATAGGAGACCTTTTCTAAAAGCATTATTATAGCCATTCAACACACCCCTGCCATAGTGATTAACAATTTTATTTATGAAAAATTCAGGATGATATTCGGTCTTTCTGCAGCTGCCAGGGCTGCTGTATCATCTGTATGTAGACGGTGCTAAACTCCATGTGTTGTAGGGTAATAATGCTATTATTAATGGTATATTTTTGTATTTTCTTGAAGGGAGTCCACAGGTTTCCTTTCTTTGCATTGACTTGCACATGCTCAAATGTAATGTTTGTGTTTAAAAACTCCACCATATTCAGGGTAAAAGAAGCAATTTTGCAGCAGTGGTGCTTTCAGCATAATTATGGATTTGCCATGCGTGTCACATTTTTTATTATCTACTTCTTAATCTGCAGGTTCAGCTGCATTTAAAGTTATTAAAAATGTAGTAACAGATGTTGCCACACAGAGGAATGCCCTTTGCCAAGACTGGTCACCTTGCTGTGCTGCATTATGCCGGGGTGGATTCATCCTGCCCATATGTTCCTCAGAACTTATATCTGCAATTCTTATGTCAGTGACATGGCAGCATCCAGCTGCATGTTCTGAGCTACTTTGAAGTAAAAGCTCTGCAGTGCCCTAGATATCCTCAGACAGATTGTGTGACAAGGGTGGAATGCCACCATAACACTCTTCGTCCAATTGAAGTTCCTTTTAAACTTCTATTGATTGTACACCCCGAGATCACGCTTCCGGAAAGAGCAGGTAATATAGGTCAAGTAAGTAATACATTGATTCATAAGTATGTTGAAGGAGTCTTGCGATCCTTTGCATTGATTGTTTGTTGAGTCTAGTATCAAAATATCATTTAACATCCTGTTTTTGTCCCCATTTTTTAGCTTGCACTGGTTTGACCATGAGTGTGCCAGATTATCTGCAGTGTGCTGAAGACCACCAAACACTCTTAGTGGCAGTTCAGCCTGTTGGGGTTATCCCAGAGGAGAGCTTCTTCAAGATATTTAAGAGAATTTCCACTGTTTCCCAGGTCAGTGTCCGTGACAACCAACGTGTCCTCTACATCCGCTACCGCCACCATTATCCTCCAGAAAACAATGACTGGGGGGATTTCCAAGCTCACCGTAAAGTTGTGGGACTCATCACCATCACAGACTGCAGCCACACCAAAGACTGGCCCCAAACCTTTGAGAAGTTCCACCTTCAGAAGGAGATCTATGGCTCCACGCTGTATGACTCGCGGCTCTTCGTCTTTGGGCTACAGGGGGAGATTGCAGACCAGCCCCGCACCGACGTAGCTTTCTACCCGAGCTATGAGGAATGTGACAGCATAGAGAAGCGAGTGGAAGATTTCATCGAATCTCTTTTCATCGTGCTGGAATCCAAGCGACTCGACCGGGCAACCGACAAGTCTGGAGATAAGATCCTGCTTTGTGTTCCTTTTGAAAAGAAAGACTTTGTAGGTCTTGACACTGATAATAGGTGAGTCGTTCTATAAATGTCGTTCTTTTAGTTTCTGAGGATATGTGGGACTTGTTTGTAGCATTTTTAAATATATTTGTTTTTTGTGTTGATATTTATTCTGGTTTGTACATATGTTGATTAGCTTAAACACATGAAAAGGAAATTCCATGCAGTTACTAACTATCTGTGATATTCTCTACCTGCTGATCTATGTGGTTTATGGCATAATTTTTGTAAATCTGCGGTATCGCCAGCGAGGCAGAGGAGTCATTTTAACAAATGTAGGTAGTGTTGTAAACCCCTATGTAGCTATGGTTCTGTAGAGTTAAAAGAGGGCAGACGTAACCCATACTTTTATTTACGTTGTGTAATCCGGTGAGGTGCTGTGAAGGTTTATGTTGGTCAGTGGGAGTCGCTCAGGGCTTGGTGTGGCGTATCTGCTGTGATCCACTCTGGGCTATAGAACATGGGCTTGTACAACCATTTTTATTGAGATGGTGTCCTTACTTGAATGACCTGTGAGTAATTAGCAACTTTTTGGGCTGATGGACAATAAATGATGAAAAGAACAATGTATTCTCAAGAGTTCAGAGAATTATTATCCTATTTTTCCAGGCTCAATGGTGTAGCTCCCTCCTTCCAGGTTGTTGCTTAGAGACTGCCTAAAGACAGTCTAGAGAATCTCTTGAAAGGCTGACACTCAGATAATGGTTTGTATGTGCTAGGCGGTTTTGGACAAATGACACACGTTGACCTGTTTCCTAGATGATTATTCTGTGCCTAAATGACACAATACACTCTATGTAGGTTAATGGTGTTTGACTGCCTGACATTTGAAAGAGGGTAGGCTTTCTCAGTACCATATCAAGGGGGGTTTACTTTCTCTTCTTTAAAATGATCCTCAACAGAATGAGCCAATCCACAACATTTACTCTTTTCTCTCCTTTATTCCTTTGCCCACACCTGTCTGCATCCATTTGCATGCGTTAATCTCTTGTGGCACCATACATTCCAATTAAAAAAAAATTCTAAGTTAATGGCAGTCGCTGCCAGTGAACACCCTTCTTTTTCTGACACTAGATCTGCTAACTTATAGCTTAAACTGCATTTTGTGATCCCTTCTCAACAACCGGCTGCTTTAGATTCAAGGCCGTTTATGCTTCTGGCCTGCCTGCCTCTTAATTCAGGGCAGTTCAGTGACCTAGTTCAATAAGGTAAATATTTTTTTATTTTTTTGGAGTTTTTTTCCTGGCATTAATAGAGAAAACCTCGAACATTGCATCACTTTTTAAGGAGCAGCATGATTAAAGCAAATAATTACAAATTTCTTTAATTTAGAAATATGCTCTATCAGTCACAAATCTTAATTTAAACCTTTCTAAGATCTACATTCGTAATCTAAAAATGCTCTGAAGTCTTTATTTAAAGAGTCCATCCTGGCTAAAGGTTCCAGGAATGAGTATTATACTGGCAAAATTATCTTAACTTGGTTTGGGTTTGTAAACTGAAAGGATATAAGGGCAGATGAAAAGCCACTGACGTCCACGCACTTTAGCAGTTCCGGGATCTGTGGTTCAAGAGTGCTGTCTTTGATCAAGACACATTTGGACCTGGTTGGACTGAGTTTAAAGAAGATGGTGGTCATCTAGGCTTGCATGTGTTAGCTGGCTCCGAGGCGTTGAAGCTATTTGGCTAATGTGCAAGAGGAAGCCAGGATGGGTCTATTAATGGTCTCTCTGTCCGCTACCTAACTGAACAGACTCCCTCTACTCTACCACTGTACTACAGAAAGGACTGTTTCTGAGATCATGTGAACAAGGACAAAAACAACATCAACTCTGTTGTACATCTGAACTTTAACATGGTTTCCCCATTGGTACGTGTGGTATCCTAGTATACTAAAATGTTATAATTTAGCCATATACAATACGTGTGGTATCCTAGTATACTAAAATGTTATAATTTAGCCATATACAATGAAAAATAAATTCCTAGGCAACATAATTAAACAACATTCCTCATTCTGAATGTGCTGAAAACAGAGACAGTGTAACGACCAAACTATAAAAAATGTAAAATTTTAATGAAAAATTCTTCAAAATTTAGATCATATCATTTCATTGTACAGATTAAAAATACACGTTTATTGACACAATTATTTCTCTAAACCTATGCTATACACATAATATTACTAAGCTAAAAATGTAATATAAAAACACAATACTGTGGCAAATGAATAATAAGTCTTTGTGCGTTTCGGCGTGAAACACGCCTTTGTCAGGAATAGCCAAACAACACCTGCAATTGATAAAAAAAGATTACGCTAAATAACAATACATGTGTTGATAATTTTGCATTCAATTAAAACAACTATGGTACGTTACTCTACAAAGAAAAACACATACTGACCAAGATTCACTATACAGATAATTATTATATGCCTTCATTGATAACCTAATTTTTTAAAACATTAAGAAAAGAACAGAAAAATAAAGAAAAATGAGAAAGTGAATTAGAACCAAGGGAAAGAAAAAAGCCAAAATTCCCATTGTTGTTCCTATGACACCAGAGGAGATGAAAAGTGCCTATACAAATGCTTCATAAATACTTTTTAGGATCAGCTTATTAAAATAGTCGGAAAAAGATGTTTCCGGTTATATTCCTCTGTGGGATAAACCTGTGAAATCACAAGAATAATGACGTGGTAAACCGCAAACCGAGCAACCAGATAATCTAAGTAAGGTTTATTTGATATGTTACCTCAAAATTATGCACGCCCAATGAGGAGATATGGCGCCGTAGTAACCACCTCTATGCATATGGTGTTGTTCATATGTGAACAATTGAGGAGTAAAATCAATCCTGAATAAACGATATAATGAAAAGGAGTCTGTGGGTATCGATATATAATCGAAAAGGTAAAACCTAAAGGTTTACAGTCTGGAGAATTGTAGCTTTTACCTGATCATAGATTCTTAGCGTATCACGATAAAATTACTTGTAGTATACCTCCTATTAAGGAGGTGGTGTGTTCGTTCCTGTGATAAAAACAAAGAATAATATAAGGTGTCTCAATGTTTAGAATAACCTCTGTCTCTCTTGCTCGTGCAACACTCTCTCACTCTCTCTCTCACACACATTCTCTCCCCCTCACACTCTCTCCCCCTCCCTCCTTCACGTAGTGTCGCTCTGGCATGCGGTGCTTAGTTGCATGTTTTTTCCTCGCCCGACCGACCCCGCCGTCATCCAGGAGTCTTCTTTATTAAACACACGTGTACATGGGTATTTTGCGACATCTCAGCTTGCCATATTTTTCGGCCTAATCGCAATGATACATGGTTTTCTGCCTCTGCCGTCATTTGTTCCAGGCACTCAGGGAGATGAAGAGAAGAAATAAAATGCAATCCACTCCTATTCGGTGTGACAGAATTAAGGACCTATTCGAGCGACATTAATATTTGGAAGGATAGCGACCTCTCGTGGTCATGGAGTAGATTTTCAGTGTGAAATTGTGTTTTCACCACCTGATGCAGATCTGATGTGTGTGGCTGTGATACAGATCTGTAGCTCAGCTTTATTAACTTAATGGTATTTACGCCATCGATGGTAAATTATTACATATGTCACACACGAATAGACTGGGCATTGGCATGTAGAATTGCTTTGTGATTGTGTAAGGGGGAGTGGCTTTGTGCTTGTTTAACGTTTTTACGTCTAAATCCAGTTGTTGTTTTTATTGGTGACCCCCTGACACTATTAGAAATCAAGCGCCGCTTGAACATAAAGCGCATTGAAGCAGAAATTAGTTGTGATAGCTGAGTAAGTCTTATCAATGTCCCCTGATTGCAGGATGAGCCGTATCACTGCTCACTTGTTGATGGCAAAAAAAAAGAAAAGAAAAAGATGGGATCTATGTGTTACATCATCCTCGCATTACAGTGCCTTGTTGCAAGGAAGCAATTGTTATGTCAAGTGTATTTGTAAAGTGCACTGTCACCCACGAGGGTAATCCTGCAGCTGCAAGTGTGTGTCCCTAGCCTCAGCTGCCCTAGAATCGTTACACTGGCTGACTATCCACAAAAGCGTCCTGTTCAAGATCATGGTAATTACCTACAGAGCTTTCAGATCCTCGGGACCTAAATACCTATGGTCCAGGTTCACTCCCAATGTGACGCAGCGCCCCCTCAGATCCTCGTCAGCCAACCTCCTAAAGCCCCCTAGCTTTAGGTGTATCACCAAGGGTGGCCAATCAGTTGCCGTCCTAGGGACCAAAGCCTGGAACCTTCTTCCTAGTCCTCTTCGATTCATTCAAACAGAGACTAACTTCAGGAAAGCCCTGTAAACGTTGGTGCTCCCGACACTTTATGTCTCTCAATTATCTGAGTTAGGTCTGTACTTTCTGTAGGGGCCCGAATAGAGCCATGATGCTCCTTTGAGTTAAAGCTGTGCCTTATAAATTCTATATAACATAACATTAATTGAAAAGCCAGGTCTTGCAGAATTCAAGAAGCAAGGAGCAGGCTCTGATGTGGAGTGGGAGGGCATTTCACGTTTTAGAAGTGATGTAAGAGAACGCCCATCCTCCTGACTTGGTTCTGCGTGGGATGTGTGTAAGAGTCCTGCTGTGCCGAGGAGCCTGGATGGGTAGAGATGGAGGTGCGACTGTTCAGGCAGATGGGGTTTAAGTTCTGTAGTGGTTGAATATGTATGTGAGGAGTTTGAAATGAGCTCGTTTGTATACCCGGAGCCAGTGGAGCTCTCTGGGGTGTGGCGTGATGTGAGTTCTGTGTGGGAGGTTGAGAATGAGTCTGGTTGCAGAGTTCTGGATAGTTGGTGAACCATGCGTAGAGGGTTCTACAGTTGGCTTTCATCCAACATAACATATGCTATTAGAAAAGCAGCATAAAAAAATTAGAAAACTTGTTTAGTAGTTGCTATTTTTCTCTCGCCACCAGATGGAAAAAGCATTTAGTTCGGATAAAAGGCGGAAAACAAAAATAAGGTATCAAACATCAAATATATGTTTAAATACAGTAAAAGAACACATTACAGTGAACACTGAGCCTTGCCTTACCTGTGCTGATTAAAAGCGCCATCGGGCTGTGCCGTGAGGCGAACGGCTGTGTCTGTGTCAGGAGCAGAGCGGGAGCCGGAGCGCCGCATGATACTACAGGACTCCAGTCCCCAGCAGCACTAGGGGCGACGCACCCGTGACGCGTAGGGAGCGCCAGGATGCGCTGAAAAGGAGACGCCCCCTCGCGCCCCGCGAGTCGCGCGCGGGAGGTGACCGGGAGAAGCCCGGGACAAGGGCGGGACAGTCTGCGACAGTCCGCGACTGGCAGCGTCTGGTCTGGGCAAGATACTCTGCCGAAAAACCTGTTGTGTGACTTAAGTCTCAAGGCCCACTTCGGAAATCTGTGATACATAGGTATTATTTATTTCATTGTTTCAGTATAGTGTACTTAAAGGAAATCCATAACTACGCTGAACTATGCCACCTAAAAAACACTCACCTGCTAAAAACACTATGGAGAACTATCTCGTCCAAGTAGTGGCAAAAATAAACAGCGAAAGAAGATCTTCGCTGGGTTTAGATATACCTACAGAATCCCCTTCTCGGGACTCACAGCTGGAGGATCCCTTTGTCCAGGAAAATAGTGATAGCTTTGGGCTAACTCCTGATTCTCCCACAGATGTTGTTATCATACAGCCTAGTGGTACAGTAGTTGGTATAGAAGGTAGCAGTGACAGCGAGGGAGAGGCTGTGAACGAGCCCACGCCCCCTGATCCAGTGCCAGTGCCTGCCCCACGTGCCACCAGGGGTGGAAAAAAGAATCTGCCTAAACGTTGGGGGCTTCGTTCAAGTAGGAATACAGTTGCTACTCCCCCTAGAAAAATAGCTGAGGAGGAGGATGATGGGTCGAGCGACGAAGCTTGCGTGACTCTAACTAATACGCAATTTAACAAGTTGTGTGGTATGCTGGATGCAAAAATTAGGGGCATTGTAAAGCCGTTGGTTGGCCGAATCGAAAAGTTAACTGCTGATGTTAATAGATTGGGGGGTTTGCTGAATAAAACTCTAGTGGAAGTAGAAAAACTACCTGAGGAAGTTGTGACTAGAGTTGAGTCCCTAAAGAGTGGTTCTAACTCCGAGGGAGGCATTGATGCCATCCCCCGAATAAATCAGCCAATGGCCCCGCCGATAAATCTAGCTGGAAATGTGCAAGGTCTGGCAGCCCCATCACCTACACCTAATGCCACGAACCTTGGGAAAGGCTCATGCGAGCTTATTGTCGAGGCCTCTCCCCTTGTTCTTGTCTTAGCGAATGTTCCCCCACTAGCCTCTGGTCAAGAAGAATCCACTTCATCCTTATTGTACAAATCTCTATCCTGGCTAACCAATAACATGGAGATAACTCCTTGGGGGAAACAACAACTATCAGAAGAGTTAATGACGGCCAGAAGGGTTGAGTGGATTGGAAACAGGGCTAAAAGATTTAAGGGGGAATGTGTTGTTCTTAGCTTCTCTAACCCTGAGGTACTGACAAATATTCTACCTAATTTACTACCTCCACAGAGAAGATCGACCACTATTGTCCCATTGACTTTGGATTTCTTCTACCCACGTAGAGGAAAATGCACTAATCCCTGTACTTTAAGGACAAAGTGGAATGTGGTGCGTAACCGTGGGAGTAATGCACCTGCATTTAATGACTGGGGATTAAGTCTTGACAACAGGTTCTCTGCCCTTTCCAACTTGAACGAATGTGATTGACTTCTGGCATGCTCAAAGTTTGCAGTTCAACCTTCATCTAACCCATGTGCTAGCAGGGATATTGAGAACGACCGCCAAGTGGTTGATGGTACAGTAAGGAAAGGTTGTGATTTAGTCTCCGCTCCACAGGGAGTGGGAAACTCTGTTATTCTGGGTAATGCATGTCAAGATAATGTCATCATTCAAGGTGATGTTGCACCAAGTAATCTTGTCACTACTTCAAAGCTAACATGTGAATCTCTGCCTGGGACGGGTAGCTTATTATCCTGGAACGTGGCTGGGTTAAGCTCAAAGTTGGTATGTGGAAACTGGCTAGGCTTTGTCAGCACATATGACGTCTGTATGTTTCAGGAGACTTGGGCTTGTGAACCTGTTTATGCCTTGGGATATTTAAATTTCTATGTACCAGCTACTAAGGGACCAAAGGGACGACCTATGGGAGGTCTTACTATTTGGGTCCGTTAGTCCCTTAAATTGACAGTAAAGAGCCTGGCGACTGGTCAAAAAGATATCCAGTTAATTAGGATTACTAGTGGTACCTCTGATGTACTAGACATTTATAACATATATGCTAGAGGCAGTAAGACGGGTAGATCTGAGGTCCTCCTTGCTCTTTATAACCTTCTTGACACATACTCGCTTGGTCATAGGATTGTAATAGCTGGTGACCAGAATCGAACTTTTGAGCCCCTGGTCGCTGGTGAAGCCCTTCTAGGTATTGAGGAGGATTTACAATGGGGCATCCCTACCCTAGAGACCAATCCAGTATTACGCTGGACAGTAGATATCCTAGGTCTAAATGCTATGTGTCTGGAACTAGGACTAAGAGCATTAAACGGTAGGACTAAGTCAGACAAGACAGCCTCCACGACATTTGACAATGGGAGACACAAAAGTCGAATTGATTATGTGATATGTAGCTTGATTTTATGGTCGACTGTTTGTGACATGGAAGTTATGTCAAGACCTGAAAGTGATCACACTCCTCTATGTGTGGTGCACAAATGGTGGCTCACTGTTGATGATTTTAACTGCTCTGATGTTCTTGTTCCACCGCTGATTATCCCTGAAAATGATATGCGTAGGCTACGGTGGGTTAGCGTTATGACTGATCAGCAGGCTATTGGAAATATCAAAGAGGAAGCAGATAAAGCTATCTTGGCCCAGGAGTCAATCGCAGGTGTGTCCCCTGGCCTGGGTGACGTGACCAAAATCCATGATAACTTTTTTGGCAAAATTAAATGCCACTTTTTGAAACCGGCAAAAAATCATGGATCCCGTGTATGCAAACCTGCTAAATGGTATAATAATGATTGTAGGTTGGCTCGAAAATCATTGGGACAGGCAATCAGGATTAAGGGGGTAGTGGATATCCGCCTTGCTAGAAAGAACTACAAAGCCTGTATTGCGAAAGCCAAAAGAACCTGGGATGAGGCACATTAGAATAAATTGAAATGTGCTAGTGATAGGAAAAATTCCTGGTTGTTTTGGAATATCGTCAAATGGGGTAGTGAAAGACCTGAGGAGCCACCCAATAATAATGTCCCACAGGATGATTGGGTGAAATTTTTTAGCTCCCAGTATGCGGCAAGTGCCCAGGTGGAAGCTGGGAATTCCCCTAGCCAGTCCTTAGCAGAGGATAATACATTTACACTTAGTGAAATCTTGTCTGCCCTCAAATCTGTGCATAGTGGACTTGCACCAGGCTTAGACGGCGTCCCCGCGGACGTTTTCTTAAATGATAAAGAGAGATGGTGCAAATATATTAATCTGCTTACTAATCACATCGCTACGGGTGCTGATATTCCGGCATCATGGCGGGGGGGCTGTGATTATTCCTTTGTATAAAAAGGGAGATCGTGCTCAGCCAAGTAATTATCGCCCAATAAGCTTGATCGACACTATACAAAAAAAGTTCGGCCGAGTGATTGTTAATAGATTGCTTGAATGGGCAGATGATAATAATATCCTATCACATTTCCAGGCTGGCTTCCAAAGGGCAACCAGTACAGTGGATCAAGTTTTTCGCTTTCAATTGATCCAGTGGAGGACCGTGGTATTAGGAGGAGGCAGCCTCTATGCGGCTTTTGTCGATCTGCGGGCTGCCTTTGACCTGGTGCCGCGGGTAAAATTATGGCAGGTTCTGGGGGTTCCCGAGGTTCTGCTGACTATGATCATGAGACTTCATGAGTTAACCTACACAAAAATCCAGTGGGGGGGTTATGGAAAGGACACTGCTGAATTTCCCGTTGAGCGCGGGGTTCGGCAAGGGTGTTCAATGGCCCCAACCCTGTTTACCCTATTTATCAACTGTATTGTCCCACGTATGTTATCTCAGTCAGTGGATGCTCCCTCTCTTGCAGGTGTAAAAGTTCCTATTTTAATGTTTGCGGATGACACGTTAATTTTATCCAAAACCCCAAGTGGTTTACAACATGCATTGACCATCTTTGATACCTTCTGTGTGGATCACGGTCTGGAGGTGAATGTGTCTAAAACGAAGCGTATGATATTTAATCCACATCGTAGTTTCAAGTCCAAAATCGTCATGAGTGGTCGTCCTCTTGATGTGGTAAAGTCATTCACCTAGCTGGGGATCCACATAGCGGATAACAATAGGTGGTGTCATCACATTGATATAGCAACTCTACGTCATGAACAATTAGCTGGTGTTATCAATCTGGAACATAGGAAGTCTTTGACTAAACCAGTTAAACCAGCTTTGATGATTTATGAAGCCAAGGCAATCGGGTCTGCGCTCTATGGGGCAGAGATGTGGGGTTACGAAAATTTGAGTGCGCTTCAAATATCTGAGAATACATTTTTGAGGTTAATTACTGGTACCCCGAATAGCACTCCATTACTGCCCTTGAGATACGATCTTGGCAGGAAACAAATTGTGGACTTAGCCAGACTACGGCCAATCTTATACTGGCGTAGGCTCTGGACTACCCCTGAGCTCGCCCACTATGCGGAAGGATTTACTGACGTTATCAAAGCAGACTGTTTCCATAAGATTACTTGGTTTAAAATGCTAAAACTGATGTTGTTTGAGCTCGGGCTAAGTGAGTTGTGGTTTGACCCATCAGGAGCTTTATTCCCGTCTAAGTCAATCTTAAAGAATATGTATTGGGAATATGTTGCTAACGCCAGTTTGCGTAATTCTAATAATGGGTCCGACTGTTAGTTTTCTGGAGGTCAAATTGTTTCCTGTATTTGAAATGTACTGGGATTTTATATCTAAACCCTTAGACAGGAAACATTTGTTCCAAATGAGAGCTGGTTCACTCCCCCTAAGATCACTAACAGCAAAATGGGGCTCTGGAGGGTCCACTATCTGCCCTGCTTGTGGCTTAGGAAGAGAATCTCTCGGACACTTTTTGTTCTCCTGCAAAGTCTATAGTGTCCCTAGACGAGTCTGGCTGGCACCCATGTGCAGAAACCTTGGTACCACATGTAGTAGAGTTGCGTTGCGCATTTTATGTACAACCTCCCTTACATGGATCATAATTGCCACTGCAAAATACCTTGGGTGGGCTTGGATCATCAGGCAGAGACTGCTAGTAATGTAACTATTCTCTGCCGATGATAAGCAGAGATTGCTAGTGAATTGACTATTCCCTGCTTATGTATTGTATCAGTGTCTTCATGAAATGTATATTAAGGTTTTTAACTTTGGTCATTTAAAATCAAGATTTTAATAATGAACTTTTACACCTTCTTATTCGCTTATTAATACTGTGGTTTGTTTTAATACACCGGTTCTATGGATTTGTAAGTGCTTTGTAATTTCTGAGTATTTGTATATTTTTTTTTCATAACCGTATTTATTGAGAGTTCAGGCAAGCATCAATACAGTTCTCCACAATCAGGAGGATACTGTCAGTAATATGCAGGTAGTAGCATGACCAGGAACCCAAATTTTGAAAGCATTCCCCGCCCCACCTTCTGCCCCACCAACCCCCCTAAACATACCCCAACGCCCTTCCCCAACTACCCACCCCTTATCCCACCCTAACCCAGTGCACGTGTTCACAAGATAACAACGACAGATGTAAGGCAATGCAGGTGTCAGACATCAACCTAAGTTCCAGGGTCCACATCCGGAGGTAGCACATCATCTATGTCAATCGGAGGGTCCAGGGTCAGCCCTCTGTAGTCCGCCCACCGCTTCCAGATTTTATAGTGTTTCCGGGGGCACCCCCTGGCCTCAAACACAAGTAATTCCAGCCCCATGAGAAAGTCTAATCCCGCCTTCCAGGCGCTGAGTGGGGGGGGGCACGGTCACTCTTCCAAGCCTTTGCCAGATCCCGTTTAGCCACCACCAGCCCCAGTAACAAGAGATGTCGTTTGTAGATGTTGCCCCCCACATTCTCCAGGACATGGAGGAGGCCCAGCCTAGGTGTACGAGGGAGGTCCCAACCCAGGACTTCCGATAGGCAGTTCCAAACCCCATTCCAAAATCGGGTCAGGCCCCCACAAGACCACACTGTGTGTAGGAGTGTCCCCCTTTCAGCTCCACACCTCAGGCACTCCGGAGCAGCAATAAGGCCCGCTCTCCACAACCTTTCCTTAGTGTAGTACGCCCTGTGAAGGTATTTAAACTGAATAAATCTGAGGCGGACAGCTATGGCAGCCCCACGGGGGGATTCAAGGGCCTCACGCCAGTCATCCTCATCCAAGGGGCCAACATCAGTCTCCCAGGAGGCCTTCAGTGTCCGGAGGGAAGAGGAGCAATGCGTAACCAGGGAGCGGTATATTTGAAAAACCTTCTTGTCGCCCAAGTCCCCCATAAAAAGTTTGCCTTCAATTGGGCTAAAGTCGGGAAGGTGATCTATACCCACCAGGCTCGGGCCGAGGGCATGGCGGAACTGGAGGTACCTGAAAAATTGGGTCTTGGGCATATGAAATTCGGAGCTAAGGTCCTGGAAGGATTTGAGTGTAGTCCCGGTGAGGACATGACCGAGTGAAGAGATTCCGATCGCGTCCCAGCCTCCAAAGCCTGACAGGGAAGCCAGTGCCGGAAGCAGTCCATTATTCCACAGCGGAGTCTCGGCGGTCAGCCTGCCCCACCTACCCATGCGGCGCAAAGCTTGTCTCCAAATCGCGAAGACTACCTGGGTGACCCGCGGCAGCTTCTTCCTCCGCCCGGCCGAATATAATAAAGTATGGAGCGTGGCATCCCCCATCAGAGAGTGCTCTAATGCATAAGCCGGGTCACTATGATCTCCATACCACCACTCGTTGAGCACCAGGAGGTGGGAGGCCTGGTAATAGGACAGAAGGTCAGTGGTAGCTAGGCCGCCACAGTATGTGGAGAGAAAGCATGTCCGCAGTGCCACCCTGGAGGCACCCCCGGCCCACAAAAACCGGCCAAGTACTGAATTAACACGACGGAACCACTGCGGGTCAATCCTGTGCGGGTGATTCTGTAGTTGGTAGAGAAGCCGTGGCAGGGCAACCATCTTAAAAATGGCGGATCTACCATATATATTGAGGGGCATGCGTGACCAAGTCTTAACATCCATTTGGACCTTGTCCCACACCGGCTGTACGTTCCGTTCCCACGCCACCGTAGCCGAGGTCGACAGGAAGACGCTCAGATATTTCAGGCCACCGACTGCCACCTGTAGGGCCGCAGCCCACGGGCACGTCTCCGGTTCATCCCCCAGTACCCACAGGGTCGATTTGCGTGGATTAAGAAAGAGCCCCGACGCCTCGCCAAACTCCCGCATCAAATCTAGTATACGAGGGCCTGTGCGGTGAAGGTCGGTCATGAAGAAAAGGACATCGTCCGCATACAAAGCGATACGATCTGAAAGTTCAGCCCCCCACACAAAGCCATGATACAGTGCGTCCAGGCGCACTCGTACAGCCAGTGGCTCCATGGCCAACGCAAAAAGATAAGGGGAAAGGGGACACCCCTGACGAGTGCCCCTGGCAATTGGGAACTTCTCTGAGATCACCCCAGAGACGCGTACCGAGGCAGTTATGTCCGTATAGAGCAATTTGACATAGGAGATGAACACCGGCCCCAGGTTGAGAAGCGGCAGGAGGGCAAAAAGATAGGTCCAGCTGACCGAATCAAACGCCCTATCAATGTCAGCGAGCAACAGCGCTGCCCGATCCCCGGTCGCCCCCACTGCGTCTATCGCAGCCTGTGCACGTCGAATGTTGTGTCTCGTCGCCCGGTGTGGCATAAAACCCGCCTGGTCCGGGTGGACGAGGTCTGTGATATGCGGGAGCAGGCGGTTCGCCAGCGCCTTGGCCAGGAGCTTGGCTTCAAAATTGATCAAGGATATTGGGCGATAGGACTCGTGGCGGTCGGGAGGCCTACCCGGTTTTTGGAAGACCACAATTTCGGCCTGACGCCAGTCCGAGGGCAGGCTACCACGCTCCCGCGCCAGTTCCAACGCCCGCCTATAATGCGGCCCAAGCTGCAAGTGGAATTTCCTATAGAATTCGCTGGGGAACCCACTCGGTCCCGGCGCCTTACCGACGTTAAGTTGGCTCAGTGCATCACCCAGCTCTTCTGCCGTCAGGGGGAGGTCCAAGGCTTCCCGTACCTCGTCTGAGACCGCGCTAGGGGGAACATCCACAAGGAACCCTTCAATCGCCTCGGGTGAAAGGCTCTCTCGAGAGGCATACTGTTGCGCATAGTAGCGCGCGAAGCTCGCCGCAAGAACCGCAGGGTCTGTTATTACAGCTCCTGCCTCGTCTGTAAGCCCAGGCAAGGTGATCGGTTGCATCGTCTGCTGACAGAGCCTATGAAGCATGGTGCAGGACTTGTCTCCCCATTGGTACACCCTGCTCCGTGTAGCCAGCCACGCCTGGCGAGCCTCATCCATCAACATCGAAGCGTAGGATTGCTGCGCTTGTAGAAGCAGTCGCAGCGCCCTGTCATCACCCCCTCCCCGGTAACGCGTCTCCAGCACCTCCACCTGCTCCGCCGCTGTAACAATGCTTTTCTGTCGAATCCGGCGGGCAGAAGCACACCAAGCAATGTCGACACTTCTCAGGGCGGGCTTCATGGCTTCCCATACCGTCACCGCGTCAACCCCCTCCGAGAGGTTGTCCTGCCAATAATGGGCGATTGCACTGCGCATATGTTGGGTGTTGGCCGGTCGCTGCAGATGCCATGAGGACATCCGCCACCGGAACGGCTGGCGTGCCCTGCACAGGTCAATCTGTACCGCTACTGGGGAGTGGTCGGACAGCCCACGAGGCCGGATCGCAGCCCCTTTCACCCTGTCAAGGAAGGCCCCCGGCACGAACACACAATCCAAACGTGAGAGGGAACCATGCACTGCTGAAACATATGTATATTCCCGCTCCCTGGCATGCAGATGCCTCCACGCATCCACCCATCCCAATCCATCAATCATTGCATTCAGCCGCGTGGGTGAGGCCGCGGCCGCGACTCCCTGCATCCTCTGCCTGTCCAGACTCACATCCACAACATAATTCCAGTCACCTCCAATCACCGCCAGGGAGTGGGGAATCTCAGTCCACAAGTCAAATAGTTTCTCCGCCAGGGACCACTGCAGCGGGGGAGGGGCATACACACTGCCAAACACTACCGGTTCTGCTCCAATCTTCCCCTGCACAAACACAAACCGACCCTGGGGATCAAGCCAGTGACGCTCATGAGTGTAGGACAGCCGTCTGTGAACAAGAATGGCCACCCCCCTCGAGCCCCTGGTAAACCCGGCATGGAATACCTGATGGAAGCCAAACCGCTGTAGACTCAATGCTTTAGTACCCAACATGTGTGTTTCCTGAAGGAGCTTCACATCAGCCAAATCCCTTTTGCCCCAGCGTAGCACAGCCCCGCGCTTGATCCTGTCCAACAGCCCCCGGACATTCTAGCTCCAAATTCGCATAGAGGCATTAGCAGGTACTGGTCGCGGGATGTCAACCATTGTCTCGATGAACAAGTCTCTGCAACCTCCAAGACCCGACCCAGGTCTCCAACACCATACAAGCAAATATTGCAGGAAGCACGTGCACCCCGTTCAGATCAACCCGGACCCCCTTTACCCCCCTCAACCAGCCCCGACCCCCAAACAACCCAACGCCCAAAACCCACCCCCCACCCCTATACCTCAGAGAACATTGAAGTACCTGTCACGGCATGGGGAGCTTCAGGCCCAGAACAGAGCGCCTAAAGCCAACCATACCAATGGATCCCAACTATTCCCCCCACTAACAGGGCACGCCCCCAGGACCACCCCCCAACCCCAAGAGGAGTAGGCAGCCCACAAACAGTGCCCCGAACCCCAATCCCACAAGCATCAGGTTCACATGAAGGGCACAGCAGATAAGTACCAACCCCCCCGAGGGCCCCCACGCCCTGCCAAAACATAAGTCCATACTGCACCAGTCAATGTCCGCTCCACCATCAAGGTCCGGTCCGCCATAGAGTACAACAATGGACCAGGGGCAATCGACAAGCGCCAATGTCATCGAATAATCAGGATTCCTTGCCAGAGTGATCCGTGTCGGGCTGTGTGTCCTCCAAAAGGGGGTCTCGGGACAAGGACCTCCGTTGTGAGCGGGACTTCCGATGACGTTTTCCTTTACCGGGTGGGTCGCCCCTCTCTTGAGATGAGCTGCGCGAGGGTCCAGAGCTCAGCCCCGGCTGGGCGTTCGGTCGGATCTTAACCGTTTAATCTGTCCACTGGAAGACGGCCTCCGGAGAGTCGAAGAAGTGAGTCCTGGAATTGAAAATCACCCGGAGACGGGCCGGATACAGCAGCGAATATTGGATTTTCAGGCCACGCAGCTTGGCCTTTGCCGCCAGGAAAGAGTGTCGCTGCTGCTGGACCTGTTTGGTGTAGTCCGGAAAAATCATAATTTTGTGGTTGTCGAACAGCAAAGTCTCTTTGAGTCGTGCTTCCCGGAGTATGACATCTCTGTCATGAAAGTTCAGGATTTTGGCAATGATTGGCCGAGGCCGTTCCCCCGCCGGTGGTTTCTGCGTCAGGGCTCTATGTGCGCGCTCCACCACAAAGCAGCGCAACAGGGTTTCCGGGGGAAGCCAGCTCTCCAACCCCCGTGCCAGGAAGGCATCCATGGGCCCCTTCTCGCAATCCTCCGGAAAACCGACAAAGCGCAGGTTATTCCGCCGCGCCCGCCCCTCTGCATCCTCCACGCGAAGCGCCAGGCCCTTCTGAATCCTCTCCATGTCCGCCACCTTCTTTTTAAAGGTGCCGACGTCGCCTTCCACCTCTGCTACCCTGGTCTCTGTCTCCGTGATGCGGGCGACCGCGTTGCGGAGATCTTGACGCAGCAGCATCACATCGGCACCGACCGCGCCAATCTTCGCATCCAACATGTGACGGGACTGCGTGATGGCCGCCATCAGAGCCGCGTTGTCCGGTCCAGCACTCTGGCCACCCCCGGCAGTCCCCGCGCCTCCTCCGGGGCCAGTGAACTTGTCGATGGGCCCCTGTTTGGTGGCGCCCGTGCCACCTCCGCCTCTAGTCATGGCTCCGGCAGTTGCGGCGGGGCGACTCACACCCGGAGAGGAGTACTCGGCGCCACACACCAATAATGTCCGCCACTCGGGCCAAGACCGGGGTATCTGGGTCTCGCCGGGCACTGCGCTTCACCCACCTGCCACCAGCACGCCAAGTTACAACAGGCAGGCACACCGGGCGGGACAACGGACTCCAGTAGCAAAAGCGGCGGCCAGCTCAGCACCCTACCGTCCCAGGGCTCCGCCGGTCCACGCCAGCCGCCTCCGCTGTCCCCAGGCCGCCGGGCACCTCGCCGCCGCCGATGAGCAGGCACATTTGGGCCCCGAGGCCGCGGCACCCAGGCAAGGCCGCTCCTCCGGGGCGTAGCAGCCGCCAATCTTCGGGCCTAAAGTCAAGGGGCCAGATGGGCGCCGACACGCCGCCGTCCACGCCGCCGGTTTTGCGGAAGCCAAGGGCACAGCCAATCAGCCGGATCTGTACTCCCGGGGACCTCGCCACAGGGCCCGCCGCTGTCCACAAACCGGGCGGGATGCTCTCCTTCCTTCGCCGGCAAGACACCGCCGGCTCCGCCACCACACTGCCACCGGTAGTCTGGGAGGGTCTGAATCGCCTCCGGGTCTGCGAAGGCCTTTCACAGGGTCGCCGCCCCGCGGCCCCCAGCAGCTCCGCCGAGTGCGCCAGCGGCAGGATGTTCCGTCGTCCCTCCTCCGGAGATCCGGTAGCAGCCAAGCGGGCTCGGCCGCACGCAGACCGCCCGGCGCCCAGTGCCAGCAGGCGGGCGGTGCAAAAATTGAGACCCCGGCGCACCACGCGGCGAGCAGGCCCGGCGGGCACCGCCACCAACAGCCGCTCCAGGCACGATCCGGGGCCCCAGCAACCACACCAACGGGCGCCCCCGGTCTCCAGCAGTCTCCACAACGTCTGCAAGGGGAGTGAAGGGTTCGGGGCCAGAATAATTAGGCGGATAAGTAGCGGGCCGGCGGGAGCTCTACAGAGCCGCGTCCGCCATCTTCGCCCTCGAAGCCACGCCCCGAGTATTTGTATATTTAATTGTTTTTTTAATATGTCTGTATGTCTTGCTTTTATGAGTAACTACTTGAATAAAGCACTTTTGAATTGAATTGTAAAAGAACATACATGTCTGTCTATGGTGGTTTTTCTTTTTCTTCTTCAGGCCTAAAAAATCAGAAAAATTTTACCCGACCTGTATGTCTAGTGAATTGAATAATCTACACGACCTAACTGTAATGCGCATGACCCATAAGCACATCTCAAATTGTGTGATCCTAGGCAAATATTTTATTTTACTGGGTCACTTTTATTTATTAGCACATACAAGATCACCTTGAAATATGTGAGTTCAGCATGTGTGCTGTACAAAACAATTATTTTTGTTTGATTTAATAGGCTAAACCTTTTCTGTATGTACAATAAAAATCTAGCCTACATGGCCCTTGACTTGCCTCTTAGCTCAATAATAGAATTGTCATCAGGGCGGAGGGCAGGAGTGTGTCTTAGTTTATATTTAAAAACTCTCACATTTAACAAATACATCACTAAAGTATGATGTAGTAGCACACTGTCATGTACAGACAAAATGTTTCCATTGAAATGACCACAAACTTCCCCAGTGACATGCAGTTTTACTGATGAAAGCATATAAGTACAAACAATAATGTGGGGCAATCGGGTTTCTGCAAATATTTATTATTTGCACATCACCAAATAATGTTTTCTGATATTAAAATCTTTGTTTCCATCGCACATCAGATGTACAAAAAAAGTGCTTTCCTAAGAACTGAAATATATTTTGAAACATGTGTACTGTTCATTTACAATTATTTGATTCTTTGTGGGGGCGCTCCAAAAAGAAGTCCAGAAAGATCGTTACTTGTGTATGTAGAAAAGTTCTTTATTTATTTTTATCCATTCTTTTAAAAAACAAATCACCGGGCACTTTACAAACAAATCAGCCAACGCGTTTCACTCCCTTCCAGGGAGTTTCTTCAGGGCGAATGGAAAATTCACCGGAACCGTACGGTTGGGTCCTTCAGATTTTTGTTTTAAATTGATGTTTCTTATTCCTGTCAATCGAATTTCTATTTATCCTGTGTCTCAATGCATTCAATTTGATTTCCGGTGTTTAGAAGTTTTGACCAAGGAAGTCGGGTCACTTCCTCCTCCTGAACGTATATGAAGGTTCCGTCGTCGTGAACCTGAAAGAGTAACTGTGGTCGTTTCACCGTAGCGGCATGGATGAGCCTGGGACCAAGGAATTGACCCGACTTCCTTGGTCAAAACTTCTAAACACCGGAAACATCAGACGTAAACAGGGGAGGCTATATTGCCCCTCATATCAGATTATTTAAAGATTCGTAGAGACCACAACAGAAATCAAATTGAATGCATTGAGACACAGGATAAATAGAAATTCGACTGACAGGAATAAGAAACATCAATTTAAAACAAAATCATCTGAAGGACCCAACCGTACGGTTCCGGTGAATTTTCCATTCGCCCTGAAGAAACTCCCTGGAAGGGAGTGAAACGCGTTGGCTGATTTGTTTGTAAAGTGCCCGGTGATTTGTTTTTTAAAAGAATGGATAAAAATAAATGATGAACTTTTCTACATACACAAGTAACAATCTTTCTGGACTTGTTTTTGGTGCGCCCCCACAAAGAATCAAACAAATTACCTTTTGATCTGGAAAGCACAGCGACGTCAAACAGCAGCTGACGTCGCGGTTGGCAGCACAAAACGTCGAAGACTAATTTTGGAACTGGATTTTAGGTGCTGCACCGTAAGGTTCGCTGCTACAATCTTTGTGATCTTCATTTACAATTTATTTAAATGTTGTGAGCCCAGCATGGTTGTAGAACAGTTCACATTGCAAAATCCGCTAATTTTATACTCCAACAAAGAAAAGTAATCGCCAATCTCCAGGATAAAATGAACAGAGACTTGTCAGACGACATAGACTGACATTGCCCTCCTTCTTTAAATCCAGAGCAAATGTGACAACATAAGAAAAAGATTTGAGGCATCTTTATTGCTCATTCACTTTCTCAATGGGTAGCACACCTGTACTTTGCAAGCTTGCTAGAAGGGGCCAGTGGGCCATAACAATAGCTCGCAGTGTATATTGTCGTCTAAATCAAAATATTATTTTATGACATACTGAACGTACAAGGATTTGCAAGTAAGTTTGAGCAGCAGGACAGTCGTAGCTAATTGCCACTGCTGCTTCAAAAGTTTGCACGATCATCCGCATGTAAAACTGCATAGAAACGCATATTGATAATGTAGCAGTTCTCCTGTGTTATAAAAGAATTCCTAAGTGATGATGATGCTTCTAGCTCATATCTTTTTTCAAAAGGAAATACAGTTATTAGGAATGCTCTCACTTGTACGTACAGAAATTATCCCCGGATACGTTTTATATCATGTGACCCATGTCATTTAAGGAGTAGGGGTATCATAGACTTATTTGAGAGATATTTCAACACCTTAATTTTTATAGTTGTATGGGCCAACTTCAGACTATTTACCACTTGAGGAGACCTTTTCCTGAATTTCATTACTTGATGAAAGCACTTTTACTGAAGTTGATCTAAATGTTTTCCTACAAAGCCCACTGTATACCACTGCACCCACCATAGGATGGGATTGATAGTTCCATAGCTAAGAATTCACACAAGGCAGTAGTTAGGTACACTGCCATCGAAAGGACTGTAATAAACAGATTGCAGATCTCCAGAACATTTATTTGCAGATAATTTTGAGTTTTCGGGCCCTGGGACAATGCTGAATTAAACATAATTCCCGAATAGTCCTATTCAGTGGTCATTTTGATCTGAATTCCATCCACTAACAAAGAACAACTTGTATTACACTTTGAGGCTACAGCACAGATCTTTCGCTTTTAACAAGTTCATCACCAAATAGTTATTTTTAAATATATATATATATGTAGAGAACGCAGTTATCAATTTCAGAAGGCTAATAAGGTAACCAATTTCTTACATAATTTTGGGGATGCAACTGAAATTCCTCCAATTTTGGAGGGAATTCTTAATTACAAATAGAATCCACCGGGTGAATTTCCCTGCAATACCATTGCAATGGTGGAAGAAATTTAGACGATTGATTCTGCTCAATCCAGAAAGTGTAGGATTTGTAGTTCACTCCAAATGAGGTCCTTTGTGTTTCTGAGGCAAATCATATAAACATAAGGTGAAAAGGCAAGCAGCCATTATGTTTGCTAATTCTTTCGTTACAATGACCATTTTTCCCTAACCTCTACCATTACACAGGTCTGTGCATTGAGACTCCTAATCATCCACAACGTTGTCAATGCCAAAAGTATACAACTTGGGGGCGTGGCCTAGCCAGCGGACAAGGCGGTCGTCTAGAGCCGGAGCTCCGACCAGCCAAACACCATCCTGTTGCTTGCATCCTGCCCTGGTCACAAATTTCGTCTCCCGATGGCTGGGTCTGACCCCCTGACATCGGGTCCCCCCTGTTGCTGCTGCCGGAGCCGCCCGCGCGGTGTCATCGGACGGCGCAGTGCCCCGGGGAGAGGTGGCGAGCTGGGCAGCGTGGTGAGGCCCGAGAAGCCGGGGCCTCGATTGCTGCAGTAGCCCACCGAGTGAGCGGGGCGGTGTGCGGAGATCCTGAGCGCCGGCTCCGAGTGCAACCGGAGTGTTGGCGCGGCGGTGTGGAGGTGGCCCCCGGACTTGAGAGGGGCGGCCCCAGAGGGACAACGCTGCGAGTGGTGGCTGCGGGGCTGACCTGGCAGATCCCGAGGGCCGGGAGGATTGAGGGTGCGGCCGCCATCTTGCCTGCGGGAGATCGGGTTGCCGGCCCTGGAGAGCGGCGCTTCCTTGGGGACCACCTACCAGGGATCAGCTGTAAGGCTGCTACAAGCAAAGGTCAGAGGGGGACTCCGGGGTGGACAGGTGGAGGAGGTGTGGTGCTGCTCGGCGGATCGGGGGTCGCATCGGGCCCCGGGGCCCACATCTGCCTGTCTCCCTGCACGGTGGGTTCCCGCGTCACTGGGAGGTGGACGGGGCCGGTGCTCACGGACAGCTGCAGTGGACTTTGAGTGCCCAGATAGTGGGACCACCGGGGTGACCGGAGTCCCCACGGCGCATCGGGGGTCGACTCGGACCTCGGGCCGGACATTTGTGGAGTGCTTGCCGTGGAGGGGGGGCCCCCGTTCTCCCCCCTTCCCCCCCCGCGTTCTCCTGCCACACTTGGGCTCTGACTGGGGGCAAGGTAGTTGCCGCCTGACCATAGGGTGGGAATCCTGACCTACAGCGGAGGGGTGTGGGCTGCGGATGGCCGAGTGGGGCCCATACATCGGTCCACCATGACCCGGGGTGGCAGTGGAAGCCAGGGCAAACAGGGCCCGATCGACAAGTTCACCGAGGCTGCGGGTGCCAAGGGGCCGCAGCCACCGGCGCCTGACAATGCGGCTCTCCTGGCCGCAATCACGCAGTCCAGAGACGCCCTAGATGCCAAGATTGGGGCGGTTGGCGCAGACGTTATGCTCCTACGACAAGACCTGCGCAACGCTGTGGAGCGCATAACTGGAGCGGAGACGCGCATCTCGGCCGTGGAGGACGACATGACCACCCTAAAGAAGAGGGTCGTGGCACTTGAGCGGACACAACAGGACCTAGTGGCGAGAGAGGAGGAGGCGGAGGGACGTGCCAGGCGCAGTAATCTTCGCTTCCTGGGCTTTCCAGAAGACTGCGAGAAGGGTAACGCCGAGCGCTTTCTGACACAGTGGCTGGAAGGGTGGATGCCGGCCGATTCCCTCTCTCGTTGCTTCGTGGTGGAGCGGGCTCATCGAGCGTTGACGCAGAAGCCCCCGGTGGGGGAACGCCCTCGCCCCATGATCGCCAAATTGCTCAACTATGCCGACAGAGACGCTATCCTGAAACAGGCGAGGGCGAAGGGTCAGCTCGTGTATGAGAACTCACCTATCCTTATCTTCCCGGACTACACGAGATTGGTGCAACAGCAGAGACAGTCCTTCACAGCGGCCAAGGCCCGCCTTCGGGGCCTGAAGCTGCCGTATGCCCTTCTGTACCCGGCGCGACTGCGGGTTGTCTTCCAGTCCCGTACCCTTTTCTTTGATACCCCGGAGGCCGTTTTCCAATGGACAGATGAGACGGTCAAGGTGCGCGTCAATACTGCTAGGGGTGGTGAATCGGATTCCTCTATTGGGGGGCCCTCCGACAGGGGTCCGGACGGTCAGCAGAGGCGCCGGGGCAGGTCCCGTTCACACCGCAGCTCGAAGTCACGGTCCAGCACGCGCAACGATGAGGCCACGCAGAATGCTTCCGGGGATGTGCTCTGACTGTTGGGAGACATGGACTCTTGCTCTCTTGATTGCTTGTTCCCTTTTTGTTGACCAGGGTGTATTAGCTTGGCTGGGAGCCACGCTTACTCAGAGTTGGGAAGGGGCCACTGCCTAGTTTGACATGGGCTGTGCTGTGGGGATCCATTGGAAGGGGTGCTCCCTGGCTCCCCGTTGGGGCCGGGACCACTCCCTGACCGCAACAGGTGCTTCCATGTTTGAGAGGTGCGGGGTGGGGGTGGAGGGGGGTTTGTTGGGGTGTGAGTTTGACTTGGTTCTGGGGTGGAGTCTGGGGGGGGTGTGCTGCTTCCGATCCGTTGTGAGCATTGCTGCTGGTGCCTGCGTTATGGCTTGTATGATTTCTATGCCGAAACACCAATGTCGTCTGATGCTGGGGGCCCTCGGGTAGGTCCGGGTGGGACTAGAATACTGAGCTGGAATGTGAGAGGAATGCTAGATAAGGTGAAGAGAGGGGCAGTGTTCGCGTGGGCCAAAGGCAGGGGAACCGACATCTTGCTCCTTCAAGAAACCCATTTATTAGGCACGAAGGCGTTATGCCTCCAGCGCAATGGCTTTACACAGACATATCATGCAGGTTTCGCGAGAGGGTCCCGGGGGGTGGCCATACTGATTCATCGGAGGGTTCCATTTACACATAGGCGCACGTGGCAGGACGCGCAGGGCAGGTATATCTTTGTGCAGGGCGAGATAGGTGGTGAGATGATTGTTCTTGGTAGTGTATATGCTCCGCCCCCGCTGCAATGGGCCCTGGTAGACAAGTTGATGTCCCTCTGGGTCGATATGCCGACAGCATTGTCAATTGTTGGGGGGGACTGGAATGATGTCATGGATGTCTCCTGCGACAGATGGCGGGGTGCTGCAGGCGGGGTGGTGTGAGGGGAGGGGCAAGCATCGCGTCTGAGGGCACTGGTCACGGGGCTGGACTGGATTGACTCCTGGAGGTACAAGCGCAGGGCGCGTAGGGACTTTACTTACTTCTCTTCCGCGCGCGACTCGTTCTCGCGCTTGGACTACATTTTTCTCCCGCGAGCGATGGCGGGTATGCTCATGTCCGCTGACATTTTGCCACGGGCACTATCTGACCACTCTCCGATTTCTGTGGTGGTTGACACTGGGCGTCCTAGACAGCCGTTCAGATGGCGCCTGTCGCCCTGGCAGTTAACTCAGCCTTCGTACCGCGCCCATATTACCCGTGAAATAGCTCACTTCCTGTCCGCCAACGTCGACTCGGTGGCATCCCCTGCGACCTTGTGGGAGGCCATGAAACCCACTTTGAGGGGGATTGATATCTCTTGGTGCTCAGCGGCGCGGAGGGAAAATCGTAAGGACCTGGTGCGGCGGGAAGCGGAATTGGAGGACCTGGAGCGTAGGAGTCGGGAGGACGATGGCGCGCTGCTCAGGCGAAGACTATTAGTGGCACAACAGCAATATACCTCGATCTTATTAGATGAGGCCCGCCAGGCTTGGCTGGCCACTCAGAGCCGCATTTATCAACGGGGCGATAAGTCGTGCAAAATGCTACATCGCCTATGTCAGGGCATTAGACATGCACAGCCTCTGCCTCAGATTGTCACCCCTGATGGGGAGCCACTGTTGGAGCCTGGAGCGATTGCGGGCAGCTTCGCCTCCTATTAGGAGTCCCTCTATGCGCCCCGGGAGTGCCTGGCGGCTGACATGGTGCAGCGATTTATTGATGACCTTCCGCCACGGGCCGTGTCGGATGAGGTCCGCGACCTGCTGGACCGGCCTCTGATGGACGACGAACTGGCCACTGCCCTGGGCGAGTTGAATCCGGGCAGGGCGCCGGGCCCGAACGGGTTCCCCTGCAAATTCTTTAGGCACTTGGCGACCCAGTTGACGCCCCACTTTCGGCCGGTTATTGAGGAGGCCCGGGAGGGAGGCCTGCTGCCTCCTGACTGGCGACATGCAGAGGTGGTAGTCTTCTTGAAACCAGGACGCCCCCCGGAGAAACACGAGTCCTACAGGCCTATCTCCCTTCTCAATACAGAGGCCAAGATATTGGCGAAGGCCCTCGCCAACAGGCTCAAACCGCACATTACGGACTTGGTACACCCGGACCAGGCCGGCTTCATGCCCCAGCGGGCCACTAGGCATAACATTAGGCGAGCCCAGGTGGCGATCTCGGCCTGGCGGGGATTGGAAGAGAGAGTAGCGCTACTGCTGGCTGACATGGATAGGGCGTTTGACTCTCTGAGCTGGACGTACCTGTTTGCTCTCCTGGGTCGACTGAATCTGGGTCCCCGTTTCCTGGCCTATATACGCCTCCTCTATACTGACCTGAAGGCGGCTGTCCACGATGTGCTATTTTTTCTTTCCGACTTGATCGCTCTGGGCCTCGTATCTTGCGGATCCTACAAATTTTTGGAAAAACCTCGGGGCTCTATATGAACCCCGGGAAGTCCACACTCTGGACTCTAGGGGGTCCGCATCCTCTGGGTGAGTGGGCCGACGGGCTGCAGGTGACGGCTGAAGGGGTGAAGTATCTCGGGGTATACCTCACGGAGGATGCCGCGGTGGCCCTGGAGCGCAACATCACCCCGGTTTGGGATCGTACGCGAGAGGATATCAAGGTGTGGGCCAGAATGCCGCTGTCCATTCAGGGTAGATCTGCCATCTTTAAGATGGTCGCGCTCCCACGTCTACTGTACCAACTGCAGAACCACCCGGCGTTGGTCCAGCACACTTGGTTTCGACGCCTGAATGCGGCCTTGAGCAGCCTCTTGTGGGAAGGAGGCGCGGCACGAGTTGCGCTGCGGACGTGCTTCCGCTCCACCTACACAGGGGGTCTTGCCACATCTGACTTATTATCATATTATCAAGCATCGCACCTCCTTGTACTCAACTACTGGTGGTACGCGGACAGGGGGGATCCTGCATACGCGGTGGAGCGATACCTTATGGGCTCTGCCTCCCTACATACGTTGTTGTACTCGGCGCCCCTCCGGGGATCGTTGCCGTCCGTCACGCGTGTGGTTTTCCAGATCTGGCGGCAGGCCCTGCGCAGGGTGGGGTGGTGGAATGTCCTGACCCTGGAGACTCCGCGGTGGCAGAATGGTAGATTGCCGCAACTGGCGGCCCTGGTGGGCTTTAGGCAATGGGGCATGATGGGTATTTCCACACTTGGAGACGTTATGTCTGGGGGAACGCTCAAATCTTTTGCTATGCTGCGGGAGGAGTTTGACATGCCACATACCCAATTCTATAGGTACCTTCAGTTCCGGCATGCTCTTGCCCCGTACATCCGTGATGTGGAAGACCTGCCGGAGTTCAGTCCCATTGAGGCCAAGGTCTTTATGGGGGAATTGCCGGACAAAAAGATCTCCCGTATCTACCAGACGCTGGTGCACCATAGCGCGTCAGATCTTGCCCACCTTAGGTCCCAATGGGAGCGGGATGTTGGGGAGCTTGACGAGGAAGACTGGGTTGAGGCCCTGGAGGGGCCCAGGGGTGCGGCCGTCTCCACGCGCTTGCGACTGATACAGTTCAGATACCTCCACCGTACATATTACACTAGACAGCGCTTGTGGAGGGCGGGATTGATTGCATCCCCGACATGTCTTAGATGCAACTCTGAGGTGGGCACGCTACTGCATACTGTGTGGGGCTGTGGGGCTCTTCAGAGGTTTTGGGACAGAGTGTTCCGGTGTTTGAGTGAGGTGCTGGCCTGGGAGTTGCAGAGGGACCCCAAACTGGCTCTCCTTCATGTTCTAGCTGGAATTGGGGGCAATAGATATAAGCGTCACTTACTACTTCTGGGTCTGACTCTGGCCAAAAGGGACATAGCGAGATCCTGGAAGGCACCTCGTGCCCCCACCGTCACAGCCTGGCAGAATGGTATGGATTATTGTATGGGTCTGGAGCAGCCTGTCTATGTCGCACGGGGATGCCCCCTCAAGCACTATAACATTTGGAAGAGGTGGGCGAACTACCGGGGCCTGGAACTGGACCCACCCGCAGAGGAGGAGGCCCTACATTACGATTGATGGCCCTAAGGCCTTTGTTCTGGCTTAAAATATGCAGCGTTTGGCATGGCACGGACGGAGTAGGCAGCAGCACGCTTGGGAGGGGGGGGGGAGTTGAGGGGGGTTGGATAGGGGCAGAGGGGTTTACTAATGGACATTTCTTTGTTTACAATTTCCTTCTGACGTATCGCCTAAGAAAATGTTTGCATGATGTGCTATTGATAATTTGCCCTAGTGATTGTCTCTGGTGTTCAGAGCATTACGCGCTATATTTTTGTCATGCTACCAATAAAATCTTATTTAAAAAAAAAAAAAGTATACAACTTGTTTCATAGTCTAGTCTGATCCACATTGCCAAATGCAGAACTATAGGATGGGAGCATTGTGTTTTTCAAACCTTCAAGATGATTATATTACCAAGAATATAAACCTATAAATGGTGCTCATGCCAAGTCTAAAGTCTACTGTGGACCAAAATAACCAGTTTTCCGCAAGTTCCAATTTATTTTATAGTATAGCTTAAGTGTCTTGCAAAGAGTTTCCACAAAGTATCGAAAAAAGCAATGAGGGTGAATTTTTTTGGGGCTTGCGCGATAACCTTTATGAGGTGTAGTTCATACAATGTTTGATCATGTTGCTGAGTTTTTCTGGTGTTGTAGTCTTTGCTGATGGAGTTAGTGTACTATTTAGTCTTGGCTGTGTTGATGAGCTGTCTGCATGTAGTGAAAAGGCTTTTCAGCATTAGGGTACTGTGAAAAAATGCTCCTTTTTGTGTAGTCATCCCCATTTGTGGCTGAATTGTTTTGCTGTTTTTTAGACTCTGCACTCTGGACACTGCTGTCCAGTGCTCAGTGTATGTGCTCTAATCCCCAAAACACGTTAACATTGGTTTATTCCTGATTAACATATTTAACTTTCTTACAAGGACATAGTTTATGCTGCCCAAGTACACACATGGTATCAAAAGTTAAATGTCATGTATGAAATACCATTTAGTGTGACATGACACCAGGCCTACTGCTGTAGCCTGGCAGCAGAGGTATTAAAACACCAACCCAGCCTGTCAAAGCCAACCCTCTCCTGGCATGAGGGAGGGGGCAGGCACCCACGTGCGTGTGCCACTCGACTCAGTGGCCGATCGGCCCCTCACCAGGGCCCATTGCGCCTCACAACATACAGCCAGTGGGGGGAAAAGGTGGGGGGGACCCCCAGTCCCCAGTGCAGAACAGGAGCTCTGGCGGGCCCACAAGGCTGGGCACTCCCCACTCCGGCACCTGGGAGAAGGAATAGGGCAGTACACCCCCTGACAGGGCCGGCTGCCCGCAGTTCCACACCTTAGCGCCAGAGGAGGAGACTCCTAAAACATCACCGGCAGTCCCTGCATCGCAACTGCAGGCCTTCCTGCGCTTCTCCTCTCCCCTCCCCCCTAAGATGGCGGAGGGCACAGTCAGTCAAGGCCAGCCAGAGGGGGAGGAGGGGCGCCCCAGCCGGGGATCCTTACAGGGGCGCAGCGGCCTACCCCAGCAGCGGAGCGAGTCTGGGCGCCGGCAGAGGCCCAACCGGCCCGGCAGCACCCCCGCACACGGCTACCAGGCACAGCCTCTCCGCCCTCAGCAATCACAGCAGCAGGGGTCCCAGCCCGTGTGGCCCGACCCAGCTGCCGAAGGGCACCGGGGAAGAGCAGGCCCAGAAAGCTTCCCCCGCCTCCTCACCTCTTCCCGGTCACGATGCAGATCCTCCCCGGGCTCCAGGTGTCGCCACAGCCGCTTCGGTGGGCTCTCCACCGAGGGTCAGGTCAAGCTGCAGTCGGCGCTCACTCTCACGGCCGCCGGCAGGCACAGAAGTGGCGCGGCAGGCGCCGCAAACCGCCGCAGCTTCCCAGCGACTTCCGCCACAGGATCCGTTCCACCGGGCCGCCGATGCTGTCAGAACCAGCCTCTCGGGACACGGGTCGCGCTCGGCCCTGCGCCTCCAGCGAGCACCACTGGTCGAGGAGCACAGGCAGGCCAGGCGTCCGGCCGGGATGTCAGGCTCCGGGAGCAGGAGACGTGGGGGCCGCCATCCTACGGGCCGCCAGGAGCAGAGGGCCAGGTAAGACGATGCTGGTACCAGGCGGGCCTCGCGAGGAGTCAGGACGATAGAAAGCAGGATTAGTAGCCGTCCCTGGGACTCTAGTATGCTGATAGTCAGTGGTAGTGGGCAAATGCCAGGCGGATGTCGGAGGGGGTCCGGAGCACTCTTAGAGTGCGACCGCCATCTTGACGCCTCAAGCCACGCCCCAAACACAATATTATTAGTTAATGAAAGCCCTTGCAAAATAAAAAGCCAACCATAATGTTCAGACCACACTTTGTGTTTGTTCTGTGTTTGAATGTGATATATAGCTTATAACCAGGACACATACGCCCTATATTCACATCCAGCAACAGAGTCAAATACTGCCACACAGCGGAACTCACCTGGACTGACCACTCCATCGTCCACTTCACCATAACAGGACCACCTCATACCACCCCAGCCCTCCAAGCACCTCCTACCACAGCTTGAGCAAAGTGGCACAGAACCAATGGACGGACGCCCTCAACACCAAGCAGCCTGATGACGCAACCAACTTGAAACAGGCGTTCGAAAACGTCAACACCTGGATCACCAATGCTGCTGACTGAGTTGCCCCCTTCAAACCAGCCATAACCCTCTGATCCACCAAACAAGCCAGCTGGTACACACCGGAACTCAGCACAACGAAACCCTGCTGCAAACAACTGGACAGAAGATGGTGCACCAGCAGAGACCATACAGACCAAACCACCTTCCAGTTTGGTCTCAACAAACACCACCAACGCCTCAAAGACATGAAAAAGGACCGCATCAAGGCTAGCGCTAACCACATGTAGAAAAAGAAACCAGTGTCTGGGTTCAGAGACCTGTCTTGTGTAGTCGCTACCTTCAAATAATGTTTTAGTGTAGCTCTTAAAGAAAGAAACATTTTTCTTTCTTGTTTTCCCCTCACTCACCGGAGTTTCCTCATGGTGACCTGCTTCATCATTGGGGTCATCCCAGTTCTCTACGAAAAGGGGCGTGCTGCGACTTGCGAACTACGTAGGAGCACTGTTAAAGTGAAGGACTATGTGTGGCGTGGAGAGAGTGGAGTGGATGAGTGTGTGAGTGTTACAAATACCGTGCTAGTGGGCCTCAATGTTTTATTCTGCTCCTAGACCGGTATGTTAAAAGTGGGGTTTATACTGTGTACCAACCAGTAATGTCGGTGGGTTCAGTATATGGTCATATAAACACTAAAACATTATTTGAAGGTAGCGACTACACAAGACAGGTCTCTGAACCCAGACCCTGGTTTCTTTTTCTACATACGTCTCTTTAGGAGGACGACCTGTTCTTTAGCACCTCCTTTTCCCTCTTATTGGACATGTAGCGCTAACCACAACCAGGAACCTCTTCACCGTCGTCAGAGTTCTCCTGCCCAACAGCAACCAAGAACACGATCCCTCCCTGACAGGAACTCTAGCGAACTACTTCCACAACAAGAAATCTACCATCTACATGAACTTCAGCCACAACCCACTGACCTCCTTAGCTTCCCCACTTCAACAGAAGCCTCCCCCAATCAACATCTCACAACATGGAAACAGTTAACTACACCGGATACCACAGCCATCATGAACTCTATCCACACGGGAGCACTCCTCAACCCCTGCCCCCCACCACTTCTTCAACCTAGGAAGTAACGAGATCAGCCACCAACTCACTACCATCCTCAATGCATCCATCGCCACAGCTACCTTTCCTGATGCATGGAAACACGCAGAAGTCAGACCTCTCCTCAAGAAACCCTCCACAGACCCCAGGAATCTACAGAACTACTGCCCTATCTTGCTGCTCCTGTTTCCTACCAGTCCTTAGAGGAGTTCCAGCGCTACACAGACTACAGTGAGAGAATAGCCAACAATACTACCCCTGCCCAAAGAGCCAGGTTTTTAGGGCACTCCTAAACTCATGTTCTGTTTGTATCTGGCGTAACTGGGTTAGCAAAGAGTTCCACAAATTTGCAGACCTAACCAAAAAGGACCTACCACCGTGTCGGTCTTGGAGTATCGTGGAACAGAAATCAGTCAATTGTAGTCGGATCTCACTGTCCGCTCCTGTCAATATGGTCTGAGATTTAGGTTAAGATAGCCCACAGATGGCTCGAAAAGGTTCAGCACCTTAAATTCTATCCTCCTAGCCACCGGGAGCCAATGCAACTCTCTCAGGTAGGGGAGATATGATGACAAAAGGGGACCTGGCGAATTAGCCTCACTGCCACGTTCTGGACCATCTGAAGTCTATGAATCAGGCGTGATCCTTGATCCGGCAGCTCTCCTCCGACAGCAAATGTAAGAATTTCCTAATGATTCTCAGCTTCCCAAAACATGCTGAAGAAACATGCGCTGTAAAAGATAGATCTGTCTCCTACCTGATGCCAAGATTTCTTGCTGAGTCCGTATGAACAGGTGGGGGCCCAACTCTATGGGCCACCAGAGGCATGAAGAGGGGGCTCGCACACGGTACCTGACTACAAAACAAGACCTCGGTCTTATCTTTATTTAATTTCAGGCAATTACTGTTTATCCATATAGAGACATCTTTCAGGCACTCCTTGTATTTGTGGACGGCAGCACATTGTGGAAGGTGTGAAACCACCTTCACCTCCCCTGATGCATTGAGCACAGTGTGCCCCAGAATGCACCAGAAGCTGGATACTACACCCTCAACACTCTCCTGCTGAATATATGTGCTACACTTTGTGTGAATCTAGGATAAGTCACATTCCCCATGACTTCCGTAATGTAATATTGATTTTGACACCCCCAATCTGAAAATTGATCCCATATGTCTAGTTTTAAAATACACCCTTGCAAGTATTCCCAAGAAAGACTTTGTTGAAATGGTAAACAACAGCAGCAGAAAATGCTGGAAGATTCACCCAGAGAATGTGCTTAATGTATGTAATAATACACAATCATCCCGCTTGTGTATGTCTTTCGCACATGATTGAGAAATATGGATGTGACCTAACAAACAGAGCTGCTGACTTCGGATCTGGGGAACCAGGTTCGAGCCAGCGTTGGCTGTGTGCAAATCACTTAATCTCTTGTGCTTAAAATAAAATGAGTAAGTAAGTAAGTATTTTTTATTTGTTGATTAATTAAAATCATTACAAACAAGAATAGATAAAAGCAACCTACATATACTATGCACAGAGTTATAATCATATTAAAATAATCATCTAAAATTGCATTAATACAGTCAATTCCATAATAATGTTTAAGCGTTTACACACTGATTAAAATACATGTATTAACTAGAGTACTATATATTAGCAGCAATCACTGTTATAGCAGCATTTAACTTAAAGTGACAGTGTTAGCAGTAGGAAATACTAGTATAATACATTTTTTGCTGTTTTCCATTTGCTAGCTATAGTAAAGTGCAATGTGCATAACTATAGTAAATTATACTAATAGACCCTTCAACTGGCATACATTTTGATTTAAACAATTCCTAAAATAAGTTTCTTTTTTTTTTTTACTTTGGATCACAATAAACAGTTATTTACTTGTTCTTCGTCTTTGAGTTTCTTCTCAACAATAAAATAAAATGAGTCTAACCTTACTTAGTGTAATCTGATGTCATGTAAATCGCTCCAATGTCCTTGGGTTGTGTTTGCGCTATATAAAAATTATAAATATGCAGAAGGGGTTTTTCAAATTTACTAAAGTTTCAGGTATCAAAAACAAGATTTTTCAGGAGCCATGTGATTTTAGTGAACAAATACCACAGGCCAGCATCCTACTCTGAAAAGTGTTGCAGCTCCAGTGCAGTTCACAATTTGCGGATCAATATCTTTTTTTTTTTTTTTTTTTTGAAAACCTTTATTGAGCCTTCACAGTTGTTACACAGCTTGTCGCCTACAACCCAACCGGGCCGGCCGCTAAGAAAGCGTTAAGCAAATAAATATGCATTATCACAGTACAATTACACCTGCGGTCGTGAGGACATGAGGATGAAGCTCCAAAAAGAAATTGTGAAGAAGGGATTGCGAATGGTCCATGCCGAATTAGGAGGTTTTCGTTTTCTGTTTTGTACCTAAAAAAGAACATTCAAACTTCGGGAAATCACTTTGCCATCGATACAGGAAACTTAATGCCAGTTAGGTGGTAGCGTACTTCAGAGTCCACGCCAACAGCACTTTGCACACCCTGGTAGGCACCGTATTAGTCGTCCCATTCCGTTACCCCGCCCCCACCCGGTGTCACCCTCCCCCACCATCAAGCCCTCCCCGCACATTCACTCTTCCTCGTCCGACTCTAGTGTGTCACCTTCAGGAAGTGGCTCACAAATCTCACCTCGGTAAGCGTTCCATGGGGACCAAACTTTGTTCCACTTGGCCGGGCATCCCCTGGTCAAATACACTGCCCGTTCCGTGACCATGGCCCTGTCCATATTAACACACCATTGCGAAGCCTTCTGTAGATCTGCCACCCCCCTCTTAGCCATCATCATACCAATCGTTACCCAGAGGCGGCCATGCCGGGACAAGTCAATTGGTTCCCACACATTAAGAAGGCAGCGACGAGGCTCTGGAAGCACGGAGACCTCCAGCACTTGTGAGACGGTGCGCAGGACCTGACACCAATAGGTTTGTATAAGGGAGCAGTCCCAGAGTGTGTGGAATAGTGTGCCCTCCTCCCCGCAGCCCCGCAAGCAGAAGGGGTCAGGGGCTCGCTGTATGTGGTGAAGCAATGTTCTGGTGAAATATGTTCTGTGCAGAACTTTGAGTTGGATGAGTTTCATTCTAGAGGATATGCCCGCTTCTTTAGGGGATGCCAGTGCCTCATTCCATTCGTGTTCATCCATCTCTCCCACGTCCTGTTCCCATTTTCCCTTAAGAGGCACTAGCGGGTCTGGGGAATTATTTAGGAGTTTCCGGTAGGTAAGGGAGGTGGCCTTTTCCACCATATAGTTAGTCAAGAGGCGATCTTCTAGCGGGGACGACTCTGGGAGAGTTGACCCCACCGGAATAACCGCCAGCAGAGCATGACGAACTTGGACATACCGATAGGTTTCATGTGGTCCCATTTCGTAGAGTTCCTTCAGGCGGTCAAACGTGATGACAGCCCCACGGTCCCACATGTCCCCCACTGTTGAGATGCCAATATCGTCCCAGCGGGAGAACCCCTTGCTGGTCCGAAGGTTGCCCAGAGCACGTGAGTCCCAGAGTGGGGTGAGCTTGGTGATAGTATCTTTCCATCCCAGCGCAGCGGTGGCTGCATGCCAGGTGGACACCGTGATCTTAGTGGGCCCCTTCAACGACCTGAGTTTACGTTTATCGTAAAGCGGGGCCAGCAGGGTACCAGCCCCCAGCTGGGCCCGATCCGCCTGGAATGCAGGGTCCGATTGCGATGCGTGCAGCCATTGATTGAGCGGCCTAAGCTGGGCCGCCCAATAGTAAAGTTGGAGGTTAGGAAGTGCGATGCCACCCTCGTACCAGCCCTTACAGAGCTTGGCGTGAGCTATCCGTGCCGGGCGATTATTCCATAGCAGACCAGAGACCACCGCCGCCACCCTCTTGAAGTACCTGGGGGGCACCGCAAAAGGGGTATTGTCCAGAATATATAGAAAGCGGGGCAGGGATTTCATTTTGAAGAGGGCTGCTTTCCCCAGCATCGTTAGCGGTAATCCTGCCCAGAAGCTCGCATCTCGCCTGAGGCGGTCCAGCGGTGGCGCCAGGTTCAATCTTTCGTATTCCGCCGGGTCACTCGTGACGTGAATACCAAGATACTTAAATGACGAGCCGGCCAGTCGCAGGGGGCCGGCAGAGCCAACCGCGGGTGGGCTGCAAAGAAGAAGAAGAATTACAACAACATGCTTGTGTCATGTGTGTGGTGTACAATACCTCTGTGGAAGCTCCTATGCCTAATGGTCAGGGACTACTTGCCACATGAGGGGTCGGCGGGTCAGTACATCGGGGGTGAGTCTATTGAATGTAGCTCACTCTGCCCGTGTCTGCGTGGAAAAACCTACCCATCTCCGCCGAGCTCGAGTTCGGCGGAGATGGGTAGGTTTTTCCTGTTGTAATTCTTCTTCTTCTTTGCACTTTTTGTAAGGTCCTGATGAATCGCGGGTGACTTTACCCTGAGCGAGAAACATGTCGACCAGTCTCACTTCTAGCCTTTTCTAGGGTCACTCGACCTAACTTGCTGATACCTAGCGAGCTAGTTCCACCTTTTAATTGCAGCCAGGGGACCCCCAGAATAAAGTTAATTCCGGTACCCCTTGCTACATTTTAATATCTTCACTACACAACATAACATCCCGCCCACACACCCCCACTTCACCATAAGGCTGTTGGATAAAACGATCTCCGCCAAAGAGCCCCTCTTTGAGGTGAGCCCGTCGGGGATTGCACCGCCTCCCCGACGAGGAGCAAACGCCTATGATGAAGCATGACACCCTTCTGGGTGTGTGAGGCAACTACATCCAACAAAATGGATGCCCTAGGGTGTCTCTTTTACACCTTGGTCACGCCAGTCAAATCCCCCTAGTCTGTCTATAGGAACAGTTCAGCAACCCCTTTATTGCACCCTTGTCTGATACACTGAGGGGATCACTGCTAATAATCTTTTTCTTTAAAATACATATCATTGTGTTCTTTATCTTTCCATAACATAACACCAAAACCAGTATCTTTTTCAGGACCATCCTCCCGTCCCACATAGCATAAACACAGTTAAGCAGACACTTTACATGGTTAACCAGTGAGTGCTGTATGTCATCCATGTCAGATTTCTTGGGGCAGCCCGATCTCTGTAGATTGCCTTCTCCGGATTATGGATGAGGCTATGCATGCCCCTCTACCAGTCTCATCGTGGTAGTATTGTTCCTTCCCATTTTTGGGCTGTGTTCCATTTAGCCACCATATATCCCTCCCAGATTTATAAGCTGTTTCTTGTATCTGGTGGCTTCAACGTCTTTCCATATCCCCACAAGTGCCAATTGGGTGCTTGGCTCAATGGTGCAGTCTGTGGCTTCCTCCAACTGTTGGGTCGCCAATTGCCAGTAACGTTGGATTTTAGGGGAATCCCATAAGAAATGGATGAACGTACCTCGCTGCCAACAGTTCCGTAAGCATCCGTTCGTCTCGGCTCTTCCTATTCTATGTAACAATGTTCTAAAGTAGTATACCCTATGATGGATTTTTATTTGTATTAGTCTGTATCTGGCTCTTATGGCCACATGGCGAGAGAATCCCTCTGCATCCCTCCACTCGTCGTCTTCTACTGTCCCTACAGCAATCCGTTATTTCTCCCTTAAATTTGTAATTTTTTTTGTCTATTGATCATAATTGTTCAATAGGTAAGAGATTGATTGGCCTTAGTGGTGATTTGCCCATCTAACAATCTCCTCTCTAGAAGGGAGTCCTTTTGCATCTCTTCGTAAGGTGTGTTGTACTTGTAAGTATTTGAATATTTGGAAAGAGGCTGTTTCGAACTCAGTTTGAAGGCGTTCAAAAGGCACAATCCCACTCCAATTTCACACCTGTTCCAGTGTCGATATGCTTATTAGATCCTACTTTTTGAATCCTGATAGTTTAGTCACCTCCTTCAGTTTTGCTCTCATCCATAGAGGAGTTTTGGGGATTGTTAGAACCGGGGTCTCTAGTTGGCAGGGGTATGCACCCTAGTCCAAGTAGGGACCACTGCTTCCGAAAGGGTAGCTTGGCGCAGAGCAGGAAGGCTTAACTTCAGAGGCAATGTGTAAAGTATTTGTGTAGCACACATCAACAGTAACACAGTAAATCACGCACAAAAGGGACACCACACCAGTTTTTTATAAAAATATAAATATCTTTATCTAACATTTCGGTCAGATCCACAATTGACAAGATCAATAATCAGGGGACTCCAGGTGCATATAAAGCAAGTAAAATTATCCTTATTTAGAAACTGTGCCAGGCCTACAAGAATAAGAATTTGCCAATGGAATCCCCAGGCGTCAGTTAAATGTCTTTGGGCAAGGTGTTATGTTATGTTATGTTATGTTATGCGTTTTTATTTGGCGCACAGATGCTCCAGCTAAGGAGCGTCCTGGCGCCCGACAAGGTAGCTGCACAACACAACTAAAACAAAACAAAAAACAGACGTATGTACACAAACTAAGGGAATAAAAAGGTTTTCACAGCGCGGCGAAAGGAAAGCAAGTCTCTCATAGCGCGAATCGCCGGGGGCAGGGAGTTCCACAGGACCGCCGCGCGCACTTGGAACGAGCGTCCTCCGGCTCTACTCCGCTTGAAGCGCGGCACAACAGCCAGTTCTAGGTCCGCAGATCTTAAGAGTCCCGCAGGGGTGTAGTTGGTAAGGAGGGCCATAAGGATCGTTGCTGGGGACCCCTTCAGGATTTTATAGGCGACGCAGAGGACCTTAAACTGGATCCGCTGGGCCACCGGAAGCCAATGCAGTGACCGCAGGGTACTAGAGGTAGGACAGAATCTTGGGAGGCCTACCACCGCTCTAGCTGCGGCATTCTGAATCCTTTGTAAGCGCCCGATCTCTGCCTGATTCAGACCAGCCAGCAAGGAACTCGCATAATCCAGCCTGGAGATGACAGTGGCTTGGATCATGAGTTGCCTGGTGGGGGCATCGAAGAACTTAAGCACAGGACGGAGCCCGCGCAGGATGCCAAAGCAACATGCTGCCGTGCGTTTGGTATGGCACACAAACGTGAGGGAAGGGTCCAGCCAGACCCAGAGGTTCTTAACCTCGGCGACTGGGATGGGAGCAGGACCCAACTCCCCAGGCCACCATCTCTCTCCCCACAGATCCGGCTGTCTGCCTGGTGATTGTTGACAAGCCATCAGTTCTTAGTAGGGGCTGATGGCTTGTCAACAATCACCAGGGCCAGACCATTCCTAGAACGTGCAGTGCCTGCAACACCCACTAGTCTTTTCCACTGGGGGTGGGACCGTATTCAGCCTGTAGGGCAAAACAGTGCTGGAGGCTGTCTGAGGTTCCCACTAGGTACTGTACAGTAAGGTTCAGATCCAAGAGCGGGGCCGGTTGCAGAGTAAACCCCACTAGTTGGAAGTGAAAAAAAAATGCCAGTCCCTTCCCACCCGGATTGTATGGAGAAGAGTGCTTTGAATTAGGTGAGGCAACAGGATTTGTAGATAATGGCCGCTACACGAGCATCACCAGGAGTAGGGCTTGCTACCAGCTGAATGTCCCTGACAGGAGGCGTGCACCCCGCCTCTGTCTTACAACCCACCCACAGCCATACAAAGGGGTGCTGTTACCTGCTGCTAGGGGGGGAGGGGGGGGGGAGGGGGAGGGGAAGGGAGTACGATGCCGGCATACGTTCGAGGCTCCCGGGTGCTGGGCGACCCTTCGCGTCGTTCCAAGCAGCAGCGGGTCCTGGCCGGGATGAGTGAGAATGGTCCCAGTGCGGCTCTCCGGATGGCGCTCCTGCCCCTTGCGCCGGCGCCCAATCACAGCACGGCCTTTCAATGACGAGCAGAGAATACTTAAAGCGCAGGGCCAATCCCAGTGTGGCCCAGGGGGTGACGTCAGCAGTGCAGGGACAGAGTTCCCGGGCCCGCGGCAGTGATCCTGGGGAGATTCTTGTGGTGTGAACCTTGCGCCTGCGGTCGGGGATTACGGTGCCAGTTTTGGTTATGCTTAAATCCAGGTCCCCGTACAGCGCAGGCACCGTGCTCGGCAACACTGGGAGAATTCAGATACTTCGCTCAGTCCAGGCCAGCGGCAGTGATTCTGGCTTGCAGCGCTTCTTCCTTCCAGCGCTCCCGAGTCCAATCAAGACAGTTGAAGCACTTTTCCCCACGGGCCAGTGGCGGTGACTCCCGGCCTGCAGCTCTTCTTTCCCACAGCGCTTTCCAGTTCAATTGGGGTGATAGGGATAACCACACACAGGGCTGTAGAGGCAGTAGTTGAGGCAGTGAAGAAGCCGTTGCTGTCCCAGCGCCACAGGGGCAGTTTCAATGATGTTGCAGTCCCAATCAAAGAAATTAGGTCTCATGCATGCTGTGGAGACACTCTGGAGGTGTTTCTTCAGTCTCCTCTTGCAGGGCAGGATCAACAGGCAGTAGGGCCTACTCAGTAGATGTGGGGCAGCAGTTCCTTGGAGCAGTCGGCCTCCTTCCCAATGGCAAACCTTTCCGGCTCAGCAGTCCTCACTCCTCACTCCTGCAGATGTTCCTCGTAGTCCAGAGTGTACCAAAAAAGTGAAACCTGGACCCTCCCTTATATTTCTTTCAGTCTAGGGGCTAGAAAGTGGTAGAAGTCTCTGGAAGGGTGTGGGGGCAGGGGCTTCTGGAAGAGTCCAGGGAGTTCTGAGATGTTGCCTGCCTTCCCTGACATAGCTGTCACCGTGACGAGAGACAGGCTAAGGCTACAGTGGGCAGCCCATCACAGCTCATCCCAGGGAAGAAGGTGTGAATCACCACTTTCACCTCCCAACCCAGGCAGCTATCAGTATGCAGAGGGGAGGGGGGAGTCTACAGTACCCAGGCTAAGTGTAGACGGGAAAGGGTCCACTTTCTAAAAGTGGGATCCCTAGCGTAGTAGTGCCCAAACCCCATATATCATTGGAAAGGGTTACCCGCCAGAGTCTAACAAGACCAAACATGACCTACTTATTAGGTCCCTGTCAGAAATTATCCCATAAGGGGGGTACCCAATGCTAGCCCATGGAGTTAAGCCTTACTGCAGTAGCAGGAGCTTGTGGCAGATATGCCAGCCTCACAAGGTTTTAGGGGAGAGCACCTGCACCTCAGCACTGTTTAGCAGTGGTGAGGTGCCCAGAGTCCTAGGTCTAACAAAAAGGTACAGTGAAAATGGGAGGCGCAAGGGCATAAAGGTAGGGGAAGACCACCCTAAGGCTGACAGGTCCAAAAGGGATTAATTGTTCTTCCAATACCCATCTCTCTGGTCAGCCTACACCATGTCCGGACCACAGTATCTTTTGCAGGGGTAGCAGGCCCTCTGTCTTTCCCCCATAAAATGTGTGCAGGTATCCCTTTTTGCCTATAGTGAATATATCCAGACACAATGCAGGTTCCTCTACTAGGGAATAAGCCCTGCCATTGATTGTGTGGACTTGTGCTGCTTCATAATACTTATGGACATTCGGCAGGGCTATACCCCCTTCGTACATGGAGTGTTGAAGGGTGTGCAAGACAATCCAGGGTAGGCCCCCCTCCTAAAGTATATTCCGGAGCAGATTTATGAATGTGAGGTAACAGAAATTTTATGTGGTCAGTGTGTCCCCCCCTCGCACCCTATCCACATACCTGTGCTTCATGTATGTCCGCTTTATCGTGTAATTCCCTTCCCGTGCCTGTAATAATAATGTACCTGCATTTCCGTCTAATGTTAGCATGTCAGTCATTAGACCCTCCATGAATGAAAGGTTATTTCTGCACTGAGGCCTACGTTGCCAATGCATTTACTTGGTACACGTTTCTCGAGAAGCACACGTTTTTGTGGCCCAGCCGAGCCAGGCCCTGAATTCAGGCTCCGAGCCTCTTCTGTCTCTGAAAGCTGCAGTTTAGGTATGCATCCCTGACCTCTCCCTTACTCCCTGCTCAGCCGAGAGGTGCCCGGCCTGGCCTGCCTGCCAAGACAGTATTTTGCCTACAGTTATCTGCTCAGCCTCCGCAAAAAATACATTCCAGTCTAGTGAAAGAGGTAAACATATTCCGCCTGCAGAGCATAGGGCCTAGCCTTCCTGTCTCCATGCAAGTGATTTACTGAACCCGTTGCCATAGAAGGCCCATGGCCCCACGTAATGCACGAAGAAATATATGCACACACTAGCATTTAGTGATGAACAGCCTTTACTTGAGAGACCTCTACTTCAGACAATACATCCTCCAAACATAAGATATCAGATGCGCCAAAGGTGCAGGTCGTTCTGACATCCCAGACTCCAGACTCCTCTACTAGTGCTAAAGTCAGCCCCCAGCTCTCCCCAGTTACACGTCAATTTCACGTCATGACCAGTTGCGCGCACATGTAGGGTAAAGGTTTCTGCTGACCCTGCAGACCTCCTCTATGCATCCACCCACCTATGACACACCTATGACTCATCAAGTGAACACGCCTTTGTACACGCCTTCTTTCACGCCCATGTGTTCTTATCTCTCTCTTTTCACTTGCTCCGCCTGGAGTGTTCCGCCTACTGTATTCATTACAATTGTATGGTTTTACTATATATAATATGTGATGCTAATAAAACGTTAGATATCCGTTCCTGAACCTTAGTGGTGATGGAACCCGATTCTCCCCTGTCTCGAGCCATTGAAATAAAGCCCTTTTGAACTCGGACACCACGGACTCTGCCTCTCATTTTATGAGCTATCCTTATTCTTTATTAATGTATAGAAACTATGTCCGGGTAATTTTATTTACCACATAATTCTGGCGCCCGAATAGGGACCAGTCCCCTTCCCCACGCGCCGGCGATGTAAGCGCAGCCCCTGACCCCTTCTATAGCCGTGACGGACTACTTGTGTACACATCCGCGGGATTTCCTGCTAACTCCCTCAGGCCCACGGAGGAGACGGAGACTGCGACGAGGCATCCACACGAGGCGGTGAGGATTGCGGACCATCCCGACCAGAGCCCAAGCCGAGAGAGCAAGGTCCGAGGTATCCCGAGGCCCACCTGTTCCGAGGCGCATGCGCAGCAAGAAGCCGTAGCAGTCCAGTCCAGTATCGAGTTTCCGAGGCCTTCAGTTTTGCTTCCCGGTGAGTACCGTTGTTGGGAACGCATATAGACTGGTTCATTTATTTGAGCCCGGTCAAGACGGGTCTGGGTACACAGATCCGGTACAGACGTGTCCATTTCGGTGGATGCGGTAAAGACGTGTCTTTTTATGAGACCGGTATGACTGTACTGTTCTAGCAGTGCATCTAGTAAACGAGGTTTATCTTAGGATTGTGTTATTCTATGTATTCTATGTATCTGTTTCTAATGTTTTAATGTCGTGGTATGAATGATTGCTTACAGTCTATTATTGTGCTTATTGTGTTTTCGTTCACACTAGTTCAAATATGCCGTTGTTTTCGAAATTACGTCAGATAGGGACCAGGAAAGGGATACTCGAAGAGGCAGTTCCCGTCCCGCCTAGGGACACTCCTGGACACTTTATCTACCACAAGCATGGCATAGATGCCATACTGTACTTGGATTTATGGGTAGATTACACGAAGGATCTGGAAGAGAAATATAGATGGCCTGTCTCAGGGACATGGGATGCTGATTGCATCATGAGAGTAGAGGAAGCACTGTGGAAAAAGAAAGCTAGACAATCTCAGAAAGATGCCATAGAATTGTGGCGTAAAGAAGCGCATAGAAGAACAGAGAATGAAATGCACAAAGCAGAGAGAAGTAGAGAAGCATCAGAAAAAGCCAAAGAAAAAGAGCTGAAAGAAGAAGGTGAACGGGTTAAGGCAGAACAATTAGAGAGACAAAGAAATGCCCTTATTAAAGGCATGTATCCCCTCCTCGCCGAGGGCCTACCTAGAGTGACCCCGGAAGTGCCCAGTAATTTGCCGCCACCACTGATCCCGACTAAACTCCGTAGTCATAAACAGACCGCAGCGGACATTTTTCTTTCCTCCTATTTAGATGACGCTGCTTTAGAGTATGTAAATGAAGACTCACCTCCTCCCAACCCTGTAAATTCTACCAGCCCTACTAGTGCTCCTGCCACCGTCCCTACCAATCCTTTTCACCCGCAACCACCTGTAGCACAAGATCAACCCGCATTACCAGCGGCAGCGCTGGCATAAAAGCCGACTCAAGCCAAGGCGACTCAAGTCTAGGAGCATCGGGAGGGGGGCCCTCCACCCCACCACAAATGAAACGAACACTACGAGATTTAGCACTACAACACACGCCAAAGCCAGTGACATTAGCAACCCTTAGACAGTCCCTCACTGATTGTATATATGATCCAGTACCAGGTGAGGGCGCAATGCTCATATACTCAATACGTTTAAGACGCGTTGCAGACTATTTGATTACTTTACCAGACATGAAGGACCACTTAGATAAAATATACCTCTTCATTAGAACGGGGGAGGGATCAGAAAGTATCCATGAGGCCATGGCACATAGAAAAGTGGAGCTTCAACGCATGCTCTTACAGTTTTTGATTAATTGTTTGATCAGGGAACGAGACCAGCCAACTAAAGAAGTAACTAAAGGTATGATAAATTGGAGTGACAATATAAGTGCTGGTAAACATGATACACAGAATAGAGTAGAAAGCATGTATAGGAAAATTCGTAAAGAAATTCTTGAAATACACAAGAAAGAACAAGCCGAGAAAGAAGCCGAGAATGAGGATGATGAAGTCTCAGACGACGATGATACAGTAACAGAGGACACAAGTAAAATACATTACGTAGGTAGGGCAAGACCGTTTGATAGACCCATACGCCTAGATTACAATAAAAGTTCCCTCTCTCCAATATCAGAACGATATTCTCTTGAACACCTATTCCAAGCTACTGAGCAAGCACTGAAAAAACAAGTAGGTAGTAGTGAACTTAGTACTATGCATGAACAGGAACTAGCCCGGTCAGCTGTTCAATGGGCTTGTAATTCTAATATATATAAAGATGACATAGTAGCGCAAACATTTTTGAGTTTTAATCTGGAAGAACAGCGTTTGGCTGGTATTTATATGATTCAACATCTCATCACCTTGTATGAGAGTCAGCATTCTGATCCAGGTCCCTTGTATAAAATACTGGACGACTTACTCCTGGAAAGATGGAGAGGCCCAAGTACTGAATTAATTAATGTCATTCTTGATCAACGACATAGGTATTCGACTTCTCTGACCTCGCACTTGATTCCTGCCCCACATCGAGAAAGAAAGACCTTTTACATAGACAGACAGACCCCCTACGAGAGGTTCATCCCGTTAGGACTGGAGCGGGTGTGCTTTAACGAGTATTTGTCTACACACCCTTGACTAAAATGGAGTTATTGGAAATGAAAAAATTACTGCCCTGTCATGATAAAGACCCAGCAGGGTTCCACCGTGAATTAAAAGACATGCTCCGCATGGGGGAGTATACATACGCTGATATCATTAAAATGTTGAAAGTACTGTTACCAGCAGGTATTTACGAAAAACTTAAAGAAAAAGAGTGGGAGGTGGGAGAGAAAAAGATTAACTGGACAGAATTAGAAGACGAAGATAAAACACGAGCCCCTGGCATAGGTCTCGGGGATAAAGTTAAAGAATTACCCGAGCTATTAATACAGGTTTTGCCGAGATTACTGACTACTAAAAAGGAAGATTGGGATGCTATTTCAGCCTGCAAACAGAAACAAGATGAAGACACTAGTGATTTTTATTCTAGATTTAAAAAATGTTTCCTTAATAATAGTGGCCTGAAGACAAGTAGTGAATCATACCCACATCTTTTTGTGACCAAATTGGTAGAGAATTCCTTACCCCCGATCAAAAATAGAGTACTGAAGGTTGAGAGTACCTGGCAAGCAAATAGCCCTTCCCAAATGTTACAAATGCTACAGCATCACCAGAATCGAATTAGAGAAGAACAAGAACACGAAAAGAGACGCATGAAAGATACTAAAATGAAAGTACTAGTTGCCCAATCAGTTCCAGCCGATGGCCAGAAAAAGGGCACGGCACCTGTCAAAGGGAACTGTAACTACTGTAAACAGCCAGGTCACTATATAAATGAATGTTTTGTCCTGAAACACAATATAGCTACAGGCAGGACGAAAGAAAGACCGCGTCCTCCTAGACAGGATAACCAGAACACGCAAACGCCACAGAACGCGCAACAGACAGTAGCTGTACCTCAACCCATTGCTGCCACACAACATGTCACGCAACAAATGTACCAGTATGCACAGTCAGACTACTCAGATTATCAACAGTACTCATGAAACAGCCTAGAGAGGGAGGTTGGCTTGCCCCTTATTGAGGTTCCTGTAGATCAAGAGGGTCCCTATGTACATAGTCATGTATTGGGAAGAGACAGAAAGTTTCTGATTGATACAGGGGCGAGCAGGACTACCATCAGTCATGACGAGGTTCCAGGGGCACCCCTCTCAGGCTCACAGAATATTTCCCTGGGATTTTCAGGAAAGCCTATTGTTAACGAAGTATCAAAGCCAGTTTCCCTAGGAGTTGGTCCATTGTCCCGCACTACAGATTTGTTGCTTACGAAATCATGTCCAGAAAACTTGCTTGGTATAAAAACATTGAAAGAACTAGGAGCAGTGATTTGTTGTTCTCCGGAAGGAGTGAGATTGTTTTTACGTGATTTTAAAGGACATTATGTGTTGAGAGATTTTTTTTCATAACCAATTTTATTATGAGTTCAGGCAAAGTTCAGCACAGCCCTCCACAGTCAGGAGGAGACTGCCAACAACGGATAGAAAGAGATACATCATCAATATAGCATCGAACTCAGCGTTATATAGAAAATGACATCAAACTACCCCCCCCCCCCCCAACCCCACAACTACCCACCCCTTATCCCACCCTAACCCAGTGCACGTGATCACAGTCTAGCAACATGAAAAAGCCTACCAAGGTGGAGCCAGCCATTGGCCTAGGGTGCGGGATCCCCATCCAGCCGTAATGCATCATCAATGTCTATAGGGGGGTCAAGGAGCAGGCCCCGGTAATCCGCCCACCGTTTCCAGATTTTGTAGTGTTTGCGGGGACATCCCCGGGCTTCAAAAACAGGTTGCTCTAGACCCATGAGGAAATCCAGGCCCGCCCTCCAAGCCCCGAGTGGGGGGGCGCGCTCGCTCTTCCAGGCCTGTGCCAGGTCCCTCTTCGCCACCACTAGCCCCAACAACAGCAAATGGCGTTTGTAAATATTGCCCCCAACGTTCTCGAGAACATGGAGAAGGCCCAGCTTGGGGGTGCGGGGCAGGTCCCAGCCCAACACTTCTGACAGGCAGTCCCAAACCCCAGCCCAGAATCGAGTCAGTCTCTCACAGGACCATATCGTGTGAAACAGGGTACCCTCTTCAGAACCACACCTCAGGCATTCCGGGGACGCAATAAGGCCTGCCCGCCATAGGCGGCGTCTAGTATAATACGCCCGGTGGAGGTATTTGAACTGGATGAAGCGAAGGCGGACAGCGATAGCAGCACCTCGGGGAGATTCCAACGCCTCACGCCAGTCATCATCATCCAATGGACCAATATCCCCCTCCCAGGAGGCCCTCAGCGCTACGAGTGAAGGGGAACAGTGTGTGACCAGAGTGCGATATATCTGCGAGACCTTCTTGTCACCCAGGTCTCCCATAAACAGTTTAGCCTCGATAGGACTAAATTCAGGGAGCTGTTCCAGGCCCACCAGACTAGGGGTAAGGGCGTGGCGAAGCTGAAGATAGCGGAAAAATTGTGTCTTGGGCATGCTAAATTCGGAGCTAAGTTCCTGAAAGGACTTTAGGGTAACACCAGAGAGGACATGGCCTAGGGACGAGATCCCAATCGCATCCCAACCGTCAAATCCGGATAGAGATGCCAGCGCCGGTAACAAGCCATTGCGCCACAGCGGGGTCTCAGCTGTAAGCCGACCCCACCAGCCCACCCGATGCAGAGCCCGCCGCCAGACAGCGAAAACCACCTGGGTGACCTGCGGAAGCAGTCGTCTCCGCCTAGCCGAATACAGCAGGGTGTGAAGGGAGGCGCCACCCATCAGTGAATGCTCAAGAGCATAAGCCGGATCACTACGGTCTCCATACCACCACTCGTTGAGCACAAGGAGATGAGAGGCCTGATAGTAGGATAAAATATCCGCGGCCGCCAAACCGCCGCAGTAGGTTGAGAGGAAGCACGTGCGCAGCGCTACCCTGGCGGCACCGCCAGCCCACAGAAACCGGCCCAGCACAGAATTAACCGTACGGAACCACTGCGGGTCAATCTGGAAGGGATGGTTCTGCAGTTGATATAGCAGACGGGGCAAAGCCACCATCTTGAAGATGGCCGATCGGCCGTAGATATTAAGTGGCATGCGTGTCCAAGTCTTAACGTCCAGCTGGACCCGGTCCCACACCGGCAGGATGTTCCGGTCCCAAGCCACTACAGACGAGGTGGAGAGGTAGACACCCAGGTACCTCACACCCTCTACAGCCATCCGAAGGGATGCAGCCCAAGGGCAGTCCACCGTGGCACTCCCCAGCACCCACAGGGTCGATTTGCGCGGGTTGAGGAAGAGTCCCGATGCCCGGCCAAACTCGTGCATCAACTCCAGGACACGAGGACCCGTACGCTGCAGGTCAGTCATGAAAAACAGCACATCATCCGCGTATAATGCTATGCGGTCGGAGTGATCCGCACCCCAGACGAAGCCACGGTAGAGCTCATCGCGGCGCACCCTGGCGGCCAGCGGCTCCATGGCCAGCGCAAAAAGGTAGGGGGAAAGTGGACACCCCTGACGCGTGCCCCTGGACACCGGAAAGCGAGCAGATGCCGTTCCCGAAATACGTACCGAGGCCGTGATCTCAGTGTAGAGCAGCCTGACATAGGATAGGAATACCGGGCCAAGATTCAGCAGCGGCAACAGAGCAAAAAGAAAGGTCCAGCTGACCGAATCGAAGGCACTATCAATATCAGCCAGCAGGAGCGCCGCCGGGTCCTCCGAAGACTCGATCGCTTGTATCGCAGCCTGCGCCCGTCGTATATTGTGTCTCGTTGCCCTGCGCGGCATAAAACCGGCCTGATCCGGGTGGACAAGGGCCGAAATGTGCGGAAGTAAGCGGTTCGCTAGCGCCTTTGCCAGGAGCTTGGCCTCGAAGTTGATGAGGGATATGGGGCGATAAGAGTCATGGCGATCGGGGGGCCTACCCGGCTTCGAAAACACTACTATTTCGGCATGACGCCAGTCCGGTGGAAGGTGACCACACTCTCGTGCCTGTTCCAGAGCCCGCAAGTAATGCGGTCCGAGCTGTAGAAAGTACTTCTTATAAAATTCGTTGGGGAAACCACTTGGCCCCGGCGCCTTGCCTACATTCAACTGACCCAGTGCATCCCCTAACTCCTCAACCAACATGGGGAGGTCCAGGGCCTCGCGCACCTCATCGGACACAGCCGATGGGGGAACCGATGCAATATAATCTGTGATAGTGGCAGGGGAGAGAGTCTCCCGTGAGGCATACTGGCGCTCATAATAGCGCGCAAAACTCGTTGCGAGAGTTGCCGGGTCTGTAATCGCCACTCCGGCACCATCAACAAGGCCCGGCAGAGTAAGAGGCTGTAGGTTCTGTTGACACAGCCTATGGAGCATGGCGCAGGACTTATCGCCCCACTGGTAGACCCGACTACGAGTGGCCAGCCACGCCTGACGAGCCTCATCCAGCAGGACCGAGGAATAAGATTGTTGCGCCTGCAGGAGTAGGCGCAGTGCCACATCATCGGGTGCCTCGCTGTGCCGAGCCTCGAGCTCCTCCACCCGCTCCGCGGCCGCAGCAATGCCTCCCAGCCTAGTCCGGCGAGCAGACGCACACCAAGCAATATCTATGCCCCGCAGAGTGGGTTTCATAGCCTCCCAGACTATCACTACATCCATCCCCCCGGTAAGGTTGTCCTGCCAATAATGGGCGATCGCACTACGCAGATGCTGGGAATAGTCAGGGCGCTGCAGATGCCACGCTGACATTCGCCATCGGAAGGGGGATCGTGCCCTGCACAGGTCTATTTGTACCGCCACTGGGGAATGATCAGAAAGCCCGCGAGGCCGAATCGCGGCCCCCGTCACCCTGGCCAGGAAGGCCCTCGGGACAAACACATAATCCAAACGGGACAGGGAGCCATGGACCGCTGAGACAAAGGTGTACTCTCGCCGTTCCGCATGCATATGTCTCCACACATCCACCCAGTCCAGCCCATCAGCCATAGCCCCCAACCGTGTAGGGGAGGATACAAGTGCCACTCCCGGCCTCCTCTGCCGGTCCAAAGCCACATCCATCACATCATTCCAGTCTCCGCCAATCACAGCCATGGAGCGGGGGAACTCAGCCCATAGGGCAAACAAACGTTCAGCTAAGGCCCACTGCAAGGGGGGGGGGGCATACACACAGCCAAACACAACCGGCTCCACCCCGACCTTCCCTTGCACAAAAACAAAACGTCCCTGGGGGTCAAGCCACTGACGCTCATGTACATATGCCAGCCGTCTATGAATAAGAATGGCCACACCCCTGGAACCCCTGGTAAAACCGGCATGGAACACTTGATGGAAGCCAAAGCGCTGCAAACTCAGGGCTTTCGTACCTAGCATGTGTGTCTCTTGAAGGAGGAGCACATCTGCCAAGTCCCTCTTAGCCCAGCGAAGCACTGCCCCCCGTTTAATCTTGTCCAATAGTCCTCGTACATTCCAGCTAAGGACACGTATGGAAGCGCCATTAGGCGCCAAGTGAGGAACATCAACCATGATCATAATTCTCCCAGTCCCACTCACCCCGGCCCCCGGCCCATGTCTCAGACCCCACAGTTGCAAAAAACCCCCAGACCACGTGCACCCCCAAAACCAGAACCCCAGACCCCACAAACCCAATGACCCCAACCCCTACTACCCCTCCGACCCCTACCCAACCCTCAAGCAACCAAACACCCAGGTCCCCCCCTCCCCCACCCCTATACCTCAAGGAACAATGAAGTATCTGTCGCGGCATACGGTACTTCAGGCCCAAAACACAGCGCCTAAAGCCAGCCATACCAATGGATCCCAACTAGTCCCCCCCCCGAACTAATCAGACACACTACCAGAACCACCCCCCGGTCCCAACAGAAGGAGGCAGCCCAAAGTACGTGTCCTGAACCCCAACAAACATACAGTAGAGTTATAGGCAGAGTACCACAAGAAGGTTATAGCCCATAAAGGCCACGGCAGTTGCCAAAAAGGAAGGAGTCAATACTGCACCAGCCAAAGTACATCCCACCAACCACGGTTCAGCTTCTGCCAGGTGTAGTCCCATATAGAAGGCAACCAGCAGGCAGCTCCCACGATAGGCGATCAGGAGCCTCCATCAGATCCATCCGCCTCAGGCTGTGTGTCCCCCAAGAGGGGGTCCCGGGACAGGGACCTCCTCCGGGAGCGGGATTTGCGATGACGTTTCCCCTTGCCAGACGAGCTGCTCCTGTCCTGGGACGAGCTGCGCGATGATTCAGAGTGCAGCCCCGGTTGGACGTGAGGTCGGATTCTGACTGTTTCATCGGTCCAGGCGAAGACGGCCTCCGGTGTATCAAAGAAGAGGGTCTTGGAGTTGAAGATCACTCGGAGGCGGGCCGGATAGAGCAGCGAGTACTGAATTTTCAGACCACGTAGCTTGGCCTTGGCATCCAGGAAGGAGTGTCTCTGTTGGTGGACCAGCTTGGTATAGTCCGGGAAGATCATTATTTTATGATTGTCATACAACAGAGTGTCCTTCATCCGCGCCTCTCGGAGAATGACGTCCCTGTCGTGGAAATTAAGGAGCCTGGCGATGATCGGACGGGGCCGCTCCCCGACTGGCGGCTTCTGAGTTAGGGCGCGATGGGCACGCTCCACTATGAAGCATCGCGACAGGGAGTCCGGTGGTAGCCAGCTCTCCAGCCACTGGGACAGAAAGGCCTCCATAGGCCCCTTCTCGCAGTCCTCCGGAAAGCCAACGAAGCGCAGGTTGTTCCGCCTCGCCCGCCCCTCGGCATCCTCCACACGTAGCGCCAGGCCCCGTTGTACCTGCTCCATATCGGCAATCTTCTTCTTGAGGGTGCCAACATCTCCCTCCACCGTCGTGACCCTGGTCTCAGTCTCAGCAATGCGGGCGACTGCATTGCGAAGATCTTGACGCAGCAGCATCACATCGGCCCCCACCGCGCCAATTTTCGCATCCAGCATGTCGCGGGACTGTGTAATGGCCGCCATCAAAGCCGCATTGTCAGGGCCAGCAGGATGACTACCCCCAGCCCCACCGGCTCCTCCACCGTGGCCCGTGTACTTGTCAATGGGTCCTGTCTTAGCGGCGGCCGAGCCCCTCGTCATGGCGGCCGCCCAGAGGGTAGAACAATGACACGCACCTGCAGGTGGGCCGCTTCTTGCAATAGTCCCCCAGCTAGGCCCCGATCGAGGCGTCCCGAACACACCAGGTCGCGTGAGAGTCCCTCGCCACCGGTCCACAGATCAGGTACACCCCAGGCAAAGCCGCTCCGCAAATGTGTAGGATACGTCGACGTGCCCACCGGTACTCCTGGCACGGCGCGGTTATGGGCCAACCCAGCGCAAACCACAAGTTCTCCAGCCGCCGCCCCAGGCACCACAGGAGCAGGATAGGGCAATTCTCCGGGTCAGGCGCCCGCCTGACCCCTCAGTACCCGGGGGGCCCCCTGCCGTGTCCACTCACCGGGGCAATGGATCTGGGCCGGGATCGCCAACTCAGAGGTCCGACTGCACCAGGGCCCGGTAGGCCGTAGATCTTCCAATATCCCTTTCAGTCGCGGGCCCCGCCGCTCACACGGTGAGGAAGGCAGGGAATCCCACCGCAGAGTGTCAGGAGCAGGCAGCCCCGGACCGTGGCCAGCCCCGGCCGTAAGGATCAATGTCCCGGCTGCGCTCGGACACACCAGGCCGCCCCGGCCGCTCCGGCCCCTTCGCCGCCTCCACACCACCTGCAGGTCCAGCCAGGCCCTGGGGGGGACAATCGGTATTCAGATGTCCAATGTCCGCAGCGACCCCCTCCAGCACATCACTCCACAGCGCCGGTCAACAAGAGCGGAGGAAGCAGCCCTCACCAGCAATGGAGCCGCCGCCAGTCCCAGCAGAGGGCACCGCGTCCGCCGGCGGCGAGGGGCGCCGCGCCCCCGGAAGGCGGAGGGCGGCGCAGACAGCCACAGCAGAGCGAATGCCCTCGGGCGGGGGCCGCCAAACTCGAGGCCCCGGCTCCGGCAAGTCCAGGTAGGCCGCAGCCCCCCAAGGGCCTCCCTACCGGCCCAGGCCCCCACCGCCGGCAACGCAAGGACAGACAGGGCACCCCGCTGTGAGTCGCCGACAGCAGGGAGCCCCAGAGCACGGCCAGGGAGCGGCAGCGCCGGCTCCGGGTCAGGTCCCCGGTCGGGGACGTCAAAATCGAGGCCCCTGCTCGGCCGGCGGGCACCAGGCCGCTCGCTGCACCAACTCGTCTCACAGCCTCCGATGGTCTCGGCGCGGCAGCTCCAGCACCGGACGGCTCCCGGTGTCCTCCGCCAACACTCCCGTAAGTGTGGTGCACTTTGCAGGGTTCAGGGCCAGGATAAACGCAGGATAATCGGCGGGCCGGCGGGAGCTCTTAGGCAGCCACGTCCGCCATGCTCGCCCGCTAAGCCACGCCCCCATGTGTTGAGAGATTTTGACCCCAGACTTCAGAATGTACCACAGCACTTATGGGCGAAAGGTCCGACTGATGTAGGTTACATGCACATTACACCTTACCGTGTCACACTCAAGCAAGGAGTTGTACTGCCACGAATCCGACAATACAAGTTACCACCTGATGCTGTAGTTGCATTGCTGAAAATTGTTGACGAACTCATTGCACAGGGAGTGGTTGTAGAAACTGACTCCAATGTATGTAATTCTCCTATCATTCCGATTCTTAAACGAACTGACCCAAATGCACCACCGGTCTACAGACTAGTGATTGACCTCCGAGAATTGAACAAATGCATAATACCACAGTACCCAGTGGTCCCAGACATTTCTTCACTATTGACTGCTATTAATTCCGAAGCGACGTTCTTTACTGTAATTGATCTGAAGAACGCCTTCTTTAGTGTTCCGATCCATCCGGAGAGCCAATACCTCTTCGGATTCTGTTTAAATGGCCGAAGCTTCAAATTTACGAGGGCTCCTCAAGGGTTCACAGAAAGTCCTAGTATTTACAGTCAAGCATTGAAAAGACAGCTAGACAGTATTCACATGCCTACTGACACTGCATTACTGCAATATGTTGATGATCTTTTGATCACAGCGCGAACAGAACGAGACTGCGAACGTGCATCACTGACAGTCCTATACTTCCTGGCAGAAAAGGGACACAAGGTGTCCCCTTCAAAGTTACAATTCTGTGCCCAGCAAGTGGTCTACCTGGGACACTTGCTGTCCAAGAGGGGTAGACAGTTGACACCTGACCGCATTCAGTTAATTGCACATCTTCCACAGCCCAAGACACAAAAGGAAGTACGGGCCTTTATTGGCCTCACTTCTTACTGCAGACAATGGATTCCTCAGTATGCATATCTAGCCAAACCACTCATACAGTTGACAACACAGGAGGCAGCGACTTTGACTGTCCTCCCTTGGACCCAGGAACATACACTTGCATTTGATGAATTGAAGAAAGCTCTATGTCAAGCACCAGTTTTAGCGACACCATGTTACAGCAAACCTTTTACACTTTTTGTCACTGAACGCGATGGCACAGCATTATCTGTCCTTACACAGGATCAGGCAGGAAAACACAAGCCTTGTGCTTACTTTTCTAGTACATTGGATCCAGTGGCCCAGGCTCTGCCTGCATGCCTCAAATCAGTTGCAGCAACAGCTCTAGCAATCAGACAAAGCGACTCCATAGTGTTAGGACATCCCCTGACAGTACAGGTTCCACACTCAGTGGAAGTTCTCTTGAACAGGACACAGACACAGCACCTGACTATAGCGAGACTGACAGGATATGAACTGACATTGTTTCAGCCACACATAGAGATTAGACGTTGCAATATCCTAAACCCTGCTACACTTTTACCCTCGAGCACAGCAGACCCTACACCACATGACTGTGTGGAAGTAATTAACACAGTGACGAAGCCAAGACAAGACTTGACAGACATTGCATTACCCGATCCTGACCTGACACTTTATGTTGATGGTTCATGCATGAGAACAAGCACAGGAGAGCTAGTGGCCGCATATGCCGTGACCACTGCTACTAAAGTCATAGAGACCCACAGAATAGACACACTGTCAGCACAAGCAGCAGAGCTCCTCGCTCTGACACAAGCTTGCATACGAGCCAAGAACCTGAAAGTAAACATATACACAGATTCACAGTATGCCTTCGGAGTCGTTCACGACTTTGGAGTCCTTTGGCAAGAGAGAGGTTTTTTTACCTCCCATGGAGCCAAAATACAGCATGGTCCCCTCATTCAAGCCCTGTTAGATGCAATACACTTGCCTACAGAAATAGCCATCATGAAGTGCAAAGCACATACTAAAGTCACGATACTATTTCCCAGGGTAACGACCTGGCAGACCGAACAGCTAAACTTACAGCTCAGACTCAAACAGACATTCCAGTTAACTCGACAAAGACTGAAGTACCATCACTGACAAATTGCATGACAGTCAGGGATCCCTCACAAGATGTACTCGACATACAGACACATGCCACTCCAGACGAAATCAAGAAATGGACGGAACAAGGAGGGGTCCAGACAGATCAGGGATGGATGACAAAGGGCAAAGTCACATGGTTTCTCCCCGATTCCATGGTTCAAGCTATCATTAATACAGCACATAGTCCAGCACACTTAGGAGAAAAAGCCATGTTAGACAGTTTACAGAACATCTGGTTCAACAAGCATTTACGTGCAGCAGCGAAACAGAGAGTGCGTACCTGCATGATCTGTTGTCAGTTCAATCCAGGCAAAGGCATTCCCGTGGAACAAGGTGGATTTCATCCTCCTGACCACCCTTTTGAAGTCCTCCAGATGGATTACATTCAGATGGACAGATGTCGAGGTTTCAAGTATGTCCTCGTAGTTGTATGTGCCCTATCTAGATGGACAGAAGCGTATCCAGTCCCAGATTACACTGCTGTGACCACTGCCAAGCAGTTAGTGCGTGAATTCTTCCCGCGATACGGCTTGCCCCGTGTCGTGTACTCAGATAATGGGCAGCCATTCTCTTCTGAATTGATGAAACAAGTATCACTTTTGTTAGGGTACCAGTGGAAATTCCATTGTGTACGACACCCAGAGGCAGCAGGTCTCGTAGAGAGACACAATCAGACTCTCAAAACCAAGTTAGCGAAGGTCTGTGCAGAAAAAGGCGTGGATTGGATGGTAGCCTTGCCGGTTGCCCTCTTTTACATGCGCATGGTAGCTCATTCCAGAACCGGACTATCCCCGTACGAGGTGGTTTTTGGTAGACCACCGAATGTGTGGGGTACACCTATGCCACGAAAAATTACAGATGTTGACAGTACTATGCTGACAGATTACCTGGCTTCCTTGATGTCTGCACTACTATCTTGTCGTTCACAGGTTGCAGCTGCCTTCCCGGACAACACCCAGGTGAAAACTCATGCAATTGTTCCGGGAGACCTGGTGTTTGTCCGCAACTTCGACCGTTCAAGCCCTCTGGAGCCCCGCTGGCGTGCGCCCAAATTAGTCTTGCTCACGACGAGAACCGCCGTCAAGGTCGAGGGAAGGAAGGGCTGGCTCCATGCCCATCATGTGAAGCGTTTCCATGGACTTGGTTCGTTAAAGGTCTCTGAGAACTGTCCGGAGAATATAGACTCTAAACTCCCTTTGCTAGAAAAGACTCCGCAACAAGTATATAGACAAAAGCTACGGTCTAGTAAGTCAGACAGCGTTTAATTGTTTAAGTCCCCCTCGGGTGAAGCGGTTAGACAGGTTCCTGACATGTATAAGATCGTAGACCCAAATAGCCAGAGAGATAGGCAGAAAAAGATGAAAGAAAAATACTGCAAGAACTTACGCAGTAGATGCATAGTAACTCTGATCATTATGTTTTGTTTAAGTATATCGATTATATGTATAAGCTTGACGCTACATGTTTTCTTTCCTCCTCTTGGTTCACATATACATTCTTCCTTCAATGACACTGTAGAGCACACCTTCAGTGACCTGCCACCCCATGAATTGTCATATCGACTAGCACTGCGCAACAACACTTTTATTCGTATGCTACACCATACTCATCCGACTAGCAACGTAACAAATTGCTGGGTATGCGGCCGACTCCCACCTTATCAGAAAATGAAGGGAGTTCTGCCTCTCTTTCCTTATCCGTTTTCGCACAATGGTTCGTGCGGAGCATGGTTTGCTTTAATGTCATCACTAGACAGTAAGTCCACAGTTTCCCAGGGCGATTGGATATGGGGAGACCTGAATACAGTTATGAATAAAGCATGTTTTCCAGACGAAGACGGTCTTCCCCAAAGGAAAGGAACAGATCTAGAAAATGAAGTGTACGAATTAGGGAATGTTTCCCTTAGCCTCATGGTTCTGAACGTCCAGTCCGAGACCAATACAGGTTCACCGTTTATAACAGTCTTACCAGTAAAAGGTGAATTATGCGTTAGAAAGAATGGTTCAGTGCACCTAGGACACAGTGATTGTAATACTGTGGTCGAATTCAATGATAAAGGAAAGTCTACTTTCAAAGCTTCCCGCCATTCCTATTTCGTTTGTGGTCAGACAGCTTATGTACGTCTGCCCTTAGACTGGGGTGGAACGTGTTATATTGCGTTCCTACTGCCACCTGTTTTTCTAGCCCCATCCCATTATCATCACGATTCCCAACTCGTACATATAAGACACAAGAGGGAGATCGAGTCCCCAGTTGTCGATCAGACTGAGACAACTCTGGAACAATATACAGATTTCAACAAAGGATTCTTTTTCTTCATAGGTCCCATTCAAAATAGTAAATTAATACGCAGGTTAACAAGAACTTTGGAAGCAGTAGTGAATGAGACTACTTCTGCCTTAGGAAACTTAACCGAAGAGCAGTCTGCTATGAGACTTGTTGTTCTTCAGAACCGCCTTGTTCTTGACGTCATCCTGGCCAATAGGGGCGGAGCTTGTAGAGTGATCGGCTCCAGTTGTTGTGTGTTTATTCCTAATAACGCACCATCAGTGTATGCAGCAATAACAAGGCTCCACAAGATAGCTCACCAGATTCACCAGAATCCAGGCACCTGGACTTGGTCCGGCTGGCTCTGGAGTGTGATATCAGCCTGGGGATGGAAGGTATTGTCATTCCTAGGAATAATACTGCTCATAGTATTCAGCTGTTGTCTCTGTCTGCAATGTGGCCCAGCGATTTGCGGCTTGTGTGCCACTGCTTGTATTCCCCGTCCACGTTCCCGTTCCCGTGCACGAATGAAAAAAGACGAGCAAATGATGCTGTATGAACAAATAGATGGTCTCATGAAAATAGATGTATCCTAAAGGGCGCAGTAGGGGACAAGGAGGGAATGAGGTAACAGAAATTTTATGTGGTCAGTGTGTCCCCTCCTCGCACCCTATCCACGTACCTATGCTTCATGTATGTCCGCTTTATCGTGTAATTCCCTTCCCGTGCCTGTAATAATAATGTACCTGCATTTCCGTCTAATGTTAGCGTGTCAGTCATTAGACCCTCCATGAATGAAAGGTTATTTCTGCACTGAGGCCTACGTTGCCAATGCATTTACTTGGTACACGTTTCTCGAGAAGCACACGTTTTTGTGGCCCAGCCGAGCCAGGCCCTGAATTCAGGCTCCGAGCCTCTTCTGTCTCTGAAAGCTGCAGTTTAGGTATGCATCCCTGACCTCTCCCTTACTCCCTGCTCAGCCGAGAGGTGCCCGGCCTGGCCTGCCTGCCAAGACAGTATTTTGCCTACAGTTATCTGCTCAGCCTCCGCAAAAAATACATTCCAGTCTAGTGAAAGAGGTAAACATATTCCGCCTGCAGAGCATAGGGCCTAGCCTTCCTGTCTCCATGCAAGTGATTTACTGAACCCGTTGCCATAGAAGGCCCATGGCCCCACGTAATGCACGAAGAAATATAGGCACACACTAGCATTTAGTGATGAACAGCCTTTACTCGAGAGACCTCTACTTCAGACAATACATCCTCCAAACATAAGATATCAGATGCGCCAAAGGTGCAGGTCGTTCTGACATCCCAGACTCCAGACTCCTCTACTAGTGCTAAAGTCAGCCCCCAGCTCTCCCCAGTTACACGTCAATTTCACGTCATGACCAGTTGCGCGCACATGTAGGGTAAAGGTTTCTGCTGACCCTGCAGACCTCCTCTATGCATCCACCCACCTATGACACACCTTTGACTCATCAAGTGAACACGCCTTTGTACACGCCTTCTTTCACGCCCATGTGTTCTTATCTCTCTCTTTTCACTTGCTCCGCCTGGAGTGTTCCGCCTACTATATTCATTACAATTGTATGGTTTTACTATATATAATATGTGATGCTAATAAAACGTTAGATATTCCTTCCTGAACCTTAGTGGTGATGGAACCCGATTCTCCCCTGGCTCGAGCCATTGAAATAAAGCCCTTTTGAACTCGGACACCACGGACTCTGCCTCTCATTTTATGAGCTATCCTTATTCTTTATTAATGTATAGAAACTATGTCCGGGTAATTTTATTTACCACAAATGGGTATCCCGTTCGGAGTATTTTTCAATAAGTAGAAGGTTCTGGGTGCGCTATCAGTGGAGGATTTTGCTAGTGTGTTATAAGCAATTCTAGAGTGATTAGGATGGGGCGTAGGTTGTCCTCTTAATGTGCGCTGTAATTCCTGGAGACCCACAATACCAGGTTTTTGAAATAATATGTTTCCACCCTTAGGGGTAGAAGCAGCGTTGCCCTGGGTATCCATCCTCCCATTGGGAACAACAGTGATTTTTCCCAGTTAACGCTAAGCCCAGGGAATCTCTGGCACATATCAAATATCTGTCACAGCCTAGTCAGAGACTCTTCGGGATCAGTTTGATAGAGGAGTATTTCATTGGCATATAATGAGATGAATTCCTCCATCCCCTAACTTGTGCATCCACCCTGTCAGTGCTTCGATGGCTAAGGCGAACAACATGGGTGATTGAGGACATTTCTGACGTGTTCTTGTCCCAGTAATGAACGTCTGTGACCTAGTGCTAGTTATCCTCACTGTCGCCAGGGGTGCCGTGCACATGAGTTGTAACCATCCAATGTATCTCGGTCCCAATCTCATTTTTAAAAAAAGAATAGCATAAAGGTAGGGCCACTCTATTGAATCGAATGCTTTGTTTGCGTCAAGGGACACCACTGCTGTTGGTTCTTGTATTCTCACATCCAGGGCCATATTATATAGGCATCTGAGATTCATCTTGGTGGACCTCAGTGGGATAAAGCCAGACTCAGCCATTCGATGATCAGCTTCTGCATTCTATTGGCCAATGCCTTTGTGAGGATCTTGACTTCTGTGGTAAGAAGGGATATTGGTTGATAGGAATCTCAAGTGTAAGAAATTGGGTTGTTGTTTGAATGGGAAGTGAGCCCTGGTCAAGAAACAACCACAGTCCTAGTCAAGGTGAGACACAAGCCAACCCTAAATTAACCTGTGCTCCACCATCTGGTACATTGATACTAAGCATACAGGCTTAACTAGGAGGCAGTATGTAAAGTATTTGTTCAACACTTCAAACAGTAATAAAGTGAGTCCACCACACAAAAAGGATCCCACACCAAGCTAGAAAAATAGAACTTTCTTTAATAAGTAAAACAAGACCAAAGCGACAATAATCCAATTGGTAGAAGCAAAGATATTCAGTTTTAAAGATTTTAGTGAAAATAGTGCAAAAAAGCACAACGTTCCAATCGTGGATATCTGGTCACGCCAGACTGGAACAAAGTAACAAGTTCAGGCCGACCGAAATGGAGCGAGGGCTGGCTACAGGGACCCAGCTATGCATGCTCAATAGAGGACCTTAAATTCTGGTTTGCAGAGCATTACGAGGATCCACGTCGCAGATGCATCGCACAGTCGAAACGATGCGTCGGTTCCGATATGCAGTGAGGCTGCGATGCGAGGGCCTGCACAGTCGATAATCCTATCGGGGCTTGCGATGCAAAGTCCAGCGTCGTGGATACGGATTACAGTCAGGGCGATGCGTCAGTTCCGAAAAACTGAGATGCGGAGTCTGTCATCGTTGAGGCTACTGTTGACGAGGGATGCGAGGTCCTAAGCCGAGGATGCATCATGCAGTGGCAGTTTCTAAGAAGTTGTGCTCTGTGGCAGAGATGCAGGTCTTTGCAACAGGTCCAATCCACGCAGCAGCTGAGATGCATAGTTTCTTCTTTGTTTGTGTCGCGCAGCAGAGGAGATGCGTCAGTTATGCTGAATTCACAGAGGCTGGCAGAGCACATCAAGCCCACTTCCAAGGGTCCAGGACTGGGATGGCACCACATGGCAGGATAGAGTCACAGATGGCAGAGTCCAGGTGCAGATGCAAGGTTGTTGAAAGCCTGTTATGTCCCTGAGGCTTCAGATCAGAAGGCCAGCCAACTAGCCCTTGCAGTCACATTGGGTTCTGGTTCCAAGAGATGGAGGTCCAGTCCTTCGCACCCGGGCAAGAGGGCAGCAGGCCAGCACAACAGGGCAACAGTCCTTAAGAGCAGCAGGCCAACAGAGTGCAGTCCTTTCAGCAGCACAGCAGTTCTTCTTCCTTGCAGAGTATCCAACAGTCCAGACATGTACTCCTTGGGTTGCCTCCATTCGTAGCCCCAGTCTTCTCGTGGACGGCCGCCTCATCAAGGAAGTATGAGGAATGAGCTCAATGGCGGCCATCTTAGGGTCAGGCATACGGTTATTGGTCCTGGTATTTAGTGGTGTGCGTTGCTTTCACTATCCATTCTTCACAATATGATCTCCAGACGTCACACTGGTTCTTTTGCTGGCGTCAGACCTATGTCACAAGTTATCCTTTTAAAGAGATGCAACTTTGGGTCCCCTCGCTTCCATTTTGGGGTAAGGCGGGCGGGAATGGGTCCACCCCGTGCTGCCGGTGGCCCGTGTGTCCCCCAATGCCTCCCCCCCCCCCCCCCCCCCCCCAGCCGGCGCGGGGTCCCGGCAACTATGTTTCACGGCAGGGGACCTACGCTTACCTCCTCTTAATCGCCATTCTTCCAGGCCCTCCTGCAGAGTTTGGGGTTCACCCTCGCGTCTCCCGGCGCTTTCTAATGCCCCTGCCAGCTCCCCACGGATGCAGAATAGTCAGTCCGCTCGCTATCGTAAGGCCAAAGGCAGCAGTCCACAACTCGGGCCACCAGCAGCAATGACAAGCCCAGCTTCAGGGCTCTCGACAGGCACCCCCAGCTCCTCCGGTGGAGCCTTCCCCAGCAAACATACGGATTCACTGGTAACAAACCTGTGTGCCGACCTCTGGGCAGATACTTGATTCTCTGCCTCCTCAGACTATCCGGTAGATCCAGAGCTACATGCAAGCGCTTCAGGCCTTCCTCCCCAGATGTCTGAAAATGGCCCTACCGTCTGACCTAGACCTGTCCGTTTCAGGGCTCGCTGCCCTGTCTGGGCTACCGTCCGCTGCTCCTCTCCCTAGCGCGGACTAGCTCCTTTTGGTTCCCGATTATTTCCTCTCCATTCCGAGTTGGTCCGCCCTTGGAAAGCCCAGGATAATGCTGGGTGCAGCGCCAGGCCGCTCAGACTCTGCGCACTGCACCTAGAACAAGCCTCGACCAAAGATCTCGAGTCAGATGCGGGGGAGCCAGAGAGAGGAGGACCGCAGACAGAACATGCCCCCAGATGAGCAAAAGGTTTGAAGGGAGTGTAGAATATTGGGGATTTGAGCCAAACAGGCTACCCCTAGTCGGGAGCTCCCGTCCGGAGCTCCTCACATGTCGGCCATCTTGAGAGCATGGAAGGAAGTGAGGATAAGCTTCTAGTCGTATGCCTTTGAAGTACAGAGGTATCCTGCTTTGCTGGCCCTGGCTCTAGACCAACTACAGGGGGGATTTGACCCTTTGTGTGGAGTCAGCCTATTTAAGTGTAAGTTGGGTTGTGAACAGCTCCTCCCTACCATCCTGCCAGTGATGTCCCATCCAGTCACACCTAAGCTCCCCATTGTGTGTGGCTGTCTAGGAAGAATACACAAAGCTCAACTGTCAACTAAATCCAGTCGTGTGACCACAGACAGGCTGCAGAACCAAATGGCTAAGGCAAGAAAAATGACAACTTTCTAAAAATGGCAATTTCAAAATTGTAATTTAAAATCCGACTTCACCATTAGGTAGAATTTTTCATTAACAATTCCAGAGACACCATCCATGAACCGGTCACCTGTTCCCATTTGGAAATTAGTCTTAATTAAATGGGAGAGGTATGCCTTGCAGTAGTGAAGAACAAATTAAAACGTTTTTCAGTACCAGGACATGTGAAACGTAAAAGTATATTTCCAACTTTTTAAACATATTTCACCCTGCCCTAGGGACTCTCCAGGGTCTGCACGAGAGGTTACTTTAATGTTTTAATAAGGAAGGTTTGGGCCTGGCAAACAGTTTATTTTGCCAGGTCGAGACAGCAGTTTAAAACTGCACACACAAGCTGTAATGGCAGGCCTGAGACATGTTTAAAGTGCTACTTAAGTGGGTGGCACAATCAGTGCTGCAGACCCCCTAGTAGCATTTAATTTACAATCCCTAATTACATGTAGTACCACTTTACTAGGGGCTTATAAGTAAAATAAATATGTCAATTGGGTGTAGCCCAATGTTGCTGTGTGTAGAGGAGAGAGCACAAGCACTTTAGCACTGGGTAGCAGTGGTAAAGTGCACAGAGTCTTAAGGCCAACAGGGAAGTGGAATTCCTATAGCCTGACGCCTGTGACATATTGTTTGGGGTCAAGGGCAACAAGATTTCATGTGTATTTTGTCCTTGGGACAAGTAGGCCCAACCCCCTACAGCACAAACCCTTTGGCTTCCAGTTTACAGTAGCACATTATAGATCAGGGAAGGGCATAGCCTGCAGTTAAGGTAATATTTGTATCCGTATGTTAATGCTGTTCAACCTTGTATTTATGGTTCATTAATGCAAAGCATTTATTATTAGGGTGAGTGCTTTAAGTAAACGTAAGCTCCGACTGCACAATTAACAGTTGTTCCAGTATAAAAATGTGTGCTAACGTTTTCAATGTTTAGCAATATGAGGCTCTTTATAATGCTCCCAGAAGGCTCTCTGATTGGATGCAAATATTTGCAGAAGCTTGAAAGCAAGATTGATGATTCTTTGCTTTCAAAATAAAATGTTCGCAAAAAAATACAAAAACATTCCGCAAAACTACTGTAAAATTTTAAGTATCATTTCTTTGCTGCATCATTTAGTAAAATGTGTTGATGTATGCTAGTATTTCCCCCAAAAATTCATAATGGAAAATCAGTGTAACCAGTTTTACTAAGACTATGGGAAACATAAAAATAAACGAGCATTGGTAAAGCCAGTAGATCTGTTGTTGGTCAGCCTTTGGGTTTTGTCAATGCGTGACTTGTTTTAGCATGGTTTTTGTAAAACCTATTTTGCGTGGGAGCTGGCCAAGCCCTCACCATTATAACAAGCATTGGAAAAAGCAAAAAAAATTAGGTCTAGAAAATCACACATTGCACAGTAGTTCCTGGCACTGAACAAAACGACTATGTCTATATGCTCCTTGTTAAAGAACAGAATGTTGTCACTCACAGTGAAGCAAGGTGATCGAGAGAGACAATTAGAATTTTAATAAAGACAAAAAGTCATGGTTAACGCCAGTCTTAATTAAGGGCCCAATTAATAAATAAAGTCTCAAAAGTGCACCTATGTCCTTGCATTAAGTGCAGGTACATGGATTTTGTTGACAAGAGTTTACAGAAGTAGGCCAAGAAATAGTACTCCTAGAAAACATTTGTAAAATGCATTTTAACATGAGCAAATGTGCAGGTGTAGGTTTGCTCATGCAAAAGTATGAGTGTTTGCAAGTTCACTTTCCCTCCAACCACTTTCGCCCCAACACTGGAAAAATGTTATGTCTGCAAATTTCCAACCTTTCTGAGTATGGGAAAAGATTAGAGAAGAGTTGGCGAAAACCCTTAAAACATGCAACCCTGGAACTATTGTTTCCCATTACCTTCAGCCCCAGTATGTAGATCTGCGGAAATATGGCAACATAAGGGAATTGCTATTATTCAAACCCTACTATGGAAGGAGCCTTTGCATAATCAGAGAGGCTATTTAAGAGCTCTTATATAATGAGATTGCTGCCATAATTAGTCGCCACAGTACATGGAACAAAAGGGACAATTGGATTTTGTTACAGGACTAGTAGATTTACGAAGCTACCTGCCCCATGGACAAGTAGATGTTTTATTAAATTCCAGACCTCTGAACAAAAAGAACTCAGCAATAAGTCTGGGGATGACGCAGCGAATTGAAGGCTGTAAAAAGAAATTGCAAAGTCCTTGAACGCAAGTGAAGACATACTAAGAGAATTGAGGACCCAGTGAACTATAAAAATGCTTTGAAAGATTATAATAAACAATTGAAACTATCCAAGAGACAATATTTTGTAAAATGACTTTAAGAAAACAGTAACTTATCCAGAGAACTGTTCAAAATAGTGAGTGAGTTAGCAAAACCATTGGCCCTGGATCAGTCAACTAAACTAACTTTATTCCCTCTTAACCCCTACACTTGCACCACATGTAACCGCTCTTTTGAACAGATCACTGTAGGGGACAGAGTGTCCAGCAGCCTGGAAACAAGCCTTTTTTTAAACTCTTTTTCTATTGACGAATTTGGCATGTAAACAATAAGGACACAGTATTTCACATGTCATCAGTAATTCACAGTGTGGTGAGACCTCAAGAATCCCTTTAGCGGAGGAGGAACTTCGCGGGAAAGCAAGATGGCCGCGTAAGCTCGGAGCTCCGGAGACCCTCCGAGCCTCCGCATAAATCCTGATCGAAATCCTGTTCCACAGTGGTGGATTCTTGTTGGTGAATGGTCGTAGAGACGGGATCTGCTGTCCGATTCAAAATCCGACACTCATTGACGAAGATACGTCGTGTTGAAGTTCCGTGCCAGGGGCGGACCATTGTCTCGGTGATGGCCGACGGCTGCGACACTGAAGTGCATGATCGATATGCCGAGTGAGTGACTCCTGTTCCAGCCGGCGGAGTAAGCGGAGTTGCGGAGTGGCCTATCGCTGACTGAACATTCGCGGCTGCTACGCTCCACACTTGCTTGGGTACTCGTAGGTGTTTCGGTGTGCCACCCTTTGTTCTGTCCCTGGTTTCAACATGGCGGGCAAGGGCGACCCAGACAGAACGGTGAACCGGGTCAGCAGGAAGACGGTCCAACCCCAGACCAACAAGATTGACCGCTACGCCCAACAGAGGACCTCGCCAACTGTGGCCGCTCATTCAAAAGACACTCTACGTGCGGGCTCGCCGGATGAGTCTGAGCCGACACTCCGGGACATCATGGGGGCTATAGCTGGCATCAGAACGGAGATGCACAAGCAACACGAGGTCCTGACGCACAAAGTCGACACCCTGGCGATCGACCTCAACCTGATCAGGGCCGATCTTGGCAAAACCAATGATAGAGTGAAATCACTGGATATCAAAACTGCGAGCCTCACGACTGATGTCTCGGACCAGCAGACGGAGGTCCGGAATTTGAGGTCTGTCAACGACCTATTCTCAAAGCGGCTGGAAGACTTTGAAGGACGTGCCAGGCGGCAGAACGTTCGAATCATTGGGGTTCCGGAGGGTGCAGAGGACTCGGCCACCGACCTCTTTGTCGAGGACCTGATAAAGACTCATCTGGCCCCTGCGGGCCTCAGCCATTTCTTTTCGGTCGAGCGGGCCCACAGAATGCCGGGTGGCCCGCCGAAGTCGGGCGCCACGCCGCGACCCATCATTGCCCGCCTGTTCAATTTCAGAGATCGAGATGTGATCCTACAGGCCTCGAGACGGCATGGGCCCCTCAAGTTCCAGAACGCGGATGCCAACTTTTACCCGGACTTTACCAGGGCTGTTCAGAAACAGCGTCAAAGTTTAGCGGGAGTGAAGCGACGTCTCAGAGACTTGGGAATGAAATACTCAATGATGTTCCCCGCTAGACTGCGTATTGAGCACAATGGTCGTGCTGTATTTTTCGACATGCCTGAGACTGTAAGTGACTGGCTGGACACCTTGCCGCACAGCCGCAAGGAACGAGAGGAACACTCGGAGGGTTCCTCGGGAGGCCCCGATCGTCAGGAGTAGTACTCATTTCACTAACTTTGTCGGTCGGTGTTCCTGTTGACTATGACCTACAAGCCCTACTGTAGCATTTTATTGTGAATATCCTTCTTTTTAACATGGAGGGTGGCGGGGGGGGGGGGGGGGGGGACTGCGTGATCTCCTTTCTCCTCTAGGGTCTTCTTGTAGTTTAGTTCATGGGGCGACAGGCACACTGCTGGTTGGGGGGGCTAATTAGTCTGCTGCAGGGGTGCAGGGTGGGGGGTGGTGTGTGGGTTGGTTTTGTTTGCCTTCTTTGTTTCTTCTTTCCTTTCTTAAGGCAATGCAACGTCTGCTCTAATTCTTTTACTGTATCTATGAGGCCTACTGGGGTCGGCGGAGGCCCGGGATTTGACGATGGGGGGTAGGAAATTAAAAGTTCTGTGTTGGAATGTTAATGGCTTGGGTGACCGCATCAAGAAAGGGGTGGTTTTGCAATTGTTTAGAAGAAGTATGCCTGATGTTATTTTGTTACAGGAGACACGCCTGGTGGGAAATACGTGTCGTGCGCTCAACAGGATGGGTTTCAAGATGGTGGCACATTCAGGGTTCTCTTCGGGGTCCCGGGGGGCAGGGATTATGGTGCGCACGTCTCTCCCATTTGAGATTGACTCCAGTGTCGTGGACGAGAGGGGGCGGTACGCTGCCGTCTCGTGGAGATGGGAGGGGCGGTCCCTGACTCTGGTTTCAGTTTATGTTCCCCCGGGGTTACAAAACAACACTTTTCAGGACCTTGGAGGCGCCATTTTGAGCCTGCCCGAGGGGTTGCTTATTGTGGGTGGTGATTTCAACTCAGTCTCCTCGGGGACCTTGGACAGACATCCGCCTAGAGATCTCCGTAGTTCACAATCCTGGCTGCCCGATTTCCTTGACACTATGGGACTGATCGATTGCTGGAGACTTATGCATCCCACCCAGAGTCAATATTCGTTTCATTCTGGGGCGCACGGTAGCCTTTCTAGAATAGATTATGTCCTGGCCTTGGCGGCCCATGCGCCGGCGATTTCCGAAGCCCGCATGCTGGCAAGGGGCATCTCGGACCACTCCCCGGTGTGGGTGTCTTTTGACTTCGACATTGTGGTTACCGAGCGGCCTGTAGTAGTCAACCCGTGGTATTTTCGAAACCCGAAGATGCGCGGACTCCTGGCCAGAGCCATTGAGCTCTACTTTACTGAGAATACTGGGTCGGTCGCGTCAGCCGCCACCTTATGGGAGGCGTTTAAGACGGTTCTGCGCGGTGACGCCCTCGCCCTCGTAGCGGACGTCCGCAGGCACAGGGATGCCGACATGGTGCGCATCGAAGCAGAGATTATGGAGCTGGACTCCCAATTGGAAGCGGGCCCGACGCCTGAGTTGCTCCATGCTCTCTCTCTTAAGCAATCCGAATATCGTGATCTTGCCTCCGATGCTGCCACCGTTATGGGTAGGGAACAGCAGGGTAGAATTTATGATGTCGGAGACAAGGCTTGTCTCCTTTCTGGTGAAGAATTGGCTTGGTAGTTTAGTCTGCCCTGTTCCCATGATGCACTGGGCCAGGGACAGACTGATTGGCATATAGCCAGGTTCTGAGCTGGGATGGGGCAGTGAGATAAATAACGGTGATGGATCAAGCCCTGATCTTTGGACTGGGTAAGAGTGGTGTGTTTAACTCAGACACTCTGTTCATCACCACCCCCTTTTTGTAAATCGTTTTTGGCCGCTATAGGTGTGGCAGGGTATACTCAGACATGAGTCCCTTTCTCACTGCTCCATCAGGATTCAAGCAAGCCGGGCCGAAGAAGGCTGAAATGCCAGAAACCGGTCCCCGGTAGCTTGTCTCCTTTCTGGTGAAGAATTGGCTTGGTAGTTTAGTCTGCCCTGTTCCCATGATGCACTGGGCCAGGGACAGACTGATTTGCATATAGCCAGGTTCTGAGCTGGGATGGGGCAGTGAGATAAATAACGGTGATGGATCAAGCCCTGATCTTTGGACTGGGTAAGAGTGGTGTGTTTAACTCAGACACTCTGTTCATCACCACCCCCTTTTTGTAAATCGTCGGAGACAAGGCGGGCAAGCTCCTTGCTTGGCTTGACAGGAAGGAGAGAGCTGGCCGCGTAGTTCCGGAGGTGTTTGGGGACGATGGCCTGCTTGTCACTGATCCGAGGGCAATAGTTGAGTCGTTCTCGGACTACTTTCAGGGCATTTACACTTCGGTCTCGGACCGGTCCGAGGCCGACTCCTGTGCTCTTCTGGTGGACATAAATCTCCCGTGCCTGCCGGAGGCAGACCGTACTGACCTGGACAGGGTCATTACTGTGGACGAGATAGCCCTTGCCATTCGTTCCCTCAGGTCTGGTAAGGCGCCCGGCCCAATGATATTCCAGTGGAACTGTATAAAATCAAGCCAGATGTCGTTTCTCCGCCCCTACGGAACATGTTCCTGGAGGCGCGAGAGACGGGCATGCTTCCCCACAACCAGAGGCTGGCCACCATTGTGGTTATCCATAAGGAAGGGAAACCAAGAGATTTGTGCCGATCGAATCGTCCCATCTCTCTGTTGAATGCGGAGCCTAAGATTCTTGCCAAATTGTTGGCCAACCGCTTGATTGGCGCAATCGGCGACTTAGTGCACCCGGACCAGTCTGGCTTTATTCCACACTGCAACACTGCCCTTACCCTTCGGAGACTCCACGGAGCCCTGGCTAGGGCCTACACCCTCGAGGAGCCAGCTGTTCTGGCGTCGTTGGATGCCACAATGGCGTTTGACTCCCTTGAATGGAACTACCTGTGGGCAGTGTTGGCAAAGCTCGGCTTTGGTCCGGAATTTGTAGGGTGGGTTAAACTTCTGTATGCCAGTCCACTGGCTAATGTGACGGTCAATGGTCGAGTTTCTGCGTCCTTTGCTCTTCAGAGGGGCACCAGGCAGGGCTGTCCTCTGTCGCCCCTTCTGTTTGCGCTTGCACTCGAACCATTGGCAGCCTGGATACGTAACCACCCTGACATACATGGCATTCGCTGGTCCCCTGAATTCGAGGACCGAGTGTCATTATATGCAGATGTCATCCTTCTGTATCTCACCTCCCCTTGCAAGTCTCTCATCGTGGCCTGTGACGTGCTTCGACTCTTTGGTCAGTACTCTGGCCTGGTTATTAATTGGTCGAAGTCGCACTTATACGTTCTGAGAGGGGGGACACCTCATCTTCCGAGGGACTGTGGCATACAGGTGGCGAGACAGGGATTCAAATACCTGGGATCTATACCTCCACTGACCCCAAAGCACGCTATGAGAACAATTTGCTTCCTCCTCTTCTTCGTCTCCGACGTGATGTGGAGGGGTGGCGTAAACTTCCTCTCTCCCTGCTTGGGCGCGCGGCGTTATTTAAGATGATGTCCTTGCCCAGATTCCTGTATGCCCTGCAAAATACTCAAGACCCGGTCCCGACCAGATACTTTGGCGAAATCGAGAGCTTGCAACGTGCCCTGCTCTGGGCCGGCCGGCCACGCATTGCTATCACGAAGCTCATGCTCCCGTGGTATGATGGGGGAATAGCATTACCCGATGTGCGGAGATATTATTGGGCCTCCCAGTTGGCGGCCATTAATCATGGCCTATACGGACCGGTGGATAGTCCAGGGTACGCCATGGATCGGTGGCTCCTGGATGGCGGGAAATATCATAGGGCGCTGTATACGAGATCTCTTGATAGGCGGATGTCTGGGCCAACGAAAACCGCTTTGCACATCTGGAGAACGATCACAAAGGCACAGGGGTGGAAGGACAAACTTACAATGGCAACTCCACTTTATGACTCTGAGATTCTGGGTAAACTGTGGCACACTAAGGGGTTTGATAAGTGGGATATGATTGGGATCTCTAGGGTGGAGGACATGATGTTGCGTGGGGAGGTGAAGTCTTTTGCCCAACTACAGACGGAGTTCCAGCTGGGTGGAACGGAATATTTTCGGTACGCCCAGCTGCGACATGCACTCCTGTCCGCCAGGCCGGAGGGTGCGGCAATCCCCGAAAGTTCTCCCTTGGAAGACCGGGTACTGGACGGCCACATGCCGGACAGCGCTATCTCTCTGACATATAAAAAACTGATTAATGTCCGCACGGATCTTCTTCTGGGGGTGAGAGAGCAATGGGTACGGGACGGGATAGAGATCGACGACGAGGACTGGCAATGTGCTGTGTCATCCCCTAAGGAGGTCGCTATCCCCGCCCGTCTTCGATTGGTGCAACTAAAGATCCTGCACAGAGTCTACGTCACTGGCCCCAGATTAATACATATGGGACTTTCGGTTGACGGCCTCTGTCGGCGTGGCTGTGGTGCTCTCGCCACCTTTATGCACATTATTTGGGAATGCAGCGTGATAGCTTCCTACTGGAGGCGGGTGCACATGATCATGAGTGAGGTGACCGGGGTAGAAGTACACGCGGAGGCCCGGAGATGCTTCTTAAATATCTGGGGCCCAACAGATCGCAACACTGCTCAAACCCAGTGGGTAACCCTTGGGAACATGGTCGCAAAGCGGGTCATTGCACTGATGTGGGGAGCAACAACAGCCCCGAAAGTGGTACAGTGGAAGGCCAATATGGATTGGTGTATGTTCCGAGAGAAGACTGTGTATGTGGCCAGGGGTAAACCCAAAAAATGGCAGAAGTTGTGGGGGGCTTGGAACGAGTATAGGGGGGACATCTGCATACCACCGGAATCCGTTCCACTGGAAGAACACTTGTCCCCATAGCCATAAATCCAACTGACGGTTCTATATCCCTATTATCCTGTGCTTCCTCCCCCCATCGGTATCTATATTGTTTTGAATATAATTGTTATCATTGTGCCTAGCTGACTCCTCGATTTGGCCTCACTGCATAATGGGTTAGTTGCCTTCTTTCTTGGCGCTTGTTTTGGCGCCTCTTTCTGTACTTGTTCCTTCTTCTTATAAAATATAAAAAATTAAAAATTATAACCTTCACTCGTTCTGGGACCTTGCTTCTTGCACTCTGATTTGCTGCTTCTTGAATTGCTGCCTAGCCTCCGGGATGTAAGGCTGAATAGCTGTGTGCACTATTTGAAAATAAAGGTTTTAAAAATTTAAAAAAAATAAATAAAAAAAAAATAAAATAAAATAAAAAAAAGAATCCCTTTAGCTCGGTACTATACAATTGTCCAGAGGAATGTCACACTATTTAACATCGTCAACAACATCATCACAACTCCCTGGTGCACACATATCTCCCCCGGAAGGTGTTCCGAAGCCCCCATATTTGAGACCACTTCTTCGGGCATCCCCTTGAGACATAAATAGGTATCTCTGTCACCATACACCAATCCATGTCCCTGGCACAGTCGGCTATACACTGTGGGGTTGGGGCCCTCGGCAATCGTGCGATATTCTGCTTGGCTACCATGAAACCCAAAGTAGCCCAGATCTTCTCCTTAGCCGTAAGGTCAGAGGGGTCCCAAATGTTCAAGAAAATCAGTTTGATATTGCACTGTATCTGCTGCCCCATTACTTCCTCCATCATGAGAACCACCCCCTCCCAGAACTTGTGAATGTTCACACATTCCCAGATTGTATGGAAGAAGGTGCCCTCTTGGCTGCATTTTCGTGCACAGCCACTGTCTTGGGCGTAGCCCATATGGACCAACGAGGGTCCGGACAAATACGTCCTATGGAGGATTTTGAGCTGGACCAGTCGGAGTATGGAAGAGATGGCAACTTCACAAGGAGAAGCCACCGCGGCCCGCCACTCCTCATCCTCCAGGCCTGCGACGTCATGGTCCCATTTACCTCTAAGGCGGGTTAGGGGGTTGGTCATATTGTTAATAAGCTTCTTATATATGAGTGATATGGCTTTTTCTGGCAAGTCACCATCTAGGATCCTATCCTCTAGAGGGGAGGAATCAGGGAGGACCGTACCTTTGGGGAGAGCTGCGAGCAGTGGGTGTCTAATTTGGAAATACCGGAACTGTTCTGTGGTGGCCATTTCAAACTCTTGACCTAATTGTGAGAAGAGTATGACATTGCCCAATTTCCAAAGGTCCCCTATCTTGGAATTACCAATGATATCCCATTTGTCGAAGCCCAGGGAGCGCGACAGCCGACCCAGCTGGTCACAGTGCCAAAGCAGCGTAGTCTGAGTGAGCCTGCCTTCCCAAACCAAGCCTTTAGGATCGTCCTTACATACTTGCACAGCATGTTTGGTCGGGCCGGACAAGACGATGTTTCGGGATTTCGTGTACAGCCATCCCTCAAACCCGCCCCAAGGAGCAACACCCTGGAGCAATTCGAACCTACCAACCTGGAAGTAGTCGTCAACCTGTTATCTCTGTCAAAATCAGGTTCGCCTGGAGATCTGTGTCCCCCAAAAACCATGGCCCTTATTTCCTCCAGCTGCACCCCAGAGATTCTTAAATTTTTTAACAGATCCATCCAATCTGGCATCATCCTCACTGACTGGAAAGAGGCATATGTCAGGCCAATACTGAAAAAACCTACAGCTGACCCCCAAATGCTCAGTAATTAACGACCTATATCCCTTTTGCCTCTGTTGGCCAAACAATTAGAAAGCATCATAAACAGGCAATTGAGCGCATTTTTGGAATCAAACAAAATTCTGGATCCATCTCAGTCGGGATTCCGGCCATGCTTCAAGTCCGAGACTGCCATTCTTGCAGTAACGGACTCGCTGAGGCAGGTGCTAGATGCTGGGGGATCCACAGTTTTGATTTTGTTAGATCTCTACGCAGCATTTGATACCATTTGTCATTCTATGCTTGCGGACAGACTACACTCGTATGGTATTCGAGGCTCAGCCTTGACATGGCTTAATGATTTTCTGTCTGACAGATGGCAAAGGATTATGCTGGGTCCGTATCTTTCACAGAAACACGTTTGGACAAGGGCGTCCCCCAGGGCTCTTGCCTGAGTCCGACAATATTTTATGTCTATATGGCACCTTTAGCAAAAATCATCGAACCATTCGGATTCGAGATAATTTCTTACGCTGATGATACCCAGTTGATATTTTCACTGGGTATCGACTTGGAGGAGGAGAAATCCCGTTTTACAGCAGGCATGCTTGCAGTATCAAACTGGATGACAGCGAACTGCCTCCAATTAAATCCTATTAAGACTGAAATTATGCTCATGGGAAAAGCCTCGACGATCTGAACACCTGATTGGGGGACAGATAAGTTGGGTACTGCCCCCACCCCGACCCAAGCAGTAAAAAATATTGGAATAAAACTGGATCCAACGTTATCTATGAAGGACCATTTGGCAGCAACGTCTAGCTCCTGCTACTACAGTTTACGCCTATTACGCAGGATACTTCCCTGTCTGTCGACAGACCACCGGAGAACCTTGGTCCAAGCCAAGGTGATGAGTCGACTTGATTATGGAAACGCACTATTGGCGGAAATAGGAGAGGTATTGCTTGCTAAATTGCAGGTAATCCAAAATACAGCGGCCAGGATGATCCTAAATTGCCCCTCAGGCTCCCCCTCCGCACCTCTGCTGAGACAGCTACACTGGATTCCTATTAAGAAGCGATCCTTTTTCAAGATCTGCTGTCTTACCTTCAATGCCGTGGTTGGCAGAGGTCCTCTGTACCTTCAGAAGAAATGCTTGAAGCAAACCTCACGTTGTAACTTAAGGTCCAATTCTCTGGCCCTCTTAAAAATTCCTCGAATCCGTCTGAGCCGCACTGGTGGGAGATCCTTCTCGTACCTTTCTCCGCGGTACTGGAATCAGCTCCCTGTTGCTCTACGAAAATGTGCTACGTATGCCGCTTTTAGGAAACAATTGAAAACCTCTCTGTTCTAACTTACCTTCAATGTGACCGGTTATCTGTCCCAATTCTCTAGGGTAGCGCCGAGATGCCACCTGGTGAGTTGCGCGCCTTAGAAATTCACCTAACGTAACATAACACAGGGAGGAGCCAACGATCGATCCGAAATTCCGGGTCATGTATAAGTGCATTGATTAATGGCAGCAAGTTGTGAGTCCCAGTAGTATCTTTTCATGTCTGGGAGCCCAATACCCCCATCAAACCACCCCAGTGTGAGTTTATATGTGGCAATGTGGGGTGGTTAACCCTCCAATAGCAGATCTCGTACTGTGCCCTCCAGTTCCCTAAAGTATGACGCCGCAACCCGTAAGGGAGTATTGTGTAACACGTACAAGAGATGGGGGAGGGACATAATCTTGAATAGGGCTGCACGTCCCAGGAGAGTCAAGGGGAGCAACTTCCAGTGCAGGACGTCTGATTTAAGATGCGCTACGAAACAAGCTTTAATGGTACCACTGGCAAGGAAAACTCAGGTGACCGCCTCTACTCTCTCTAATTATCATCCCATCTCCATGTTGCTTGATTTGGTTAAAGTATTGGTAAGATTAATCAGTCATCAATTGACCCACTATCTGGAGAGCAATAATTTGTTAGATCCCTCTCAAACAGGATTTGGGGCTAGAAGTAGCACAGAGTCCACCTTATTGCTGTGATGAACAGTGTTAGATCCTCAGTAGACTAAGGCAAAGCTGCTGCACTAATTCTTTTAGATTTGTTGGCAGCTTTCGATATAGTATCTTACCAGCATTTGCTTCAAAGGATGCATGAAGGTGGGTTTCACTCTTCTACTTTGCAGTGGTTAGTTAATCCCTAAGCAATAGATACTTTGCGGTGCAGCTACCCTCTTTTCTATTAAGCCCTTGTAATCTTTATTGCGGGGTGCCTCCGGGATCTTTCTTAAGCCCTACTTATTTTAACCTCATGCGCGCTAGCGGAATTCCGCTCGCATGCTGAGATTTTGTAAATCGCATGTTACGTGACGAGCTGGGCTCGTCATCAGCGTGCGAGGAGGCTACGCCATGACGAGCCCAGCTCGTCATCAGCGTGGAAGGGGAAATAACTTTTTGGCACCCTTGGCAAGCGTTGTGAGGGCATGAGGCTTTAAGATTATTATGTTCGCTGATGATACCCAGCTGATTAGTTCCATTGATGAAAAGTAGGCAGAGACTCAGGCAAATCTGATTGATTGCCTCTCATAAGTGGCCGACTGGCTTCATTGTTTAAAACTTATTGGAGATAACACAGAAGTACTGCTCTAGGCAAGCTGACAAAGTCTGGAAGGAATTGTGGTGGGTAACTTTGCTAGACTCTGCTCTTGCGCCAAAAAAGGTAGTAAAAAATCTGGGATTTGTGATTGAGGAATCGCTATCCTTACAAGAACAAATAACTAGGGTATGTGGGACCAGTTCTGGCCTTTTACGTACGTTTTGGAAATTATTTCGGTGGAGTCCAATGGCATTGAGAAGGAATACCGTCCAAGCCTTATTTGAGTAGGCTAGACTACAAAAATGCACTGTTTGTGGGCATGCAGATTACCTGTTCACACTGCTCCAATATTAAGATTGTGGCAGCAAAATTGATTTGCAACAAAATGAACAGGAGCTCAGCCTGTCGCAATCAGTTGCACTGGATACCAGTTTGAAAAATACCACAGTTTAAGCTAATGTGCCGTACTCACAGAGCTCTCCATATAAGGGCCCTGCAATGTTAAAGAAAAAATTCACTTTTTTCAAGCCTGCTTGAAACCTTCCATCTTACAAACAAACTTTAATTGCTTGGAAAAGAATGAGAAATCCAAGATGTGTGACCGCACTTTCAACTTTCTGGTAGCAACACACTGGAAAAATCTTCCCCTGAATTTACGTACAATGCCAGATTTACTAGTATTTGGGAGACAACGGACGAACTAGTTGTACTCACTTTAAGGTCTTGATTGGAACCAGCAAAGTATGATCTAGTGTTGGGATATCCCCTTGGGGAAGAGGGTGTGCTTTATAACTACCAAAAACATACATGCATACATACACCGCAGAAAGGGCCAAGCCCAACAGCATGCGTTCCTGTGTTTCCCCTCTTTGTTGATCAGTCGGTTGTCAATGTCTGTGACCGAAACACGTTCTTATTCATTTCGTGTAGTGGCTTAATCACCATAGTCATCATTTTTTAATAAAATTCTATGAACAGAAAATTTGGTCCATGCATTTTCTCAGTTTGCAATTGTGTGTTTGGCTTTCCTATCTCCTCCTCGGTGACTTTGTCTTCCAGGAGGTCCTACTTTGTCCCTGTCAAGCACTTTGTGAGGCAGTCTTTAGCAACGTTTTCAAGGTCTGGTGGTGGCGGAATAGACCGTGAGCGGTAAAGGGCTTCAAAGTAATCAGGTGGGTAGACCGTTGGGTCCAGGCGTTTTCTCCGTTTGCAATTATGCAATTGCCTTTCCTATCTCCTCCTCAGTGAGTTCACCTTTCAGGGGGTCTTGCAGTATCCCCGGCAAGCACTTTGTGGGACAGTCTTTAGCAAAGTTGGCAAGGTCCAGCAGAGGCGGTGTGGATTGTGAGCAGTTAAAAACTTGAACATAATTAGCAAATGTTTCCACTATTTCTTGAGACACTTGTCACCTCTCTTCCCTTCTCCTCACCAGGTGCTTGAATTCCGGCTTACCAACCACACTAGTAGTTCCTCAGCCTTGTCCAGTAATTCATATAGTTGGTGTTTAAGTAGGTAGGTCAGTTTTAAATCGTGCATTAGGGTATTTATGTATTAATCCAATTTGGTAGCTAGTCTACGTGTGTCTGCCGTTTTAGGTCATGGCACATGTTCTGTTGTGTTTTATCTAGGACCCCGATCAATATTGTGACCTTATACCCCTATACGGCTATAATCAATTCATACCCCTATAATGGCATAAACGATCAGAGCCATATTTCAGAAACTCGTCTCTGCAGCTCATTACAGTACATGACACAGCAGAAGCCACTATCTTAGATTCCTAGATTACACACCGAGTTCTTTCAACAGATAAAACCCCCAGCAACCTGGGAAAGCCCCGCTTGCTTTGTTTTTATTAGTAATAGAACTCTAATGAGCACTGTAAGAACGACCAGTTCTTAGTGACATCTTTGACGTCTTATGTCCAAAAACGTACGTCAAACAAGGCACCTTTCAGGTATAAATAATACCAATGTTGCCTTAAGCAAATGCGATGGTGGTGGTGAATACAGGAGCAGAACAGCTGTCCATTGCAGAGCCCAGCAGATGCGAGAAGCCCACGGACGCTGCCCCTCCTCCTCCTTGACGCGCTGAGAAAGACGCTGTCTTTTCTCCTGCAGAGAAAATCCAGCTCCGGCGTTTCCAGCCTACCCTCGCGGGTAACTGGAATATCGAGTCCTGAGAGGAGATACCAGACCTCCAACATTTTATTCCAGAGGTACGTGTTGACTAAACCCTTAGAGAGAATTCTTGAAGCAAACCCTTGGCAAAACCAACTTAACTTAAACTGCTACTTACTTACTCCCTCCCATGTATTAGGCTTAGGTCAGGTACACCGGGGTAGGCGTAGTTAGAAGCACCATTTGAGGACGTTAGCTAAATGTATATATGGATGTATATATTTTACTCATTTTAACTATCGTATGGCTAAGAAACCATATCAATGCTTTTACAGTATTATTTCGCAATACTCCTTTTACTGTACGCACTTTTTATAATAACAAGTCTTGCAATTGTGGCAATTCATTTCTCTTGCATGAGAAGAAAGACTGTTCAATAAATAATTCCTTTTATTTAAAACGCCCGTCTCTCTATTCTCTGCATCCTGGTGAAAGTAATTCTTGCACAACTGACTGAGTGAAATAGCTGTCTATTGTTTCACACGACTCTAGAGATTGACTCTTATTCTAAGGAGCAAAGTTGTCATGTTAATGCGGTTGTTGGAAAACTGAATCCCTTCTTGTCTGAGCCAGGGAAGCTGATCACTTCCTATTCAGTCAAGAAAGTTTCCAGTGACCTCTGAGCTAGTTGGTACAAACCCAATTAAGTCTTACATAGTCAGTAGAGACCTAGAAGACCGCACTTCTACATCTACACTGCTGTTTATGTTATTCCAATTCGCAGGGCTATAGGGAAAATAGGAACTACACTACAGTTCCACTTCTAATTTCTTAAGGTCCAATTCTAGCTCCTTCATCCGTTTATCCCTCTTGCTTCTGTCCTACTTCTCCAAAGATGATTACCCCTCTAATGGTTGCCTTGTATGCCTCCCAGAGCATGTCCACTTCAATCAGTTAGTCACCCACTGTGGGGTTACCCAAGCACCATATCGCCACCCTCCAGTCTTCAGTAGTGCACCTCTGGTACGTGCCCAGTATCACCCTTAGCAGTGAGTGATCATCTACCCCTGCACCAGGTATTTTGCTTCCGTAAATAGATCTAAGGATGCGCAGGAGATAAAGAAGCAATCGATTCTTGAGTGGGAGTTATGCGCAGCCGAATAATTGGAATTACATTTTTCCTATCGGTGTAGTGTTCTGCATATGTTGGCCATACCCATTGCCTGTAGGAAACCCTTCCTCTTTCCCTGGTGTATTTCGGGTTGGATGATTGGATCCAGTCCTCTCTAGCTGTGGGTAGACTACCATGTTGAAATCCCCTCCCAGGATTGTCAGAGAATGGGGTAAGGTGACCAGTAGCCATGTCAGTGTCTGTCTGCAGGCTTGGGGGCATGCAAAAGCACATTAGCAATAGGCGAGTCTCCTTTCAATCCCCCATTACCACTGTGTATCTTCCACTGTTTTCTATCCATACATATGAGGGGTAAAAATGTACTGATTTCCTGATTATTATTGCCTCCCCCATGAAGACTGGCGTGAACCCTGAGTGGCATAGAACCCTTAATGCCCTCTTGGGTAATTAGTGAGCTATACAAATCAATCTAACATAACTCCCTGTAAATTCCCTCCCAATAAATTGTCATTTTTTTTCCAATGAGGCGTGTTTCCTGCAGGAAGACTACATACGATTTGGATTGTGTTAGAATCCTAGAGAGAAGTCACCTCTTAATTGTGCTCTGCAGCCCATTGATGTTTCTCATAAAGTTAGTGCTTGAGCAATGCTAACTTACACTTGATTGTATGTCTGTCACTACACAGTGGGCACATGGGATGGTCAGGTGTGTACTAGTGCATTGTCTTCTGTTTGCCAGTTGGGAACTGCCTACTGTGTGCCTGTTTTCCGGGGCCCAAGGGGAATCAGGCCGGGCTTGTTTGCAGATCGGTCCTTCCTCCAGCCAGGTTCACAAAGGCGCTGTCTGGCTCATGTGCCCCATCAGACTGTGCCTGTTGCATGCGGTCGGGGCTCCCTGCTCAGGCCGGGCCCGAGAGGAAGGAGGAAGGGGCATGTTTCCATACCATGTTTCCACCGAACTCCTCAGTCCCACAGGTATTGTCCGCTGCACCTCTCCCCTACCTCTCAGCTTTAGGTGGTTTAGCATTCCACCCCGCTGGGACCCTTAACCAGTGCCTGCCTGCCACGGCACATCAAACTGTGCACCGCCCCTCGCGACTCTCTCTTAGCAGCTCCCCGCAGTTTGTGAGTCTAGGGTGCTCCCCAGGTCTTTACTGGGTGCGCCGCTGTTTCCGAAGGGGATCCCGCTCACCAGCGTGTGTTTCTTCTCTGGGTAGTCGGTCAACTGCCTCTGTCTGAGCCTGTTGCAGACCGAACCTTCTAAGTCATGGACACGCTCACTGCAGCTCTCCCCACTCAAGTGGCTGCCGGCCTAGGCCTCCGTCATCGTCATCTGAGGAGCCCCCTTGCTCCGTTCCTCGTGACTGGATAGCCATCGAAGCAAAGGATATTGACGGATTGTGCGGGTCGTGTCGCGGAGCTCAGCTTGGCTCCTCTGCCATCTTAGCCTGCTCGACTTCTCCGCGACTGTTGGTCATCTTTCATATGGTCGCCACTAATATGATCTTGTCTGATGTGGTCACTATTACAACACTAATAATATTAGTAGCTCACGATGATTTTCACTGAACATAAGTCGCTCTAATATCCCAAAAGGTTGGAGACCCCTGGCCCAGACTTAACAGTGACTGAAGAGGTACTTTCAGTTACAAGCCAGATGTAATGGCACTGCCAGTGCTTGCAGTTTTGCTTTATTTGCTTATCAGCAGCATGGAAACTCTGGCCAGCATTGATTTTGTTTTGTTTTGCTCTCCAACCGCTATTCAACCTCTTGTAAATTAGTGTACATATAAAATGTAAATGTGCCCCACATATTATCTGTCAAAGAATATTGATATTGATCGAATGGAATGAAGCAAGTGAATTCTACATTTATCAGTATTAACGAATACCTGGAACACTGAAGTGAATTTTTGAGTCCAACAACTGAAGACTGTCCGTCTCCAAAACGGCATGGTTGGAAATCTCAAAGGTAGCTCAGAGAGACACAGGGATACAAATGTAGACACACCACCACCATCACACTACGTATGCTAATAATGATTATACCATGAGCAATTTTTACCTTGACCTGGTTGGCAATTATCCTGAAGGGTGATGGTGGAACTGTTATCATAGCATTGTCTCGTATTGTGGCTAAATTGAAATTGGCAGAAATGTTTATAATTTGAGAGATTGATTTTTTAGCAGGGGAGAAATATCCACTTTCAGCCTCAACAAAGGGAATTGTTGATAACCAGTGGTAGCCCTTGTACACTATCTGGATTTTATCTGGAGATGCGTTCAGGAGGGAAGACGGAATTTTCACTTCAACTCCATGAAGCATTCGGTTGAGCGTGACCTTATGAAACAAGGAAGAAATATATCGGTTGTGTAAAAAAACAGTTTGAGGCTAGAGGGAATTGTACGTGTGGGGTTGTGCTGCTGTGTTGCTTGTCTGATGTACTCTGAGATTGGATGGGAATTACAGCCTGGCTACTTGTCTCATTGACCCCCATGTTAATGCTTGAGAGGAAAGTTTTTTCCAAGCTGTACCTTTTATTGACAAATGCTAGTACATAAATATGTGGCCAAAGATGTCACCCATTTGTTCACAAACTGCCCTCATCTTGTGAAAATATTGTGGATTTTCTAGTGTGTTAAATCATGTGTTTTCCTGCAGCCAGGATGATTAATAGAATGTGTTTTGCTTTTCAGACATTATAAAAAGCGTTGCCAAGGTCGCATGCGGAAGCATGTTGGTGACCTGTGTCTCCAGGCGGGGATGCTGCAGGATGCCCTGGTACATTATCACATGGCTGTTGAGCTTCTGCGGGCTGTCAATGACTTTTTATGGCTTGGAGGTAATTTGGGGTGATAGAAATATTTTGGTCTATGTGACCAGTGCAGTACCCTACCCCAATTCCCCCATCCAGGTTTTTCATTTAAATATAGCGCTTTTTCAAGCAGTAGGCACTAACTTCTGCACCCAGCCTTCTTGCGTACATTATGCCCCTTATTTCCCTCGCATACTCAAAGTCTTTACTGCCAATTTATGGCCTTTATTCTGAGCAGACAGATTGGTCACCAAAGGCAGAAGGTGCCATTGCTTGTTCTAAAAGTGTTAGATGACCATCTCTTCTTGAACAGGGCTGAAAGAATTTGCGACTTCCTGGCTCTTAGATATGCTCAGTTTAGTCAATGCTTCCATGAGGCTAGATTTTCTTCCGATGCCATTTTCTTGAATGGTATTAATTGATAAAAATGTACTTTAGTAACATGTGATAATTTTTTTTCTGGAATTTATGTAGTATCACAATTCCTTTGACCTGAACTTCTGATTTCTTCCCTCATACTTCACCATCCTCAGCTGCCCTGGAAGGATTATGCTCTGTTTCGGTCATTTCACTCTACCCTGGTGGTACAGGTGGCAAAGCTGGAGCTAGAAATGCGTCAGGAGCCCCGGCCCCTGCAGAAGCCGGAAAGAGGCACAGACCAGGTACGTGCAGTATATTAGATTGATAATAAAGTATGTAAGCTTAGGCAAAACCAATTTGAGTTTTGTTTTTAGTCCCATGTCGAGTACTAAACATCTGCAAAATCTCTACTCGCCTCTGAGGCAGCTGAAATCTGTGTCAACATTTGGATTTGCATTAAACACCTACTATATTAGTCTCATTTTTCGAATCCATCTGTACTCTTTAAGTCTAAAGTTTGGAAACTGAGCCCTATAGACTAGTTGATCCATTTTCAAGTTTTTAACCTTAGTCTTCATGTCCTTCAACTTTCTATCCGATGCCTGACCCCCCACCCCAACAACACCATTTATTCTCTCTGGTCACAACCATACAGTGCCTCCCTGTCCCTGAACATCTCCAGTGCCTCTTCTCTAGTCATGTATTTCTATCGTCAAGCTCTCCACTATTGGTACAGCCTCCCCTAACATCACATTGACTACATCGCCCAATCCCATCAAAAAATGTCCATGACTTGAGCATTCAACTACCACTTTTCAAAATGAACCAGTCATGAACTTGGTCCATGTCCTGCAACAAATAAAAACTTTTGGACTATGTTGTCATGAAGTTGTGTGATGCCACCATCGGTACAGACCTCTGCACTGCTATTCTATGTGTTGATGAAAACTCGAGTTGATAATCGTCATTTCGTTCATGCATTTGCAGGTTACTAGATTCGTAATGTATTGGCGCACGGTTACTAGGAATGACCACAGAATAGACACTGATCATCAGCTCTTCGGTGAAAGATTGACATATTATTATGAATTGCCTCAAATTTTCTTCAGCCAAACATACATACAAGCGAGCTTGCAAGGACACATCGTTTGTCATAAAGCTAATATATGGTAAAGCCATTAGGTAATCACTAACAGCCTGTCAAGGGAAAATCATAGCCAAAGACAAATTAATTAAATGTTGCTAAAAAAAAGACTGTGCATCTTGCAGGCAAGGTCTCTGCGGTGACTTCTCCCGCATGCAGAGCAATATAGAACACAAACTTTATAAATAAATGAAATAAAGAATTTGTACATCATGTCTTTTTTATATGTGACTGTAACCTTGTGTAACATCAATAATCCGTTTGTTTCTTTTTCTAGGTGCTCAGGAAGTTCTCATTGATCCAGGTAATCATCAGTACAGTAATATGATTTAGTTGCAATGTTCCAAAATTGTGTTTTGCCCAAAATGGAGATTGAATGAATGAATACGATTTAGTAGAAATGTTCCAAAATTGTGTTTTGCCCAAAATGGAGATACTCAATGCTTGTGTCCCCATGGAAAGGAGCTTCCACCAGGTGTATTAAGTGGTTCAGTGCTCCCAAATTTTGCTGATTGTCTCTGATCTAAAGTGTTAGCCTTCGTCGCGGTGTAATAGCACCAGTGATTGGACTACATTTGTTCTATTAAATAGTCTGTGGTGCTTTAGGGATGATTCACATCATCATGGTAGCCTGCCTGAACCAGTATGGAGTAATCGATGGATTTCTGCCTCAGTGTTTGGAGCCTTGTTTGAAAGTGAACCCTAATCGACACATCACTGATAGAATCTAGGGATTGTCAGGTTAAAAGCCGCCTTCAGGCTTCTACCTTCATAAGTCAAGCTCAATGAGTGTGGTCTTCCTGTTTCCTAAGAGATTTCAGGATCTGTGTCACATCTTTGCAAAATAGAATCTGTATGAGTTATAAAATACCATTCAGTTGGGCCACTAGTGGGATTCTTAAAATGTGTTTTCCTTTCCTAGGTGCTCTGACGTCCAATGGAATTAATGCAGACACTAGCACCGAAATAGGGCGTGCAAAGAACTGCCTGAGCCCTGAAGATATCATTGATAAATACAAAGAGGCAATCTCCTACTACGGCAAGGTAAGACCAAGGACTGGCGAATGAAAGGGCAAATCCTGGCTTGTGTTCTCATTCTTTCATGCTATGATGCTTGGAATACAATACTTAAATTACTTGACATTTTGTCAAGAAAATAGAGCAAATGAGTGCTTTCTTTTATACTCTCACCTTTGCTGGTCTTCAATACTTTTCAAAAGCCTTTTGTCTATAAATATTGCCGCCCCCTTGCCCATAAACTCTTACCTGGAAGGAGCTGCTCTTCTCTTGTAGTATTTTAGTACAGATATTCACCATCTTCCTGAATAGTACACCTCATGTACCGATAAAGAATAGATATTAGAACTTTTCGGCTTTAAGATGTGCAGCATCCATTTTATTTTTAGTGTACTTGGAGTGCTTTCCTTTTTGAAGATGATGAAAGATTTAACCATTGGTGCTACTAGAGTATTGGGAGAATCCCTTTCCAGGGAGTAAGCATCACAAGCGAAACACACCCGTTTATTTGAGACTCTGTTTTGCCTTCTTAAATTACTGAACTCGGGCTGTGTCTTGAAACATGCAGATTAATAAATTGCTTCCCATATCAAGGAAGACATGACATGGGTAGCGCAGCGGGGTGTCTCTGTACCGCCTCAATGGTCACTATATCTATTCAAGTTGTAAGCTGGAAGACTGGTAGGGTCCACATTGCTGATTGGATCTAACACTTTATTACACACCATCTCAGAGTTGACGCGCTGGCGGGTGGGTGGGTGGCTATTGGGCAAGGGAGTTGGGGGCCGAACTGAGAATGAACCTGGTGCATGGGGCATTACGTTGGGAATGTATTGATTTGTGCTTCTATCATATAACGGCTATGGTTACTTTTCGGGGGGATGACTCCGGGACTTTCGAGATGGTTCCTTAATTGAGCCGCCGAGCAGAAGGGATTAATACTGGGGTTCGTCTTGATATCTATCGAGAATTTGTTGAATGTATAAATGCTCAGTCATTCTCATGTGGATTGATTGTGTTTGAAAACAATAAAAAGATTTAAAAAAAATAAAAAATCAAGGAAGAACGTGATTTAAACATTCGTAATCCCATGCAGATCATACACCTTTAGGGAAATGGAATTCAGGCTACCATGGAAAAGACAAAAAGCAACTTATCACACGTTTTATTCTCTGTTCAGAACTGAACTTTGTCGAGGCATGAACAGGTACCCAGTACCAATGAGATTAAAATGCAATGGGTAGGAAGAACGTGAATCCCTTAGAAAGATATCTGAAAGATGTTCTTTTCAGATGGCTTTACGGAAACTGCTTCCCACAAAGTCTTTAGGAAAAACCATATAATATATTTTGTTTGCGTGATGTCGATGCATCCTTGTATGCTGTTATACACTGCTGTCACACCTCACAAATGCACAACAGGAAATGTAACTTATTTCATGTAGAGCTCTCCCTAGGAAATGAACACTGAGTTCAACCAAATGCATGCTGTAAAACTGGCCCTGTGCGGGGAACTGAAAAGAAGTTCTGCTTAAGCTTGACCACTGGGGAATTCTTTCCCATGCTCTGCTGCTCATGGACCATAGAGACCTCTTGGATAGTTATTGTATTTTAGAGTTCCCTGTGGTGCATCAACCTGCAGGTGGTTACCTGGCATGCAGTTCAGTAATGGTAATCCTGTGCGGTTTACGAAAATTGCACTATGCAGTCATCTAAGCTTTTTCATAATTTTGAGACCGAAACAGTTGCAATCCTCAAATTTCATTGACCGCTAATGGATCATGTTTAGATACATATAGGCCCTGAGGTACAAATATCCAACCACAAACCACGCTGTGCAATTAGCTCACCAACTGGTTTGTAAATGGTAATGCAGTTTACGATGTGACTTATATATTAAAAGGTCATGTCACACATTGTACATTCTAGGGGGGGGGAAGGATGGATGCAAACCAACCTCCCAAACAAATATTAATAGGTAGCTCGCCATTAGGTGAACACTTGTGAATGGCTTCAAAAGCATGGTTGCTGGCCTGCAAGGGAAAGCAGACCATCATCCTTGTATTGGCTGTTCCAAACAGTAGACTTTTTGTTTTGAAGCAACCAGTGTTCATTATATGGATCAGTGCTGCTTTTACAAAATACATGTTCTACATTTGGGAATACACCAGGGAACCATGCAGTGGTTTGCTGGATCACGGCCTACTCCACCTGAGCCTAACGAACACAACTTACAAAAGGGTAAGCTTTCCCAGCAGGACAGTTTACCCTTTCCAAAACAGACCACCATCCCCTTTGAGGTATTGGTATTTAACTATTGGTTTATGACCGTAAATGTGGTCTCAAAGCATTAATACATTGCATTGCATCCCCCAAATAGGATGGGGTGTCCCTTTCATTGACAAATCCCCGTCTACAAGCCAGAAAGACTTTTCTGGGTCATAAAATTGGGTTGTACATGATCAAACGCTCTGATGTGGACACAGAGCCTGCTTTCTGTGTGATTCGCAAGTGTTGTGATTGCAAAGAATTATCTACATGAGGCTATTAGTTCAGTCTTTCATGTGAGATCTAATCACCAAATGAACAGTGCCACTCTGTATTACATGCAGACATTGGCTCACTTCTTGTTTAATACAGTTATTGTGACTAAGGCTGCCACTGTTCAGTTCTTGGGTGATGGCCGCAAATTATTGTTAAGAAATGTTTTGAAAAAACTCCTTTCTGAACCTCATTAGCTGAGGAAATAGTTTGCTCCAACCAACTATTTATAATCAGTAGGTTTCCATTGTAAATGTCGGACAAAAATGCAACTATGTCTGTATTAAATGTCTGGCTTTTGACAAGACTTTCACATTAAGGACAATTCCACCCGCTGCGGGTGATGAGAATGTCATGCTAGACTTCTCAAGAAGACATGAGGGCCAGTGACGTCAGTTGAACATGTTCAGTTTGAGATAAGTCTGGTTTCTGAAGGGTTTGATCTGTCCAAGACATATAGACCTAACCACCAGATGCCCATCAAACTATATCATTACTTGCTGAATTAGAGAAAAGGGGGAATTGAAGTCAAAATGTCTACTCTTTGTTTGCAATCAGAGATGTTACTTCTTCAGTAGTGAATAAGTCAATTTGCTGCATCTGTTACTATGTAACTTTTTTTATTCAACAGTACAAGAATGCTGGAGTGATCGAGCTGGAAGCGTGTGTTAAAGCCGTGAGGGTTCTAGCGATACAAAAGAGAAGCATGGAGGCTTCGGAGTTCCTGCAGAACGCAGTTTACATCAACCTCCGGCAGGTAAGTGGGCAACACATACCAGCCTTTCTCAAGCAGTGGAAGATCAACAACTCTCTTGGTTCAAGCGTGTCTCTCTTTAGTATGATCATACAATTCCTCAGGCCCTTTTCCATGTTATTGTAGTATCCCCTCTGTGTCACTCCTCACTCCTGCTCAGCAGGGAACCCATCCTTGAATGCTGGATGCATACATAAGGTAAATGGCAATTAGAACCTTTCCACCCTCATTTTTAATCTTTACAAAGTTTGATTTTGCAGAGCTTGAAACAAAAAGATACAAAAAGAATGTTTTAGTGAATTTTCTTTTGCACATACAAACCTTGATTTTAGGTACATACTTATGTAAGCAAAACTAACCCAGGAAGCTCTTGCCATTAGTTTTAAGCAGCTCATCAAGGTCTAAATTCATGCAGTTTCAAAGGTCTGGCTAGTTATTGTTTTTGGTGCATAGCTAGGTGTCCGTGAGACTCGTTCACAGGTGAGACAATAGCAAAGAACATTCGGTGGTTGTGCGCTCATGCACATATATCACTCGTGCAACATTTTTGGAAGCAAGTAGCATGCCTACAGTGTATTGTCAGTAAGTAGATGTGCAAAAGACATTTTAATTGGGTATTACAGAACTTAATGTTTATTTTAGACATCTTTTCTAATACTATGTATGTCAAGATGTTGTAAAAGTGATATGTATAAATCCACCAACCTTAATGAGTTAAAGGGATTTAAGCTATATCCCTTTGAGAGACAGACATGAATGATGCCTCTGGTCCTTGTGTACAGTCGCCCCTGTAGTCCAGGGAAGAGCAGGCAGGGGGCGCAGCGAGCATGCATGTGTAAAACGTGTCCATGAGTGGAAATGATACAACCCTGCCAAGTCTTACTCATTGAGGGTTAGAGAAACTCATTCTTTGCACGTGCATGCATTAACGCAACAGTTCAGATGTCTCATTGAAATTCGAGAAGTATGTGTTCTTTAAAAATAATGTTTTTCGGTCCTTGAACGTTTTCTTCCTCGCAGTGGTGCAGATAGTCAAACAAAAAAAAGTTTACATCCGTGTGTCTGATAGGCAGGGCCACTGGAATTATGTAAAACACATAAGATGATGGACGGAATGTTGCACAATGGCAAAACATTCACCCCCAGTCACAGATCTGGGTTTAATCCATCGTTATTTTGCTCACCAAGCCACCCCAGTACAGATATGGCCATATGCAAATCAGTCTTGGCCCTGTGCCTCATAGGAACAGTCCAGCACCACAACCCCAGCTGCGGATAACAGCTGGCCGAGACCAGAACCAGGTAAGCCTGACTGCCCACCTCTTAAGGCAGGGAACCAATCTACTGCCATCTCTTGCATAGCAGCAGGCGCCGCTTCTTCGTGCTCTCTCTCGCCTCAGCCCTCAACTGAGCCTGCATAGCTGGACAATGGGAACAGCCCCCTACTTGGTGATTACCAGCAGTGTCGGTGCTGGTGTGTTACGATTGGACTGGTAGGCGGGCCCGACACCTCAATGAGAGAAGATATGGCTCGAAAAGATCCAAAACCGCGTACGCCGCCTTTCAATGCTATAACAGAAAAGTCAATGCCATCTTGTGCTGAGATTGCTGCCTCCGGGCTAGCTGGGGAAGTGGTGCTGTCGAGTGCTCAAGTGCTTCTGACAGAACTGTGTAGTGGCTTCAAAGCGCTAGATGGTAGATTTGATGCACTCAACAAAAGATTAGACAAGATGCATGAGTACCTGGACAGCCACGAGAAGACATTAGATGTGGCAGAGAGCAGAGTGGCAGACCTGGAGGATGGGGCGGCTCAAATGGCAAAAAGGGTGGAAAAACTTGATAAAAGTCCGGACGCTAGCTATGAAGAGCAAAGACTTGGAAGCGAGGGGCAGGAGAAATAATATACACATCCTTGTGGTACCAGAGTCCACAAACAACAGACGCATGGACCAGTTTCTCGAGTGGTTGCTGACTGAACTGTTCAGCGTAGAATCCTTCACTTTTACATTCGTGGTGGGACGCGCTCATCGGGCTTTGGGACCGTATCCTAATCCAGACCTTCCGCCCCGGCCAATCATTGCTAGATTAAACTTCAGAGACTGTGACACCGCCCTGAGATTGGCGAGGTAAAAAGGTCCATTAACTTGGCAAGGATCTCCATTATTCTTAATCCCAGACTTCACCATAGTAGTGCAGTAGGCACGACGAAAGTACGCAGGTGTGAAGGCAACACTACGCAGTCTTGGTTTACGCTAAGGAATGATCTACCCGGCTCGGCTGCGGGTGGATGCCAACAGGAAAGTGATTGATAACTCATGGTTGCCTACTACGTCAGAACCATTAGTAAAGCGCAAATTGCAATGGTATGGACTATATACATTTGGGGATACTTTCCCAGGGGTCACATATTTTCACGCACCGCGGGCACCTATTTTGTAGATGCCCCACATCTAGACCATTTCGTATTAGCCAGACTCCAGAATATACTATGGGCCGTATGCCTTCTTATCCACTGGAGTCTGACACCTTCACGCTGCTTATATCAGAGAGTGAGGAGGACAGACTAATCTCGAAACTGTATAGTGCTGTCTGGAGTTAATGCCCATGCAAGACGCCAAAGTAGGAACTATATGGGAAACAGACCTGGGACACTCACTCACAGATTAGATGTGGCAGGAATGCTGCACATTCACCTGCACAGTGTCCTGCAATCACAGACATAAACTTTTAAATTACAAATACTTACATAGGATCTATATGACACGGGTAAAGATGGCACGCATAGAACCGTCCCGCATGGCACAATGCCCTAAATACCAGGTCCAGGCAGCAGACTTTATTCACATGATGCAAGCATGCAGTAGGATTTTTTTTTTCAAATATTTTTATTGATATTTGAGTTGCAAGTTTAAACAGATTATAACATAATTCCTTCCTGAGATTATACCAAGATACATGTTATACAGCTAATTCAAAAGAGGATAAAGCAAAACAATTCAGAATATCAAAAAACAGATAATACATGACTAACCAGTATAGAAAGTTCATTATATCATTACTTCATCAGTCCATTTCTGAATTGGTGACCAAATTTTTAACCCAAGTTGTTTCTTTTTTTTCCCCTTGGTAGCATATATTGCTGATTCAAGTTTATATCTAGCAAGGAGACGTCCCCTCCATGTATAGAAAGATGGTGAATCTATACTAATCCAGTCCTGAGATATGCATGCACGGAATTCAGCCATCATAATGAATAATAAGTTCGTTTGTTCCATATCTTTTGAATCTTTAGAAACACCAAATAATATAAGTTCAGGTGACAAAACAATATTTTTACAAAGAATGTGTTCTATAAATTTCTGAACATCACAAATTAATCCATTAAGCTTTACACACGAGAAAAACATATGTAGAGTATCGGCCCCTCTTAAATTACAGCGATTGCATTTGATTCCTGTAATGCTCCCCCATTTCAAAACTTTTGCCGGCGTATAATATAGATCACACAAGATCATGTAATGTTGAGTGCGATTACGCCCAGAAAATAAAATAGAGGTGGCCATTTTGATTGATTCTTCCAAGAGTACATCCTTTGTACCTAATTTGTCTTCCCATTTGTCCCTCAACTTATTAAGGTCATCCACAAGGTAAGTCATTAAAGTATTATAGTAGAACCCAATTCTTCTTTTATTATTTAGAGTATCTATAAGTAAGATTGGGGTTAAATCTTGTCTTTCTATATTGGAAGGTGAATTTAAAAAACTATGAATCTGTAAGAATTTGAAATAATCACAAGAAGGAATTTTAAAGTTACTTTGTAGTTCACTGAAAGAAAATAAAGTTTCAGAATTATTATATAGATCAGAAAGAGCGGTAATCCCCTTATCGTTCCATTTTTTCATCACTTGGTCTCTAAATATAGTGGGAAAACAGTGACTTGAGTTTAGTGGCGTATATCTAGTGATTTTTCTAATTCCCACCACTTTTTTAATAATTCGCCAAGCTTTATATGCTGCAAGCAATATCTTAAATTTTGTTTTTTTATAATAGCTTGGCTCAATGAATTTTAACAGATGATAGTTCGCATCAGTACCTACTACCATTTCATAGATATTTGGATATTGTGCCCAAATAATAGGTATTTTATTGCCCACAATTAAGGGAAACATATATTGAAGTGCGGCAGCTAAATAATAAAATAGAAAATGAGGTGCGGCCCATCCCCCCCTATCTTTCGGTATAATCAGCTTCTTATATGCTCTTCTAATGCCTTTATAGCCCCACAAGAATCTTATTGCGGTTCTTTCAATTTCTTGAAAAAAACTTAAAGGAAATTCCAAGGGGATTGTTCTAAATAAGTAAATAAATTTCGGCAATATAAGCATCTTTAAAACATTGTTTCTACCATGAAGAGATAAATGTAAATGGTTTATTATTTCCAAAGTTGATTTAGCCTAAGCATGCAGTAGGATAGCAGAATATTGGGAATAAAATTTTCGTGCACTACAACACATGACTAGTTTACAGATTCGGCAGTCTCCTTTACTGGCCCTGTTGAGGGTATGCTGCGGACATCCCCAAGGCGATGCGCAGGTATGTTGGAATTGCATTTCTCATGGCAAAGAGAGAGTTGGCCATATACTGGGGTTAGTAAAGCCCTCCAATGGTTGCACAATGGCTTAAAAAAAAGTTTGACATACTGTGATACCAATAGTGAACTAAATGCCAAACTGCAACCCCCCTACGTCAAGACCAGAGACATTTGGCAACCTCTGAGAGACTATTTGCGTAGCAGGTCTTGTGAGGAGGGTGTCTAGTAATCACGGTGGAACATGGGATCAAAGGTGGGAGGGGCAATGATGCACGTAAATGCAAGGGGTGGGAAATGTAATGCAAGAATAGATGAGCACATCAGATTTATCTTAATGTTGGGAATCTGATTAAGAGTTGCATTGTATGTTACCTATTACGACAACTGAATGCGCTGTTACGCAATATGGCAACTATTGTTGCGAGCATCATACTGCTGACATCACTGTAGAAGGGAGAGAATACTGTTGAACTGTCTATGTAACGTTAAGAGCTGTAAAACACTAAACAAAATGTTTTTTAAAAAAAATCCCATGCTGCAGCTGGTTCTGTGTAGAATTGTTCCTGATCACCTCTAAATCCTCAACCTTGCCGGAAACAACAAAAAGCAGAGCATCCCAGTTTGTGCAGCTTCCTCTTAACTGTAAGGAACAAGGCCCTCTGGGTATGGACCTGGAGCGTGAAGTCTGGGTACATTTTCAACCACAAAGGTGCCATGATTAAGGGTCCATGATTATGGGCCTGATGCAACAGATGGTCTCTGTAACGAAAATATAGAAGGTGGTCCACTATAGTGAGGTGGATTTGTAGGCACCCCATAGGCCTGTTCCAGGGCACAGAACTTAGGTCACCACCTCCTGGAGCCAAGTTTCCAGTTAGCCCAGCATAGAGCCACCCTCAATTCCCTCCGATAGCCCCAGAACCTGGATGTTGTTCTGGCAGGCTCTCCCCTCTTGGTCATTCAGCCTAGCAGCCAACCTTTGTGTATGGGCCTTTAGTTCTCTGAGGCGATGTTACTTGTTTTAGGCTGCAGGTGCTAACGTCTGCAGAGAGACCTCTAAAGTGGTGACCCTCTCAGATAATTTTCTGGACTCCTCTCGGATTTGACCCAGTTCCACTGCAATGAAATATATCTGACCCTCCAGACAGCCCCCAGGAGCATCGATTACGGGCAGGAATTTGTCGAAATTACTGTCAGTGTGAGTGGTATCAATCGCGCCCTGCTTGATCCACCTTTTGGAGGTGCCGGACAACATAGCCTCCCTGGCTCGCTGAGTGCGACCCATGGCAGCTCTGGACACACAGGGGGCAACTGCAAGAGAATGACTGCAGTGATAGTCAACAGTATCAGGGCCCTGAGATATTGGCCAACCAGTCACAATCATCCAACAGAGGATCTTCAATGGCAGTGGTAGTGAGGGAAGCCCCAGCAGCAACACGTGGAGGCTGGGGTTAGCTAAGGAGTTGTCTACTATCCAGTTTCCCAAGACCTCAGGTGACTGGTTTATCCTCTCTACCCAGACACCAGTAGTGCAATGCGAGAGAGCGGGGTATGAGCTGAAGAAGAAAGAACCTTTCAAGCAAAAAGTGTTCAGAGGGACGTGAGTAGGGATCGTAAGAGGGCTGTGCCCCTCTTCTTCCCGGCCCTCGCCATTGTTACGGGCTGCCATCTTGAGAGCGTCAGGCGCCGCAGCGGAGCAGGTTCCGTCATCTCCCACAGCAATCAATCAATCAATTATTTGTAGAGCGCACTAATCACCCATGAGGGTCGCAAGGCACTGAGCGGGGGTGGGGATGCAGCTACTACTCGAACAGCCAGGTCTTGAGAAGTCTCCTGAAGGTCAGCAGGTCCTGGGTCTGTCGCAGCTGTGTGGGGAGGGTGTTCCATGTCTTGGCAGCGAGGTAGGAGAAGGATCTGCCGCCGATGGAGGTCCTGTGGATGCGTGGGACAGTGGCAAGGGTGAGATTGACGGAGCAAAGCTGGATTTTTGGGGTGTAGAAGGTGAGACGCTTGTTGAGGTATGCTGGTCCGGCGTTATGTAGTGCTTTGTGGGCGTGGGTGAGGAGCTTGAAGGTGATCCTCTTCTTGACTGGGAGCCAGTGCATGTCTTTCAGGGGGGCAGTGATGTGGGGTGGCGTAGAAGGTCGAGGATGAGGCGTGTGGTGGCGTTTTGTTTGTGTTGGAGCCTCTTCTGGAGTCTGATTGTGGTCCCTGCGTAGAGGGCGTTGCAGTAGTCTAGTCTGCTGCTTACGAGGGCATGTGTGACCGTCCTGCTTGTTCCGGTGCGGATCCATCTGTAGATCTTGCAGAGCATGCGGAGGGTGTTGAAGCAGGAGGAGGAGAAGATGGCATTGACTTGCTGGGTCATTGAGAGCGATGAGTCCAGAATACTGGCCAGTCCTCTGCAGGCCCTGCTGTGTTCACAGCAGACTAGGGGCATGCCGCTGGGCCTAGCAGGCGTGTGCTGTTGCTTCAAGAGGCAGGGAGTTCACAGTCAGCAAGAAACTCGCACCATCCACATCCTCATGGCATGGCGGGTAGCTCCGCCTCACCAAACTAAGCAAAACCAAAGGGGATGATGGACGGAGTGTTGAACAATGCAAGCACTCATCCCCAGTCAACCGATCTGGGTTTATTCCATCATCATTCCTTAGCTCACTTCGCCACCTCAGTTCAGACACAGCCATATGCAAATCAGTCTGACCCTGTGCCTCATGGGAACAGTCTAGCCCGAACTGCCAAGCAGTGTCTTCCCTGGACCGGAACAAGCATCCTGGGACTGGTTTCGGGTTCATAACCCTCATCAGCCAGGCTATCTTGAATCCAGTGGCAAAGTGAGCAAGAAACAATTGATGGACAGAATGCTGGACAATGCAAGCATTCACCCCAGTCACAAGGATCTGGGTTTAATCCATCATTCTTTTGCTCACCAGTTTGGGCTGGACTGTTCCCATTGGGCGCAGAGTCAAGACTGATTTGCATATGGCATTGTTCTGCATTCTGTCCATCAATAGTTCTTTTTGAATTTGTCACCAACCTAAAACACAGTTGTAGGGGATAGGTAGCTACATATGCTGCACATGAGATTCAAAGAGGCAGCTTAATTTGTCTTTTGGAGACGTGGGTAAGGACGAGATGCAGGGAAGGACTAGCCATGGTAGCAGTTGCAGAGACACTTCTATGAACCTGGGGAAAGCTAATCTCAGTGCCCTATAGTTGTGACTGAGTTTCCGTGCGCTGCCAGCACTGTTAATTTAATTACCTGGAAGCACACAGAGTGTCGAGGCATCATAATGTATGGCACATCAAGGTCAGAAACATTATTATTGGATAGCACCATCTGGAGGTTTTATTTCCTTGCTCACATTACTTTTCTCCTTGCCTTTTTGTGGTGTCTGTGGCTATATTAGTGATGTGAAGGTTAAATAAGAAATAAATAGGGTTAATTTCATGTTTAAGTCCACTTGGTACTTAACCTGAGGGCAGGTCATTCTGATATGCAACTCAAATCCGGTGTCAATTAAATGTGTAATCGAGCTCACACAGAAAAAAAACAGATCTGTTTAATTATGTAAACGAGGTATGACATTGCTCATAATGTTTTTTTCTCGTGTTTTAAACCACATCAAATTCTAAATGTTACTTTGCGCTTAACTTGAGCCGGTGGTTGCCGGTGCTCGGCTCCAGCACTTGATTCTTAGCATCGGCATTTGTGACAGTCTGCCACATGTTTATGTTTGTGAGATTCATAGAGCTCATGGCTGCCCAGGGGCTTCCCAGCGCTACCGAGAGAGGGCACAGTGTAGAGACTTAGTGTAGAGAAGTGAGCTTAGGGAAAAAACCACATCTTGAGTTTTTTCCTGAAACTCCTCTCATCTCTGGTCAGCCTCAGTTCCTGGGTCATAGAATTCCATAACTTTAGAGTAAGGTGTGAGAGGGATCTCCCTCCCCCTCTACATCTCTTTATCCTTAAGGTGTTCAAAAGGTGATCGGATGAGGACCTCAGAGATCTTTTGGGGACCTATGGGGTGACCATGGTTTTTAACAGGGCTGGGCCCTTGTCAGACATTGCTCTCAGTGGCGTAGCTAGAGCTTCTGGCGCCTGGGGCTAACCCTCAGATTGCCGCCCATGGCCAATAAAGGGGGGGGGAGGGGGCTGCGGAAAAAAAGGACGCATTTGCTCCAGAGCCCCCAATGAAGTCAACCGTGTAGCTTGGCTCTATCGCGCCAAAAACCTCGAGCTTGTTATTGATATATAGAAGTTCATTTCACACAAGGCCTTGTGACTTGGAGAAATCGCACACTGCTTTTGTGTTCTGACATTCTTGGCATGCTTTACGTCATAATGTTAGACATACTCCATTATTCCATACGTTACCATGTATTTTTAACCATATTAACCTTATTCCTCATTACCACATTCAGTACCTTCCAGCCTGGGTTGTGACCCCCTAGCTATGTGCGTGCCCATCCAAGAATGTATTTCTATCCAAACAAAACCATTTAATAACATTAAGATAATTAAAGACTGGAGGTAAAAATAATGTAACATATAAAATGCAGTTTGAATGCAGCTCCTTGATGGGGAGTACGAATGTAATTGTGCTATTAGGATTGTAACGTATGAACTGCAAGTAACAAAAAGAGCTCTGTGACAAAATCCAGCAATTCACTGAGATAGCCACGTAAAAATGAAGTTTAGTGAACTGCATGGTACACATTCTTTGCGGCAGGCACATGAACCCTTTGCGTTGCTTCATGATCAGTGAGATCTGCAACTGGACAAAATGCTGATCTCCCTCCAGCAGGTTGTGAGACAAAACAAGGACCCCCTGATGCAGTTCAATTTCCTGGGTCAGGGCAAATTGTATATGTGAGTAAAAACCCAGGCAAATTATAAAAAACAACTAACACATAAAGAGTGGGTAGACCGCAAAAAGAAAAATTACATACCACTACTATTTGTACATATCAAATTACAAATTTAATACACGTTTGAATTACATTCAATAAAAAATTGATACATTATTTTACACAAAAAGATAAAAAAGCATTATAGCATATGCATAACTTCAATCATAAAGATAATCCTTTTTTTAAAATTTGTTAGATGGATTCCTGTCTCCTGTCTACGCGTTTCGACACTGTAAAAGTGCCTTCCTCAGGACTGTACCATCGTGCTGTAAAAAACATTTAAAAAAAGATTTTTTACTATATTGTATTTCTATGTACAAATTAAATAGTGTTATAACTGTGCAACATGTGCTAGTTGTTTATATCATCATAGATTGATAATACCGCTTCTACATATCTCATAGTGTCTGCAATACACAGCTTTGCCATAGTTAATACATATATCATAGATATTACATTACACATGGATGGCAGTTCTATAGATGCAACACAATATATATGGCTGAAAACATGTTGATAAATTGATTTGTCCATTATATATTATACATGGATGGCATTTTTTCAGTGTTACCACAATACTTTGAATTAGAAATGTATTTATAGATTTATTCAGTCATTCTTAATTCATGTATAGATAGTCTAATCCTACCAGGGTAGAGAGGAAAAAGAGAGGGAGAAAGAGATATAAGAGTCACAAAAAGAAATGGGTACTTTATTTTGCACTTACATGTATGGCTAATGTACTGGCTATTGACTATTTACACTATTTAGTGTTTAAGGAATCTTTTTACAATTTTAACCTTATTTAATGAGCGTCCTAGATGTTAAGAATGTATCACATATGCTTACCGGTTGTTCAGACAGAAATGAACTAGAGATCACTTATTACTGCAGTTAGATGTCACAATAAAGATTGGTATAAGAATCGGGATATGCCGAATCTGCAAAGTGGAAACAGTATTCACTCATTATATCTTGGTCATCCTGAGAGAGCTAGCGTCCATAGTCCATGCATATATAACATTCTATTGATTTTTAAACTTAGCAATGAGGTATATACCGCCAGTTAGCAAATATATTTTGTAAAAGGTTCAGAGATGGTTATTTACTGGCTGCATATTCTTGATCTGAGGTTACATTTCTAGTACTATTTTAGTTCTTGGTAGTAATTTACTTGCCCTAGGTCCCTAATTACTATTTATTTATGCGTAACCTTATGAATTTTGGGTGTTTCTTACCGTATTAGTGGGCAGATCTTTAATTAATGCTGTTATCAGGTTATATGGTTCGGTACTGGGCAAATAGGGTTCAGAGCGCATACGGCCAAAAATCTATTAAGAAAAGAAGATATTGTTTACCATTCTGAATATTCATTGAAGGTTCATTAATGTAGAAGGAGATTTTCTTAATTTACCTAAGTGGTTTCTTCCAAATAGGCGACCTGTTAGCAATGTGTGTTTGTGGTATAATACCAATATTCCTACCGATATACTGAACCAAAAACCGAAACGGGAAAAACGTACATTGGAATTATGCCCCAACATGTTTATCTCAAGGACAGGTTATAGTACGCGTTGTTGGCGGCTGCTTTAAATTTACCTCGTTTGCTCGTAAAAACAGCCTAGCTGGAGCAGCATCTCTGTGGCTGTATGGCTCGGTGTTTGCAGTACTGATGCAGGGGTAGTATAGCGCTGTGAGGCAGCTGAAAGGATTGAGACGAACACTGCTAACATTAGACTGTGATTCGCCGATATAGATTTAAAAAGAACACTAAGCGTTTAAATTACGGTTATACGAGTATTTACCTCTAGTTCTGTATTCCTCGGCGGACCAGCTAAGGCGGCGTTTCGGCGTTTCCGTTGTTCATGCAAGCGATTTGCTACGTGCTTTCCTATTGGTTTATTTATTTGGGCTGGCTGATTGGTTCAACTATTTTTTCTATGCCTTTTAAAGCGACAGGCATTACCTTGTCCCCAGTTGCATTATATATAGTTGAAGCAATACATCTACATATATTGTGATATATGAGATCACCCTATCACGTATTGCCCTTCATTCATGATTCATTCACTATGTATTCTCTGTTTACCACTTCACAGAAAAAACAGGTGAATAATAACCGTGGATAAGATGTATTTATGCCGACTTTTATGGTTATTAAGAAAAAGTTTTGTCCTACGGGATATTTAATTAAGGTAGGTCTGCCTACTAGTAATTTAGTATTGGCAGAATAAGTTTTGTCCTACGGGATATTTAATTAAGGTAGGTCTGCCTCATGGTAATTTAGTGTTGGCATATATGCTGCCTTCTTCTGCACAGAAGAGGGGCAGGTAAATATTTACCATGAATAAAGAGCATATTGAAGAGGTCATGCAACAGAGGTCTGTTTGTACCAGATATTTAAAGATGTTGGTATGGTTACATCATGTATTTACTTTTCAAAATTCAGAAAACATGGATATTCATCTTATAGGATGGCATTAATCCATGGTAGATCGTTATTCAAACCATGGGTAAATGTATTAAGAGTAAAGATCCAGTACACTTCTCTTTTCTTCCTGATTTTATCTCCACCATTGTTATTGGCTATATGGATCTTCTCTAAGATGCGCCATCGAATTTGGGATGGAGAATGATGGAACTCTGAAAAATGAGAAGCCAGTGGTGCAGTTAATCTTTTTGTTTTGATCGCCGATCTATGTTCCGTTAGGCGCAATTTCATAGTCCTCGCGGTTTCTCCAACATAACCTAAGTTGCATGGACACAATAACAGATATACAACGTTGGTTGTATTACATGTCCATAACTCCTTTGCTTGTGTCTGTATCTGGTTAAATGTAAACGTTTCACCTGGGATTATGCCGTCACAGGATTGGCATTTGCCGCATCTGGAGGTGCCTTTAATAGCATTTTCTCCATTCAGTGACTTTTGTATAAAGGGAACAGAATTAGCATTTCCATTAAAACGCGATCTAACCACTAGATCTTTCAAATTTTTGTTGCGTCGGTGCGCAAACATGGGTTTAGGCAATTTAGCAGGAACATTATTTACTTGTTTTATCTTGACATTTTAACTGTCTCCTGAAAACATCTGGACAAACAGGGAAAATTAACACCAGCGCTACTAGTCATGCTGGTGAATCACATAGCTGCCAAGGTTTCAGATTAGTATGTGTGACATAGTCATAATTTCAGTGAAATTTTGAGTGACATTCAACGACTATGAGTGACATTTTCTTGCAAGCAAAAGAAAGTAATGAAGATGACGAGGGAAACCTAAATATCACAAATTACAACCGTTTGACCAACGAGAAACTCTAAAAACACACCGGACTAAAGTGTGCTAATGGTAGGCAGCTGAAAATTGAACAGAGCACTGCAGAGTCATACTGCGTGACCGCACAGTTGTAGTTGTTTCTGTGTTTGCTGCGGTTTTCATGACTGTTCGCTCATACGTTTTTTTTTTGGTACTACCACCCCTCCATGGTAATGAATTTCGACCTTAGAAAGAAGAATGGTGGTGGAGGTCCAAATATGAACTAAATCTGGGTCTTGCAGGCTAGACACAGATTAGTAGCGTGTGTCTAATAAACTGAAGCTTGCTAAGGAAATAGACACTTTTTCTATGAAAATACCCATAAAGAAACTACATCTAAAAACGTAATATTGATACAGTCTGTAACGCACTACTAAACATCATTAAACATAGTTTTGAAATAATAAAGTAATTGAATGTAAAATATGCTATTTAAAGGTTTTTGGGTTTGATTTGTACAAATAAGGAGGAAAAAGTCACTGAATGTCAATGTTATTAGCGGTTTGATAAATATAGATGTTGGGATTACAGAAAAGTTATTGCTTGCTATATTATTTTACTTCTGACAGATTCATGCATGTGCAAATATCACACAAGTGCTTCAAAGCACTGCAAAGCCGACATTTCCGTACAAATATAGTATTTCATGGCTACAATAATCCCCACCCCTCAGCCCCACGGCCCATAATTCCACCATCCCTCAAAGTGCAAGCTCTCACTTCATTCCATTCTCGGTACCTGCTAAAAACCTCTGAGGACTTTGAAACTTCCTGAACTTCCTATCTGCATCAGGACCCAAGGCATGCTGGGAATAGAATATAGTGCTGAATTTCTGTCGGACTCCAGGGCATTTTAGTTTCTAAAGTCTTGAATTAGAATTTAACTGCGACAACAAGGTTATACTCCTGTACCTTACATATTTTAGTTTTAGACTACTCACTACTGTCACCTCGATTATATATTTTATGGTTTGCACAGTGTTATATTCTAGTATTTTGTACCTTACATATTTTTGACTACTCACTATTGTCACCTAGATTAGATATTTTTATGGTTTGCACAGTGTTAACTGCTAGTATTTTGTCAGTATTATATTGATACTTGTTCTGCACTTGTTTAAAAATGTACTGTCGAATACCCCACACAGACTTGTCACCGATTACTACCTCAAATACCTTGGCAGCTCACTAATGTCAGTTAATCTTGTATGCACCGATTACTACCTCAAATACTGTGCCAGCTCACTAGTGTCACTTCCCACTATATCACTACTATTGTCTGCCTTTGTATACTGCGTATAGCATTACTGTGCACTCACTAGTGTCACTTTAGGCCCACGCAACTGTTTAGGACAGTGCACCCTCCCCTCCTACACTACACCTTCCTAGTCTGTCCTCCCATCATGGAACCCGTCGGCAAACACACATATAGAATCAACTACCCACCCTCACTCACTAAAAAAGCCGTTAAACGCTTTAAACACAACTTCCTGAGATCCCACCCTGAAACTCCTTGTGCAGACACCTACTTCTCACCAGTCAATGGTTCACTGAACATTGATATTATCTTCCACACCACACGCAGAGCCCAATGGAGAAACACGTTCCGCACCTTACTCACCGTCTCCACCTCCAGGAATTTCGCGCATGGCCTAAAACTCACCATCACTCCATCCCAACTCTTCCCGGGCAGAACAACCATCACTATTTACAATAACGGGATTATCCTAATTCAATCCACAGACAAGAACCTGGAACTACTAGACAACCTGTTCCCCACGTTCAAACAATACCTCGCCAGTCATCAGCCCCCCACTCATAGCACCCGCAGGCCTATCACCCCTGAATCCAGAGCCCCCAATCACAACCCTCCTAACCTAGCTCAACCCCAAAACGACACGCACCTTCCCTCCACCCCCGGCACTTTAGACATTCACCCACCTAATGTAGCTACCTCTCACTCCACATTTACAGACATAGATCCCTCACCCACACATTCCAGCGGCACCCCCTCCCCCCCCTATAACCTCACCTTGTCATCCTCTCATACCACACCCATTCCTGTCACCCCTGACACCACAGCCTCAAACCACATTCATTCTAACCTAGCCCAGCCCCAAAACGACTTGCACCTCTCCTTTACTCCCGACACCCTAGTCACTCATCCACCTACCGTAACTACCTCACTCCCGTCGAGCACAGACATAGTTCACTCCCCCTCTTACACCAACCACCCCACCCCTTCCCCTCACACACCAGCCCTCATCCCCTTTCCCACCCTTGACACCACAGCTCCCACCCAAAACGACATGCACCACCCATTACTCACGGTACCTTAGTCATTCACCCACCTACCGTAGCTACCTCACATCCCTCAAGCACAGACATAGATCTCTCCCCCGCTTACAACAACTACCCCACCCCTTCCCACCACACACCAGCCCTCATCCCCGTTCCTCTCATCCTCATTCCTCTCACCCCTGATACCACAGCTCCCACCCGCAACCCGTCTAACCTCGATCAACATCAGACTGACACACACAAATGCAAACCCCACCCTTTATCCCCCCCCATTCTCAGCCCCCACTTCCACCCTAACCTTAACTAATCACACAGAACACACCACCTCCATCAACTCAACTCCACCCTTTCAAAAAAGTACCATCTACAATCCCACTACGCCCCCCAGTCTCACCCCACACTACCCAACCTCCACCCCCTTCACCACTAATAAACGCCCATCCTCCACCCTACACTCCACGCCTACCACCAATACTCTCATCCACACTACCAACCTCTCCCCTATGTCACCCACGACCGAGCCTCCCATCCCCACCTCCAACACATTTCCCACAGGGGACCGCATTACGGCCTCTCTCCTCCAGCTCAAAGAAGACATGGACATCATCAAACAACAACTACTCTGTCTATCACGCTCCAGTCACCCTTCACCCAACACCCTCCACCAGATCAAACAGGACATCCACATCATCAAACAAATACTCAGCAAACATCCCAGACACCACTCACGCGCCTCCTCCATCATCTCCGCTCCCAACTGGTCCTCCATCCGGGCGGCGAACTCTCGCACTCGACCACCACCGCACTGGACCTCAATCCCTGTTCACAATCGTGAAAACCGCCCCCATCGCTCCTGCAACCCTCTCTCGGACCTAGACACAATCACCCTCCTCCGCTCCTATGACTCAGCTCCCCATAGCAACACACCCGACACTCTCACTGCCATTCCCACGATTCACTCTAATCCCCTTAGACCCCCCACGCTGAACAACAGAATCGCTATCCATAGTAACCTGAGTAAAGTCTCCCTCGCTCGAGAACACCCTTCCACCCTCGACACACCCCGTCTCAAATGCACTCTCCTCAACTGCAGATCAGCCGCTAGACACTCCGCCGCTATCGCCGATCTCATCCTAAAATTGGATCTTGACTTAATCATCATGACTGAAACATGGCTAACAGAATCTTCTACACCTATAATGGACATTTTGGTCCCCCCCAACTACCACATCACTAGACTTGACAGGTCTGGCAATAAAAAAGGTGGCGGAATCGCATGTATATACAGGAGCAACCTCTCTGTCTTGAAAGTAACTTCCCCTTCCCTACCCTCCCCAACTTCCTGTGAATATATCTGCCTCGATATTCACAGTGAGGACAAACCGATCTGCACTCTGCACGGCATTTACCACCCACCCGGTGACAACCTTACCTTCTCCCAACAAATCATGGACATGATCTCAGCCAACTCCGGGCGACAACTCACACAAATATACCTTGGTGACTTCAACCTCCACTGGAACGATCATAATGATGCGGTGGTAAAAGGTCTGAAGAATTTCCTTAACGCCCTTGACCTCACTCAAATTTGCAACAGTCCAACACACAAGAAAAGCTCTATCCTCGACCTCATCATCTCCAAAGAGGCCACTATCAAACTCGAATCTATCCAACCCTGTGATTGGTCGGACCATCATACCATCACATTCTTCATCAATGAAAAAGTTAAATTTAACCCCGTTCAACCCGCCAGGCCCAAAGTCTGGAAAAGAGACATGAAAAAACTAATCTCAAACTCTCTGCCCCCCAACAGCTGCAACTTACTACTTCCTCCTGCTGGCGTTAAAGATGTCCAATCCTTGACTGATCACTATCTTAACACTATGACCTCAATAATTAATGAAGTCGCACCCTTGCAACTAAAAAAAGACACCACAAAAGTGTCCAATCCCTGGTACGACGGGAGTCTCAATGCCGATAGACGCGCCATGCGAATGGCAGAGCGCACCTGGAGATCAGCTCCCTCCGCACTGAACCTAAAAAACCTGAAGAAAAGGAGAAACGCCTACTTCAGGAAAATAAAACGATCAAAATCAGACTTCTTCAGCCGTCAGCTTTACCAAGCCAAAAATCGTCCGAGAAAGCTGTTTGAGATTATCCGAACACAATCCAAAGAACAACCCCAACATCTCAACACTATGTGCGAAGCTCCCTCCTGCGATGACTTCGCCTCCTTCTTTAACCAAAAAACTGACAACATAAAGAATGACCTCCTCATAGACGCAAGCCTCTATCCCAAACCCCACCGCATAGCACCCACTACACCAAAAAACAATGCCACCTGGTCAACCTTTCTCACCTACACGGAGGAAGAAATTGGCAAACTGCTCAGCACTCTGAAACCATCCAATCACCTCACGGACCCCCTTCCTGCTAACGCTGTCAAAGTCCTTACCCCGTCGCTCCTTCAACTCTGGACCAAAATCATTAACAGCTCACTTCAACAAGGGATCATTCCCGACTCCCTCAAAGTTGGTCAAGTCACACCTTTGCTAAAGAAACCTACAGTTGACCCCTCTGACCTACACAACTACCGTCCCATTACCAACATTCCGACTCTTGCCAAACTGCTGGAAAAATGCGCACAAACACAATTAACTAAACACATTACTCAGTTTGATCTCCTCAACTCTCATCAATCAGGCTTCCGAGCAAATCACAGTACTGAAACTGCTATGACTCACATAATCGACGACGCCCTCCAAATCCTAGATCATAACGATACTTGCCTCCTCATCCTCCTTGATCTCTCCTCTGCATTTGACACTGTCAAACATGAGAGCTTACTCGAACTACTAAACACAAGAATGGGCCTATCTGGAACTGTGCTCAAATGGTTCACGTCCTTTTTGCATAACAGGTCGCAGAAATTCAAGAGCAACAACTTGATGTCTGCACCAAGACCTGTATCGCTAGGCGTACCACAAGGATCCTCCCTATCCCCAACTTTGTTCAACCTAGTTATGGAACCTCTCACCACCTTGCTGCAAGAATCCAATGTACACTTCCACATGTATGCTGACGACACTCAACTCTATCTCAAACTACAATCACCCAAAGACATCACGCTCTTGAACTCAACGATCAGAAGCACCCAATCGTGGTTGGCCGCTAATCATCTGAAACTCAATGCCCTTAAAACAGAGTTCCTTCTGATCTCACCACCCGCGAAGAGCACTACCACACAAATGTGGCTTAAAGACCTAACGGCACTCAATGTCCAACCCACCATCGTGGACTCAGCGAAATCTTTGGGCATAACACTTGACACCAATCTCAGCATGCAGGAACACATCAACAAAGCAACTAAGGGAGCGAACTACCAAATCAACACCCTTAGGAAACTTAAACCTTTCCTTCCAACCAAAGACTTCCAAACTGCGGTACAATCGCTAGTCATACCTCGAATAGAATACGGCAGCACCGCCCTCTGCGGTCTCCCCCTAGCCACTACGGCACCCATCAGAGCCTCTCTAAACGCTGCAGCGAGACTTATCACTGGATCAAAAAAACACTCGCACATTTCCCCTGACTTCAAATCCCTAAATTGGCTGCCGTTTGAAGCCAGAATACACCTGAAAATCGCTTGTCTGACGCACAAGGCTGTCCACCTGAGCTCACCTAGATACCTCGCTCAGAAGCTGACGATTTCTGGAGGCTCCAGAAACACTAGAGGTACAAATAATCTTTTGCTAAAGCCTAAAAGATTCCGCAAGGAAAAAACCTATAAACGCTCCTTCTCAGGAATGGCTCCCAGGATTTGGAACTCGCTCCCCCCTGAAACCAGGCTCATCACCTCTACCATACTTTTCAAGAAAGAAGTAAAAGCGATCCTCATGGCTAAATACACTTGAACCACTACTGGAGATAAACTACAAAGACTTGATACTCATCTGTACTACTTGTCGAACCCTTTGTATTGTTATTTCGATTCTGAAATTGACTTATTGATTGTTTTATGTTATCACCTCATTGTACCTTTAACATGATTGATGTATCTGCGTATACATGCTCCCCTCCTCTGTAAAGCGCTCTGATATCTGCGAAGATCTTGTTCGCGCTATATAAAACGTTCAAAATAAATAAATAAATAAATAAAGTATTGAAATGTAATGCTACGAAAGCCACTAAAGGATCAAACGAGATGCCTGACTGGCCTCAAGGCCCTCTCTCACGTCAACCTGATCGCGCCGCACTAGTCCTAAATCAACCCAGTAGCAGAGACTAAAAAACGCCTTGGCACACCATATAACACTTTCAAATTTCAGTTTAAGCAGTACATAAAAATAATTATAGAACAACAGCTTTGCATCCTGGATGCCAATGTCGCCTAATCTCTAAATTAGAATATTGCGGTCCACGGTGTCAAACGCCGCACTTGGTCCAGAAGTAGAACGGCGGAGGACATTTGTGTCCGGTGCAGGATTTTGTTTTCCACCAGGAACTGTGAGATGATGCTGTTGAAATGCTTTTCTGTGACCAGTGCTTTAAATGGGCCGGTACTCACCGGTACTGAGTACCGGCACTTCTCCGTATTCTCCCACTGAGTACCGGGACTTCTCCTGGTGTTAAGAGAGTACCGGTACTCCCAGTGGCTGGCATGCGGTGGTCAGTCTCTGTGTTAATGGCGAGTGTATTCCAGCGCTAGGTGCGGCTGCAGCCCTACACTCAGAGCCGGCATTTGGAAAGATAGCGTCTTAGGCATTTGGCGCCCTTGCTAATTGTGTCTGAAATGAGGCAGCAGGGGGTCCTTTTTATTAAGTTAAGTTGACTTGTCAGTCCTTGGATGAGCAGTGACTGCCCCGTGAACCCAAACACCTCGGGCCCGCCCCAGCTCACCTACATCGCAGATAGCTTAGCTGCTAACGGTGATGGGTGGGTGGCTGTGCGTCAGGAGGGGTGAGACAGTGAAAGAAGGCGAAGAAAGGGACAGTGAGGTATTAAAACATGGCCCAAAAGCTTAATAAATGAATTAAATCAACTCTAATCTGTCAAGTCAACAGAGGCGCAGAGACATGAATAAGGCGGTTGCAAGATGACAGGGGTACTGTATTGCCTTAATCCCCTCGGAATACTGGCGCCCTGGGCCCAGCTCGCCACTCTACAGGCCGGCCCTGCTCACACCCCTATAGCGCGACAGGACAAGAAGGACCCGTGTGGTTTGACAGCTAGAGCTCTCCACATTGGAATTGCAGCACCAGTGTCTGTCAGAGGATTCACGCCCTTCGGCCAACTTCGGCTCGTGTGTGCAGGGCACATTGGTCCATTTTTTGCTTATATATCGTGTAAACTTGGCAGGAGGGCATTAAAGTGCTTTACATGAGAAGTACAAGTTCTACTTGAACGCATACTTCTTGTTTTTATGGCACAGGTGAAATCCCAGCGTGGGCTGAACATCCTGTGATCCGGGGCAAACCACTTAAATCTCCTTTAGTCAATAAAAAAAAAAGTCTGCTTTCGCGTATAACTTCTGCTTCTCACGTTAATGCCCTTGGGCTAAATTCATGCTTTATATAACTACAACAAACACCATTTACACCCTGCAGCTATGAGCAGAACTTGGCCAAGGGCACTGGGGCACTTTACATTAGAAAATGCTGATAGTGTACAAGGCTGCCTCGAAGCCACGCCCCCAGACACCCCCTCCGGGGCCCATCTCAATCCATTTAATGAGTACCGGCACTTCTCTTTCACCATTTAAAGCACTGTCTGTGACTGTCCCCAGAATGGATAGTAATGATATGGGGCGAAAGTTCCCTAAAACCGATGGATCCAGTTGGGGTTTTTTCAACAGAGGCTTCACAGTGGCGTGTTTCCATGTCTTGGGGACTATCAGTGATAGTGAGATAAGGTCTGCCATAGTGGAGAGAATAGGGTCTCTGCCCTGCGGTAAAATGTGAGGGGGAGCACGATTAAGTGGAGAGACCGACTTTATTTTACCTAATAACAGTCTTGTATGTTCTTTGTTGATTGTCGGAAAAGAGGCCAGTGCTTGGGATCGGGCAGGGGGATGTTGGTCTGGGCTAGAGGAATGGCGCTGTCTGGCCAAAATTGGGTATGAGCACAGCTACAACTGTTTATTAATGTAATATATATTAAAAATCCCTAATACGTGCCACCCAAGTCATTCGTACAGCTTTGGGTGACCTGGAATAGTCTGAATTGTTACACTTGTAGGAGTGTGATGTTAGTAGTTGTGTTGGTACTGTGATTGGCAGAGCTGGTTGGGGCAATGGATGGTACAACCTGCTGTGTCTTGCTGATGAGGGCCCTGGCACTTACAGTTTTACAAAAATGACGACTGTAGATAATCTGAATGCAGCCAGAAAGTTCATTAGCAAATTTGAGAAAAAAAGTAACAAATAAAGTATAAGTATTTAGTAATACAAAGGTAATAATCCCGCTCAGATATGGCACGGTTATTTGTCAGAGGAGTCAACAGAGGTTGCAGCCTCCTAGAATTCCTGCCCCACTCCTGCTTGGCCTCAAAGTTTAAGAACTTAGCTGTTTTGTGCCTTCTGAGATTTTTTTATCTGTGTTTAGCAAATGCTGTTCGTGATAAAGTGTCAGTCATGAGGGATGAAATGTCACGCCTACCCCGCTGAAAACATGAAAATGCCACACCACAAGTAGTCTAGAAATATGGCAGCTACAGTAATAGCGGGATGAGGACAGGATAGAGCCAGTGAGGACAACATTTGCTTGGAACAAGAGACAGCTAAAGGTTAATAAGACTGAATGGCAGCAGGGAGCTGCAGACTCAGACTGAAGGAAAATTACAGCTTTTCTGAAATTATCCTCCACGCGGTTCCCTCGCTTCCGTGTACCGCTATTCCTAGCTGTGTATCGGAGCTACAAAAGAAGCATGTGTAGTGTCAACAAGAAAATGCACACTGGGTGGCGCTATAGAACTGCCTATTTCCATGCTACGTTTACTTGTTCAGAGACACGTCCAAGTTAGAAGGGAATTAAATTGAATAAGGGGGCTGGGACGATAATATTTAAAGATTAAAATCCGGTTAAGTCTATATATGTATTATACTGTATTATCATAACATAAAAGTTTATTTTTAATCTAATGGCGAAATTGAATGTAATACATCAATTATTGTTGAAGAGGCCAAATGACGTCAGTATGCATACAAAGTGATTCAGATTGGGACATTTGTGCACTTGCCATGGAAAAAACTTCACGCGTGGCAGAATGCATGGGCCGCATTTTTAAAAAAAAATTGTTGCATGTAAGAATTATAGAAAAATAAATAGTGTTTACGTTTGACTTTTGGCTTTGTGTCACATGTTTCTAATCGCTAGGGTGATAAATGCATGTCAGTGTGTAGTAATTCTCAACACTAAAAATCGCAAACTTCTATAAAGTACTGTATAAAATCTACAAGTGCAATACATTTTCTAAAGACAAAACATTTGTGGAATTTTCAATCAAACTGTAGCAAAATAAACTTTTTCCTGAAAGCAAACCGCGTTTCTTTCATAGTTCCATGTTTCTAGACAAATAGTATCACTAGAATACAGTAATTGTTGAAATACTGACCACTTCCATCGCTTACCTATCGCACACTCAAAATGAACTGTGCAGCTCACAACCATGGCTTCCAAAGTCCCCCAACCGCGTCACAGTAGCGGGCTAACCCAACATGATATTGAACCGGTGGGGCTCAGCCTCCCTACTATTGCTGTCAACTTGCCTCAACACGGTACAGACCAGTAATTCGCTCCTCAAGGCACCTTTGTGACCACAGGAGACTCTGGTGTCCCCTGTGGCAGCCTAAAAGTGAAGTGCAGGTGACGTCACCGCGCTCCTACGTTCACGTAAACTCCTGCTGACGTCCTGCCATGGCGCTGTGTGCGTAACACACACCAGCATCGTTAGGACGCCATGCCTCCATCTCTTGTAGCTTGTTTCATGGAAAACTTTTTAACACACCGCGGCTTTTCTTGTTGCCCTACCTGGAACAAAGCCTGTCCTTTCTTGGAGTGCACTCTCCTATCCAGCTGTTCCACCAGAGCTTACCCCTCTTCTTCAGCAGCCGCAGGACTGACTGTCAGGGACGTTGTAAGGATTTTGGGGGCCCTGGGCCAAAGGTAATTTTGTGGCCCGTGTTGGGAACAATTTAGATTTTATGATCCAGTTTCAGCTCTTCTATGCCCTCTTTGGTCAAATTCTAAATGTGTGTGCATCTGATATTCAGGGATAGTGATGTGTATTTTCAGTATTGTAACGCAGCAGCAGCTCACTAATATTACTGCAAATATTCTCTGTGACCCCATCCCATTTCTCATGTCAGGTCCTATACTGATCTGAAAGAAAAAAAAATATATGGATGTTGCATGAAACAAACATTTTGTCTGCAAAATGTCTGTAATAGACTCTCACACATAAAAAATGAATTATAGAAAAACGCTATTAACAATCTGTTTAATAAATGATTCAAGGTAATCAGGGCAAGACTGCCTGCAGAACATAGCTGGCTCTATTAGGGGACCCCCCTGGATGGCTGTGGCCTTGGGCCAGAGCCCACTATGCCCATGCCTTAAAACGTCTCTGCTGACTATTGCTAAAGCTGCCTCCGTTCCTTCTGGAGCAGCAACAACATCTCGTGGGAGTAGCTGGCAAAGCCTTTCTTGAAGGTTTGCGCTTCTGCAGCTCCCTACTGTCTGGTCTTGAGATTCTCTCACTCAACAAGCGGCTGCCTTTGTTCTTCTCCTGGGCTGGCTAGCATTGGAAGGGCTGGAGGGAGGTGTGCTGCTTTTTATGAATATCAGTGTGTTGTGCCTGCACCTCGTTTTGTGCTCTGATTATGGAAAATTATACAAATACCAGTTGCATCTTCGCAAGTTTCTTATGAACACCCCATCAGCAGCAAGCAGGAATGCACTGATCAGTCCATCTCCATTCTCACTCTTCAACTCATTCCAGTTGTGCTCTACCAATCATAGAATGCTCCCACCACCTACGCTGCACTCAGTCACCCTGAGCATGGAAGCGCATGTGTAAAAACATAACGTGTGCATTTGTAACACGCGTGCATTTGTAACACGCACTTCCACCTAGAAGGGCATCTAATGCTGAATAACAGATGTTTATTGTTACCCAACTCAATGGTACTCATTTCATCGACCTCAGACAGATGAAAGGCTGAGTGGACCTGCCGGGATTTGAACCTGTGACCATGGGCTCAAACACAGGCCCATGCAGTGGACGCATTAGTCCACTAAGCCACCAGACCCAGCTATAGGGTCTTCACAAAACTGGTTACAGTTAGACTTTTTGTGAAACTGTTGCATATTGTACTCTAGACCCATGTCCACATTCTTCTAACCTTACATTCCAGCAAGTCACGCTTACAGAGGTCTCCAGGGCACTGGTTCTCATAAATCCTCCAGACAGACAGACACCTAGAGCGCTCACACACTGTAGTGTCTGTGATCGAAACTGGTTTGTGAAATCGGTTTCCCATGTTTTGTCATTGTTTAGAAGTTTCTGGAGCGGGGTGAGTGCTTTGTGAGCTTTGCTCATTTAAGGAGTTTGGCTTTGTGAATGGGTTTTTGTGTTTGATGAAATGTGCTTGTGCATGGTCAGTGAAAAAGACGTGATTTGACGACCATGATTGGTCAGGGCTATGTTTGTAAACGTTTTTGGCTTTCTAATCGCCATTGAAACGGTTTTAAAAATCTCGCACCCATGTTCTGGAATTTTGTGGCATTTTCAGATTTTTGGTAATATTGACATTGTAGCCCGGACCCCCCCCCCCGCTAACTGATCTTTCATCCCCATTGGCATGAATGCCGAGACCTGCTCGTCCTAACGCAGAATGATGTCCCAAAGGTTTTGTCGTGTGTGGTCTGTAAACTTTGGGTCATGGTACATGAATCTCATTATGGCAAATGGAGTGAAATATCTAATCTTTCCTGGTCCTGTCAGATGGTTCAATATGAAAAAACAAAATGAATAATTGCAATATAGTGGGATTGCTTAAAACCAGATCTTTAAGAGCTCCCTGGAAGATGGTTGAGCCCACCCTGACCTTTATGAGTCTTGGTGAACCTGATGATGAAGCATGACACCACTAGAGTTTGTGAGGGTTAAATATAAAAAAAGGAATTTTTTTCCTTCCCCGCACTGAATAGCGGGGAGCCACAGGGGATACGTTATGTACTCCCCCACCCCCCCTTCTCTTTCCCCATCTAGAAGTGATCCCACCTGATATACTGATCCAGCGGCGTATCAACAACAGATACTCTACTACTGTATACTCACCTGGACCCATAAAACGCACAATTGAGTAAACCGCTGGAGTCAAAGTTTTATGTGTGATCACAATATCAGGATTAGTTATTGATTATCCTTAGCTAACCTTTCACTGATCAAAAAGTTCTTTCCTCTGGTCGATGGACCATTAGTTGAACTAATTGATGGTGAAAATTAACATAATTCTAACTTTCTTAACTATACCTTGAAATAAATAACCACAGACTCATGAAAATGTTAAGTTTTTATCTACATTAAATACATGTGAACCATTTCTAAAACACAGTACAGACACCATCACTTGTCGGAGAGAGAATTCAATTAATTAATCATCAAACACATACTTCGAACTCTTGCAATGACTTATGCTCAGAAAGGGAGAGGACAGAGAGAAAAGAACATCTACAAATGCACAAAGTTATATTTACCATATTTACCAAGAATGGTGTGAAGACCAACCCCCTGGCCAAAAGGGCTGGTAAGAGTCCCCTGGGACAGTTCCGGAGACTAAGACTTCAGGACAGGATTCAGAACACAATAGTTGACCTCTCTAGAACTGACGATTACGCCGCACCCCTCTCGGACGCTCTATTCCTCCACGAGATTCTTCTGCGATCTTCTTAACTAACCCAATTTAATTAGGATAGAAAGTTCTGCTTCAGGCTTGGCATTCAATTCTTCATCAGCATCTCACAGCATCTCTCCTGGCATCAGCATCACCCGCTACACCAACAGCATCCCGAGCTCTGCAGCTTTCAGCAAATCTTCATCTGAATAACTAACTAAAACTATCTCAATTATACCTTTCGTTCTTCATGTACCACCCACTAAAGTTTCAGTATCGTAGAAATACTAAATCTAATTTACTCGGGGGGGGGGGGGGGGAGATCATCACACCATGCCTACATATCCCTTTTTCAGTTAGCCCATTGTTCACAGACCCATCCCCTTAATTTTTAGGTCTCGTAGCGATACAGCGCGTAAGCGCTGTACTCGCCGAGATCTATTGTTACTGACTCTGCTTCCCAGGAGACAGTATCTGGCCGCGCGCATCTCTCAAAAGGCGATCGGCGCAGGCCACGCGCGCGCGAACGCGCTCGCCGTGGCTGTCTCCTGGGAAGCGCAACAAACATACACAGGCACACCTCCCCCTGCACGCATGCGCACACACATACACAAGCACACATACGCGCACGGAGAGACATCCCCCCCCCCACCCCACCCCACCCCACCCCTCCGCCCCCACCCCTCCGCCGTCGCGCACACAGACACACACACACACGCACACATACAGGCATCCCCCCTTCCCCGCTCACCGGCACTCCGGACTTGTGCAGCCTCCGACTGCGGGCATGGGAGCCCAGCGTCACCACTGCTCCTCCAGGCACTCCGTGGGCGCGGGCTTCACAAAACGGAAGTCCCGCCCCCACCATAGGTTTCGTTTTTAGGAGTGCGCGCGCCGTAGCGTCCTCCTCCGTGGATCCAAAAGGTCATAGAGACTCCCCGCACAGAAGCAGGCCCGACAACACCAGGCACAAAGTGGGAAACTAACGCACCCAGAGTGGTAAAAAATCAAACGCAAACCTCCCAGAAAGCAGCAGGCAAATACAGACAAAACCTGTTGCCTGAAGCCCCTTTAGGAATAGACCAACCCACACTCAGAGTACGGCGCACCAACAGAAGCCAGACCCATAGCACAGCAACCGGAGACAGTGACGCTGCAGGATAACCATGTGGGGTGCATGCATGAGCAAGTCCACCAAAACCGGAACAGTGGAGGCTACGAGCCGTAAGGCGACAGAACCAATGCACCCAGAACCATAATGCACACCGAACCATGTACAAGAAAGTCAGAGCGAATCCCAAAAAGAGGAACACACAAGCCGCACGCCGTCAGCCAGAGGGAAGGGAGAGCATGCGGAAACATCCAGGACCGGGACCCCCTGAGGCATAGGCAGCAGCCCACAACCCAAGTCGGGCAAGCAAGGTAAATCCCCCCCAGCCGAGCCCGCCTGCGCAGGGCTGCAACAGGAGAAATCCCCATACACCAGAGCCCACAAAGGCAGGGCAAAGCGCCCAAGACGCGAGCAACTCGGGGCTTCTCCCGTCTCGTGGCCCCCTCGGAGCTTGGTGCATGCTGGGTTGGTGTTATATATCATGACAATAACTGATTTATGCTATGCCCTTTGAATTTTGTTTTGCTGAATTCAAATGAAAATGAAATGATGATTGTGATATAATGATGGGTGCTAGACAAAATTAGTGGATTTGTTGTTGAAGGGTTTCTCATCCTAGGGGGTTTAGGGGTATTGAACCTCCGGTCCTGTGCACCATAGTCTGGCTTACATTATTCCAATAATTAGATTGGTGCAGTCCCAGTTGCCTTAATCCCCGTGAATTGTTTGAATTTTATGTCATCTCGACGTGGACTTCTCAGCAGGAGCTTCGGGCACCGGCACTCTTTCATTTACAAATTAAGCACTGCCGGTTGTACTACTGTGCCCCCCTGTTGCACAGTGCCCACGTGCTGCTGGTGCCCAGCCCAGGTCAGACCAGAGTCCACGGGACCGAGCGCTCCCATTGAACCCCGACTTCCTCTCTCTCTCTCTCTCTCTCTCTCTCTCTCTCTCTCTCTCGAGTCGAGACATCTGTGTTTTGAAGGCTTGCTCCGGCTGAGGGGATGCGTTCGCCAGCTGTGCGCTGCTTGTTTCCTCTTCGAATAACTGTGCTATGATGTCAGTCTGTAAAATTCAAATCCGGAGATATCCAATGTTGCTGTGATGGCCCGCCTGGGCTTTGTGAATAATAACTGCGTCAGCCCTGTGGTGAGGTGCATCATTAGAGCTGTGTGAATAATAACAGCTATGAGCAACAGCATACTCTTGCACACACTCAAACTGCTCACCAATTCAAAGTTTACTAAAAAATTTATGCAACGCATTGTCATACACAATGCCAATAACTCAAACTTTAATGCTGCGAGACCTATTGCATTGCAAATGCTTGTTATTCATGCTCTTTATTTCCCACCGCATTCACATTTCATCTGCAACATTTGTTACAAATATAACATGTAGACCCATTCATTTGAACTTTTCACTGCCTGTTCTCAGGCTTGGACATTCTGCGACTTTGTCTCTCTTCTGACCGTCTGTGTCCTCCTTCCGGGTCCACATTCAATAGTCATGCGCAGCTGTCATATGACTCTGCTCAGTTCAGCTATACACAAGAGGCTCAAATGCGCACTATTGATAAATTCAGAAAGACAAATGTTAATTTGAAAAATAAATGGTTTCACTGTATACCACCCATCTCTACTCTCTTCCCCTTTATTTATTAATACTTTCCCTGCATTAGCATAATAGCTCGTCTTTGCTTTAACTAAGCAGGTGCCATGCATGCAAGACTTTAAGACTCCATTGTAGTGCCTTCTGCGCATGCGCAAGAATTTCCCTCCAAGCTTTATTTTGTCACACTGCGTAGATGCAGTTGACGCATGCACAGTAAAGATTTCCCCATTAAAGCGGTTTTAGTAATTCGTTCAAGTTGTTAATGTTAGCAAACACAAATGCAAGATTCACTAACCCGTGTGTTTGTGTGGTGCACATTAGTTATTCACAAAACGCATTTAATACCATGTTGGTGAGTTAAAGGAGTGGATCACATGCAAGCAAGTCTCTTTTCTACGAGTCCTTGCTCTATCAGTACTAGGTGGGATACTTGTAAGTTTGATGTGATGGGGTGAAGATCCACATTTCTGTCTTTGAGGATCTACAACCCTCAAGGGGGAGACCTTCTTGCTGCAAAAGAAACAGGGAGGGGGAAGCTATTATGGTCACTTGGGAATCTCATTGCTGGTGAAGGCTGGTGAGAGTGGGCCACGTCTATGACTGAGGGGTGGCACACTGGTGAAGACCCTACCTAGAGGAGAACATGCTGTGCTCCAACCATGCGGGTGGGTGTCCGCAAATTAAACAGAGTGAGTGGAATCAAATTGGTTGCATCAGCTTGAGTTAACCAGTTAGACTCTAGAGGATTACTCGAGACCAATGAGGGCCCCTTGTAATGTTTATTAAAAAACACCTCCAACTTCTGAAGTAACCTGAAGAGCTGGTGTGTTGTTTGCCGCTTATGCCCAACAGTGTATTCTTTTATATCACTCTAGAATGCTTGCTTTTGATGAAGGAGGGTGTTTCGCACCTGAACTGCAATAAAGGACTTGCCATAAATGAGTTGTCATCCTTCCAGTTTTGGTGACGAGTTATAGCCTTGGTTGACAAACAAATCCACTGTAAAGGTGCCAGCCCTCTTCCTTCAACTTCCTGGATGACCGGATGGCCCAGAGAGTAAATTCTTGGTTGGCGACCTGTAGATGAGGCACTGCTTTGTGTGCACTGAGATGTCTTGGTCTATGTGTTGGGGAGATGGTTTTCCAGCTCTGTTGGTGAAGTGTGCACCTCTGATAGCAGGGCCATTTCCAAGCACGGCCTTGAGCTAGTGGCATGCTCTGAGGTGTGTCATGTGTGGAAACAGGTCAAGCCTGTGTTTGTACCTTAAGTAGTGATGCTAGATACAAACCAGTTTGTGAAGTGGTGTTGGGTGGAGAGAGGATGCGGCTATTACCAAACTCTGGTTTGCCTAACACGTCGACACTCCGATTTGGAAAGAAAATGTAAGGATGTGTTAGGAGAGAAGCTGTTTTCCCCAGATATTGAGTAAAAAAAAAGTTTTTGGGCTAAAAAATAGAAGGGTCATGTGCAAATTGTACAAGGCTGAATTAGGACCCTCTGTCCTTGGTTGTCCGTGGCAAACCCACTCGATAAGAAATATGTCCATGGAAGACCTTATTGTACTAAGTAAGCTGCAGAATAAATTGCCCCTTTGGTTGGTGCCAAACGAAAGAATGGAAAGATTTGTGTTTTGGCCTTTGGATCTCAGTAACAACATAGTGGTGGTGATGTTCCTGTTACTACATAATAATTAAATGCTGGCCATGACCAAAGGCATGCAGTGGTTTTCCTCAACTGACTTACCACTTGTTTACTATTGGGTGTTTCTGCAACCAGACAGTAGATAACCAATGGCATTCTTCTCTCCCATGGGATGTTCCCAATTCGTTTGTATGTCTTTTGACTTGGAATTAACTGCTGCCATACTTCAGCAGCTATTCTGGGGCATAAAAGGTGTTTTTTGTTTTTTTCAGGGGTGTCTAAAGAAAAGCATGATGTTCTTTTAAGAATTGTTTTGAACGTACTGGAGAAGCAGGGATTAACTGTTGAATGCTATTAATGTAAGATAGCTCTACAGACCATATATGAGATGAGATTAGCCTAAGCAAGGTCTTGTGCAGGTGATCAAGGACACTCCATCCCTCCTAATAAAGAATTTAAATCCTTTCTAGCTGTTCAAGTGCTACACAAAGTTTGTGTTTACCTTTTGGTGGTCAAGATTGTGAAGCTATCAAAAAGACACTGATAAGGCTAGCCATGGATCTGATCCCGCACCTAGAGACATTGTGACCACTGATGCTAGTTTTAAGGGTATAGGTGCTGTACTTTCTCAGAGAGGAGGGGAGTGACTATTGCCTTTGCATCAAGAATTCCCACAACATTCGAAGAAAAATGTTCTGTGGTTGAAAAGGACATACTGGTGATGGGATGGGGTTTGGAACATTTCTGCCAGTTTATTAAGGGTTTGGAAGTGTTGGTTACATGTGACCACCAACCAAAGTATTGACCACAGAGGGTTTACTCTGCCTGTTTGTCCACTAGACTGTTTGATTTCAGTAATAAGATCCATTACATACCAGGTGTAAAGAATAGAGTTGCAGCCTGCCTGAGTCGCTTGCCTTTCCCCTTGGTGTAAGTTTCCAAAGATTGCCGGGACGAATATTGTGTAGCATTGTGGAAATGAGCCTGTTTAGTGTGTCAGCGGTGCAGAGGTTCACCCTTAATCGGTCCACTGGTCCTTAAACCAACAAAGAAGAGATTGGCACGGAAGCTGGAATATCAAAATAACACGTTTATTCACTCATGAGTGGGACTTCATCAATACAACACCCTCGGGCACTGTATGAGGTAGTGCATGGAATACAGAAACCAGGGGCCTTTTATACAATGTTTGTTGCTGAGTAAGCATGGAGACTCAAAGAGGAGGTACAGGCGTATACAGAAATAGATACTGACTAACATGGGCCGACAGAAATCACTTGGTCAGCAAAGTGGGAGGGGAAATAGAACTGCTTACTTCAGTTGCAATAGCCTGACAGTTACATTCTAAAACAGATGCATTCTAGCAACTACAGGTATTGTGCTCCCTGGTGGATCCGGGGAGAGGATTGAAGAACTGTGCCACAAAGGAAACCTTGGTATTGAAGAACTGAAATCTTCATTATCCGGGGTCTTACTAATATCGAAAAGACATCTTAATTAAACTTTCAATAAGTGAGGCTACGTCACCCAGCTGCCTTAGCAACTGAATGAGGCAGTCTGAGGAATACAGGGAACAGAGGCCTTATATATGCTTAGGAATACAAAACTCAGCATAAAAGAAAGGGGCAGTCCTAGCTTTTTGCAAGCCTGCAAAAAGCCCAACATTCCTTCTTACACAAGCCGGACAAACCCATAATAAAAGACCACAACCCATATCGTAAACAAGCCATAAAAGGAGGAACAGAAACAGATGAGAAGTAGGATAAGGGGTGTATATGTGCATACCAAACGTTACAATCTCCTGTGCTCTGATCCTTAATCTTGATCAGCTACTGGGCAAGGAACTGGTCTAACAAGGTCAGCTTCAGGCAACAGGGTCAGTTCACTCAGGTCATCCAAAAGTCAGCTAAAGTCATCGGCCTATGTGAGGGCAACCACAAAATGGCTGCCATGCACAAAATGCAACCCTAAGGTTCAGAACGAAATCTTCAAATACACAGTAAATCCATAGGTGTAACATGACGAAATCACTCATACTTGCTGAGCTCACTGTTTACGGTTCGCTGTTACCAAATTCGTAACAGAACCACGACCTTTATGACCCAGGTTCAGAATTTACAGAACCTCAGTCCCTCCTTTTGTCCTTACATAGGCAATAACCTAAACTCGCGTCAATCTGAATCCAGGTCTATATTCATCAGATTATCAAGATGTTTCTGGAGCATAATCCTATTACTTAGTAACTCTCTCAGGACAGGTCTCCTTACACACGTAGTAGCACAAAGGCCACGTATGGCAGGACCAAATAGGGAATACCTTTATCTGTAGTTAGTATGTGGCATAAGACCACACACCCAACCCAACAATTAGTGATGTTCACTACTAACTGGTGTTAGTGCAGAAGCTGTACAAAGGAATTATTAGTGAACTCTGACCGCCTAACCAGTTCATGTTCAGGTAAAGTAGGGAAAGAATGCAAAGAAGTAGTAGTAGGAAGAGACATAGGTTGGGAGGTAGGTACAGATGTCAATTGGGTAGCAAAAAACAATCCCACCCATAAAAGACAACGTCATGTTTAAAAAAGCACTAGAAAACACGTTTTTAAGAACATATAGACAACGGGAGAAAGTAATGACCTCTATTACGAACAAGATTATAATTTTTCACAAACCTAAGCAGAAAGCAAATCCTTAAATTATCTAGTAACATTTTTATGGCTCCTATGCATTTCAGTAACCCATCACATGTTCAGGTGAAACAGTGGTGATCCTCATCCATGCTCTGAGGTGAAAAGGGGATACTCTTCCACAGAGAATGGACTTTATTCTGCTTTTACTAAACAGAATAGTACTTTAAAACAAAGCCAGCAAAACAATAAAAATTAGTCTCCTAACACCCATTCTATGTAATCACACAGGAAATACCCAGAGTCCGTTCAAGCCTCTCTGGCAGGCTTCTATTGTCCATCAAATCTTCTTTTGTTGTTTTCTTCCGCATGGGCCTCTTCATTCAGGCCTTTCATGTAAATGGTGCTTCTCAGTATCCGTTGGAGTGCCCTCCTGGCAAACACTCATAGCTCATTCGAAAATCTCAATGTCTCAAGGCAGTGCACCAATATCTCTCCTCTGCAGCAGGCACTACAGGTAGTGTGCTCTCCATTAATCAAGGGCACAGATCATTTAATGCAGATCCGGGCCTACATTCTCAGGCTCCAACACTCATTACTCCGTGTCGGAGAACGCTCAGGCTGCTCTTTCATGGGCACCAGAATGTAGTGCCTTTTGCCAATCTTGGATCCTCCGGTGCACTGCACTTCCGTTGGAGCAAAGGAAAAGGGGGTGTGTGTGGCCAAAACTCAGGCCAAGGGGCTCAAGGGACTGCACACTGTCAGAGGTTACCAGCACATGACAGGCGCTCTTTTGCAATGAAATTCTGGTTCTGTGATGTCCAATGCCGTCTGATGGAGCAAGTACAATACTTTGGAGATATCATTGATGACACGCTGGCGATCACTGTCTGGGTGCTGGGACTTTTCATCTGTTAGCTGTCACTAATGGGATTGTGGGTGAGTTCCGCAGGTTAATATGACTTAATCCCGCAGAACCTAGTGACGTAGGAGATGTGACACAGTTGTTATTTTCCTTCAATTAAGTACAAAAACAGTTCATTGTAGCATATCCTCTACCATCTAAGGGTAGATAACTACATGAGAATTCTATCTAAATGGATGTTCTTACACATAGTGGCATCGTCTAATGGGGTAAACACGTTTTTCTCTCTTTGATTACATGTAGGTGTTCCCTAATTCCTTATCTACAACACCTCAAAAGAGAAATCGCATAATACATATTATCAGGGACATGTAGATACCTCACTTTAATAATTGTGCATCAGGTGGACTATACAATACAAAAGCTAATGATCAAAATGTGGAAACAAAAGACAAGAACTAGAGAGTCCTGGTATTTCCATGATTTGGTACACATCTAATCCACCAAAAATTAAAGCAGTAGAAAAAAGGAACTAAACACCAAATTAGAATAGGCATTGAATTTGTCATATTAAAAAAAAGCGTAAGGTGTCTCCTATTGAGGTGGAAAACGTATCTTACTATAGTATTGAGTCAGTTAACCAGTCCATGCCTACCCTGACAGTCAGACTGGAAAACATCAGAGTAGGCCTAAAGAAAATTCTTGAAAACCAGTCTGGTCATACAAAAGGGAATTATACATAATATGGGTGTCTCTGGTACATTACTGCAATCTGGAAGCGTGAACCTGAACAATACACTAATAATAATAAAAGCTGACTGGTGAAAGGAAGTACGGAAAAGAGAAATGGAACTAGGACACAGCTAAAATCCCCAATAACTAGGTACAATGCGACATCGGTCAGGGGAGAAGCGACAAAAGAAAAATCTATAGTAAGTACAAGAAATTACTTGGGTGATAGGTCAAGCATGTGACACCATATACGGTAACCTCAGCTAATGTTCCAGTTCCTTCTTCAGGGAAAAACATGAAACCTGGTTTCCTTTATGGTACAAAGCCATACACTACTTAAGAAGCAGAACAAAACTGACTAATGCAATATAGAAATTAGGTCACTATGTACAAGAGTCACAAATCTATCATTTATCCTTACGTACAATCGGGATACATAAATGTAGGGCTGCCTGCTCCTTTAAGGGAAGAGGCAGTAAGTGACTGTGACACACTTTGATCCTGTATATCTTTTTTATTTTTCTTCAAATAACCATTATGGCCAAATTTGACATACACTGATGAAGTGTTGTCTGTCTGTGAAATTTAGTGTCAGAGCAAATCCACCCAACTGTTGTGCAGGATACACATCGTCATGTATATCCCTTCACAACATAGGTAAACTTGTAATAGTATCAAAAGCAGCAACATAAAACAAAAACATGCAAAAAACGCACATGTCAAGCCATCGGATATACTTGCTATATATCAAGCACAAAAAGCATAGACAAAACAATAGCATATATAAATGAGCGGTGAAGCACAACACCAGGTCATGTACTACCAATATTCGGGCCTGCTTAATTTGTCAGGCTTAAAATCTTCACCCTCCTTTTGACAGTAGATCACCACTTAGTGGATATCTGCTGTCAAATACAACTTTCTGATCGTGTATCAAGAGGGAGAGAGAGGACCAGAAAGCTAGTCCATATCCCGGGTTATATAGAGTTTAATCAAAAAGAGACTAGCTTAAGTAGAGGGGGGGGGGGGGAATTAACAAAATTAATTTTTAATTTTTAAATGACTCAGGTATGTTTCGTCAGGGGGTAGTGGCACCTGGTGAGTGTGCTCATGAAGCCCTCACCCACCAACCTAGTTGGTGGCAGGCTTCATCATCGGGCCCACCCAGTGACACCTAGCGTGTCCCAGGTGTGCTTCGACGCCTGATTACAGCGGAGCAGGTATGTCGCTGAGTGTGCGGTGAAGAGTGTTATGAATGTGAGATTAAAACGGCTTGGCGGAGGTCTTTTTTTGATTAAACTAAATACAACTTTCTAACATACAGGACCAGCAAGAACAATTCATGATGGGACCAAATACACAAACATAAAAGACACATGAACATTTCTTTCCAAAGGAGTTACGCAAAAACCCATCTCCTTTCAACCAACCAAACTCATGTGTCTTGACTTCCTTAAATCACCCAGAACAATCCATGAATGATCTGTAGGCAGAAGCAAAAAAAAAAATACACAACACACAAAAGAGGAACATTTCTCATAACAAACTAATTTCAATTATAACTTTTAATCAGAAGACAAAACATTATACACATTAACAAATACAAAAATAAATTTCCATTACTTAACTGTTACCATCTTGTCAGTCACCTTGCAACATGAAGCCCTTTTAACTTTCCAAAAGTAAAATTCTTTCACTGACACTCCATGTTAGCCTTGTGCCACAATCTCCACTGTAAAAAATAATTCTCAATTGGCAAATCGTTCTCACTTAGGCATGTAGCCTTCAACATTTTAGAAAAGAGGCTGCATCTTATTTTCTGTCTAAGACTTAATGCAACACTTCGTTTTCTGTCAAATAAAAACAACTAGCAGACATTATTTTTTTTTCAGAGCAGAGACACAAATGTATCAGTTCTGCAGAGCTTTTAACATGATGTTGGGACTTTCAAAGAAACCTTTTTATATTTTCCCTTTGGAATTAAGTTCTTTAATTTTACAGATGTTCTTATTGAGAAACCAGAAACCCCACTTTTTAGAGGCCTGTTTAGCAAGGTCATTCTGCATTCCACAGAGACAAGGCCCTAATTTAAAAAGTCACAAATGTAAACATTACAGCCTCTTCCAGTGTTTACAGGGAAACTAATGATAGCATCTCAGCGCAACTTGAGCCTCTGCAGCTTTTCTAGCCTCCCAGAGTACTAAACTACATTTACTGTGAATAATTCACAAAACCTAATAACACACATACCAGTTTTTAGAACAAATGCTTGTTGCAATGTTACTCATTTCAGCAACCTTAATTGGATCTCACTGGGCCATTTAAAAGTAAACCCAAATGGGGACAACCTGCAAATTTGTATTATACCTACATGTATGCTTTTACTAAAGCCTAAAGCACTTTAAAGCTATTAAAAATGGCAAGAATGCTGTTTTAAATGGTCTATTTTACCCAAATTCGACTTTGATATTAGGGGCACTTAAAAATAAATATCCTATAATTGTGTTACATATTAATCATCCTCAGAATGTTCTTTACAAATTGCAGATATTGGACATTAGACATATCCCATGTATGTAAATCCTTATAAAAATGAGTTTTTTACGCCTGCGCTAAGTAAAAATTCCATATGGTAATGTCCTCATTATGCAGGATAGCACAACTTAAATTAAATTATAATGCTAGGAGGTCACAGTATGAGCATTAAGCTTCATGAATAGTAAAAAACTATTTTTTTAGCACAGCACTTATTTTTAATAATTATTTTTCATAATTAATAATAATGTTTTAATAAACCCAATCATTTTTGATAATTCCACATATAAAAGCAAACTGCATCTCTTGCCTATCATTTTAGACGCATTAATTTATAAGCCCAGGCACAGAAGCCTAACTTGCAACATGACAAAATGTTTGCGCCACCTTTTTTTTTCTTTCTAGAAAGGACAATTTTATTTAGCAACAGACCCACGAATATGCTTACAAAAATGCTTAAAGAGAGAAAACCCTTAATTGAAATGCCTTCCTGTAATACAAAATAATGAACCTTAGTTTTGGAACCTTTTGAAAACAACATTCTGAAATGCAAGTATTCACCCATGTTTAACTAAGGGCAAAATCCTGGCTAAGTAAATACTCCTGTTTATTTAGCTTGTCTCTCCGCATTGTAACATGAGCACAAATGGCAGTCCCTTTCAAACGAAAACACATCAATGCATGTTCTATAATATACTTCTGAGTTCAGCAAGACTTTACTTCAGCTGAAGAGTTTTCCTGGAAAATTTCTAATAAAATGTATGTAAGTAAAAAAAAAATGTTATAAGTTTGTTTTTCTATAAAGCAACCAATTTCGTTTTTGAGGCCTTTTTATTCCTAGTGAATGTGAATGTTTAACTTTATTATTATTTTTTTAAGCATTTAGACATTTTGCTTAATAGACTGAAAACATAAAAAAAAAACACAGACACACATTTGAGCTCATTTCAGACATAAACAGAAAAGGGTCAAACACTCAGGACACACAATACGGCGCGCCATGCATTTCGTGAATAGCGCCATCGCTATTCACTTACAGAAGTTGCACTAATGGGAAAACCACATAGACATTTAAACACATATTTGACCCACAAATCAATAACCATTTGCAAATACTAGTTGTAAGTCATATTTACAAGAAACACTTCTCAATAGTGTTCCAAAAGGCTGCAAAAACAGCCCAACAGACTGATGTATGCCCAAGAAGCGAAAATACACTCAATTCACTAGCTTTGGCTAGCAGAACACCAAACAAAATCGTTCTGCATATCTTCGTCCATAAAACTGCGCAGAACAAAGGATCCTTGTTGTGTATTATTTCATATTTTAATTCCCTGGTGATACAAAATCACCAAGGAAGAAATATGTTTTTAAATCTAAACCTATTTAGATATTCCCTTTAGGGGAAGCCAGCTAATTTACTTCACATCATACTATGGTACCTTTAAAAAAAAAGTAACACATTTTTCCATGTGAGCTTAAAACAGGCGTGCCAAAACTACTGCGGAATACGCAAGTATTATAATCAAAGTAGTGCTTAAGGTACTTTTCGTACGTGCACCGTTCCTAAGGACCAAATAGAGAAAATTCTCCTCATTACCTGTCTACACAAATTGCAATTCGCATATCCAAACCTATACAAACCAAAAGTTGGCCAACACAAATTCCAAAGTTCCAAAGCTACATTTCCAAATTTGCTAAGATCAGGCATCTTATAGCTCACTAATCTAGCTTCAAACTTCAAGGGGTTATCTCTACCAATACACTCGCAAATATACGAGCCCCTCGGCTATGGTAATTGCAATAACCAAATCAAAAACCAAGAAACCAACCCCTCGGCTTAGGTAATTGCAATAACCAAATCAAAGACCCAAAGAACCAAAAACTAAGGATTGGGAGCGACCCACTTATACTTGACTCTTACTTTTACTAATCAAAATGCTATCCAAATTCTAACTGTCAAGTTCTACGTGACCTAACAGTCTTTTTAGAATACTCACGCCAAAAAGGTTCTCAGTCAGGAGTGACATCATGTGGAGGATCAAAATCGGGAAGATCAGAAATATACTGGGCTGCAGAAACAAAGAATCTCCAGAAGTGTATAAAACAAAATGTCTGTATTTTTGGTGGCTTGATATTGATAGGGAGGAGTATGAAGGGCCTTACAAGTCCGCCTTTATTGCCTGTATGACAGCCTTATGCTATTTTGGAAATTATTCATTTTGACATCAATGTGCCAGCTGTGGAGGAAAAAGGGAGTTTAATTTTTATTTTTTATTTTGGTCAACCACTTTTCTAAACGGCACAGAGTGGAATGTGTCACTCAGGCTGATGCTGGGGCAGTGCTAAAATCTATAGACCGAATGTTCCTAGGAGAGTTCTTGCCTGGACATTGATCATAGATAATGGGCTCACTTTAAAGGGATTTATGTACAAGACATTCTGAAGAGGAAAGGGATGGTGACTTTATTTACATTGATGTATTATCCTGGCGGTAATGGTGTAATTGAGAGATACAACAGTGAGAAAGGGTGCTGTGCAGTGGGTGAGAAGCAAGAAAAGAGACTGGGTTTCAGACATGAGAAATTTGGGGTTTGTGTATTATACTTAGGGCTCCCGGTTTTATGGTATTTATTTTTTTGCCATTTCCGTCTGTATTTATCCATATTTATTTTTTGCTAATTTTATCTGTATTTATCCATATTCATTTTGGGTTTTGTGGAAAAATGTATCTGAAATTAGGATATTTCCACATTTATTTAACCGATAAATATGCACTCATGCTTGAATGTCTGCCAGGTTTCAGTGCTGTGAACACCCTCAGAAAATATGCACATTTCAGTGTCAACCTGGTGCATATCTACTGCGGTCAAACCCTCTTTACTAAAATTCCTTTCTTTTTTAATCTCCTTATCTATCAATCCACACATCTATTGTCATGGCAGATAGTATTTAGAATTACTCAAAAAGCAACTCAAAATCAATTTTTATCCACATTTAAAAATAATTACAGACCAGAAAATGAATGTTTTCTGTCTGTATTTATCTGTAAAAATCAGTAAAAATGGGAAACAGGGAGCCTTAATTATACTTATCCCATGGCATCTTGATAATCCTGGTTTAACATTATGTGTTGATGAGATCCCAACACGAAGAACTGTTTAGGGTGGTTATCAGGAGTGAATCGAATAGCTTGTCTGATATCTGGAGGTTGTGAGAGAAAATGTTTCCAGGTCCAAAATGTTAACAGAAAACACTGATCTCAATTAAAACCTAGGGTGAAAATGGTGGCTTTAAAGAAGTTCGCTGGAGTTCAAGTTAGGTACCCAAGGATGTCCGTAAGGGAGATAGCAAGTTTTCCGACCCCAGTGGTGGCGAAGGAAGGTGTCCATCAACTCAGCTTAGCGATAGCAACGTTTGGCACCGGGGTAGGACTGGCCATGTGCAGAGGTGAGCGTGTTAGGGGAGAGAATGTTGAAACAAATGCTTTGCAGTATTATGAGTGGCCAGGGGAAGTTAGTGTTCATTTTAGCGGATAATCATAGTTATTTTATTATTTATTCTATTGTTTTAGGGGGGGGCACTGTTGTCCCTAAGGAGGGCTACAGGGAATCTCCTTTTCAACCTCTTACATGCCTAGAGCCTAACATCTATCATCTGGCCACCATGTTTGACTGTTTTGAGGTCCTAAAACTTGTCTGAGTTTACAGCACATTGGCATGGAGATGAAACCATGGAAGACCAGCTGCCATATAGACATACTTGATACTCCTTAGCACACGTTTTTTATACCCTATTGCAAGTATATACATGTGTTTCCACCATACATTTCGCACACAAAATTGATTTTCAGTCCTTTTATTCTGGGTTGGTTGTTGTTTATTTCAGGAGACGTCACAGCCGACACGTGTTTCGTCGTTTTGGGGAATGTAACCCCCGACTTTTTCAAGGCTATTCTCCAATATTTCGTTCGTTATTTTTTGAGGTGATAATTCCAACCCTCAAAGGGGTTCTTGTGGGGATGTCTTAAGTATAAGGAAATCTTCTTCCATGTAGTAACCAGAGTGTTGGTTCAATATTTGACAGCATTTAGCTGCTGTCTTCTCAGGAGAGTTATTCGCCCCCTCTGCTTATTCTATCTTGCAGACTGTCAAATATTGAACCAACACTCTGGTTACTACATGGAAGAAGATTTCCTTATACTTAAGACATCCCCACAAGAACCCCTTTGAGGGTTGGAATTATCACCTCCAAAAAATAACGAACGAAATATTGGAGAATAGCCTTGAAAAAGTCGGGGGTTACATTCCCCAAAATGACGAAACACGTGTCGGCTGTGACGTCTCCTGAAATAAACAACCACCAACCCAGAATAAAAGGACTGAAAATCAATTTTGTGTGCGAAATGTATGGTGGAAACACATGTATATACTTGCAATAGGGTATAAAAAACGTGTGCTAAGGAGTATCAAGCATCTTGTGGCATCTGCCTAACTAGAAGAGGGAAGTGGTTCTCTTCTCCTTCTAGCACTGTTGAAAAGTTATAAATTGATTACCTACAACTAGGAAAAGTGTACACTCCTCTGTAGCGCCAACGCCTAGTAAAACTACCACTACCCTAGCAGTAAAACAGTTGCCATATAGACATATCTGGTGGCTGCATTGGAAACTGGTCAGCTGTCATGGAGGAGGCAGTGAATGACGGCATTATCAGACAGCAAAGCAGCATGATCGCATTATTACTCAATATGGGGAAAGGACTTTGGTAGTCTCCTAAAAAGACTCTGGAGAGGCACAAAGCACACAAAACCTTATATGTGTTTCTTCCTCAAGGTTTGGGTCCTGAAACCTCGACCCAAAGCACCACACTGAGTAACCAGTGAGGAAAAGTGCCCTTCTTGTCAGCATGTAATTTGTGTCAGGATTCCATTATTTTTACATTGCCATGTCGTGTCAAACACCTCTGCACGACCCTCCTGGTCGTTTTTGCTGATGTCTGATGAAACTCTTAACTGTCACGACCACCCTGCCCTTCCTGCTCCTTGTGGTTGAGCCAATTTCGAAAAAGGGAACAAAGAATTGACCTCACCACCCTCGGACTGAACTCCTGCAAACACCCAACCTGTTTTGCAAGACTTGGTCACACCACTGTCCCAGAACTTGTTACTTTCACATATCCTGCTGTTCAAGATCTGTCTGTTCTCTCATGTGCATATCCTGTTTTGCAAGACCTGTCCGTAATCTTTTGCACCATCTATTGCAGCACCGTCCTGCCTGAACAAAGAATGGTGTAACTATATTCTGACTCGGGGGCGCCAGGCCCCCATCCTAACTGGTTTTTCAAGGTGTGAAATGTGTATACAATGCCTGTAAGCTGCGGAGTAAAGCAGCAGCCTCCTCTGTCTTGATTCTAACGAGCTTGGGACTCTGTTCTATAGCCCGGGCTATTCTAATAACACGTTCCTCCTGCTGACGAAGGCTCCTGTGTCTCCTTTTTCTATATAAGGAGGGTATGGAAGACTTGGGCGGTTCCCCCGCCGCCGAGACTGAGGGTATACACGGTTCTTCACCAGAGATCTGCTTAGAGGCAAACAGATGTCCTTAGGAGGGTCAAAAATTGACTTTTCACATTGTGCCTTCATGGTCCATGCCAATAGTGGTTGAACGCTTGTCTACCTACCTACCGAGTAGAGTAACAAGTGTGCCTTGACTAACATTAAGGACTTGCAGACTAATGAACTAAATGGAGGACACGTTTTCCACCTGCACACCTTACCTGTCGCCTATCTGCTCCACTCCTCCCCTCCTCCACCTTGCCTCCATGTTACTGCCACTCACACCGTCAGTAGGGCGAGCAAGCCCCGAGGCCCTCCTCTACGCTCCTTAGCATCTTCTTTGAGCCCCTACTCTGCACTGTTCCCACCTCTGCTCCAACAAGACCCTTCAAGTTGACTCCTTGTTGTAGTCTGACTCCTGCAGTGTAACCAGCAAGGGGGGGTCCAGGAGCTCTCCCTTCCCCGAAGCGGCTGAGGCTGACCCTGACCATGCAGAGTAGACGCCCCTCTCCACAACACAGTCATTGGTGAATGCAATTCGAGGATTAACAGTTTTTTTTTTGCAGATTTATATAACGCAAACTCGACCCGAAGGTATTGGAGCGCTTTACATGAGCACCAGTTACGTTTCACAAGGACACATTCATTTTTGGTAGGCACTGGGTGATCAAGTGATTTGCCCAGAATCACAGGATGTGGACGTGACACCGAGGCTTGAACCCTGGTCTTCAGCACCAAAGTCAGCAGTATAGCCGTGAGACCACATAGTTCAGCTAAGCTTCAAATAGCTCATGCAAGAAACAGGCAATTTTTTTAAAGCGGTATATTGTTTATAATCAAGGGCACGTTTGAGTAAAATTAAAATGGAAACAATATACCAAGCAAAAAGTAGGTAGGAGATTATTTTCTACTGCTTCTTTGGTGCAGAAATATCGCTCCTGGGAAATACTGACACTGTGGGGTGATATTTGCGCATGTTCACTACTGGATTGGAAAATAACTCCGTAATGTGTGTTTTTTTACCCGTTGAGGAGAGGATCACAGATTGTTTATAGCACACACACACACTCACACAAACTCTCTTCACTCTCACTCTCTTCCCTCGCCCCACCCTCCTCCCTCCCAAACTTTTTTTTTTTGTGGACAAAACTCATGTAGGGAAACCCTGCGTGGCGCAGTTACCACATCGTGGAATCCCGATTAAAGTGCGAACCCGTTTTCACCCCAGTCCTCCTTCCCGTTACTTCTTACACAGTCTTTAGCAGAGCACAAGTCGTAAAAAAACGAAGTGGGGGGACGCTGTCACCGGAAGTGACGTCACGACAGGAAGTGTCATCACGGAAGGTGCCGAGCTTCTCGTCCCAGAGAGGCCAAAGAGTGAAGTCCAGCTGTTTTGCAGGGGGGACGGTGTCCCCCCGGTAAAATAAGTGGGGGGACGCCGTCCACCCGCGTGGTACCCCGACTCGAGCCCTGGTCTTTAGTCTTCCCTTTCTTCACAATGTGTGGAGGGGCGGGGAATTGAAAGAGGCGACGCCTCGTACTGAGAAGTATCTTCGAGGCACTTTTGAACCCCCCCCCCCCCCCAAAAAAAAAAAAGCTTGCTGAGGCTGTTGTAGGTGTACTGGTAGTTCAAAGCCTCGGAAAACGAGCTGGGAAACCACTATTTGCAGTGGTTTTCAGATCGTTTTCCCTCTTAACGTGTGATATTGACTCCACACCGCCGGGAGACCGTGTGATGGGAGCCGATGTCGTGGGGCACACGTGCCACCGAGTGAGTTGGCAGGTGTGAACATGTAAGCTCGCTGAAAACAGTCTGGACGCATTTTCCAACATGCCTGGCTCCGTCTAGCCTGAAAAAGACCCCGCTGTGCAGTGAAAATGGTCTCTCAGTACAGAGGATACTAGGTTAGGAAGTCCTTTAAGTTTGCCTCAAGTTCGGTTATTTTCCCTCTGCCGAGATCGCTTGTGCCTGAATCCACGTTAACAAACGCACATCTCTGCCTTTTTTTTGTTGTGTTATTCTTTCCCGGCTAATGCAACTCCCACGCGGCAGGCCGGCTGCACATTCGAGGCTGGCACGAATGCAGTAAACAATTTGATCGGCCATATTTGCGCTATTAATTCTTTTAATGAAATAACCGTAGCACAAGAGAAACCGGGCCGCCAGAGCACTTATGAATGGGGAGTTCCGGCTGTAAAGAACAAGCATTGGGAAAGCCAAGGGCTCTGGAATATGTCGCTAACTGGTCTTGAATTAAATATCGTTTGACAAACATATTGTGTCCTCGGTTTCTTTTACAACAATTATTTCTCCTTTTAAGGTAAAAACTGAAATTTAACTCCATACGGGATATTTTGCAAACACTATTTTAGTAAATATTAATGCCTGCGGATACTTTTATTAACCATATTCAGACACACAATAATTCTGGCCCATTTTCTAAGAAGTAGCGGCTCTTCACAGATTTATGTGTGGATGTGAGAATGTTTTGATTAATGGGCGATTGACTGAAGAAGTGAATGCATGCATGGATATGTGGCTGGATGAATGGGTGAGTGCATGCATGAATAGATGCAGCCAGATCCACAGGTCCTATAGGCTAAGTCCTCAGACAACAGTAACTTAATATTCTAGAGCTGCTGCGAGTTGCCAATGTTATGTCAGTGCAAGCATTGCATCACTAGAATTCCAACAATATATAGAATAGGCCGCATGTAGGCCAGTGATCACATTTCTCAGTTGGTAGCTGTGGTGGCACCCAGACTGTCTACTATATGTCCACACGTAGCACCCAGGCGTGAGCAGGGACCACTGTCCAGCCAGAGCCGCCCATGACGTGGACCATTGATGTACAGTCTGCACCTGCTTGCTTTGAGAGCATGCAAGCAAAGTATTCTGGGTGCTCGGCAAGGACAGGTGGCGCTTAAGACCAGCAATACTCTGAGTGCCATCCACAGAACCTAAGTGATCACACCTGGCATTTCAAGGTAGCGTACATGGCATGCGGAGTCCCTGTCTGCAGTACTTCAGATCTGGTCTCCAGCAATTCCGTTTCCTAGTTCCAGATAAAATTGGCATACCCGTCACATCTTTCTGTATGCTTTACTACTGCTGGGAGTGGGATCCAGGAGGAAGTTTTGTCCAATTCATTAAAAATGTGTTCAAGTGATGAGAATTCAGTGCTTAACTTGAGCCAGTGGTTTCTGGTGCTCAGCACCAGCACTTAATCATCAACACAACCCTATAGTTTCATAAGCACCAATTCAAGGACACACTCGTTTTTGGTAGACACGGTGAGATTAAGTGATTTGCGCTGAATCACAGGATGTTGACCCGATGCTAAGACTCGAACCTCGTTCTCCATCTCTGAAGGCGGCAGCACCATTTCACCACATCCTCACCCCACTTTCATGTTTTAGGCAGTGATACAGGAGAAATCGGCTGGTGCAAGCTGAGGAGAGCCCCGGCACTTATGTTTTTCACAAATTAACCACTGGATGAGATATTTTAACCCCTTCCATTCTGATGACGGCCCCCAGCCGTCATGCACTACGGTGCTCGTGTGCTGATGACAGCTGGGGGCCGCCATAAACCTGCCCACTCATGATTCTGCCGCACAGGCGCAGAATCGCGGCCGCATGGAAGGGGTTAATAATCAGCCACAGCAAGACCAAAATAGGTTTTGGTAGTAGAAAAGGACAGTCCGCCCACATATTCTAAATTACTTTCTGTCCTGTTTAACTCTGTTTGGACCTATGGCTAGCATCAAGCAGCTGGCCGCCTGACTCTCGAAGAGCTAGGCCTGATGTTTGGCCACTCCACTGCAGTATGAGGGAAGGAGAAGGCCCTGAAATACAGAGCATGGCTCACTTGAATGTGGGAGCTGCTGGCAATGGACAAACCCTCAGCTGGCCTGGAGGGGAGAGATGGCCATTTTGAGAAAATCTTGAACCAAAGCATAACCTTCTTGGCTCATTAGTTTAGGGAGCTCACCCATATCACACAATCCTGTGGCGCAGAGTGACGAAGAAGCCCTGCCTGGAGCTACCAGGGAGAGGGTTCGCCTTGAGATGGAACCCACTGATGGTCTGCACCATTTCCCTTTGCTGGCTTGACTATTTTGTTTATTGTCGTGCCTCTTCTTAGCAGTGGTTGCTGGGGTTCAGGTAATGGAGGTGGGGGGATTTAGGGGGAGAGATGTGTGTTTTTGATTTTCTATATGTCTTACTGTTGCAGCATTGATGTGTATATATATATATTCGTCCGTATACTGAAGACTACAGTGGCAAAAATTTACATATATATATATTTATTATATATATATTTATTATATATATATTTATAATATATATATATATATATATATATATATATATTCTACTACTTTTGTCTCTCTATCACAACGCATGACCTTCATGACTGTGGTTACTTTTTGCTGGGAGGGTATTCCATGTATTTGCTCTACCCTATTCATGGAATAAAAAAATCTACTTCCTGGGTAACAAAAGAGACCCTGTTTGAACAGCGCATCATCTGAACTCAGAAAGCGAGAGGACATATGTATCTTCCCTGGTTTTGCTATAACTTAGAGTGGCCACTAAGTAAGTAACACTCATTATTATGAATAACTTAAAGTAGTAGTACATTATTTAAGGTTAAGAAAGGAGATGCTCGCACATTCAAGTGATCGTTCAAAAACTCTTAATAAAAGAGATACTATAAAGAAAGAGCGTCAGCAGGTAGACCATTGACGGACCGTAAAGAGCGTATCTACAAAAAAAGATCTTGACAGTGGGCCTAATACTAATCAAGCACTGGCAAAGCCAGTTGGTCTGGTATTGGCAAGTGGGCATAAAAAAAATATATATATATATCAATATGCTAAAACATTGACAAACATACATAAAAATAAAGGAGTGAGCAGCAGCCCAGGCACACCTGCCCTGAGAACGATGTAACTCATTTTCAAGCAGCTGTGCGCATATGAGCGGTAAAAAGGCTGTCACTCACTGTGTAGGAGAGTCAGTGAATGAACTGGACTTACCCATTGCTCTATGCTGTTGTGTGGAAGCAAAATGTGAATGACACCTGGACATACCAATGGACGAAGAGGGCTGACTGAAAGCCACAGCATGCAAACGCCTATGATTAAATTATTTTTTTTGGGGTGGGAGGGACAGAAAAAGAATCATAGAAACAACATAGTGCACTGCTGCTGTCACAGGCTTTCCCACAACCTTCATTTGTAATCCATCAGGATGGAATTAAAAGGCATTAATAATTTACGAATCCCTAAAACAACAAATTTGCAAACCCCAAAATAACAAAAGTAAACTGTCATGATAAGGAGTCCCATTGAAGGCCCCTACCCATACTTCCTTCAGTACTTCCTATATGAATGCAAGAAAAGCTACTTAAAACCACCTTCTCCCCTCTCCTGCCTGCTGACACTGTAAGTAAGAGTGCAACTTGCGCACCATTGCATATGATCATCAGCTGCCTACAACTGATCAAATTCTGGAAGGCAAACTGGACCCCAGTCCAGAAACTCAGACCTTCTTAAGGATAGCAATCCTGAAATCTTCTGATTTGTCATCCTAAGTGACTAATGAAGCCAGCTTCCTGTTCAGTATCCTGGTTGTAAGATGAAGGTGGTGCCCCTGTATCCACCATTTTAGGTACATGGATTGCCCCTACATGCCAGCAAACTGGCAGCAACGTCCTGCAGGTGTGTACCAGGGCATCACTAACCATTCCTCTCTAATTAGTTTCGTGTTGCATTGTGGATCTTGTAATTGTATATTTCACAGTTCAGCATTTAGTATTGATTTCACCATGTTGCAGTACTAGTTGGCGTGGATTTAAATATTTTTACATTATAAAGCTTCAGGTGCCTGTTTAAATCCCTGTCTTTGCTGCAATGCACGATCATGGTCATTCCTGATGGGCCTGGACCAGTTTTGTCAGAAAATCTCTAAGGGAAAAGATTGTTTTGTGAGAACCAGTCATTAATGGTACAACCCAGTCTTATAGCTGAATTTATAGCAAATTTCTGTAAGTGGCATAATTTGAGATTCCAGTTTTCAGTTGTTCGTGAACTTGTAAAGGATCTGTTTTAACTCCTGTAGTTATTTATTTACAGAATAAGATATCTTGAATGGACTCATTGTCATATTCTGTATGCAGGCGTTTGGTTTGATCCAGTGAAGGACACAAGACTGCACCTTAGTTTGGGAAGCCCCAAAATCTGCAACCTTTTGAGTTTTCAATTGGAGCTAATTGCAGAATGTCCATTTCCCCATCTCCCCAAGACAGTTGTTCTGTCTGATATCGCTGTCAATGTAACCAAGGGCGCCATTAAACACATTATTGCCTTTTGGTGAGTTTGCTTTTCTTAATCATGGAGTGTAAAAATGTAGTACCTTACTTTCATGTGACTACGTAGAACTTCACACATGTACTCCACAAGTTGTTCACATGTGGTACGACTGGCCACACTTTATGTTTAAGAAACTTAATGTTGTGTTATCGTGCTAACTTGCTAAAAGAAAGCAGATTTACTTCACAACCCTACAATAGCTTTCAGTTATAACCCACACCCTACCAACCACGTGAAACAGTAAATTAATATAAAGCTTGTGTGTTCTTTCCCTCAGTCGACACTCCAGTACACGCGGAAGCGCAGCAAGCAATGTCACCTTACTCTGGTCATCACGGAAGGCATCGAAACACTTCTCACATAGGCCGCACTACAAGTCAACAGTCTTACAACCAAGCACACCCTATCGTGTAGCGTGCTGCCCATCCGCTAATGCGCTTCATTGCAACTGCGGTACAATATAATAAATTAAAATCTCAATTAAAGGAAGTGACTTTAGTTTTAGTTTGGTGTGTCGCGTTGTGATTGTGACCAAAGCACAGATGTGTCATTAATATGGTCTTCTATTGAAGCAATTACTTGGGGGTTTTCTCATGACATTCTAGAAATGGTACCAAAGGGGATGATGGACGGAGTGTTGAACATTGCAAACACTCACCCCCAGTCAACTGATTTGGGTTTAATCCATCATCATTCTTTAGCTCACTCCACCAACCCAGTTCAGACATGGCCATATGCAAATCAGTCTGACCCTGTGCCTAAGTCCAGCCCGAACTGCCAAGCCATGTCTTCCTTGGAGCGGAAGCAAGCATCCTGGGACCGATTTCTGGCTAATCAGCCGTCATCAGTCAGACTAGCTTGAATCCAGTGGCAAAGTGAGCATTCTAGAAATGGAGCAACATTTGATGCATATATGTTCCCCCATACCTTGTAATATATAATGTAGGTATAAAATAGTGAGTATAATAAAGTCACCGGAGAAAGTGACCATACACCCTAGGCTTCATGTTGTGAAGGTGAACTGCACAATGGATGTAGCACTGATGGATGTTGGATTATGCAGGGACTAAGGGATGTTGGATTATGCAGGATCACAGTGGGTCTACTGTTAAATGTAAATGTAAATGTATAGGCATTTATATAGCGCACTACTTACCCGGAGGGTCCCAAGGCGCTTCGACCGCTGCGAAACCCTTCCTGGCTTCCCTGAGAGATGGTCCCTTAATGGGTATCTCCAGGGTGAGACCAGGCATCCCCGGCGGTCTGGTGGGGCCGTTAGTGAAGATGAGGCAAGCTAATGCCCAGAGTTGCCGAGTGTGATCGCTGATCAGAGTGGGCACCGAGGCGAGAGAATTATCGAGTCCGCTGACCCTGGTCCAGAAACCTGCCGCGCCGGGAATCGAACCCTGGTCCCGGGCCGTCCTCTGCTCTCGGGTCTGCCGCCTCTAACCAGTGAGCCACACTACTTCACTGTTCACTATTTCTTATTCCTGTAACTCAATTCAGACTTTGTTTTGAGAAGTGTTGCATTCTGGAGTTTTGTAGGTCTACAGAGGTACTGATGAATGAAGTATCTTATACCATTTTCAACTAATAGTCTAAACTCCTTTGAATACTTGTTATGAGATGTGTAGATTCAATGAGAAGGTTTAACTTTGTTCCTGATTATTTTTCTGTGCTGAAGCTTTCAGAAGAGGAGAAGATCCAGCGGTACAGCATCCTGTCTGAGCTATACGAGCTCATTGGCTTCCACAGAAAGTCCGCCTTCTTCAAACGCGTGGCAGCGATGCAATGCGTGGCACCAAGCATATCCGACCCGGGCTGGAGGGCCTGCTATAAACTTCTCCTGGAGACACTTCCTGGTTACAGCCTCTCCCTCGATCCCAAAGATTTCAGTAAGGGTAAGTATGAGGGCACTGGTGTGCTATAAACAAAAACAAGTAACACAGGTATCTATGCCACCTTAGTAACATCCTGAGCTATGGAACAGTTGTGTCAGATTGTTTGACTTTGTCTCTTTTAACATTGATCAGTGTGGGAATGCTTATATCTTTGTATTTATTTATACCTAGGACAACAATGAAATAATATAGTTTATATATCAAGTGTGTTTTGATTGCATCTTTAATATCTATATTTTATGCTATGTCTTGAAAGCTGGAAAATTATTTTGATTTACTGAATGGGTAGTTACATGCCTAAGTTTCTTATTTGAATGTGATGATGGCACTTGTTACCATGCACTTTATGTTGAAATATGAAAATGCATAAATAACGGACATAGAACTAACCGGAGCGCTGTTGACTAATTAGGTCCCAGGCGGGGAGTCGTCAGCGTGAATATACGCAACGTGAAGCTTTCCCTCCACCGCGTTTGCCTATGAGGAGAGACTGTCGTCCTCTGAAAGTACAGACCCCAGCAATTGGCTGCCTGGGTCAAAATCGGCTTTAGCCGCAAATATTTTGGAACAATTTTCCTCATATTTTATACTTTTTCACATATTATTCCTCACGGCTGGGTGCACCTTAGTGCGTGCATACCACCGGAGGATCACTGTTCTTTGGTCCTGACGAAAGCTGAGCGACTTGGGCTCACCCACAGCAGAAACATGTCGACCATTTCTTTCACTCAGTGGACTAGGTGTCTTTAATTATTGAGACCCACCCTATGTTTCCACTTTAAATTGTTTTTAACCAGTGCTGGTTGGACTTTGAATAAAATAGTTTACCGTCACAACTACGCACTTTTTAATTATTTGCACTCACTTAGCACAATTTGGTTTTTCTGTCTGCACCCTCAACACTCACAACAACCAGCTCCGCTATAAAACAGGCGTCGTAGCACACTGGAAAGACGCTAGGTCTTTCCAGTGGGAACCCAGTGATGAAGCATGTCACCACTAGGTGGTGAGTGAGGGTTCTTACTCAACCTACTTTTGGTTCTCCTTCGCTTCCTGTTTGCTTTTTACCACGTCAAGAGTCTCCCTTGTAAGTGGTGTTTTGTTCTATCACTCTTTAGTTGTATCTCTGTTATAGGTTAAAATAGGAGAGGTACCCCTTAACGAGAGTCAAGGGAAATAGGGTTCACCAACCAGTATAAAAAAGCAATTCCCTTGAACAAAGTCATATACATAAACACTATAAATGAGAAAAAAATTTTTTAAGGAACTGGAGTAAAAAATTTAGCAAAATTTATTGTATACAGTAAAGTTAAAAAAGCAGAAAATATAATAAACTGCTTAACACAGGTTAAAATAGGAATTATAAAAAAACAGTACATAAACAATATTGACCCGCAATATTGCTAGAAACAGACAGAAAAACAGTAAGGCATATGATTTGTACAATACAAGGCGTGTGTTCTGATGCTCTTTTGGGACAATGTAATGTACATATGTGGTAATACTGTATCAATAACGATGTTTGAGCCACGAATCACACTGTATTAAGGCGTCGACGCGTTTCGGTGGTCTTTTGGAATTCTATCCACCTTTATCAAGACAAAAAATCAATTTCTGTTGTGGTGTACATATGGTCCTCTTTGGTATGAGAGACCGATCTGTATGGTTAGAATGATCTTCCTCTATGGTGGCGTGGTTGATTGGGCCGAGAGTGTCTTAGAGCAACGTTCGGGCTTTGTCTTTGTAATTGTCCCTTATCCGTAACGTGTTGAAAGTTTATGGTAAGGTGATTCAGGTCTGGACACAAAAATGATTCCTTGTATAATAGCTTTTATTCTGGCCTTGTGGTTCAGAGTACCTGCGATCTGTTAGGTTGGATGGCAGTGTACCGTCAAATTAATTTTGTTGCACAGCGTTTTAATTTTCAAATGCGCTGCGTTAGACCAGAGGCGCATAAGTCTTGCCCCAGTAGCGTGAGTCTTTGTTCCCTCTACGTCTGCTGGCGGCTGCACGCTTCTCTGGTCCTAGTTCTGTGTATCTCTGTTATAGTCATAAGCGCCCGCCCTCCTCCCCGGTGAAGAGATATTCATGTAAGGAATGCTACAGGTCTGGCGTGTTGCGCCTTCAAAAAGAATTGAAAGTAAAAGGGACCTGCAGTGCATTCTGGGATACTGTGAAGTTCTGGAAAGTTCTCTTAAAGGCTCAGTACCCTGTTTTGAGCCACATAATGGCAGCCTATGGGGCTTGTCTGTCCATGCCTTCCTCTCTATCATTTCAGAGGGTTTTTGCTGCTAGGGCAAAGGAAATCTGGACAGGCTTTGCTGTTTGTGGATTTTTGGTGGAATTTCTAGTTGAAGTACTGGACAGTGTAGCCTGTTTATAGGCTGCATTATATGTCTTTAAATTCTCTCTTAAGTGTCTGTGCAGTTCTGCATTTTTTCGACACTTTAAGAGATTATTTTTGATTGCTCCGGGGTCCACGCACATGGGCGGGACTATTCACTAGATTATGACTATACCAGAGATACCCCTACTACAGAACTGGAGTTACAGAAAAGAAACTACTCCTTCCTCTCCTACGAATCATTGGATGCCCTTTAGTCATAATACCATATATCATATTCTGTTACTCCTCTCTATACCCATCTAAGGAACAGCATACTCTCTTTTTCTTGGCTACATCTCTACTAAAGGATCTCTCATGGACTCTTCATGCTTTCTCAGCTCATTCCATTCCCATCACTGTAGTTTAATCTCCTGCTAGCAATGTACAAGATCGATGGTTAATCCTCTGAAGCTTAACACTGTTCTTGCCCCCTGAATGTGTTCACCTCAATAACAGCGTTGCTACATATATCAGATTGTTAATGGCGTTAGTATTGACAGCTGTTCATTCCAGTTTTACTTCTAGTTCTATTTTTGTCTATCACACAACTTTATTCATGCTTCTTCTAAAAGTCTCTCAGAAAATCTGGAAATCTCCATCCAACAATTAATAATACCCCTCCATAGATGCAAATTGAACGTTTTAGGTTATATGTGTGCACACAGCAAGACCAGGAGTCTTGTGAAGTTGTGCAAGGGTAGGCAAATGAGTGTATTACTGCAGGGACAAGCACATATTATGTTTCAAACTTTTGACATCCAGCCTGTGTGGGATGCCATTGAAAGTACCGCTTAACTGTACGTGGATACAGATATGAGGAGGACCTGAGGCGTCTAATATAGCAGCTGATGATCTGTGTGGACCGTCCTTGAGTACGGGAACATTTCCATATTACAATGACCATGCCGTCTGCGGATACAGTGATATTGTGAATCCAATCTGAGCATGCATTGATCAAAATTGAAAGAGACGGTACTTAATCAGACAAATTGGCACAATGTGAAAGCTAAAATAATTCATGAGGTGAATAATCTGCACACAGGAAGTGTAACAGTGTAGAGTAAACCCATCAGTAGGATAGGGAACACAAAACAGGGATGTAGGTTTGGGGGGGGGGTTGTATGCGGTGGAGCACCCCCTAATAAGTTCTTAGTTGGTATTGGTCTGATAGTATAAACAGTGACAACAAATCACTGTTCCTGCAGACTGTGTAGAGGTGGGAAGCCAACATAGTAACAGGGAGAGTGGAACTAGCACCAAGCAAGGTCGAGTTGACTCTATAAGCCTGTGTACAAGCTGAGCGATAAAAATATGTGGCCTGTATATAATGCAATAAACATCATATAAAAAATTGATAACGTTGCTTTCGAAAGCATTTCTTTTACTTGTGGATGTGTTTTACCTTTATACTTCAGATTATGTCACTACATTGAGAGGCATTTAATAAAAGTGGTAGCTTTAAAACATAAACTTAGAAATATTATTTTCTCCCGTGGCAATTCCACTACTGACTTCAGAGACTGTTCAGTTGTGTGCTCCCCATATGTGTCGTAGATTTTTATTATAATGGAGCAACATTATAGTCTGTTAAGTCAAACACAAGCATGCATTTGAATTTATCTTCATTTGTGATAATAAAGCATGGTGTTCTTGTCCTGCTGCTGTATTGTACGAAAATGTAAGAAAAAACTACAATAAACCGATTCAAACAAAAAAGTGAAGAAAACAGAGACTCAATGATATAAAATATTTGCCTAGAATCACAGAATTTGTTCAAGCGAGGAAGCCGGAATTGACCCCAGATTTTTTGGTTTCATATTGTGCAGTTCAGCTACTAGATGGGTTCTTTTTTCTCTTGCCCTCTTAACATCAAAAGTCACTGCTTTGGTTCTTAACCTTTTGACTACTGTGGACCTCCACTTAAACAATATTGGAATCTGGGGACCCCCACTGAGTCATTACTGGCAATCGGAGACCCCGGCCTGAGGATTTTCATTGATTTAAACTGCATAACAGTATACCAAAAAATACAGAAACAAGCATTCACCAAACAAATTCATAAATTATTAAATATTTTATATAATTTGCAAACAAATATAAAAACAAAATTGTAATTTTAATAAAAGGGTTGGAGCTTTTCTAAATTCAGTTGAGGCCACTCATCTGTCTACAGTATATTCTGTTTGATGCACATGCACTGCTCCCACAAATAAATTTGAGGGTACTAACTTAAATGCTATCCTCTAAATTTGAAATGTATTCACATTATTAAAGCAAAAATTCTGTTGTACATTTTGCTTCTTTAATTATATACACTTTATTAATCTGTTATAAATTGGTCCATTTTCTAAGCAGTCGCGTACCTTCCAAGTCTGCTTGTGACCACAGGTTAAGAACCACTGGACTATAATGTTAATATAAACATTGAGAAAAAGGTATCACACAGAATATAGCAATTAACATTAAAAATACATGTACATTATAAAATTGTTGGTAGCTGTGTCAGATAAGATCCTACAGACAAAACAAATTAAGTTGTGATTAGTGGAAACTATTGCATCTTTAGTAGTTCTCATAGAATTAAGGTTGTATAAATATCACAAAACAGACTTCCTTGTGCCATAAAACTTTGAACAAATAAACAGTACTTGGGTAAGATTAGAAATATTGCTCAGATCACAGTCAGAAGTACCATCACTCCATATACCACATATAATTAGCCCAAGCCACATACTCAATAATAAAAGCCTATGGTTAGGGTTAAGATGTTAGATGTTAAATATTGACTGACTCCTACAAAGGTTTTAAAGTGTGCCCATTGTTGCAAATACTTTGTACCCGAGGCATAGTTCCAGCTCTGACCACTGAACTTGATGAAAGCAGTTTATTTTAAAAGTGTCTTGTTTATTTTAAAGTTGGATCTAATCTTTGATACAAAATCAAGGACATACGTGGTAATTGATCATCAATCAAGTGATTGTAGGAGCTTGTCCATGTGTAATTATCCATACAGAGATACGAAAAACATGCCCCATCAATTGATATTATGCTTTCATTTAATTAGCATAACAAAATATGGTCTGGGCATTAGTGTGTGAATAAAAAATGCTAGTTCAGCATAAGACACCTAGACAATTGCAGAGCGAGGAAGGGATGATGCATGTTTCAAAAATCTACCTTTGAGGCAATCATAATTAAACTACAGACCCAGAAACAATACAGGGAAGCTATATAAGGCCAAAAGCATACTTTTTGCCTCACACCCTTTTTTTAAGGTTAAGGTGGAAAGTCCACCATAGATTGGAAAAAAAAACATAATTCACCTGTGATAATCAAGATATTTTTCAATATTGTAGCCTTACTGCTGGAGCTTAAACCTACAGTGCAACTTGTTAAAACAACTATTTAAATAATCCTTTTTAACAGGTAAAAGACTCCCGTTTCAATATTATTACACCACTTATGTAGAAGCTTTGTAGTCCACAAGGAAGGGCTCATGATATTTAAAAGAAGATGTAGAAAATTAAAGTTATGTCCCAACAATGACCGGGCCCTAAATGCTATTTTCCCTGTGGCATGCCAAGCTGCCCTATGTAGAAAACCAGACTGCAGATTAAAATATTAATACTGTATCTTGGGAAGATTACCAGCTAGAAAATAATTAAACCACCATGTTTACTAGTTATTGAAAATCCAATTCAATAATGAAATTACATTCTTGGCAAATATAATAAATATTAAGGAAAATTTACTTTTAGAAAGTTTCCCTTTACCTGCCTGAACTATCAGAATGCTAATGCAAATTAACCTCTGCCAACCCCCAACTTGTGTTCAGCCTAGAAGGAAGTTTGAAATTCCTTCCAGGAGCACACAATAGGCTGACCTGAATGTGGAGCGATGGCTCCACTGAGCTCAATAGAAAATGCAGGATGGGGTCTATGCCACACTGATTGAAACCACACTATCAAATCTGCATGATAGGTGTGTCTGAAGCACATGTACAAGTGTTGTGCCTTTCAAAGAGATCAAACAGTATGTCAGGGCAATTCTTCTGTATCTTCGAATTTATGCTGAAAAGTCCCTGCTTTGGACTTATCAGACTTTGTTCTGTCTCTGAATTTGTTGTGGGTACAGTGGCTGCTTCAAACAGGATTTTAGTGGTAGGTTTGGGAAGACACTAGGATTACCATAGTACCCTCCTCTCTCACACCCTTAGCCTCCGAGCTGAAGTTTAGTGTGGTTGAAGAGAATGGCCATCTTGGATTTGTCCTGACACAATGCGTTTTGGGACTGTTTGCAATGGAGCATACAGGAACTACTGCATATGTCGGTAGTCCGAGCCTGGGAACATTTACTAAATTACTCTGAGTAGGACAGTGAGTGTATTAGAGCGTCCCTTGCTCAGAGGCTGCTGAGCTCTATAAAGCTCGACCCTCACCCAGCCTTTCTGAGAACACTGCCTGACTTGCTGGATACCACGTGGACTGAACAGGCTGCACTTGACAGCTGTGACCTGTGAGAAAGACAGGCAGAGGCCCCTTCCACTTGGAATCCAAACACAGAATGATCTCCAGGGCTCATAAAGCTGAACCTTTGGGTGGCTCCATAAACAGGAAAAAGCTGAAAAGGGCATTCCTGTGAAAAATCCCAGCTAATCCGTGGCAACGGGGCCTGGACTGTATTTTGCTGTTGCCCTCTGTCCGACACCCTGAGAGTTTCGAAGGGCTCCCCCTGAGGTCCTGGAGACTTTGGAAGTATACTTCTGTATTCATTTTGGTACCAACAGAAGTTTGGGGACCTTTTCAAAATGTTTGCTCCAGAGTTTCAAGGGTACCGGCTGCGACAAGTATCCGACTGGCAGTTCCGTTTCTTGGGACTGGATTTCTGGTTTGTCACCATGTGGAGAAGAGTTTTTCTTCAGAGAAACTACAAAGTCTTTTTTCAGATTAGGAATTTGAACTTCACCCCTTCCAGGCGGGGCTAATCCACTGGGTATATCCAACCCCCAGCTATATTATGGTCAGCTTCAAATTGCGCCTAAGGCCCTGGTCTACTACAACCACTGACCACACTTTGTGATTTGAGCTTCTTAGTGCAATTTTCTCTTAAATCATCAAATAATTTATCTCCTGAGTCCCTTATTGGATTTTTGTTGCTTTGGCGCAATTTTGTTAATTGAATGTTACTATATTTTTAGGTCTCACCTACGCAACATGCATGCGATGCATAGGAAAAAGACCTTTTGGAATGGATTCGCTTTTCGGCCTAAATACGTGCACGCGTTGCATTGCTTTCAATTGCAATGCGTGCACGTTTGGCAATTCCCTTGCGGGAGCGAGCTTTGACACCATATGTTTGTAATTAACATGCAAACATATGGTGCCACTGCTCGCTCCCGCAAGGGAAACGCTCTGCGAGACTTTTTTTTTCACTTTTTTTTTTTTACATCAAAACTGAGCGCGGTTCCGCTTCACGGACACTGCGCTCGATTTATTGATATATTTCTTAACTTTAGCACTGAGCCCAGTGCCCACTTCAAGGACACCGTGCTCAGTGTTGAAGTTAAGAAATATATAAAGAAACCGAGCGCGGTGTCCATGAAGCTGCGCCGCGCTCAGTTTTAAACCTAACCATTTGCAATGCAATCGGACCGATTACATTGCAAATGCTTGTTTCTATATGATGGATATAAGTAGAATAGCATATTTTATTAATTTTGATTGTTCAATGGGGTACGTTTTCGTGATGAATTAACTGGCTGAGATATTTTAACTTATGTGTTTTCTTGGTCTATGTTTATCTGCATTTCTTACCACCTTTAATCGGAGCATTTTGAAATGAATGTTTTGATGTCTACTCCTGTGAAAAGAAAAGAATATATTTAAAAAAAAAAAAAAAAAGCTGTTAGATATTTATGCAGGGCCCTAAGGCAGAGTTTCTTTCTAAGGTCGAGGAACCGCTCGGTGCTTGCTATACCCATATAATATATGGCAAGGAGTACTTTATCCGATATATTATAATTATTATTAATTTACTTTATAATGCTCACAGCTACCCTTGACGGGGTTTCCCGGCGCAGGCATGTCCACTACTACAGACTGAGTGAACGGAGAGCCAATCACAGAGAGAAAAGCCAGGTCTAAAGACTACGGGTAATTGAGCGCTTAACAAATCGCCAAAAATAAATAAAAAAATAAAATAAATCTCGGCGAAACTTAAGTTAGGAAGATTCCTGTTTCATAGAACTTGGGAGGGAATTCCAAAGTCTAGGTCCGAGACATGAGAATGTGCGTCCCTCCATTCTGGTTAGTTTGAAACTAGGTGTTACATAATCACCTTGAGTGGACGAACGTAAAGGCCGAACAGGGACATATGGATGGATAAGTTCCTGAAGGTAGACAGGAGCGGTCTCTTGTTTGATTTTAAAGACATAGCACACCACAGTTAGAGCCCATTAACCATCAAGTTTATCGTACAGTTGTACTCCTTCAGTGACCTAAAAAGAATTCATCTATTTTAACTATATTTTAGGTTCTATATGTTTGAGATAGAGTTTGATTGTGCTACTCAAAAGGAGCGAATTGCTCATCCATTTCACAGCCCTTCATTTATTTTGTTAGCTCACCCAAATGGGATGTGCATGGCTACCCACACTTTTATTCCATTTAGCGGGATCGATTCAAGGCAGTAGCCAGAAAACTAAAATACCCCCCACTTGAACGGGAATGATTCCTCTAATCATAAAGAATGTGAAGTGGGCAAACCTGACCCGCCTTAGAAGAGTTCTCCTCTGCTCGCACTACCCTCCCTTCTCCCCCTTCTCTTCGTCAGTTTTATTTGTGTCTTCTATCACTGTGAATGCTCCTGCACAGGGTCTTAAATTTAATGCGGGTGTCAATGTGGAGCCAATGCAGGTCCCAAAGGAAGGGAGAGATGGAGATTTTCCTTGGGACGTGGCATAGGAGGCGGGCTGCGGAATTCTGGACCACCTGGAGCTTTTTCAATACCTCCTGACTTCCGCCCAGGTAAAGAACATTACCGTAGTCCAGGCGAGAGGTGACAAGTGCCTGGACTACAGTTCTTTTAGTGGAGTCAGGGAGCATCCAGATGATCTTCCGCAACCACCTTAAGATGGTGAAGCAGGTGGCGGCAACGCTGACCACCTGTTGCCGCAACGCTGACCACCTGTTGCCGCATTGAAATGTTGTTATCAATGATAACCCCAAGATTCCGAACTTGGGTAACTGGTTGTGGAAGAGGACCCATTTCCTGGGGCCAATGTTGGGGACCCCAGAGATGCTTGTGTTTGCCTAAAATAACAACCTCGGTCTTGTCTCCATTTAATTTCAACAGATTGGAACACATCCACTCCGACACCCGACGTAGTCCTAGCTGAAGGGAAGATATGGCAGCTTCCTTAGTGGAAGACAAAAAAAATAATTTGAGTGTCGTCGGCGTACGAATATAGGATCCCAATTGATCATCTACATCATGTCTCAAACCAGGTGCCTAGAGACTAAACAAGTCCTCTGTAACAAGAACTTTAGTAACTGGCTTTTATACAGGGATTGCAAGCGTCCAAGTATTGAAATAAAACTTTAATTCAAACCCTGCAAACGTCACTTTGGCACTTTTTGACTGTGAAAAGCCTGCGTTTAAAAGCACTTACAAGGACAATAACACTGGAACACAAATGCTGATAATCTATTAGGAAAATGTCTGCACTAGTAAGGAGAACTATCAACAAAGTTAGACAATATAATAAACTATTAACCGTTATGATTTTTGACAATAAATTAAGTTGGGGCGATAAACTCAGTGTTTCAGTATACCAATAGCCTTCGGGGGCAGTAGTGCTCCTGTGTGAGTCAGGGGCGGAGCTGAGCTTTGGCACAGGAGGAGAGTCCCGTCAGAGCACTCCTGCAGCCATGGCGGCGAGGCACAGGATTGCTCGGCTGCTCCAGGAACTGCAGTGTGCCTCGTGAGTCACTTCTATGCGCATGCTATACGCGTCTGGTGCGGTGAGGGTTCGCTTTAGAGGGTTGGAGTGAGGTGAGGGGAAACCTTCCGAAAGTTGTTTGTGCTCTTGCACAGGCTGTCTAATCAATAACAACAGCTCCTGTGTCCGGAGTCAACATGTTGTCAAAAGGACATTACATGCATTAAATTGAAATTCACATGTTGTCTTAAAGAATCGCGCAGGGAGGCCGTCCTTTCCACAACCCCGCTCAAAATACACTCTGTCAAACCCCTCACAATTTACAGTCATGGGTCACTCCTACCGTGATCGTGCGAGATAAGTACTTTAAAATGTGGTTCAGCAGCAAACTGATTATGTGCAGCGTTTCTCCTGCATGGGAAACACATTTCTTTTTGTACATTCTAACATGAAAATTTTAATTTTGGCAAGTCAGGGAATCAGCTGTTTCATTGTTGCGTCGATTTAGAAACTTCACACTCCATCCACATGTTTTTTTATTACAAGCTAAGTGGGGCATGTTTAACAATCTTGGTATATTGATTGCGACGGGTCGTGTTAACGGAGTCATTTAGTTTTAAATTATTCCGTTTGTACATATTCCAGCACTATCTCTTTGCCCTTGTGCAACTGACCATGGGATTTCTGCCCATAATAGTCTTCATTGGCTAATCTCATTGAAATAAAACCAAGCATTAAAAATGCAATAGGTCTCGCTTTTAATTAAGTTAAAGCCATTTGCTTTGCTATACAATACCATTAGCAAAGCAAATGGCTTTCACTTAATTAAAGGCGAGACCGATTGCATTTTCAATGCTTGTTATAAGTTGGAGTTAGATTTTTATTGTGTTGTGTTTTTGACTTTTTAATCCCTCCCATGTGGCCGTGTGCTCATGACGATCTGAGCTCGTCATAACGGCCCCAACGCTCGCACGCGGGGCTAATTACCCCGCTGTGCTGAGCGTTCCAAAGAAACGGGTGTGGCGGTGACGAGCTCAGCTCGTCATGAGCACAGCGCCACCGTGCAGCGTGACGTGCTGAGCTTGTTACGAGCACTGGGGCGCTGTGCGCACCCCCCCAACCCCAGCACAGCGGTGGAATTAGCCCCGCAGTGAAGGGGTTAACTGTTTTGGAGCTTCTAAATGCTTTTCACACATTTTCCTTAAGTTAAGACTGTCTACTCTATCCCATAGCTACCAGGAATTGGGCTCAAGTTAAAATTAGTGAAAACTTTGACCAAACCTAACAGGATAGTGACCTTTTTCACCTGTGATGGACACCAATCCACCTTAACTAATAAATAACTTTCTCACACAAAGCAAATGTTCTCTGCATTGACCAGGCAAGTTGTTCTATAAGTTGGGTACAAAATAAATTGTCTTCTGTCACATCTCCCCTCAGAATGTTATTGTGGCTGCACAAGATCTTGGTCCTAGATCCTAGTGCTGTTTTTGAAGTGTATTTTCGATGTTATGTTCTGCGTGTTTGTGCCAGACATTGTAAGCTTTTGAAGACCCAACAGCTGATTTTAAAATGGATTCTTGCATTAACCTGTGAAAAGGGCAAATAATCAGCCAGACTGTCCTTCCTTTGATTAGAATCAGCCATACTGTACTTCCTTTGATTAGAATCAGCCATACTGTACTTCCTTTGATTAGAATCAGCCATACTGTACTTCCTTTGCTTAGAATCAGCCAGGCTGTACCTCCTTTGCTTAGAATCAGCCATATTGTACTTTTTTTGCTTAGAATCAGCCATACTGTACTTCCTTTGCTTAGAATCGTCCATATTGTACTTTATTTGCTTAGAATCAGCCATACTGTACTTTATTTGCTTAGAATCACCCATATTGTACTTTCTTTGCTTAGAATCAGCCAGGCTGTACTTCCTTTGCTTAGAATCAGCCATACTGTTCTTGAATTAGTTAGTATCAGCCATATTTTTCTTTCTTTGCTTAGAATCAGCCATACTGTACGTCCTTTGCTTATAATCATCCATATTGTACTTTCTTTGCTTAGAATCAGCCATACCGTACTTTACTTACAAACAGCCGTATTCTACTCCTTTGCTTAGAATCAGCCAGCCTGTACTTCCTTTGCTTAGAATCAGCTATACTGTACTTTCTTTGCTTAGTATCAGCCATACTGTACTTTCATTACTTACAATCAGCAATATTCTACTCCTTTGCTTAGAATCAGCCAGGCTATTACTTTGCTGAGAATCAGCCAGGCTGTATTTCCTTTGCTTAGAATCAGCAATACTGTACTTTAATTTCTTAGAATCAGCCGTACTGTTCTTTCTTTGCTTAGAATCAGCCATTGCGTACTTTCATTACTTAGAATCAGCCGTACTGTTCTTCCTTTGCTTAGAATCAGCCATTGCGTACTTTCATTACTTAGAATCTGCTGTACTGTTCTTCCTTTGCTTAGAATCAGCCATTGCGTACTTTCATTACTTAGAATCAGCCGTACTGTACTTTCTTTGCTGAGATGCCTAGACTCTGCTATAATGCACCTTCTTCCTTTCATCCAACAATTAGCCACTGGCTCCCCTTTAATGACATTTCTGTGTTTTTGAGGATTGGTTGAGTGATAAGATGCTATTATCACCACGGTGTCTTTTTTGTAATGATCTGGTACCAAACAAAATGCTTCCAGACCTTATGTAAATCTGCTATTCCACGGTTTTGCCTGTGGGTCTGCGAGAGGTATGTGCCGTGTATGTACCTTGTTAGTGGCGTATGTTGAAACCTCATTACTTGACACCTTCGGAAACAATCCAGTGTTCAGAGGCAGGCCAAGACAAGGTGCTGCATGCAGTAAAATAATGATGTGATGTCTCTTTACTTCTAATGATCTCACAGGCTCTGTAACATTTCTACTTAAGAAATGAAGGGCCTTCTGTAGTTGCCGCATTGTTCGTGATCACGTATTCCTTTTTAAATAAAATTGAGAAACATCTGCTTGCGAAAAAACTTTTCTTTATTTTTCAACCTTAGTTGACATGTGGCACCGATGCACTGCAGCCCTGACTGAAAATTGACCCTGCAAACAAAAGCTCTTCTATATAATGATAAATGATTTTTCTCTAAGAGTAAAATCGACCTTCCTGAGATTAGGTTTAATGCTGTAAATGTCAGTTATCTGTGTTGTTTTGTATTGATTTATAAGGACAAACCTGTGGTTAGCGTCCCTATGATGCACTCTAAGCCGTTATCCTTAAGCCTGAATCCTAACAAAGGTTCAAGACATCACTACATACAACAAACATAGTTACAACTGACAAAATGTAACCTCTGAAAACATCAGTGCAAAGAACAAAGAGAAGAGAGAGAAAGAAAAATGGTGAAGCCCATGTACAAATGATTCTAAAAGTATAAAAAATGTCTTCAGTTAATTAAATACTAAAACATATAAGACAAATGGTGCTCAAAACAATACACTAGTAACAAAGAATAAATAAACAATACCGTGTATAATCAGACAGGTGGCTGACAGAAGGAATTATACAAACACGGGTAGTTCAAGACAAAACTGAACCAACACATTGTCTTACATGTTTTAGTATTTAATGAACTAAATAAATGTGTTATACTTTTATAATCATTTGTACATGGGCCTCAACCTTTTTTTTTCTCTTCTCTTTTTTCTTTGCACTGATGTTTTCAGATGTTACATTTTGTCAGTTGTAACTATGTTTGTTGTATATGTAGTGATATCTTTTTTTTTTTTTTTAAATTTTTGTAAACCTTTATTCGTGCATATTAAGAGGACAAATACGGGCCTACAACCTTCAGGCCGGCCACGATACAATTAAGCACTGATTCAAACATTACAGCCCCTGCGTTCCGACGATCAAGATTGGCAACGATTTACGAGATATACATTGGAGAGAGCCTTGACGCCAGGGGGAGGAGAAGTGAAGGTTAATTTTAAAGTTTTCAAAATAAATGTAACAAGGAAAGGGTCAGTGAAGAATAAGAACCAAGGAGATTCGAGTCGCACAATATCTTCACCAAACAGGAGAGCGGCAGCAGCAATAAAGCAGCAATGAATTAAAATCTCAGGCAGTGAGGCGATGCAGTTGTATAAAGGATAGTCACTTGATCAATTACGCACCCCTCCAGTGCCGCCCTCCCTCTGTCAACCCCACACCCGGACCCAGAATCGAAAAAAGTATAGCGCAAAAACACAAAAAGAAAAAAGGCCCATAGAACTAATCAGAACAATAATTACCCCCCCACCCTACACCAATGCGGAGGCTATGGCCTGCCCCCCCCCCCCCAGCATAGTGCCTGTCGCCCAATACACCCGAAATATAGACAAGAGAGAAAGTAGGAATAAATAAAGAAAGAAAAGAAAACATCACACACATGAGAAAGGGGGTGAGAAAAGAATAGAACTATTCTAATCCCTACTCCCAAAAAGAGGAAAGTGGGGAGGAGCCTACGGATTTTCAGAGCGCCCTCAACCCTCGGCCATCTATGACTTCCACACACTGAGAACCCACTACCCCAAAAACGGTCATGTGAAAATGGATCGCACAATTTTAAATGAAGGAAGACAAATCACAGCGTGTGCACAGAGCATAGACATACAGTGCCAGTCCCAGTCCAGCCCATCCATGAAGCCATGGTAATCAAAAACAGTCTAGCCCTGGCCCGATCTAGGGCTTGAGACTAAGCCAGCCTCTGCATGAGAGCCCCACCTCCCGTTTAGACAAAGACAATATGGCCGCTGTGGTGAAGACGGTGAAGAAGGAGCACAAAATGGCCACTGACCAACTGCAGAGGTCCCCTCGCCCACCTCATAAAGTCCGGCCATGACGTGTAATGTGCAGGAGTCCCACAAAAAGGAGGTAGAAGGCCACCGTAAACGATTCTCCAAAGATGTTAAGTGCTTCCCTGCAGGATACTCTAGCAATCCCAGTGAGGCAGGCAACAACGAAGCAAATATCAATGGGCGGGGATACAAAGTATCCGATGTTGAGCACGGAAGCAGTTGAACCTGGGTGCCGGGAAAGCCAGTTGCAGGCACCAGTGCAGCACAATCACATTCAGGCATTGGCAGGCCCACGCCGTGTTGAGGACAGTCGGAGTGCTCACTTCTTGCAGCCGACAGCAAAGAGTCAAACTGCTCACACAGCGCCGTGAAGCCAGCACACATTTGCAGTCGAAGGTCCCGTAAGGCAGCCAGAATGGAGCCGCGTGTCAGCGGAGGTTCCACCCCCACTTCGGCAGCAGTCCGGGAAGGCACAGCGAAGCTGGTGTCTGGTGGAGGGAGGGCGAAGCAAGCATTAGGCAAAACCGGAGTGTCACCCCCCGCCGCGAGCAGGCGAATGACGCCATGTTTCACCGGTGAGCGGTGCGATGGCCGGGGGGGGGGGGGGGGGGGGGGGGGGAATCGTAGCAAGGAAATAGGTCCCCTCCGGATTGCGCCGCAAAAGGGAAAGCCAACAGTCGCCTCCCCTCCCTCGGGTCCTCCGTGAAACTGGCTAGGCAATAGGAGAAGGGGGTCGGCAATGTCTCACAGCTCGGTCCACAATTCGAGGCAGGAGACCCGGTGCACCGGGGCTTACCGTACCGCCCCAGCCCTTCAGGCGCAGGGTGCAGGAGATGTCTGGCCGTCCACCACGGGCTCAGCTGGCAACAGTCCACGGCGGGAGGTGAGGATGGGACCGCGCGGCTCAGATTGGCACTAGCGGGTCCGGTGAACGTGGAGTCCGCAGCGGGCCGTCAGAGGCAACAATGGAGCCGGGGTCCAGGGCGGAGAACAAAGACACCAATAACTCCGGCATCCGGGCGGGCTGGAACTCCGGGAAAGCGGCAGCGTAGACAGCGCGTCGTCGCACACGTTCCACCTCGGAAATCAATGAGGATAGGATCCAGGATAGTAGTCCGAGGCCAAGGGCCGACGGAGCCGGGCGCTCAAGCGTCTGCTCCGGTCGCCATCTTGGCTCCTCCCCCATGTAGTGATATCTTGAACCTTTTTTAGGATTCAGTATGATTTGCCCCTGGTTCAGGTGTTCAGAGCTGCCCCTGTTGTTTATAACTAGTTATCCTTAAGACGCCAGTCGCATGTATTATAAACTAGCATGCTAGCACTATTTTGTTATGGAGCTCCTGTCTTCTTGAATGGGGGGTTGGGCAATGAGCTGTATGGAGCTGCAGATCACTAAGGTAACAAATAAGCACGTTTGAGACAGCTGTTTTTGTACCTCTCTGCAGCACGTTGAGTGGATACATTTCACAGGATCTGGTTGTGAGAAACAACCTGGCAGAGCAAGGACTTTCAAACATGCTGTAGCCGATCTCCGGCACCACCCACATCCGGTAGTTTAGACCTTTTAGGTGTATCCGTTGGCTCACCCTTGGGTGTGCAGCTGAGAAGGCTTACTCTTTTAGAGGTGCATGGATGTAGAAATCAAGAAGGAAAATCACAGTTTTGCAGCGTGGATTCACTATGCTGCATTATTCTGCCATCAAGTTTGTACAGCCAATGCAAACAACACATCCAGCAGGTAATACTAACGCTGACATGACTGGGTTTCTCAATCCATTGGGAAAAATGGAAAAATCGTCAACAGAACCAGAGCAAATCAAGATATTCTTAGGGGCAGAGATTGACACCATCCAGGCCAAAGTGTTCCCCAGCAGGAAGAGAACATTGGCGAATCTGAAGGAAACACGTCCTTAATCGAAGGGGCAAGTTCTGACAGTGAGGACGGTGAGCAAGCTGATGGGAATGATGGTGTCATGCATTCACCTAGTCCAAAATATTCAGCTCCACATGAGACCATTCCAGGAATGGATACAGCAGCAATGGCCACAGGCAACTGGGAGTTGCAAAGATCTAGTGGTTGTCACACACGAAGTGCATCAGGAAATAGCGTGGTGGAACAAAGAAAACTTATCACAGGGGAAACCATTCACACAACCAACTCCAACAGTGACCATCACAACAGACGCCTCCCAGCTGGGGTGGGGCGCTTATGAGCAAGCTCAAGGTGAGTGGACTATGGTCGCAACAAGATGCCGTCAACCACATCAATTACCTGGAACTAAAGAGTATTCCTAGCTTTAAAAGCCTTTCAGAAGGAGCTGTAAGAGATATGGACATGGGCCATTCCACTAAGGATAGACCTGGTAGTAATGCATCTCCCAGGGAAGGACAATGTGGAAGCAGACAGACTCAGCAGGCAGACGTCAGCAACCAACAGAAATTACAGAAAGTATTCCGGAAGTGGAGTACACCGCAAATAGACCTATTTGCAACACACCAAAATGCAAAATGCAAACGCTTCGCATCCAGACAACCCGACTATCGGTCACAAGGGCATGTGCTATGGATGTTGGTCAAAGACATTTGCATACACTTTTTCCCCGATACCACTCATACACAGAGTACTCAGCAAATGCAGGATCAGCAACATGTCACTGATACTAATAGCACCTCAGTGGGCCAGACAGTCATGGTTCTCACAAATAGTAGAGATGGCGCAGGCACCAGTGCACAGATTCCCAGAACGAAGGGACCTGTTAACAATACAGAACGGAAGGGTGCTACACCCAAAGCCAGAGAGCCTCAGCCTGGCGGCATGGCTCCTGAAGACCTAGTTTGCTCACCTCATACTACCGGCGAGCACAATGTTAGTGCTCAGGTAGGCAAGAAGGCCTACCACAAGGAAATGCTACATAACAAAATGGAGAAGATTCTCAGAATGGTGCATTAGAGAGAAACTGCAAAGGAAGATTACAAGGCAGTCAACCGTACTAAAATACTTAACACATCTTCTGCAAAGTAAACTAAGCAACACAGCCCTAAGGGTACACTTAGCGGCGATAGTGGCTTACAGAAGAGGAGAAACCGGGAAAAGCTTCTTCACCTCCCAAGTCGTAAAAAGATTTCTAGAAGGAGCGAAGAGACTCGCACCTCTAAACAGAATCCCAGCACCAGCATGGAACCTCAACGTAGTGCTGACTCAATTGATGAAGGCACCATTTGAGCCATTTCACAAGGCTACACTGCGCATGCTCACACGAAAGACGGCCTTCTTAGTGGCTATCACATCACTGAGAAGAAGTACAGGCACTAGCACTCCAAGAGCCCTACCTGCAGATATACAGTGATAGGATTGTAATGAGAATAGACCCACACTTCATGCCAAAGGCGGTGTCTCGGTTCCACATCAACCAAACAATCCAAATACCTAGTTTTTTCCAAAAAACAACCGCAAGCACAGAGAGAGCGCTGCACGCACTAGACGTCAGGAGGGCTGTGATGGGCTATAAAGAAAGGACAAAGGAGTGCAGGTAAGACAAAGCAACTCTTTGTTTCCTTCGCAAGCAGTTTTTTGGGGCGACCAGTTACCAATTCAATTCAATTCAATATGACTTTATTTCGGATATATTTCAATCCATAAAAGCACAGAATCATTAAACATTTCATAATTAAAATCACAGTTACATCTGAACAAATAATGCATATTTGATAAATCATACATTTTTCTTAAGTGAGTAAGTAAGCAAAATCAAGGTCACAGTTAAAGTGCAGGTAGTACCAAAGTACAACAAAGTGCATTAGTGCATCATTCTTCAGGGATATGTAGTCACTCATCTAAGCATTTTCTTATTCTCACAGTTAATTAAAAAAATTCTATCACCTGGAGGACACTGTCGCTGTGCAAAAGCTGTAAATACATGAGTGCAGGTCTTATTTGCTTAAAATTTAGTTTCTTTAAAAGGGTGACAAGAGAGCGTCTACGGGGGTATTCGTAAAATCTACATAAAAATATAAAATGCAGCCTATCCTGTGGAGACTTCCCGTCGCAGCCACAGGGGGATACAATTTTCTTAAAAATGTCCAACTTCAGTCTAATTAAAAGGTGATGAAAGATGTTAAACCTGAAACGTGTCAGCAAAAGACGGCCTTCTTAGTGGCTATCACATCACTGAGAAGAAGTACAGGCACTAGCACTCCAAGAGCCCTACCTGCAGATGTACAGTGATAGGATTGTAATGAGAATAGACCCACACTTCATGCCAAAGGCGGTGTCTCGGTTCCACATCAACCAAACAATCCAAATACCTAGTTTTTTCCAAAAAACAACCGCAAGCACAGAGAGAGCGCTGCACACACTAGATGTCAGGAGGGCTGTGATGGGCTATAAAGAAAGGACAAAGGAGTGCAGGTAAGACAAAGCAACTCTTTGTTTCCTTAGCGCCATGAAACCGCTGGGTATGCGAGCGCTGTACAAATGTTTTTAAATTCAAATTCAAATTCAAATTCAAATGCAAGCAGTTTTTTGGGGCGACCAGTTACCAAAAATACCATTGCACGATGGATGGCACATACCATACAACTATGCCACAAACAAGCAGGGCAACTGTTACAAGGAACAGCTCATGCTCACTCAACAAGGAAGAAAGGAGCAACGATTGCGTTTCTGGCCAAAACACCAATTCAAGACATTTGCCAAGCGGCAACATGGTCTTCAGTGCACACGTTCACTAAGCACTACTGTGTGGATATCCAAATGAACAAAGAAGAGCGAGTGGGACAGAAGGTCTTACTAAACATATTCAGTAACCAGTGCTCATCTTCCACCCACCACCACAATAAGGACAAACCGCTACAAAGTCTATGCACAGCATAGTGACTCCAGAAACATTCACGCTGCAAAACGTATAGTTTCTTACCTGTCGCTGTAGTTTTGCAGCTTGAAGACTTTCTGGATTCACTAGTGAACCCACCCTCCTCCGCCAGAAAGATGAGACAGGAGGAAAGGAATTAAAGATGAACAAGCCTTTAGAAAATATGAGGAAAAACAAGAATAACACAAGACCAGAAAAAGAATCCGAAGATGGCGACCAAAGTTGGGTGCTTCTGGAAGAAGGACATCGACGTCACAAAGGACACCAAATTGTGGTATGTCGACGCCCACCTGGGCCACGACAAAAAAAGACTACAATACCGGACCCAACCACTAGAAGGCGGAATAATGCAGCATAGTGAATCCAGAAAGTCTTCAAGCTGCAAAACTACACTGACAGGTAAGAAACTATACGTTTAGTTCGAAGACCAGGCTCGCCTATTGGTATTTTTTTTTTAACAACAGATTTTATTTGGTTATTTTGCAATAGGTAGGGGTCGCAACCCCGCCAAGGCATGAAAGGCAGAAGGATAATTTGTGCCAACAACCATATATCTGACTTATAACAACATCCATTAAACGTACAGGTGTAATAAATATATAACATAAAGACAGTCTCCGGTCTCCACATTCGAGCAAATGGTGCATTTGTCAAAGCTTGCATTATAAAACATGGCGATACAACCAATTTAAAACTCACAGTGGGAATATTGAAGCTCAAGAAAAGCAGGGCCGTTCTCGGGGATCTACCTCTGGCAAAGGAGGAAGGTCGATTCCACGATAATCTGCCCATCTAGTCCACATTTTGCGGTGTTTCGCAGGGTACCCTCAGGCCTCAAAAACAGCAATCTCAGCCCCCTTACATTTATCGACCTCTGTTTTCCATTTGCCTATTGTCGGGGGAGATGTCGCCTTCCACATTTGCGCTATGTCCCTCTTGGCCACGGTGAGAGCTAGAAACAATAGGTGCTGTTTGTACCGATTTCCCCCAATATCCTCTGTCGAGTGTAATAGGAAAAGTTGTGGATCTACCGTGAGGTCCCACGCCAATACCTCGTGGAGACACAAGCTGATCCTACTCCAAAAGGGCTGTAGTGCCGAGCAGCTCCAGACTGTGTGTAAGAATGTCCCCTCCTCCCTATCGCACCTCAGACTTGTGGGGGCTGGGATAACACCCACCTGCCACAGACGAACCCTTGTGAAATATGCGCAGTGTAGATACTTGAATTGGATGAGCGAATAGCGCGTGGAAACTGCTATGCCCCTTGGGCTAGCGATGGCTTCGGCCCTGTCGTCATCTGTCAGTTCGGGTATATCAGCCTGCCATGCAAGTCGTGTCTTATCTAGTGCGGTAGGCGAATGGGTCGTCAGCGTCTGATATAATTGTTTTATCTTGTGAAGTCCGAGGTCTCCCATAAGCAAGCGGCCCTCTTGGGGCTGGAACTCAGGAAGGGCCTCTAAAGTGCCAATCTGAGGGAGAAGTGCGTGTTGAAGTTGAAGAAATTTGTAAAATTGAGATTTGTGTAAATCAAAATCTGAATGGAATTGTTGGAACAACTTCATTGTGGTACCACGTAGCCCGTCCCCAAGAGTCGATATCCCCACTCGATCCCACCCCCTGGACACCTTCAAGGTCCTCACGGAGCGAAGATATGTTCCTTGCCATAAGGGAGTCAATTGGGTAAGTGTCCCCTGCCAACCCATCTGTCGGGTCTTAGCCGGCCATAGTTGTATCACCACCCTGCCAGCCAGCGGCAAATGATCCAGGCGGGTGGAACTGTATAACAAGTAAAGAAGAGGGAGGGACCTGATCCATCACAGCATGTTCAGCTGAATATACTGGGTCTGTGGGGGAATTATACCACCATTCGTTTATTACCAGGATGTGAGACATAACGTAATGGGCATAAATATCTGCTGCAGCAATCCCTCCGCAGTATGTGGATTGCGTACAAGTACGATGTGCCACTCTGACAGCCCCTACTCTATGTTCCACATGAATGTATTTTGTATGGCAGCAACTTGCGCGAACCATGAGCGTGGAATGGGATATGGGAAGTTCTGGAGGCGATACGAAATTCGTGGCAGTGACACCATCTTAAAAATTGCAGAGCGCCATACAGGGAGAGGGGGAGGTAAGACCATATTGAGGTTTCGCTGTTGAGGCCAGCTTGTAATGGAGTGATGTTGCGCGCCCAAGAGACTTTCGGACACGGGGAGATATATATGCCAAGATATTTGAAGCCGTCTGTTGCCCGGGAATGTTGTGATGCCCTGGCGTCACGACCTTGTGTCTGCACACCGGGAATAATATAGATTTGGTGGGGTTAGTGTGAAGTCCCGTTGTTCCTCTGAACACCCTGAGGATTTCCAATTTCCTGGGTCCCGAATACCAGGGATCCGTCATGAAGAAGAGGACATTGTCTGCCTACAATGTTAAATGTTAAATGTTGTATACTTGTAAAGCGCACAGCTGCCCCAGCAAAGGGGCGTCCCGGCACTGTATAACGCTGGGGAACCCATCCTGGCTTTCCCTGTGAGATGGTCCCTCCTGGCCATCTCCAAGGTGAAGACAAGCATCCCCGGCGCTGATGGGGCCGTTAGTAGAGATTAAGCAAGCTATTGCCCAGAGTTGCTGAGTGGGACCCATGGTTGGAGTAGGCACCGAGGCGAGAATTATCGAGTCCGCTGACCATGGCCCAAGACCCTGCCGCGTCGGGAATCGAACCCTGGTCCCGGGCCGACCACTGCTTCCGGGTCTGCCGCCTCTAACCAGTGACTCACTACGCCACAATGCTTTATGGACAGAGCGCGACTGAGACCAGTCGAAACCTCGAAGGACCGGGTAGCTCCTAACCCACGCCACAAGGGGTTCAATCGTGAGAGCAAACAACAATGGGGACAGGGAGCAACCCTGCGGGGTACCCCGCTGGATAGAAAAGGGTTGTTGTGCAACACGGGCCGACGCCGTCAGTTCCGTGTAGAGCACGCGTGTGTATGCCAAGAAGCGGGCCCGAAGTTTAGCGCCTCGAGTAGCTGGAATAAATACACCCAGCTCAAGGAGCCAAATGCTTTATCTATGTCTGAAAGGAGCAAGCCGGTTGGCCTGCCTAACACCGGGGCTGCCCGCATGGCATTATGGACGCGTCCAATATTATGACGAGGAGCCCTGTGTGGCATAAAGCCCGACTGATCCGGGTGGATCAGGTCAGTGATACAGCTCCGTAAGCGATCAGCCAACACTTTCCCCAACAATTTGGGTTCAAAGTTTATAAGGGAAATGGGGCAGTAGGATGAAAGGTCGGCCTGGCTTATGGAAAAGTACGATTTCTGCATGCCTCCTGAATGGTCGCCAGCAGATGGGGCTCCAAGGTGTGTATGTTCGGCCTCAGGAATTCCATTGGGAATCCGTTAGGTCCGGGAGCGCGTTGAGGGCTCCAGTTAGCTCATCCATTGTGATCGGAGCGTCTAGTTGTGCGCGGAGATAATCAGAGAGGCGTCGGGGAGATATCTACGAGGTCTGCTGAGATTTGTTCTTGCTGTGTATATATATGGTTGCAAAGTGTTTCGCAAATTTCGCAGCTACAACCTGTGGTGTCATGTGCAGGGACCCATCTATACCGCCAATAGCAGGAATAATCGCCGGGAACGTGTCCGCCTGGCAGAGACTTATCGCCCCATTGATAAATCTGGTGTTGCAGCTCCTCCCATATCTCCTTTGCTTCGCCCATAAGATGCTGCCTACGGTCCTGTTGCGCTTGCAGCAGGTTCCGCCGAATAGTAGGGTTGGGATTGATTGATATTGAGCTGTGAGGCCAACGATGCATGACAAGACTCTAGTGTTTCCAACTGTTCCCGTCTTGCCCGCTTTTCTTTAGTGCAATAACTAATGGCAGCCCAGCGCATTGTTTGCTTAAGGGCTACCCACAAAATAGTCCGAGAGGGGGCAGTAGGGCAGTTTTCCTCTAAATATGTAGTGACTGCTCCGTGAAGCGTATTCTGATATGCGTGGTCCCGTAGGTGCCACGGGGACATACGCCACTGAAAGGAGGGTTTGCGGGAGCGGGTGTGAAACCGTAGGCTAACCGGAGAAAGGTCGGATAGCCCGCGGGGCAGATGGGTCGCAGGAGAAATCTATGAAGGTGCACCCGGGTAACGAAATAAGAATCTAATTGCGATTGTGACCCATGCACCTTGGAGAGATAAGAACAGTTGTATTCGGTGGGATGATATTTACGCCATATGTCAGCCCGTCCCAAAGTGGAGGCAAGTGTGTGTAGCTTAGTTGGGCCCGGTAAAGGTGCACTGTCTGGTCTACGTTGGCGATCCAGTGGATCCATGATATCGTTCCAGTCGCCCCCGAACAAAGTCAAATCCTCGGATATGTCGTCCCAGATCCCCAGAGTTTGTCAATAAATGTAGTTCCAAGAGGAGGAGGTGCATAGATACTGCCTATAGTTACCTGTTCCCCGAACATTGTGCATGTAACAAAGAGGAAGCGGCCCCCTAGGTCTGCCTTGTGTGCAATGTATTAGAACTAAACTCTACGGTGAATAAGAATAGCCACACCCCTGGAGCCCTCAGTAAACCCAGCATGGTATACATGATGAAAAGGGAATCGAGCCAAACAAGGGGCCTTAGTGCCCAACAGATGGGTTTTCTGTAAGAGTAGGATATCAGTCCTGTATCTTTTGGCTTGCTGTAAAATTGCCCCCGTTTCACTTTGTTAAGGAAACCCCTGATGTTCCAGGACACTACTGATAGGTCCCCTATGAAAGTAGCATCACCTGACATCAACACCTCTTGAAATTAACGGCAAGAGAGCACAGAGATCAGTTCCAGAATGAGCTGCCTGTAAAACTAAACCTAAAAACTCTAACCTATAAAAACTAAATGTCCCTAAAACCCCACCACCCCCCACTGCCACAAAATAGGAGTATCTGTTGCAGTGTGCAGAACAGGAGAACCCCAATGGGGGGACCCTCCATATCCACACCAAAGGATCCCTTCCCACCCCACAACCATACGAAACAAGGGGCAATACGTCTGTGGTTGCGCAGTCCCATAGTCGTCCCCCACGCCCTCCGAGAGGAGACTATTGTTATCAAGGTCCCAAACAAATCAATCCCAAGTTCACTTGTGGTTCAATCTCTTATACAGCTCCGGGGTGGTCAAGGTGGCTGCTCCGGACTCTCTGACCTCCTGCTCGAACCGGATCTCCGTAGTTTTTGGGACTTATTTTCCTGTGGCCGTTGACTGCGTGAGCTGCGAGAGGAGTCTGAATCCACCACCGGTGTAGAGTTTGGTCTAAGCTGGTGGCTCTCATCTGTTTAAGGCGAAAACGGCCTCAGGTGTATCAAAAAAGAATGATTTGTAGTTTTAGATAACACGCCTCCTGGCTGGGTACAGCAGCTTGTATTGCAAATTCAGCACTCGCAGTCTGCGCTTCGCAGCTGTGAAGGATTGGCGTTGTTGCTGAACCAGTTGTGTGTAATCCAGGAATATCATAATAGAGCTAGGGTCATGTTGAAAGCCATCCTTGTGGGTCCGGCCACATCGTAAAATTGCGTCCCTATGGCATAGTTCAGGATTTTGGCCATGACTGGCCTAGGACTACCTGGGGGAGGCCTTTGCATCAAGGCGCGGTGGGCCCGCTCTACCACGAAGGTCAAGGAGAGAGGAGGTCATTTGGTATGGTGTCTGTGAGCCACTTGGCGATGAAGTTGGTCATCAAACCCCTTTGCATCCCTCCGGTAGGCCCACGAAGCGCAGGTTGTTGCGTTTTGCGCGACCCTCCGCATCCTCCACCCTGGAGGCCAACTCCTGCGACACCACCGTGAGTTTGTTCACCTTCTTTTGAAGGGTGGACACCATGTCCTCCACCGTCGAGATTCGGGTTTCAGTCTCAGTGATGCGGTCCACAGCCTTGCGAAGGTCCTGACGTAGGAAGGAGACCTCGGTCCCCACTGCACCTATCTTGGCATCCATGGTGTTTTCAGCATGGTTGATTGCTGCCAGGAGGGCTGCGTTATCCGGAGCTGCGCTGCCCCGGTAACCGTCCGTGCCCCCCCAATGGGAGCTGTGAATTGAACTATGGTGCCCTGTTTGGGGCCTGTGCCCCAGGGTCGGCACTTACTCATCTTTGGGAGCAGCCCTGAGCACGTAGAGGAGAAGCTCCGTGGTGCAGGGTTTGGCGTGTGTGACCAGGCGGGTAGTACCAGCGTCAGAGAAAAACAGCAAGCCCTTCAGGCGTGCCAGCCCAGGCCACCCAACAACCAAGGCACGAAGGGCGTCCAGTCAAGCCAAGGTGCCGCATCATCCCCACAGCATGGTCGCAATGGCCGTGAATAGTCTATGACATCCAGGATCTTGAAAGGGAGCGGATCTCTCAATGGGATCCCGGCAGGCCAGTGCTCCCACACATCACTTGTCCAATCTGTATCACGCCCAGGGTGGTTGCGGTGCTCCGGGCCTCTTCCTCAACAAGGCCTAGCAACAGCGGGATACCGCTGGGGCAGCAGACAGTGCACCTCCACCAGCGCAGCCCCCCCCCAGTAAGGGGACATGCAAATAGAGGGTGGCAGCAGCAGTGAGAAGCGGGTCAGCTCTGGCTCATACTCTCACCTCATGTGTCTGTCAATGTGTCGCGTGCACTCCATCCACCCCTCGGCAGCAGCGCCTCTCTACGCCAGTTCAAACTGGCCCAGCCGGCCGTAGGCACCAGTGCCTCCCCAACTGCATAGTCAAGGGAAACGTGGGCTATGTCCTGTGCAGGCCTCGCCTTGCTCCTGGCCCACCGCGTCATGAGAAGGCAACTTGTGAAGAAGGGAGGGGGGGGCCCAGCCGCGTCAGGGGCCCTCAGGTGTCCCGCACTGCAGTCTCGAAAATGGAGGCACTCCCCCCTCTGACCCCCACTCCCAGGAGCCTCATTCACTGACGGGTGGGGGACAGGTTCCAGTACTCCAGCATCAGTCTCCCGGGCCAGCTCAGGCGGCGGCCCTGCACTCGTCCCTGCAGCCTCACTTGCGGCCCAGATGTTCACTTTTGGGGCGCTCAGCCGCACCGGAATCAGTCGCGCTATTTGGCCCCAGCGTCTCAGAGGGCGCCGGTCGGGTCCCTGCGGTGTAGGTGACCAATGTGGTGAAAGGTGGCGAGCACCGCAAGCCGGTCCTGCCACATGGGTGAACAAGTGGGTGATCTCCGCAGTGAGGCGGGACAGCGGCGCCCCCACCCCGGGTCCTGGCCCAGCAACCACTCCCACACCGGTCCCCAGGCAGGGCCGCAGCAGGTGAAGAGACCGGGGAAGGAGAAACTGCCCCCAGAGCCGGTAAGTGAGGTGTTCAAGGGTACAATCTCTTTTCGAGCCCAAGTGGCTCAACTATGGCACTATTATCTTATGGCTGGCCCAGAGGGGCCCATGATTTTCTCCCGTAATTGCCCCAGGCTCGTGCATACTTCATTTTAAAAAGCGCTAGTGCACTCCATGTTCTTGGGGGTATAATTTGTTCTACAGAGCCCAGGTGGCTCCAACGTTTGGCTACATTAGTGTCAGAGCCAGATGGCTCCAGCATTTTAACAATTATTTACCGAGCCCCAAGTGGCTTCAACAAAGGGAGACACATTTATCCTGCGGGCCAGTGAGAGCCCATGCTGCATTTTCACTTTCACAGCTTCCCAGCAAGTAGTGGGCAGCTGCACCGTTTAGGTTATTCTTTATTTCAGGGGACATGTTTTTTTTACTCCAGGAGTGAGACGCACTCTTTTGCCCATCCTACCTTGGCCGGCACAGCTGCACAGCACTTAGTGCCAGCTGCAACGTTTAGGCCCTTCATTGAAGATGTCCAGCTAGTAGTGGGCAGCTGCCACGCTTAGGTTTGCTCCAAGTGCGCCCCCCATGACCGTCGCTGCATTGGCAGCGCTCCCTGATTTTTTGGACAGAGGGCATTTGAGCCCCTTATAGATGGCCAGTTGGCCCAGGGGACTATTAGGTGTGTAGGGCGCAAGGCCCTAGTGTACTTTTTATAGGCGCTAGGAAATGTAATGTTTGTAGTGTGATTTATGCACCTTTATTTATGCTTATAGATATGCTTTTATGCTTACTAGGTTTTACCTACTGTCTTATGGTTTTTACTGTTGTCTAGGTTTGATTTATTCCCTACTGCAGGTTATGTTACTAAGTTTACGGTTATTTCCTAATGCAAGTAATGTTTAGGAGTTGTGGTCTACCAGATTTAGGCTTATGAGGTTGGTGCAGAATAGAGTTCTCGCCTTATGTGCCACTGTGCTTGTTCTTTGATGTAATTTTGTACGCGAGGAGCTTGTATGCTCGATGGGGCTGCAGAACGGGAGGGCTCCCTGATTATTGCAGAATGATTCTGGAGTCTCCACGCCAGGCCTGCCACTCACCCCCTCTGAAGACATGCGGACACTGGCCCTGTCCTCCTGCCGCTTCACGGCATAGATTACACCCCCCATGCTTTTGGAATTTTGGGGACCGACTGAACTTAAAACCAAGGTCTCAACCCCCCTGCCTGACCTCAAGTTGGCAGCCTCAGTCGGTCTCTCCACGATGCTCTTATGCTCCCGGACAATAGAACTGGTCAGAGTCCTGAGCTTAATCACATCCATCACCTGACCTTTATCCTGCTCTCCCTCCTGGACATGTACTCTGAACCGTCCCTCAACCGTAGAGACCCTGCTATTTGTCCGATGTACGGTGGTGCTACCTGTTAGCTGAAGAGGAGATGGGTTGTGGATTCCCCCTCGGCCATCACCTACCCTGCGGATTTTGGGCAGACTTTTCTTCGTCTCTCTGTCGTTTCCCCCTCCTACACTTTCACCCCACCCCCTTCCCGCTCCACGCTCCCTTCTTCTCGCCCTCTTCCCCTTTAATGTTTTTCTGTTGAGACCTAGCCATTTGACCGATGCCCGGTGGACCTACCTGATAGCTGAAGAGGAGATGGACCGAGGATTCCCCCTCGGCCGTCACCTACCCAGCCGGACCTTAGACTACCCCTTTTGCCCTCACCCCCTTTCCATTCCTCACCCCATTTTCCTTTTCTTTTATGCTCCTAAAAAGTTTTTTCTTTTGTAACTATTTTCCCCTCGTCTCTACGTCCTGTCTTACTCCTACCCCTTTACCCTATCCCCTTACCCTTCTCGTCCATTCACCTTGTTTCCCTATGTTCTTTAAATGCTTTTGTTGATACTTATGTAACTTTTAACTGATGTAATTTGCAACATTATTGTCCCTCATGTAAAGCGCTCTGATTCCATCGGGTCTAGCCAGCGCTATATAATTACTCATTAATTAAATGTGTTCCCATTTAGTACTCTTTCTCCCTGTGTCTACCTCCCTAGCTCCTATCCTCTCTCCCCTGAATCTCTCACCTTACCTGCTAGTCTGCCTAGCCCCCTGTCCTTTGTGCCATTGGACTAAGCACTCCTTCTCCCCTTGTTGGGGAAAGATCCAATTTTTATACTCTGGAGTGTCAGCGTGCCCGCTGAGAGAGTTCACTGCGCCAAGGGAGCCACTTACACTCTCTCTCCCCTTTTTGGGGAAGGATCCAGTATGTAGGCCTGGAGTCTCAGAGACCCCTCTGAGAGAATCCACTGCGTAAAGGGATCCTCCCGCAACAGAGATAGGGAAGTGATACCACTTCCCCTGGGATCACAGCTTACTGGACTTTGGTGTTGCTTTGACTCGTCTCCCGGTTTGTGTCCCCGTCACCCTTCCCCTCCTCTTTACTTGCGATGTCCTTCACCCTCACCTCCTCTTTCCCGCCTTCATTACCTATCTACTTCCCCAGCTCCTTCCCCCCGCCCCTGAATCTTTCCCCCTGCCTGCTTTTCCCCTTTCGTATTTGTGCTTATTGTTTATCTTGATCTTACAAGTAACTATGTTTCCATGCTCTAATAATTGTGTAACCTTTGTAACGATGTAACCTGTAACTTTGATCTGATGCTCATGTAAAGCGCTCTGATACCTCCGGGACTATCCAGCGCTATATAAAACCTTTAAAATAAATAAATAAAAATCCCTCCTGCCCGCGGAGCCAAAATCGATCCGCAGAACGGCTCGGCCGAATCGTCGGAAGAAGACTCAGCCCACGCCTCGCCGAGGCACTCCTCGCCGTGGATCACAACTCAGGCACAGCGACCCCAGGTAGGATCCAAGCACGACACGCTCTGCAGCTAGGGCATCGGCCACGCCAATCTGGTACTCCTCTGGGCAGGATGAAGAGAGGATTTCAGCAGATTTACGGTGTGGGTGGACGGAGCCCGCTTAGGCTGCGTCCGCATGATGGCTCCCTAAGCCACGCCCCTTCGTAATGGTATTTAATTAAAGAAAATTGGATTTCTTAAAACGGTATGTGAAGAGAGACGGAGGGCGATCTTAAAAACTGAGTGTTTACTGATCTCTCGTAAAGTTAGTTTACTGTTTCAAGTCCAAGAAGATAGATAGCTACTGAAAAAATCTTATGGGCTTACAGATGGGCCAGAGGCTACACAGTATGGCTTTGGGGGCACCTGGTTGGCCTAAAGCAGGTTTCCGGTAATTGTTAAGGAACCTTTCTCTTTCTCTACTGAAGCAGAAATATCTTCAGCTGCAGTAGGTGCTAGAGATTTGCCAAAGAGTGCCATGGATCTGACAGGCACTCTCGGTGAGACAGAAAAGTAGACGATGAAATTTTCAGGTGGGTTTTAATAGCTTTGGCGTCAAAAGTTCCAGGGGTGGTGCCACCGTAGGATTCCCTGAGGCCTAGTTACCCAAGTGGTGATTCTTCAATTCAAAAAAAGAAAAGTTTGCCTGACGTCGAACATTGCACGGCACTATTCAAGATAACCATAAGAACTGTTCACCAAATGACCAGGACATCCCTAGCACAGTACTGCATGTTTCACAATAATGTGCCAGGATTAGCTGATCTCTTTAGTGCCTGAAAATGGAATCTAGGCACTTTGGAGCTCTGTAGAAGAAAGCAGGGGTTTCTTAAGTAGCAACAAAACAAAAGGGCAATTCTTTCTTAGCCCGGTACAGTCTTTAGATCAGAAAGCAGGTCCTGTGGTCGCCAGTTGTTACGTTTCTCGTAAGGTACCATTTGGCCTTGTATTTTATACCGGAGGTCCTGCTTTGATTTCCCTGATCTTATCTGGAGGTTGCTTAGAGTGCCTACAAGTTGAATTCCACTTGTCTCCTTGTTGTAATCAGAGGTTTTATGCTGGGTTTAACTGACCGGAAGTAGGATCTGTCAGCTTCCGAGAGGACTCCAGAAGGTTTGGCTAACATTCCCAGAAGCCCAGTCATTGGAACTTCATAGAGTGTAATTTAAAAAACCTCTGGTTCCGGTTCTTCCATTGATAGCTGGGGCATTCTAATTCCTTCCACCATTTTAGTGCAGAAACTGTCCTGGCTTTGTGCCTATATTTTAATGTAAGGAAAGGAGTCAGGTGCTATGCTTTGCTAGGTTGTATTGCATCTCTGTAGTATATACATCCTGTGTACTGCTCGAGGACAAGGCTCCGTGCAATGCATAGAATATTCCGGTACTAAATTGCTGGTCTCATGTACTTTGTCATGTGTTCTGTTTGACGGATCATCATGAAATCATCGGTCATCTTTTCATACTCCCTCTCCAGAGTTTCAAGAGTCTGTGTCCCTGGTCCTGCCTGCAGTTTAAAATAACTGGTTATGCTCTCCAGAGGATAATTTTATGTGCCCGCTATTAAAATCACATGATGTTGTGTCCGCTCAAAATGGAGGCCCAGTGTTACGAGTACAGAACTTTGCCTTTTTGCCTGAGCGCTTCCTCACAAGTATTTATTAACATTATAGAGACTGCAAGCTGCCATTGCATCTCCTATCTGGAACGGCCAATAATGTACCTTTATGGCTGCATGCCCTCTTTAGTTCTCCTAAACCTCTTCGATTGTGGGTTCACTGTGAACATAACAAAATGTATTCTGGTGCCACCAAGAGAATTCAGTTAATCTGGGTCATTCTGGACCTGTGTATTGTGAGAGCCTTCCCTGCCCTATAAAGTTTGACCTTCATCAAAAGACTGTGGATCTCTCCCTAGAACACACCAGCACAGTGTGGCATTCTGGTGGTTCCAGCTCCTTAGCTGTTGGTTGGGTTTCTTTTCTGTATACCGCTCCTGGCCGAGAAAGCTCATCCCGCAATGTATGGAGGCCCAACACTGAGGCCTGTTCATTAACATTTTACTTCCAATATGCAAACTTGTTACATTTAGCGTTTCAGGCCTTTAAGGCATTCCTCCCAGGTGTCAGGTTTACCATGGGTGTGATACACACAACAAGATCACAGTCATCTTTTATGTGTTAACACAAGGACTTATGCAACTGGCCTCCCACATAGCAGGCATTATCAGACTGAGGCCAGACCGCCTCAAGAGGTGTGTATTTGTACCCTATAACTGGGAGTTGCACTGGGAAGACCATGACTCCATCTTCGAGGATCTGGAGTAGTGAGACATAAACATGTTTGTTGCTCATCTGAACACAAAATGCAACAGCATCATCTCCATGACAGCCTGGCCACAGAGGTTTGTCCATGCCTTTCCCCCAACAAATCTGATTTGAGGAGTCCTTAAGAACAAAGAGATAGGCATGGTCATTGGCCCTCTTAGTGGCCACAACCTTGCCCCTCAAGCAGAATGCTTGTATTTCCTGCACCTCTTTCTATTCTCATGCAAGACTTTTTGTCCATGAATGAGGGAGGTTTCTTTACGAATTTGCAGATTGACTGCCTGGTTCATAATAAACAAGTCTTTGCCCACCTATGCTTCTCTGATCACCTTGAACTCTGCCAAGAAATCCACCACTGTGTTTCAATGCCCAAACCCGTGGTTGGAATTATTGCCACTGGATTAACTTGTTTGACTGATGACTTGATATCATTCTTCGGAAACTGGGTGGAGTGCCGTATCCAAGTAGGTTCTTGTAAAAGCTCCATCGGATCGGAGACAAAGAATTAGGCCCAAGAATTATTGACTACCTCCATCAATGCTATCGGACGTCATCCGACTGATCTTATGCATTTACTCCTTCCGTTGAGAAAATCCACTACCAGGTAGGTGCTCAACTTTGTCCTGTGGCGCCTAAACGCAGAAGCCCTTTGAACAGATGGCTTTTTGTGACATTAGCTGTTCTCATGGAAGCAATGTTCTTGATTGACCATTGCTGTGACTCGGAGGCCTACCTTCTCCACCCCTTTGTAAGGGCGCCCACGCTTGTGTTGCTCCAAAGTGGGGAATGCCATGGCACCGATGTCGTCATAGAAGCTACGGAGGATCTGTACAGGAGGGTAAGCCCCTGACTAGTGACTGTAGTATCCAAACTGCCTTGAGACCCTTTCACACCAGTAACTACATCCAGGGACTCTGCCTACAGGACATGGTGCAATGTGACTGCACAGTTTCACTGTGTACCCGATACATGTTTGAGGTATTGAGCAGGCCAGGGAACCTTCCCACATAGGTGGTGAAAATGTTCATGCATGCAGATCTACTGGAAAGAGATCCATATTAAATGGATGCTGAGCTTGCCAGAGGATGTAGGCCTGTAAATGGTGGTGAGGCATCAGTTTGAGGGTACGAACAGAGCAAATTGCACACTTTTGTTACAAATGCTGGGAGTGGCTAAAGTGTTGCTTGCATTGCCCTGCAAATGAGCCACTTGTGGCATGCAGTGGTGTTCTGCAAGCTGCAGCAAGTCATGGCAATGGACAAAGTAACACACAACCTGGGCGGTCTGTAGATGAAGTTCTGGAGTGTGGGGACACCACGCCTGGGACATTTATGCTTTTACCATTAAGGCTGAGAGTGCAGACACTGACCTTGGATTATACACCTCTTTCTAGAACTAACTCAGATTCCAAGGACCAGAGAAAAAGAAATGGTGCAGGACACCCCAGAGAGGATGAGGCCGAAGGAAACGTCCAGTCGGATCTCATGTTGTTCGGTTTGTGGGGGCGGGGAGAGAGGGGGCTAGGGTTTCTTTGCTTCTTTTTCTTACCTGTTTTATTGTTGTTGCTTTCGATTTTTTTAGACCGTATCACTGTAGGCGCAATGTTCTAATTGATCATCAATAAACCACTATAATCGATATAACTTTGTACCCCTTTCTTTTCCTCCGCTGTCAGATGTCCTACCCATGTTGTGCGGGAGAAGTGTTGGGTGCAGCTCGGGCAAAGTTGCCTGTATTGCAATGAACACAGTTTCCCCCCTTCGCAGGCGAGCTGCAGAGCTCAGGTCATCCCCAGAGCTGATGGGAGCTGTGCAAAGGGTCAAACCTGCACACTTGCTGCGATGCTGCAAACATGTTAGCAGTGCATTCAATGCACTCAGTTAATTCTTGAGAAATGATAGGAACATTTTGACCGGCCATTTAATCTGCAGTATTTAAACTCTGAGGCCCGAATCGAATAAATGAATGAATATAAATGCAGAAGGTTAACTGACTTCTGTTTGGAGCACATTTCTACATAGCTATCCTTGACTACGCCAGTGTGTAACACGTGCAGAAGTCCATCAAGTGGAAAATACTTTGTATGGCTAATACTTTGTATCTATGGAACTCCCCTGTACCCTCATTAACTATTATATGAGTTTTCTTCCCCCTCCCCTCTGCCCACTTTATAGACATTTACTCCTGAATTTGTTAGGAATTATGAATGCATTTCCAGAGAAGGAATCCCTTCACTGGTATTTATTTATTTATTTATTTACCCAAAAACTCCCAATGTCCCGTCTCTAATCCTAATCCAGCAAATGCTGCAGTTCTGCCTTACATGCGGAATTACTACATTCATAAATCCTTCTTTTTGTTAATTTACGTTTTGGGATTGGGATTTTGTGTGTTTAAGGTGCCTTTTTCAGGCACCCAAATTTAATTTACCAATGCAACAAGTTCTGAATCGTACCCCAATCTGGTGCTACTTCCATAAGAATACCTCATCGTGCACTAGTATTACCGCATTCGGAGGCTTCTAAAACCATCACTGAAAATTATAAGAGCAGTTGTTAAACATGCATTAAAACTATACCACTAATGTCGCGTGACTTGGCACCTATTTTTGCACTGCCGCACTGATAAACTGCTGCGGCCCCAAATGGCTGGACAACGTGACAGCGAGGGGCTTCTTTTTGGGACGCTGGTCAAAGATACATTAGTCCTCAATACTTTGCATATAAAGAACATATCACTATCCAATCAGTAAAGATGTACAGCATCATTTGCTTCTCAGCAGCACGTTATACATCTGATTTATGTGCTTAGATATTGGTTTTATTGATGGTACCAGATGTTTACCACCCTCTTATGGGTGGTGGTATTTTTATGTGGTGTGTATCAGCTTTATAGGATGCTGGACAACCTTGACTCTGGCGGGTTCAATGCATGTGGGTGTTATACCATCTATCGAGTTATTGCGCCCAGCCATACATTTGCAGAAACTGTCATTTCTCAGGGTAGTTCAATTTCTGTTGAATTTTGGAAATGTGACTGTGCTCTTCCGGAGGGACAGCGTCTCCTGTACAACCTAATGTGGAATATTTGAGGCTGGGATAGCTAGAAGAAAGAGGCAGCCTCTGCCTCAGGAACTAGGGAGCTACAGAATATATCGTACTTTCGATCAGACCTCTCCTTCCTTCTCTTGGGCTGTCTTACTGTGTAACCCCCGGCATCCTTGCTTATAACTGATGTCAGTGTGTGCGCACCAGTTATTAAAAGATCATGTTGTTGAAATGAAGTTAATTCTGTTTGCTCTAATTTGTAAGTTTGGCACAGACTAATGATGTGTTAAGAGCCACAAACGGCGCGGAAGCGTGCGAGCAACATTACCGTCTGTGCGCCCATGTTTAGGCGCATTAAAAAGCACTTATGACTCGGAGCAGAGTGGACATTATTGCAAATGGAGGCTCGTTAAAGCGCGCGTTGTAATTATTTCTTCATTTCAGTGTGCAACGTGCGCATCTGCAGTCCGAAATCCACGGAGCAGCGCGGTGGTTTATGGGCCGTCGACACGGTTCAGACTTCGGTGTCTGGGTCTTAGGGCTGTGACGCGGCTGGAACCGGCCGTATCTAGGCCCGGGCGGGATCGACGCGTTGGGTCAGTTTGAATGCAGTGGTGTGGTACTTGTCTGATCAGCATTAGCGCACGCAGGAGTAATTGTAATTCCATTTATAAAGTGCTTTCCAGTGCTTAATTTGTAAAAAAAAAAAAAAAAAAAAAAAAAGAAGTGCCGGGTCTCCCGTCAGGAGGCAGCTTGCACCAGCCCATTTCTCCTATTAGCGTTGCCTAAAACAGAGCCAACTCCCAATCACGAAAGAGCGGAAAGGAAACTGCCGACTTTGGAGCTGGGGAATGTGGTTCGATTCTCGGCGTCGCTCAACATTCTGTGATTCTAGGCACATCACTTCATCTCTCTGTGCCTACCATAAATGAACGTGAATGTGTCTTTAACTGGTGCTCATGAAAAGCGCCGGTGGTGAGCCCCGGAAACCACCAGCTCACTGTTCAGAACCCAAGGTTAGTGGTTATTGTTTATAATTGGGATTAGTATTGTGTTCTGAAAGAGATCGGTCCATACTTTTTTTTCTCCTATAACAACACTTAATTCGTTTTATTGTAGCACATAATATTCACACCCAACACAAAACTCAGCAGAAACTCTGCCATACACTGCAGGATAATGTCCCTCTTTCAACCTACTTCACCAAAAGCAGTCTTCAGTCTGTAATGCTCCCACCATTTCCAACATATCTTTCGGTGGTTCCTGGGGCAAACGCGTGCTTGATAAACCGGTTCCTCCAATTTTGAGGAGCGGTCCATGCCCGCCCTCCACTCCTTCATTGTAGGGGCTTCTGGTGACTTCCAGTGTTTAGCCAGGTTTCTCTTCACAATCAGTGTACCCAGCCCCCCTAGCGTCCGGTTCCCCCTGTGGCCTCCCAAGTCATCAACCAGACCCAACCGTGAAAACCCTTGGTGATGCCTCAAGGCTTGGGCCCAAAACTCCTGACAGTGCCGCAAAGACAGAGAGCCAGTACTGCTGGATGACGGGACACGTCCAAACCATGTGATAAAATCGCCTGTGCCTCTCCCACATCTACTACTGACAGGATTGGGAATGTTGTGGGCTCTCCACAAGCGCTTGGGTGTGCAGTAGGTGCAGTGTAGGCAATTCGGTTGAATAAGATGCAGCAGGGCTGAAAGGTTCAGGTCACCATGCCCGCCTCCCTCCATTCCGCTTCATCCAGTGGATGCACCCAACACTCCCTTAGTTGCGTCAGCACACACAGGGAGTGATTTACCAGGGATTTGTAGATCTGGGAGATGCCTTCCTTTGCTAATAGGCCTATAAGTATTCGACCCTCCAGGGGGTTATAATCGGGAGGTACGACAAGCTCCTCCCTATAGCCTGAGAGCGAATGACGGAGCTGAAGGTATTGAAATCATTTTGATTTATGGAGGGCGAATTCTGTGTGAAGGTCTTGAAGGGATTTCATGTGGCCATTCACCCAAAGGTCACCCAGCTAGGAGATGCCTATGTTGTCCCAGCTCCTGAACCCTTCCAGACATGTCACCCGATCCAGCCATCTACCAACCTAAAGGAGGGGTCTCCAGCGTCACTCATGGGTCCCAACATCTTCATGACAAGAAAACTACTCTAGTGTTCTTGTGGAATGAATGAGGGATCGGGGCACCATAAAGGGTACCCACAAGGTCATCAACACCGAGCAGGGAAACATCTGCCCTAAGCATAGGATCTGTCCACCCCCACACAGCCAGTCGTTCACTACTACAATGTGCGCTGCCCAGTAGTGAAGGTGGATATCCGCCACTGCTCACCCCCGTCATAGGTGGAGTGAATGTGCTTATCAAAGGACATCCTGGTAGGTTTATTAGGCCATGGAATTTCTGAGCCAGACAGATCATAGCAACAAACGAGAGATTGGGAATGGGAAATTCTGGAGGACATAGAAGAGTCGGGGAAGACCATAATTTTATATAGACCCCCCAACACATTGAGTGACAATTTAGCCCATCGATCTAAATCAGTCTGGATCCTGTGAGTAAGGGGACAGAAGTTGAGACTCCATGCTAAGTCTGGTACCCATGTCATTTGAATTCCCAAGTACCGGCAGCTTTGCTCCAGATCAGTAGGGCTGGGTGATAGTTTTCATGATCTCTGTCACCTTGAAGATGCATTGGTAGTGATTTAGGCCAGTTCAGTATCAGTTCCAATGCCTTCCCGAAGGTATCAAGAATGGATATGAGGCGGGGTCCATTGTCGGCAGGGCGAGCCATTAACAAATGGACATCATTTGTGTAAAAGACTATTCCATCCTCCAAAGCCACACCCCATTCAAACCCCCACACCTCGGAATCACAGTGTATTCACAAAGCTTTGGGTTCTATTGCCAGGGCAAAGAGAATAGAGGATAGGGGACACCTCTGTCTAGTTCCCCGACGATTTGAGAATCTGTGGAAGGCTGCACTGTTCACCCGCACATGCGCTTGTGGCCCTGCAAAAAGAGCATGGACATAGGTTGGGAATCTTGGACCCATTCCCATCGTGACCAACACCTCTTGGAGAAAGACTGAATCCAAAGGATCAATGGCCTTTTCGAAGTCGAGAGGCATCAGTACTGTGGCACAGTTTAGCTCCTTGAATTTTGCCAGGGTGTGGAGCCCCTGCGAATGCAGTGCCTGTTGCCACGCCAGTTAGATAAAGCTGCTTTGGTCCGGGTGAACAATGCAGTAAAGCACATGGGTGAGACGTTGTGCCAGAAGTTTAGAATACAGTTCAACCTCTGTGTTGATGAGAGAGGTGGGCTGGTAAAAGGCACACTGTCCGGGGGCTTGCAGGCTTCAACAGGGCTACGATAGTGGCTAGGTACAATTCAGGCAAAAATAAACCGCAGCCAATCACCTCAAGAAGCATGCTGGGGAGAGTGGGTAGAATAAGTTCAGTTAATGATAGTATTCGATAGGGTAGCCATCGGGGCCTGAGGTTCTGCCCTGATTAAGTTCCCCATAGAGCGTCATTGAGCTCCTCCAGTGTCAAGGGCTACTCAAGGGCCTCCCTCTCCACTGGGGTCAGAGTGGGCAGAAGAATATCTGCAGTGAGTGGGCTCCCCCATTCACAGGAAGGGCGGGGCCTCGCCTTGTACAGAAACTTATAATAGTTTGCAGACCTGGTGGCCATGGCCTGGCCCGTGCTGGCTCGTGTGCCATCCGGACCATTGGTAGTGGGGATTACCCTGGCTGCCAACTCCTTAGTGGCCACCCAGTGCAGCAAGGGAAAACCTCCAGGGCCTGAACAAGCTTGTCCTAAGTTAGGAAGCAGGCATTGGGACCCCAAATGTTTCTTTCTCTGTCCCTCTTAGAGTTTCTCACTTGAAGGATGACCGGTGCGTGGGCTGATATTCCTCTGATGAGGATGCGAGAAGCCCTCTTCTAGAGGAGGTCTGTGGTTGGTAGCAAAAAGAGATCTGTATAGGGGAGGGAGCTGTGGGCTGCTTAGGCATGTGTGTATTCCCTGACTGTGGGATTCCAAACCCGCCAAGTGTCCCAAAGCCCCAACCCAGAGGTCCAGCTGGCTAAGCCTCTGACGACTCTACGTTCAGAGTCTGGGGCCCATAGAGAATCAAAAGAAATCAGGATGTCGTTAAATCACCCCCGCCCCCATAATGAACCTACTTATTGGGAGAGAGAGCACTAAGTCTCTGAGTGACAAAATTGTAGAATTGACGAGCTGCAGGGGAACGTATACGCTTAGTAAGGTATGCTGGCAGCCTTCTAACAAACTCTTTACTAGTACGAATCTCCCCAAGGCATCGCAGGTTACACAGGATATCGTCATCGGGAGAGGAGTATAATCGATACTTCCCTGGATCCAGGGCCAAACTCTGCATGTTAAACTCTAAAGCACCCATACCTGGCTAGGAGGGAGCAGTTAATCCCCATGATGTGTTTTTCTTGTAGCATTACTACCTGGGAACCATATCTATGTAGGAACTTCAGGACCGTCCCCCTCTTAATGCGATCCAGCAAGGCATTCATGTTCCATGGCATGATTGTGAAAGCCATCTTGTTGAGTCTTGGAATCCGGGTGCGGAGGGAGTGTAGCATTGTGTAAGTATCTTGGGGGCTTGATAATCTCCCAGCGCACCGAGCCAAGTGGTTGTGGACTATAACGGGTATGCAAGTTGGGAAGGGTGTAGCGAATTGTATTCTCCATGTATAGTGCTCAATATGACAACAGTAAACCAAACGCTATAATAAAACACCCAAAACCCCATCATAGAGCAACTAAAACCCCATCCCCTCACCTGCCCCTCCCTATTATTTCCCCCAATAAAAGTATCTATTGCCCGAAAACTGCCCCCCAATGTGATCATTGGCAGTAGAGGAAACCGATCACACAGTTTCCGTCCTGAGGCTCCTGATCTTTAGGGTATGCGGATAAGGTAGTGCTGGTGTGCATTAGTCTTGGAGAGCAGGAAAGGACCAATAGTCGCCCTTAAAATCAAGTCCGATATTGCTTTCAGTACCCTGGGACGAGGGTTCCACAGCAGCACTACTCCCCATTTCAGGCAGGCACCCTGTTCTCTCTTTGTCAGATCTGAGGTGGCTGAGACAGCGCGGAGACCATGGCCGCCTCTTTTGGAGCGCTTCCTTCGCCTGGAGCGGCTGCGCTCAATACCCATGGTCTGTGGAGTCCACGAAACCATGCGGTCCCGCCAAGGAGACTGGGATGTTGATTGCAGGAGACATTGATCTGCCACCCATTTCCAAGCCTTGTCTGGGTTGTCAAAGAAATGGGACGTGTCCGCTAAGATGACCCACAGGAGTGCTAGGAAGTAAAGCATATATTATAAGGCCATGGCTCTGAGTGTTTGTTTAACACGGTCATATGATTTGCATTGGGCCTAAACCTGTCTTGTATAGTCTAGGAACACCATCACTCAGCTAGATTGGTCTAAGAGGTGACGTTTGAACCTCACTTCCTGTAATATTGTGTCTCTGTTGCAATAGTTCACAGCCTTGGCAAATATGGGGCTGGGTGGGCACCCAGAGACCTGTGGGCCAGTTCAACGATGAAGCATGATGAAAAACGGGTGGAGTCAATCCAAGATGTTGTCAGCTGCTCTAGGAATACATCAGGTGTAAAAATGCCAGGTTACTCACTGTTTGACTCTACGGGGCATAGGATTGGGCTCCTTGGATTTTCACTGCGTCTGGATTCCTGAACTGTTGGCTCCCGGTTGCGGCTCCTGCTCCATGGTTGCGCCGCTGCACCCGCCCACACCGCCCACATGGCTGCGGGACTGCAAGGCAGTCTCATCACACCTGCAGCCTCTTCCCGCAGCGGCTACACCCCCGCCTGGGAGGAACAAAACCAGACTCCTCATTCCGCGCTGCGGGACGAAGCGCGGGGCTAAGGCGGGGCCAAGGGCGGGCCCGTTCTAGCCCGGGCAAGACCGGACCGGGCCACCCCTCTTGATTGTCCGATTGAGCTAAATAATCTTGGTAATAGTTCTTTTTGTATTCTGTAGCCCTGGGATATTGTTAAACGATGTCATCGCGTGAAAGTCGGAGCAGGGCTGTTAAATCTGTTAAATCTGTGAAAAAAGCTACAGGGACATTGGATGATTTCATCACAAGGACTAATACGAACATTGACATTGAGATCACTAAACTACAGCATAGGGTATCTTTGGAGCTGGAGGCAGCTAGAAGACTGTCCTCAGACCTTGCACTGGGTAAAAAATCTTCTTTGGGTAGCATAGCCCTAGCTAAAACTCCTGAGCGTTCTACTGGCGCCACTCCCATTATCATACTGGCCGATGTGCACTCTGCTCCTGAGGAAATAGTTACTTCTGTTGATGTCAGACTAGATTCACCTCATTTTATAGCTAATAGTAAAATAATTGAAAATACTACTAACGTGGATATGCCGTTGGAGGATGCTAAAGGGGAGGAAGCCAAGGGGAAAGAAGAGACCAAGAGCACACAGGGTGTAAGCAAGGTAGAGCCCAAACAAAAGAGAAAACATAAAGCTATGACAGTGTACGCTAGGAAAAAGGCAAAAGTGGCTAAAAGTCAGTGCTTTACAGGGGGGCTATGAAAATGGGGAGCGCAAGTAGCTTGCAACATCGGACGCCCTCAACTACGCAAATGTTAAATACTAGTGATAAAATGGAAGCGTCGAATTGCGATATAATAGTTGGGTCCCATGTCATTGGGGACGAGAAGGTCATCACACCTGTGGTAGAGATAGAGGGGGGCAAAGAGGAGTTTCTAAAAATTGTGTGGGAGACATTAAAGAAGCTTCTCAGGCCGCTGGAAGTCAGGTTAACTTGTATTGAAAATCAGCTCCTTGAGGTGGAGAAAAGTATTATCACTGTGTCCAGCTTAAGTTTAAGTGGCAGTGAGCTTCCAAACTCTGACGCAGTTGCTAGCCACTCATTGGCTTCTACTGTGACCCCCTTGGCGCCACCGAAAATGAATCCTTCTAATAAATCACATTTGAAGAAGGACGTACCAAATTTAATTGATCAGATTGTGAGTGATGTCGATACTCCTATTGCGACCACTTTGGCACCACCTAAAGGAATCCCCACTAATAAACTACTTTCGGAAGGTTCTGTACTAAATGTGAATACTCAAACAGTGGGAGTTGCTAATACTCACCCTCCTGTGCATACTGCTTCTGTATTAAATGAGCCCTCAGTTCAGAGAACCTCTGTAAATAAAGCTCACAATCACAACTACCATACACCCTATGTTAGAGATAACCCAAGGGGAGGATTTATAGATCTTCCGCCTGATGCAAGGCCTTTTGTAGTTGTACTTACTGGGGTCCCTGAACTAGGTAATCAATATGAGGAAACATTTTTGTCCTTGAAAAACAAAGTGATATATTGGCTGAATGAAAACAAGCCTGTTCCTAACCATATGAAAAGCAGAATTCTTATGGTACGAAGGGTGCCATGGATTGGCCCTATAAATAAATCAATTCCGGGTGACTGTATTGTAGTCTCATTTGAGGACCCACACACTGCCCAATATATATGTACCCGGAATACTTACGCAGGTACATCATCCATTGAAGTTAGACCCCTAACCTTCTTTTATCCCCCACTGAGGCATACCAACTATGGGGGTAACTGGACTATGACCCATCAATATTCTAGGCGTGGTACTGAATTGGGCAGGCAGGGTATTCACAATGGGTGGAATGGAGTCCCTACCTACAATAGGTATAGCTGTTTAGACGGAGTTGACTGACTCGTGCCTTCGTTTAGCTGCACCACTAATTCCTACGGCACACAACACCTATCTTGTGACGAGAATATTTCCACCAAACATGCCAATAGTGAGGAATTATGGGCAAATGGAGAGGGGGGTAATGATCATTGTAATAATGGGGATGCCCTAGCTAAGGAGTGCCCTTTAGAAGCCACCCTTATGAACCCTGAAAATGAAGAAGGTTGTTTTGGTGATAGAACCGACAACGGTGCAGTGTGTCTCGAACGGAACCACACACTGTAGTTGGTATGTTGCAGGATAATGTGATCTCTAGTGGCACCAACAATGGTCACTGTAAAGCCAACTTGTCCTGGTAGCGGGACAAATACACCACTGCTCTTGATTTCTTGGAATATTGCGGGGGTAAACAAAAACTTAAGGGACCCAGAGTGGGCAGATTATATTGATTCTAGTGACATTTGTCTATTGCAAGAAACATGGGCAATAGACATACCTCACAGGATAGGGTTTAAAACATTTGGTACTGGGGCAATTCAGTCTAATAGGGGTAGGCCTTCGGGGGGACTTATCATATGGGTCAAAATCACACTGAAGATCAAGGTTGAAGTAATAGAATCAGGTTCACCGGATATCCTGGCCCTAAAACTTATAAATATGAATGGGACAGAATGTTATTTGATTAATGTTTATAATAGACCCTTAGCAAACTCTAAAGTTTCTCCCACTCTTGAAATCCTGGACAGTTTTCTGAAAAGGGTGGTTGGTGATGTTGCAGTAATCTTGGGCGGTGACATAAACTGTAATTTTGAACCCGTTCTGGGGCTTGTAGACGTTTTTGAGGATGAAGATCAAGCTAATAACATTCCTCAGCTTGAGACCACAAACTTCGTCAAATGTTTGGCTTTGGTTGTGCAAATGGTGAGGTTAATGTCAGACCACGGCCTCAGGGCTTGTAACGGTCGTTTGCCCTCTGATCTTTCGAAAAAACCCACCTTTGTGAGGTCCGATACTAAAAGCAACTTGGACTTTATATTCCTTTCACTGAGCGTTTGGCACCATATGGTTGACCTCGTGGTGGCAAACAGGGTTGAGAGTGATCACTATCCATTGGAACTGTCCATTGATGTAATTATGTTTAGTGAACCTTCCCTGTTATCTACCCCTGAGGTTACTAATTTCACTTCGTGTGGTGATGTGGTGCAAGTTAGTAATAACAGACGTGCATTGAAATGGTTGCATGTTCTTGCAAATGGTAAGGCTCTTGCAACTGTATACTCACTATTTGACACTACCTTTGGGCCCATAGTTGGACACCTTTCTTTACCCAATTATTATGATCAATTCATTGCACTACACAAGACATTTTTTCAGGAGTTAAAAATACGTTTGACAAAAATGCCTAAAAAAAGTTGCAAAACATAAGGATTGGGTGTCATGGTAAATTATGGTATGACCAGTCATGCAAATTGGCCAAGAGGGAGCTTTTGTTGGCAATTAAAAATAAAACGAAAGATGATGTCAGAGCTGCCAGGGAGACATACAAGCAAATCCAAAGGATTTCAAAAAAGAAATGGGAGGAGTCAAATTGGGCGGACATGCTGGCTGCTGCCAAATCCAAGGACAATGTTGGGTTTTGGAGGCTGGTTGCTAATGGGTGTCATGCAGGCAGAGCTGTGAAGGACATCTTTTTAGATGAATTGACTTGGGTGACGCACTTCACAAGTCTATACAAAAAATATGATAGTGGTCTGGATGAGACTCTATGGTCACCACCCCCGATTGAGGGACTTGATTTCTCAATTGTCGAAACCATAAGGGCAATCACTGAATTGAAAAGTAGCAAAGCTCCTGGGCCTGATAAGATACCTGGCGACCTGTATAAGCATGAGATTGAAGTCTGGGCTCCATACATAAATCACTTGTTTAATGCTTTATCTAGTAATTGTCAGTTTCCAGATAGTTGGCGTGCTGAAGATGTTGTTTTAATATTCAAAAAGGGTAGCAGGTTTGTTCCATCAAACTACAGACCGATTAGTTTGATGGATACCTTGCAAAAACTGTATGCCAAGCACCTACTATTTCGGATAAACGATTGGATAGAGGAAAAAGCTATACTTACTAAACTTCAAGCTGGGTTTAGGGGTAAGGTCAGCCCCATAGACCAGGTCTTCAGATTCTGTTGCATATATTGGAAATATGTACTAATCAGGAAGGGGCACTTGTATGTCGCTTTTGTAGATTTGAGATCAGCATTCGACCTCGTTCCACGTAACTTGCTTCGGAGGTCCCTTAGTGAGGTTGGACTGCCAGGGTGTCTGCTGGCTCAAATAGTTGAGCTGCACGCTAAGAATTATGCTAACATCAGGTGGGGTCCTAATGGGGAATTGACGCGCAATATCCCCATAGAGCGTGGCGTCCGTCAAGGATGCGTTTTGGCCCCTACCTTATTTTCATTATTTGTCAACGATATTCCTGATCATTTAAACGATTGTGCAAATGATTCACCACAACTTAATGGGGAGAGGGTGATAGAGCGCGCGGGTCACCCGGCTCACCAAACTTTTCCACGCACTGGGCCCTGGCGTGATTATTTCCAATGTTAACGTTTTACTGGGGTGAACCAGGCGATTTCACGCACGCTCCTATGAGTAATCGGTTGGGTGATTCTTACACCACTTACTATTCATGTACCTGACTTACCACAGGCACATTACTCCTGACGGATCAGGAGCTAGCAGTGGACAGGTGATAAGGGTTTTCCTAAAAGGGAGAGACTTCTTTACACATGAAACACTTCTGAGCAAATACTTTAATGTATAATGACCACAGACACCTTGATGGTTTTAAGGGTTTTATATAGTAAAAGTTTAGGACGAAAATGCCATTACAAGTAGGCAAATGCAAAGAAATACATCAATGATCAATATTAGAACCAGAATATAACTCTGGAGGAGAGTGAGTATCATAGAGTAAAAGGGAACACTATAGGGCATGAATCATAATGAATCATTTATCTAATACAGTTTAATCTAGGGCAAAGACGTGAGGAAAGACCTAAGGTGTGGCCTAATCCCTTTATACTAATTCCTAAACCTTATGCTATCCTTACTAACTTTACGGCAACCATAGTAAGGGAAGGGGAATAAGTGGAACAAGCTAGATAAACAGTCGGGTTTAACAATGTCCTATAGGAAGGGTAAGAAGTGGAACATTTACTAATAATCAATTGCATACAATTACATTCAAAGGAGATATGGAGAATATCACAGGCAAGATTGCTTTAATCAGAGGAGGAAAAGTTTAGGGTATAGTATAGACAGTCACCTATGTCAATAGTTACCTAGGTGAGAATGAGGACTAACCCTGGTCACGGGTCAGTTGGGAAATAACGGGACAAGGACCCTCAAGGATTCAGGAAATACCAGAAGGTGAGCAGGTACAGCTCATGGGCAAACAGGACAGGATACCCCTCAGGTCTGGGTCAGGACTGGGTTCACCAAGGCACGACCAACCCCTCACAGCTTCGGTTGCAACGCCAGCGTTACCCCCTCTTCTGCACGGAATTCGCCAATAACCCCGATTGGGTTTTCGAATCTCCCAACAAAGTGCTTCGCTTAGCACTTAGGACTAATTTTCCACCCCTTGGAGTTTGTGGAAAGTTTCAGGGAGAATGCACCGCAGCACTCTGTATCAGGCACCTATAGAGTTCGTAGGGTCAGTGACAGGTCTGCTACTCGGACAAGTCGGACAATTTCTCTAAGCTAAGCTAGGCTATTTATACAGGTTTAAGTCCCTAAAACCACCCATAAATGTTGCAAAATGACAAAGTCCCATCTTCTGATTGGTCAAGGGAGGTGGTTTGGTCATAGGTACCACCTATACTGCACGTGACATTACCCCTCCCCCTAACACCTGGTTCCCAGGCCTACGTGTGGGAAAGTACAATAGTGAAGAAAAAGGTTTGCAACATTGTTGCACATTTAGAATAAATATAGCACATCTTCAAGGGCAAAGGTGCGCCGGGAAAGGACAGTCCCCTTTTCAATGGCCAATCTGGTCAGGTTCCATTGCTGCACGTCCCAGAATTTTGATCATGTGATGAGGGATACGTCAGCTTCAAAATGGAGTCCAACCTCAATTCAAGGCCCTCATTTACGCGGTACATGTAAAGTAAGCGAAAACAAATTAATAACACAGAATAAAATGAATACACTGTACACCATGACCAACTACTCTTAATCCCTTATTTTAAAATACTTATAGCATTAAGAGTTAGTGCAGAAAAGATGCATAGACAAAAGCGGCTTAAGATAGCATGAAGCATGATTAGTGACAAGCGGCCATTTTAACACCAATGCGCATGAGCGAACTTTTCCCTCCAGATTGCGAGTGCGTCACATCACATGGGTATGACCGACGCATGCGCAGACTGGATTTCTGCAAAGCGGCCATTTTATTAATGTGCAAGCTTGATTATGATGAAAAACACATAGGCAAGCCTCCTAGGGACACCCGTGTGTTGGGGAAATACAAATAAATGACAAACAATCGGAGTTAGTACAGTTATGATTTAAACGAGGTTCATGAAGAGAGCAAGTCGCGTTACGTGCGAATCCTTGCTCCATCAATCCCCTCTTTGATGATATTTACTATCATCACTACACATGAAAACAGATGCCAACTTCATTCATCCAATTCATCCATCTCAACCTCAATGAACTTATTGTTGAGCTTTCTTTCTGCCTCTCTGTGTGTATGATTGTTCTTTATTTTCTTATATATCTGGTTTCTTAATTCTTCTAATTCTAAGTCTTCAGCCTTTCGCCTTCCTCTTTTATTCACTACATATTTTCTGCATTTCTGGCATTTGCAGCAGATGAATATGATCAGAACAATCACACCTAATCCAACTATTGGCATCAGTATTTTCCATAAAAGACTTTTACCTAAGTTAGAGAACCAACTACCTACAGAGGAGAGACCATCAGTCAGTCTCTTCCAGGCACTGTCAACCTCTAATGGTTTGAGTTCTTTTTCCAAATTAGTAATGTTTCTTATATATTTCTTAATTTCGACACTTTTATCAGGAATGTAAGTGCAACAATGTTGTGCCCTCAGCATCCTGCAGACTCCGCCCTCTTTTGCCAATAAGGTATCAAGAGCAAGGCGATTCTGTAAAACCATTGATCTGATCGCAACCATTTCGGTATTGATCATCAGAAATCCAGCAGCAGTGTCAGTTGATAACCGGTCCACTACTGTAGATAATTTGCAGATTCTATGAGTATTCAGAACTACCCCCATTCCAGGTATCAGTGCACTAAAAATATCACCTACAATTTCTCCTACACTTTCACGTTTTCTACGCACTAAGCCATTAGTAATTTCATTGCTTCCAGCTGCATTGTTCACATGGTATATTTTCGGAAAGACAATGCCAAAGTAGCAGCTTCCATACCAGTGATCCGGCAATTTGAAATAAGCCTTGTTTCCACATATATAATAAATTCCTGGAAACACAGGTTCTGACCCATTTTTGAAACCCCAACCTCCAATTACCTTATAATTATGTTCACACTCGCTGGAACCGATGAATACATTGTTATAATACTCAGTCTTTTCCCTATGTAGACAGAGTTTCCCTTTCCGTTCAGAATCCAGCAACAGAGCAGAAGCAACTTCGCTTTGAGAGGTGTTATCCATGTTTTCAGCCCATCTAGGGATTCGGTCCTTCTCGTCATTTGCCTTTTTCTGAAACTTTTCCCTTCTCTTCTCTGCCATTTTTAAGAACATTTTCTCTTGTGCATGTAAGGAACAAGTCAGGTTATCTTTTCTAGCTTCATCTAAGTCTATGTCACCTATAGTCAGGAAATATTCCCCCATGTAGCGAGTCACTCCACCAAGGGTATGTACAGGATTCAGATTCCCTCTAATAGGAAGTTCTGAAAAGATAACGTCAGTGTTTGAGAAATAATACTGTAAAGTGCTTCTATAGAATAAGCTCGCTAATATACTACAGGAAATTCCATAGGTCAGGGGTAAATGGTGGTATGTCACGCCTTCAGCTACAGAAGTAGGTAGCATCATGCAGACATAGCAATCTTCTATTTCCATAGCTTCTACATAGTGCACTAAAAGGTTTGCGAAAACATTTAAGTGTGTCCTGTTCTTCATTTCAGGATAATGTAGTTCTCCCTTGTCTGCTGTTTCTAAGTCAGGTCGTGTATGTCTCAGCCTCATCGAATTGTCACGTCTTTCTACTCTTTGTGGTGTTTCTTCGGTATGTACAACTTCTGCGTCTTGTGTCGTCAAGTCTGTAGGATATATGTTAGGGTCTTTGCTTATCATAAAAGGTATAAACACTGTTAATCCTATCCATATCATTACTAGTACCACTACACTACAGATGCATATCTTACAGCATGTTTTGCAACAGCTAAATCTGGATCTTCCAGTGACATTTGAATCAGACATTTTATCTTACAGGTGGCTTTCTCAACCCCTCTTCGTTTCTTCTCAGCAGAGGTTTTACTTTGCTTCACCTCAAGGAGGGTCTTTGTCAGAACTCCGACCAGCAATGGACCCTTCGTCGCTTTTGCCACAAGCTTCGGGCTCATTAATTTCTTCCAACACCAGATAAGTCCATTCAGGGCTCCGATACAGTTTGTTCTGTTTCTTTACTCTGCCACCCTTTCGGATGGACTTTCCTCGGGCTCCTTTTCTTTCACTTTCAGCCCTTTTCCGGTCTTTCAGTTTCTCTTCGACTGTTTTTACTCTTATTCTTAGTCTTTTTACATATCGGGGTTCATCCTTCTTTTCGATCCTATTTGTAGTCGAGGAAACTTGCTCTTCCTCGTGAACTCTTTTGCCTTTTCTTCTTTGTCGCACTATGGCTTCAGCAGTGTCTTTTTCCCTTCCTGTCTGACTAGCTCCAGGTCTTTCATCTATTTCTTCTGCCTGGTCCCTAATCTGACCTAGTTCAGGTGAAGACTGTATTTGATCTTCGTTTGTGAGTGATTCACTGGACTCTTCTTCCTGAACACGTTCATCTATTACTAACTGGCCTTGTTCATGCTCTTCGATCTCTTGATTTTCTTCCGCATGAACTTCTGCTTTGACTACTATCTGTCCCTTTCCAGCCTCCTCTGTCTGAGAAGGAGTGTCGATGACTTGATCTGTCCCTACTTGGCCTATTCCCTGATCAGATTTGATGATGGCTTTGATGATCTGACCTTCTCCTTCTTGTTCTAACTCACCTGGACTGTCCCACTCACTACCTAGGTAAGAGTACTTTCTGGTTCTTATTGGATCAAGCACCAGGTCATCAGCAGGAAACCATTCAACTTCTTGACTTGTGCCTGGCAGTTCGATGTCAGCGGGATCCGGACCCTCTTCTGGAGTCTCCTCAGCTGGACTACCTTCGGCTTCAGTCGCGTTTTCTCCAGTCACCTTCTTCGTGTGACTTGCATGGATCCACTTTGGTACACCAGCACACTTCACAGCAGTTGTGGTGACAAGGATGACTTGTCGAGGCTTGCCCCACTTCGGTTTAAGGCAACTCTTCCGGGTATGTTTCTTCAGTACCACCCAGTCACCTGGTTTCAGCTTGTGTGCTGGGGTGGTAGGCCATTCGACAGCAGTCTCTCCAATCTGGTGAGAGATAGAACGCACTTGGTCACCCAACTGCCTGCAGTATTCTAGCACCATATCATCAGTAATACTTAGCAGTTTGTGTCCAGGTACCCATGCCTGTCGCATCACTCTTCCCATCAGAACTTCATGGGGGCTCAGGCCTGTCTTTCTGTTTGGAATACTTCTCAAGCTCATTAGCACCATGGGCAAAGCCTCTATCCAATTCATTTTTGTAGAGTCACACAGTTTTGCCAGCCTGGACTTGAGAGTGCCGTTTATCTGCTCGACTATCCCAGAAGCCTCTGGATGATAGGCACAGTGCAGCCTTTGCTCCATTTTGAATGCTTTGCAGAGTTCTTTTAGGACTTCGTTTGAAAAATGTCCACCTTGGTTTGTTTCAATTGTCTCTGGAATTCCAAAGCGTGGTATCAGTTCCCTAAGTAATAATTTAGCTACAGTCAGGGCATCATTCTTCTTTGTTGGATAGGCCTCCACCCACCGGGAAAACAAGCAAACTATGACCAGGACATATTGGTATCCCTTGCACAGGGGCAGTTTTATGAAGTCTGCCTGCATCCTAATGAAGGGACCTTCTGCTCTCCCAATGGTACTTTGTTCCACTACTGTCTTCTTTCCTGCATTGAACTGTTGACACACTAAACACCTCTGACAAAGTTTGTCTGCTGTGCTCCTGAATTTTGGACTGTAGAACACCTTTTCAAACATTCGGCACATGGCATCCCTCCCAATGTGTAATGGTTCATGTATTATCCGTGCCATTGCGGTAACCAATCGTTCAGGTAGTACAGGCATACCAGTCTTGTGGACCACAACACCATCTTCTGTCCTTGGTCGACATTCATCCTGCCTCCACCTGTTCCTTTCTTCCCTGTCTGTTGTAGTTCTCTCAATTCATCCCATGTTCCCAATCTTTCAAACAACATCAGTTGGCAGCTGCTTTCACCTCCCCATAATTTAATTAGGAGGGACATTTTGTGTCGGGCGCAGTACTGGGCAATTTGGTCAGCATATCTGTTTCCGGCTGTCACCTCGTCATTTCCAGATCGGTGAGCCGCACACTTGACCACAGCCAATTCTTTGGGCAATTGGATGGCTTCTAGTAAGTTTTGTACTGGTTTCCCATTTCGGATAGGAGAACCTGAGGAAGTCATGAATTCTCTTTGCAACCAGAGCTGGCCGAAGTCATGAACAACCCCGTAACAGTACTGACTGTCGGTATAAACAGTTATTCTTTTATTTTTCCCAATTTTACAGGCTCTTGTTAGAGCAATGAGCTCCGCTACTTGAGCAGATTTAACTTCGCAAAGATAGGAAGCTTCCAGGGTCCTTTCCAAAGTGACTACAGCATAGGCAGCACTCAAACCTCCATTCTCATGTCTCAAGCATGAACCATCCACAAACATTTTGAGGTCTTCATCAATTAAGGCCACTTCTCTGATATCAGGACGGGGTTTGGTGCTAAATTCAGTCAAGTCTATGCAGCTATGGTCAATTTCGCCTCCTGCCTCTACATCAATGGGAAGGGGCAATAGAGTGGCAGGGTTCAGAATGTTACATCGGGAAATTACTACATTTTCTGCACCAATGAGAATCCTCTCATACTTGGTCAGCCGACTAGGGGTGAGATACTGTGTCTTGGTTCGGGTGAGCAAGATCACAACTGAATGAGGAACAAATACAGTGACAGGATGTCCCATCACAATGTTCTCACTCTGTTCTAGACTTGTACAGGTAGCAGCTACTGCTTTCAGGCATCCCGGTAATCCAGCAGCCACTGGATCTAGGGCGGCCGAAAAGTAGGCCACGGGACGTCTAATCAGACCATGTTCCTGTGTTAAGACCGAGAGCGCACAATTGTCTCTCGTGTCACAGAACAGTTCAAAGTTCTTTGAATAGTCAGGCATTTCCAAGGCTGGAGCTGTGCACAGACAATTTCGCAATTTTACCCACGCAGTCATGCATTCATCATTCCAGCAAACTGGGTCTTCCGCTCCTTTCTTTGTCATGTTAATCAAGGGTTTAGCTATAGCCGCGAAACCCACTATCCACTGTCTGCAGTACCCAACAACTCCTAGGAACATTCTTACTTCTTTCTGGGTTACTGGCAGTGACATTTCTCGAATTATTTTAATTCTTTCGGTAGTGACTTTCCGGATCCCTTTCTCTATCTGGTGCCCCAGATATTTTACTGAGTTCTTACAGAACTGCAGCTTGTCTGGTGAGACCTTATGTCCTCCCTTTCCTAGGTGATTCAGCAAGGCAATGGTATCAGTGACACAGTCGTCTTGACTTCTAGATGCTACCAGTAGGTCATCTATGTACTGCACCAGGACAGACTCTTTAGGCAGTACCAAAGATTCAAGGCATTTCTTTAGAATCTGGTTGAAAATCGATGGACTTTCAGTGTACCCCTGGGGGACACGATTCCAGACATAGACCTGGCTGTTGAATTCAAAACTGAAAAGGAATTTGCTTTCTGGATGCAATGGGATGGAAAAGAATGCATGGCATAGGTCAATGACAGTGAACCATTCCGCATCCCAAGGAATTTGATACAGTATTACTGCGGGGTTAGGCACTATGGGACAGCAAGGTACTACAATTTGGTTTACCTTGCGCAGGTCCTGCACTACCCTATACTTTCCGCTAGGCTTCTTAATTCCAAGTATGGGTGAATTACAGGGACTACTCATCACTTCCTGAATGATGTTTGCTTTGAGAAATCTGTCTAATTCCTTTGCGACTCCTTCTTTCACTTCTGCACTCATTTTATACTGTTTGGTATTTGGGTATACAGCATTTGCTTTTATAGTTATTTTAACTGGGTCTACATTTGCCATTAAGCCTACATCTTTTCCAGTAAAATCCCAAACTTCAGGTATTACGCTCGATTGCAGTTCTTCAGGTAGACTTTCAATGGACATGGGCTTAATATCTATGTCGGGCCTCAGTAACATCAATTTATACAGGCCATCTTCATCTGGGGTCTGAATTTCAACACCATTTGGTGAGCAAAAGATGGTGCAACGCATTTTGCACAGCAAATCTCGTCCTAATAGGTTCACGGGACTAGAATCACAGACCACAAATCGGTGCATTTCCTTGAAATTCCCTATGGAAATTTCCATAGGCTCAGTTACCGGAGTACTGATTATTTGATTTGAAACTCCCACTACTTGGATAGCATCTCCCGAGAGGGGTAGGTTAGGAACGTCCACTGTTCTCACAGTGGAACGGGTAGCACCAGTGTCCAACAGAAAGGTGACATCTGTCCCTTCAACCTTTCCTTCAATGTATGGTCCAGTCTGGTCTACCGGTAAGGAAGCGCCAAGCACGCACTCCTTGTCCTCCCCTCTCAGGCCCCGTCAGTATTGATCATCGCAGAGGAAAGTATCATTTAACAGGTACTGTGGAATGGGTGCATTTCTTTCATTCTCTCCTTCCCACACTTCGACCCTTTCATTCTGTTGACCCTGATTCCTATAATTTTGTCTAGGAGCGCGTGGCACCGGGGGTTGATTTACCTGCTGTTGGGTCTTTCGGATCCCCTCTTTCTGCACCTGTGGATTTAAACCATTTACGGGGGCATTACCAGCCTGCATATGCGGACATTTATCTCTCCAATGCCCCATCTGACCACATCCGTGACAGGGGAATTTTTCCATAGCCTCTTCCCTACTCATTTTTACCCGGGGCCTGCCTCCACCCCCAGTATTTGGATTTGGAGCATTATTACTATTAGTCATTTTACTTAACTGTTTTTCTTGTTGTTCAGCTAATTTCACCTGAGCCCACATCACCTTCTCCTTTAGGGCTTTCCTTTTGTTCTCGATCTCATCTTCTCAGTATTTGGCATATTTGAGAACATCATCAATGGGTTTCCCTTGCCAACTGATTTTGTTATCCCTAATCCACTGGGATATTTCAGGTCTCAATCCTAACACGAATCGATAACAGAAATGTGTCATATCCTTCAGGTCCACATTATCGATTCCACTATAAGTTTTGAAGACCTGCAGTAACCTTTCATAATAGGAGTGGACTGATTCATCACGCTCTTGGGTAGTTCTATCTATGCGGGTCCAATCAGTTTCTTTTGCGGGCACCTTTTTCTTGAGGTACTGTATGACTTGCTCATACTTCCTCATTACTTCAGGTGCGGGAGCTCCTGTTATCTCGTCTCTCGCATATTCTTCGCTAGGCCAATCAATTTCAATTTTGCAGTCGGTCCACAAATCTACAGGGACCACAATGTCGAAAAAACCATCCAGGTCTTTCAGAAGACATTTCTGAACTTTTATGAAGCGTTCGACCTGTCGGTACCAATCGACTGGTTTCTCCCGTAATTTTGGAAAGTCATTGGTAAATGACACTATATCTTGTCTGGACCAAGGGACATGGACATATTTTCCCCCTGGGACTTCTCTCATGGGACATAATTTTTCTGGTTTGTCAACTTCTTGTAGGACGTACTCAGCAGTCCGTGGTCGCTCCTTGCTATCCTCCTTTTTCTTAGCCCACCTGGCTTTCCACTTGTCTAGATCTCCCCATTTCTGTGCTAAGTTTATCAGTTCTTTAATCTGCGTCTTCTTCCCTGCGGTATTCAGGTTTTCTAGATCTTTGTCTGAAAATTCTACCCTGTAGGATTTCTGTAGGACCTTGGATCTGCTGATATCTATTCCCATACTTACTGCCGTTTCCATTAATTTGTCATAGTATGATTTTGCGTTCCGAGTAAGGTGTTTGCACATGAACAACAACTCATCTTCCTCTCGGACATTCAATCGGTCTAAACTCACATTCCCTGCGCTCAGTTCCTCTAGCTCTATTCTTAGCTTATAAATATCTAGTGGTTTCGGATGAGGGGTTCCCTTTTCCAATTCTCGGGTCCACCTTTCTATTTCCTCGGGAGTTACCACTGTTGCCCTCTGAATTCCTGATGAAGACTCTATTAGTACGTCTTTGTTCCTAGTCTGAGTTCCAGTTTGAGACATACTGGGTCCCTGTTCCCTATTAGGCAGATCCATCAAGGAAACCATGGACTCACATTCACTTGTCTGGTCATCAATAATGAGTGGTTCCTTTCTGGGCGGGGGCATCATCGGGGTTATGACTGGAGTTTTGGGAGTATTCATTCTGTCCCCATATAGAGGAAAAACAGGACCAATTGTTACTGGAATAGTCAAGGCTTCAGGATTTGGATTAATCTGAGCTATGGCATGTATGAGATCATTCCGCTGTCCTCTCAGGGCATCTCTTTCCTGCTCGTGTAATACTCGATTCATGGGGGGATCCTGTATCATTTGGGGTACTAGAGAAGGATATAGATTCGGAGCTGATGGAGTGGACAAAACTAGTCCTTCACCAAAAGGGTTGTAATTCGGGACCACGGGGTCGGGTCTACCAAATCCTTCTCCTCCCGCTCTTCTCTGTTCTATCCCTGTAGAATCGGCTTCACTAGTACTTCTTCTTCCTGAAGGTCTCAAAGGAGTAGTTGAGCTCTGAGATCGGGCTTCTTCATTATAAGGTGGGGGACCTTTCATAAATAAGTCCTCTAAGAATTCATCTTCTGATTCACCCAGGGGCATCATGTGTCTGGTTTTCTCAGTACATTTCTTCCCTCCCACCATTTCACTAGCTCCGAACATGGGGAATAACCCTTCTACCATCATATTTTGTCTCCACTGTTTCAATTTCTGCTCCTTGGTTTCCTTTACCAATTTTGGATACCGTCGGGTCACTCCCTTGTCCATTCGGGGTCTGTCTCGCTCTAGAGCCTCAATCTCCCATTCCTCTAAAGCTTCATACTGAGTTAATCTAGGTCTGGGATGTAATTCATTCATTCGGGTCCTCAGGTTAAATAGGATTCTCCCATTAAAAGTACCATCAATGGGAAAGGCTAAAACTCCATCCTCCGCAGTGTACTTTACCCAGTTCTCTAACCATACACAGGTATGATACCCTTTTTCTAACATCATGAAAGAGGCTGGAGTATTGGGCGGAGGAATGATCACACCTTCCCTAGTTCGTACGGGTTTGTCAGTTTTGAAGAAATTCTTTATTTTGCTGACAAATGACATTTTTCTCTTTCCTCCGTACATGTTGTGAGGTCTGCCTTTACTCATCAACTCCTTATGGCACCCTAGATTTCTTGGATCAGGCAGAAAGTCAGGGTACCGCATACACCGCTCGTAACAATCTATAAGCTCGGTGCGGAAAATTTTGACTACCTCGTTTGAGCTTCCAATGCTAGCGCGACTCCAATTTCGCAACAACCAATCAGTACAGAGGTTGCAAAAGTTCTTGACCAATGGGTGCGCGGCCTTTTCGCGAGACGCGTTCTCACGCTCAGGCACTCACCCCTCCCTTACAATTTCGGCTTCACTACACACCCGCTGGTTTAACCAATCCCAGCGCGGCACGGAGTGACGTCAGAGCAGCCCTTCGACTGACTCCCTCCTTTACAAGGTAACGGAAACCTTGAATTTTCTTTAAAACACTAATGCTGATTTTAGTTAACAACACTAAACATTCGCCATTGTGTAGGAGTGTTCTAAAGAGATAGAAAGTTCTTCTTTTACTGCAAGTAAACCACTTCTGTCTACTTTTCATACACTTCGGATAGACTTCTCTTGCCTACCCTCACGCAAGCATTAGAAAACCTGCTATTACCCAGTCTCATCCACTTTCCGGGATATATACTAAGCCTGGGGTTCATCAGCGCTTCCCTTTGCTATCATACAAGCTCCGATGACTCTATTACTCCCTTAGTGTGACCCTTACTAGGTGATATCAGACCAAGGTTTCTATCAGCAGTCCCGTCACTATCATTCATACAGTTTTTCCGAAAAAGACCTAATTAGTGCTTCCAGTTCCACTTGAACCATGCACTAACCTTTCCTCCCTACAAATGACCTCAGAACGCGATGGATTCTACTCACCATCCGTTTTTCAATTCCCCGGGGATTTCAGACAACATTCAACAATCACACACAATTGGTTAATAAAACATATAATATTTAGCAGCAATACATATATATAAATTTTTCTCAAACATTTAAAATATTTTAAAAAACAGTTGCGCAATAAAATATTAAGTAACACAATCAATAATAAAAAAGTTTTAGCAGCACATTTATTTTTCACGGTTTATTTTCTAACTATCTTATCTACCTATCTTACTAGTCCTAACCATTCCTCTGCTTACCAGAAATTACTGATAGAGCGCGCGGGTCACCCGGCTCACCAAACTTTTCCACGCACTGGGCCCTGGCGTGATTATTTCCAATGTTAACGTTTTACTGGGGTGAACCAGGCGATTTCACGCACGCTCCTATGAGTAATCGGTTGGGTGATTCTTACACCACTTACTATTCATGTACCTGACTTACCACAGGCACATTACTCCTGACGGATCAGGAGCTAGCAGTGGACAGGTGATAAGGGTTTTCCTAAAAGGGAGAGACTTCTTTACACATGAAACACTTCTGAGCAAATACTTTAATGTATAATGACCACAGACACCTTGATGGTTTTAAGGGTTTTATATAGTAAAAGTTTAGGACGAAAATGCCATTACAAGTAGGCAAATGCAAAGAAATACATCAATGATCAATATTAGAACCAGAATATAACTCTGGAGGAGAGTGAGTATCATAGAGTAAAAGGGAACACTATAGGGCATGAATCATAATGAATCATTTATCTAATACAGTTTAATCTAGGGCAAAGACGTGAGGAAAGACCTAAGGTGTGGCCTAATCCCTTTATACTAATTCCTAAACCTTATGCTATCCTTACTAACTTTACGGCAACCATAGTAAGGGAAGGGGAATAAGTGGAACAAGCTAGATAAACAGTCGGGTTTAACAATGTCCTATAGGAAGGGTAAGAAGTGGAACATTTACTAATAATCAATTGCATACAATTACATTCAAAGGAGATATGGAGAATATCACAGGCAAGATTGCTTTAATCAGAGGAGGAAAAGTTTAGGGTATAGTATAGACAGTCACCTATGTCAATAGTTACCTAGGTGAGAATGAGGACTAACCCTGGTCACGGGTCAGTTGGGAAATAACGGGACAAGGACCCTCAAGGATTCAGGAAATACCAGAAGGTGAGCAGGTACAGCTCATGGGCAAACAGGACAGGATACCCCTCAGGTCTGGGTCAGGACTGGGTTCACCAAGGCACGACCAACCCCTCACAGCTTCGGTTGCAACGCCAGCGTTACCCCCTCTTCTGCACGGAATTCGCCAATAACCCCGATTGGGTTTTCGAATCTCCCAACAAAGTGCTTCGCTTAGCACTTAGGACTAATTTTCCACCCCTTGGAGTTTGTGGAAAGTTTCAGGGAGAATGCACCGCAGCACTCTGTATCAGGCACCTATAGAGTTCGTAGGGTCAGTGACAGGTCTGCTACTCGGACAAGTCGGACAATTTCTCTAAGCTAAGCTAGGCTATTTATACAGGTTTAAGTCCCTAAGACCACCCATAAATGTTGCAAAATGACAAAGTCCCATCTTCTGATTGGTCAAGGGAGGTGGTTTGGTCATAGGTACCACCTATACTGCACGTGACATTACCCCTCCCCCTAACACCTGGTTCCCAGGCCTACGTGTGGGAAAGTACAATAGTGAAGAAAAAGGTTTGCAACATTGTTGCACATTTAGAATAAATATAGCACATCTTCAAGGGCAAAGGTGCGCCGGGAAAGGACAGTCCCCTTTTCAATGGCCAATCTGGTCAGGTTCCATTGCTGCACGTCCCAGAATTTTGATCATGTGATGAGGGATACGTCAGCTTCAAAATGGAGTCCAACCTCAATTCAAGGCCCTCATTTACGCGGTACATGTAAAGTAAGCGAAAACAAATTAATAACACAGAATAAAATGAATACACTGTACACCATGACCAACTACTCTTAATCCCTTATTTTAAAATACTTATAGCATTAAGAGTTAGTGCAGAAAAGATGCATAGACAAAAGCGGCTTAAGATAGCATGAAGCATGATTAGTGACAAGCGGCCATTTTAACACCAATGCGCATGAGCGAACTTTTCCCTCCAGATTGCGAGTGCGTCACATCACATGGGTATGACCGACGCATGCGCAGACTGGATTTCTGCAAAGCGGCCATTTTATTAATGTGCAAGCTTGATTATGATGAAAAACACATAGGCAAGCCTCCTAGGGACACCCGTGTGTTGGGGAAATACAAATAAATGACAAACAATCGGAGTTAGTACAGTTATGATTTAAACGAGGTTCATGAAGAGAGCAAGTCGCGTTACGTGCGAATCCTTGCTCCATCAAGGGTGCCTGCGTTACTTTTCGCGGATGATACCATCTTGATATCCCAAACTAAGAAAGGTCTCCAGGCACTCTTGAACTTATTTAGTACGTATTGTGCGAAGAAAGGATTAGAGATAAATGTTGACAAAACTAAGTGTATGGCATTGAATCCCTTTAGGCCGGACAGGGGGACCCTAAGTCTGGACGGTCAAGTGTTAGAAACAGTTGATAATTTTTCCTATCTGGGGGTGGTGCTAGATTCTAACCTTACATGGAAGGCCCAAATTGAGAAAAGCAAGGTGTCATATGCCCAAAACGTGAAGCCAATTATTCGCAAACTCAATGCTAGTACAAGCAAATCTGTGACTCCTGTGCTTGAGCTTTTTAAATTTAAAATTCAATCTGCTGCCCTTTATGGGACTGAGATATGGGGGCCTTGGGCAAGGGATAGCTTCCATGGTCTAGACAACAAATTTATGAGACCCATTGTAAGGGTTCCTACTAGTACACCTCTAATACCTCTTCAGTTTGATTTGAACCTTAAACGAACTGATAACCATACAATCATTAGACCATTAATGTTCTGGATAAGAATATGGTCTACTCCAGAACTGATTGATTATAGGAATGGTCTTCAGGAAATATTGGGTCTGGACTCTCTTAACTCTATTTTCTGGCTCAAACACATTAAAAAATGGTTTTCAATCCTGGGCCTGCCACAGTTATGGGAGAATCCGGAAAGGCAACCGCATTATGTGAAATCTATGGTGAAACGAGCCTTCTGGTCCTTCATAACTAATCAGTTAGCAAATGTAAATAGAACTGGGTCTCTTACTCACAATTTTCAAGGTTTTAAAGACGAACCCTCCAAAGTCCTTATTTTTGAAGTTCAGGTATGGGAATCTTGTGACTAACTCTAACCTGGAATATTGGTCCAGAAGAAAAACGGAAGGGCCTAAAATTACACAGGGGAAGTGTATTATGTGCTCAGGTTTTCACAAGGAGGATGAGGTCCATATACTATTCTTTTGCCAAGCCTATACTAAAGCAAGAAAAAGGTGGATCAAACCCCTGTGTAACCTTCTAGGAATAAGATCTTGTGCTATGGCATATAGAATTATTAAAACAAACACTTCCCAATCTATTATATTCAGCATTAGTAGATGTCTTTATTCTGTGTACATTGTTCGCAGGAAGACTGGTCAATCACTTTGAGCTGTTAAACTTTAGTTGGTTTATAGCGTCATAGCTGCTTTTTATGATGATGGTGTATGACTTTTCTTTCTATTATGGTATATGTCCTGACCTTAGATGTTAACTGTGATGAAGTTCTGTATTTTAAAGGATTTTGCATGTATTTCTTGTTGAGAATGATTTATGATTCTTATAATTTAAGGATAGTTTTTAACTGTTTTTTGATTTGTATGTATAAAATGATATGGTTCTGTGTTTTTACGTATGTATCTTTTATGGCTATAGTAGCCGAAATAAAGATTTTAATTGACAAAAATGCCACATCCATTTGCACCTCCCCTATCTTCAATTCGAGCGCCGGGCAGGACTCCTGGATTGCTTGGAGGATTACTGTGGTATCACCGCTGCCCTGGGCAATCTGGGCATCTCCCTCCTGACACCCATTTTTGGCCCCCTGTGGGAGCTGTAAATGTATCAATTTTGGACCTGGCTGGGGTGCCAAAGTGCAGGTGCTCCCTTTGTAAATTATTGTTATGGATTGGTGATTCCATGAGTGGCATATTTGATTTACTAGTCAGTTCCTAGTACAGTGAACTGTGTGTGCCCAAGGCATGTAAATCAAAGGCTGCTAGTGGGCTGCAGCACTGATTGTGTCAACCACATAAGCAGCCTGTAAATGTAACTCAGGCCTGCCATTGCAGAACCTGTGTGCAGTCTGGTACTGCCATGTCGACCTAGTAAGTGCACCCACTTGCCAGTCCCCAATCTTTCCTTTTCTTACATGTTAGTCACCCCTAAGGTAGGCCCAAAGTACCCCTGTGGGCAAACTGCAGTGTTAATGAAAGGTAGGACATGCCCTGATGTGTGTGGAATGTCCTGATAGTGAAGTACTGCCAATTTCTTTGCAAAGGCAACCTGTTCCCATAGGACAGAATGGGGAGTTTGCTTATAGCTTCTTATAAACATAACTACCCCTGGGAACAAGGTAGGAAAATAAAGTTTAGTATGCCTAAACTCCGAATGTTTGCATCTTTTAGTGATGGTGATTTTTACATTCTGTGTTTGAAAATACCACTTTTACAAAGTAGGTATTTTCTTGCTTAGCCATTTAGTGTTCCTCTGCTAGGATGTCTGTCAAATGTCTGGCTTTGGAGTGACGGGGACTGGGGAGGTGCATTGGCTCCAAATAGTCTGGATGGGTCAGCGCTGGGCAGAATAGACCTGGGCTGCATTTAGAGTAGGGGGAGGAGATTTCCTTTCACCTGAATGGCCCTGGTCTGCCTTCCACAATGCTGTCTCCACCTCCTGTCAGGAAGCTGCAACAGAGAGGACAGAACTGGTTTTGACTGAGCACAGGGCTTCTCTGCCACCAGAGAACAAAGGATTTTGCTGTATGAATATTGGGGCCCAGAACTTTAGATCACTTCTGGGAATCCAGAGGAACCTTTGCCAAGGAGAAGAGCCGGAGAAGCTGAGGAGGAATACTGCTGTTGTGCTGTTTGCTGTCTGGGGTTGGCCATCATTGGCTATTAGCTGCCAAGGAAAGGAGAAAGGACGTTGCTGTTTGCTATGTCCACCATGGTTTAGGACAAATTCCAAGGGCTTGAATTGAGCTTGCCTCCTGTTCTGAAGTCTCAGGGACTCAAATACTTCACCCCCAGTCTGCCCTGAACTCCTCTGCTTTGAGTTCCGACATGCTGAGTGGTGCCTGCCAGTGTTCTGGGCCTCTGGAGGTTGTTTTGGGACTGGAGACTGCAAAAACTGTGAAAATCGATGCATCGCCTGTTTCTGACTCATCACAGCGGTGCGAGAGAAGATTTCCGACGCAACGCCTACTTGCAGCTGCAGTGTCTGCCTTGCAACGAATCCTGTGCACCGATCTCCAACGTCCGAGATCACTGCACTGATTCTGCGAAGGCCTGGTTGGAGAAGAACCACTGCATCGCACCGGATCGTCACCCATTGCATCAAAGAGCCAAGTCTGTCGCATCGTTTGAGGATGCATTAAGAAACCGACACATCCCCTCCAAATGCAGTAAGAAACTAACGCATCACCTCTTCTCCGATAAGGATCCGATGCATCATCTCCCCTGCGCAGCAGTAAGGAACCGACGCATCACCTCTCCCGAAGCAAGGAACCGAATCATCACCTTCACTGAGTGTAAGGAACCAACGCCTCACCTTCCCTGTGACCCTTTTTATTTGCATTTTTCGACACATCCAAGGTACTTTGTGTATAAGTGTTGCGTCTCACATTTTCTTGGAACTGAACTGTTTCTACCTTTTGGAAGTCATATATTTAGTACTGTATTGTGGATTTTTGTCATTTTGGTCTCGTTTTGGTTTAGATAAAGACTACTTATTTTTCTAAACTGGTGTGGTGTCCATTTGTCGTATTTTCACTGTATAACTGTATGTGTTCATAAATGCTTTACACACTGCCTCTGAGATAAGCCTGTCTGCTCGTGCCAAGCTACCAAGGGGGGATGAGGAGGGGTTGTTTTAGAAGTTTATTACCCTTACACTGACTAAAAGCAAGTGTCCCTATTTAGACAAAGGTACCTACCTCCTCCAACTAGAGACCCCCATTTCTATCAACGCCCAAAAAACGACGGGTTGGGATGTTGCCCCAAGCTATTGCCAGTGGTTAGACAAATTGCAAGCCTTCCTTTCATCAGTGTTTGTGTTGGATGTACTAAGTAGTAAGGGTATGCTCAGACATGGCTCTCACTATGGCACTGGAACTGTCACATAGTCACTATGGGCATGGTCGACATCTTTTAAGTTAGCATGAGCCCGGTAGCTATGATGCTGCTTTTGCGCACAATACTAAATGTCTTAATTTTTGCAAAACTCTGTTTATGCCTTTCACATGAGAACTCTTTGCTGTGCTCGTTCTTTGCCTGTTCCTGGAGTTTAGTCTAAACATTGTGAGCAAGGTCAATAAACACTGCCTCTTGTTTTTCTGTTCTGGTCAGGCCCTAGCACTTAGACAAAACATACCAATGCAGTTTTGCTGGAGACTCGTACTTTGATATTATGCGGATGCATGTTTAGGTAACACACACTTGGAGAGGGACCTTTCCAGGGAGAAGATCAACACGCACCTGTGATGTAGAAATTCGATCTATGGCCTGAGGTATGGGGTCTGCTGACAAAGCCCAGAGATCTTCTATTATATAATAATACTTCGGTTTACCAAGGGGAGGGAGCATAGGCACTAAAGTCCTTTCTCCATAGTATTTGTATGATGACATCACCCTTTATGATATATGGCCTTATTGCAATGCTAACAATATTGGTGTTATGCATCTTTATATTTTTGTGGCACGTATACTGCATTTTAGAGCACAGTAGTTAAAATAAATATTTTAAAGTACCTTCGTGACTCTGACAGATCTTATTGTGGACAAGTACGAGAGTGTGAGCGAAAAGGTGTGTCTTGTTACCGCGATTCCTGAGAGATCCAGGAGTGTTGTGTTCTGGTGTGTCTAATCATTGGTTTCTCCGTTTGTGATTAGGAGGGCGAGTGAGGCGCTATAGCTAGTCGGTCCTGGGCTCTTGGGCACTAAGGTGGTACGAAGGCTTAGTCCCTATACACAGAGGTTCCATAATCCAGCGCATAGTTCTGTGTATGTGCAGAATCACTGCAACAGAACCACGCTATACTTCACTGATTTGCCCTAATCAGGGGGAAACCGGTCTTGGGTTGCTTGTGTTCTGGTTCAGTGAGGACTTGGCCTTGCAGTTGAGGCTGGACTCTTCCTTTTGGAGCAGGTTCAAAACTGTTTTGCATCAAACTGAAATTACATAGAGAGCAATAGAACAATAGGTTGGACTGCTAAACAGAGTGATTTTCATTGGTTAGACAAATTGTAAGCATTTCCCATCAATTTTTGTGTGTTTGACACTCTAGGCAGTCCCTCGTCAAGCACTGCACATCCTCTATGTACTCACTTTTCGCCATGCGCTGCACACCCTGCCCAATGCAGACTACAAACATAATCATACTCTGCTCCCTCTCACCCAATCTTCACCCTCGCTACTGTCAAATTGCTAGTCAAGCACCGCACACACTGAGCCATGCTCTCTACACGCCATAGTCAAACATAGTAATGCTCTGCACCCCCTCACTCCTACTACTGTCTAAGTACACCTATTCATACTCTCCACACACCCTCTGCCATGATGTGCACACACCCTCTGCCATGATGTGCACAAGCGTCTGCTGTGATGTGCACACGCCCTCTGCCGTGATGTGCACACGCCCTCTGCCGTGATGTGCACACGCCCTCTGCCGTGATGTGCACACGCCCTCTGCTGCGATGTGCACACGCCCTCTGCTGCGATGTGCACACGCCCTCTGCTGCGATGTGCACACGCCCTCTGCTGCGATGTGCACACGCCCTCTGCTGCGATGTGCACACACCCTCTGCGTGATGTGCACATACCCTCTGTCGCGATGTGCAACACCCTCTGCCACGATGTGCAACACCCTCTGCCACGATGTGCAACACCCTCTGCCACGATGGGCACATGCCCTCTCCTGTGATGTGCACAAGCCCTCTGCCGCGTTGTGCACCTGCCCTCTGCTGCGATGTGCACCTGCCCTCTGCTGCGATGTGCACCTGCCCTCCGCCGTGATGTGCACACGCCTTCTGCTGCGATGTGCACACACCTTCTGCTGCGATGTGCACACACCTTCTGCTGCGATGTGCACACACCCTCTGCGCGATGTGCACACTCCCTCTGCCGAGTTGTGCAACACCCTCTGCCACGATGTGCACACGCCCTCTGCTGTGATGTGCACAAGCCGTCTGCCGTGTTGTGCACCTGCCCTCTGCTGCATTGTGCACCTGCCCTCTGCTGCATTGTGCACCTGCCCTCTGCTGTGTTGTGCACCTGCCCTCTGCTGTGTTGTGCACCTGCCCTCTGCCGCGATGTGCACACGCCCTCTGCCGCGATGTGCACACGCCCTCTGTCGCGATGTGCACACGCCCTCTGCCGCGATGTGCACACGCCCTCTGCCGCGATGTGCACACACCCTCTGCGCGATGTGCACACACCCTCTGCCGCGTTGTGCAACACCCTCTGCCGCGTTGTGCAACACCCTCTGCTGCGTTGTGCAACACACTCTGCCGCATTGTGCACCTGTGAACGGTCCCGGGCTGCCACACATGACGGGGGGACTCCCCGCGATAGGCCCGGTGTTTCACACACGTGAATCCACCCTGACTGAAAAGCTGCATGTAAAACATTTAAATTCATAGACTAGGCAAACAGCTCCTCTTACACAACTTAACACCAACTACAGAATAGCCCCATGTCACACTTTTAAAACTCTGTGCTGCATGCGGACTTTCAGACCTGCATGCAGGGAGATGTCACACTTGTAACCCTTCACGCCCAGAGGCTGCATAAGAGTAGAGAAATGTCCGGGTTTTACAACCGCGTCCGGTAAAACATCCAAATGTCCCAGCTTTAGTATGCTGTTTAGATCACCCCTGCGGGCCTTCCAGCAACAGGCAGAGTGGCGCTGCAGGGGCTCTAATATGAATACCAACAAAGCCTTATTAGCACGTTAAATGGTCTTTTAAAGAACTGTGAAGTGCTCGGGTGCGGTGTGTGTGTGCCGCCAGAAGCTGTCTCAGCCCGGGCCAACACACATGACGGAGAGGGGTAGGGGGGGGAGGGATTCATTTGTGGATAGTCCATTTGGCAAAGGGCCCTTCAATGGGTGAATATGGTGGGTTATTGGGTCCAGGGGGTTGGCCTGGGGCAGCCCCGGGATCGCGGTGCATTGAAAACAAAAGCTGCCAAGAAGCCCTATAGAAGCTTTCTCATTTACATCATTCTGCACGCTGCGGGGGAGGGAATGGGGAGGGGCTCTGCGCACCTGGGCACCACCAATACAGGAAAATATTAAAACGATTTAAAAATGAAAGTAACATTTTTTCCTCTTTGTCACATACCCGTATGGAACCCACAGAATATGTTAGTCGGGGGAGAGGGAGGGAGTGAGACAGACCGGGAGGGAGTGAGACAGAGAGGGAGGGAGTGAGACAGAGAGGGAGGAAGACAGAGAGAGAGAGACAGAGGGAGACAGACAGGGAGGGAGACAGAGTGAAACAGAGAGAGTGAGACAGTGGGAGACGGAGGGAGAGAGTGAGTGAGACAGAGGGAGACAAAGGGAGAAAGTCAGATTGAGAGGGAGTGAAACAGAGAGTGAGTGAGACAGAGAGTGAGTGAGACAGAGAGTGAGTGAGACAGAGAGAGTGAGACAGGGAGGGAGTGAGACAGGGAGGGAGTGAGATAGGGAGGGAGACAGTCGGAGGGAGAGGGAGTGAGACAGAGGGAAGAAGACAGAGAGGGAGGGAGAGAGAGAAGGAGTGAGACAGAGAGGGAGTGAGACAGAGAGGGATTGAGACAGAGAGGGAGGGAGGCAGAGGGAGGGAGAGGAAGTGAGACAGAGGGAGGAAGACAGAGAGGGTGGTAGACAGAGAAGGAGTGAGACAGAGAGGGATTGAGACAGAGAGGGAGGGAGGGAGACAGTCGGAGGGAGACAGATGGAGGGAAAGGCCACCTCCGCCACTGATTCCCTCACTTGTACCTTTTAACAGTGCCCATCAAGTCTCTGTGTGTGGGGTGTGTGTGTGTGTGGTGTGTCTGTGGGGGGTGTGGTGGGGTGTGTGTGTGGGGGGTGTGTGGGGTTGTGTGTGGGGGGTTGTGTGTGTGGGGGGTGTTTGTGTGTGTGGGGTGGTGTGTCTGTGGGGTGGTGTGTGTGGGGTTGTGTGTGGGGTGGGGTGTGTGTGTGTGGGGTGTGGGGCCCGAACCCACAATAGGTGGTTCGGGCTCGCTCGCTGCGCTTCCTCGCGTTACCGTGTCCCTGAAATTCTTTTCACAGAAGGGTGTGTCACCAACATGAAAAGTTTGGAAAGCTGTGCATTAAGCCATCCTCTTTCTGATTTCTGCTGCTGCCAGCCAGGCAGCAGTAGAAAGCAGTGATGGGCAGGGAGCTTTAAGTTTAAAGTGTGCATGTCTTTTTGACCGTCTGTCTTGCGATGGCCAGTAAGACATGCATATTTTAAACCTCTCTAACCCAACTGTCTATGGCAGCATAGGACTCCAGAGTCTTTGGGAGCGGTGATAGAGGCTGCTCCCTCCAATCCTGGCGCTGCTCTCATGCAGCATGAGTGCAGCGCCAGGATTTGTTAATGCAGTTTCATTGAGCCTGCCTGTCTGCCTGGAGAAGACCTGAGCGAGGAGGACGTCGTGCCAGGAAGGTAAGTGGGATTTCTTCTTTACTTATTTTTTACTTTTATGCCTCACCCACCCTCCTTATATGCCAGCCGCCACTGAAGAACTCTGCAGGGAGACCTCAAGTAAAAAAAAATAAAAAAAGGCCCTCCTTTTCCACTGCTATTCACTACATGTTAAGATTTGCTTCGTTGCTTAACACCAAACACCCCCCCCCCTTTGTGTACGTGCACCAAAAAGCACTGCAAGGACTGCTGAACAACACCGACCTGTAGAGCTCTAACCATAGTCTACCCTTGCACTCTCCACAGTTCTTCTTAACCCCAACAAATGTGAAATGTAATGAGCCGACATCAGTGCCTGTTGAGACGCAGTGGAGCCCACAACTTGTAATTATGGATCAGTGGGTCCAAGACTACTCTCAATTCCCACCCTGCAGGAGCTTAAACCATTATCGAGAAAAAGTAGCAGAGCAGTTGTTTGCGGCAGATGTAATAGTGTTTTTTTTTCTTCTAAATTTATAAAGCGCCTGGTTACTCCCACTGGTGTGTCCCCGCGCTATTTAAATTCACTGCAACTCCAGGAATCAGTACATCTAAAGACCAGAAACAGCCCTCTCTATCGTGTAGAGAGCCATGTTTTTAAATTTTTTCAGAAAAGACTCTCTGATGGTTCTTCACGGAGGGACAATGGTAGGGAGTTCCAGCTTTTTGCTGGTAAGTACCCAAATGAGCGGGCCCCCATTCGTGCTTTTTTTATCCTCGGGACTGTCACCAAATGGGTCCCGGTGGATCGCAGATGCCTTTCTGTCTTATAGGGGGTCATCAGATTATGCAGGTACATAGAGCATCTGGCCTGCAAGATACGATGGGCCAGGCATAATGCCTTGAATGTAATTCGTTTCTGAATAGGCAACCAATGTAATGTATCCAGTGCATTCTTCGAGGATGCCCTTCTTGGCAGAGTTAAAACCAAGCGGGCTGCTGCATCAAACAGGGGAAAATGATAGATATGCACTAAGTTCTTATATTCTAAAGAGAACGAGATATAGATTCGAATTTAACCCTGCCTGAATATTTGTTTCTTATCTATTGTGCTTTTTTAGCCAGCGTTATGACAACACATCTGTCAAAATGATCTGTTGCTAGTATTATACATAGAATGATCTCTGTGTACACCACTTTTAATTATTGTGTCTGTTTGACAAGTCTCTTTATACCATTGGCTTGAAAATATGTCAATCACATCATAGCTTATCCCATTGCAGTTTTCACTTTCCCCTAATGCTATTTTTTAATTGGAAGTATTCTTCCTCCTCCACTTTAGTGCTTGCATTGAACTGCATGAGGTACTGCTTTACAACTATAGCCTTTACGGTCCTCTCCTGCAGGCTCCCTCTTGTGTGTCTCAAACTAGTGTGCTAACTCAGTGTTCAGTAAGACATTAATCCCAGACCTGCTGGGTTTGCCAGTGCTTGTTCAATATGAAGGTAGTTGAAATCCCTTTTGGAAAGAGAAACATCTGCAAGGATTGTACGTAAATAGAAACGAAATAGTTGAACACACACTAGGTTTATGTCCTTCAATATAGAGGACACAGATACATTTGTTGGTCTTGATTTCCATTGACGTGGTCATAAGAATTCATTAGGCTAGTACTTTTTAGGTTTCGCCTAAGTAAAAGCTGCGCACTGCGCAGCTTTTCGCGCAGGCGAAAACCTAATGAGAATAACTATGTGGCTTGGGAATCCGCCCTCTGTTCCATTGGCTAGATCCATAAATGGAGGCTAGCCATTGGAACAGAGATTTGTCCGTCATGGCCGGACCAGATTCGTGGGCGTTCCTGCGATTTCTTCCCTCCGCAACGTTATGCGGCCGTGGGCGGGGTTTATTTATTTTTTTCGTCCAGGTTTGTTTTGGCCATTCTGCGGCCGACCGCCGCCGGAGGAAGTCCAGGTGAGTGCTTGTTTTTTCTTGCCTTCCCGCCCCCCCTCCCGCTGTCCGTTAAAGCCCCCTCACCCCCTGTCCGTGTGCCCTTCCACCCCAAGGAGGACCAATCACAAAGTCGCCCTTCTCCACCTGCTTGAGATCGGATAGGGTCCAGGAAGCTGCAGGCCGCTGCCCGCTGCTCCTCCTCCCGCAGGGAAAAAATCCTTTCATTCAACTGAACTTGAGCAAAGTTTTGTAAGCAACTCACAAAAAAACACAGCTCAACAACAAAAAATAGGAGGTTGCGGCATCACAACAGACAGTGGCAGGCCCCCCCCGGCCTGGGGGGAGACACCTCTCCCTCCGCACTTCTCTGGGACCTGTCGCCAGCATGTGCAAGGCTCCCTGTCGCCCTACAGCGCATTGAAGACCGAGGGACAAGAATTAGCGCTAGTTTTGGTGACGCATCTGCTGTGCGCTCAAGGTAGGAATGCGCTTATGCTTATCTATGTATTATATATAATTATGTATACATACATATTTGTATGTACTGGTTATCCTTTTAGGACGTGAACAAGTGTTTGACGTAGTAGTAAATCACTAGTCCACACCGCTCGTCTCAGTTGGTGTTTCGCAGATAGATGTTATTTTAAGATTTCTTTTTTATGCAGTTATGCATGTGCGTCTCTGAGGAGCCGGACAAGCCTGACATTCATCTTGAACAAGAGGCTCGCCAGTGCATCCCACGTCCGGCGGCCGCACGCGCCAGTTTGCATAGTGCCGAGCTGTGCGACACCCATTGTTTCGCACGCCTGGGGGTGGATAGGGGCAGTTTAAGAGATGATGGTGAACTGAGCCTATTTCGCCCTAATAGTTATTGAAGAATGAATAATGTGTGTTATACGACGCTTGCTGTTACAGTCAAGTCGCTTTCTAGAGATGTTAGCGGCAGGTGAATGTGTTCGTCACTCGAGGGGGGGAGGGGGTCATTTCTTCTTCCTCACAACGACAGAAGGCTGAGTGGGCCCCTTCGGTGCTCGAGGTTGCTGACATTTCTGCTGCAGGAGCATTAACCCACTGAGCAGGTTACCTCATTCCCTGTATAACGCAGTATCATTTGTGCCAGAGAGCCTCAAAAGTGCCTCAGTTAACAGCCTGGCTGGTTTCATGTGACACAAAATGTATAATTCGGTGTTTTAGTGAACGCCGACAAGTGCCACAGGATAACTGTCATTCATGGAAAATTGTACCAACCTGTATTTGGAGGTTAATCTAATTTGGAATTGGAGGTATGCAATGACAGAGGGTACATCTTGGGCATGCCAGGTTTGTTTGTTTGTTTTGGTCGTCCTGTGCCTGGTTGGGCTTTGCTTTCATCAAAAGACGCGTCTGTCGCGATATGAAGTGTTTATGGTTAAGGCCTTTTTTTTTTGCTGTTCGTGGATTGAGAACTTGTTTCCATTTTTTCCAGTTTTCCCATCACCAGGCAGTAACTTGCATGTTGGAGAATTTTCCAAGGTAAATGGTGCTTTCGATGGTTTTGCTCCATCATATTGGCTCAGATGGAATTGGGGGTGGGTTCGGGACAGTTTGATCCTGGCTGTGAGTACCACTTGCTGCCATTTTCTTCCCCTGAAGTATTTATGTCACAGCAGTATGGTGAATAATGAATTCCTTTGCTCCATTCACACTTCTTTTTTGTCAATATAGCAATGGAACCCTTTTAAGTTAGTAACTGATTGGAGAAAGTTTTGTCCCAACAGTTGCTCCTCTTCAAACTATCGTTACCCTCCAGTCCTTTTTCGAAAGGATTGCAATGTATCATTCAGGTCTAATTGATTGCAATAAACCAAGACTACAAATCCCAGAATGCACTGGTTATTTGACAGAAAGCCCATGACTCAAAGGGTCCATCCGGTGAGCCTACCTTAAGATCTGGGAGTTGGAAGTTTGGTTTAAGGAATCTTAATTATTTTCTGGGTTCAGTCTGTTATTGAATTAATGCTTGACTTTGGTTTGGTTTTTGCATATTTTATTGTGATTGCCCTTCTAGTGTCGAGGTCGCTTTTAGATCTGATTTGTGCTCTAAGCATTTTTTTCCTTTGCGTTATCTCCTAGGTTAGGTAGACATTACTGCAATGGTGTTGTACCACTTCCAAAGTGCCAGTGGTTTGTGAGATTTCCTCTTTTTTGTTTTTCTGATCTAGACATTTAGACCTCTTTGTTGCAGAATGAGCGGGGATGCCCCATATCTATACTGGTTGTCTACATATTTTATGCTTTACGTACGAAATTTTATCAGTGGAGTTGTATGACTCACAAAACTTCTGGTCACTGTCAGAGGTAGAAGGGGACATTTTGGTGCACAGGTAACATTTTGTGCGAGATTCAACTCTTTAGGAATTCAAAACAAGCACTGGCGTTGCCAATAGGTCTCGCAGTAGGAAAGTTGGAGCTATTGGTTTTGTAAATGACAAAGCCCTTTATGTATTTAAAATGATAACCAAAGTGAAAGGCATTGTTATTTGCAATTGTAATGGCTCCAACTGTCGTACTGCGAGACCTATTGGCACCGTGAGTGGTTTTTCGTGTGTGAGTGGCGTTGTGTGTGTGAGTGGCGTTGCGTGTGAGTGGCGTTGCGTGTGAGTGGCGTTGCGTGTGTGAGTGGCGTTGCGTGTGTGAGTGGCGTTGCCTGTGTGAGTGGCGTTGCCTGTGTGAGTGGCGTTGCCTGTGTGAGAGGCGTTGCCTGTGTGAGAGGCGTTGCCTGTGTGAGAGGCGTTGCCTGTGTGAGAGGCATTGGCTGTGTGAGTGGCGTTGGCTGTGTGAGTGGCGTTGCATGTGTGAGTGGCGTTGGCTGTGTGAGTGGCGTTGCATGTGTGAGTGGCGTTGCATGTGTGAGTGGCGTTGCATGTGTGAGTGGCGTTGCATGTGTGAGTGGCGTTGCATGTGTGAGTGGCGTTGCGTAGTTGAGTGGCGTTGCATGTGTGAGTGGCGTTGCGTAGTTGAGTGGCGTTGCATGTGTGAGTGGCGTTGCGTAGTTGAGTGGCGTTGCGTAGTTGAGTGGCGTTGCGTAGTTGAGTGGTGTTGCATGTGTGAGTGGCGTTGCGTAGTTGAGTGGCGTTGCGTAGTTGAGTGGCGTTGCGTAGTTGAGTGGCGTTGCGTAGTTGAGTGGCGTTGCGTAGTTGAGTGGCGTTGCGTAGTTGAGTGGCGTTGCGTGGTTGAGTGGCGTTGCGTGGTTGAGTGGCGTTGCGTGGTTGCGTGGCGTTGCGTGGCGTTGCGTGGTTGCGTGGCGTTGCGTGGTTGCGTGGCGTTGCGTAGTTGAGTGGCGTTGCGTAGTTGAGTTGCGTGTGTGTGTGAGTGGCGTTGCATGGTTGAGTGGCGTTGCGTGGTTGAGTGGCGTTGCGTGGTTGAGTGGCGTTGCGTGGTTGAGTGGCGTTGCGTGGTTGAGTGGCGTTGCGTGGTTGAGTGGCGTTGCGTGGTTGCGTGGCGTTGCGTGGTTGCGTGGCGTTGCGTGGTTGCGTGGCGTTGCGTGGTTGCGTGGCGTTGCGTGGTTGCGTGGCGTTGCATGTGTCAGAGGCTAAATGTAGCACAGGGAGACCTCCAGTGGTAAGACAATCAAAAACAACTTAGAAAACATTTCACAGTATGAAGAGATCAAACACATGAACGAGCGTGATACACCTCAGCTAAAAATCATGATAAATAACAACACACATTAGAAGTGAAACTGCAAGTACAGAAGGACCAGCTTTGCTTGTTTAAAACTCCCACTTCAGGCAGATGAGTGTAATGTGTAAAGCGTCGTGTGCACATGAGCAGATCGGAGTCTGGAAGCAAATACAAAGAAGAGGAATGACTGAGGCGCATTGGTGTGAAGCACATCAAAGGGCTTCTCCTCCCCTAATTAGCCGTTCCGGGAAACTGAAAGTACGGCCGGCCTGCGGCCGGCCATGAATAATTAGGGGAGGAGAAGCCCTTTGATGTGCTGGGCTGGCTGGCCCTGAATGCGCGTGCATGTTATCACGTGGTTCACGTGAACAGCATGAAAACCGCGGGGCTGAAAGCCCTTTGGTTTGAAGCTGTTTTCGCCACATGAATTCTCGCTCCGCTCGATGCGCTTGCGCGCATCGATAGGTCGCGAGACCTAAAAACTATTTCCATGATCACCATTTCCCAAAATAAATAAATGGTATTCAGCTAGAATATAGAATGCAAAAGATAGTGGGACCAAAATGTTGAGGCATGATTTTTGAGAAGCACAATTTTGTGAAGTTAAGTATGCATAGGGTAAAATAGATTTACTATAATTAATTCACAAACACACACACATATATATATATATTCACTGAAAAAACCATAGGTTATAGACCATATATAGTTAGGAATTAGCATTTACAAAACCTTGAAAATTCACTGAAAAAAACATAGGTTATAGACCATATATAGTTAGGGATTAGCATTAACAAAACCTTATTTTACTCGCACAAAACCATTGAAATTCGCATATATAGTTAGTTGCACTAACTATATATCGCGCACCCGCAATCCACTGCTGATGATGTCACATATTACATCATTCATGACATGGTCAGTGACATCACTGATGACATCACTGATGACATCTCAAATGACATCACTGAAGACATCTCAAATGACATCACTGATGACATCTCAAATGACATCACTGATGACATCACTGATGACATCTCGTTTGACATTACTGATCACAACACTGATGATATAATTCATGTGATAATACGATGAACCTCTTCCGACTCTAATATAACCTTAGATACAATCAGTGTAAACAGACACTCACAGACTGTCACTCATCCATGGAGTTACTCACACACCTAGTCAGTCATGCAAAGAATCAATCACACCTCCATTTCCTCAACTATACAGTTATACACACCTTACTTATTCAAACATATACTAACACATATTTACTCTCTTATACAATCCCTGATACAAGTTCACAATGATCCATACAGCCACTCACACATTCATTGGCTCTTATGCACAGTTATTTATATATGTCAACTCTCACATGTACTGTGTTTTACATATGTACTTACTTTGACATGTAGCATTGAGATATCCATTCACTCACCAATACACTCATGCACACAGTCAACCGCCCATACAGCTGTTTCCACATGCACTTTTGAACCCATACATCTAGTGAATCAACTGCTCACACATCTATGCAGTCATACCCCTCCCAGCCACCCACACACACACTCAGTCTCCCATACAAATACTTGTGCAACCAATCAATAACCCATATAGTTACTCATATAGCTACTGATCAACACATGCAGCAGTTTACAGAACAACAGACATAATGATGCACAAATTAAGACAGTTTAGTCACTAACCCATGCACTCAGTGAGACACATTTAATCACTCACTCATACAGTCAGTCATGCACCTACTAAATCCTTCATCCAGACACTTATACATCCACTCATTCTTCAATATGTAAGACATATTTTAACTTTACAGAAACATACAGTCACTGGATGTTGTCATCAGTGATGTCATCAGTGATGTCATTTGAGATGTCATCAGTGATGTCATCAGTGATGTCACTGACCATGTCATGAATGATGTAATATGTGACATCATCAGCAGTGGATTGCGGGTGTGCGATATATAGTTAGTGCAACTAACTATATATGCGAATTTCAATGGTTTTGTGCGAGTAAATAAGGTTTTGTGAATGCTAATCCCTAACTATATATGGTCTATAACCTATGGTTTTTTCAGTGAATTTTCAAGGTTTTGTAAATGCTAATTCCTAACTATATATGGTCTATAACCTATGGGTTTTTCAGTGAATTTCATTGGTTTTTTAAAAGCTAATATCTATAGCTGTAAAATATATTCTTTATTACGTGACGTATCACGTAGCCACGTGAGACGCCTCATGACGCGTCGCATAACCGTGACGTATCAGCTCTGCAGCGCAAACAAAACCCGTAACGTAAGCGCGCAGGAGCACGCTTACAGATATATATATTTTTTTTAACCTTAATTAGACAAAATCCACACGTGCACATATCTTGAGGCCTTGCAAAGGCACATCAAACAAACAGTCCCTACAATTTTGCCAAGTTTGATGGAAATCTATCCCTTTAAATTTTATTTTACTGTTTCTATTGGTTTTCCCCTTGTTACGCTTACCGGAACGCTACCCGGTACGCAAACCGGACGCTCCAAAAACACAAGATGGCGGACTCGCGTTATGCTGGCGGTTATCTGACCGAGAAGCGCCTCTACCGCGAAAAATCGCATTTTTTTTTTCTTTTGCCCCGCGGGGAACTTTAATAGCCCCCTCATCAATCCTAGGGGGTCAGGAGGGGTCTACCTTACCCCTTTCCTTCATTTACACCTTTTTTTTTGTCACCTCTTGTCTCTCGATCCTACCGAGAGACAAGATGGCAGCCGCTCCGGACTGTTTACAATGTTGACAGCCAATCAGCTTCTCCTCAGACTCCCGTTACGCTGCCAGTTAGCTGCCCGGTTCGCGTACCGGGACGCGTCTCTACGACGAAAAATCGCCAATTTTTTTTATTTTTTTTTGCCCCGCGGGGCACTTTAATATCCCCCTCATCAATCCTAGGGGGTCAGAAGGGGTCTACCTTGCCTCCTTTCCTTCATTTCCCCCTTCGTTTTTCACCACCTCTTGTCTCTCCATCCTACCGAGAGACAAGATGGCGGACGCTCCGGACTGTTTAGAATGTTGACAGACGCCGGAGAGCCAATCAGCTTCGCTTCGCAAAGTTCCGTTACGCGAAAAGTACGCGAACCGGAGCGCTACCCGGGACGCTGTCACAGATATATCTGTTTTTTAAAACGTTAATTTCTCAAAATCCACTGGAGCACATATATTGAGACCCAGCAAAGGCACATCGGGCTAACAGTCCCTACAATTTTGCCAAGTTCCGTGCAAATCCATTCAGCCGTTCAAGCTAAAAGTGAGGCCAAACGCCCTATGGAAAAATGAATGGGAAAAACGCGTTTTGGGACCCCCCTTTTTTCTCGGCCCCCCCTTGACGAAACCCCCCCAAATTTTCAGGGGCTGCTCAGAAACAAAATGTGCCATTTTCCTGAAAATTTCAGCCGATTCCGTCCACAAACGCCAAAGTTATTAGACATAGAATTTTCAAAAGTCCCATAGAGAAAAAATCCTAACTATATATACCTACTGGCTATCGCCAGTAGGTTATATATATATATATATATATATATATATATATATATATATATATATATATATATATATATATATATATTATACATATAAGCGCTTGGACGCCTCGTCAGGGGTATTAAGCGCCATATAAATGCAATTACTATATATATATATATATATATATATATATATATATATATATATATATATATATATATATATATATATGTATGTATGTTCAAAGTACATAGGTATGGAGTCAAGAATAGTACATCTATACCTGCCTATATATACTTATCTTCACAATATTTTGGTTTTCAATATTTTGTATGCAATAATTGGGCACTATGACCTATTTTGCTCAATATTCTGGCTTACAACCTATAGAAGTGGCCACAACTCGGGCTCATTTGCTGAATCAAGGTCCAAGTTTAGCGCTTTTTCCTGTTTACACACATTTAGGTAGAACGGGGGACATTGTACTCTGTGTGAGATCTTCCTGACAAGTGTGCGCAGAAGATTTCCCCCTCTAGTTCATTCTCTTCTTGCATTACCAGCCAGAGGCCACAGATAATGCCTTAGGGCGAATTGAGAGCCACGCCTGGAGGCTGCGATGCCGAAGAACACCCTAACTGCAAAGCAGGCTTTTTCCCGCCTTGCCCCAGGCTATGGACCGGTTCTAATAATCCATAAGAGCGTTCTCAGGCCTGCTTTATGACAAATTCTCATGCGCCTTTCCCGGCTTGTTCTACCCTGGGACTCTACTGGCTAGAAGCTTGGTACCAGTGATGCTGATACCACCCACCCAGAATGCAGGTGGTAGTTGTAGTTATGACGGTGTTCTAGTCTCTCTGAACTGTTAAACATAAAGCAACTTCTACCCCTGTGGCTAGGCTCCGCTCAATAAATGCCATAAATAAATAATTGAATAAATAAGATGCATTGTCGAAATGCAGCTATTTTTATGTGTTTGAAGCTAAGCCCCTTTACCCTTCTCTCTGCCTCCAGGATTTTGCAGTCTGTTACTATATTTTTAGAGCGAAGGTGCCTGTCTAGAAAGAAAAGACAATATTTCTCAAGAGACTGGAGTCTCTGAAAGAGGTATGGCTGGATGTCACCAAACCTCTCATGCTTCTGGCTCTTGCCTGGTCCTCCCAGAGGTGCAACCTCAGGATATATTTCCTGATTGCACTTTCTTTCAGCCAGTACCTGCTCTGATGTGGGATGTGAAGTCCTTCCATCAACGAGACAACGCCACATGGTATGGCGTTGTGCCGTGTACAGAGTGGTTGGTCTTTGGTTAAATCACCGACCTGCCTGTCTGGGATTGGAGAGGAGATAGTCTTGTCCTCCATCTCTCTCTTGTTCTCTCTCCTTCCTGTCCTCTCCTCCTCTAGCCCTCCTTCTCCTTTCTGCCCTCTCTCACACACTCCTACCTTCCCTCCTGCCCTCCCACTCCTTCTTGCCCTCCCTCTCCTTTCTGCCTCTTTTCCTTCCTGCCCTCCCTCTCTCTCCTGCCCTCTCTTCCTTTTGATCTCTCTTCCTTCTTCCTTCTTACTCCTGCTCTCCTTAACTTCTATATCTATCACTTCTTCTCTTGCACTCAGTCTCCATCTCTCTCCCTCTTGCCCTCTCTCTTTATCTTACACTCTCTCCTTCTTGCCCTCTCTCTCCTGTCTTCTCTCACACTCCTGACTTCACTAACATGCTAACATGCTTTATGAAAAACTTGTATTCTAATTCACTGTGCATCTGCAACTAATTGCATTATAAATGCAATCCATATTTCTGTGTAAACTGACAGGCACGGGTCACAAATCCTTGGTATAACCAGTCTTGTAGGAGGGCGAAGACTACTCTAATTTCTGCCCTCAAATTAGGCCATAGAGCAACCATTATGGTCGCAAGGAATGCCTATAAGATTCTCCTCTCCCATGCAAAATCCGAATGGGAAACAGAGAAGTGGCAGGCCATCAAACAGGCATTAATAGCGAAAGATGCCCGAACTTTTTGGAACCTGGTTCATACTGGGAAACCAGAAGGTAAGGCAAAGATTGATCCCAACATCGCCGAGGAAGCCTGGTGTGCATTCTTTGGTGAACTTTACTCGAGCCCTGCTTCCCAGAATAAAGTGTTACTGAGCATGTCTCTGAGTTTGGCCCCTGGTTCCCCTCCTCCCCCCTTTACCATGATGGAAGTTACACTTGCAGTTCAAGCGTTAAAATGTAACAAGGCCCCAGGGTTGGATAAGATCTCTGGTGATCTTTTCAGAGATGAGCCGAAGATCTGGGTCCCCTACCTGACCGTCATATTTAATGCTATTCTTGACGGACAAGAGGTTCCAAGTACCTGGCTGGGGGCCGAAATCATTACGATTTATAAAAAGGGATCTCCGTTGGCCCCGTCAAATTATAGGCCAATTAGTCTTATTGACGTTACTCAAAAAATCTACGCCAAACTGCTTTTGCAACGCTTGCAACATTGGATTAGTGAGAATAACATCCTCTCCTACCTGCAAGCAGGGTTCCGTGCTAAAACATCTACCATCGACCAACTTCTACGGCTCCAGGTACTTTACTGGAAGCATGTGGTCCTGGAAGGGGTAGCCTCTACCTGACATTTGTGGACCTTAAATCCGCATTTGATATGGTGGACAGGAACCAATTGTGGAGTATATTAACAACAATGGGGATTCCACCCTATTTATGTCACCAACTTAAAAGACTCCACGAAGGAACCTATGCAAAGGTACGTTATGGCAAATACGGCCAGCTGACAAGTGCTTTTCCTATTGAGAAGGGAGTTAGGCAGGGATGCGTACTTGCCCCTACCTTATTTTCCCTTTTTTTAAATCGTCTTGTCGATGACCTAATTAGTGTACATAACATTGACGCCCCTAATTTAGCTGGCGGTAAATTTCCTGCACTTATGTTTGCGGATGACACCCTGCTGCTCTCAAAAACATCTATGGGGATGCAGCGGGTGTTAGAGCAATTCACCAAATTCTGTAGGAACAGGAATTTGGTGATTAATATAGATAAAACAAAGTATATGGTGTTCAATGCCAGTGCAACTAATTGTCCACGCCCGTCAATGGATGGACGAGCCCTGGAAAGGGTAAATAATTTCACTTACTTAGGTCTGACTTTAAATGATAAAATGAGTTGGGAAACTCAAATGACTAAGGCTAATTTAACCCTTTCTCAGTCTACGGGGGGGATTCTTAAAGTGCAGAAATCCTGTGTCCATAAAGTAGTCAGTGTACCACTGGAAATGTATAAGGTTCAAACCAGATCCTCCACCCTTTACGGGGCGGAACTCTGGGGCCATCGTCCAGCGAGTGAGATTAGCATAACAGAGAATAACTTTATTAGACAGCTGCTCTCCTTACCAAAAAACACTCCTTTAGTTCCTTTAAGGTTGGATATAAATCTGAGGCCCATTGCAGAAGCAATAGCCTCACGCCCGCTCCTTTACTGGCGCAGATTGTGGAGCGTCCCGGAGCTTGAGTGCTATAGAGAAGAACTGAAGATTGTGATGGCACGCCCGGGTGCAGGGAAGATAAAGTGGCTATCCTTTATAAGGGGGCAGGCGTCTAGGATCGGCATGGAGAATCTCTGGTCTAATCCGGAGGACGCATGCAAATCCATCTCAAAGAGAACCCTGGCTGAGTCTATGAAACATTACAACCTAGAAGAGGTCCTTCGATTAGCCAGGCCTTCTAGTCTCACTGACAGCTTTCTGGATTTCAAGAATGCCTACAGCTTTGAGAAGGAATTAGACATGATAGAACCTGTCCTAGCAAAAAAACTGTATCTACAGTTCAGATATGGTACACTACCCCTTCACTCTCACACTGATAAATGGATAATGGGTTTAGCTCGTCCTTGTCCAGGTTGTAATGATCCAAACGAATCCCTAATTCATGTGATCTTGTTTTGTCCTGCTTATTCTGTTAGCAGGAAAAAATGGATCAAACAGTTATGTGTGAACCTAGGAGTCAGGAACCATATAGAGTTTTTTAGAATTTTAAAAACTGATACTAATGCACTAATAGTTACTGCTATTGCTAAATTTTTGTTTTCAATGTGGTTAATTAGACGGAGATTGATTCGGTAGTAGCAAGCTACTTTAATGTAGGTAGACAGTTTGTCTCAGTAAAAACTAGGCCTCCACCGTGTTTTAAACTTTAATCCATGTATTTTATTGTCTTAGGGTTTTTATCGTCACTCTATAAACCACATGCTAACTGACTTATTGCAAATATTTAAAATGAGATGTAACTGTGTATTAGTCTATTGCTGTAAATGTATTTTTTTATTTTTGCTGTACTTTTATGGTTCATAAACAAACCGAAATAAAGTTAAATTGATGATGACGATGATTTCTGTGTAAAGTAAAACACATCAACGTTTTACACATAATTCAAAGAAGTTAGAAAAGACCATTTGTCAAAAGCAATACCAATAGCTCAAACTTTAACAAAGGCGAAACCATTGCATTGTAAATGCTTGTTATTAGATGAAGACACTGGTTCTGATGATTCTTTTTCGTCAAGCCATTTCTAATAAAGTTTTCTTCATGGATGGTGTTGCCCAGGTTAAAAAGTTAACCCAACCTGATGAAAGTCCTTCTTTAACAAAAATTATTTTCTTCTGGATTGTTTTGACTATTAACTTGTTTAAGGAAGGGTTCACTCCGACCCCTGTTTTTTTTTCCTTTTATGGGAATATCCCTACTTACTCCCCTGATGGTAAACTCTGAATTCTTTCATCACCCTGCACCCTTTGACACGCTTATTCTGTTTTTCTGCTTCACTTGACTTTTTCCCCATTCTGAGTTTTGTTTATTTATTTATTTGCTTTACTACGCCCTCCTGGTAACCCCACGACCCATCCAGGACACCCTATTTCCTCAAATCCCACCTATTTGCCTGTTGACATTCTTACCGAAAACAGACTCCCTTAGAGCCAGCCTTTTACTGGTAAGCATGGCACCTAATTTACAAAAGATATTTACAAAATTTTAAGCTATTGTCATTATAAATTACAATAACTATTATTTAAGTATTAATTATTTTAAAAAATTAAAAGCCATTGTTATTTGTAATATCAATACATCTAAGTCACGGAAATACAACACAAATTGCAATAGAAATGCTATAGGTGTCACATTTGCGAAAGTTAAAACTATTGGCATTGTCATGCACAATGCCAATAACTCAAACTTTAATGCTGCAAGACCTATTGCATTGTAAATGCTTTTTATAAACCTGTTAAAGCTTCCTGAGCATTGAAAACTGTAGTCTCTGACATTTCAATAAGTTTGAATCAGTAGCAATATGTGGGGTGGCTCTTACTGGTCTGTTTATCCCACGAGCCTTCCTCGTACCCACGTCCACCCCGCACAGTTCTTCAAGAGTCTCAGTTGTTGTGGGTTCCAATTAAGTTGCAAGATTTACGATCTCTACTGCCGGGTGATTGGTTGTTTAGTCAGTGGTATGGACTTCTTTTGTTAAATCCTTATTAATACAGGAAAAGTGTCAAAGTAAGATTTATGCACAAGATAAGCCTGGTTTTCTTACTGGAAAGTGTGATGACATTCCTTTCGCAGTAGTTATCTCTGAAATATATTACCTAGGTCTAGTAGTTGTGAACAACTTAGTATGGAGAAGCCATATATATAGCACTGTGTGCAGACGCCATCCTAATGGACCAACTGCAACAGTTGTGTAATTTATTGCCCTCATTTTAAATTACTTCAACCGAAAGGTAAAGGCATCCCTTAAATATAGTATGTGAATATGAAGCTCTTTGAACTGAAGGAATCGTTCAGTTTAGAAGTGTGGCTCAATGGTTAGAGCGGCAGACCCTGAAGCAGAGATCAGGCCCGGGACGAGGGTTCAAGTCCCTACGCGGCAGGGTCTTGGGCTCAAATGTCCACGGACTCGATAATTCTCGCCTCGGCGCCTACTCTAATCATTGGTCCCACTCTGCAACTCTGGGCAATAGCGTGCTTAATCTCCACTACGGTCCCACCGCGATGGGATGCCTGGCTTCACCTTGGGGGTGCCCAGGAGGGGCATCTCACAGGGAGAGCCAGGAAGGGTTCCACAGCGGTATACAGCGCCGGAGCGCCCCGCTCCTGGGGCAGCTGTGTGCTTTACAAGTATACTGCATTTACATTTACTTTTACATTTACATTTCAACCGTCTGTGGAGGATGAAAGCTGATGTTTAGAGGAGCAGCTTAAAACTGATCTAAAACTGCAAATTTGTCTACATATTGTCAACAATACCGCGTTGAAACTTCTGTTGAGAGCTTTAGCTTACCTTTTGGTTTTCTATCCTCGAATCACAAAGTTCTTTTCAGACTTTATTCACTTAAATTCATTGTGTTCCCAATTCAGCATCAGATTTTGACCTGGCTTTCTTTTTTTGGCAGGTTCACACAAAGGATGGGCTGCAGTGCAGATGCGCCTGCTTCACGAGTTGGTGTATGCCTCCAGAAGGATGGGGAACCCTGCTCTCTCCGTGCGGCATCTGTCCTTTCTCCTGCAGACCATGTTGGATTTCCTCTCCGATCAAGGTCTGTTGCAAATTACAGCAAGGTTTTTCTTTTTTTAGCTCAATGTACATGCATGTTAGAACACTTTGTTACTGGTTTTAATACTAAGTGAAAGATAAAGTAAATGTTATGCAAGTCGTTTATATAGTATGCTTTGTATCGTAAGTTTGACCCAGACTTCTCGCTGATGGAGTCTAGGTATCTTCCAACCTTTGTTTTGAGAATTCCAGGTCAGACCAGAGTCTGTTTTGACTTGTGAGGGTGTATAATTAGTGACGAGTTTGTGGGTTTATTACTATTTTCAGTAAGCTGGTCTTAATCATTTGTATATCTTTGAATTCTGGTGTTTGATGGGTGTGGTGTTGCAAAATATCTCGGAGTACAATTTTAAGTGTTTCAAACTGAGTATTAGTTGGTGAATATCAAAAATATTTCTGGGAATTTGGTCATTGACATGCTTTCTTTTTCATTTTAATATTATTTTAAATGTCCTAAAATAAAAAGATAAGTTATCACTGCCCATGCTATTAACAAGGGTCTTTTGATATTAAACACAGCCTTGTGTCTGTATATTGATATCTGTCTATCAGGACTGGGTTTTGTAAGATTGAGCTGCTCCCAGGGCACCTAGATTTGGAGGGACACATGTAGCTGACTTCATGAGCCGCATATATATTGTCCCCACTTGCCCTTCTTTCTCCCTCTCGCCCCCACCCATGGACTCTCTGCTCCAGTTTAGCAAATCAGTGGGTGATTCAGTTAAGGAGATAAGTTTCAATTGTGTGTTTAAGGGCCGGTCTTTGCTCTGAGATACTCTGCAGAGTGTGACTGGTGAGCACAAATGGTCCCTACTAGGATTTCCAATGGGAGGTGTAGATGGTTAAGAGGTGAAGGTGGAGGGTCACAATGGGTGCCACATTTAATTTCCCCAGCATTGCTGTACGGGGATTGGCCGACCCTGCTGTCAATAACTTACCTGTGATGCATTGCATTGATGATTTCTGTTAAGCCAGGTTCTGCAAGCACGCATGCACGTGGGCCACTGAGTTGTCTGTAAGAGAGAAGGCTTAGGGCCCCTGCTTAACCAGTGCTCACCAAGTCAACAACAGAAGCTGGACCCACCCATGCCTCTCACTCTATTATTAGACATTTACAGTATAATCTATAGCTGAAAATAGCTCATAGAAATCATATTAAAAATACATTATAAAATGTAACTCCATAATGATGCACAGAGCAAGCAATTTCACGTTAAGAAAGATAACCCCAGGTAGAAAATGATAGCAGCTAAGCACATTGTAATACACTTTACAGCAGTGAAGCACTGACCCCTAGCTATAGGCTTTGTTTATTATTCTTTAATGTTCATGGAACATATGGAATCCCTGGTGTACTGAGGAGGCCTGCTATTGAGGGCCTCAACAGCATGGAGGGAGACTGGAGAGGATCACTAGTGTAGACCACATAACACAAGTGAGAGGGGGACGTAGAGCGGGGGGGAGATGCAGCCGGGCCGCATAACGAGGGCTCAAATGGATAACTGGGGATCTTGGTTGGGCAAGAATATGGACTGCTACCTGTGTTTTGCACAATTGCCAGATATAGGAGGAGGGGGAATAGACCTGTGCCGTCTGTCTGGAAAATGTTGAAGGTAGGCCGGGGGAAGGTTTGCTGGAGTTGAGGGGGTGGGGGGGGAGGAGTTGGTTACTTGTTGGTATATATTTGGGCTATCCTGCTGACCCCTGCCTTTCGACTGAATATGCAAGGTATGCTGAAAATGCCAACATAGAGATTAAAAAAAAAGTATTAAGTTCACATTTAGCTGTTGGTTCAGTGGCACTTTGGGTAAATGCCATATGGATAAGTCCCATGCCTGTTCTTTTTAATGCCTGCTTCGACAAACTGCAGAGGGAGGTCTGAAATGGCGAGAGGGCCTGATACCAAGGGGGGGAGGGGGGTGGAGAAAGGGCCTTGCAGTAATTAACTTGCATCATTTACCTATTGAATAATCGTATTTGGGACTGGAGGGTCACACGGTGGAATTGTGGCAGGTGCTTTACAAGTGCAGTTTATTTCTGAGCCTTGTTAATTTAATCCCTATGTACACATTATGGTATTTATGATGGATATTTCTACCTGCAGAGTCCTCCCCTCTTAAATCTTCTCCAGCTGTCTGGAACCCAAGAATTCGCTCTCCTGCGCCAGTAGCCGGTGCCACTGCTATGACTTGACTGTGATGTCATTGAGCTTTGTATGTCGCCATCTCGCACTCTGACGTCAGCTCGTTTTTTTCTACGTCATTTGAAGTGGATCAAGAGTTGCTCTGTGCTGGAAATAACAATTTTACATGCAGTGCCTATTAGGGAAAATGTCACACCCAAAAGTGTCCGTCGTTATGGGTCTGAGATCCAGCATTGACTCCCAAGTCTTGCAGTAGATGTCGCATGGCACATTCGAAGGCGTCCACAAAATGGGGGAGAAATTATTTTATGGCCCTTTTCTCAGTGCTTGGTTTGTGCCAGCGGTTGGTAGCAACACCAGTCCTCTTTGGGGACTGAGGCAAATTTTTCATCATCAGACTTTGCTCCTGAGTAAGAAAGAGAAAGGAAGAAAAGAGGAAGAGAAACATAGGAAAAGTGACAAGCAGATAGCAGGGATGAAAACTAACCTGCAAGGAGGAAATAAAGAGACAGGTGATGCAGAGTGGTGGAAGAGAGAGGTTGAAGTGGAATCAAAAGTAGGTAGCCCTGCTTTTAGGCAATCCTGGCATTCAGCAGTGCCGGCTGTGGGCTCCTAAGAAACCAGCTCTGCTTCTTAACTTTGGTGAAAAAAAGCTTATCTAGTATTGATTTTTAGAGTAAGACATCGCTGGAGCACAAGCCGCATAAGCATCGTAGCTGATCGTTACCACACTCTAACGCTGACTTTCGGCTCCGGCACTGTACCCACACCTCACAATATACAGCACAACTCGGATTGGCTCTGATCCACCCACCTCTATTCCTGGTCTCTCACACGTTGTAAGATCCGCCAGCTTCCGCCTCTAAATGGGATTTCCTTACTCCGGATGTTGGTGAGGTAGAGGGAACATTGCTGGCTGTTGGGCCGAGCGTGTGCCGGGAGTAGTTGACTGGGCAGCCCTCCACGATACGCACACATCGGCACCTGTGCCTTGTGTTCCCATTCTGCACCGGAAACAAGGGACCCACGCGGGGTATACCCTCCCAACTTAGGGGGGAACATCACTTACAACGCATTTTTTACAACGCACTACCATTACATCGCAACCATTACAACGCAAACCATTACAACGCATTGCACTGGGGGGCGCTCTAGGATAGGGAATATATTTAATTTACTATCCAACACCTTCCCTGCTATCCACGGGGACTGGAGTTGGAATAGTAAATTAAATAATTCACTATCCAGCGCCTAAAAGCATTATGCATTGTAATGGACTGCGTGGTAAAAACCGCGTTGTAAAGGCATGCGATGTAAAAGCATGCGTTGTAGTGACACCAATCCCAACTTAGGGCAGGTCCCGTGTTCACTTTGCCACTGGATTCAAGCTAGCCTGGCTGATGAGGGGTGTTACCCCGAAACTGATCCCAGGGAAGACCTGGCTTGGCAGTTCAGGCTGGACTGTTCCCAAGAGGAACCAGGTCAAGACTGATTTGCATATGGCTGGGTCCAAACTGGGGTGGCGAAGTGAGCTAAAGAACGATGATGGATTCAACCTAGATCTGTGACTGATGGTGAGTGTCTGAAAAGTTTCCACGCTCCGTCCATCATCTTTGTGTGTTACATTATGATTTCTAGACATACCTCAAAAACACAGGGCACTTTAGATATTACCTGAATTAATTTTCCGCAGGTTTTCTCAGCAGGGAATTCTGGTGCAATAGGGAGTTTTCTCTTACATAATTAGGTTTCCCTGCTAGCGTTTTTAAATAATATGATCTTATAAGAGAGAATTGGTTGCTAGCTAATTGATCTGGGCCAGAGCCCAGCAAATGAACAAGTAGTATACTTTACTGTGTGTTTTTCAATGTTTTTCCGGTGAGCATAGCAGAACATTTTGAGGTTTTAGCTGACTGGGTTTAGATTTGTTTAGTAAATCTATCTAGCATTTTCTCTCTTTTATTTTCCATTTAAATCAACTCAGCATGCCTATGATGTTGTACGGATTCAGCAAATCGTACTACTGCATTTTGTACCTTTATAAACTGTCAGTATGTAGATGTTTTTACATGATTTTATGTGTACTTTTATGGTTCTATTAACCGAAATAAAGTTTGATGTTAAAGACAACGCGGAACAACCGTGGAGTCTTTGTGTCAAAACAAATTAAAATAATACATTTTATGCAAGACTGACGTCCGGTCATTAAATACTGCAGATTCCTTTGCTGGAAGATGGAGCTGCCAGGTATCAAAGTTGATCCACGGGGAATTAAGCGGAAACTCTCGGAGGACGAGGGTTAGTGACAGAGAAGAGAGCCTCATTGTGCGACAATTGGTTCATACATCCTTCGCTGGGAGAGCGCTTTACGCAGATTGATCATTAATGCAGAAAAACAGACTTAAAGCTGTCCCTTTTTTGGGACTGTGTGTTCTAAATTAATTCGGACTTGTTTTCCGGCCTGCATTACCGAGGCTTTTTGCATCCAAAGTTCCTCTCAAGTGGATTTGTCAAGCTCTGATGAACACATGTATTTACAACGCAACACCTCCAGCCTGGCGCTGCAGCATTTGTTACCTCGTTTTGCATAGCCAGGGTTAGACTCTTGATCACTCCATTTACTTTCAAAATCCGGCTCTTTTGTTTTCTGAAAAGATACTAAAGAACCATGTCCTGCATCTGCCATTGACATGGGCCCGCGGTATTGCCATTCACTTGTCGGACAACTAAACCCACCCCTAGACTTCCCTTTGTAGGTTTCGCCTCCATAGCGCTTGAAAAATCTCTTGTAAACGGAAATACAAATCTGAAAAGGGGCTTAGAGCCTGCCTATTACTTACCATTGGTTGGCTTACACATAACTCTTGTATCCTTGCTTCTGATTGGTCTTCCCCTCCTGCTTCCTCCCGGAACTTCCGCATAGTGTCTGCCATAGAGCATGGACCTAGTACAGCTTTGTGTCTGCTGCCTGTGTCCGTCCACTGGCCGCAGGCTCCTGCAGGTACTGGACATCAACTCTTGAAGAACGCATGTCTCTGCAGTCCATATGCCGCTCTCCTCCTGCTCCCTGGTGTTGCTTTAAACTCTCCCACCCCGACCACTGACTATTGTTAGTGCTCCCTCACTCTCATTATTTTAATCTCTCTGTACTTTGTGAAGCATTTAAAAATAGACTAAAGGCCAGTCTGAAGCGCTATGTAAATAACTGGTTTTAAATATGGCATCCCACTCACTGACCATTGTTGGGGCGCCCTCCCTCTCCCCACACCTCCCTCGTTTGGCTTGTTTTCTGTAATGTCTAGTAATGCCCCCGCTGGCCCTCCCTTCTACCACAAATAAACAGTAACGTAGCTGAACCTCCCCCAAAAAATAACTTCTAGACCCTTCCTTCTTCTATCCCTCCACTATCCTTTTCAATCCAACTAACTGGCCAACATATCCACCGCTCAAATTTCACTCATATTCCCCTATACTAATTCCCCACTAATCATGTTTGGGCTCCAGGGTAGAGTGCTACTTGCCGAAAAGCACTTCATCATCAAGGATAGCAAGCTCAATATAAATGTAAATCCTTCCCTCTTCTGTCCCTCCGCTATCTTTTTTCAATCCAAATAACCAACTCACAACTTACATGCTTTAAACCCTCACATCCGCCAATTGGAGGTTTTACCAGAATTCCACCCCCTCGAAGGCCGTTTATGAATGGGGGACCTGGGGGGGAATAAGATCAAACAAATTTATCAGACATTGATCACTCACACACACAACACACTACTCAAGATCAGAGCAGGTTGGGAGGTCTATGTCCTGACCTTGACAGATGATGACTGGACCGAGGCCCTAGCTAGTCCCTGGCATGCAGCAGTTTCCTCGTGATATCGCTTCATACAATTTAAGTATCTTCATCGTGCAAATTACACTCGATCCTGGTTGTGGAGGATGGGAGTCATCCAGTCCCCCCAGTGCCTCTGTTGTACAGATGACATGGGTACTTTTCTACAAATGGTGAGGAGTTGCGAAGCGATACAGCCATTCTGGAGGAATGTTGCGTCCTGCCTGGGTCGGGTCCTGGCCTGGTCCATTCCACAGGACCCCAGACTGCTGCTGCTCCACAGCACGGATTAGATTGGAGGAAACCGCTATAAGCAGCACCTCCTGTTCCTGGGCCTAACCCTGGCCAAAAGAGACATAGCTCAGAAATGGAAAGCGACTTCTCCGCCGAGTTTAGGGGGATGGAAAAAAGCAATGGAAAGGTGCATGGGCGCCGAAATTGTAGTCTTTCAAGCACGAGGTTGCCCACAGAAGCACAGAAAGATCTGGTCCCGCCGTGCGACATATCGAGAAACTGATCTACCCCCACTGCCGCATTCAGACGTTTCATAATTCCCCTATAAACATGTGTGACACATCTGTACGTCATAGACATGTGACTTTGATTTCTAAAAGACTCACTCCTAAACACTTGCAGTTACGAACAATTAGTAGGATTCGGTGCGCTTTATTAGTTGATAGGTCTGATGTTCTACAGGCCAAATTGTTATGGAACTCTAAAACTTGGTACGCTATGTTTTATTCATTATATGTAATGTACTTGCCGGGCTTTGCCCATTTTGTACCTTTAAAAACAAATAAAATTAGTTGTGAAAAAAACCCCCAATACAATATAATATCTCTCTAAGTGCTATTTGGCTCTGTTAATGTTTTTAAAGATGTTGCAAAGTAGCACAGGTTGCTATGCAACATGGCTTAAAGTAAACAAAGGGCTAGGACTCTGTCAACTCTGCCTGCGCCATAGCACTTTGTTTTTATTTACTTTAAGCCATGTTGCACAGCTGCACATGTCCTTATAACACAGAATATTTAGTTTAAGATTTTTTTTTCAATAGTCTTTATAGGACGATTTCTTGTGGGTTTGTGTTTGTTAATCTGTTGTAGAACAGCGATTTTTATTTTAAAACCTATTTTTATTGGCTTTTATCATACAGGCAAGTGAACTGACAGGTTACCAGCATTGTACATTACGTATTGCAAAATTCTATTTAGGAAAGCATTATGTGGCACACTATTTCAACATGTACCCATAAACCCATTAAGAACATGTTATACAGTGCTAGCGTGATATTCGATTTCCCCAGTACTTTCAGCAGCTGTCGTGTCGGCGTAACATACAGTTTGGAGCCTTTTATAGTCACACCGTTTTAAAGATTGATCAACCCAGCTCGGAAAGGGGATTATGAAATGCCATCTGTTTGGTAATTAACTCAAACTAAAATTAACCCTTCAAACGAAGATAGAGCAGAGTTATGGTGTTGTGTGTACTGAATTGACACAAATGGGTTCTCAGGGCCAAGTCTTTGGCTTTTGATCCAAGAGACCAGAGCACTCATCCTCTCCTTCATCAGCTAACCACATTCTGTGATCTTGGACACATTATTTTAATCTCTTTGTACTTCTTATGCATTTAGAAATAGGCTAAAGACCAGTATGAAGCGTGTGGTAAATATTTAATTACCGTCCTAATTTCTATGCAGGTAAGTACTAAAAACAAAATAACTCAATCGGAAAGAAAGACGCAGAGTCCGTGGTGTTAGAGTTCTTAGGGGTTTTATTCCTTAAAAAGGAATGGTTCTTGAACCGGATATCGGGTTCCTGACACCACTGGGGTTCAGGAAGGGATAGAGCAATGCTTTATTGACAATACATAACTTTTATACTCAAATCATATAATGGAAACCAATACAGTAGGCGTAACAGCTGAGAGAAACAAGATAAGAGCACACACGTGTTAGCAATACGTAATCAGAAGGCGTGAACTAGGCGTGAACATAGAGGTGTGTGCTAGAAACGTCACATGAAAGTGTCACAAGTGGGTGGGTACATAGCAGAATCTTGCAATGTCAGCAGAAATCTGAGATCTGGATGCGCGCGCAGCTGCATGACGTGTGATTGACGTGAAGCTGGAGGGTGCAGGGGACTTGACATTTACACTAGAGGAAAGAGACAGAAGTCTGGCATGTCAGATCAACTCGTTCCTATATCATATCTGATTTCTGATGTTTGGGAACCATATTATCTAGAGGGAAAGGTCTCTTGGGCAGAGGCTATTCTATACTGACTGTGAGTGCGTGTATAAGCGTCTACGTGTCTGCATGAGATGCGAGGGGGCATGGGCCTACCATGGTAACAGGAGCTATGAATTACTTGCACGGAGACAGTGAGGCCGGGCCCTTTGCTCTGCAGCTGGAAGGATGTTTACTTGAACTAGTAGGCAGGAATGTATTTTTGAGGAGCGGAGCAGATAATTCGAAGGTTGAATACAGTCTTGGCAGGCAACAGGCTGAGCTAAGCGCCGTTAGCCGCGCAGGGAGTAAGGCAGAGGTCACAGGTACAGAGGCAGGCCCAGGCTGAGGCATTCAGAGTCAGAAGGCAGGAAAAGGCTCAATGGCAGAATTCAGGGCCTACTTCGCCTGGGCTGAAAAACGTGTAAAGTACACCACAAAAAGACATTGGCAAGGCATACTTAGGAACGGAATATTCAACCCGTTCAGGGTGGATCTGAAAGAGGACATGTTAACGTTGGACGCAAATGTATTTGCGTCTTTATAGCTGGCCAGGAGGGAAGTTACATACACTTTAAGCTCGTACATGGAGACGGTGGGGTACACGTTAGGGAACATTTCTTGACCATAAAATTTATATTTCCTCATTTCCTCCTTGTTCCCTACGGACCCTTCATGATATATCGATCCTCATGAATCGATCAGTCTGTTCATGTAACATCATTTGCTCTTCTTTCTTCTTTTCGCGTTTTGAGTGGAAACTTGAATGCGGAATACATGATGTGGCGCACAGACCACAAATCGCTGGCCCACATTGTAGGCACAGGCAGCAACTGAATACTATGAGAAGGGCAATGCCTAGGAAGGATAGGATCTTCCATCCCCAAGCGGTCAACGTTGTCCAGAACCAACCGGACCAAGTCCAGGTGCCTGGATTCTGATGTATCAAACTTGCAATTTTATGAAGACGTGTGATAGCTTTATATACTGTTGGCGCGTTTTCTGGAATGAAAACACAGCAACTCGACCCGATGACCTTACAGGCTCCGCCCCTATCTGCTAGGATGACGTCAATAACAAGACGATTTTGAAGAACAACAACCCGCATGGCAGATTGCTCCTCTGTTAAGTTGCCTAGAGCGGAAGTAGTTTCATTCACTACTGCTTCGAGGGTTCTAGTTAATTTTCGTATCAGTTTACTATTAAAGACAGTACCTAAATAGGGGAAGAAACCTTTATTGAAGTCTGTGTATTGCTCCCATGCCGTTTCAGTATAGTCGACAATCGGGAGATCTCTTCGGAGTCTATTGGTTACTAGATTTGTATTTCTGTGATAATCAGGAGGGGCTAGGAAAACAGGTGGCAGAAGGAATGCAATGTAACAGGTACCATCCCAATCTGGAGGTAAGCGTATGTATGCGGTATGGCCACAAACAAAGTAGGAATGACGAGTAGCTCTAAATGTAGACTTGCCTTGATCACTGAATTCGACCACAGTAGTACATTTACTATGACCTAAGTGTACTGAACCCTTCTTTCTGACACATAAGTCACCCGTGACTGGTAATACTGACATAGCAGGGAGAACTGGTGCAGCTTCGGATTCAACAGTAAGAATCATGAGGTTAATTGTGTAATTACCTTATCCATATACTTCATTTTCTAGATCAGTTCCTGTCCTAGTGGGAAGTCCCTTCTTGTCAGGGTAACAGGCTTTAAGCAGAACTAAGTTCAGGTTTCCCCAAACCCAATTTCCTTCGAAAACAGCAATATCAGAATCTAAAGAATTAATTAATCTAAACCATGCTCCACATGAGCCATTGTGAGTGAACGGGTATGGAAAGAGAGGCAGAACTCCCTTGTATTTCTGATAGGGAGGGAGTCGGCCACATATCCAACAGTTTGTAGCAATATTAGTCTGATGGGAGTGATGTAACATACTAATGAATGTGTTGTTGCGCAGCGCAAGTCTGTAAGATAACTCGTGTGGGGGTAATTCACTAAAAGAATGTTCGGCAGTGACATTGTAAGCAGATTGGGTACGCTTGAAGATAGGGTAATATATATGCAACAATATACTGGCAGCAATAATCAGAAGGCTTAGAAAAAACATAACCAATAATGTCACTATACAGTGACTACGAAGTGATTTACAATATGCACGTTTCTTGAGTTGTCTCTCTCTCTCTCTATCTCGGTCTAGGGGATACACGTCAGAAACTAATTTAACCGATTCACCTAGGGGAGGACTTAAACAATTAAACTGTCTGACTTGCTAGACCGCAACTTTGATTAATACTCCTCTTGCGGAGTTTTCTCTCTCTTGGGAACTTTAAAGTCACTAGAATCGGGGCAGTCCTTTGAGGGGGTGGAAGAGTCAGTCTCTGGCAACAGTTCATTACACTTTTTAATATGACTCGTATGAATCCACCCCTTTCGGCCCTCAACCTTGATTGCAGTCCTCGTGGTCAGAAGGACGAGCTTCGGCTCCTGCCAACGGGGCTCCAGCGGACTCCTCCTATCGAAATTTCGTATCAGGACAGTATCTCCAGGACGGACATCGTGTGGCTTCACATCAGTGTTGTCGGGAAAGGCTGCGGCAACCTGTGAACGACATGATTGGAGTGCAGACATCAAGGAGGCAAGGTAATCTGTCAGCATATTACAGTCAACATCGGTTATTTTCTTAGGCATGGGCGTCCCCCACATATTTGGTGGTCGGCCAAAGACCACCTCATACGGGGATAGTCCTGATCTCGAATGTGGGACCATTCTCATGTAGAATAGTGCAACTGGCAGGGCGACTATCCAGTCGACCCCTTTCTCTTTACATATTTTTGCGAGACGTGTTTTCAGTGTCTGATTGTGCCTTTCTACAAGGCCAGCTGCCTCGGGATGTCGGACGCAATGGAATTTCCACTGGTATCCTAGCAGAAGTGAAACCTGCTTCATGAGCTCGGATGAGAATGGCTGTCCGTTATCTGAGTACACGATACGAGGCAAGCCGTACCGTGGGAAGAATTCTCGAACCAGCTGCTTGGCAGTGGTCGGGCAGTGTAATCTGGGACTGGATATGCTTCGGTCCAACGGGAAAGTGCACAAACAACTACGAGGACGTACTTGAATCCTCGACAACGTTCCATCTGGATATAATCCATCTGGAGGACTTCAAAAGGGTGATCGGGAGGATGAAATCCACCTTGCTCTACAGGGACGCTTTTACCTGGATTGAACTGACAACAGATCATGCAAGTACGCACTTTCTGTTTTGCTGCTGCTCGTAAATGTTTGTTGTACCAGAGATTCTGTAAACTGTCTAACATAGCTTTTTCTCCTAGGTGTGCTGGACTATGTGCTGTATTTATTATGACTTGAACCATAGAGTCGGGGTGAAACCATGTAGATTTTCCCTTCGTCATCCATCCCTGATCTGTCTGGATCCCTCCTAGTTCAGTCCATTTCTTGATTTCATCTGGAGTAGCATGTGTCTGAATATCGATTACATCTAGTGTGGGATCCCTAACTGTCATACAATGTGTCGGCACTATGATCTTTGTTACATCAGTTGTCTGGGTGTGAGTCAATGCTGTATGTTTTGCTGTTTGGTCTGCCAGGTCGCTACCCTGGGAAATAGAGTCTGTAACTTTAGTATGTGCTTTACACTTCATGATAGATATGCCTGAAGGCAGATGTATTGCTTCTAACAGTGCTTGAATGAGGGGACCGTGTTGAATCTTGGCACCGTGAGAGGTCAAGAAACCTCGTTCTTGCCATAACACTCCGAAGTCGTGTACGACTCCGAAAGCATAACGTGAATCGGTGTATATGTTAACATTTCTGTTCTTGGCTAGTATACAGGCTCGGGTCAGAGCGATAAGCTCTGCTGCTTGAGCGGACAGTGTATCAATACGATGTGTTTCTTTGACTTCAGTTTCAGTGGGCACTGCATACGCGGCCACCAATTCTCCTGTGTTTGTTCTCATACATGAACCGTCCACGTAAAGTGTCAGGTCTGGATTTGTCAGTGGAACATCTGTTAAGTCTCGTCGGGGCTTTGTTACTGCATTAATGATCTCTATACAATCATGCGGGGCTGAATTTGTCATAATCGAAGGTAACAATGTTGCAGGATTTAGAATGTTACAGCGTCTGATTTCTATGTGTGGCTGGAATAACGTTAATTCATAACCTGTCAGTCGTGCTATAGTCAGGTGTTGAGTCTGTGTTCAGTTTAGAAGGACCTCTACAGAATGTGGAACTTGTACTGTCAATGGATGTCCTAATACTATTGAGTCGCTTTGTCTGATCGCTAGGGCTGTCGCTGCAACTGATTTTAAGCACGCAGGCAGAGCCTGGGCCACTGAATCCAATGTACTTGAAAAATAAGCACAAGGCTTATGTGAACCTGCTTGATCTTGAGTGAGGACAGACAACGCTGTACCATCACGTTCTGTAACAAAAAGTGTAAAAGGTTTGCTGTAACATGGTGTCGCTAAAACTGGTGCTTGACATAAAGCTTTCTTTAATTCCTCAAAAGCCTGTGTATGTTCCTGAGTCCAAGGGAGGGCAGTCGAAGTCGCTGCCTCCTGTGTTGTCAACTGAATGAGTGGTTTAGCTAGAAATGCATACTGAGGAATCCATTGTCTGCAGTACGAGGTGAGGCCTATAAAGGCCCGCACTTCCTTTTGTGTCTGGGGTTGTGGCATATTTACAATTAACTGGATGCGGTCAGGAGTGAGCTGTCTCCCCACTTTGGACAGCAAGTGACCCAGGTACACAACTTGCTGAACACAGAATTGTAGCTTCGAAGGAGACACCTTGTGTCCCTTGTCGGCCAGAAAATGTAAAACTGTCAGTGATGCTTGTTCACATTCGGGTTCACTTCGTGCGGTGATCAGCAGATCATCGACGTACTGTAGTAAGGCAGTGTTAACTGGCATTTGGATACAGTCAAGTTGTCTTTTCAGTGCTTGGCTATAGATGCTGGGGCTTTCTGTGAATCCTTGAGGTGCGCGTGAAAATTTGAAACTTCGTCCATTTAAACTGAATCCGAAGAGATATTGGCTCTCTGGATCAATGGGTACACTGAAGAAGGCGTTCTTGAGGTCAATTACAGTAAAGAACGTCGCTTCTGAATCAATAGCAGTCAATAAGGATGAGATGTCGGAAACCACAGGATACTGTGGAACAATGCATTTATTCAGTTCTCGTAAATCAATCACCAGCCGATATACTGGCGGTGCATTGGGATCAGTACATTTAAGAATCGGAATGATAGGGGAATTACAGATATTGGAGTCGGTTTTTACGACCACTCCTTGGGCAATGAGCTCTTCAATGATTTCCAGTAAAGCCACTACAGCATCGGGTGGTAACTTGTATTGTCTGATTCGTGGTCAAACAACTCCTGGTTTGAGTGTAACACGGTATGGTGTGATGTGCATGCAACCTACATCGGTTGGGCCTTGCGCCCACAGGTGTTTCGGTACATTTTTCAATCTGACATCAAACTCTCGTAATACATAGTGACCCTTAAAGTCACGTAGAAAAAGTCTAACTCCTTCCGGAGAACAACATATCACAGCTCCTAGAGCCTTCAATGTTTTGATACCTAGCAAGTTTTCTGGACATGATTTCGTGAGTAACAAGTCTGTAACGCGTGATAATGGACCTACTGCTAGGGGGACTGGTTTCGATACTTCATTTACAATAGGCTGTCCTGAAAAACCAAGGGAAACATTCTGTGAGCCTGAGAGGGGTGCCCCTGGGACTTCATCATGGCTGATTGTTGTGCGGCTTGCCCCTGTGTCAATTAAAAACTTTCTGTCTTTTCCCAATACTTGACTGTGTACATAAGGACCCTCTTGATCTACAGGAATCTCAATAAGAGGCAAGCCAACCTCCCTCTCTAGGCTGTTTCATGTGTATCGCTGATAATCGGGATAATCAGATTGGGCATACTGGCACATCTGCCGTGAAACTTGCTGCGTCGCGGCAATGGGCTGTGGCTGTGGCTGTGATACCGCTGCGGTCTGTACTGTATGTGGTGGAGCATGCATAGGCTGTATATTCTGTGAAGTCTGTTGCTGGACCTGGTCTTGTCTAGGCTGACGCGGTCTTTCTTTAGTTTTACCTGTTGATATATTGTGTTTCAGGACTGGACATTCATGTACGTAGTGACCTGGCTGTTTGCAATAGTTGCATGTCCCTTTAACGGGAGCTGCTGAATTACCTGTCTGGGTCGCACCCTTTCTCTGACCGTCGGCTGGAACCGACTGGGCCACTAACATTTTCATTTTCGTGTCTTTCATACGTCTCTGTTCGTGATCCTGTTCTTCTCTAATTCTGTTCTGGTGATATTGTAACATTTGTAACATCTGGGATGGCGTATTTGCTTGCCATGTACTTTCAACTTTATATACACGGTTCTTAACTTGTGTCAGGGAATTCTCGACTAATTTTGTTACAAAAAGATGTGGGTATGACTCGCTACCTGGTTTCAGGCCACTATTAATAATGAAACATTTCTCGAATCTTGAATAGAAGTCACTAGTATCCTCATCGTGTTTCTGTTTACAGGCTGAGATTGCGTCCCAGTCTTCCTTTTTAGTTGTCAATAATCTTGGCAAAACCTGTACTATTAAACCTGGTAATGCTTTAGCTTTGTCCCCAAGGCCTAGCCCTGGAGTACGAGCTTTTTCCTCGTCTTCTATTTCAGTCCAAATAATCTTTTTATCTCCCACCTCCCATTCTTTTTCCTTGAGTTTCTCGTAAATGCCGGTGGGCAGCAGTACTTTTAACAATTTCATAATATCCGTATACGTGTAATCTCCCATGAGTAACATGTCCTTAAGTTCTCGGTGAAAACCTGCAGGGTCTTTATCATGACAGGGTACTAGTTTCTTCATTTCTAACAATTCCAACTTTGTTAAAGGTGTGTACACAAACACACGTTCCAAGGCATGATCGGCATTCATAACTGGGTGTACTTCTCGTAAAGGATTCTGCCTGTCAAAATGAAACATTTTTCTTTCTGGGGGCGGAGCTGAAACATATTGTGGGCCTAAGAAAGCGTTATATCTGCGCCGTTGTTCTAGAATTATTTGAATTAACTTGGTACTTAGGCCTCTCCATCTATTCATAAGTAGTGCTTCTAATGTGTCAGGTAAGGGACCTGGATCAGAATGTTGTTGTCTGTATAACGTGATGAGATGCTGAATCATGTACACACCAGCTAATTTCTGCTCGTCTGGGGAAAGGTTCAGAAATGTCTGTGCTACTGTATCATCATTGTATGTGCTAGGATTGTCAGCCCATAGTACTGCTGACCGGGCTAGTTCTTGTTCATCCATAGAATTGAGTACATGATACCCCATTCGTTCTTGAAGAATTTTATCGGTACCCTGAAACAGATATTCAGGAGAACTCGGTTTTGATATGCCAGAGAGAAAAACTCTCTTGCTTTCTGGGCGAATGCCTTTCTTAAGGTAATTTCCCTTACCCACATACGCTATCATTTCTTTAGCCGTGTCATGTTCTTCAGGTCCGTCCTCCTCGGAGGAGTCATTCCTGTCACTTTCTTTTTCTTGTTCTTTTTCGTGTATTTCTATTACTGCTTTTCTGATTTTCTTGTACATACTTGCTATATGTTAGGAATCAGTGAGGGTTAGCTCCCTGTTCTAGCCTTTGTTTTTCTTCTTTCGATTTTCTTATGGTGTCCTTCCTTTGTTTCCCTGTTTTCGGTAGCCCCGCCCCCCTTCCCTCCGTGGATTTAGGTCGCCAGCACTAGGGATCGGTGCTTGGTTTCTGACCTTGTTGGCATTTTTCTGGAGACGGGATTTCGTTTACACCTAGAGTCTGCGTGGGATTCTGTTACGTTGGAGCGTTCAACTGGCTGAGCGACAAACGGAGGCTTTCAGCTGCACGAGGCTTTGTGTCAGCCGCCCGGATGGGTGCTGCTCCGGTTGTTTTCCTGAGCGAGTGAGACTCGGCGGTAACGTACAAGAAGCGTCCGCTTTTGACCAACGCGTGATCGCTTTGCTGCTGTGTTTGTTGTATTTTATCGGGACTTTGCTATCGGGTTTCCTGCCCCAAGGGAACTTATGAAGCCTGCCGGGTTCTGAGTGCCCGAGGTTTAGTGTAGTTTTTCTACGCGCTACCTGAGTGGCGTGTTAGTCTGTGGCCACAGAAAGTGGGAATTTAGCAGAATTGGATTGTGCCTAGAGCGCACTGTTCGTGTTTTTCCTCCAGGGGTTTTTTTATGTCAGACGTATGACTTTTTTCCCCCCTTGCCTGTTGATGGATATTATGTTACGCAGGTTTCTACTTGCCAATTGGATTGTTTGCTCTTCTCGGATACCTTCTAATCGGTTACACAAGTAAGGAGGGGATTGGGGTGTGTTGGATGTGGTTAATTGGTGGGAATAGGGACTCAAAGGAAGGAGCACTGGGTTATATGTTAACATTCTCTTTCTGTTCTGTGTTTCTTTTCTTTTGTGGCTGCAGGTCAGGATCCCTTTCCCCAAACTGCTAAGGAGGGTCTGCTGTGCTGTAACAAAGAGAGAGCATTGGCTTTACTTTTTCTTTGTTTTACATATTTTCCTACCTTCTCCCTTTTCCCGGTTCGTGGGTCACGCTGTGTTAAAGTGCGTGTGGCGAGCCGAGAGGGGGCAGATGAGTGGGGCCATCCTCGCTTCCGTGGTTGTGGGTTGAGTCGGCGAAAGATCCAACACTATACAATTCAATTTATCATGGTTTCCTTCGGCTATATTTTGACCCCACCTGTTTAGTGCTTCCATCTCTTCCTAGTCTACTCCAGGCCTGTCTCGTTCTCTTATTAAGCAATTTATGAAGAAACGTAATATACAACCTTGAGTGTCAACTTTCTGGTGAGCCAGGGCCTCTTTAATACTTTCAGGATTTTCCCCAGTCTGGATAAAATGATATATTCTATCTAGGTGTTCAGTCATTCCTGGAAATAACACTAGGTAATCCGTAACTTTTCGTAAACGTAGTGATGCTAACAACATTCTATCGTCTTTACCGGGTACTGGATCGTATCTGCAAATTGGAAGGGGATCTTTAAGCATGTCGAAACGTGGTGTTTGGGGTGTACGTTGCTTCATTATGTCCCTAAGGTTTAATCTGTGTGTTGATGGCGGAGTCTGGAGACCTCCTGTCGCACCTCCTGTGGCGGAGGCTTGAAAATTGTGTGTCTGTGGAGTCGGTATCTGTACCTGAACTTGTCTCTTATTAGGATCAGGCGCAAACGGATCTAGTATATTAATCTTAGATGTGGGAAGTGGTGGAGGTGGAGGAGCAGGTGGAGCAGGCTGTCGAACGGGTGAACTTTGTTGCGGCAATGGCTGGACATTGTCTTGGAGCGGGTTGCCACCTCCGTCACCGTCAGTAGGCGGTACGTTGGCACATGGATTGGTGTAAGCGGGAGCTACATCGTCTAGATAGGAAGCAAGGAATATGTCTTTGGTGGTCTTGTGACTTACTTTAGTTGGAACCAATGGTGGCGGCAGATCTTTCGGTATTTCTGAAGTGGCTTTAGGCAAACCCTCGGCCACAAAGTACATGCCATTTACAAGAGTGTTTCGCATGCGGTCTACTTGTTCTGCTTTTACTCGGATCCCTTCATTAACTAATTCGTTTTCTCGGACTTCATCCGACTCTTCTCTATGTTTGTCTTCTTTTCGGAGTGCTTTTTCGGCACGTTTATGTTATTCTTTACACCACAATTCTATGGCATCTTTCTGGGATTGTCTGGCTTTCTTTTTCCATAGCGCTTCCTCTACTCTCAGGATGCACTCGGCATCCCATGTTCCTGTAACGGGCCACCTGTGTCTCTCCTCTAGGTGCTTGGTATAATCGGCCCATAAATCTAGGTACAGTATGGCATCTAAGCCATGCTTATGGTACATAAAATTACCAGGAGTGTCCCTAGGGGGGACAAGAATTTCTTCCTCTAGTATCCCTTTCCTAGTTCCTATCTGTCTTAATTTATTGAAAAACGGCATCTTGTTACTTAGTACTGGATACTCGATACTTGTTACTTACTCTGAACACAGCTAGTTACACAAAAACACAGTAATGTACATCAAACAGTCACTCATACCACGACATTAATCACATGAAAACATTTTGAACACATATGACTACCCTCGATACTAGATGTACTGCTAAACAGTACAGATACACTGTCTAAAACAGTGCAGACCGTGCTTGTGTACCCAAACCCGTCTTTACCGGATACATAATAATGCACCCGTCTAGATGCGTCCCCAGCAATGGTACTCACCGGGAAGCACGGAACAGAAGGCCTCGGAAAACTCTACTGGACTGGACCGGACTGGACACGACTCGGCTCGATACGTGAATACTTCGGAACTGGTGGGCCTCTTGACAACTTGCTTCTTTCGGCTAGGCTCTGGTCGGGATCCTCCGCACTCCTCACCGCCTCGTCTGGGTGCTGATCGCAGTCTCCGTCACCTCCGTAGGCCTGAGGGAGATACAGGAAATCCTGCGGGTACGCGTAATTGTCCGTCTTGACTTATGGCAGGGGGCAAAGGTTGCAACGCACCAACCGGCGCGTGGGGTGGGGGAGGGGTCCCTATTCGGGCGCCAAAATAATGTGGTATATATTTAATTACCGTCCTAATTTCTATGCAGGTAAGTACTAAAAACAAAATAACTCAATCGGAAAGAAAGACGCAGAGTCCGTGGTGTTAGAGTTCTTAGGGGTTTTATTCCTTAAAAAGGAATGGTTCTTGAACCGGATATCGGGTTCCTGACACCACTGGGGTTCAGGAAGGGATAGAGCAATGCTTTATTGACAATACATAACTTTTATACTCAAATCATATAATGGAAACCAATACAGTAGGCGTAACAGCTGAGAGAAACAAGATAAGAGCACACACGTGTTAGCAATACGTAATCAGAAGGCGTGACCTAGGCGTGAACATAGAGGTGTGTGCTAGAAACGTCACATGAAAGTGTCACAAGTGGGTGGGTACATAGCAGAATCTTGCAATGTCAGCAGAAATCTGAGATCTGGATGCGCGCGCAGCTGCATGACGTGTGATTGACGTGAAGCTGGAGGGTGCAGGGGACTTGACATTTACACTAGAGGAAAGAGACAGAAGTCTGGCATGTCAGATCAACTCGTTCCTATATCATATCTGATATCTGATGTTTGGGAACCATATTATCTAGAGGGAAAGGTCTCTTGGGCAGAGGCTATTCTATACTGACTGCGAGTGCGTGTATAAGCGTCTACGTGTCTGCATGAGATGCGAGGGGGCATGGGCCTACCATGGTAACAGGAGCTATGAATTACTTGCACGGAGACAGTGAGGCCGGGCCCTTTGCTCTGCAGCTGGAAGGATGTTTACTTGAACTAGTAGGCTGGAATGTATTTTTGAGGAGCGGAGCAGATAATTCGAAGGTTGAATACAGTCTTGGCAGGCAACAGGCTGAGCTAAGCGCCGTTAGCCGCGCAGGGAGTAAGGCAGAGGTCACGGGTACAGAGGCAGGCCCAGGCTGAGGCATTCAGAGTCAGAAGGCAGGAAAAGGCTCAATGGCAGAATTCAGGGCCTACTTCGCCTGGGCTGAAAAACGTGTAAAGTACACCACAAAAAGACATTGGCAAGGCATACTTAGGAACGGAATATTCAACCCGTTCAGGGTGGATCTGAAAGAGGACATGTTAACGTTGGACGCAAATGTATTTGCGTCTTCATAGCTGGCACAGGAGGGAAGTTACATGCCCTTTAAGCTCGTACATGGAGACGGTGGGGTACACGTTAGGGAACACTTCTTGACCATAAAATTTATATTTCCTCAAGCGCTATGTAAATAACTGAAGTTTAAAATAGGTTTTTGGTTCAAGAAAGCCTACCTCAACCCCAGGCTGAACTTCCACCAGACAACTGCGATCCGTTCGCCCCGTCCACACTCCTTGGTACCGCTGCAGCGGGATGAGGGGCCGCTCCTTCTTCTACCTGGCCGCCAAAGCCTGGAACAGCCTCCCCCTCAGGACCTCCCCCACACTGCAAGAATTCACAAATGGCCCTTAGACCTGGCTGTTCAACTGACAACATCCATCAGCAGAATAACCCAGTGCCTGGATACCTCACAGGTGATAAGCAGCACTTTAAAACTCCTGTTTGATTCATTGAAGAAAGAGTTTGCAGAAATATTGCATTATATCTGCCTTCAAGGCCATCCAGCAGGAACTAGCAGGATGTTATAGCCCATAAACCAAACTTTTGCTGCCTGGAGTGCTTTTCATACACCATGAGGAAATGGAAAATCTTCATTCTCAGGGGTCTTACTAATATCAATAAAGATCTTGGCACAGAAGCTGAAATATGAAAAGACATCTTTATTAAATGTAATAAATGAGGCCACGTCACACAGAAACCGTAGTAACTGAATGAGGTAGTCTATGGAATACAGAGAACAGAGGCTTTTTATATGTTTTAGGGTTACATGACTCAGCACAAAAGTAAGGGGCAGTCCTAACTTTTGCAAGCATGCAAAAAACCCAACATTCCTTCTTAACACATTCCATGCTGATGACGGAACCGCTCCGTCATCAGCTGCGGTTGGGCTGTGCTGATGACGGAGCGGTTCCGTCATGGCCCGGCCGCCGCGCCTGTGCGGTGCGTTCTATTGAGCGGGGCGGGCCATGACGGAACCGCTCCGTCACGAGCACAGCTCAACCGCGGCTGGTGACGGAGCGGTTCTGTCACCAGCATGCGGCTGCCGCACGGCCGCCCGCCCTGATAGCGCTGCGGCGGAATAGCCGCCGCAGCGAAAGGGTTAAACAATCTGAACAAACCCATATTAAAAGACTACAACCCATATCGTAAACAGATCATAAAAAGAAGGAACAGAAACAGATGAGAGGTAGGATAAGGGGTGTGTATGTGCATACCAAACTTTACAATCTCCTGTGCTCTGATCCTTAATCTTGATCAGCTACTGGGCAAGGAACTGGTCTAACAAGGTCAGCTTCAGGCAACAGGGTCAGTTCACTCAGGTCATTCAAAAGTCAGCTAAAGTCATCAGCCTATGTGAGGGCAACTACAAAATGGCTGCCATGCACAAAATTGGAACCCATGGTTCAGAACGAAATCTTCAAATACACAGTGAATCCATCGGTGTAACATGATGAAAACACTAATACTTGCTGAACTCACTGTTTACGGTTCGCTGTTACCAAATTCGTAACAGAACCACGACCTTTATGACCCAGGTTCAGAATTCACGGAACCTCAACCATAATGGTCATTTTTAGGCTGTATGCAGTAAATTTGCGCAACCTGTTGGTCGCCTGCTAATGCTGCTTCCTCCTTGTCTTTTGGCGCTGCAGGGTCTGTATACAAGTCCCCTTTTCATTACTACTTAGTCCTTGTTGGGCCATTAAGAGATATCACGACCTCCACAAACTCTGGTGCGATTCTGTTAATAGCAGCCTATCTCCCATACGAGCCTGTGTTCCGCATCAGCTGTTGGCACAACACACATTGACGTATCAGTGTGGCGGAGGTTTATGCACTCTGTCAGAAACCATCAGAAGGGCTCCCACGGAGCCTTCAGGAATAGCTCCACGATTGAGCGCCTTGTAAGCATCTCATAAAAGGGTGACTAGTTCCTTATTGGCGCCAGCATGTTTTCTCTTGACTCATTCTCACTTGTTAAGAACCATCTTCTCTGTATCATAAATGTTCTAAGCATTGCTAGTGAGCTGGCATGCAGTGGCATCATATTTGTTGTATTTTTAAAAGACACAGTTTAAGTTTATTTGGAGACCAGACAGACTGTTCCTTTTTTGTCAGTATTGCTCACTGCTGAATCCCATTGGATAACATAATGTTAATGGGAACAGGCTATTTATATAGTGACAAGCACAATATAACTCCACACATGCCAATAATTAAACATTATTGCCCTTTGTTGAGGGTGCTAACAGTTGTCAATGTCCAATTCAGAGGACATTAACATGCCTGGCCCACGGTTATGGACCTTGAGCCGATGTTGTGTGCGCACGAGGACAAGAAGGGTAATTAACAGCATGACAACATGTGAACGAGAAGTATTTGCAATGCATTAGGTCTCACCTTTGGGATCTTATAAGTATTTAGCTATGCAGCACATTATTCTGGGTACAGCAACATTTATTTACTGTACACAAAGCACTGAATGGGTGCAGTACTACAGTTTACCACTAGGTGTTTCTTGGGACACCTTTTGCCCACATAAGGTACTGCACCCTGTAAGAGATCATGCTATGCGACAAAAGAAAGTGAGCAAATAAATAAAAAAATGCCTTTAGATAAGTTTCTGCAAACATGCCGCGATGCAGCAAAAGAAACAAGTAGAGCGGCCGGCTGAAGTAAAAGAGATGTGGCGCTGGAGTAAAAGTTTGTTTTAAGTTCTTTATTATTTAAAATGAAGGTGGGCGAGCGCACCCAAGCTGAAACTAAAAGATAAAGCGTAGCGCTCGTGAAACGGGCGCCGAGCTGACAGGGCGACATTTGTTTCATGTGCACGAAGCAGTAAAAGGGTGCAATGTCCCAGGTTATCACTAGTTGTACCTTGGGGACACCTTTTGGCCACACGAGGTACTGCACCCTAGGAGGTATCCTGCTCACCGTCAAAAGAAAGTAAATAAAACATTCCATTAGATATGTTTCTGCAAACATGCCGTGCTGCAACAAAACAAGCAAGCACAGTGACCAGCTGAAGTTAAAGAGATGTAGTGCTGGAGTAAAAGTATGTTTTAAGTTCTTTATCTTAAAAATCGAGGTGGGCATTGAAGCAGCAACTAAAAGATAAAGCGTGATGCTCGTGAAACAGGCACCGCGCTGGCAGTAAAAATATGTTTTCAGTTCTTTATTTAAAAAAAGGATTTAGGCGAGCCGCGCAGAACAAGAGAAAGGCGCGGGCCCCATATTTCAACATAAGCGTGGCATACCGGACTTCACCAAAACACATTAATAATACTATTAGGGTCGGGGAAATGCTGTCAGGAAGTGGTAGCTTCGTGCCTGCAACACCAGGTTATTAAGAAAGTAGTGCTCTGCAATTGAAAATGAAACACCCAGATTAAGAGCACATGCAAAAGGGACAGTCATTATCAGAGGTTACACGAGTAGAAAAGGAGGAACTAAGGAGGGACTACTGATAAAACTAACCAAAGAAAAAAAGCATTTATGAAAGACAGTCACAAGAGCCAATTGAAAACATGGGCAGGCAGTGGGTGGAGCTTAAAGCCCATATCCTGAACACAAAATGTCTTGAACAGACCGCGCAAGCGCTGCTTAGGCAAGACCTAAAAAAGGCTCTTGGCACCCGTTTGTCCACTCAGCTATCTGTGTCTGGTTTATGTCCTCCCTTCTTCACACAGTCACTAAACATCGAAAGCAGACAAACAGTAGTTAATGATAGCATTTTAAGTTTTCTGTTTCATCCAAACTCAGTGTGTAGATTGGTGCAATTTTTAGTCCACTCAGGATACTTATTTTATGAACATGTGAATCACTGAAAGCAGAATTGGCACTGCCTGGGCCTGGATATTCAAACTTTTGACCAATGGCTGGAGACCGTTAATTGAGCGGGTTAAATAGAATATCTTTTTTGTATAAAGCAGCCAGATGAGAGGACTAACCACAAGGCCCAAATTTAACAATTCAATTCTCACAGACACTATGGCTGAGAAGTTAGCCAAACATGAGTAGAAAGGGTTACATTTTTGTAGTGAGAGAAGATTTCAGTGCATGACCATGCCTGGAGGTACAATGAAAGAGGCCCTACTTACTGCTCACCTTTCAGTCCTTACCGTAGAAGAGTGCTCTCACAAGCAAAATACTACCAGAGGTAGTCTCTTGCAGTAGGCCTGAAGTAGCCAATTAACTATGCCACCATGCCCTCCACAAATCACATTGCAAACAGAGGCTGAAGAATTTACCTCTGAATTTCAAAGTTTTGTCCTTGTGACTGAATTTACACAGTATTTATTTTTACGGTTGAATATAGTGCTAACCAGACCCACTCCGGTATCAAAGCACTTTCCAGCAATTAGGATTAACGTGCGATGGTGTTCAAACTAAAGAGTATATGGTTCAGCATGTCCATAGCGAGGGTAGTTGTGGATGTACATGAAGTATGTGGAGTAAAGGTAGATATTTATACAGAACATATATGTTTACACAAGAAGGATGTATGGTGAGAGGTGACAGGAGTAAATAGGAGGAGATTTGTATTTGTCTGTTGCAAAAGGGTGATGCTGGTGTAGGTAGGCCGGATGCAGGTCGAAGAGCTATCTTTAATGTAGTGTGTTAGAAGCAGACTCCTAAGGCACGTTATTGTATTCTCCTTGACTTCTTCTTTGTCTATGGTGGATACCCAGCGAAGTGTGACCAGATGACAGTATATTATGACTGAAAATATTGAGCAAATAGAAAGTTTTTAAGTTATTTCTTAAATGTGGCGAAAGAGGAGTTGGTTCTTATAGCTGGAGGAATAGAGTTTCAGATCTTTGACGCAATGTCTGAAAAGGATTGGCTCTGTGTGCAAGATTGTTCGGAGAGAGGGTTTTTTTTATTTTATTTAAAAAAATTTTTTTTATTAACAGTCATCGAAATACAAGCGATAAGAGCAACAGTTCAATATTTAGAATAGGCATGACAGAATACAGCAATAATCATTCACCTTACACACAGTTAGGACAAATCATGGTGAAAGCAGGTCGTCTAAGGCAAGCTGCTGAGGAGGGACGCAAATATCTCCTCGGTACGAGTTCCAAGGCATCCATAGTAGTGACCACTTTTTATGGCAGCCAAGAGCAACATATACTGTCTTTTCACGGAACATGGAACTGTCTATACTTGACTTCCAGTCTACTAGTGTAGGCGGTGCTACCGCCCCCCAGGCCTGGGCGATGTTCCGTTTTGCTAGCATGAACCCCAGGGTGGCCCTTTGTGTCTGGTGTGTGTTTAGATTGGTCGTTTCAGCAAACATCTACGTGCTTCGGAGTAGATAGGAACTGCAAGGACCGCCCCCACTACTTCATGTATCTCCTTCCAGTAGGACTGAATGTATGTGCACTCCCAGATGATGTGCATAAAGGTACCCATGTGTCCATATTGCTCATGACAGTCCCCTGTTTCAGCCCTTCCTATATGTACCATTTGTGGCTCCGACATATATACCATATGCAGGATTTTGAGCTGTACAAGTCGTAGTCGTGCTAGAATCGCGACAACCCGGGGGGAGGACACCGCCTCCTGCCACTCCTCATCATCCATCTCAATCCCGTCCACCACCCATTTTTACCGTAACAGGGAAAGGGGGTCCTCCATGTTATTTATTAGTTTGTTATAGATCAGTGAAATGGTCTTTTCCGGGAGGTAGCCATCTAATATTCTATCCTCCAATGAGGAGGACTTCGGAGGGGAGGTAACAGTTGGGAGGACTGAGCGTAAGGCATGGCGTACCTGTGTGTAACGAAAAAGTTCAGAGTCAGCCAGTTCATGTTGGCTTTGTAGGGCAGCAAATGTTTTAATGTCTCCCTACTCCCAGAGGTCTTAAATCGGCGAGATGCCAATCATGTCCCACCTGTCAAACCCCTTTGTCGCCCACAAGTTACCTAACTGCGCTGAGTCCCATGGGGGTGGCCAAAGTCAGTTTACCCTCCCAATCAAGGGACCTGTGCGGAGAGAGGGTTTTGGATACAAACTGAGTCTATACTTCTGAGATTGTGATTCCCTGCCCCCCAAATTAGAATTATATAGGCTAGGTAGCTTGCTGTCCCTCTATGTAGAGTCCTGTGGGTTATACAGGCTAGTTTCAATTGACTTCTGGCTTGGAATGGCATCCAAATTGTTGCCTCCTGTTACCAAGGTGGCTGCAGACTTAAGAGCCGCTCTTAGAGGAGCTAGGTGAATTTTGGCAATGATGGATAAAACAGTCTTTCTGCAGTCAATTTTGTGAGGACAAGAGATTGCACTATGCCTGGAAATCGGCGGTTGCAATGAAGGGTTTTACATTTTGAAGTAGTCTGATTTGGTGTTGCATATTCCTTGCTATTGCATTAACGTTCTCATACAGACACAGTCTTGTCATGGGTGAAGCCCAGGGATTTTGCTGTCTCAGCAGTAGCATGCCTACAGTTGAGAACACTTGGGCTTCTAATCAAGTTTGTACTGGAGTATTCCATTGAGGTGGTGAGATCTGAAGGAATTCTGTCTTCTGAGAGTTTAGTTTGAGGTGATGTTGGGTCACCCATGACTGTAGCTCTTTCATCACTCTTCTCAGTGCAATTATGTCATTGTGGGCGGTGACTTTCAAGTATACTTGAGTGGACTTGGCATTTAAGTGAAATGTGATGTTTGATTTACTCAAGAGAGTAGTCGGGGACCCATGTATAATTTTAAAGGGTACAAGAGAGGATTGAGCCTTGGGGGGCTCGTTGTTCAAGGGATCAGGGGCTAAAGCTACCATTAGTCAGTCTTCAATGTTTAGGACGGGTTGAGCACTGTGATTAGAACCATGATAAGACTGGGTCCTTAATCCCATCAATTAATTCAGTATTTTAGTAGACCTACATGATTTACAGTTTCACATGCTACTGACAAGTCCAGGAGAACAAGCAGACAGGATTGACGTAATAGATTATTTATAGCATCCACAATTCAATGGTATAGCTAGTTCGGAACCCAGATTGGTAAGGGTCGAGTAAGTTGACTTGCTGGCGGAAATTGTTTTGGTTTTCTGGGGCAGCTTTTTATTTTTAGGGAGTGAAGGTTTGACTCGGTTTAAGACTGCTGTGAACCTCTGCTTGTGACAAAGCGATTTAGCACCCTAGTCCGGAGGAGATTGTAGGGTTTGGAGATTTCTTTGATAATTTTTGTCACGATGGGGGTCTGGAAAGTGTTGGGAAGAGTTTATATTGATTCAGTCTTTGAGTCCAGTGAGAGCATTTTTATTTTTGTGTTGAAGAATATTGAAAATATATGTATTAGTTGGCAGGGCTCAAAGGGACATTGCAGAACTTTTGAATTTTACACAGATCTTTATGAAGGCCTACTATAATTACATTTATAGCTGCAGACTCACAGGTTCAAGGTTGAAGAGTTTGACTGATGTCAGAAGTAAAGTGCGAGAAATGTTTGCAAATGCTTGCTGGGTCTATATTTTGTTTACTTTTCTGTGCCCAAAGCCTGACTAAGAATTCCCAGAATACTCCCCAACAAAGATTTCATTGAAAGATCCCTAGTTACCTCAGAGCAGTCACTCCTCAATAACCATAAGATGCTTGGGAGGAGACAAAAAGCTATACATGTCAGCCCTAGTGACACATTGTACTTCGAGGAGTGTACATGAATTGGGAGAGGTGTGCAGCACCGGATGACTGAACCCAGTGATTCCTCGCAGCCTGGCAAATGGGGTGGGGCTGCGAGGAATCACTGGGTTCAGTCATCCGGTCTAGTTGGGGGCTCCCTTCCACTCTCCTCATGATATTGACCTCTGGGGTTCGGGACGTAGAGGACATGGAACACGGTGGATGGGAGGGGGGGCGGTGGGTGTTTTTATTTTTCCCTTTTATTTTAGGGAGTTGGAGGAAAGGGGAGGGGAGGGGGAGCGAGCCAGAGGGCGGCATTTACATGAGGAATCCTGCTGCGATGACCACCCTGATAGGGTGCTTTGGGATATTCACATGAGGCTCGATGTGGGGAGGGGAAGTGGAATGGCTGGTGGCCGTTCCTGTTGCCCACCTGATGGGAGGCTCGATGCTGGGAGGATAAGAAGGACCTTATGACAATGAGCGGGGCATACCGACATCAGAATTTAATTGCACCGCTTGCTCCTTTATTGTGCCCTCTGGGCTGTTTTTCCTATGATGTCACCTTGAAAAAACAATAAAAATCTGTTTATAAAAATAAAAACGAATGGGGAAAGGTCTCCTGAAATCTTACAGTCTCATAAGTCTGTGGCATGTCCTCTGTCAGGTTTAATTAAAACACTGCTCCATATGTTTGACTGCTAAGCGTTCTCTATTTAGCCCTTGCCTACAAATAGATTTTTGTTGTATGCTGTGGGAGACCTATATATACCAGTACTAACTGTGCGCGTTGTATCATCTTCTTGCTTAGGTTTAGTTGACTTACCTGTCAATCTCATATGCTTGCTTTTTACTCAATGAATGTATGTCCTGTGTTTGTTCCTCCCTTGGGCATAGCTTCGCTAACATAGTTTTGCTTGGATGACTTTTAGCCTTGCACTACACATATTTAGGGTAGAATGATTTTCTTTTTTTTACTAGCATTGCATAGCAGTGCATATGTTTTCTTGCTCTCTTCCTAGCGAGCTACTTTCCCTCCTAAATTCTGTCCCCCTCTGCTCTCCATGTTGTTATCTTGGTGCACCTCCTACTGCTCGTCCGTGGGTTCTCCTGCCTATGTGACTTTCTTCTGCTTCTGCTCACGGATATTCAACATCCTTGCATGGACCATTCTCTCCATCCCTGACCAGTCAGATGGTTCAAGATCATTTCCCAGTAGACAGTCTACTGGGAGTACAGGAGACACTACTACTTGCTTAGGGTCTGTCACACCTCCCTATTACAAACTCATGTTTGTTATGGGATGTAGTTTGGCTCCGCTGTCTGCATAGGTTACCTGGTGATACACACAAGGCATGATCTGCCCTGGGAAAACCAATTTATCTATGACCATAGTCACACTGGTTGATCCAGTATCTCTGAGGATCAACCTCAGTTCCATTGATTTTAGTCCTCTGCCTATACCTCTCCATGCTGGGAGGGAAGAAGGCAAAGGTTGCAATTTTTACCCCACCCAAGTACACTAAGGTTTACTCTGTCAACCCCTTCGCCATCTCTGGTACAGTCTCACCACCTACACCTCTGCTGCCAATCCCCTGGGACTGCCCACCAGTGGGTGCTTCTTTGTACAGGCAGCATCTCCTCTCTTATGTCCTGACTAAAACAACCAAAATACTGACCTTGCTTCATAAGGTCACAGAATTTTCGTGCCTTTGCAGGATCGAAGGACTTCTCCTGATATCCCCTCTTCTTGAAAGTGGCTGGCTCGGGGTCCCTCCCCCTGCGCAGGTTTTTGTGGATCTTGTGAACTCTTTCTGTTTTTGACCTTATTTCTCCTGGGCTTTCCCCTAGAGGGGGTGGACTGTCCTCCCTTCTGATCACAACCTAGTGCTGATTGGAAGCCTGCGTTCTCAACCACTAATCAGTTCACTGGCTACTGGCGTAACATCTCTTGTGCACACTGAATCAGGATGTGCTCTTTGAACAATAAATTGTACAGCCCCTTATAAGTGCTCACCTGGTTGCCACTAATCCGGCCTTCTAGTGCCTTCACTGAGATGTCCACAAAGAACAATCATGGACTTTGTGTTACCTTTCTGGGTGTCCCTGTGCTTCACCCTGTATTGCTCTGGGGTCAGACCAAATTTCCTGAATAAAAATTGCCTCATATGGGAGTAAGATTTTTCCTCATCTCCTTCAGGGTCAGGAGCCTCTCCCTCCCAGCTACTGGAACACTTCCCACAGGAGCGAACCCCAATACTTAAAATGGACCACTCTCATTTCAATGGCCTTTTCAAATGCCGTCAGCCATTTGTCAATATCATCCCCATCCGTGGACATGGAAACTATTCCCTTGTAAAGCCTGGGATTAAACCCACCACTCCTAGGCATCTCAGCATCTTCTTCATTGTTGCTGCCTCCACTTCTCTTCTCTTTCTTCCTTGCCCACTTCTTCTCCTCTAGGGCCACCATCCTCTCTTCCAAAGCTTTGGAAGCTAACTGAGCCCCAGGCTCGATCTTTCTAAAAGCCATCAGTGGGGCCTGTCCATCCCCCCCCCCCCACCCTCCCCCCCATGAGCTGGATGTATAAACCTGGTGCTAGAAGAAATGGAAAAGTTATCATCATCCACCTCCTGGAGGTGGTTGAAGGGGTCACCTCCCCTTCCTTCTCTGGAACTGTTTGTGCACAGGCATTGAGGGACTTAATCAACTCTGAATTCTGATCTTGTTGCTATTAGGTAACCCCCTGAACCTACACTGAACCCTAAGCTCAGCCACTTTGAGTTTGTTGAATTTAGCCAGATCTGGCTTAATGGTATTCCTAGTGTTGGGTCACACAAACTTAACACTTTCTAGTGCTGAAAATATATGCGCCATTTGGGACATCTTTTCAAACTTGACCAGGACAAAGTCAAAGTTTGAGGTCAAAATTTTACCTTCATACTTAAACTATTCTGGAGGATTTTCTCTCAACGGTGAGCAAGGCATTTAATCAGGCCGGATTCGCTGCAGGTTCACTGGCTTGTTTCCGCAGGCGCTCCCGGTCAGCTCCTGGAAGTCTTTCACTCCGACGCTTTCAGCAGGATGAACCTGAAACTCAGGCCGGGTCGCGGTTGAAGGTAGTCTGCTTGACTCGCGACGTCAGGTCGGTCCACTTTCCAAAAGTTGTACCAAACGGCTCCAGATTCCTAGAACTTCTTCCTGAAGTTCCTCTTGAGGGTTCAAAATGTCCAAAACACATTTCCAATGGCCTAGAAGCTCTAAGATGGCCCTTGGAAGTTTGGGACTGCAATTCCCACACTGCACCTGGCCAGATCCTTAAAAGTCCGCTGGACGCACTCCAGGCTGGGGACTTCTAGAGTGAGATGGTGCAGGGAAGCTCTGTTCACCTGTTGCTTTCAGGGACTCCACTCATTAATCCTTTTTGAAGCAAGGTAAAGTCCTCAGGGCTGTAGTTCCAAGTGTGCAGCAGGAGCAGTCCTTCAGATTGCAATCCTTTGGGAGTGCAGACCAGGGTTCCATCATGGCAGTCCCTTTTTCCTTGTATTTTCAGGCAACAAATCCGAGTTGCTAGGCAGCCCTCACATATTTATTCAGTGATCTGGGACGATAAGCGGGAGGGGAGTGGGTCCTGTCCAATGAGGTGCAGGGTGCCACCCAAAAAGCATGACGACTTCCTCCAAAGTGTGGCATATTGTTGTCCCACAAAGCACTGAATTTAAAATTCAATATGGAGATAGTCTCTCTTTTAGAGGATGAGCTGGCTAAACCAACCCACTGGTGTGGCTCATTCCCCTTGACATTCCCTTTCCAGACTTCCTGCAAATTCCAGTCCTGGGGTACAGGAAGAGGGGGTAGGCCTGGCTGACATTCCTTACTATCCTGCTCTCTTTGAATCCCAGTTTGATTTACTCAGCCCCCACCCTGACCTGTTCTCTGCAGCTGCAGAGCCCCCCCACCCATCAGATAACCTGTGCTGTATGCAAGCCACTTATCACCTCAGAAAAGCGACTTGGTTAAGCCTGTTAAGGCCGACCAATCAGGAGAGGCTGCTACAAGGCTGGACTTTGGCTCACAGGAAAGAAAGTTCTATAACTTATTTTCCGTACTAGTTATGATAAATCCAACAGAGGCACGTTGTTAGATTCGTCATTACCAATCTTTTAAGGCTTTGAATGACATTTTAATTTCTTCCCAGAAATATTTATACTTAATTAAAGTATTCCAATGTTAGCCTATGGAGCTACTAATCTACAATGGGAAGAACTAAATTGGCATTGTTTCCATCACCATGGCATATAAAACATATATCATAAAGTCCCTGCTTATAGTTACATGGCACCATGCCATGGGGCAGCTAGAGGGGACCTTAGGGTGGCTTTTATGTAAAAATAAGCTAGATTACCACTTGGGAAATAGCTTTAATTCCAAAATCGAATTTGCATATAATTTACTTTTAAAGACAGTCTGCAAAGCAGGGCTACCTTTAAAAATGACAGCAGGCAACACAGCAGTGCACACTCCCGTGCAGGAAATCTACTGTGCCTCTAAACCACTCTGCCCTATTATATACTAGGGACTTGTTAGGTTGAATCTCTCTTGCTTTATTACATACTAGGGATTTACAGGGGTCTGTCATTTCCAATTGTAATTATACCTAATTATCATATACTTTTTTCATCAGAGCACTAGTCCTGGACCTGGTTAGCAGAGTCTAGGACACAGCCATAGTCAGTTACCACCAGTATCATTCAACAAACCGGGATGAGCAGGGCAAAAAGAATGACTTTCTAACGAGTACCACCTGTGGAATCATATGTGAAGACTAGTATGTTTAAAATTGTGAAGAGGTCTATTAACATCTCAAGCAGCATAGGTATATGAGAATACCTGGTTAAAAGTTAGTGCAGTGTCTGTGCGCATGCAAAAGGTCAGTGCATCCTTGCAATGTCTAACGTTATTGTTGTTAAAAAGAGGATGAAGATATTTTCTCCTAGCCTGCAGTGAGTTGGTGAAAAGCAACAAAAAATGTGTAATTGATTTTTCTCCCCCAATTCGCAGCTGCTAAGAGCTGTACCTCTAAGTTCATCTGACCTCTTGCTTGTCCTTAGTGGCCGTGTACCTAACCTGAAACTTGTATGCAATGATCTTTTCCTTTTGGAGTATAACTGGCCCAAGAAATGTTCATAGACAGGGAAAGGTTAAAAAACTTAGTGACGCATTGCTAGTTTGCCACTTTGATGTGCGATAGTGCAATATTGTAATCCTAGAACTGCACACTTGTAGAGGGCATACTCTCCGGGTTGGATAAGAACTTGGGGCAGCCTGTAGAATTCAAAATGGCAGCACCATGATTATTCCAAGGTAATTTGGTTGACTTAGCATTTGACCAAAGCAAGCACAAGGTTTTCAAGTAGCTGGTCAGGTAGGGCTTTGTCCAAATTCTGATCCCAATGCAAGTGATCCACTCTGGTCAGCAGAAACGATGCCCAGCTCCGACCTGAGAGCATTGATAGGAGTCCAGGTAGCACGATGAAGGAAGCGACATAGAAAACTGTCTTTCTTGTGCCTACACAACTCAGTCCCATAGATTACTGCTGCTGCTGCCTTTACTTAATATGCCTCGAGAGCAGGGCCAATTAATCTGGTGCCACAATTATTTGACAGTCTTGGGACAGAGTTGTCATATTGATTTGAGATGATCTCACTTTTCAATAATTGAGGGGACCTACATTTTTGCATCAAATCTGGTCCCCAAATAATCATCATAATTCACACGATCCAATGGCGTTCCATATATTTTAAATGTGTTCCTTGGGTTGTGTCTGTAATGTAGGATCATACACTTTGTTTATGATGTTTTGATGAGAGGTTCTTTAATTTGCAATAATGCTCTAAGGAGTTTATGCATTGCAAGTTCGGTGTGAGACAGAAGAACTTCGTTATCGGCAAACAACAAGATGATAGTGTTTTGCCCACCACAGGTAAGTAATTCTTTATTTAGATATAAAAACATATCTTTAAAAGATTGCACAAAACACATTATGTACAGTTTTATAAATAAAAAATGATAAAAGAATAAAATGTAACCGTAAGCATGCTAGTTAAAACATTTCAATTCATAGATTGGCCCACCCGGGCATTGCAAGTTCTGTTAAAGTGCATGTTCGATCTTGTCAATCGGCAGAACAGTCTCCGCAATGTCCATTTTATCTAGGGTGCGGTAAGCGTGCTGAATGAATTTGGACAAGTTTATGTTTAAGACAGTATTATCTGGAGACAAAGCAGCGATAATGGCATGCCTACAGGTCCGAATTCCCAGCCTGTTCCATTCTGGCTTGAGCAGACACCTGCGTTGGAAATTAAATGAGGGACAGATGCAGAGCACATGCAGGATTGTTTCTGTTGCTAACCCGCATCCTCTGCATGTTGTGTCTTCCTTCTTACGGCGCCAGGTGGGTAGGTTTTGGAGAAAGCGCCAATCTCCCATTCTTAGGGCTATCAAGCAGCGCTTTAGATAAAGTGAAAATGTCATGGAGAGGTAGGCTGCAGGGGTCAGTCGATTGTAGGAGTTAACTACCGCCCAGGAGTGACTACGTTTCGTGACAAGAGCTTTGTCTAACTGCAGAGATTTCAGTCTTACACATTTTTTGATTACATTTTTAAAAACAGTCTGACTTGGGTTAAGAGCCCAGAGATCAGCAACTGACATTTGATGGATGTAATCATTCAGAAGGCACCCGAATGTTCCCCCTGGATTAGTCTCGTTGATTTCTTTCCAGGTTAGGGACTCTAGTGTACCTGCTTCGGCCTGTCTTAATTTATGACACAGCTTGAGGTAAGTACCCACGTTAGAAGCTTCGTAGTTGGTTAATCCCAGCTCTAACCTAATCTGGGCCGGGGAAGCAGTGCTCGGTAAATGAAGTACCTTTCTGTAGATTTTGGTTGTGTGTTTATTTAGGGCAGTATTCATTTTACCTTTAAAGGTCTCTATACCATAAGAAAGTGTTGGTCCAATTTTTGCTCTAAGGACTTCTAGTAGAGGGGCAAGGGTTGGACCAGAGAGTTTCTTCGATAGCTTGGCCAAGGATACCACTAGAGCCGTAGTTTTAGCTATGATCACACTACTTTGCTTTGAAAAGCTGCCCCTTGCGTCCAAATGGACCCCTAAGTATTTGTATGATTGGCCAATCGAAAGATTTATTTTGTTAATTGACCAACCACCGCCGCTGTAGTGTTTCTTACCAAAAGGGACTATCAGAGTTTTCTCCATGTTAATTTCTAATTGATTGCCAGTCGTATATTGCGATAGTGCAACAAGGAGCCTTTGTAACCCTACTCTAGTAAGACTAAACAGGGCCAGGTCGTCGGCATATAAAAGATTACATATTGCCGCTCCTCCTATTTTGGGTGGATGACTATTTACCTTGTCTAGAATACTTGACAGGTCAGATATGAATAGGTTAAAGAGAAGAGGGGCCAGCACGCATCCCTGCTTTACACCGCGTGAGGTCATAATTTTTCGCGAGAGGTGCGAGCCGGACCCTAACTTCACTCGAACCCATGTATCAGAGTAAAGCTGAATAATTGGGTTCAGTATGTTGTTTGGAATACCCCACTGTGTCAGTTTTTTCCAGAGAGCCGCCCTAGGCACTCTATCAAACGCTGCTTTAAAATCAACAAAGCAGCAGAAGACCATCCTGTTTGTTGATAACGCTTTATCGATTATAGTGGAAATTGCCAGCAAATTTGTCGTAGTTCCTGAATTAGCAACAAACCCTGTTTGGTTCAGGGGGATCAGATCGTGGTCCTTTGCCCATTGCCTTAAATCCTCCAGAATGAGTCCTGCAAAATGTTTTGCCTCTATGTCCAGTAGGGCGATCAATCTATAATTGTTAGGCATAGCACGTGATCCAGATTTATGAATGGGATGAATTATTGCGCCCCGCCATGAGTCCGGGATTGTCCGTGTTCTCAGGGTGTAGTTAAAGAGATTTAGTAACACCATGGACCAGAAGGGAATGTCCGATTTGAATAGCCTTTGTGGTAGGCCATTCGGGCCTGGTGCTCCATCTTGCCTCCCTTTTGTCACAGCTTTGGCAACTCGATCCTCAATTAGTGCATATGCAGGGGTGGGTCCTCGGATTGTATCCAGGGAGATATTTTGTGCTGCATCTTCCGCAATCCCACAGCCCCTGGGGGATCTGATGCAGTCCTGGTCGTCTTGTGCCTGAAAGTGATCTGTTAGAAATGTTGCCCATTCCGCTTCCTGTATGTTTGCAGAGCCAGAGTTTGTTAGTGGCAGGTTGGTGCGGTTAACAAGGGACCAGAATTTCCTTGAGTTTTTTTGCTTGCTTTCCCACACCAATTTTACCCAGTATTGATTTTCCTGACCCCGTTTCTCTTGGAAGACTGCCCTCCTGAATGCTTTTTGGGCGTGGTGATATGTGGCGAGGAAGGCACTATTCCCCGGGAATTTTAACGCCAACCTCAAAGCGGTGTTCCTTGCTCTCTTTAGTGGTTTTAAGACAGCGGAGGATGAGGCCCCTACTGAAGGTGGGCTGTTTAATCTCCGCGCAGTCGCAGGATATGAATTGATCAGATGAAGGCACAGCTGCGACCATTTCCATATCGGGTTGACATCTTTATCAGAACTACCTGTTGTGAAGTCCTTGCTTGCTTTTAAAACACTCGGACTGTTGGATTCATTCCATTTGAGGCGCTTGAGGTTTTCGGTGTGAATTCCCTCGTAGGTTATGGGAGCCACTTTATGGAGTTCAGGGTTTGTGGTGAAGGTGATGACCTGGGGCCTGTGGTCACTTTCAGACCGTGGGTGGATGCAAAAACATTTCAACTTAAACAGTAGTTCTGAGTTGCAGATAGTAAAGTCTAAGTAAGACTCTTTTTTTCCATTCGACCAGGTCCAGTTTGGGGGTGAGTCACTTGCTGTCCTTCCATTCACTACCAGGTATCCTGCGTTATAGAATCTCGTCACAGAGAGTTCACCTAGTATGTTTGGGGCTTGCTTTGAAGGTTTGGATTGAGTCAACACCTCAAAGATGTTAGTCAGGTCCGGTCCTTCCATGTCTGCTACGTTCCCCTGAAATAGATTTGTATTGAACTCTCCCGTGATGATGCGGTCTGAGTTGGGATATTCAGTAGCTATGTCATTCATGATTTCGCACAGTCGGACCAGATGGTCTTTTTTTGTACGGGTGCTGGGATTAATGTACACGTTGACGAGGAGAATTGGACGCTGCATCCCCCAGGGGTTAAATTTGACCCCAAGTAACCAGTCTTCTTTGAGGTGAAATTGATTGAGAGAGCCTTTTAGGTTATTTGAGATGTATATGGACAAACCGCCTTTGGGGTGGCCAAATCGGTTGTCCCTGAGCGCTGGTTTCCAAAACTCGATATATCCTTCTATGGGACGGCCCTCTGTCGCCCAAGTTTCCTGTAGGGCGATTGCTGTGTGTTTGCACAAGAAAGCCATAGTGTCTTCGTTTGAAGTTTTTTGATGAAGTCCACTGATATTCCATGAGCACAGTGAGAATGGAGGCCGTCCCTGCTTGGTGTCTCTTTTGTGCCATATGTCCGCCGCTGAGATGGATTTTCTAGAGGGGATGAATGTTTCTACGGGTGTTTCCCCCGCTGGCGGTCAATTTGAATGTTTTGATGACAGAATTGCCGGCAGCCAGGATGGTATTTAAACATTCATGGCAAGCAAGAATTTGCCAAAGTCTTTGATGAACATATTAAACAAAGCTGGGTCTAAGACACAGCCCTGTCTCACGCCTAACATTTATTGCAGAATTTGGGGTTGTCTCTGTGTCCATATCTAACTGGATGACAAATTCTCCTTGTAGAGAAGTTTTGTTGCAGACACCGGTCTCTGCGCTTCCCAAGCTTAGTAGATTCCACCACAGTAAATGTTGATCAACAGAATCAAAACCTGTTTTAAGGTCAATGAATGTCAAGTATAACCTTGAGCTCATTATGCATGTGCATTTCAGCCGTATATTGAACAATCTCATTGCTTGATCAATTGTCCATTGGCCTTTTCTAAAGGCTGCTCGTGATGGTGAAATGATCTTATGTCCCTGGTCCAGTCTGTCTTCCAAACGAGTTAGTAACAGTTTGGCATAGATCTTTCTGACTCAGTCGGGTAAAGACATTGGTTGGTACTTGGCAGGATCATTCTGCAAGCCTTTTTTGTGAAGCAAAATAATAATTGCTACCCTCCGAGGCATAAGGACCTTCTCTTGAAGCCAAATTGTTTTGTGAGTAATAGTTAACCTCTTAGCAGCTATGGAACGTTCAGCTCCAGTGCTGAACGTTCCATTGCGCAGGTGAGGTTCGAACGGCCGACGGCAGCACTCCTGAGGTAGTGGTGCCGTTGGACTAGGCGCAGCACTTATGAGGCTAAGATGGGTACCCAGACTGATCAATTAGACCAAAAAGTGTCATCCGGTACTCCATCAGGGACAGAAGCCTTCTGTAGCTTTTGGCTGAAAGTGACTGCTTGGCCCTCACTTTCTGTCAATTCTGTGCAGTGTTCAGTGGCAGCTGGTGCTGTAATGAAAAGAGGCATTGGGCTGCCACACTGATGTTATTCATTGAAGACCAGGCCAGAATATGCCTTAGATGTTTAAGTGCTCAAGCAAGCTGAACTGTACTGAGTCGAGAAATAATTATACCAGGAAGTAGATGGAATGCAATAGTGTAGATTACTCATGCTGCCTTCGGAGCCTCATCTAACCAGTTACCAAAATCTCTTGGTGTTCCTGGTTCTTAATGAATCCCTGAGGGCCTGTCATGCATTTATGTGAAGACGCCGTCTCTTGTGTTTGATAAGACGCTTGTACCCCCTGCCATAATGATGGGACATCCTCTGCTTTTGTCTCTAGATATGGTGGATGGGACATCCGCTGCTTTTGTCTCTAGATATGGTGGATGGGACATCCGCTGCTTTTGTCTCTAGATATGGTGGATGGGACATCCGCTGCTTTTGTCTCTATATATGGTGGATGGGACATCCGCTGCTTTTGTCTCTAGATATGGTGGATGGGACATCCGCTGCTTTTGTCTCTAGATATGGTGGATGGGACATACACTGCTTTTGTCTCTATATATGGTGGATGGGACATACACTGCTTTTGTCTCTATATATGGTGGATGGGACATCCGCTGCTTTTGTCTCTAGATATGGTGGATGGGAGATCCGCTGCTTTTGTCTCTATATATGGTGGATGGGACATCCGCTGCTTTTGTCTCTAGATATGGTGGACGGGCCATTCGCTGCTTTTTTCTCTAAATAGGGAAAACGGCTCCTCTGCTGCTTTTTTTCTCTTAATAGAGGTAATGACGGGACATCTGCAGCTCAACCTAATTCAGGCACCTAGGTTAACAGTGCTTTACAACTTAAATAAAATACCTTGACCGCAGTTAGAATAAAGGTTCTCACAGATGTAAACAGCTATCTTGGCGACCAGAACGACTCTTGGGAGGCGATATAGGGTGTGGAATTTAATAAAATATCTACTTGTCCATGGGGCAGGTTGCTTCATAAATCTACTTGCCCTGTAACAAAATCCACTTTTCCCTTTTGTGCCATGTAATGCAGCGACAAATTACGGCAGCAATCTCATGATATCTCATGATATAAGAGTTCTGATATGACCTCTCTAATTATGCCAGGGCTCGCACCATTGGAGGGTTGCATACTAGCAATTCCCTTATGCTGCCACGTTTCTGCAGGTCTACATACTGGCCTGAAGGTATTGGTAAGAAATAGTTCAAGGGTTGGAATGCCCTTTTGAGTCAGTGCAAACCTACTAACGTGCGTGATGGGTTTGCACCAACTCTTTTCAAATCTTTTCCCGTACTAAAAAAGGTTGGAAATTTACTCCTGACAGTCGCAGATGTAAAACTTCTTCCAGGGTTGGGAAAAAAATGGTTAGAGGAAAAGTGAACTTGAAACATTAAGATTTTCACATGAGCCAATCTACACATTCACATGTGCTCATGCTAAAATGCAGTTCACAAATCATTTCTAAGAGTACTATTTATTTGCCTACTTCTGTAAATTCTTATGAATTCATGGAAACTGTATATATGCACTTAATGCAAGGATGTATACCATAGATGAACTTTTGAGACTTTCGTTAATAATTGGGCTTCTAATTTGGCCTGGCGTTAACCATGACCTATTGTGTTTAATAACATTCTGTCTCTCTCTCGCTCTCTTTTTCTCTCCGTCTATCAGATGGCTTCACTGTCAGTGACAGTATTCTGCTCTTTGACAAGGAACATATTTGCACACAAAGTAGTTTTGTTCAGTGCCCGGAACTGCTGTGGCAATGTGTGCTTTTTGAGACCAAAAACAATTTTTGCTTTTGCCAATGCTTGTTAGAATGGTGAGGGCCCAGCAGCTCCCACACGGATACGGTTTTATAAAAACCATGCCTGAAAAAGTCACGCACTGACAAAACCAAAAGGCTGACCACCAATTTCAGACCTACTGGCTTTGCCAATGCTTGTTTCTTTTTGTTTCCGGTAACCGTATTTAAGATGGTTACACTAATTTTCAATTATGAATATTTTTGGGGAAATACAAGCATACATCAACATGTTGCTAAATGATGCTGCATATATATGGTACCTAAAATCTTACAGTAGCAAAATGTTTTTTTTTCCTACTTACATTTTTTTTTTAAACATTTTATTTTGAAAGCAAAGTATCATCACTCTTGCTTTGAAGTTTCGGCAAATATTTGCATATAATCAGAGAGCATTCTGGGAGCATTATACATCATATTACTAAACTTTTAAAACATGTATACATATTTATCCTGAAACCACCGTCAGGAGTGCAGGCCAAGCTTACAACGTTTACTTTTAGTGCTCACCTTAATAATAAAGGCTTTGCATTAATAAATCATAAATACAAGCTTGAACAGCATTGAACACATGGACACAAATATTACCTTAACTGCAGACATTGCCCTTTCCTGATCCATAAAGAGATACTGTAAACTGGCTGCCAAAGGGTTTGTGCTGTAGGGGGTTGGGCCTACTTGTCCCAAGGACAAAATATACTTGAAAACTTGTTGCCCTTGACTCCAAACAATATGTCCTGGGAGTCGGGCTATAGGAATTCCACATCCCTGATAAGATCTCATGATTAAGCCAGTGACCGTGTTTGCAAGCAGGCAGCTGAAGCCAGTGCCTGGATAAACGAAGAAAGCAGTTGAGGCTAGCAGGACTGGTTAAGTCTTTGACACTGATGGAGATCTACTGAGCATCTGGGCGCTCAAGACTTCGACTTAAAGAAGCACAGGTCTTGATTTTCCTGTCTCCTCTTCAGCAGATGTAGAATGAGGTCAGCACTCGCGCCACAGGCAAGAAGAAATGTGCCCACATATCACCAACTTTGTTGGTCAGTACTGTTAAACTGTGAAATATTCCCCATAAAATTTGGTTCTATGAAAAGTTCCTTCGGTCCATCGTTATCTGAAAACAGACTTTCATCTACAGATTTAGCAACCTCATGTGTCCTCAGTCCCTGTCTGAAAAAGCTGCATGAAGCCATCTTATTTCGTTCCTAGAAGAATTTCACTTCATCTTACTCCATAAAAGGAAGAAAGATTAACTGTACACAACCCCTGCACCAGATGACTCTAAGAGTGTAGAGAATGATATTACCGTTGTAGTCACCAAAGAAGTGACCTCATGAGTTGCCTGAATAAGCTTTCACTGTGTTAAAGTTTCCATTTGTTTCCCTGACTCCCAGTGCTGCAAATGTTGACTTTTTGTGTAAAGCAAATTGGCGAAAGCAAAATGTTTAATAAACAGTTATAACTAGCATTTTAAAGATTGCATTCAGGATAATTGTATATGTCAATAAATGACCTCACATCCATAGTTGAAATACTATGATTATGCCTCACTATCAATCGGGCACACTGCCAGGTTTTTTCATTGATGGGGTTGAGCCATAGAGATGTGCTTGGTAGAGCAGTGGCCAGGTCCCACCTATCCTCTCGACACATTGACATTGAAGGGAGACATCCTCGGTCCCCAGAATCACTCATCAATTTTGGTCCTGCTCCAGAAACGATATGTAGGCACCTGCATGACCAGGCAGATGTACATGCCTCTAATCTACGCGTGCATCCTTCCATTTCTATGCATTGTCTCTTTTGGTGACCAGCAGGCCCAGGTGCATAAATATATTTCCACTTCTCTCTTTATCCAAGTCAGCATACAGACCAGCTAGTTAACGAGTCTGGTGAGCCTCTAACGCAGCACATCAGACAGAACTTGAGGAAATTCCAGAAAACTTGGAAAACCACACACCCCTGTAGAGTGTGTAAGAAATGTTTCCTCTCCAAATGACAGCACAGTTGGCGAGTAATCCCTTTTTTATATGCCACTGCCGAACCCTAGTACAATAAACCATGCCTTGTTTGTTAAATTGTATCCGCTACAGGGCAGTGTTGCATTCGCAATTCCCCTTGGTGTCCCTGGGAAGCCAAACTATTTGATTTGATGTGGCTCAACGAGCCATTCTGGGCGAAATAATGAAGTCGGTTCTTAGAAAGACTTGTAATAATTCTGTGAAGCGTTAGCTGCAGACTCTTCTCTTAGCATCTCACAAGCCATCATTCAGAGCCATATATCTTGCAAATATTGCTGACATGTTCAACTTTCTCAAAGCCACCTCCTATGAAGATAATGTCTTACAATTGCCCTTCTCCAAAGCTCTCTCCAGAAAAGCTCTCTCACCTCTACTCACCATTGTGGAGAGGTGTGGTGCAGCGGCCAGGGCATCTGACCTCGGAACAAAGGGCTCACGGTTCGATCCCCAGCTCTGGCGGCAGCTCGACACCGTGTGACTCTGGGCAATAGCTCACTTCATTTCCACAATGGCCCTCAGCGCCTTGAGACCCGTAAGGGTGAGTAGTTTGCGCTTTACAAATACGGATTGTCAGCTCCACCCTCACCTAAATACAAACTAGTCATTAACACTCTGCTCCTCAGATGCCCCCTTCATGTAGCTTCCAGGAAACAGCTGTTGAAATTATTCATCCTGGGTTTTTGTAACGAGCCCCTTCTAGAATTCCTCCCTCAATGAAAGGACTGTATGATCCAGGCTAACAACCCGTTCCTGTCAGGGCTTGGGAGGATAATAATTTAGACTACAAAGAAAATAGCAGCCCACAAACACAGGGCAGGAAGAGGGAGAGCAGGTGAATTGGTAACTCTTCACTAAACTGGGGGCATGCCCAGTTTTAGGATATCCACTGAGATAAATTTACATACCCTGAATCTAAATGGAACACTTTCACATAGTGTTTGTCTTCAAAACCTGGCATGTATTCAGCCCTCCTGGGCCTACGTTGGTCTAAGTGGTCCCCGAATGGTATCCCCTGTAGAACAGGCCCAGAGAGACATTGCACCAGTGCATCCTGTTGATTAGTGCACCGGATCACTAACTCTTAACCTTTGCACCCAAACAAACCCACTACTAAGACCTCCCAAAGACCCGTTGTCCCTAATGAAGAGTTAATCATGCTTTATAAAATGTGCTAATAATTACTTGCCATCATATAGCTGTTTTCACTGCAGAATTGTGCTGTATCCCACATGTCAATAAGTCAACGATACTTTTGTTATATACCCTGTGAGACTGAAGGGCGGATTCTGCCCTGCATTGATTGGATCCTGCGGTTTTCTCATTCTGAACATGTCTTCAGTGGTCGCCTAATTGAGTTAATTCCCTAACAACATTTAAAGACAATAGCCACACACAAGTGAACCTTTTTTGGATTTGTAGTATATTGTGTTCATTTTACAGAAGCACATAGAGATTATTGTTTCCATTAGAACCCAGGAGTAGCCACGTCGGTGTTTTTGTGATGATTTTTTTTTTTTTTTTTTTAAATTTTTGAAAACCTTTATTGTGCACGTGAAAGGAAACAAATACGGGCCTACAACCATCAGGCCGGCCACGGTACTTTTGAGCACAAGTGCTAGCAATACGGTCCCCTAGCGGCATCAGGTGGCATAGCATCAAGTAACAACAGGTACACTGGTAAAGTCATGCCGTCAAGGAAAAGGAGCGCTGAAGGTTAAATTTTAAAGTTTTTCCGATCAAGAGAAATCAATGAAGAATAGGTGCAAGGAGAGCTGAGTCCGTACAGTAATTCCCCAACATGAGTAGGCAGCATAAGTAATAGCAACATTTGCGTTGAGCATCTCGTCAGAGTGGCAATACAGTAGAAAAACAAACTGAACAACTGGAATCATGCCTGTGCCACCCCCAGCGCCACCCACTCTCTACTAACCCCTATCACAGACCCAGAACAGAAAATAGGAGAAGAAAGCGCAGAAAGTTGAGAAAAAAGGCCCATAGAAACTAAATAAGAAAAATTAAATCTATCCCCCCACCCTACACCAACGCGGAGGCTACGGCCTACCCCCCCCCCCGACAATGTGCCTGTCGCCCATTAACGAACCCGAAATGCAGTCCAAGAGAAGAAAGAGAAGAAAAGGAAAAAAGAAGAAAAATAAAGAAAAATTGACTCTTATATATAGAGAGTGAGAAAAGGCCATCCTAATCTACAACTCTCACAAAATACAAGTGAAGCGGGAGGAGGAGCAATTCCGAACGTTCCCAGCCCCCCAGCCAAAGGCACTATCCCCACACAGTATACGACAACTCAGAAATAGGTGATAACGCAAAAGCAGTTGGGGAAAGGCATCACGTCATGCATTACTTAACAATTTTGAAAGTCCTAATCTCACCCAGTTACCATACTACATACACAGCATTAAAAGCGGAAAAACATTGCTTCAGGTGAGAGTCGGAAGAATGTGCCCCCGGACCCCCCATACCGCACAGAACCGCCCTCCCAACTACAAAAGAGGAACAGCATGACCCCGTACTTATGTCCGTAAAGGGGAAGGAACATCACACACATCACAATCAACATTTGCAAGATGTAGTCAAGCCTGGGTCCCCACTTGTCGATCGGAAGGCAGGAGAAGTCAATACCACAAACTATCGGTACCACCGGTTGCGAAGACATCCCCTACCCCAGCTATCAGTAACAGAATAGGACCGGCATGTTAAAATGGCAGTGCTAAATGTGTGCAAAGAGCAAACCAGAAGAAACAATTCCAAACCAGTCCCCGCCCGCCGGCATACCCTCACACTAATAGAAACCGCCTAGCCCTGGCCCGACCGTGGGCGATCTCCCACCCCCTCCCAACACGCAAAGTCTATCCCTTCGGGGACAAAGAGACAAGATGGCCGAAGTGGGGGAGGGGGAGGGACACAGTCACAAAATGGACGTCGTCGGCCTCCAGGAAAGTCACTGAAATACGTTGGAAGTCCCATCAACTCAGCCAGATAGTAAAAGTTCCACCACCGGGGGATGGGAGGTTTCAGGCCGAGCATTTGCTGACCACGACAGTGGTGATGCTGAACGAGGCAGGAAGGCAGGCTCAATGCCGGAGGAAAACAAAGTAGCACTAACCGGTCTCATAACTGGTCTCGAGTTGCAACAAGTAGCGGTGGATACAGTAGCAGCATTGTCAGGGATCCCCGGATACCTTGTATCCCAATCAGCCAGCTGCAGGGGTGAATCCAGACTCCGCGATGAAAAGACTTTCCGCTCCCACTCCCGGTCGACCATGAGGGCATCAAGCTTCTCGCCCAGCACACAATAGCCACGTCTCAGCGCCACTCTTAATTCACCCAGAGCCGCCATAACATCCCCGTTTGACCACACAGGCTGCGGGTCCTGCAGTTTCAGGGCAGGGAAGGGCGAATGGGGGTTGGTTCCCTGCAGGGACGTGGAGTTATAGTCCCAATGCGGGGACAAGCCGTCGTCCTCATGGGGCAGGCAGAGAGGCGTCGCCATCTTGCAGGTAGCAGAACAACAGAGCCAGGAGTGGGGGTCCACGAAACAGCACCGATCACCAATTTAAGCCCCCATTAACTCCAGGGTCACCACTCGGCTCACGGTTCCCACGCGGAGCCGGAGCGACCCATCTGTATAATCCGGTTGGAAGAAGGGGAGGGCTCGCCAGCACTAGGCAGAAGCAACAATGGAGTCGAGGCAGCAATGAATCAGCATCCAGTAAGGAGGTTCACCTCCCCTCCAACCTAGCCACGCACTCGGGCTGTGAAGCGAATGCGATGTAGAATTCCGCCGGTCCGCCGGCCCGCATATAAGTGTCTCTGCTGTAGATGACGGCGGCACTGTCCCCACTTCAGTGGCGAGCAGGCAGCCCGACCGTCACGGTGCTCAAGGGGCCGGCGGGACGCGGAGGTTCAAGCAGGGGTCCAAGGCAGCGAAGTCGTTCCCGGGATAACTGCGGTTGCCGGGCAGTCAGAGGCTCCGGAGTAACGCTGGCGAAGTCAGCATAGCATAGCGCACATCCCGCTGGCGAAATGGCGAAGGATAGTTGGCAGGATTAAGGTGCGGGAGACAAGGGCTGGCGGAGCCGAGAACCTATACGTCCGCTCCGGTCGCCATCTTGGCTCCTCCTCCGTTTTTGTGATAATTAATATAATTTGTAGCCGGTGACATTAAAATCCTGACGGTCACAAATGTGTACCATTTTTAAACTGGTTGTAAATGGCTTAAGGTTGCTGCACTATTGAAATAGAAGTAAGCAACAGAACACAAATAAATTAAAAGTCCTCATCAGCGAATAAAAAGTATTGCTCTCATTATGGAAGAAGAGAGAACACAAGAAACAAAGTATCAACAAATAGCAGGGTAAACGTTTATGTGGTACGCATTTATTGGTGCATCAATTGAGTGATGATGATGAATCATGTTCTGTACCAGCCTACATGCAGAAAAGGAAAGGTGCGCATGACTAGTTTGTTCCGCCCCAGAGGGCAGACCAAACAGTGAGCTCCCTCTGCAGCGGGCAAGCCACTCCTCCCCTGGAGCAGGCACGCCCACCCCCAACCAAACCCTTCTGCTTTCTCACAGTGCAAGAAGCAGAAACATAAAATGATAGTTTTACCATTTTTTGTTTCTGCTTCTCGCACTCTGAGAAAGCAGTGGGGCGACGCTCCTCTGCCCTAATAGAGGAACAGGCCCTACTTCAGCCCTCCTGTTTTCTGGACTATGGGCTCTTTACCACTGTTAACCAATGATAAAGTGCCTGTGTGCTCTCCCGAAAATCTGGTAAAATTGGCCTACACCGGATTTGCATTTTTCATTTACTTAAACGTCCCTAGAATATGGTACTACATGTACCCAGGGCCGGTAAATTGCGTGTTATTAGTGATCTTGCATCACTCATTGTGACACCCACAAAAGTAGCACTTTAAAACAGTGTCAGGCCTGCCATTGCAGCCTATAGTGCACCTTTAAAACTGTCCAGCCCGAACTGTCAAGCCAGGTCCTTCCTGGACCGCAAACAAGCATCCTATGACCGGTTTCAACATCAGTTGACTGGGGGTGAGTGCTTGCAATGTTCAACACTCCGTCCATCATCACCTTTGGTTTTGCTTTGTTCACCCTAAGTTGGCAGGGTATGCCCAGACGTGGGTCCCTTGCTCACTTTGCCACTGGATTCAAGCTATCCTGGCTGATGACGGCTGATTAGCCAGAAACCGGTCCTAGGAAGCTTGTTTCCTGTCTAGGGAAGACATGGCTTGGCAGTTCGGGCTGGACTAGGTACAAGGTCAGACTGATTTGCATATGGCCATTTCTGAACTGGGGTGGCGGAGTGAGCTAAAGCATGATGATGGATTAAACCCAAATCAGTTGACTGGGGGTGAGTGCTTGCAATGTTCAACACTCCGTCCATCATCCCCTTTGGTTTTACTTTTATAGAGTTCTTGTCCCAACAATTTGGTCCCTGCATGCAGCCTGTGTCCTGGGTCACATGATTGTGATTAGCTTGCAGTTGGTCTTTGTGTATTCCTCCCAAACAGTGAGACAAATAGAAACTAGCTGTTGGCAGGATGGGCCATCCTGCCAGGATTGGTGGGGCAGACCTGTTCCCTTTCACACTTACATTTTAAAGTGCTGACTCTAGCATACTCTCAAATTAACTTGACACCAGTCGTTTGTCTCCCCAGATTACTTGGAGCCCTGGCAGGGGAAGGTAAGAACTTTCTAGAAGCCAGATATGTTGGGTAGCTTAGATGTCACCCTCACTTCAAAGGCTATCACCAGGTATAAATACTGGACCTCCTGAACCACCTCTTTAGTACACTCTTGAACACATGGAAGATTTAGAATGACTGACTACTGCCAGCACTGCCCACCAGCCCTGTTGTCAAAAGGACTGCCTTCCTGCCCTATTGACCGAAGGAGGCATTGACCTGCTCCTTGAACCCAGGACCAGGTGGATACCTGACTATGGTTACCCCAGATTTTTTGCCTAGTGTTTAGCTGGTTTTCGACTTAGTTGGCCTGGGATCCTGCTAATCAGGGCCCCAGGCTATCTGCTCTCTCCTTAAAATGGACTCCATGTACCCTAGGTACATCTCCAATTGGATACTGGGTCACCTTATGAGCCCCTGTACAGTGTACTATGGGTACCAAGGGCATAGGTGCATCCAAGGCCTATTAGGGGCTGCAGCATGTATTATGCCACCCCCGCTGGCCACCCAAATTGACACAACTGGCTGATCACTCAGCTGGGCAAGGTGGTGTAATCACCCCTTGCTTATATATAGTATACCTATATCTAACCTTATATCTAGACACATATACACTTATAAGTCACTCCTATAGCAGGCCTTATCAATCCTGGAGGCAGAGTGCTTGGTTTTATGTGAGATGGTGCTCTAGCATGAGCTGAACCTGTCTGCAGCTTTCGGGACCATGTCCTTATAGCTGTTCTAGGATATTGCCATACCATATACTCTTAAGTGCATTATGAACCTCGCGGTTAAATGCTAACTATGGTTTGGCTTTATCAAAACATATCGAGTAAGGTGTCATGCGATTTGGAATACTACCCCCTCGCCGGTTCTGGTGATGGGGGGTAGTATTCCATCCTTCTAGAGGGAGAAGACATGTTGTTCCTACTATTCCCGGTTAAAGTTAATCAGAGCCTCAGCATCACAAAATGGATGCTGCTGCCACAGACACAAGTCTGACCTCCTGCTGCTGGGAGTCCTTCCAGCGAGGGAGGCTTGAACAATATGTTTCCTGCCTTGGGAGGTGCTAGCACCTCCCCAGACAGGATTTTGTGTATTGGGACAGGGAGGGCTGAAAGGATCGAGACACTGCCTGCACTGCCTGGGGCACACAAGGTGTCCCATGCATGGGCCAGTTCAAACCGGTGCTGGGGCACTCCAGCCCCAGCTCTGGCGCGAAACTGGACAAAGGGAAAGGGGTGTAACCACCCCCTTCCCTGGTCCCACCCATAGGAGGGACCTAGCAGGTAATCCAGCCCCTAAGATTGGTATATAAGTAGGAGCTGAGTCACAGGACTTTAGATTAATCCTGACTGAAACTTTGAAACAGAATTCTGGACCTTCGACGATCTACTTGAAGAAGACGACTGAAGAATCTCCCTTGTGGTCAAGGAGTGACAACCCTGCACAAGCAGGCACCATCCAGCGATCAACGGCTTGCTTTGTCGCCGCCTCCCGCCGGAGCCCGAGCACAGAGCCTGTCAAAAACCGGATTCCCAGACATCCAACAGCCCGATCCACAGTCCCTGCAAGGCTGAGACCTATGGAGGCGACGAGAGACGTGGGACCGGCCATCTTGAAAAGTCTGCGACCTGCTAACTGTGCAGCCCCCGAGGCCTCCTCGAAGCTGTGCATTGGGGATTGAGAAGCCCCTGCCCCGAGCAGCATCTGCACCAAAGATCAGCCCTGCACCCTCCACGAGTTCTGCGTGGGGCCCTTTTGCACTTTCCTGCTCGACGCGTCTGCCCGGTCACTTGCCCGTTGGCTAGTGGCCATTTTGGTGACGATCCTTTGAATCTACACCACTGGTCTGGTTGCTCCAGACTGGCCCTTGCTTCCCTCAAAAGAAGCAGCCCCTCAGACCTTGCTGGTCTGAGTAAGAAGCCTACTTCGTATCCTGCGTGGGTTGCCTTTGCCAAGGCTTGTTGATTCCAATCCTGAAGCCGACACCGACAACAGCGAGAGCCTTCGTGGGACAGTCCGTGCCTGACTCCTGGTCGTCGTCGACGCCTTCCTGTCCACATGGCTGCAGAGACAAGCTTCCCATCAGCACCTGATTGCTTCGCGACATCGCCTGGTTCTTTCCTGGTTCCTTCCTGGTCACTGGCTAGTGACCCAGACTCTGTCCCCTCTGCTTTCAGGTGCTCTACAACTTCGATCCACCCTTGGATCCACCCGGACTATTCTCTCCTGGCCGCCTGCAGCATCTTTTCTCCAAGGCTCCATAGAACTCCACAACGAAAGCTGACACACTTTGGGACCTAATCATCCGCTTCCTGTGGGTTAGGTAACGCGAGCATTGCGGTGCTCCTGTAAAGAGTAACTCTCCTAGTGTCCTAGTTTCAAGTGGTTAGCTTCTAGTCCAGTCTCAAGACTCCCAAACCTTTAACTTTCTATCTTTACGCACCCATTGACTTCTATGTGTGCGCACGTGTGCCTTTAGACACTGCACAGGCATCCCGTGGGCCTCCTGCTCCCTAACTATTGTTAGCCCAGTGTAGCCCCAGCGATTCCCAAGGCCCTAGGCCTTACCATTGTTCGTGACGTGGTTCTTATACCACTTTTTTAGTATATGGTTTAGCGGGCCACCCGGCCCTATCCATGTTTGTGCAACTTTTGTATGTTATATTAAGTTACTTGTTATGCGCTTGTGCTTCTGTGCTCATAAAGAGTTCAGGGGATTGCTTTAGAAATAAATACATATATATTTTGAATATATATCCTGTGTGGTGTCCTTTCATTTGGTATTAAAAGGATTGCATATGGTAAAACAGCTGGCTTCACATGCCCTCTTGAGTTTAGCCTAAGACTGCTTTGTCCATGCTACCCCTAGGATAGCTGGTCTGTAAGGTTGACTTTACAACCATCACCATAAGGGTTGTTTGGCCTGGTACAAGGTTCTCACTAGAATAGTGAACATCATATACCAGGCCAACTTCTCACACACCCGAGTGACTCAAAGGGCTAGTTGGCTGGCCTCCTGTGTGAGCTACAGGGACATAACAATTGCCACAGACCTTGAACTCTGCTGGAGTTGTAGAAAATTAGAAATATTGATGTACATAAGCAACGTTCATTTCCCTTTTCCCACTCCTCTCCCTGCGCGTACCATGAATACCGTAAAGCATTAACTACATCCTACTGCCAGCAAAGGCCTGTACCCATGTATACATGACAGCCATTTTAGGCACCCTGGCCCTTTTGCCCGCCTAAGATTAGAATCACCGGCTCCCCTTCTGCGTGTACAAGACCCTGCCCTGAAAGGCAGCCCCTTTTGCTTGACCCACGCAAACCCCCCATTCCCTCTTGAAGAGGCATCCTTCGCCTTAGCGGACATAGCCCTCCCCAGCTGCACCCGACTGCCCCCGCTCTCTCATGTACGGGTCATAAGATCTATCTCTCTCTCTCTCTCTATGTGACTCTGTCCCTGTGTCCACCCTGGCTCCCCCTCCCTTCTCCTCACACAGGCAAGTCATAAACCTTCTTTTGCAAGACCCTGTCCTTGAGAGTCGCGGCCGCGCCTGACCAACACCTCCTTCCCTTCCATGAATGCCCCTCTGTTGACAAGCCTTCCCTCCGCGCTCGATTGTCCACGCGGCATGAATACCACTCCTTTGATGACCCTTTCCCCCGAGTCCGGCTGACCACACATGTCCGAGGCCATCGCCTGGGCCAGGAGATACCATTTACTGCCCTTATTGTACGAAGTCACTCCTCTTCAAAGGATCCTCTATTGGTCTTAGCCACCCCACCCCCCGGGCCATGATCCGGCGTACACATCCTACAAAACACCCAGCTGCGTGATTGCCCTCCCCTCTTATCAGCAGGTCAAGGGTCCCCATTGTGAATGTATATGGGTAGGATCACCACGAGGATTATAGGATCACCACGAGGATTATAGGGATGTCTTTCTTTTGCGTCATACAGTCCTGATTGTGTTATCAAGTGTTCTGTAGAGTATAAAAGCCAGAGTCTCAGCTCACTTGTTAGAGCACCTCCCGAAAGACACTGTGTTTCGTGTCCGAAATGACATGCTCTCCTCATGAGAAATAAACTCTGCTCTTGATTCCTGCTTCCAGCGCCCGTCTCTTTATTTTGGTAACTGATCAACATGGGAACTAAGAGGCGGTTTGCGCCAGCGGCCTGGGCATCGATAGGATTATGGGCTCGTGTTCCACAATTGGCGTCCCAACGCGGGGTCCATCAGTGACGTGGGGTGCGGTAAGAGAGATCCAGACGAAGAAGTGAACATCTAAATGATCGGAGCATGCCTGCCTTGAGAGGGCTCTCGCCCGGCTGCCGATCGACAGAGCTTCACC